>NW_018745461.1:938858-2242560 GCF_001683475.1 Chenopodium quinoa
GAAGAGAGTAATAGACACAGAGAAGGGAAGCCCCTGTTCGTCCCGAAGACCAGATACAAGAAGAGTCCTCAGACTCAGACATGGACGAGCAGCCGCTTCAGAAAAGGCGCCGAAGAATGGCCATCATCGGCCCCATGACTTTCAGCGGAGGCCGATGACCATCGGCGTCGAAATAAGGAACCCGAGGAAGGCAATGGATCGCCGAGGGTTCCCGGCCACCACCTCAATCACCTCCAAAGACCCCTCCGCCACCTCCCGAGATGGAGGTGGATCAGAAAACTCCCGAACCTAAGGGAGGGGTCCAAGAAGAAGTTCAAGAGAGTGCTGCTGAGCACAAGAATGAGGATGCGTGATGCCCAGTGCTGAGGGTTTCACGGCAGACATTGCAAGAGAGGTTGAGGCCTTCGTCCTCACCCCTGAAGAAGAAGAGGTCATAATAATTGACTCTTCTGAGAAGGAGGATGCTGAGCCATCCAAAGTTAAAGAAGCTCCATCGTCATCCTTTCCTTCCTTCCAGACTCTGCAATCTGGAGAAATGGGTTTCTCGGCCCCCGAATTCCAATCCCAGATCACATCTAGGACCTCATATGGGGTCAGAACCGAGAAGGTGCTGCAGCCTACTTCGGCGATTTTGCTGGCATGTCCGAAGTAGATAAGGAAAGAATCTGGTCGCTGAAGGCCACTGCTGGGATGGGCGAATCCAGCAGATCAGTTCCTGACCCAGCCAGGTCTAACCAACTGCTGATGATGCAGGTGATTTTCCTTGCCTTTATCTCCTTTAAAATTCAGCTCTTTACTTATCATTATTATTATTATTTTTTATTTTAACTTGTGCTCCTGTTTTCAGTTCGTGCACAATCAGACTCTCACTGTAGAGCTGATAGATACCCTACAAGATAGGGTAGACGCTGCCGAGCACGACAAAAAGGTAGCCGAAGAGGAGTTAAAGCTTGCTAAGCTGAAGCAAGCAGCAGTTGAAGAGAAGCAGCAGAAGGGTGAAGAATATGAGAAAAAAGCTGCTGAAGCCTTCAAAACCTTTTGCGATGCTATGGAGAAGGAAGTTTTTCCCCCACTGATGGAAGGGGAAAAATTCCTCCAAGAGCACATGGGAGTGGACATCTCCAAATTCAAGGCTACCATTGAGAGCCGAATCCAGGAAGGAGTTGCTGCACAAGCTGAAGTGCAGCAACGGCTAGAAGCTCTTGAAGCCAGCAGAATGGCTGCTGAAGAGATGCTCCAAGCTAGGGATGTCCAACTCTCAGAGGCTGCTGCTGCTGCTGAAGCTCAGAGAGCTAAGCTCCAAGAAGCTGAGGATCAGCTGATGGCCAAAAAGGAAGAAGTGGCCCAGGCCCAGACAGAGGCTTCCCAAGTTCAGCAGCAGCTGAATGAGCTGAAAGGTTCCTCCTTCAAGCTCGCCGATGAGCTGAAGAAATCCAAGGAAGACTTGGAGGAGACCCAGAAGAAGTTGGCTGATGCTGAGGCTCTACTCAAAGTCCGTGTCTATACCCAGGAAGAATATGAAATGGGTTTCAGAAACGGGTTCAGAGTGTGCCGAAGAGTCTGCTTTCATGCTGAGCCGAAGTTGGACTGGTCCAAATGTGCTGAATGGGTCCAGGATCCCGAAGACCCTCATATGAAGTATGCAACTCCAGTCGAAGCTGAAATCCTTAAGGCTGAGGAAGCCGAAGAAGAAGCTGAGAGAATGGAGTTGGAGGCTGAACAGAGGGAAAGGGAGGCTCGGCAGAGTGCAAAGCCTGCTTCTTCTGCTGCTGGGGCTGAGACCACCATGGGGCCAACAATGCTGACCAGTCTGATCCTCGGGCTGAAGCATAAGAACTCGGGCAGTCGTCTTCAGAATCTTGCGGTTCATCATGCGCTCAACTTTAGACTTGCCGCTTTCTGAATTTTTGTCTTGTTTGTTTTTTGCTTCAGCTTGCCTTGTCGTACAAAACAGTTTATTTTTTTGCTTATGTACGTATTTCGGCAGCTGTTATTTTCCGCTTGTGGGCGGCTGCCGATATAGTTTCTTAACTTATTTGAACTTGTAGCTCAATTTCTGAGCATAAATTATTAATTTGATGTTCTTTTCTTCAGCTGCTTTGTTTTTGAGTGCTTTACTGTTTCTTCAATTCTGCTGAACATAAACTTGCACTAGTAGTGCTTCTTGCCCCCCCCCCCAGAAATTGAAGTATGGCTTCAGCTGAATAAACAATTTCTTTATTTCTTAAAAATGGGTATTCGAAACACAGGGCCAACTGAAGGCAATGCTTCGTATAATGGCTTTCTGGGATACAAGGCTCAGTTAAGGCAATATCCCATAATTGTCCATGGACTCATGCCTTTAGAGAACAAATCTTACTGAAGCTTGACTTCAGCTGAAAGACTAGAGTTCTTTAAAAAGACGAGTTTGCCAGCAATCAGAAACCCAGTTACCCGAAGGCGAAGGTTTCAGACGAGGCTGAATAAACAATTTCCAACAGTTGCTGTTATCCTTGATTTTCTGTCTATCATTGAAAAATGGATATCCGAAACACAGGGCCAACTGAAGGCAATGTTTCGGATAATGGCTTTCTGGGATACAAGGCTCAGTTAAGGCAATATCCCAGAATTGTCCATGGACTCATGTCTTTGGAGAACAAGTCTTACTGAAGCTTGACTTCAGCTGAAAGACTAGGGTTCTTTAAAAAGACGAGTTTTGTCAGCAATCTGAAACCCAGTTACCCGAAGGCGAAGGTTTCAGACGAGGCTGAATAAAAAACCCTTAAAGAGTAGATAGAACCGAGAAAACTTTGAAAGGATAAAAAGTTGCGAATATTTATATAAATGGCGGCTCCAAGGCCTTTCATTAATTCAAAATGTACTTACAAAGATTGTTCTGCCCGAAGGGTTTACACATGATATTTTTTCAGTACATCAGCGTTCCAGTGATTTTTCAACTCAGTTCCATCCAACTGCCGAAGTCGGTATGTCCCTGGCTGAAGCTCATCACAGATTTCATAAGGCCCTTCCCATGCAGCTGAGAGTTTCCCATGGATTCGGCCTTTCTGAACTGCAGCAGCATTTCGAAGGACAAGGTCTCCAATTTTAAGAGGCCTTGCATGGACCCTTCGGTTATAAAATTTGCTGATTCTCTGCTTATAAGCGGCCATTCTGTCTCGGGCTGAGTCTCTTACTTCGTCGAGGAAATCGAGAGATTCCCTCATCAGTCGCTCATTCTCAGCCGAGAAGTGGTGCACTCGTAGGCTCTCAGAGCCAATTTCCACTGGAAGAACGGCTTCGGCACCATACACCAGTTCAAAAGGTGAATAGCCCGTTGCCTCTTTTTCAGTTGTCCGAAGGGACCAAAGGGTTCCAGGGAGCTCCTTCAGCCACTTGGACTTTTGATCTTCCACCCTCTTCTTGAGGGCATTTAGGATCTGTTTATTTGCAGCTTCGGCTTGTCCGTTACTTTGCGGGTGGCATACCGCTGAATATGCCAGTTTGATGCCGAACTGATCTGTATACCGCTTCAGTGGTAAGTTATCAAATTGCCTCCCATGATCGAAGACAAATACTCTCGGGATGCCAAAACGAGTGATGATATTCTGCCAGATAAATTTTCTGACAGTTTGCTCTATAATGTTCGAGGCTGCTTCGGCCTCGATCCATTTACTGAAGTAGTCAACACCAACTATCAGCCATTTTTTTTGGTACACAGCCTCTGGAAATGGTCCTAGTATATCCAGTCCCCATTGGGCAAACGGGAGTGGATTAAGGATCGGCTGAAGATCCCTTGCTGGCTGGTGGATAACTGGAGCGTATTTTTGACATTTTTTCGCATTTCCGGACCAGCTCCTTAGCATCTGCGATCATGGTGGGCCAGTAATATCCAGCCCTCAATGCCTTGTGGGCTAAGGTCCTTCCCCCAATGTGGTTCCCACAGATGCCGAGGTGAATCTCCCGTAGGATATAATCTGCATCTGTTGGTCCCACGCATTTCATCAATGGGGCTGAGAAGGACTTTTTCAGAAGTTCCCCCTGAAGACAATGAACCTTGAGCTGGTTCTCTTCATCTTGGAGGCCAAAGCTTTATCTTCGGGAGTTTCTCCCCGAAGCTTGAAAGCTAGGATGGGGTCCATCCAACTAGGATCTGGGTCAGCGCAGCACACTTCAGGTGCTTCGTCGACACTTCTCTCTCGACGCACTTCTACATATACAGATCTGTTCAGCTCGGTAAGAGTTGAACTGGCAAGTTTGGAGAGTGCATCGGCTTGAGTATTCTGACCCCTTGGGATCAGCTGAACCTCAAAAGTTTTCAGCTCTGCAATGACTGACTTGGTCTTGGCAAGATAAGCTATCATGGAGGGCTCTTTGGCCTCGTAGCTGCCGCTAATCTGATATGCAACTAGCTGAGAGTCTGTTTTCAGGCAGACATGATCGGCTTCCAGGGAGATGCACAATTCTAGGCCGGCGATTGCTGCCTCATATTCGGCTTCGTTGTTCGAGGCCTTAAAAGAAAATTTTAGTGCATACTCGAAGGATTTGCCTTCGGGAGAAGTTATCACTACTCCTGCCCCCGAACCGTTTTCGGTGGAAGATCCATCCGTAAACACGGTCCAGACTTTCTTTTCATTGTCTAGCGCTTCTTGGTATGAGCATTCGGCCAAGAAATCCGCTAGAGCTTGAGCCTTAATGGCAGCCCTCGGACGGTAGCTGATGCTGAATTCGGTGAGCTCAAAAGCCCACTTGGCTAGCCTACCAGATTTTTCAACCTTGCCGAGAACTTTTTCCAACGGCTGATCAGTTAAGACCACTATCTGATGGCAATCAAAATAGGGCCTCAGCTTCCGAGCAGCTACTACTACCGCGAAAGCGACTTTCTCGAGTAGAGGGTAGCGAGTCTCGGCATCCGTTAGTGTATGACTGACAAAGTAGATCGGTTGCTGACTTTTACTTTCTTCCTTCAGCAGTACTGCACTGATGGTGGCTGGGCTAACGGCCACATACAGGTACAAAGTTTCTCCTTCTGCTGGGCTAGCCAGCGTTGGGAGTTGAGCCAGATGCTCCCGAAGCTGTTTAAAGGCGTCTTTTTGCTCTTCCTCCCAAACGAGCTCTTTTGTTTTCGGGAGTTTCAGGGCTTTGAAGAAAGGTAACCCCTTATCCGAAGCTCTGGAAATGAACCTCGAGAGGGCTGCCATTCTTCCGGTGAGCCGCTGAACATCCCGCTTTGTTTTCGGCTCAGGAAGGTCGAGCGCTGCTTTGACTTTGGAGGGATTGGCATCAATCCCCTTTTGCTGACTATGAACCCAAGGAATTTCCCTGACTTCACGCCGAAGACACACTTCTTCGGATTCAGCTTCATTTGATGCTTTCTTAAGGTGGCGAAAGTTTCAGCCAGGTCCTTAACATGGTCCTCAGGTTTTTTGCTTTTGACGATCGAATCGTCGACATAGACTTCCATGTTTCGGCCCTTTTGATCGGCAAAAACTTGATCCACCTGCCTTTGATAGGTTGCCCCCGCATTTTTCAATCCGAAGGGCATCATTTTGTAATTGTACACCCCAGCGTTCGTGACGAATGCTGTCTTTGCTCGATCGTCGAGGTGCATGAAGATCTGATGATACCCCGAGAATGCGTCCATGAAACTAAGCAAGGCATGGCCACTTGTCGAATCGACTAGCTGATCGATCCTCGGCAAGGGATAGAATTCCTTCGGACAAGCCTTATTTAGGTCCGTGAAGTCAACGCACATCCTCCAGGTACCATTGGCCTTCTGAACCATCACCACATTTTCCAGCCATTCTGGATATTGGCAAGGCTCGATGAAGCCTACCTCCAGCAATTTTTTGACCTCGGCTGCGATGTCTCGGTTCTTATTAGCGGAGTAATTCCGCTTCTTTTGCTTAATTGGTCGACACGTTGGGTCAACATTAAGCTTATGGGAGATGAGGTCTGGACTTATCCCGGGCATATCAGCTGCCGAGAAAGCAAACACATCTCTGTTGTCCCGAAGGAGCTGAATAAGTTCACAACGGGTGTTCGGATCAAGGTCCATCCCGATTGTTACACATTTCTCAACGTCTCCTTCGGCCAACTCAACTGTTTCAGTCTGTTGGTCCATGTCCATTACTGATGGACTGGACTCTTCAGAATCTGGTCTGCTGCCTATGTCAGCAGGTGTCCCAGTCTTTTTGTTCTTCGGCTGGCTCTCTGAGTCTTGCTGTTCAGCTGAAGAGCTAGCCTTTTCCCTTTCGGGCCCTTTACCTCTGGGTACAGATCCTTGGGCCGAAGCACTTAGGCCTTTCGGCTTTTTTGTGCTTGGCTCTCTTTCTTTTTCTTTCTCCTCCTCATCCTTGTCGTCTTCTGGGCGACTACTGGATGGCTTGAGGTAGTTGCACCTTCGGACGTCCTTTTGGTTGCCCTGTATCCTTTCGGGGAAGCCAGCGTCTGAGACGTAAATCATCAGCTGATGATAAGTTGAGACGACCCCTTGGATCTCATGAATTACGGGTCTCCCCAAAATCACGTTGTACACTGAAGGAGCGTCAATGACCAAAAATTCAATCATGACGTTCCTGGCTGCCTCATCGCAGCCGATGGTGATAAGAAGTGTCACCTTCCCATCTGGATAAGTTGAAGCCCCGTTGAACCCGGATACCGGGTAGGGTACCGGCGTAAGGTGCTTGGGCTTCAGCTTGATTTGATTGTAGGCCTTTCGGAACAGAATGTTTGCTCCGCTGCCACCGTCAACAAGGACCTTACTGACGTCGTGGTTGGCCACCGTGGCGATGATCACCAACGGATCCTCGTGAGGGAACGTTATCCCCCGGCAGTCGGCGGCTGTGAACGTCATGTTCGGCACCGGCGATTGGGGAGACTGAATGTCAGCGTTGTTCACCTGGTGAGTCAAAGCCCTAAGGTGTCGCTTGTGCTCCCTCCGAGAGCATATTCCTCCCGAGATAACATTGATCGGAGAGAATTTCCCCTCCGGCTTTTTACTGTTCTTCCGGGGGAAGTCGAGGTCTTGCCGAGAGTCCTTTGCTGACTTCTCGGACTCTTTTTTCTCGCGGTGATCCGCGATGTATTTTTTCAAGTATCCCTTCCGGACCATGTCCTCTATCTGGTCCTTCAGTTGGATACACTCCTCAGTGTTGTGTCCCGGAGATTCGTGGAACTCGCACCACTGATTTTTATTTTTTCGCTGATACCACTCTGGGAGTGGTCTCGGCTTTCGGTAACTCTGCTCCTCCTTCGTCACGCTGTAAATTTTGGCGCGTGGAAGAGAGAGCGGAGTGTAGGACTCGTATCTGCCTGTGTATGAGGCAGATTTTTCCTTCTTTGGGTCGCTGGCCGAAGATTGCTCCGAGGCCTTTGACTTTCCCTTTGCCTTATGGACTTGGCCTTCAGACAAGGGTATTTGTCTTTGTTTCCCTCCCCCGAATTGAGGTTGGGTTTTCGCTTTGTTCCATTCTTCGGCTCGGATGAACTTATCCGAGGCATTCAGAGCTTCCTCCAAGGTCTGCGGGGTATGCATGACCATGAAGTCTAGGAACTTCCCGGGCTGAAGGCCATTCTGCATTGCAAAAACGGCTAGCCCCTGGTCCAGCTGAGAGACGCTGGATGACTCGTTACTGAAACGGGTCAGATAGTCTCGGAGGCTTTCGGTTTCCCCCTGTTGCAGACTCATGAGTTCTGCAGTAGTCTTCTCTCGGCGGTTTGCCGTGGAAAACTTGCTCCTAAATTTGGAGGACAGATCATCCCACCCTGTTATGGAGCCTTGCTTTACTCCCTTGGAGATCCACGCTTGCGCGACCCCCTTGAGAGTGGTTGGGAAATATTTGCACCAAGTCGCTTCGGATCTGGGGCAAAGATGCATATGAGTCTCATACGAGGCCACGTGGTCCTTCGGATCCGAGGTCCCGTCATATGTGATGTGCGACGGTATTTTAACCGTGGGCACGTGCTCTTCCAGTATCCATTGCTCGAATGGCGAACTGGCGGGTAGCATAACGGCCTTGCCCTTGTTCCTGGCCGAAGGGACCGCGCTCCGCCCTCTTAGAGAGGTAGGAGTGGTTTTCGTCCCTGGCTGGGAAGTCTGGGCCTCGGCCGCAGGGAACGAGAGGCGACTGTGCACGCTCGGTTCCTTGCCGCCGAGTCGGTCGAGGACGCTTCGGCGAACAGTCTCAGGTTGTTCTCGGTGAGTAGATTCTGGCCGAGAAGCTGAGCTGCTGCTCTTATGCGTTTCTGGTCGGGAGGATGAGGATCCTTTGAAAAATTGAGGGTTCTTTTTCCTCTCTTTTTCAGTTTTCCAGGTATCCTCTTCCCACTCTCCCAATTCCCGGGAGGAAGGAAGCTTCCCACCATCGCGGTCTAGCTTCCTCCGTTGATGCCGGGTATGCGGAGGAGTTCGATCACGAGGTGGTGGCATATTTTGTGCCCTCATTGCCTCCATGAGCACTGCCAGCGCTCTTGCCACCTCCTCCGAGCTGGGCCCCGCCAAAGGGGTCCTCGACCGAGTATGGGAATGAGAGCGCACAGTCGATGGTTGGCTTTGGGGCACTGAATGTGTCCTATGATCGGACTCACCCCTGCTAGACCGAGAGTGACTCGGCCTATGATGAGAGTTATGAATTACGGGAGAAAGGGAATCCTCCCTGTATGATCCTCCCCCCGAGCTGGCACCCTTGGGAGAGTTCCGGTCCGGCGAGGGTGATGGTGTAGGGGTTTTAGGCTTTTCGCCTGCTCCTTGACGGAGGCCTTTGCTCTTGCGGTTCTTAGCCATTGCTACTAAGATTATTGCAAGATGATCTTGGTTAGAAATTTGGCTTAAAGATTTTTGAAAGTCGTCCCCACAGACGGCGCCAAATTGTTTCGGGTGAAAACAATGGGACCTTGTCGAAGGTCCGATGAAGTGGAGAAGACTAGATTCGATCCAAGTAATGTTGGGCCGAAGGTTTCCTGCACAGTAAACACACGTAAACTAGCCTCGGGGGTGTTGCCGAGGAAGGCCCCTCCGATGCTAAAGTCAGTACAGTGTGTAGAAACAGAACACTATGCAAGAGAATTAATTGCTTGAGGCTTTGCTTGAATGAATGTACAAATGTAATATTGATGGCTTTTATACCTTTGCATACATGGAGAAGTTGGGCCTTAGCCCAATTGGCTTGCCTTGAGGACTGATCTTTGACTTTAGCACAATTGGAGAGATGAACCTTGACCTTGGGCTTTTAATTGGATCATTTAATGCCTAGGCCCAATTGGACTAAATTGGACCCAAACAGGTTTGGTTAGGTATATCCGTATATGTACTCAACACTCATCAATTCATCATCTATCATCATGCTAATTGTAAATATATGTTTTGATATTAATTATTATGTTATTATTATTATTAAGATTATTATTATGTTTTTATTCAAAACTAGATTTTAAGTTCAGACAATGCTTCGAGTTACTACATTAATTTTATGATTAAAGTTTTTATCTAATTTATATTTAAGTTTAATAGAATGACATATAATATGTTAATAGCATAGTGACTAACTATACTTTTAAGTTTTAAGGTAGTGGGTTTGCACGTGAATAAAAAAAACTTGATTGATTGAGGAGGGTGCCATGTGGCTCCGACCTAAACTTCTCTAAGAACGCCAATAGATGTACAAGGCTTTTTATAGACTACATTGGTGTATTATATACATAAATTGCACTTATCTTATTTGTCAATAGTTATCCGAACTTATTAGCCTTCATCTAAAAAATCTTATCTCATTATTGTATAAATTTATTAGCCCTTATACAATCTTATCAAGACTTATGATAAAAGAAATATAAGGAGAACATAGTCCTTGAGTTTTTAATCTTTTATCTCATCCGAAAGGAAATGAAGTGAAGATAACAAACCATTCTTGTATAAAAGATATTTTCACGACTATACGACCTATATTTATAAGTTTATACTTTATAATATAGGCTATACGGCCTATGGTGAAATATTTATGTACATATTTGCACATCACAAAGGTTATATAAGTAAGACTTGCACTTATACATGTATGTGGTTATATTTATGAGTAGAAATGCATACAACTAAAGATGGCATCTATCTATATAAAGGCGTTCTTAAAAGTGTCCAAGTGACATTACCTCTTCTTACACAGACATCACGCCACATCATCATTTGATAATCTTTTGGGTCACCCCATATCATTATTCAATTATTTAAACTAGAAAGAGATTTGAACCCTGAATCTCATTGAATAAAGACCATATGCATTACCATCTTAGCTAGAAATAAATTACATTTTTTTAATCCACATTTATATTCAAATACATACAAGTAATAGAATGTATAATAGAAAAAAAAAATCCAAAATATGTTGTCATTGTATACTAATTTACTTACAATAAAAAAAAAACTTTTAAATCATCTAATATAAAAAAATAAATTTATTCAAAGTATCACTCGGAGCAAAAGTCCGGTCACACACTTGTGCAAATTAAATATATACTATACTGATTTAAAATAGTGCCAGTATTTTGACTTTGTGAAAAATTCTATATCAACTTCGACTTCG
The DNA here is from genome assembly GCF_001683475.1 of Chenopodium quinoa. Classification (NCBI taxonomy): domain Eukaryota; kingdom Viridiplantae; phylum Streptophyta; class Magnoliopsida; order Caryophyllales; family Amaranthaceae; genus Chenopodium; species Chenopodium quinoa. Next base: position 949,412 of record NW_018745461.1, read on the forward strand.
TTTTACAAATATCTATAATATAAGCTCTAGTTCAGCTCACTTTTTTAATAATTAAGAATAAAAATCAAACAAGAAAATGTAAAAAAACATAAATTTTGATAGGGGTTAATAACTACTACCCAAGTTTAAATTATAAACTAAACTTTTTTGGCTAAATTTAATAAATCCAGATAAGTTCAGAAATTCATGATAAAAACAAAATACACACAAATACCAAGTATAATTTTGTAAAGTATTTTAGAATTGACTAGTGTAACTGTGAAATATTGTACTAGTATTTCTAGCCTCTTATCAAAAAGTGCAATTTTTATGATCAAATCAAAACCAACAAGGAATGGTTTAAAGGTAGATATTTTTATGATAAGATCAAATGACCCTGTTGGGCTTTAGCCAGCATAACATCCCAACCGGCCCATATTTCATCATTGTTATTTTTCGTTACCCAGGATTCAAACACTTATCTCAAATTTTAAACCTCCAATTACAAATATATTTAAAAGTGACTAACAACTCAATTAATTGGTATAGTATCATAAATGGTCTGTTCACATTTACCTAATTTCAATTCAGTTCAGTTTAGTTCAGCTTCTAATTTTCCTCTCTCATAAAATATTCATTTCAGCTCACTTTAGTTCAGTTTAGCTCCAATCAGTTCATTTCAGCTCAGTTCAGTAAATGTGAACAGACCCAAAAGGTCATACCCATAGGCCATAGCCCGAGAGATTAAGATTAAATTTCTGCTATCATTGTCTCTGTAACTCTTGAATATGAATTTTAATTTACTCTTAAATTGATAATTGAACATGAGTAATTGCAATTAATTCATATTCAAACATACTTAACTTATTTTATCTGAATTTAATCCCACACATTTAAAGTTTAAAACCAATCTATGATCTCCACTTTTCAAATGAATGAAAAAAAGGTGAATTGAATAAGATCGTAGTCTATATACGAAAATACTCAAAGTAGTTAAATTTTTTTTGGCCAAAACCAAAAACAATTGACCTAATTCACCCAAATAATATACACTAGTCTAGGAGAGATCATTATTATACATTTGAATACATGGTACATCCATAAATATTTTTTTTCTCACTTTGATAATTGTTTTTCACTTAATCATCAAATAAAGAGTAAAAATTAACTTTAGTCTAGTTCGGCGCACGGTACACCCGAATCGAATGTGTTTAAAAAATTTCACTAGTATAGGCCCAAAACACAAATTCAGTCTCTCCTTTCCTTCTTCACTCACTCTTCCAGAAAACTCAACCTGTAACTAAAACCCCTTCTCCATTTTCTCTCTCCTCTACCCTACCCTAAAACCCCTTTTTCTCAAATCCCTTAATTTCCCCGCGACAAAAATACCCATCTCTAAAAAACCCCCAATTCAATCGATGATGAATTCCTCAACTTCATCATCATCCAAGCATGAGCAACCGCCATTTTTGCCAATTTCCCAATTTCAGCAAGCTTTTACAACCTGTTCTTCTTTCCTCAACAATTTCTCTTCTTCTTTCACTAATCACCTCAATACCCACCTCGCCAATTTCGCTTCCACTTCTTCTTGTTCGATCAAATTCCCGGGTTTTGCTCGAATTCAGCAACTAGAGGTAAACCCCATTAATGTTGAGCAGTTGCAGAAGCCGCGGCAGCAACACTATGGTATGTCGAATGAAGCAATTGAGGAGAGATTAGCTGGGGTTGCTGTTTATGCTTTGAGTAATTCGAATGAAGAATTTGTGTTGGTTTCTGGGAGGAAATCGAAGAATTCGCTTGCTTTGTTTTGTTTAAAGGAGGAAGATGCTGATACTCTTCTTGATCAGATGAGATTGATGGACCCCAACATGCGTCGTGGGGCTAGTGTTGTTCCTGTTGCTTTGAATAAGGTTAATTAATTTCTGAAAGTATTGAGCTTATATTATGCTAATTATGTAATCTTATTTAATTATTTACTTGCATTATCTAATTGGTGTTGTTGATTGATGAGCATGAGTTTTATGAGAAGATTTTAGCTTTTTTGGTTGATGAAATTCCGAAATTGTTAACCTTAACTATAATCAATCCATCAAAATGGGATGGTTCATTACACCCACATTGGTGCAATTAGCTGATTGGAAGAAGGGGGGGGGGGGTTGGAAATCAGAGTTGGGATGTTGCAAATTGTCCATAAACTAAGGCTTGGTCGAATGTGGGAAATGCAAATGCCTTGGAGATTTATATTCCCATGTAATTGGAATTCCTAGAAAATGTTAAATTGTGTTTGGTTAACCATGGGAAGTAGAAATTCCCATGGAAAGTTCCACTTACCTAGGTCTACCTAGGTAATTAAATACCTCCATTTTGTGGGAAGTGGATTTCATGGGAATTTCTACTTTCCATGAATTTGTCAACCAAACAACTCCAAAGAATTTCAATTCCTAGGAATTTCAAGTTTTCAACTTCTCATGTTTTTATTTGTCAACCAGACGACACCTAAGGGGGTATTGTTAAGTTTGAGGGGTCAAGGATTCTGAATAGGATAATGAAACTTTTGGTGGATTGTATCAATAATCATTAGCTGTTTGTGTATTGGTTAAGTGACTGATCATTGCAGTTAGATCAATGATTAATAAGTTTTTTGCTGGCATATTTTGATTATATTTGGTGAATGTTCATTTTGGATAACATTGACGAGTGTGAGGTAATAATAGCATGTGTTTATTTTACAGTGCGACTCATAACTAACGAAGAGAAAAATGGTATGTGCATTGGCAGGTTTTCCAGCTTAAGGTGAATGGAGTTGCTTTCAGATTGATTCCGGAGGCATCAGAGGTTAAAAATGCTTTGAAGGTGAGTGTTTTTTTTTTTGAAATTTTTTTTTTTTTTGTTGACTGTTAAGCATGGTGGTAATCTTATGATTGGTTGTTGTAAAAAGTGAAAACAGCCATTGGGGGCTCACTTTTCATTTGCCATTAGTGAAAACAATCATTGCTTGGTTAGACCAAGACCGGACCGAAAATTAGATTTTTAAGAATAAAAAACCAAACCGATTAAGCTGGGACCGAACCCGGACCGGACTGAAAGAATCGGTCCAAAACCCGGACTAGACCGCTTTGGACCGATTTAAGAGTTTTTTAAAAAAGAATTCTAAAGTTTTATTAATTTTATGGAAAACTCGAAAAAAAGTAAAGGAAAAACTATAATTTAAAGCTTTTTTTTTGTATGTTTAGTACAAAAAAGCTCATAACATTAAAGTTTTCTAAGTTTATTAAGGATAATATTACCCATTATTTAAGGTTTCAAGTATATTTTTAAACAAAAAAAGGGCCTGGTCCAAGACCGATTTTTATAGGGTTTTGGACCGGATCGGTCCGAGATGGTCCTGTCCATTTTTTCGGTCCAGACCGATTTATGAACACCCCTATTGAGACTTGGGAATGGTGTACACTATCTTAAGAGTTTTATCTTTGCTAATATGAACATAGTTTTGGTCTGTTTTGTATAATCAGCCGTACTCGTTTTTGCTATATTGAAGACAATCATTCTTTTCTCAAGCTGCTGCAATTTCATGAATTTGGTTAAAGAATCATTTACTTTTTCAGTAACTGGGTAGTTGAAGGATAAGAAGACTTATTAGGACATAAAATATTATATCTGGGGTTGGAGGTCAAATCTTCAATTTTATTCCTGTTTCATGAAAACATAATTCCTATTTCCTCTACTGACTATCTATTCGGCTATAAATTCAAGATTTTCTTTCCTTTTTTGAAATTGTTTTCAGTCAAACTGTGTTACGGATGCTATCTTCATCCTACAAATCAGCTATCTTCATCCTACAAATCATCAATAAATCGAATACTTGTCTAAGAGAAATTGAGTTACTGTGTTGCTTGAATCTCGTTCCTGTGTCATTGCACTACTAAGATGTTCTAGTCTGGATTCTGGAAAATAGGATTGAGATGTGTTTGGTATTGGGGTATAATAGTTTACAGAGATCGAATATTGCTGGAATGTTGGTTAAGTGGTTAGTTTAAGCTTCTAGATTTATGATCTTTTTGTGACTTTGATAAGAGGTTGAACTTTTCTGTTTTCTATGTGTCAATTTTTCTCTCAAAATAGACAGATTAGACCATATTTCCTTTTGAGATTCAGTGTACTGACCTTGCTTACTTAATATAGGGTTAGATTTTGGTGACATGCTTCATTGTCATGTTAGCTGTTTTATCTGTGTGCTAAGTTTGTAGAAATAACAGGTGCTTTTCTGCTGTTTGGTTAGCATTGTGTCATTACTTGCCTCCTTTAACCTTACTAGATTCATATTGACCAATGATGTGTGAATTTATTTTGAGCAATTTTGTACTGCTTCAAATATTTTTTATTATTAGAATTTTATATGTGAAAATTGAACATCAAAGCAGATCATCTCTTCATCCATAGACATAATCATATGTACAAACTTTTGGAAATTGGATTTATTTCAGTGTGAATGCAGCCATGCAAGGCAGAAAGTTCATTCAATTTACGTGTGATTTCTATGCTTTCAAGTTCCAACTAAATCTCCCCTTTAAATTTGTAGGAAAGGCAAAAGGCTGGAATTTCCGAAGAAGAGTTCTTAGGGGTTCCAGTTTTCCAGGTTTGTTTCTATTTTGATGTTTATTCTTTATTGTTATTTGGGTAGGGATTGGAGAATAGGGATTGGGGTGTTTTGACGAAATGTTGATTTGCTTTGAGTGGCTTTGTTACTTAGGATGCTTGTAAGTATTGCCTGTGAGTTTGTGTTAAGTAAATCAAATGCCATGAAACACCAATATAGATCTAGGGACAATTTGAAGTCTTGTTTTACTAGAAGTTTCTGCAAGAGGCTAATGATTTTCAGAAAGAGGATTAATAGAAAACTATCCTCTACTCTAAAGGTCCTGAAATTGTTAGATTAGTGAGTTTCTGTTTTTTTTTTTTTTTTCCCTTCATCAATATGAATCCTTTCCCCAGTCCCCCTTTTTTTAAACATAAATTACAGAAATTGCTCTGATTAGTGGAACAATGGGGCACAATCTTCATTTTTATCTCATTCGAGGATTATAAACTAAGTGTAGCTACTACCAACTAGTCTACTCTCTTGTTCCTCATAAATTTGGCTATGTCCCTTGCTCTATCTTTTACTACGCTGAAGTCTATATTAATCTACGTATTGTTTCATTACAGATTCCAGAAATTGTAGATCTAACCCCCTTCCCTTTAGTTGACTCTTGTCTCTCTTCCTTTCAGCTTCTGAACAAATTTGGCTTTGAAAATTGTCAACATGGATGAAATTCCAAATCATCATATTGTTATGCATCAGTATCAGTGAGAGGAGTACTTTACATGAAAATTCAGTAATGACTAATTTAGTGGCTTGAGGGATAAGATCATAAGACTGCAAGAAGTTGAGAGGAAAAGCACTATATACAGCAGTACAGAACATGTAAGAGGGAGGGAAGGGAAGGGAGATGGAATATTGATGAGTATTTTGTTTAGCATTCAGATTGCTAATTGGAGAGAGTCAATCCTCTTGAAAGCTTGAATATCCTTTATTCTTCTGTAATTCCAGTTCCTTAATAAAAACATCTTCTCCTTCCCCAATTTCTGCCATTAATACCGTCTAAGCTATGTTAATTCATAGCACATTCTTCATTATTGAATCTTTTGACTACATATCAATCCTAAAGTAATGTATTCCTTTGTGAATTATCTGGTGAGATGTTTCTGTGAACTGGTTGGGTCAAATCTATTGTTGTGTTCTGTTACTTTGAGGCTAGAATGGTTGGCAATCATATCTTTTATGTAGAAATTTGTAGCTTGTAAACAGTAGATATGTGTTTGATGTGAGCGAGATTTTGACCAATATGTTGAGGCGTTGCTTCAAAATATTTTGGTGACAAAATGAGGAGTCAACTCTAGGCTTATCCTAAGGAATCTAATGTCTAGTATCCATTTAGATCTTCACATATATCTTCGTTTTTTTTTTCAACATTGTGCAATTGTGCATGGTTCCCATTAATGTTATACTGTTATTTAGCTACATGAAATCCCCTACCCTTTTCTGATAGTTAATGATTCTCTTTCTGATGAGCTCAAATGTTCAAGTTTTGCCTTTTCTCTGTGATATACTTTGAGTATGGATGAGAATCTGGAAAACTTTGTTACCCCCAGAATGTGTTGCGGAACAGGATTGCGTATCCTTGTTGAATGCAGGATATTAGGTTAAATAATTTTTTCTTCAACCAAGATTAAATCAATTCCATATAATAACTAAAATTTTCTTCTTATGGAAGTATTAGCCAAACTCATTTACTACAGTTGTATGTATGAAGTTAAAATATCTTCTCAATCGGTTGAGGTTGCTACTAATTCATATCTTTTCCGTTTGTGATCCACAGCTTAGATTAGTGTTTTTAGTCCATAATTTCCTGCTTGAATTATTCATGCAACCAGTTGAATTTGACCTGCTTCTGTTAGGACAGCTTAGACTACAATTTTACAGCATCTGATGGTTGTACCATTTTAGGCTTTCGTTTGTAGCTATATTTCTTGTTACTTCATCATGAATTGTCCATGTAATAATCTTCAACTCTTTTACATGTCAGTCCCGGAGTTTAATTTTAAGCAGCGACAAGAGGAAATACCGTCCTGTTTTCTTCAGAAAGGTTGGGTATCTCAAGTTGCAGAAAGATTTCTAATTTGTTTTTTGTCCATTGTATTTTTAATTTTAACTCCCATTTCTTTTGCATTTATCTTTGGCGTAATAGGAGGACTTGGAAAATTCGTTACTGAAAGCTTCTACGCTGCAAGGAAGGCTGAATCCTGCTTACAGACAAGGGGATATTGAAGTATGTGTTTTTTCATGGCCCACGACTTTTCTAGTCTAGCTGTAATTTTTATTCTCCTAACATTTTTTCTTCACCCTTTCAATATCGCAGGTAGCTGTTCTTGAAGACATAATTAAGGGAATGAAGGTATATTAAGTCTTTGCCACTATAATTTCTCAAGACATGAACATCATAAAAGTAGATATATTGATTCTTAAACTACTGCATTTTAAAGAGATTCATTAACCTTACGTTCAACCAAACTTCTGTCATGTAATAAAGAACATGGAGCCATTATGCTCTGCTGCTAATTCTTTGTGTACTGCACCTAATTCTGCTTTCTTATGGCTTTAGAAATAAAGGATAAAACCTACTCTGATTCAGTCATTTTCTCAGGGTCCTAAGCTTTTAGACAGTTGACCCTCTATCCCCGCCCCACCCACCCACATTCCCAACCATAGGGACCATAGGTTAGGCGAAATTACCGTATGGACCTAAGCTTCTCTGCTTTTTTCTCGTACGAAACATTCTTTTAATACTGAAATTTAACGTCAGAGAATAATTTTGCAGGACGATTCTTCTCGGAAATGGGATGATGTCGTTTTCATCCCACCTGGGTTTGATGTATCGACTGATCCTTCACAGGGCCGCGCATCTTCAGCTAAGTAAGCGATTTAACTGTGATTATCTCAGACTTAGCTTAGTATATTCTCTTTTTTCCTTGTGGTGGTGTTAACCGATGCTCTAAAAACTGATGCCTGGGTGTTTCATGCTATACTCAGCAAGCTTTGTAATTGACTAGTGCCAAAACATAGATACTATAACTGTAGTCACATTTGTGGTTTATTGACTACTTCCCAATTAACTGATGTTTACGAACCCCCCTCCCTCTCAAGGGACGAGGGGTGATGAGAAGAAATACAATTTTATGATTAACACCCTTCTTGTCAAGTTACTAATTAAATGTAACCTTAATTATTACTTCGTATTTGCTTTGATTGTTTCCTGTCTAGTCTGATAACGATGACATTTGGTCGATAGTTTTATTTGAAACCTTAATTTCTAGGCATTTTAAACCTTCACTACTGCCGCGAATAGACCTTTTTGGCTTTAGCTTGCCAAGCTTGCTCAAACCTTACTGTTTCCGTATCTGTTTACGGCCTGATGCTTGGGGGTTAGGGCCAAAACTATCAGTTAAAACTCATCAATGTAGCTCTTAACAGTCTAGCTAGCTAATTCAAGAGCTTGCTAACACTCATTTCGGATAATTCGTGTAACGAACGAATATATGAATTTCGCTAGCAGGGGATGAAATTCCAGCTTGCACTTTACACAAAAGGCGTCATGAAAAGTTTTTGTTTAGCATAAATACATACCATTTGATTCACTTTAGGTCAAGGGATTTCCTTGGATGTCATCAATTTCGAACCCTTTCTTGTTTAAATTATTATATACCATCTTTTGGCATCTTCACAGGTTCTCTACTTATCATAAAAATACTCTTTCATGATTTGCAGCTGTAAATTCCTCTTTTGAGTTGTTAATGGCTAAGAATGTGCAAAGCCAAAAAAAGTTAATTAATTTATTTTTTTTTTAATTTTTTTTTTTAAAATTTAAATTTATTTATTTTTGAAAGGTAAGCCAAAAAAAGTTGAGGAAAGCAAAAGGCTAAAAACCAATGTTTCTAAAGAATCCACCATTTTAAATTTGGAATGAAATAAATTATTCAAGTCACTGGTTATCCGTGACGTGGGCCCATCTAGTTGTGAGGCCCACAATAATAGTAATAGTTGGGCCAATGAGAGGCCTTTAAGTTTTTACTAATTTAATGGCCAACGTTTTGTTGGAAGCATACTATTCTTCCTTTTATAGCTTTTTAGTTCAAAAGTGGGATCAACAATTCTTTTATGGGGATAAGTTTGAAAGAGGTAATTGTATCAAAGTACTTCCAAATAACAAGTATGGTATCATTTTTTGATGGCATACATCAAAGTGTTTGGTTTAGAGTCTCACTAATTATCTAACAGTTAGACGTATATTAAAAAAAGGGAGTGAAATATAGTATGAAAGTGTCGAATTGTAAAAATGAGTTGAAACAAAATTAAGTAAAACTATGGAACTCAAAATGAAGTTCAAGAAACGTTCAATCTATGAATTGGAAAGTAAAAGAACATGTATATAACCTAATGGAAATTAAATTCTGAAAAAGTATTACACTATCGACTTGAATCGAAGAGAACAACCATGATTAGTCACACCACTACACCACACGACCATATGAATTGAAGACCAATAGAGACCATATTTATGGTGTAACATACAATTTCAATGATAGTTAAGATTGTTAGTCGAACTAACATAATATGTCTTATATTAAACTCATGCTATTTTGAATACACAAAAAACATGACATGACCCCTTACACAATTCATGTTCATAATTCATATGCTAGTGAAATACTATTTCTAGTTACAAGTTTACAACTACCCAATGTCTTTAGCTTCATAGCTCATGTATAATGTAAATCAGCTTATAATTAAATCTAATAAAAAATAAACACATTTATTTATTTTTTTAATCAAGCAAACTCATGAACAATAATATGTGTACAAAGTACAACTAGAGCTGTGAGCTAGTCACCTATTGTGACTCAAAATTAGGAACAAAGAGATAAGGATGAAGATTTTGACTCCATTGAAACACACAATGACAAAATCTAATCATACGATAAAATCATGGAGAACAATAGAATGGATAAGCTTATAATAAAAATATAAAAAAATGGCATAGATTATACAATTATATAATTAATACAATAAAATACACCTCTCCAAGGTTTGTTAAGAACCAATAGAATCAAGAATGTTCTAAAAAAAAAAACCAGTAATAATTTAATTTTAAGACAGTATCTTCCTTTCTGGCATCCAACCATGCACCACCCAAGCAATTTTCACAACCATCACCTCATAAAAAATCTAATGAAATTAAAGATGAGATAATTACTAAGAACATCATCTTCTGAATTTTCTGTCTTGATTTTTGGGTTTTGGGCTAAAGCTTTGATGGGGCCCATAACCCATAAAACTCAGTGTTATCTTCATTTTTTTTGGTTAACTAATGGTCCCACTTTCTCTCTAATTGGATCCATATTGGATAGTGAAATTTGCTAAAAACCAAAGGTTCAACTATTGACTAAATGATGTGGACTATTTAATTCTCTTGGACTAAATGATTTATTATTGTAATTGATGGTACAAGCTCAATTTCAACATTAAGTATTGTATTTATAATTGAGACTGATGTAAATGATAGTATAATATCTGATGTCAATTCTTAGATACCACACGTTACACTTTAATCAAGTAAACTAGTTGATTTATGTATTAATTTAATCATGATATAGTAGAGTGAAAAAAGATATAGTCAAAATGTTTAGGTGAATATAAATTTTTGTATGAGTAGGCATCATTTTCTCTAGTTAAGATTCTCTTTGAGATGTTTCAATTTCAAATCAACTTTTATTTCTTTATGTCACACACTTAATTAGTGTTAGTTAGATTACTATGATATCTGTACATACTAATTATCATCAAACAACCCGATGATGCACTAAATATAAGCAATCTCTCAAGATTTTTTTTTTAAGAAAATAAACACGAATTATAATTAGATTTGTCTCTTTTCAAAAGATATCATCAAAAAGTTTCAAACATGTATAATCTAATATAAAATCAACATAAACAGGTATAAAGAATAGAGAATCTTTATCTTAAACACCTACAATGACTACAAACAACAATTACTCATCAAATCATTTATATTATACTATTTTAAAAAAAATTGTCCAACAAAAATATCATTAATAATGAGTCAAAATCACAAAATAGTTATCCATCACATAAATAAGTAGTGTACCTACCCACCCCTAATTTTAAAATTTAAAATTTACAAGCTACATTCTAATATAGTAATAAAACCATTGAACAAAATAATAAAATTGACCCATCAATAATACCATAAAGAGACAAAACTCCTAAAATTAGATTCATGTACCCTTTATTTCACTTCACTTCACTTCACCATACTATAAACAAATTAGAAAACCTTCCAAAAAATAGTCCTTAAAAATCAGTAAATGACCCATTTATAAGGGTACATCGTATAATATATAGTTTTAAATATGTATTTATTTTACCCCAGCTGGCACCAGTATACCTCCAGCTGGTGCCCTTAAACTCCCCACTTCATTACACCATACCTTACTACACGCTCTTCCATTGATTCCTTCAATCATTTCTTCCCCTTTATATACCCCTCAATTTCATCACTCTAAATTACAAGATAAAAAAATTACAAGACAAAAAAAAAAAAAAAAAAATCCTCTCTAAAATATTTTATATAAAAAAAAAGTGCGTTTTGACATTTTTGTCTAGGAAAAAATAATGGGAAAAGGGGTTTTAGTGATCATGGTAATGGTGGTAGCACTAGCATTGAGTGTTGTTGTTAATGGGGGAAATTTTGATCAAGATTTTGAGATTACATTTGGTGATGGAAGAGTTAAGAAGTTTGGGAGAGGCCAACTTCTTACTCTTTCTCTTGATCGGGTTTCGGGTTCGGGTTTTCGGTCTAAGAGGGAGTATCTCTTTGGAAGGATTGATATGCAACTTAAACTTGTTGCGGGTAACTCTGCTGGTACTGTCACTGCTTATTATGTAAGCCTTCTTCGATCCTTGATCGATCACCATTTAACTTTAGTATAGTATAGTATCTCCTATGTTGTCACGTTAATAGTTTAAATCAGGTATCATGGTATATGGTTTAAGTTTGTAACAACTAATTTCGAACTTACTAGGTAATGAAGTAATAACACACAAATGGGATTGCTATAGTTTAGCTAACTAGTTGGTACTTGTAAGTATTAAATCGACTTCACTTGTGTGACTATAAGTGGTTGTTTAGTTAGACGTAGTAGTAGGTTAATTACATGCCTATACATCCTTATCGCAATGCGACTTCTTATATTCTTCATCATATAAACTAAGTGACCACTTTATATTCCTATATTTCAAAGTTGTTCTTCAAAAAGGACTAGACTAAAACAAACTTCTTACTTCAACTTCATGTCAAACTTATGATATTTTTAATGTAGTTTAGGTCATACTCATATAATTGTACACTAGCTTATTAAGTTATTAGTCCACGTCCACATTTATTTTTAGAAGTAACTTATAAACAAACAATCGTATTTATTGCTATTATAAAGTATAAGTCACATCACCTAAGTTGAGAAATGATGGAGTAGTAGGTCCACATGAATTTTATGTTGGAATTTTTTTTAAATTGGAAAAAGAAAAAAGGAAAAAAGTGGTGGTTAGTTTATAGCTTTTGCACAAATTGCACGAGAATAGAATATGGGCATCTGGTTTCAAAAAAAAAAAAAAAAAAAAAAAAAAAAAAAAGAATATGGGCATCTACGTAGTTTTGGTCTTATTATTAGAAAGGAGTACCAATAATTTCTTTGATGTCAATTTCATAACTTCATATCACTATTTTTGAATGTACATAAATTAAACATGCTTTTCAAAAGAATAACACAAAAGCAGATAATTAATATAGGCATAACGATACAAATAATAAGAGTCCAAGGGAGCATGATAATAAACTTTTTCTGTTATTTAAATGTTGTGTAGTATGACTAATCGAACATACAACTTTAAGATGTTCGGAAAGAAGTTGATATGTATCTCATTATTACTTATTAGACCAAGTAATAAGAGAACGTGAAAATAAACTATCATGTCTTCAATTCTTCAAATAAAGTTGAGTCATTTCTTTAATATTCTACGTAGTTTTTTTTATTCTAGTGTATGACGATTGAACTTGTGTTACGTATGTATGCAGTTATCATCGGAAGGAGCAACCCATGACGAGATTGATTTCGAGTTCTTAGGAAATGTAAGTGGCCAGCCATACACACTCCACACTAATGTGTTTACTAAAGGAAAAGGTGGCAGGGAACAACAATTCCATCTTTGGTTCGACCCAACCTCAAAATTCCATACCTATTCTGTCGCTTGGACCCCTCGTATGATCATGTAAGTACGACTTTTGTTTAGTTCATTAAGGGTAAATGAGTAATTTTACATGATATATCACAATCGAAAGCACGACAATAATTAAAATAAATAAATATTTAATATTTTGCCTAAGTACTAATTATTGGATAATTAATTAAATCGCGACTTGATTAATTCATGCAGATTCTTGGTAGACAACACGCCCATTAGGGTATTCAAGAACCATGAGGCTAGAGGAGTGCCCTTCCCAAAGAGCCAACCCATGAAGATATACTCGAGCCTATGGAATGCAGACCAATGGGCTACCCAAGGAGGCCGTGTTAAGACAGATTGGGCTAAGGCTCCGTTCACAGCTTACTACCGGAACTTCAATGTCAACCCTAACCACGCGGCTGCAACCGCGGCCTTCACTGATGCAAAGTGGCAAAACCAAGAGTTGAATGCTTGGAGCAGAAGGAGACTAAGATGGGTTCAAAAGTATTTCATGATCTACAATTATTGTACTGATGCACAAAGGTTTCCAAAGGGTGTTCCTAGAGAATGTAGGATGTTTTGAAATGTTAAGTGGCATGGAATTAATGTTGTTTAAATCCTTGCATTACTTGTGTATTGCAAGTTGATTAGCTTTTTAATTTGTATCCACAATTGTATTAAATGGGTTAAGTAAATATTTTTTTTCTTCATTGTTAGATTGTGTAATTTTAATTTCCTTAGTGGAGGGTCTGGATGCTTTCTCATTAATCAATACATACATATACATATATATACATACATATATATATATATATATATATATATATATATATATATATATATATATATAAGTGACAGTACAACCTAAATATGAGAATACAACATTTACTAAATTATACAATATATATCTTACTGAATATATACGAGATTATTAATCATAATCTCTATCACACCCCCCGCAGTCAAAGCGGGAGGAGGTCAAATGAACGCTGAGACTAGATCTGAAGTCAAGGAATAGATGTCAAGGTAATCCTTTTCAGAAAATGTCTACGTACTGGTATGGAGAGGGAACATGAAGCACCTTAAATTGGCCTAGAACGACCTTGTTGCATGCAAAATGTGCTTGGTACGTTGATGTTGCACCGGATTGCAAGACAAATAAACTTCAAAAATGTTATCACAATAAACCAAGGACACCCATGGCAAAGGTTAATGTAGCTCTAGAAGCAGATTCCGGAGCCAACGAACTTCGGAAACAACATTAGCAACACCTCTATATTCTGCTTCGGCACTAGAACGGGACAAAGTAGCCTGTTGTTTGGAGACCAAGAGACCAGATTATCACCCTAATAAACATAATATCTAGAAGTAGAACGCCGAGTATCAGGGAACCACCCCAATCGGCATCAGTGTAAGAAACAAGTATCGTAGGAGCAGAACGGTACAAATGAAGGCCATGATCCATAGTGCCTCTGATATATCTAATAATACGCTTGAGAGCGTTGAAATGCAGTTCCCTCGGGTCATGCATAAATAAGCATATTTGCAGAATCACATAAACAATGTCCGATCTAGTAAAAGTGAGGTACTGAAGAGCACCTGCAAGACTCATGTAAAGAGAATTGTCACTAACCGATTGTCTGTCGAGAGCACCAAGTTTCGACTTGGTTTCAACGGGTTTGCAATTATCCATCTTAGCTCTGGGAGATATCTCCTCTGCATACTTGCTTTGACTCAAAATATACTGTCCCTGGTACGTTTCAACGAAATGCCCCCAAAAAAACTCAACTAACCAAGATCTATCATGGAAAACTCTTACTTGAGAAGAGAAATAATGTCAGACTTGAGTTGTCATCAACATATAACAAAAGGTATGCAATTTTCGTGCCCTGACGAAAAATAAAGAGAGAGTTATCACTCTTACTACACACAAAATCAATCTGCATAATGTAATTGGCAAAGCATTGATATCATGATGCCCTGGGAGCCTGTTTGAGACCATACAAAGATTTGAGGAGCCGACACACATATATATAATAGGGAACATTAGGATCACAAATCACGGAGGTTGATGCATATACTACCTCTGATTTTTTTAGTTGCAACTTTGGAATATTTTATATCTCTCAAATAATACCCCAAAGTTGCAACTAAAAAAAAAATCTGAGGTAGTATACAGTTTCTATGAGGACACCATGAAGAAACGCGTTTTAAACATATAATAATTGATGAATAGGACAATCTCTCCCCGTAGCAATACTCAACATTGTGCGAATAGTTTCTTGTTTCACCATTGGACTAAAAATCTCATCATAGTCAATGCCAACCTATTGAGACTTGCCATTCACAACAAGTCTCGCCTTGTATCGCTCCATTTCACCATCTTTCCTGTACTTGTGTTTAAATAACTACATACAACGAATAATATTCACCCCTGTCCTCGAAAAAAGCAATTAATGAATGAGAAGTCATGAGGCAGTATACTTCATTCAATATGCATCAAAGAAGACAATTAAAAAGAAATTAAAAATGAGAGTGAGGGATAGCTCTAGCTCAAGTGGTTAGAGCTTCCCTCCAAATTTAAGGAGATCCTTAGATCGATTCTCACCCCGCCCTTGTGGCTCTCTAAATACAAAAAAAAAAAAAAAAAAAAAAAAGACGATTAAAAATTTAAGAAAATTAATGGTTGGCTAAACAATTAGAATTCTAAAATTAAAAATCTCCTCTACCAAACTTCACACATAAAAACCCCAATAAACGAAAATACCCCAACAAAATCTAGAATACTACATAAAATAATATACAGTATGAATTTTACTAAAAAAATTTAATTGATGATTTAAAGTACATAAAAAATTGAAAAAGAAATTAAGGGGAAAAGAAGAAAATAAAAGCATTTGAAATCGCCATGAGCTTGAGCGAATTGTAGGCAAATCTCTCCCTGATTTTCACCCTCCTTCAGGAATAATCACCGAAAAAAATTAATAGGCAACAAGGTTTGGAAGGAACTATACAAGGAAGAGGTTGAATTGATAAAGTTATGAGAAAGAGAATGTTAGAAACCTTAATTATAATGATGAGTACAAGAGTATATATACATGAGTAAGCAATAAAATTAGACTGGGTTTATTTGTCTAGATACATTAGCTAAGAGTTAGGGAAAACTTTGACTATCAACAACCTAAAGAGTAAATCAAGGGATTACAAAATTAACACAATAACTTATAATGATTTGAATATCCTTTACATGCCGCCCCCGCAAGACGCACATCCGGAACGAGAGACCAATCTTGGATATAACATATCAAATCTTGTTCAATGTAGGATTTGATGAATTGGAGGTGAGAAGAGTTCATTGCATTGCATTGTGATTCTCCGAGAGGGTTTGGAGAGAGTGGAGCATTAAAAGGGTTATTTTTAATAAAGGAGATAAAGAGAAAGAAGAAATGATGATTTTTTTTAAGGGGAGAAAATTGAGGTATGGAGGACAGAGATGCAATTGCATGTAACTTTTTCCATAGGAGAAGAATTACATTTTTATCATTCAAAGAGAGGATTTGGGGTTTTCCAAAAAATTTTGAAAAAATGAGGTTATGTTTGCAGCACTCGGTTGATAGACTACGGGTTTGGGCCAAAAAAGGGATTTTTTTTTCATAACTAGAGGTTTGGAGAAAAAAAAATTGATTATTGGCATCTTTTGGTGTATGAAATACGAGGGTGCCAAAAGAGTTGATATAGAAAGTTTGATTTGGGTTTGAAGCTTTCCGAGAAGGAAGAGAGCTTGAATATGGTCACTATCATTATTTGTCGGTGCGGCAAAGGATTTTGATAGTGAGCCATTAATATGATAATGGCGTAGTAGCGGAAGCGGGAAAAAAAATGGATTAATAGCTCATGATATCATGGTAGAGTTATGAGAAAGAGAATGTTGGAAAGCTTAATTATATTGATGAGTACAAGAGTATATATATCACAAGAGTAAGCAATAAAATTATACTAGTTCGTTACATTTGTCTAGATACATTACTGTAGACACCTAAAAATGTCTCCCCAAAACCAAACCCGATGATGAACAACCTTTCACCGTCATTATTGGTCGAGTTGAGTATTATATCTTGGAGTACTTAAATCCTCATTCAATCCCAATGGATTTCATAAACCAATCCAATTTCTATCCCATTTCCCCAAACCATAACTTATTTTTCTCTTTTCGTGCCTTTAAACCCTTAAAATCATTCATTTTGCGTCCTAATTAGTATTATGTGCACCATGGTGCACCTAAAAATAGGTGCACCACATCTATAATTTTGAACATTTAGTAAAAAAACTGAACATTTTACAAAAAATGAACATTTAGTAAAAAAATATGAACACGTCACATAAATTTAACATAAACATGAAACTTTTATGTTCATATTTTATAAAGAAATGTTCGTTTTGTATACACTAAATGTTCAATTCATATATAACAAAATTCTTGAATTATTAAGAGTAATTCAAAATTTGCCTGACTCGTAATAATTCAAAATTTGTGATTGTTCATATTTATTTACTAAATGTTCAAAATTT
This sequence comes from Chenopodium quinoa, assembly GCF_001683475.1. Taxonomy (NCBI): domain Eukaryota; kingdom Viridiplantae; phylum Streptophyta; class Magnoliopsida; order Caryophyllales; family Amaranthaceae; genus Chenopodium; species Chenopodium quinoa. The sequence goes on from NW_018745461.1 coordinate 966,858, forward strand.
GTTATTGTTCATATTTTTTTGCTAAATGTTCAAAAGTATAGGCGTGGTGCATTGCGATTTTTCAAATTGTTTTACTATGTAGTCAAAATTTGCGATGTTCAGATCTTTTTACTAAATGTTTAAAATTCGCAATTGTTCAGATTTTTTTAACTAAATGCTCAAAAGTATAGGCGTGATGCATTGCGATTGTTCAGATTTTTTAACTAAATGATCAAAATTTGCGATGTTAAGAAGTTTTTACTACATGTTCAAAATTTGCAATTGTTCAATTTTTTTTACTAAATGTTCAAAAGTATAGGTGTGGTGCACCTCAAAAGTATAGGTGTGGTGCACCTAATTCTAGGTGCATCATGGTACATCTTAAAATTTGCGTTTGTGTCCTTTTTATAAAAATGTTTATACCATTTTATTTTGGTCCATAATCTTGGTCCAATGATTGAATAGTTGGATGGGTTGAAAAGAGCTTTCCAAAGATATATTATAAGCTCAAATCCGAGTTATAACGAATAAGCTATGGGCAAAATACTAAACTGAGCCCAAACTAAACTTAAGCCCACCTTACCTACAACCCAATGATCATCTAAAGGGTCCAAAGGCTTTAATCTCATTCCTAAACCAATTAGAATTAATTTGAGCTTATATAAGTTTCTAATGGATATTAACACTAGGTGAAAAAAGAAGATTGACAGCGAGTAATGCCCACCGGTTTTTAAAAACCGGTGGGGAAAAATGGGGGGAAAAATGAGGGAAGGGTATTGCTGAACCGGTGGGGAAAATATTAATCCCACAAGTTTTGAACCGGTGGCTTTGTTAAAAAAAAAAAAACTTGCCCCCCTTTATAAACCCCTAACCCTAACTCTCTCCTCTCTCCCCTCTCATCCTCTCTCCTGCTCTCCCCTCTCCCCTCTCCTCTTTCTCCCTTTCTCTCTCCTGCCTGCGATCTCCTCCTTCTCTCTCCGGCGATCTATTCCTTCTCTCGTCTCACCCCTCTCTCTCCTTCTCTCTCGTCGCCCTCCTCTTCTTTCCCCTCAAAGGCCACTACCACCGCCACTAACCGCCGCCACTTTCTCTCTCCTCGTGATGAAACCATGGTGTAGACACCCAATTGTGTCTCCCCAAAACCAAACCCAATGATGAATGCCTTTCGCGTCGAATCATAATCAAATGAAGTGAAAGTGTGAAAAGTCTAGTGATGCAGTTAGTTTTTATTAAAATCTTTTTTGTTGTTTTCGAAAATCAACTCTGTTTTTATGAAAATATCCAATTTAGTTTAATTTGGTCCATGATAAGGGTCCAATAATAGTGTAGTTGGATGGGGCTTTAAAAGAGCTTTCCAACGATATATTATAAGCCTAATTCCGATGAATAATGAGGAAGTTGTGGCCAAAATACTAAACTGGGCCCAGTTTGATCTTTACATACATCCTAATGATCTAGGGGAGGGCCCATTATTATTCCTAAAGCTAGTAGGATTGATTATAGTTTTCTAGAATCATCTAGAAGGTTCTTTTCATATCCTAGTGGAATTAGGATTGATAATTATGTCTACGAGTTTTACGTGGAATAAAATATTGTTTTATATGAAATTATAATTTTAGCCTTCATACGGACTTTACGACTCAATTTTATTGATAAGTGGACTCCGTGTTGAAAGCGTGTAGAAAATCCCAGTTGTCGCTAAACGACAAGCTTGTTGCCTGGCGACAAGGTAATTTGTTGGCGACAGCGTGGAGTTTTATTCCTTTTCAAATTCTGATTATTTTCCGGACTATTTTCCTATAAATAGAGTCCCCGGACCTCCGTTTTCAATCATCAACTCTCATCAAGGAATACTTAATTCTCTCTCTCTTTCTAAACCAACTTTTACTAAACACAATTCCGCACTCACAAGTTCTTGAAACACCTAGCCAAGTTCAAAGTTGCCTTTGCCCTAGACGTGAAAGGTTAATTGTAACACCCTAAAAATTCCTTTCCTTTAAAAATACCTATTTTACTCCTTAAAATACGGTTTAGGAATATCTAAGACATTACCGCCACCGTGAGAACGGCTAAGGCAATTATCAAAGACACACAGCGGAAGACTTAGAATTAAAATCCGTTCAAAACAAGTCAACTTAAAGACAACCAAACGTAAGTAAAGTTTAAAACCAAAACAAACGAAGTCAAATAAAATCAAACTACAACTTGGAACCACTAAAGGCCCTTATTCAAAACCGTTCCAAAACCAAACCTTTGCGTTAGTCCACACAAAATGTATCATAAATAAATAAAGCATAAAACACATCGTAAACTAGCATGATTCACTCTTCACTCATGCCCCATCATGAATATGCTTCAACCTGAAAAATTTATCTCTACTTGTCCCCACTACTCTCCATTAAAAATGGGTCATCATAGGGCCAAGATAAAGACATGGCCAAACACATAAACACACACACAATCAGCAAAGTTGAGTACGTAAGCGTAATTAAACACACTAACATGCTTTCACCTATCAACACACCCTTACCTCAATGCACCTGTTTACAAGCACACACAACAATCAACAAGACACTTTAAATAGACACTAAATAATTCATTTAGCGTTGATTACGCATCGAACGGGTTGCCAACTATACCTCCCCCAAATAAATTGAGGTTAACTGACACGGGAGCTAATCGTGCCAGCGACAAAACCAGTCAAAGGTGGCGGAATTCCTGCGCATAATAATAAATAAAAAGGAATGTACAACGTCCTGTACTCCATTAGAAGTTATGGTTAAATATAAAACCCCATAACTCCCCCCATTGTTCATACTCAAGGTATATACGTTCCAAGAGTATTGGTGCGTAATCTCTTTCACTTTACGTTATTTACGTGTTATTGGACTTGGTGATGACTCTCAAAGCATAATAAATCAATCAACAATAATTATTCAATCAACCAAACATACCAATTTAATTCTTGAAAAATTAGTGACCACATATTATTCAATGTTGAACCCTTTTTAATTCTACCTCAATGTCAAAGACACCTTAAACGCATAAAGCGCCAAAAATCCTATCCCTCGGTGTTAAAAACACCTTAAGTGCACAAAGACACCAACATACAATTTATTCTTCGTGTACATAGACACTTATATAACTCCTTCCTCATGCTTAAAGCATCAATAAAAATTATATGAACCATAATAAAATTCCTTTTCAATATTCCAAACTAAATTAAACAATTAGTTTAATTAAACATGCTCTCTATCATTCCATAAATAAATATGTGGTTCATAAATAATATTTCAAGCTATTATTTTTCATTCAATAATCCATCACAAATAAATCATGCTTCATAATCCAATCACCAATAATATCCAAATCATAATTTTCATTCCAAACCTAGCATGATATTACTTGTAATCAATCAAACACATTTAGCATGCTACTACATCAACATAAATATGCTAAGTACGCGAACGTACCTCAATTAAGCCCATAAAGTGGCCGAAAATACTACAATAATTTCCGAATCAAGTCTCCTACATAAAGGGACAATAATACTAAATTAATTACCCTTGTATACACAATTTCCAGCAACTTAAACTCACTTTAAACCATTTAAAATAATCTGAAAATTATTTAAAAACCCCTAATTAAACTCCTTTTTAATAGGTAATCACACCCTTTTATTAAAATCACAATTATACTACTTTAAATAAAATTCCAGCATTTTAAACTAATCAAAAACCACTTCAAAACTTCATCAAAATACATCTTTATACTTAAATTATCCATAGAAAAATTAAATTATCTCTTACCCTTTAAACTCAAGGATAAAATTTAAAAAAAACTTCGTTAAAAACCAAAAACTGCCCGAAAATCATTTTTAGAGGCTGAATTTGGCCACGAGAGGGTGGTGTTCACTACCTAAGGTAGTGAGTCTTTCTTAAAACATTGTTTCCACATAGAAAACACTACTTTTTTTTATCTAAATCGGATGAGTTTAAAACCTGGTCGGGATTAAAACGGGATTAATATTAACGAACGAAAAAATCTAAAAATTAAAACACGAATTTACGTGTTCAAAATAATCTGGAATTAAGTTAAACTAATTAGTAGTTATAATCACCAAAATATCATTACTATAAAATCCCTAAATCAATTGTTCATAAAAACCCTAAAAATCAAGTCTTTAATAATTTTAAAACCCTAACTTATAATTTTATGAAATCTGAAAATAAAACACTTTATTATTTAAAATTTACAATCTTTAATCATCAAAACATAATTATGATACTAATCAAACATACTTTGAATAATTAAAACCACAACTCATAAATCAATTATTATAATTACACAATTAATAAAACAAAAGAGAAGAAAATAAGACTAACCTTTTTGTGTGGGAATTTTTGGGGATAAATGGAGTATTTATAGTGTAGAGAAGGTTAGGGTAGGTTTGGGCTTCATAAAAATAATGGACTTTAAATGAAGAAATAGGTGGCCCAAAAGTAAAAATAGGATGATTGGGTTTATAAGAAAGATGGGCTACATTTGGATTAAATACTTGTTGACCCAAATATAAATACTTGCTTTATCTATAATCCAATAATTAAAATGGTTTGACCCAAAATATATTTTATAATTAAATAAATAATTTATAAAATACATTAAAAATACGGGGTATTACATTAATACCTTCTAAGGGTTTGGTCCCAAATCCAGTCTAAATTTTTTAACTCTTTCTTTCAATTATTTAATTTAATTCTTTGATTTATTATTTTATTAAAGTTTACTAACGCGTGTATTTTGTTATTAGAAAGAGGTACGAGGCTTCAAAGTAAGTAATTAGCTTACTCCCTTTTTAATTTCAATGTAGAAAACATGTTTAGATTTGATTAATTCCTAGCTAATATCATGTTAGGATGTTTTTTATTACTTTCTTGAATCATGTTTAAGGTGCCTTTTATTCTTTCTAATAGCATGTTAGTACCATGTTAGGTTTAAAGCTTTGATCTTTAATGCTTAGTGACATGTTAGGATTTGTTATTAATCTTGTTAGTATCATGCCTAGGATCTTGCTATTTTTATTAAGCTTTATTATTATTATGACCATGATTGTTATTATGATGATTATGATTATGTTGCTTGGTTGTTATTTATTGTTATTGCTTGATCACGCCTTTTTATGCATGTTTAAAGGGAATTTGTATTTGAAATCACGCTTAATAAGATAATGAAAATTTTCAATGGTAGCTATGTACTTTTTCTCATTCTCAATGGTAACAAAATATTTTGCAAATTCTCCCAAGTAGCATTACTTTTTATAAGTTTCCCTAACATGACAATAATTGTATAATTTGCAAGTAATTAGCTTTAAAAAAAAAAAAGAATTAGCCTAATAATTTAAAGAAAAAAAGATATTTTTAAAAAGTGGGACTAAAACCCTCCGCCAAGCAGCCACCTCCACGGCGTCGGCTAGCACCGCTGGAAACCTAAATACCCCGCATAGCTATCCCGAAAACACCTTGTTCTCCCAAAAACCCACCCGAAACAACTTCATTCTCCGCGAAACCCACCCATAGCCACCTCACCATTCTCTCTGAAACACATCCATTACCTCCTTAATCTCCCCGAAACCCTCTCAAAGTCCATATCAAAACCCACCCCGATTCCCGAAATTCCATGGTTCAGCTTAAAACCCTAATTTTCATTATTTTGAGGGGTGGGATATTGTGGGTTTCGTGTGGCCAGTGGGGTTGAGGCAGGGTTGACTGAGAGGGCATAAGGACAAGGAAGAGGAGGTGGGCAGATGTTGTAGTCCGGCAATCATGGTTGATTATGGAGGTGGAAGTGGAAAGGAAAGGGAAGGGGAAGACATTTTTTTTTAATTAAGCTTTTTTTTGTTATTTATTAGTTTAATTTTGGTTTAATTAAGTTAATTAGTTGATAATTGTAAAAATATTGTTTTGTTAGAGAAACTTTTAAAAAATAATGCTATTTGGGAGAATTTGTCAAATATTTTTTTACCATTGAGAATGGGCAAAAGTATATGGTTACCAATCTACCATTGAGCATTTCCCTAAGATAATTAATAATTTGGTTTAGGCTAATATTATTTTAATTCAAGTGATCGCCAATAATAGATTTATTTGAGCATTAATATTTAACCAACATAGATTAAATAGGTTTAGGGTTAATATAATGATTGCATATTAGTCAGAAAGCGCACATGAGTACGAGTAGAATTAAGTAAAGGCCTATTTTATAGGGCAGGTTTGATCTATTTTAGATTGGATTCGTACCCTCATCCACGAACCCTATTTGGTTCTAGACCTTTTGGAGTTAACGATCTCATGGATCGTTAAGGGGTGTAACCTTCACCTCGTGAACGGTTTACAAGTTCCTAAAACTTGTTGGCGACTCTTTTGCTCTCTTTTCCTTCCCTTTGGACGCCACCATACTTCAGTGTATGATCACATTGGGGTTCAAGTTGAGGTTAATGCTTGAAATATTCCCTACATTTTTTGGCGACTCCACTAGGGAGGATTTCTATTTTAATTCCTGAAATTTATTTTGATAATGATTTAGAATGAGCGGATGAGACTCGAAAAGTTCTAAGTATTTCATGTGCATAATTTTGATTAACATTATTGTCATATGCATAAAAAAGGTCCTCATTTTATAGACCATCCGAAATGAGTAAAAAACATTGGATTTTTACATGTAGGAAATTTGAGAAATAACTTTCACAACTAGAATCGAAATAATACTGCGAAAACTGGAAAATTTTAAGAACACAAAAAGCTGCTGAGGCATGTAGGAACTAGCGTCAGAAAACAGAGCTTGTCGCCTATAAAGTGCTTCTGTCGCCTGGCGACAGGAGTATTTTTGCGGCGACAGTCCCTGTAGTCTGGCGCCATGTTCTTCCAATACCGAGCCAGAACTCTGCCTTCTTGTTTTGACCAGTTCTAGCACTGTTAGCTCGATTTTACTTCTTGATTGAGTTTTTCTCACTTTTCTAAAACCCGTATGTGTTCTACATATGGACATAACCCTTTGGGGGTTCACGATCCATCTACCCAATCGAACGCTCCTGGCAACGACGGGTACATCTGAGTTTGTGAATCCACCAAACCGTGGAAGCAAGTTTTTAACTTGCGGGGTCCCATCCATACGCCCCAACCCTTCCAAAGGTAAGGCTTTCGCGCGATGCATCCGGACTCATAACCATGGACCCTCTTTGACTAACCAATATCGTTGAACTTTAGAGAACTAGAGCCATGGTTAGGTTGCAAACTCATTGCATCATGTTGTTACTATTTGACTAGTTGTGCATTCTTTTCTTGTACATAACCTATATGTGGTAACCGTTTGTTTGACTTGTGTTTAAGTCTAAATAAACCAATTAATGACTAAAAGGACTTTGTCTAATTAATGAATTAATTAATTTGACTAATTAAAGACTAATAAAATAATCAAAACCGACCTAGTACGACTTTAGGCATGTCCTTTTAGAGTAAAAAAACTGGAAACATTCCCAGATTAATGTTCCAGCAATGGCGCAGGAGTTTGGGCTATGGCGCCAAACTTCAGGTTGTGGCGACAGTCCTATTGCTTTGGCGACAGCCTAGATCTTTGCTCGATTCATCACGACGAGTCTAATTAAACAATTTGCTAATCAGTTTGACCAAGTTGTTAATGACTTTAGCCATATTTAGTCCTTAATTGAGTCTTGGCACCTAGTTCCATGGTCATACACAAGAGTCAAAGCATGTCACTTGCACTCACTAATAAAGCACACACTTAACATGTATGTCACACTTTGACCATGTCTAGAGAGTCTTGTATGCACGTGTTTTCCGTCATATTTTTAAGGGGGTAAGTCGGATATTAATCCTCCTATTAAACCACCTGTTTGAACCCATTCCCAAAAATATGCACCTTATATTTGCTTTTTTCTCTTTTTAAATCATAAAGTCAAAGTCAATTTAAGTCAAGTCATTAAAACAAAAAAATGGTTTAATTCACAGCGCATGTTCAAGAAAGGAAGGGCGTCTAATCAAGGACAACACTTTCGTTCAAGTTCTACTTTTTGATAAGCCAGTCAGTCGAAAAAGAAAAGCTAAGAAGATAATGGCAACTCAAGAAGAAGTCATACTAGTTCGTCAAAAATAGGTTTTAACCTCGAGTTTAAGCCTAATTATGATCGGGCTTAGTTAATTTGGACCTTAATTCATTTTGTTTTGGGTCAGGCTAGTCGTTTTTCATTCTTGTGACTTAATCAGTTGTCTATAAGCATTCTTCACTTTGATCCAACAAAAAGAAGATTTTAGTTATCGTCATAGCACTTCCGGTCGGGACAAAAGGCCAAAAGTAGATGTCTACATAGAGTAGGATCTCGGAATGGTGGTCCCAAATCTGCACTAAGTTTAGAGTTAGTATCGACAGGAGTTGATGCGGGTTTACAAGAAGCCATACTTGCAAAAACTAAGATCTCCTGTGCATATTTCTACCGAGACATAAATAAATATTACGGTGTACGAGTCACTGCAATCCCCACAAAATAGCTCAAAGGCCTCACATCTGACATAGGAAAATCAGTTTGTAACTGAGAAACGATTCATGTTCACAACCTGTCATTAAATGTGGTTAATATAATATCATCAACATAAAGAGGCAAATAAGCTATATTATCTCCTTGCCGGAAAGTAAACAACGAATTATCACTCTTAGCAATGATATATATTATATTTTGATGATATTTGTCGTAGTTATCGGATATATTTGTATTTGTATCCTTATCATATTAGATCTCCTAACATGATTAGATTTAGTCTTGTAACACTATATATTGATCAATATATGGTTTCAAAATTGAACATTTACATATGTGATTCGAAATCCGAAAAAATATAGGATGACGTCATTATGAAAGTAAGAGGGGTGCAAGTGCCGCTACCTACACCTAGGCAAAAATTTGCGGCCATATTCCGCTTGTTAACACTAGCGGGCCGAGCTAAGCCCTCTTAATTATTATTTTTTTCTGAAAATAATTGTCCAAGCCCGTTTATAAGTGGGACAAGAGGACCGGGCTTAGCAAGTTTTTCCATCCATGATCAACTCTATGTCTCTATTTGTGTATATGCAAAACACTGCACGGAACCCAAGAAAATTTTTCATAATAATTAATTAATGAATTAAAGAATAAGTAATTAAGGCTAGAAGAGAGAATGAAGACAATTAATCACCACCAACAACAACAACAGTCAGCCCACTAGGCTACCACCATAGCCAGAACCACCACCACCACCATTCACCCAAAACCACCGCAAACCACCACCACTCACCCAGAACCACCGCAAAACCACCACCCTACTCACCCAAAACCATCGCAAAACCACCACTACTCACCCAGAACCACCGCAAACCCACCTTGCTCACCAATAACCACCACTTAAGCAACTCGAAATCAACCCCCCCCACTCACCCCAAAACACCAGAAATCTTCTCCCACTTACCCCGATCCACCTCGACCCACCCTTACTCACCCCAAAACACCTTAACCACCCTAAACCCACACCACCATTAACCCCGACCAAGTCCCGTCAAACCCACCCCGAAAACCCCAAAACCAATCAAAACGTTCCACCACTAACCTCGATCTACTCGAAACTACCCTAAAAACCTCTTAAACCCCGATCTAATTTAGTTGCTTAATTGTGTTTATGATATTAAAAAAATTACTAAAAAAGAAAAGAATGGGAAAGTTGCATCTAATATGAATTTTCCGTTTTTGGCAAAAGTTGCATATAATGTGTTCCGGAGGTTGTATATTATTAAAAAAAAAATAATAAATAAATAAAAAAAACCAACCTTGTACAGTTGTACCTTATTCTAAAAACAGAAAAGCCCAAAAAATAGGAGCAAAAATATAAATGTTGTTTGGTTAACACATGAAGGCATTGTGTCATAACTCATAAACACATCGAAAACATCGAACTGGCTGACTTTCTTTTTCTTTTTTTTTTTCATTCTCAAGGAAAACCGGATCTAACTGATTCTCAACTGCTATTTGTCGCTCCCAATTTACCAGGTAACGCTCCCTTTTTAACTTGAATGGACCACTATGCCCTTTATGCAATTTGTGTTATAAAAAGGACCTTGTTCCCCATTTGGACACCATACATGAAACGGTCCCCTCACTTCACGACATTGCTGTCCCGAGCCTCCCAAAATCGGTCCCCATGGCCTTGCAACCAAATCGGTCCCCACGACCACCTAAATGTTCTATTTTTAAAAATCGTGAAATTTTCCGACGGGTCTTGGGTCATGGACGACGAGTGGAACATACGTACGCCGGAGAATGCGTCGGATCATTCTGTAAGTTTTTTTTATTTTATTTTCGGTAATTAGGACATCCGCCTATAATTTCCGGATGTCCTAGGTACATCCGCCTAAAATTTCCAGATGTACCATGGAACATCCGGAAATTTCAAGCGGAAGATGGGATCCGCCTAAAAAATCCGGATGTTCCATGGTACATCCGGAAATTTTAGGCGGATGTACCAAGGGACATCCGAAAATTTTAGGCGGATGTCCCTATTCATATTTTTTTTTTAAATGTTAAGTACGTTTATTTAATTTTTTTTATGTTTATTAAGTTTTTTTTTGATGTATTTTTTTGTGGTCTTGTGATTATTGTTGTGATTTAGTATTTGATAATTAATGTAATTTTGTTGTATTAATATGATTATTAGTAATATGTTTATTTTTTGTTTCATTATTATTATTATTATTATTTATATTATTATTATTATTATTGAAAATATTATTATTATTATTATTATTATTTATTAATTAATTAATGTTATGGTCTTATAAATTGTTTTGTAGTTGTTATTATAATTTTTTATTATCATTAATATTGTTATTGTTTTGTATTTGTATTTGTTGTTATTGTTATTAGTATTGTTATTATTATTATTATTATTTTTATTATTATTAGTATTGTTTTTTTTATTATTATTATTATAATTATAATAATAATAATAATTATTATTATTATTATTTTGACATAAAGCATGTTTTGTTTAATAATTATAGGATATGGAATCTGAGGAAGGCGGTGACGGTGTGAATTATAGTGGGAATTTTGTCACCGATACGTTTTTTCCTACATTTGACGATGCAGTTACATGGGCTGATGGTGTTTCCATAAAATTGGGATTTATATTGGTGAAATCGTCTTATAACAAAACCAAAGATGGTCGGCCGTATCGGTATTTGCGATGTGATCGGTCACGAAGGAGCAAGCCGAGAGATTTGGAGAACGCGATACGGAAGGACACCAAAACCAAAGCTAATGGTTGTCCATTCTACATCAAGATATATTATGACGTGAGCACCGAAAGTTGGAAGATCATTGCGAAAAATGATCACATCGGGACACATAACCACCCAATGATTGTGTACCCAGAGGGTCACCGTAAAGTGAGCGGATTGAGTCCGGGTGCAAAACAGGTTGTGCGGGACATGACAAAGTCCAAGGTTGCTCCCCGTAACATCATGTCCACTATTGCCGAGCAATTTCCTGATGATCATCCAAACATCCGACACATTTACAATTGCCGAAATGACTTCAGGATGGAGATGTCCGAAGGAAGAGGAGTTGTTCAGCAATTTCTTCATCTGGCGAGAGAGAGTAAATACATTTACTGGGTCACGAAAGATGATCACAACGTTTTGCAACATGCATTTATGGTGCACCCGATCATGGTCAACATACTCCGCACATACCCACATGTCATAGGTATGGATTCTACTTACAAGACCAATCGATATAACATGCCTTTCTTTGAGGTAGTAGGCGTGACACCGACAAACCAGAATTTTCTAGTTGGATATGTTTTCATGCGCGACGAGTGCACGACTAGCTATCGGTGGGTGTTGCAGAGATTAAGGGAGTTGATTGGGTTTGATATAGAGCCATCTGTATTTATTTCAGACCGTGATCTTGGGCTTTGTGCGGCTTTGAGAGAAGTCTTTCCAGGGACGTCACATTTACTCTGTCTATGGCACATCAACAGAGATGTGGAGGCTAAGGTGACGAAGATGTTTGGAAACAAGACGGCTGGTGTCAGTTTTAGAGCTGGGAGATGGTTCAAAATCGTGAATGCAACAACACAGGCGGAGTATGATCGTGCTCTAACTGCCATGCAAGTGAGGTGGGGAAAATATCCGGAAGTGATTCAGTATGTTCAGAGAACATGGCTTTGTCATAAGGAGAAATTTGTGAAATTTTGGACGAACCAGATTCTTCATTTTGGTAACACCACCAACTGCAGAGTTGAGAGCCAACATTCAGCAGTGAAAACTTGGTTTGAATCATCCACAGGTTAGTTTTATGATTTTATTAGTTGTTCTGGTTGTTACGAAATTGTAATTGTATTTGAATTAACTAATTAGAATCATTGGCAGGTGCTTTGGATACCGTATGGGCCCGAGTCCATTATCATATTGGTAATCGCATCATACAAATTCGTAATGAGTTGGAGGCATCAAGGTCTAAAATTGGTCAGATGTACAGACAGTTGCCGCTGTCACGTATAAATGGCAAAGTGTCTCAACATTGTTTGAAAGTTCTGGATAAGGAGACGAAAAGGATGCGGGATTTGAGTTACCAGGTCCATGAACGGTGCGGATGTGCTATGCGTATGACCCATGGTCTTCCATGTGCTTGCCAGATACATGATTCGATAGTTGCACAGACAGGATTGTATAGCAGCCAAATTCATTCTTTCTAGAAGATACTGGTTATTGGTGATGGTGTTAACATTCCTGAAGTGGTAAATGATTCGACCGAGGAGGCTGCACATTTTCGGTCCCTAATCGACGAAGTCATGGAAAGTGACCCGGCCGTACGTCGAAATGTAACGCGAATCATTGAAGAGGAGCTACATCCAGATCATTCACACCTTGAAGAACCACATATCAACCTTAACACTCGTGGTCGACCGAAGAGAAATAACACTAGGCGTGATCGTAGCTATTTCGAGCATGTGAACCGTCAACACACTCAACGTGGTGGTGACCCAGAACCAGGTAATACTAAAATTCTATATTTAATATAAAAATATGTAAACTTAATACTTGTAGCTTTACTAATAATTTATCTTTTAATTTTGTGTTGTAGATCCAAGTGACATTAGTCAATGCAGGTATTTGAACTTGCTTCCAGCCCCAATGTTGCCGTACATTACGTTTTGGAAGGATGTCATTGGTGATGGGAACTGTGGCTTTCGTTGTGTCGCCGACTTCTTCTTTGGCGATCAAAATCAGTGGTTTGACGCTCGGGAAACAATAGCGAACAAGATCGCTGGTCATCCTGCTTTGTACGAACGGATTTACGGGCTTGGGCGACTTTGGATGAACGTGGAGCGTATTCGATGGGATGGTGGGGCTGTCGGGGAGCGACATTGGATGGTTACAATTCAAGATTTATTTCCTATTGCTACGTGGTTCAACGCAAGTGTGATTTGTCTCGGAGTAGGCCTAGTACCAACTTGCTACTACCCATGCATCACAGTCTTACCGCTTAGGGCACGCAACGGGGTTCGGTCACCGACTCGAGAGTTTGTGATTGCTACAGTTGGTGGATCACATTTTATCCGTCTTGACCTTGTACCTGATTCACCACTCCCGCCGATCGCCGGTTGGTGGACGGAACACCACGAGGATAGTGTCAATGGATGGGATCAAGCATATCAATTGAGAAGGGACATGTGGGATGCATTAGTTAGGTAGTTTGTAATGTACATTCACTAACTTTGAACATTTGTAACAAAATTAGAATTATGAAATTAATTTTAAATGTATTTGCTTTTAATCTAACATGATATGCAACAAAACATCAAATATAAAATAAAATAAGTGTCCAGTTTATGCATTACATTTTAAAAAAAATTAAAAATAAGTTCATAACATAATTAAAACCACTAACAGAACATCTAATCAACATAATCTAAAGTCCCATTTTTGACCTCCAATCAAATACAAGCTGCTCAGTCATTGTTCGAGTCTCACTCGACATTTCAGGATACTCAGCTAGTGCTCTTTGGTGAATCTCCATGGACCGACCCATCCACTGCAAATCAAACAATAACATATTATAAACACAAAAATTCATAGAAGTCATTGTTAATATAATAATAAGTATAAATACTTACGTAATCAGTGTTAGTCTGCTCAGGCAGGTTGCTTGTAACTCCTGCACCTGGAGATACCCGCGGGTGAGAAAACCTGTACATCCACTGCATGTAACCAGGCGCAACCGAAGGAGCTGCAGCACTAAGCCTGGGTAGGGCACCTAAAACAACACTCTGAGATACCCCAGGGACAAACCTGTTCCACATCACAGCTGTCATCTCAGTTGGGAAGTCTACCCGATACATCTTCAAGTTAGTCGGCCTCTTGGCCTTCTCTGGCCTGATGATCTCGCGGGGAATGCCTTGCACGAAACCAAGCTGGCGCACCACTCTATCAGGCATGTACGACTCAATGATGTTACGGTACTGGATGCAGCCAATGAATAAAGTGGGAGGCACTCGTAATGCAGGATCAGCTCCGTACGGTAGCCAGTTCACCTCAGGGTCAGTAAGCGCATCAATCCTAGTACGAAAAGCTAACAGGCGCTCCAGGTTCTTGCTAGGACATCCCGCTCCAACATCCTAAGCAGACGCACGAGGCATTTGAAGGTCCCGGGTCAAGGTACCCTGCTGTGGCCGAAAGCACGGAAAGTACTCGTAAATCCACGCTTGCAGAAGCGTGAGACAACCAGCAATCGAATCAGCACCTTTCCGTGATGCCGTGCCCAGTTGCCGATACAAGTAGGCCAGTGCAGCTGTTCCCCAAGCATACTCGTTAATAGGGACATCCGTGTGACATAGCTCGTGGAGGAAGGAAAGATGCGTACGGTTACCACTCTTGTCTACAAACAGTGTACCTCCAAGCACTAACCACAAGTATGCATCAAGCTGCTCACTAAAATCCCGGTCAACCGCCAATGTCGACTCAAAAATCTTATCAGTCAACACCCCACTACCCTGCCAAATGGTCTTTGTGCCGCAAACCTCAGACAGATCATCTGGAGTCATATCCATGGTGACCGAGCACGCGTCCCGTAACACGTCTGTGCTAGGAGTAGTGGTCACCATATTGCCTGCAACCCGTAACCCAAGTATGTTGTACACATCGTGCAGCAAGATCGTAATCTCCCCAAATGGCATGTGAAAGGTGTTCGTATCTGGCTGCCACCTCTCAACAAAAGCAGAAATCAACGGCCAATCAAGTCTCTTAAACATCAGGCCGGGCAAGTGAGACAACCAACTAGCATCAATCGCCGCAAGGTCCTCCACAGATTGACGACCTCGCCAAGTGAACAAGTCAGAACATAACTTTGTCCTACTCAAACAACGCAAAACACTACGCTCCTGCTCCATCCAGATATACCGTGCCACGTGACCGCCAAAACTAGGGATTACTGACCCATCCTCAGGCCCACCCGGCATCGGTTCCTGCACTAACCATGCCTCTGCAGAGCTGGAAGTAGGCTGACTCGATCCACTACCAACAAATCTCCCAGACTGACCCTTATATACCATATGGAAATCCTGAGGGTCCTGTTCTTCATCCCGGTCACCAGCATGACTAGTCGAACATTCTTCTTCCTCGTCAGATATGGGTGCTCCACTTGCAGAGTACAAGGGCCGACTACTACCAGACTGTTGGTCTCTCGACCAACCACTAGTACACCCGTATTGCTGCTGCTTGGGCTGAAGCGGTGAAGATCGAGATGTTTGTCTCCTAACAGACGCATTCAGACGCCGTGATATTGCATGTCGAGCACCAGAACCCTCGATCTACATAAAATAAAAAAATAATCCGATTTTAGTAATGATAATAATAATAATAATAATACTATTATAACAACAACAACAATAACCATAATAACAATAATAACAACAACAACAACAACAAATACAAATTAACAACAACAAATAAACTTAACAACAACAATAACTAACTAACTAACAACAACAATAACTAACTAACTAACAACAACAACAACAACAAATACAAATTAACAACAACAACAATAACCATAATAACAATAATAATAACACTAATATCAACAACTATAATACTAATCATAATTAAAAATATTAATAATAGTACAACTAATAACAATAATAATAATATTATTATAACAACAACAACAGCAACAACAACAACAACAACAACAACAACAACAACAACAACAACAACAACAACAACAACAAAAATTAAACAACAACAATGACCATAAAAACCCTAATATCAAATTAGTTTAATAATAATACTAATCATATTTTTAAAAATAATAACACTAATAATAATAATAATAATAATAAAAATAACAATAATAATAATAATAATATCACCAATAATAATAACAATAATAATAATAATACTAACCATAACACTTCAAAATAACAACAAAAATAACAAAATCCAAAAAAAAAAAAAACAAATTAACAACAAAAACAATAACCTTAACATTAATAATAAAAACCTAATATCAACAAAATAATAAAAATTATCATATTTTTAAAAATAATTACATTACAAAATATACTAACCATAATAATAACAACAACAATAATAATAATATCAACAATAATCACCATAACACTTCTAAATAACAAAAAAAAACAAAATCCGAAAAAAAAAATATTTAAATTAACAATTTTATTAACGGGCAAAAAAAAAAATAAAAAAAAGGAACTTCCGCCCAAAAATTTCGGAAGTTCCATGGAGGATCCGCCTGGAATTTCCGGATCCTCCATGGAACATCCGGAATTTCTGGGCGGATGTTACTTCCGCCCAAAAATTCCGGATGTTCCATGGAGGATCCGAAATTTCCAGACGGATCCTCCATGGAACTTCCGAAATTTTTGGGCGGAAGTTCCTGGGATCCGAAATTAAAAAAAAAAAATTACCTCTTCGCCACCATCGCCGCCACCGCCGCTGCCACCAGCGCCGTTGAAGCTTCTCCCTCCGAATCTCAGCCTAATCCGCCTCGAATCACCCTTTTTTTTTGTGTTTATGATGATTTTTGTTTTTTTAAAAAATGAAGAAAATTTTTTGAATTTTTTTTTTAAATAGAGTGTTTTAGAGAGTTAGAGAGTAAGAGAGTTGGAGAGTAAGAGAGTTAGAGAGAGAAGTAAGAAAGTGAGAAATGTTGGTCGGGAAGAAAAAAACCGTATTTATATATTAGGGGTAAAATTGGAATTTCAAGACAAAAAGGGACCGTTACCCGGTAAAATGGGAGCGACAAATAACAACACCCAACTGATTTGTACTCCATATATATCCCTCAATTTTCATCTCAATAAAAGTTGGGATTCCATTCTAGGAAAAAAAAAAAAACCTTAATTTAATAAAGACTATATTCAGATCTTGGATTGAGATAGATGGGTGCCTCCGATCCACCTCCAGAGCATCATTCAGGTAACTCAAAATAAATTTGTTTACCAATTCTAATGTCTCATGATATATATTTAATTTGTCCAGTTGAATGTGTTTGTATTCATTTTTGTGCAATCGTGTTAATCCTTAAATAATCATGAATGATTATTAGCGGTTCCATTCAGAACTTTTCATTTGAAGAGAGCAAATTTAACCTTAACAATTAATCGTAATAATCAGAAAAGGAAAAAAAAAAATACTCAATTGGAATCTTCGTCTCTATTAATTAACAATATAATGTTTATGATGCATAGCTGAAGATAATTGAGGCAAAAAATTTAAAAAAAAATACTTAATTGGATTGCAATATTAGCTGTATGGTATTATTAACAATATAATCCCCCCTTTTTTTTTTTTTTTTGTCGGGGTAAACAAATAGGGATAAAGGGAGTATTAGTATGAGTATTTGAGTAAGAGTATTAATTTGTCAACTAGTTTGAGGCCCGAGTTATGCCCCGGGTCAAATTTTTTTATTTAAAAAACTATAGTAAATTGTTTTAAAAAAATAACTTTAATAAATTAAAGTGAAATCTATTGATGGTTTTACAATTTAAAAAAAAAAATCATTTTTTTTGTTTAAGTTTTATTGAACAAAACAAAATTCATTATGAATTATGAAATATGCACTAACCTAACTTTTATACTTGATATTAGTTTGTTTTGAATTTTTATCTGCCGTTATAAATTTCTTTAAATTATAGATGAGCAAACGAAAGAATGAGGATTAAAAAATTAGAATTTATGAACATTAATTTTTTGTGAAGAAAAATTGATGATTAGTATTAATATGACATGAATCACATGACCCCACATCAACCCCACATCATTTATCAATTCATGACGACATGTAGCAAAAATGATGACACATGGCAAAAATAATGACACGTGGCATGATTACAATTCTTGCCTTCGGTTTTAATATATACTACCTCTGTTTCATATTATTTGCAACGATTAGACATTTTTCTTCTCTACTTTGTTAAATCGTTGCAAATAATATGTAACGGAGGTAGTATATATATATATATATATATATATATATATATATATATATAGACGTCGTTGGAAAATTGGTTACATAAAATTTATGTGTTTATCTTTTCTTATGGATACTTCGTTAGTTTTTGTGGTGATAATACATCATAGATTAATGCTCACATACTTCTAATGGATATAATTTTCTCAATTATTGGGTATTATTATATTTTATGCTTATTAATTGTCTATGATAATTATAATAGTGATTCTAATTGTAATTTTTAGGTGTCTTGGAATTTTGTGGTGGAATGATGCTCAACAAGCTCCAAAATGGGAATGAAGGTACAACACTCATAAAAGAAGATAGGATCAGTCATTTACCCGATCATATATTAGGTGAGATACTTGCATTCATTCCCTTAAAGGACGCGGTTGCTACAAGTGTATTGTCAAGGCGATGGAGGCGTGTTTTTACTTGGGTAACATACCTTAACCTCGATGACACACCTAATTGTCATGACTATTGTTTGATGCGTACTCCACACACGATTGATTCTTTCCCTAATTTCAAGATGTATGTTGATAAGGTATTGCAACTATGTCACTCTAACAATATGGATATATCCACATACATACTTCACTTTGGAAAAAGGAAGGGCTGTTTCCATAATCTATGTTTTGAAGGTTGTCTCCCTGTATTGGACCCTATGCATCTCGATGCTTGGATCAGTTTTCCCTTAGCCTGTGGGGTTAAGGTGCTCGACATTATAGCTCGTGTTAGGAAACCTAGTAAGATACCCTCAGCCCTATATCGTTGTCCAACACTAGAAGTGTTGAAACTCGATGTTAATGTTAATAATCTTGATCTCAACATCTCCTTTCGTATTCATTTGCCAAACTTGAAGGTAATCCATCTTACTTTTCTTAAGCACACTCCTAACGATGACTCCGTGGCTATGCTAGTTGCTAGTTGTCCATCCCTCCAAGACTTGGTACTCAATGCTGAATGCTTTATAAATATAAATCTCATTACTTCACAATCTCTTCGTAGATTAGTTATCAATTTTTCTGGTAATACATGGATTGATATTACGAGTTTTACGACTAAAAGGCTCCCAAGGAGAGAGTTTGAGCTTGATGTTCCTAATCTCGAGCATCTAACGTATGTGGACTCTGCGGTGGTCATCTACTCCATCACCAAAATGAACAATCTAGTCAATGCTCAAGTCGATGTTACAGACCTTTATTTTGATGGTTCTATATTCGGTATTTTCAGCGGGTTGTCGAATGTCCAAAGTTTGTATCTCATGTCAAGGACTACAAATACAATGGTTAGTTTTATCTTTGATCCATCCTTTAACAAGTTTAAATTACCTTTTTACTATCTCTGTTACTTTAGGGTATTATCTTTGAGATATTTCATATAAAATATTCCAAAGTTGTAGATACACTAGTATTTAATTTGATCAATGACGGTATTATATTGCTCTTTTGTTTGTAGGCATTGATGGCTTGTGGTACAATAATAAATCTTAAGCTGCCTTTGTTTGGTAACCTCAAGCATTTGCAGCTTGGCTGTGAGGGTTATTATAATTGGAATAACGTATTGATAGAGCTCCTACACCGTGCACCTTTTCTGGAAACACTCACTTTTATGGAGGTTAGTGTCATTTACCTTTACTCCTCTCTCAATTAATTAATCGTTATAACTTGACTTTCACTATTCATGTATTCTTTCATATACTACGTATAAATTATGAAGTACCAACTTTAACTAGATTATTATTATTATTAAAATAAAAATTAATAGGATAGGATAGTAATACTACTACTGTACACAATGGGAAATGGAAGTGGTTAAATATTTTTTGAGAAACTCATTTGTTTTGGAGGAAGTCATTCTTATTTGTTTTAGTCATCCATCGTGTTCAGTGACAAAAGAAGCTAAGATGTTACTTGACAACATGTTGAAGCTCATGAGAAGAAGGTCAACGTCTTGTTCAATAATAGTTAAGTGAATTTTTATTTATATATTTTTTAATTTGTGAATTTTTCTTCTGTTTTTCTTGAAAAATCTTTTACATTTGACGATTATATTTCGCAATTTCTATAGTACTCCTGGGGAGTACCTCTCTCTCTTCACTTCATAAGATGCGTTCCTTGCAACAATCGTTTGTTTGTAACGAATTCATTGAATTTTTTTTTAATCCGATTTGATTTTATTTAAATGTAGTAGTATACTAATGAACCGAACTAAACCTATTTCATCAAAGTTGAAGAATCAAGGAATTTGTCTTACAGATACTGACAATTCGAGAAGTTCCCTTCCCCTATTTTTGTTCTCCTGCTCTTCCCTTTGTCTTACTTTATTTTTCATCTCAATATTCATTTGCAACATTCAAGATCCATCTTCTTCAATCACTCTATTATTAATTGAAGAGCTAATCGTTCAAATTACCAAAATCAGTTTTCAAAAAAAAAAAAAAAAATATTACCAAAATCAGATAAATATATTAAACCCAAAAAATCAAATTGAGTGTTTTATATTTGTGAGAATTTGATAAAATTTTAACAGCAAAGTTAATTGAGCTCGTTTTTTATTTTCAGAAGATATTAGCATATTGTTGTGTAAAAATAGCATACATTTGAAAAATAACAAAAAGTTCAAGCAAAATAACACAAAGTAAGTAAGATAATACAATAATCTTTTAGCAAAATAACAAATGATTTAAGTGAAATAACACAAAATGGTAAAAATGAAAAAATAATAAGTAACTCAACCAAAAATTATACTATATTCTTTACAAAAAAAATTATTATACGATATAAAATGAATAAAACAACAAATCTATTAGCACAATATATATATATATATATATATATATATATATATATATATATATATATATATATATATATATATATATATAAAAGTGGAAAGAATATTGTATAGAAATGTAAAAAACATTTGGTTAAAGTGAAATGAACTTGTTATAGAATTGTAAAGAACATTGTATAGAAATGTAAAGAACATTCCGTTAAAATGAAAAGAACATGCTATAGAATGTTAAATAATGTTCTTATCTTAATGTTATTTGATTGTCAGTATAATGTACTTTTATTTGTGACAAAATGTTAATTGTTTATTTTGAAATGTTTTTTTGAATTTTGTCTTTAGATTACGGTGGTTGAATAAAAATAATGTTCATTACATTAAATTATCATTACAAGTGATCAAAAATTCGGGTCGGACCGAGCCTTAACATAATATCTCGTGCCCAAACTCGGAATAGCGGGATTTTTGGGCTTTTTTGGGGTCGGATTTATAATGCATTTTTAGGTTTACCCAAACCCTCCTTATTTTCAGGCCGGATCGGATCGGGCTGAAGTTGGCCACCTCTAATTATCATGTTCTTTATTTATATTACCGATGTTCTTTAAATATATATAAAGAACATAAAGTTCGATGTTTACTTAACAAAATAGCTATATGTTCTTTACAAAACAACAATATGTTCATTACTATACAACTATATGTGATGTTCTTTATAAAATAGCTAAATGTTCTTTATAAAATAATTGTATGTTCTTTACTGAACACCTAAATATTCATTCCGCTTTTTTGAAAAGAAATCGGATGCACGGAGCATTGAGCATCCGCCTCCATAGAAAAAATTTCAGTGTTTGGGTGGTAGCAAAAGTTAAGTTATCCTTTTGTTTTTAGTATTTTGACACATTATGTACATTTACAAATTTGCCTTTAATGAAGCAAACTTTGAAAAAGAAAGTACTTACACAATCTTCATCTTCTCCTTTTCCCCTTTCGTCACTCTCTTCTCTCCTGCCTGCAGTTCTTCACATTCTTCCCTTTCCTCGATTTCCAGGTATTCATCATCCCCTCTTCCTTTATTACACAGTTTTTTGTTCAACATTCATTTGATATTTTGTTTAAATTTATTGATCTGTTAATATGTGTATTCTTTGTCAATTAAGTACACTATGAATCATGCAAAAGGTTGAATTTTGTCAATTAATCTGAAACGAAGGGAGTATGACTCTTAATTTTGATTTCTAGGGTTTATGGGTTGGTTGAATTCTACAATTAGTGAATGGTTGGTGTGTATTTATTTATAAATATGGAATGTTGGTTAGTTATAACTTCAATTTGACATTGTGGCCAAGAATGAGAAGCACATATATGAGATTTTAAAGGTTGATAGTGTGTGCGAAAACTAATACGGAGTATCTTTGTTTGTGATATATCCAAAGCGTATGATGTTTTGTCTTTGTAAGGTAGTGTTACTAGTTTGTGGGATACTATCTTATTCTGGATCACAATGTGCTTGCTTTCTTGAAAATCCTACACTTGTTTAAGTTTTGATTTTACATCTATATTTAGAAATTAATGTTGGAGAGTATTAAGTGGATATGCTTTCGCAAGAAGGAATGCTATTGCTGGCAAATTTTTGTTGTGTTAAAGTTTATGGCTATAGTCAGATGTAGGAGACAGATGCTAAGACTATATTTTTAACCTTTAGCAGTTGGTTTAGTAGGGATGATGTTTAAAGCCTCGCTGGGTTGCTGTAGCTGAATAATCGTGTTCCTCCATCTCTTTGATGTTTTGAATTTCGATGGCTGGTAAATAGTTCACTTTACTGGTGTTACAGGAAATGATTGTTCAAGAGAAGACACAGGCATCAAGTTCAGTTAATGACGATATTGATCTTGATGAGTTGATGGATGTAAGTTTTAGATCCCTTGCAGTTAGGTTGCATGGCACTTATGTGTTTTCTTAAATGCTCAACTGTTGTTTCTTTCTGTAACTCCAGGATCCAGAGCTAGAGAAACTGCATTCTGAGAGAATTGCAGCACTACAGGTTTAAGTTGTCTCTTAGTATTGGCATCTGCTACCAAAAGTCATTAAATAATTCACCCTATGGTATATATGCTTAGAAAGAGGCTGACAAGTGACAAAAAATGAAGAATCAAGGCCATGGAGAATATAGAGACATAACTGAAGGGGATTTCTTGGGTGAAGTTACTGGCAGCGAATTAGTTATCTGTCACTTCTACCACCAGGAGTTTTATCTATGCAAGTAAGGCCTACTCTGCCTCTTTAACTTAATATTGATATCAATTATTTTATCGAAGCCATCAAATAATAATTGAGGCCGTTTTCTCCTTTGGCATGTTCTTAGTGATATTTAATACTCTAATACCCCATTCCATCTCTAATTTGTGTTCATGCCTATAGCTAAAAAATATCTGTTCTTTGGGTCTCGGCATCTTGTGGATTATGCCCCCCTGCTCAAATTATTAATGTAGTAACTAGTAAGGCCATTTTTCTGAGTTTATAGAAGAATTTGTGGCCAAAAAATTTGTCCCAATGTTATGTGGTCTGACCAATGATCACCAATTAGCAGTTGCAATTGCCGCGCATCCTACCTCTTTTTGTGATCGCGTCTTTCATTTTTCCTCTCTTCTATGGTATGCTATGTATGAACTACCTTGGTTCTACTCATTCAAATAGGGCAAGAGTTTGAGCTTATGTTAAAAAGTTTCTATAGTAGAAATTAGTAGAGAAGGCTTGGCAGTGTTCAATGTGAATAATGGTTTGGTAAGGAGGTCCTCTGTAATAGTCTAGAATTTTCTGATTATAAGTTCTATTGAACAAGAAAAGTTAAAGATAAAGCTCGAGTCTTTGATTGAAAATGGCAGAGATTTCGATACAAAAGTGATAGGATAATAGCTTTAGGCTATTACTCTCTTGATAACTTTAGGTTATCTCTCCTAGTAACTTGAGGTTACCTCACAGTTCACATAATGTCCTATTGCCTTCGCTACTACACTTTATATACTAAAGCCACATTCAAAACATTAACCTTATATTAATTGTTTTTGTCCCACTACTGCTGCCATACAGAATGAGGAATCAGTCCCATGCTTCCCCTCTCCTTAGTGCTTTCTTAATTGCTTTTGTCCTCTAGTGCTAGTGTGCTACTGTTTCCTTGTTGGCTTAGTGGTGGTAGACACCGGGTATATAACATCCTCTAAAGCTGAAAGAAGACAAACAGAATCTAATTCATGTTCATGGTGTAGATTACTGGATCCAAATGTATTTAAGGGCTGTTTGGCTCACTCCTTCAAAATGGAAAGAAATCAAGTAAAGGAAATGAGGTGAAAGGAGTCAAGAAAGGGAATTTAATCTATTTGTATGGTTCGGTTAATGATAATAATTTGAAATCCTTATTCAATGTTTGATTGCCAAAGTAAAAGAAAGTAAAAATAACGTCTTTCTATCTACCCGAAGGGCCACAACCAACGAGCCAACATGATGTAACTTGCGAGAAACTTGTAAGTGGAAGAATCACTGTCCCTCACTGGCATCACTACACCACCTCCCACTTCGTCAAAGGTGTCCTTCACCCTAACTAAGCTTCACCACAACCACCAGAAGTTATCCCTTCATCTCTCCTCATCATTTTATCTATCGATGCTGCCTTAAAATAAAATTGACTAACTTGCATTCTTGGTGGTGAAAGTGATAAGAATTTCATGTCTGAAACTTGGTTACCATGTCAAGCAACCAAGGAGTCAAAAGTAAGCCATGGCTTCAGGAAAAAGGTTGGCGATTCAGTCTCTTTTTTTGTCTTGATTGGTCAGTTATAGAAAAGGAGATGATGATGGGAGGTGACAGATATTTAAAGGCGTTAGTGGTGCAGTTGTGGTTTGTTGGAATATTTGCTTCAAATTGTTAGTGATTAGTTAACTCCTAATGTATAAGAATATGCTCTACTAAGTATTAGTTGTGTTAGTGGACTCATAATAGTAGTGGGTTAATTTAGTGGGTTAATGTTAGCATGATCTATGATCATGAGATCATGTTCCTTATAGCTTAGTTATTTTGCGCTATATATATGTTGCTATGTACTACTTTTTTCAATGGATTGAATACAACTTTTATTATTCTTTCCCTTCTCTCATCTCTTTTTATTATTTCAACGTGGTATCAAGAGTTTCAGGTTAGATCCGGGAAAAAGAGAAGGGAAAGAGATGAAGAAGAAAAAAAGAAAAAGGGAGAAAGAGAGTATTAAAAAAAATAGTGAGTATGGAAGCAAGCAACGCAACTTGATTCTATTGTTTGTGAGCAATTAAAAAACAAATTGATTGAATTTTTTATTTATTTTTATTTATTTTTTTTATTTTTTTATTTAATAGTGAGCGTGTTTGTGTTTGACCATGGAAGTAATGGTTGGTTTGTTGTGTTGATGGGTTCCCTTTTAGCCCATGTAATTGAAAAAGAGGGCAAAAATTGTTTAAGGTAAAGATCGAGTAATCTTTACGTGTGTGGGTGTCAGATAAATAGCAATTTGATAGTGTGGAAGTCATAATTAATGCAAAGATGATTTCCGATGTTGCAACAGTAATCACAAAACAAGTCGACGAGGTCAAAATGCAAGACAACGTCAAAGAGAGTTAATGGAGAGTTGTACTCCATTGAATGTAAGTTAGTGAAAATGTTCATTAACGAGATCGAGAATTTGATGAGAATTGCATGAATAAAAAATGTCGAGGTTTGGTTGTGCGGAGAGAAGTGCTCCGACGATATTGTATTGGTGATAATGTGCATCAACAAATTTTGTGTAGGTGATGAGATGTGCATCACAAATTGAAACGCCTAGCAAGATGTTATGAAATTTGAAGAAAAAGATTGCAAGCTCTTCTAAAGTCGAGTGTGAGGTTATGTGTTCGTATTGAGATTTGAAAAAGTGTGTCGAGTTCAAGTCAAAGTCCGTCGTTGCAAGTCGATGAAGTTAGAAGCAAAGTTTGGTCGAGTGTATAGTATGAGACTTTGAATCAAGGGGGAATGTTGGATTGATTCAAAGTAGTCAGTAATTAGTGCTCCAAAACTAGTGGAACGTTAGTTGCATATTATTTTCCTAAATATCAGTTTATTAGAACATAATTCAAAGTACTTGAGTTAGTGGTGTAGTGTTTGTTACCCACTTGGTTATTAATTCCTACTTTATAGCTTTGTTAGTTTTTAGAGTTGTAAGCCTATTTATATAGGCCTAGAGTATCTCCATTTTCAATGTGCCAATGCAAACAGATTAATCAAATTTGTATCTCTCTTCTCTTTCTTTATAGTTTCTACAGTTTATATGGTGATGGTTGGTTGGTGCGGTGGATTAGATGTGTAGGCTGTAGGCGGTGGTGGATTCATTGTGAGGCTGTTAGACGGGTGGATGGTTTTTGTTGGTCGGGAAGTGGGCAAATGGTGGCCTGCGGCTGGGAGTTGATAGCTAAGAAGCTGGTAGGTGGTGGTTGATAGCTAAGAAGCTGGTAGGTGGTGTAGAGGAGAGGGGTAGAGGGCAATGGGGTGGTACTCAAGTCCCAAGAGAAAGGTGGACTTGATGTAGAGGGTTAATGGGGAACTTTAAAAGGGAAAATGGGGAAATTGAGTAAAAAAATTATTCAACCAAGTAGCTTCAAGGGAAATGGAGATTGTTATAAAAAATATTCAACCAAGTAGCTTCAAGGGAAATGGAGATTGTTATTGCCTTTTTTTCATTGCTGCTGCTGAAAGACAGCATTTCAATTTTCCTGTGGTTATCATTGTTGAATATGCAGCTTTCTGAGCTGACACTTTTGTGATGCCTGAAACTTTTACGTAGCTTGCCTAATTTGATTAAGTTGGTTTTTGCTATCTCTTGCAGGATAATGGATAAGCATCTGAAGGCGCTTGTACCCAAGTACCTTGGTACTAAATTCTTAAGACTGGACGCTGAGGTTAGCTTTCTTAGTATATTTTGTTGATGTTACTTTATGATGTTGTTTGTCTTCTGATTCTGTTTCAGTGTCTCTAAAAGACATAAGTTTACACAATTTTAAGTTCCTATCAATTGCGGATGACAAACTGACGATGTACACCAATTGCAGAACGCCCCCTTTTTCATATCCAAGCTCGGAATCAAAACTTTGCCATGTGTTATATTGTTCAAGTTAGTTTTTCACCTTATCTGTATTGTATCCTTATCTTATTCTATGTGTTCATTTGTATCTGCTGTGCCAAAATTTCTCTATACTTGCTACATTGAACGTCACAGTTGATACAATTTTTCCATCTGAATTGGTTTTCCTGAATCAGGAAAGGAATAGCAGGTGATCGACTTGTTTGGTTTCAAGACCTTGGAGCTAAAGATGATTTCGCGACAAAGAGACTAGAAATTTGTTGATCAAGAAACTTTAAACGGGTTGCAGTAGCCGACCCCACTTATGGGATTAAGGCTTTGATTGATTGATTGAAACGGGTTGCAGTGCTTGCTATTCTGTGTCTGACCTGTTGTTTTTACAGGTATTATCAAAGAGGAGGAAAAAGATGAAGACGAGGATGATTATTCTGAAAGTAAACGAACATCGGTCAGATCATCATTGAACCTTGGTTCAGATTCCGATTAGTGATTTAACAGAAGGAAAGAAGGCAACTTTTTTTTTTTAAAATACCTTGTATTATGTACTGATCATCAAGCTCGTGTGATAATCAGTTCTGTAAGCCCTTCTTCAACTTTTTTGGTTCATAATCCTTGTGTTTTGTGTTAGTGAAACTTTTAATGTGAAAGGTATATCTCCAAAATTATATGGAGTAGTTCGTACATGTAGTCTTAAGATAAGACTATCCTTGGGCCTTGTATATTTTTCTTTCAAAATGATATATGTTCATGTTATTATTGTTAAAATGATGACACATCTGCTTACTAAATTCACAAATGCTCTGAAGAAAAAAGGAAGAACATTGCGATACACGAACTGGACAATAATTGTAGGGAATTATGCCAGTATATGAACATACAGCATCTAATCTCAAGGAACAAAAGAATAGTCTGAATCTTTTTTGGGGAAAAAATATCGACCGATGAAGATAAGCATAAACTGGAAGAATTATTCATGAGACCTACTCCCTCCCTAAGAACTTCAAAAGCATTCCCGCATTTCGTAGAACTAAAGTTTTAAACTAGCATTATAACAACTAAATTAGGCAGATCCGCAGATGACATCTAAACCAGGGTATTGGTGGAGTTGGGGGTCTGCCATGGTGGGCTAAACGGGAAGGGGGAGGGGAGCACAAACGGGAACGGGGAATTATTTTGGGGACAACCAAAGCTTTTGTTGAACATCTTTCGATTTGTCAGACGCTGGAACATGCCTGGGATTTAAGATGGATGCTTCATTGTCGGACAAAGTTGGAGCAAAGGATTGTTCAGGTTTACCGTCTTTGCAGCAAAACATGGTGTCAGCAGAAGAATGTGATGTGATATGCTGCCAGTTGAATCTTTCATTAGCTTCTTCCCCTGTACAACTCAATCAAAAGGCCTGGAGCTTCAGATACAGAGGAGGCTTCTTCATGTTATAGGGCTCTACCTGGTGATGAGCAAGAAGACAGAGGGTCAAGCCATGGAATTTCCAGAAATGCAAAGAATTTGGTAAGCTCACTCTTTGAGCTGCTACATATAATATGAGTAGGATTTGTATAGACAATTACATTTGAAATTATCCAGATCTATACGATTTAAACTATGCCAACCATAATTTAAGTTGAATCGACTAAACATTAAATGTTGTATTTTGTATATAATAATCTAATATGAGTAGTATTCTGCTGAAATCTAATTGTTTCTTTTGATAACTGCTAGTTGCTCGGCTTGCTCATGCAATTAGCTTATCCTTGTTTTCCTCTTTATGCCTTTTAGTTGCAGACTTTGCAATGCATTAGCTATTGTTTTCTAGAATGCCAATTAAAATGTAGATTTCTGTAGTCTGTTTTTGATCATCGAATGTGCCAAATAGCTGAAAAAGCTTGCAATAATTTTATCCTTAGAGTCGCTCATGGACACTCTAGATGGAAAGGTTCAAATATGTCAGATGTTATACAGGAATTGAGCCATTATTAGAAGCCTTTTACTCCCTTTCCTTATAGCGCCAGACCTAAATCCTACTGGAACTCCTCGTTTACCTCTGTTACCTACTTTCGATACCCAGCAAAACTAAACACTTCAAAGACCAGCCAAACAGCCCAAACCTTCATAAACTAGCCAAGCCTAACAGTTGGACAATTGTCATCGTCCAATAATTCACTAACATCCCTATTTTCGACCTGTATCGGAAGCAATCCATATGCTACAACCCACCGCAACAAATGTCTCTCCTTCTCATGGTGCTCCAGTTGATGTAAAACAAAACTAGGATCCACATTTTAACCTCTTTTTCTCATCTTTAAATCCAAATCCTCAAGCAAACCAACCACCTTTTCCTGCATAGAAAGCTTCACTCTCCTTTGCAAGTTCAATACAGCTATAATGTAGTTCTCACATCAAGATCAAATCGATTTTGTCTCTGGTACATTTGCTTATTCGGTATATTCTGAGACAACGACTTCAGTTTCTGAGATTTCAAAACCAGCACTGCCTAGATGAGTGGAAGTAACGGGTGATAGAAGATATATCATCAATAGGAGGGGCAGTGGTACCGGACACGGCTAAAATAATACGAGGACACAGAGAGAATTCAAACACAAGACCACCCAGAACATGGCCCGAAAAACCATGTTGGGATATAATTACAACCTGACGTGCCTGGTTCAACATTCCTTGTGCAAGTGGGAAATGTGAATGATTATTTATTTCAATTTGAAAGATTATAATCCTTCATTATTCACATTCACTTGGCGCACCCCAGCTCACGGCACGATCCACGTGCATGGCGGGCCGTGTTGGGCAGCAGGCCAATTAAACAAGTCATGATGAAAGAAAGAGAATAAATTACTGTAATTAAATGAGAAGAAATCGTTACCAAAGTTGACGGAAATAAAGAGTTGAATTAAGAACAAAGTTGTAGAGAGAGAAGTTTTATCTAAAAACTAAGTAGAGAGAGAAAGTCTAGGAGAAGAGGTAAAAGAGAGAGTAAGAGAGAAATAATCGTATCAAAACAACTCAAAAAGTATTTATACTAAGCTCCTAAAATCCTAATTAGAAACTAAGTAAAAATCGCCGAAAACAAGCTCTCGAACACGTGCGCCTGTTCAGGCGCCACACAGCCTGATCGGACCCGCCTTTTTGAACCTCGAAGCTTCTCTCGCGCCCGGTCGGGCGCGAGCTCGGACGAAGGGTTGTTTCCTTCATATTCCGCCCCGCTCGGTCGGGCGCGCCTTAGGGTGGGGGGAGCCTGTTCGGACGAGGCTCTTGGGCTATCTTGGACTTCTCGATTGGGCTTCGATTCTTCGGTCCAATTCAGATTTCCTCTTTGGGGCTTGAATACTCGGTCCAAATGCCTCATTATCTCATGTGTCGAACCTTTAATCACCGGTTCGATGACTCTAACCGGCCTTAACCTACCAAAAATGGTCGTGCTCCTCCAATGTTCGCAGTTGCTCCAAATAATCCCGGGAAAATGCTTCAAAAGTGCAATTTCCTACAAAACTCAACCAAAACTACGAAAACACCAATTAGTAATAAAAGTGGCTCTAAAGATCGAGCCAAAAACACTACCAATTATGGTCGTCGACTTCCTTATCCAACCCAGATCGTCGTCGACGCTCCAACCTAGCTCGTGGTCATCGTGAAGCTCCTCGTACTCCGTCGTCGGAAAACAACTTAGAGGTTTTTAAGGCCAAATTCAGCCATGAAAACTCTAGATCTAGTGTTTTAATGGTCGAATTTGGCCTTTTTAGCCTATTTGAAGTGAAATTTGAAGCCATTGTTAATAATTAAGGTATTTGTTCGATTTAAATTTTTTTTTTGTTCCGGTTTGGTTGTGTTTTGGTTGGATTTGGATTTGTTTGAGGCAGCGGAGTTGGTGGCAGCGTGGTTGCTGCGCGTGGTGGTTAGGGTGGGTTGGGTTGGTTTTGGGTGTAGGTTCGAGTTTGGTCAGTGTTAGGGTGGGTGCGTATCAAGGCTAGGTGTGGGTTGCTGGGCGTGGTTGGTGGTGGCATGGTGGTTAGGGTGGGTTTTGGGATCGGATTTGGTGACAGCAACGTGGTTGCTGGTGGTTAGGGTGGATTTTGGGTGTGGGTTCGGGTTAGGTCAGTGTTAATGTGGGTGCGTATCGGGGCTAGGTGTGGGTTGCTGAGCATGGTTGGTGGTGGCATGGTGGTTAGGGTGGGTTTTGGGA
Organism: Chenopodium quinoa; assembly: GCF_001683475.1. Taxonomy (NCBI): domain Eukaryota; kingdom Viridiplantae; phylum Streptophyta; class Magnoliopsida; order Caryophyllales; family Amaranthaceae; genus Chenopodium; species Chenopodium quinoa. Next base: position 998,538 of record NW_018745461.1, read on the forward strand.
TCAGATTTGGTGACATCAGCATGGTTGTTGGTGGTTAGGGTGGGTTTTGGGTGTGGGTTCGGGTTCGGGTTTGGTCAGTGTTAGGTTGGGTAGCTTAGTGTTAGGGGTTAGTGCTGCGGCTGGTGGTGTTGGGGCTGGTGGCGTGGGGCAGTGGGTACGAGAGGTGGTGGTGGTGTGGTGGAGTCTAAGGCTTTGAGGTGGTGTAGGATTAGGGGTTACTTACTTGGTTAGGAGTTATTAGGGGGCTACTACTTACTAGGTTCGATCGGGGGTTACTTGGTCAGGGGTTACTTTGTTCGGTCAGGGTTACTAGGTCGGTCAGGGGTTACTTGGTCAAGAGTTACTTTGCTCGACCAGGGGTTACTTGGTCCAATCAGGGGTTACCATGTGAGTCAGGGGTTACTGGGTTAGTTGGGTTACTAGGTTAGTGAGGTTACTTTATCATTTGCTGATTTGACACCCTGCCGCATCAGAAACGCACTGATCTCTAATTCCCTATCCTCCTCTTTTTATCCCTCCAATGAGTATTTTGACACATTGTGTACATTTACAAATTTGCCCTTTAATGAACCAAACTTTGAAAAAGAAAGTATTAGGCTATTAGCGCACGATCTTCATCTCCTCATCTTTTCCTTTCTCACTCTCTTCTCTCCAGCAGTTCTTCATCTTCTTCCCTTTCCTCGATTTCCAGGTATTCATCATCCCCTCTTTCTCTATTATACACTATTTTGTTCAACATTCATCTGATATTTTTCTACCGATTTAATCGTTTTAGTTTTTAGATTTGTTAATATGTGTATTCTTTGTCAATTTAGTATACTATGAATACTGCAAAAGGTTGAAATTTGTCAATTAATCTGGAAAGGAGGGAGTATGGTTCTTAATTTTGATTTCTAGGGTTTATGAATTGGTTGATTTTTTTTTGGTATTTTTGAATTTCAGGTTGATATTTCACCGAAGAAGTGAGTTCATCAAAAGATGGATCCAGATTCAGTGAAATCGACTTTCTCTAATTTAGCTATGGGAAATGTTATGGCTGCTGCTGCCCGCAATCTTCAGAAGGTGAATTTCTCTCTTTACCCTTTCCCATTTCTCATTATTCATCTTTGATCAATAAAATTCAATGTTTTTTTTTTTTTTTTGATAATTTATATTTGTTTTATCTCTTGGAATTAGCTTTAATGCAATTCCCATTTCCAAATATGTTAGTTTTATCAATTTGAATTGTTTGTTTTAGAATATTGGTTAGTAATTTGTCCAATTGGAGACTACCCCCATGAACGTGGAGCTCGAATTGAGCATGTGTTTTAACTTTTCAGGGTATTAAAGTTGGTCAGTATTCGTGTAAATCGTGGGATTTTATCAAATTAAAGCCATGGAAATGTTGATTTTCTTAGCTTGAATTCAACAATTAGTGAATGGTTGGTTTTTTTTTTTTTTTTTTTTTTTTTAAAAAAAAAATGGAATGTTGGTTAGTTACAACTTCAATTGGACATTGTGGCCAAGAATGAGAACCAGAAGCACATATTGAGATTTTAAAGGTTAATAGTGTGTGCGAAAACTAAGTACGGAGTACCTGTGTTTGTGATGTGCTGGGATATATCCAAAGCGTATAAAGTTTTGTCTAGTGTTACTAGTCTGCAGGATACTATCTTATTCCGGATCACAATGTGCTTGGTTTCTTGAAAACCCTACCCTTCTTTTAGTTTTGATTTTACATCTATATTTTAAAATTAATGGACCCGAGTGTAGGAGAGTATTACGTGGATATGCTTTCGCAAGAAAGAATGCTATTGCTTGCAAATTTTTGTTGTGGTGTTTGTTGTGTTAAATTTCATGGCTATAGTCAGATGTAGGAGACAGATGCTAAGACTATATTATTACGTTGGTTTAGTAGGGATGATGTTTAAAGCCTCGCTGGGTTGCTTGTTGAATAATCGTGTTCCTCCATCTCTTTGATGTTTCGATGGCTTGTAAACAGTTCACTTAACTGGTGTTACAGGAAATGATTGTTCAAGAGAAGACACAGGCATCAAGTTCAGTTATTGACGATATAGATCTTGATGAGTTGATGGATGTAAGTTTTAGATCACTTGCAGTTAGGTTACATGTCACTTATGTGTTTTCTTGAATGCTCAACTATTGTTTCTTTCTGTAACGCCAGGATCCAGAGCTAGAGAAACTGCATGCTGAGAGAATTGCAGCACTACAGGTTTAAATTATCTCTTAGTATTGGATCTGCTACCAAAAGTCCTTAAATTATTCACCCTATGGTATTTTGCTTAGAAAGAGGCTGAGAAGCGACAAAAAATGAAGAATCAAGGCCATGGAGAATATAGAGACATAACTGAAGGGGATTTCTTGGGTGAAGTTACTGGCAGCGAATTAGTTATCTGCCACTTCTACCATCGGGAGTTTTATCGATGCAAGTAAGGACCTACTCTGCCTCTTTAACTTAATATTTATATCAATTTGAAGCCATCAAATAATAATTGAGACCTTTTTCTCCTCTAGCATGTTCTTAGTGATATTTAATACACTAATACCCCATTCCATCTCTAAGTTGTGTTGCCTATAGCAAAAAAATATCTGTTCTTTCTGTGGTCTCGGCATCTTGTGGATTATGCCCCCCTGCTCAACTTATTAATGTAGTAACTCGTAAGCGCATTTTTCTGAGTTTAAAGCAGAATTTGTGGCCAAAAAATTTGTCCCGGTGTTATATGGCCTGACCAATGATCACCAATTAACAGTTGCAATTGCTGCACATCCTACCTCTTTTTGTGATTGTGTCTTTCATTTTTCCTCTCTTCTATGGTATGCTATGTACCTTGATTCTACTCATTCAAAAAGGGAAAGAGTTTGAGCATATTTTAAAAAGTTTCTACTCTCTTGATAACCTTAGGTTTTCTCTCCTAGTAACTTGAGGTTACCTCACAATTAACATAATGTCCTATAGCCTTCACTACTACACTTTATATACTAAAGCCACATTCAAAACGTCTTCTAATATTAATTGTTCTTGTCCTCTACTGCTGCCATACAGAATCAGGAATCAGTCCCATGCTTCCCCCTCCTTAAGTCCTTAGTGCTTTCTTAATTGCTTTAATCCTCTAGTGCTAGTGTGCTACTGTGTTCCTTGTTGGCTTAGTGGTGGTAGACACCAGGTCTATAACATCCTCTAAAGATGAAAGAAGACAAACAGAATCTAATTCATGTTCATGGTATAGAATAGTGGATCCAAACGTCTTTAGGGGCTGCTTGGCTCACTCCTTCAAAACGGAAAGAAATCAAGGAAAGGAAGTGAGGTGAAAGGAATCAAGAAAGGGAATTTTATCTATTTGTATGGTTCGGTTAATGATTATAATTTGAAATCCTTATTCAATGTTTGATTGCCAAAGTAAAAGAAAGAAAAACACATCTTTCTGTCTACCCAAAGGGCCACAACCGGCCAACATGATGCCACTTGCGAGACACTTGTAAATGGAAGAATCAGTGTCCCTCACTGGCATCACTACACCACCTCCCACTTTGTCAAAGGTGTCCTTCTCCCTAACTAAGCTTCACCACAACCACCAGATTACCAGAAGTTATCCCTTCATCTCTCAACATCATTTTATCTACCGATGATGCCTTAAAATAAAATTGACAAACTTGCATTCTTGGTGGTGAAAGTGATTAGAATTTCATGTCTGTAACCTGGTTACCATGTCAAGCATCCAAGGAGTCAAAAGTAAGCCATGGCTTCAGGAAAAAGGTTGGCGGCTCAGTCTCTTTCTTTGTCTTCATTGGTCAGTAATAGAAAAGGAGATGATGATGATGATGGGAGGTGACAGATATTTAAAGGGGTTAGTGGTGCAGTTGTGGTTTATATGTTGATGGTTGGTTGGTGCTGTGGATTAGATGGGTAGGCTGTAGGCAGTGGTGGATTCATTGTGAGGCTGTTAGGTGGGTGGATGGTTTTTGTTGGTCGGGAAGTGGGAAAATGTTGGCCTGTGGCTGGGAGCTGATAGCTAAAAAGCTGGTAGGTGGTGGTTGGGTGGTGTAGAGGAGAGGGGTAGAGGAAAATGGGTAATACTCAAGTCCCAAGAGAAAGGTAATACTCAAGTCTCAAGAGAAAGGTAATACTCAAGTCTCAAGAGAAAGGTGGACTTGATGTAGAGGGTTAATGGGGAACTTTAAAAGGGAAAATTGGGAAATTGAGTTAAAAAAATATATTCAACCAAGTGGCTTCTAAGGGAAATGGAGACTGTTATTGCCTTTTTTTTCATTGCTGCTGCTGAAAGACAGCATTTCAATTTTCCTGTGGTTATCATTGTTGAATATGCAGCTTTCTGAGCTGACACTTTTGTAATGCAGAAACTTTTACATAGCTTGCCTAATTTGATTAAGTACTTGTTTGTATCTTTTCCAGGATAATGGATAAGCATCTGAAGGCTCTTGCACCCAAGTACCTTGGTACTAAATTCTTAAGACTGGACGCTGAGGTTAGCTTTCTTAGTATATGTTGTTGATGTTGCTTTATGAAGTTGTTTGTCTTCTGATTCTGTTTTGGTGTCTCTAAAAGACGTAAGTTTTACACAATCTTAAGTTCCTATAAATTGCGGATGACAAACTGGCTCTGTACACCAAATGCAGAATGCCCCCTTTTTCATATCCAAACTCGGAATCAAAACTTTGCCATGTGTTATATTGTTCAAGTTAGTTTCTCATCTTCTCTGTATCGTATCCATATCATATTCTATGAGTGTTCATCAATATCTGCTGTGCAAAAAATGCTCTATTCTCTCTACATTGAACACCACAGTTGATTACAATTTTGCCATCTGAATATGGCTTTCCGTATTGAATTTCAGGAAAGGAATAGCTGGTGATAGACTAGTAGGGTTTCAAGACCTTGGAGCTAAAGATGATTTCCCGACTAAGAGACTAGAAAATCTGTTGATCAAGAAAGGTAGAAATCCTTTTATTGTTTGAGGGTTGCAGTGCTTGCTACTATGTGTCTGACCAGTTGTTTACAGGTATTATCAAAGAGAAGGAAAAAGATGAAGACGAGGATGATTATTCTGAAAGTAAACGCACGTCAGTCAGATCATCATTGAACCTTGGTTCAGATTCTGATTAGTGATCTTACAGAAGGATAGAAGGCAACCTTTTTTTTTTTAAACCTTGTATTATGTAGTACTGATTATCAAGCCCGGGCGATAATCAGTTCTGTAAGCAAATCTTCAACTTTTTTGGGCTCATAATCCTTGTGTGTTGTGTTAGTGAAAACTTATAATATGAAAGTATATTTAACAAAATTTATATGGAGTATTTTGCACACGTAGTCTTGAGGTAAGACTATCCTTGCGTCTTGCATCTTGTGTATTTTTCTTTTACAATGAATCATGTTCATGTTATTATTGTTAATATGATGTTGACACTGCGACAAACGAACTGGACAATAATGGTAGGGAATTATGCCAGTATTTGAACATACAGGCATACAGCATCTAATCTCAAGGAACAAAAGAAATATCTGATCTTTTTTGAGGAAATAACATTTACTCTGATGAAATAATCAAATAATGCATAAACTGGAAGAATTATATTCACGAGACCTACTCCCTCCCGACGAACTTCAAAAGCATTCCCGCATTCCTTATAACTAAAGTTTTAAAGTAGCAATATACGGAGTAACAACAAAAACAGGCGAATGACAACTATGCCAGGCTGATGTAGATAGAGGTATAAATTCGGGTTCCTGGGTCGGGTTGAGTCTTTTTTGAACTAGTGTCATTCATGCTAACTAATTTTGTCTAAACGAGTCAAAATCTAAATCAAGTTTTATTTTTAATTTTTTTAATTTTTTTAATTTTTTTTAATTTTTTTTTTCGGGATAAGTCAAATCAATTTAGATTGGTCAGGTTAGTTTTTGACACCTCTAGATGTAGTGCATCTATTTCTTAGTTCTTTCCGTGCTCAAGAAGTTGTCAAAAGACATGCATTGTAATTTAATTTTAGTATTCATTATAGGGTTTTGCTATACATAGCCCTAAGGGCTATGCATAAGAATCAACAATTTCATATCATTAATTCTATTTTTCTTGTTCCAATGGAATCTTATATTACTATTAATCCAGAATTAATCCATCCCAAAAATGTAACTAATACTTTTCTAGTTTTCTTACCTACACAATTAATTACCATGAAAATGCTTTTTCCAAAAATAAAAAAAAATAAAAAATAAAAAATAAAGTTCAATATCATCATACTCTCTCCAGTCCAATCTATCCTAAGATGGATTCAACTGGTTGTTTGGGTGCCGAAGATATGCGAGATCGTATGTGGCACTTCTAGTAAAATACCTTTATTTTATTTGATATGTATGAATAAAATATTTTGAAACAATGAAGATTGGCTAGGCATGGAAATAGTACTCCATTAAAAGCTTGAAAAGGATGATAATAACTTAAGTTTATCTCCTAATAAACCAAATCAGGCGTATAAACAATTTTTTTTTTTTGTAAATAAATATCTTAGCAGCACACTAATATATTGCAGTATTGTCCACTTAGTATTATCTAATAGATGGTTTGGTTGCTATATGTTGTTTCTTGAAAGAATGTGGGTAAAATATTGACTTGCACGGTGTTTATTTTGGATATTAATACTACTTAAATTTTTTCTTTTTTACAGTATATATAATTTTCTATTGGTATGATGTTAGATTTGTTAGTGCTTAACTAATTAAATAAAATACAAAAGTTTAATCCTGAAAGGAAAATAAAAATAGCTTTAATGGGTTAATTAATAAATGCATTTTGATAATAACTTATCCCATAAACAATATTACATTAAATTAATAATAACTTAAATTAATAATACTATAAGATTCCATTGGAACAAGAAAAATAGAGTTAATGATATGAAATTGTTGATTCTTATGCATAGCCCTTAGGGCTATGTATAGCAAAACCCTTCATTATAAACTGGGTAGTTTCTTGGTAAAAAAATTGTTTTTTCCTAAAGCTAGCTACTTTACTCACATGTCCAAGACTTCACTGAAACAGGGAGAGTAAAGATCCACGCATGATACAAAGTACTATACAGTATATGGGATGTTTTAGTACTGAGACCATTTAACTTTCAAAATTTAGGACATCCTAACATTGTTTTTAAATACTCTTTCCGTTCTTTTTGGTTGGTTGTAATTTTCCCAATTTTCACTCGGATTCCAAACATAACCCACAATTAGGGACAGAGGGAGTAATATATTTCTTGTCAAACTAGTGGTGAAAAAAAGAAGGAAAAGCAGATATGACTTCTACTTTTTGAAGAGTGGCTTTTAATTTCTCACGTTAAATTTATATAAATTGATATCGCCTTCAAATCCTACATTTAAAAAACTGGATGACAAATTTGACTGAAGGAACATACGTAGTATAAACAAACCAACTCAGACCTCACCTCAGTATTCAGAAAACAGAATAGGAAGCAGGCATCAACATAGACTGAAACTAATGCACATGGTATAATCATCAATAATATAATGGACCCTTTCATTTCATTATGCAAGGCTGTATTGAGTACTGGTATAAGCTTTCTGAACTCAATTGTTCAAAATGTTGTGTATTTATTCAAAAACATTTTGTCTCCGTTATTCAAAACACTCAAGAGCTCTATATTCAGGGAGAAGTATAGCGGTTAAGGATGAGCAAAAGGTACGCAGATGCGCCTAGATATGGGGCTCCTACACGAAGGGCAATCGTTCATGCCTTGCTTCTCATGGAGCTCATTGCACATTTTGCAAACCACCTGATGAGCACAGGGAAGAAAAACTACAGACATCTCTTCTGAGAGGCACATCACACACTCCCTTTCTCGTTTTACCCCTCCAACAGCAGTAAATTCTTGAAACCCGTTTGCAATTCTAGACTTGTGTGTGTTCCTGGATTCTTTAGCAGCAGGTGCACTTTGGGCTTCTGTGAGCCTGCTAGCAAAATTTCCATCAATGCCTCTCTTCATAGCTGCTATCTTTGATGAGTCGGTCTTCAGTCTCAACTGAGAAATTTCCTTCTCAAGCTTTTGGATATCTCCTTTATACTTCTGAAGATTAGCTTCTGATTTCAGTTTTATGGCATCCTCTTTAGATTTTGCAGATGCCTCAAGCTGTTCTCTTTCTTTTTTAATTGAGTTTGCTTGAACGAGTAATTCTTCCTTTGCCTTCTCCTCCTGCTTCCACCGAGCCTGTAAATATTGTACACTCAGGCTATCAGAATTCAGAAAGCTCAAGTTAAAAATAATGATACAGTGGAAGTATAAAACAAGAGATTTTAAGCAACAAAGAACATAACGACGTATAGTAGGATTGTTGACTTCTCCAGATGATGATGTACTGAGAGATTCCTTTTGTGTTTGTCCATTTACAAAGCAAGTCCTTAGAAACATTCCATCTGAACAAGATCTGAAACTCAAAGGCTTCAAATTTCACCAGTAAAATACTAATCAAGTCTAAGACTCGGTATTTACAATCACACAGATCCTCCAAGAGCTGCAAACTTCTCAAACATATGCTGACAGAATGAAGTCAAGAAGCAGGGACATGTCTTTTCTTCTGGACGCAAGCGCACTTCCATAACAAAGAATGTGAGGGGGATAATGGAGCCCAACAAGAGCATGAAGCTGCTAATGATGACAAGAGCAACGAAACTTATGCACATAGATTGCACTAATTATTAGTGACAAATAAATCTGCCAAGTGTCACGATGAATTGATTACATTAACTTTGTTACACTAATCTGAAGATCTATAAAGCTTAACCAACTTTTAGGATACAGAACCAGAAAAACTCTTACAAAACGTAAGCAATAGAATGATTTTAGAGAGTGTCACAAGCAACACCATGCCTTTAGGAGCTAGGAATAAGTATGGAAGTGTATGTAGCAGCTTGTTAGACTGGACGACTAAGAACTGGAACCCAAGATAACCATATCGTAGTTTGCATGTTCCAGAATGTGGTTTGCAGAGGGAAAGGGGTTGGGTAATATTGTAATAATGCTCCCAGGCACAGATTTTCTAAATAGAATTGCTGATTTTTAACAGTGACCTGCACAAGTTACAACTCATTGGGTGATACCCTAGCAACAAAGGATTGAATTGCTAATTTTTAAGTGTATGTTCGCAGCTATTAGAGGAAATGCATGTACTTACTACAGTCTTAATAAAGAATAGATGAATTGCTAATACAGATGAAAGATACAACTAAACAAGGGAAACCTTAAACTTATCCAATATACAATATCATACTTGTATTAGATTTATTAAAATATGTGTAGCCTAAGAAAAAGGACAAAGCAATTATTGTTATTCTTCTAGAAGCAATACTGTATTGAGATCTTTACCCATAACATTATTCATTTCTATTAACATGTGTGCACAGTAAATAAATCAACTCATAAGATGATAAGCAAGCATTAGTATCTGTATCCTTGGCTTCAATCAAGATAGTTCATGGTAATCACAGAGATGCAACAAATAGCACAAAAGAATACATTACACTTTCTTTGTTTGAAAGGGCAAGAAGCAGTAAACACAAAAAGTTTATGCCATTGGCATAAATTTTCAGTTATACTTGGCAATTACAACCACCTTCAGAGTGATACCTTCTGTGGATCTGCCTCTGTAGGTGACCTAAGAATATAAAAGACACTATAGAAACTTTTTTCAGAGATGAATGAAATCAACAGCGCATTAGATAGGCGTTAATAAATTTATAAGGAAAGTCCTACATATGCCAAAGGCCATGTTAATGCTTAGTTCACCCATAAATTTTTACTACCACTCGTCTACTTGAGGTCTTGAGGGGCGAAATTGGGTGGTAATGTAAGTTTGTACAGAAAGATACATGTTCAAGGATGAGGTTGCACTACCATAGGGCATAGACATTAGCATGTACTTACCTTGCAATATTACATTTAATTTATATCCATTACTTTCATTTGTACCTACCTAGCAGGTTGTAAAGGCACTGCTGCTACAATTTAGTATATGCATTACAGTAGTTACTTCATATAGAGATTTCTAAAGACTACTGTACTAATTGAGAATATGTTTTCATACGACTACATTTCTTTCGAAATGAATGGATGTTCTAGAATGCCACAAATATTTTCTAATCTTTACGGGGCAGACCCACCAGAATGATCAGCTTCCTTTAGAACCACTTAAAAGCTATGTAACTATAGCATGTGTATGTATCCAAGTGCAGCCATTTATGAAAAATTTCTATGGTTGGTCAGAAATGAAGTGTCAAATGTCCAAACCCATGTTAAGTACTTGAGGTAAAATGAAGTCCTAATAAACATAGCCCATCAACATTTCAGAATCAGATTTAAAAGTTTCCTTCGCAAATATTTTCATAATGGGCAATACATATAAAACAAGCACATAATGTGAATAAGATTATGAGACATCAACGTGGTTTTGAACCGAAATAGTGAGATATCTGCATTGAAACTTCATTATCCACTGCAAAAATTTCAAGATTGAGGAAAAAAGCATTTCATCCTCAAATAGTTGTCCACTATGATTAACTATATGCTTAAAGGCTTCCCTTAAAAAAAAAAAAAAAATTGCTTAAAGGCTTGATCCATGCAAACTCATAACCTTCCAACATCAGGATGTATTCTTCCCCACACAGTACACCTCCTAGAGGGCCATGGTTATCAATAGTATACATAAAATTTGACCAGCTGAATATGCAGATAAAGATAAGAGTTTCCAATAATATTTTTTATAAGCAAGCGAGGGCATACTTACTCCAAGATGAAAGCCTTAAACTAGGAGAAGAAGATAGATGGCATAGAAGGAGGATATTGTTATTGTTGGATATCAGAGATATTTTTTAAGTAGAATCTGTGAGCAACTACTTGCATCTGTTCCACTCTTGGAAACAATTACCTAAAAAGGTTTTTTTTTTTCTTTTTAATTTAAATAACTACCAAATCAATGTTTTTCTAAGAATAAAACAACCTTTTCGATGATTTTTGTCACAACTTTTGTCTACAGGGCCCACATTTCCTACTCCCATTTTAATGAACAAAATATGACTAAACTATCATACCTCCCTCCTATGCCTAACTTTTTAAATTTGACTTGCTGAAATTGGTTGTTTAATTTTGCATCCAATGTTTAATTTATCGTTTTTTTTTTTTTAAACATATTTAATTTATTGTTTGTAACAATCAAAAAAAGTACAAAAAAAAAAAAAAGAGGCACAAACTGAAAGACTAAAGCATGGGTTTTGTCTGAACTATGAAAATAAATGAAAAAAGCATGCCTTCATCAAACTCAAAACCCTTTGGATACTTTTAACTATATTAAACCTAATTCAGAATAACATTTCAAAAAATTTAAAACTTAAACCTGAAATAATTAACAAGGAATAATATTTCCTGTTGTAAACCTAGTTGATCAAAATTTCAAAATGCTTAAATATTAGTTTATAATGAAACAGAGTGAGAGATGCATTGGATCTAGAGAGGAGTTTGAGGAGTTTTAGGCTAATGCGAAGATAAATGAGACGGATCCAGGAAAAAAATAATGACGGAAAACCGTTGATGAACCAGATAGAGTAGGCCCAGAAATGGAATTAGTAATGGTTGCCATCAAAAGGTAGTGTAATCAAAGTGTATGAGAAAGTGTATGAGAAAACTTATGAGGTAGTATTTTCAAAATGAACAACTATTAGGTAGTTCAGTGTCAGAAAAAGACGGATGATCAATGGATTGGGGCAGGATGTTGTATCATTAAGGCGGAAAGTCTTTCTAAGCATTGCAACTCAAGAAAACAAATCATCAACCAGGAGATGTGTTGGCAAATGGCTTTTCACAAACCACAAGTTCAAGTCTAGTATTTACTTCCTTAAAGCCTAAGCGCATACTAGATATATGTAGAGGCCTAAAACACAACTTCAAAAGGATAGAAACAAAAAATCATGAAATGGATCTAAGGGAAGAAAGAGAAGGGGGGGAATAGACGAATGGAATAAAAAAACATTCAATGCAAATGTCAGATTGAACTCAAGAAGCTGGCTTGTTATGGCAGGAAGAAAACTGAATACCAGTTATTACTGCAGCAGCTAGAGCTAAAATTGGTGATTTACTACCTAAATAAGAACGCCAAAAGCCATGTTCAGTTGTTCACTCGTCTTGCCTTGTCAAGCTGCAGGCACATACCTTCTAACATGTATATATGTAATATAGATCTTGAACTACAAGGAAGAGATGATTATCTATTGTTAGTCATACTGAAGTAAGATTTACTTCAGCTTCTAAATTTTGTTTATCTATTGATTATTTCCCTTCATGGATATTAGTAGTATAGCTCATAAGTTAGCAAGTGTAATATGACAAATTTTCCAGAGAAGAGAAAGGGTGAACTAGTCAACTAAATGATTCAAGAGTAAAACATAAGCAGAGATCCCTGACTCCTAAACAGTCAACCTTTTGAACTAGTGCTCATCAAAGCATGAATTAGCTTTTCAGTATTTGTGCTCACTGACAATCACATGAACTTCAATAATCCACCAACTTATTCTCATCCGGAATGTTTTATAGTATTAGAAGCAACGAGCCAATGAGCTAGCATTTGCCAGAAATTCTTTTACTCACACAAAAGAGAAGAAAGAAAACAAAATGCAGAAATCAAACAGTGTAAACGAACATACCTCAAGCTGGTTATAGAGATCTCTAGCTTGTTCGAGTTCCTGCTGTAGCTGAGACAACTTACGTTTCTCGGTTGCAAGCTCCTCCTGGAATATACTCTTCTGCTTTTCCCACGATTGAAACTTTATCAATGTCTTCTTCTCTCGCTTTGAGACCTCCTGACAACTTGCAGCAGACTCCACTGCACGTACCTTAGCATCTTCCATTTCCTGCCTGAGTGATGCGTTCTCCACCTTGAGTCTCCGTACAGCAGCATTTGCTAGGTCAACCTTTTCACTAGCCTTACCCAATGCATTCTCCATCTCAGAAAGCTTCTTCATAGTATTCTCCTCTAAGCTTTGTTTCTCCTTTTTGAGCCGTTCCACTTCCTCTTTTTCTTGCCTCAAATTTTTGAGCTCAGCTTTGTCCTTACTCAGCCTCCTGGCAGCCTGCATTACCTTTTGGTTTGCCCACTCTGTCCATTCCTGAAGTTGGTGTTGTAATTCCCTTATCCTAGGCACCAACTTCATAATCACCTCATCTTTTTTATCCTGAGGTACCCACTGAGCTAGAGACTTATCATAGGGTATATCAGCAGCACTAGGGATAGAAGCCTCACTATTACAGCTTTGGTTCACTTGAGGAGGATTACTTTTTGCCGGTAGTGAAAGCGAAAGTTCAGTATCAGCAGCTGACACATCAGGCTTGGTTTTGGCCACTGATGTCACTGAAGTTTGATTCGTCTCAGGTGATGAGGATACGGTACGTCGGGCTTCTACAGTAAATGAAGGTGAAGTGGAGGAAATTGTAGAACAGGCTGAAAAACTGAGGCTTCCATTTTCATGTGCCAATTCCAATCCCATTGCCATTGCTTTGCTTATCTTCAAGGAGGCACTCTTCATGTTAAGGGTAGCCGAATCAGACGTGGGTCTGATTCTTTTATCCAAGATGTAACCACTGAACTTTGCCGTTCTAAAAGACCCTTTTGCCCCATAGGACCTGCAGCTTTTCTCTAGATGAATAGATTTCTGCCGAAGGATAGATTCTCTTTTTGAATTGCCAGAATGTGTCTTCCTGCTTGACACAGATTTTTCTTCCGGAGAAAGAGTATGTGATACACCTACAGCACTGAAAGGCTTATCTATGGAATTAGGTTGTGAGGAAGTTGAACGCTCTTTTGATGCAGTTGTTCCTTTCGGAACGTTGGTATTCTTTGGTTTGGTGAGATTAGGAACTCCAGCAACTTTGTGCTTACCAGTCTGATTTACATTGCTTGCAACAGCTTTAGAGGGACTAGGAAGACTCATTTCTATACTTTTAGACTCGGCTTTCAAATGGGAATGAGGTTGATTGGTTGAACTGTCATTTGGAGATCCTTCACTTATCAAGCTACTTAAGGGGTCACTATCCATGGCACAGGCATGTGACACATTCATGTCACATATTAGCAAGCACCACATTGCATCTCCAGTGCTGAAGAAAGGTCTAACCTCTTGGAGTACACAGACCAACTCTGCCAATACATACTTCTCCAGCTGCTGCAGATCCTCGAAACAATGCTCCCTTAAAGGACTTATATCTTGCCCATTTCTAAGAAATACCAAAGCATGGTCCACGATATTTGATACAGTATCCTTAGACCCGTAACAAAGACCAGACCTCAAAACAGCCCTGGTGGCAACGGCTTCGGTGTATCCATAAGCAACTATTTTCTTAATTGCACTCTTAAATATAGTATCAAGATTGCTCAAAACAAGCTCCTCCAGCTGAGTTTCAGTAAGATCACTCCAATCCGCATCTTGGAAGTCGTCATGTTCCTCTTCTTCTCTAGGATGACTAGAACCCACCTCAGACGAACCCCCCAAAGAAGCACTTGACAATCCAAGGTCAAGTTTTAAATTATCCGAATGGTCCTGACATACGCCACAAACATCACAAGGGCTAGGCGGATGTGCATGACTAGCTGCCATCTCAAATTTCTCAGCCGAGAATTCATAACTCGTCCCATCATTTGTAGTCGAGGGAGAGACCTTATGAGGGTCACTTGTAGGTGGATCAGCCCGAAATTTCCGCTTATTCCTACTTCCTTTCTCTTGAATAGACAATGGTGATAACTGACTACAACTACTAGTACTCGTTTTCGCTACCATTGATGCCATCATTCAGCTGCCAATTAACACATCCACCATATACCACAAACAAGTACATTTCATCAGATTTTAACATTTTATCCCACCAATTAGTCTAAACCAATCCCTAACAGTCAAATTACACACTTATACACTTTATCCAACAATCCCTCTTAATTAAGCAAATGTAAAATCATTCCAAAATAAATAAAATAAAAATCAGCCCATTTTCATCAATAGAATCACTTCAATTTCCCGATACCAAAACATCATCAATTAAACAATCTATCAGTAATCACTAACAAAACAATCATTTTAATCGATCTTCCAATAAAATAACAACAAAAGAGTCAATCTTTATTCCCAAGAAAATCAAACTAATTGATGATGCTCGAATTTCAACTGATTAAAGAAGCTGATTAACCAATTAACATCAAATACAAAAACCAAAAAAGGGAATCTTACCAATTCCGATTAAAACCCAACAAAGAAAAAAGCATCAAAATCAATCAAACAACAAGAAAACGAAAGAACCCTATTGATTAACAGAGAAAAATAGAAAAAGGGTAGAGATTAAATTCACTACCAGATCAAAAGAGCGCAGCTAATTAACGAATAGATTGAGCAAAGTTTGGGTTGTTGTTGGCGGTGGTGGTGTGATTGAGGACCGCAAAAACAAAAGGTTTTTGGTGGCGAAGGAACAAAGTATTCAGACTTGAGAGCTTAGCAAAAGGACCCCTTTTTCTATATTGTTAATGTAATAATGTTAATGTTAATGTTAATGCTCTTTCTCTTCTCCTAATTTGCCCATAAAAATAATTGTGATTTTATTCCCTTAATCTTTATGATTTATTTCCTTAATAATCCTTGGAGGTCCTATCCATGTGTATAAAATGTATTGGTGATTTATTATGATTATTTTGAAATTGACTCATTAAAAATATATGGGGTCGGTTAGGCGCAAAAAAAAGTGACATGAACATGAGTTACGCATGACATGACAGTGATGACACGTTTTTCTATGTGTTTTGTTTGGGTTTTTTTTATAATGCCTGATATGACAAAACATGCTATAACATGTAAAATTTGGTTTAGGCACGCGAGTACGCAACCATGATTCAACATAGACCACAATCATCATTATGGTTCTATGAGCTTGAGTCATGCTAATTACCCACCATTTGGAAAAATTTTAGCATGACATGTAACATGTAGCTATCGATTGGAGTTGTAAGCTAAGCCTAGCCAACCCCATGGTACATAAGCTCGGCACAAGGCATTATTCAACATAGCTCACAAACATTATTATGGTTCTTACATTGTAATAATTGATTGTTATAAAGCTTGAATATGTGCTTCAATTTGGATGATATGGTGTAAGCAAAGGCTTAATTGGACTGTACTCTCATTTGTGTGAAATCAACATCAAGTAAGTGACTAGCATTAATTGAATTTTTAATGCCAAAATTTGTTAGATCATTATGAATGTGAGCTAAAATTCTCTCTTTGGTGGCTATGGTGTAATCGAAAGCTTAATTAAGTTGGTACATGAGTAACTTATAGTAAGGCAAATTACATAACCAATTAGTGAAAATATATAGATTAGTCAAAGCTTAATGTATGAGTTGATAGTGCAACTACAAATATGATGATGGCCTGGATAGCATGTAGTATTTTGATAAATGTAAGAGTTTAAATCTATTTGACCCCAAATTAATTTCTCATAGTTGTTTAGTTTAGCCTAATTGGAATTAATCACAACATTAAAGAATAATAGCTAACAATCATCTCTTGATACTCAAATTAATTAAGAAAACCCACTTGGAGAATGAATTATGTAATTGGTTTGTTTTGGGGCTTTGTGGCTCTTTGATTCCATTCAATCATAAATTCAATAAGGGTTTATGAGTTATTAATTCCAAATAACCTTTTGGTGTTGCCTATAAGTAACATGGTAGGTGTTAAAACTCTCATTCTTCCTGCATATTGCTGTAGCTTTTCCAAGAAATATCATGTTATGCCTCAAAATGAGTGGTATATGTTAGTTGCGCTTTGAATTTCATTCTATGATTCTCAAAATATGTCACTATAGTCTTATCAAAGAATATTACAAGAATTTGTTCAACTTTAAAAAGAGTTGGTCCAATTCTCATTGTTGATAGAAAGTCGACATTTACTCGTACAAATATACAATAGATGTGAATCATGCCTTAATATTACGTAGTATATAATATGGATTTGGGTAAAAGCCCAGTCATATATGGGAGGCCCATATTTATAGGGCCTTTTCTTGATGGTGAGGAAATTAAGAATAAGGCATTGGACTTTAATTTGCTTCCAACTCCTCTGATTTTCTACCTTTTGGATCTTAACCAATGGTCTACAATTCTACAGTATTTGTTAGAGGACCATCTCAACCAAAAACTTAAGCTGATGGTTGAGGTCCAGGAATATGTTTTATATTCTATCACGCCTTCTCACACGAGAGCTCGTTGGGTTAGAAGTGTGGATGCAGCATGGGCCCTCCTCATACCCTGCGCTTAATATTCCACTTGCCATAATTCTTGGCTGCATTCTAGTGCAGCCAAGCTAGCTGCAACAACATTAAATATGAACATATAGGACGTTAAAATGAACATCAGTTTTTTTTTCTTCCTCATATCTTAATTCTCTTTCTTCTTCTTCTTCTTCTTCCTTAGCTCTATTATTTCTCTCTCTCTTCAGTTTTCTTCTCAATTTAAAATTCTCTTTCCTCTTTACCTCACTTCCCTTCAATCTTTAAAATTTTCTTCTTATTTATATAAATTTTTGAGTTAGTAATTCGTGTTTTGATGCGTATACTCCTTTCTTTCTAAATTTATGAGTTTCAGATTCAATCATTTGGCTTTATCAAAGAGGAAAGGAAAAAATGGAGGAGAGAGAAAGTTGAGGTCAAAGAAAACAATGGAGGTTAGATTTTATCAATTTCTAATTGTTTTTTGTATGATTTCGTTGATCATGCATGATGATTTATTATTTGATTATTTGAAATTATTATGAGTTTGTGATGAATATCAATTAAATCGCTTAATTAATTGTTAATGAATATCAATTGTATTGCTTAATTTATAGTTATTTTCTCTCTCTCTCTCTTTCTTTTGATTTCTAATCATGTTACAAATCAATAATTATTTTCTCTATGATGAATCAGGATTAGATTTAAGGTGTATATTGAATATAATTTCTGTAAAAAAAAATAAAAATGAATACGTAGAAATTTAAAAATGAACATCTTTTACAAAATGAGCATTTAGTACACCGAAAATGAATATTAAATACATAAAAAAATGAACATATTTCAACAAATTATTTTATCTTTATTATTCATTAATAATTATGTACAATGAATTTGAACCTTTATGAAAATCATGTTCATTTTAATATTCTAAAAGTTCATAACTTTTTGTTAGATGTTCATTTTATAAGTGTTCATTTTTTAATAATAAATGTTCAGTTTTATTAGGTTGAAAGTAAAATATAATACGTTGAAAGTTAAACTATCTGAACATTTATTGTTGAAAATCTGAACAATTTATTATGAATATATATGTTTCGTTATTCTTTACGAACATATCAGTTATTGATTATGAACACATATGATATATAGAGTGATTATTATTTACATTTTTAAGTATTGTACATGTATTGATGATTATACATATGAACATTCTAAATAATTATTATGAACATATTTTGTGATGATTATGAAAATTCTGATTATTTGTTATATTTTAGTGAGTACAGATTAATTGTATTTGTAGAAGACAAAGACTCTGAATTAGTGAAGAAACAAGTAAGAAGTGATGAAGAAGTATATGATATGTACAATGAATTTGCCTTTAGGTTGGAGAATTTCCGATGTATATGATCCCAATTTTATGGTTGTATGATAAAGGTTCATTTCTAATATACTAAATGTTCACTTTTTATTACTGAATGTTCATTTTTATTACTGAATATTCTTTTTTTTTTTAAAAAAAAAAAAATTTATGTGTTCATTTTTCTAACTAAATGTTCATTTTTAAGGTCGTGGTCTAGCAAATTTATGATTATATGATAATCAAATTCATTTTTAATAAATGATCATTTCCTTATAACATGTTCACTTTTTAGTATTAAATGTTCATTTTTTTTACGCGTTCATTTTTTGTTATTACATGTTCATTTTTTTCGTATTCATATTTTTTAACTAAATGTTCATTTTTTATTTGGGCCGCGCGTTTTGGGCCTCACTTGTTGTAGCTATCTTGGCTGCACTAGAGTGCAGCCAAGACCAATTGTTCCACTTGAAAGTGGGGGGTGGATGAGATTCGAACCCGTGACCTTTGTGTCACGATGGCTCCGAGCTGATGGTTGAGGCCCAGGAATATGTTTTATAATCTATCAATATTGATACATTCAATTGTTACAAAATTATCCTTAAAAAAAAAGTTGTGTGTGTGAAACAAATCAAACTTTTTTTTTTTTTTTTTGAGGGAAGTGAAACAAATCAAACTAATATTGTTATTGTTAGTGTAAATGGAATCCTCTAGCTGAGATCTTCAAGAAATGAATACACACTTATTATCTTTTAATCTCAACCAATTTTAAAAGTCCTTATTATAATAGATACATATACACGGTGCACTAAACACTCATGAGTATTTTGTTCTCATTTTGATGATTTTTTTTCTTCATTTAATCATCAAATGAAGAGCAAAAACTAACTTTAGGTTAGTTGGGTGTACATTGCACCTGGGTTTATATAACAAATTCCATGTTTTAAATAGTCATGTCATCTCAATACATCCTCACCTGTCACAGTCTCGCTTAATTAAGTGCTAGTATATTAGAATAATTCAATCATAAATCATCACTACTTTAATTTTCTAAATGAGCTATATAATTGATTGTACATATATACTATTAATTATCAATTTATTAATTGATCAAAGTCTAAATCCCACAAGTGGAGTCAGCTATATGAACCAAAGTAATGATATGCCATGCATAGTGATTGTACATACTACTATATTGGTATTTTTTTTGTTATAAACTTTATAGTAAGTTTTAATGAACCATGCATAGTTGGATTCCATCCATAGATCAATATAAATACTAAAAAATGATCATAAATTAACTTTATAATTATTTAAAAGAGACCTTTACCCTACAAACACACCATGGCAATAATAATGAAGACTACACTACAAATCATGTAACGGCCACTTTTAGTACATAGCCAGCTAATTCTAACCATTTTTCCACTAGGTGTTTCTCTCGTTACCTTTCGGCGTTATTCCTCTATGACTATATATATAACTTTGTCTTTCCATAATTATAATTCCATAATCTTACTAATTCATGATAAATCATCATTCATTACAACATTATCTTCATTAATTAAGCATGAATATTTCATCATTTAAGCTACTAATGATGCTTAAGTTACTTGTTGTGAGTGTACTTGCTTTCACTAGTAGTGCTTATGCAAGCAACTTCAATGCAGTGTTTGAAAGAACTTTTGGTGATCATAGAGTCCGGACATTTGGCCAAGGTGACCAATCCCTGTCCCTCTCCTTGGATAAATACTCCGGATCCGGGTTTCGATCCAAGAAGGAATATGTGTTTGGGAGGTTCGATATGCAATTGAAACTTGTTCCTGGCGATTCTGCTGGCACTGTTACTACTCTTTATGTAAGCTTTCTTGCTCATTTTTATGTAGTTCATTTTTGTATTAGCAACCTAATCGTACATTGTCAAATACACATACATCACACTAATTATGTTAGAGATATGAGATATAAACATATATAATCAATACCGCCCAGGAATAAGTATACGTAACTTAGGTAAAAGTTAAATTTAATTTCCTGATTGTAGTGTGAATTTTATTGTATATGCGTAGTTGTCATCTGATCAAACCACGGGTACACACGATGAGATCGATTTCGAGTTTTTGGGGAATGTAAGCGGACAGCCTTACACTCTCCACACCAATGTGTTTAGCCAAGGAAAAGGCAATAGGGAGCAGCAATTCCATCTTTGGTTTGATCCCACCAAGAACTTCCACACTTACTCCATCGTTTGGAACTCAAAACTCATCATGTAAGCCATATAAAACACACAAACAACAAAATATAGTAATCTTGCCATTATATTCCGTATACCATATCTATATTTTGTATACATTCTTTATTAAGTACGTACATAGAATAAAAGTGTCTAATTTTGAAGCGAATAAATGTACCATGTACAAATAAACTGAAGTGATTTCACTATTATTTAGACGGTTTAAGTATTAAGAGACATACTATGTAAGATTAAAATTTAAACATTTTTTTTCCAATTCAACTAAAAGGTGTGTTCATATAGTCATATCACTCATATGTATGCAAACATTTTTAAGTTACTTTCGCATTGTACTCACATGTCTTATAAAAACACGACAACAAATAAATTAAGTATAACATTTAGTGTTTAACCAATTGTCTTTTAAGTACTGTATATATATTAGAATAACTTATAAATTTCTTAAATTTAAATTGAATTCTTTAGGTTCATGGTTGATGAAACACCACTAAGAGTATTTCGAAACCACGAGGATATCGGAGTTCCTTTCCCAAAGAACCAACCCACGAGGATGTTCTCTAGCCTATGGAACGCCGATGATTGGGCTACTCAAGGTGGTTTGGTTAAGACAGATTGGTCCAAGGCCCCCTTCACGGCCTACTATCGCAACTTCAACATCGACAGTGCCACCCCTAGAACGGCTGCTACAATGTCAACCAATGGGAAAACAACACTTGGTGCATGGAGAACTCATGATCTCAATGCATGGGGTAGAAGAAGATTGAGATGGGTTCAAAAATACTTCATGATATATGATTATTGTGCAGATATGAAGCGTTTCTCTCAAGGTTATCCTGCTGAATGCAAGCACTCACGAATTTAGATTAGCAAAGAGTTAATAATTCAAATTTTATTTTTAAATTTACGATTTATTTGAAAGGATATAGAATATAATGTGTGATCGATGTTGCATTACTTTTAATTCATCAAATGAAATAAATTATAATTATTCTTTTTAATGAATGTGTTGTATGTCTTTATGTATGTAGCTATTTTTAATTAATAATTCAGTGGCTTTCCTAGGGCTTTTTCATTGGTAAGATTTATAACTTTATTAATTTATTGACTTCCTTACTTTAGAGCATAATCCCTAAAATACTACTCAATTTAAGGAAAAAGATTGTATGAAAATAAACTGATTTATACACTTAATAACTAGATTACACACATGACAAATTACATGCATAACACAAAAATCTTTTATACGAAGTATATGACTCTAGGTCAACAAGTTAACGGTGAGTCGTGATTCGTCAAGTCAACGAGGTAATTGCATGCACGTATTCACGTAAAGATCGCTATTTTAGTTATTAATGAAATAAAATATATTAACCAAAATTTATTTTATGAGTAGTTTAACTGAAGACCAATATATAGTCCTAATGAAGGTTTGGTAGATGACTTTAGTCAATTATCAAACTTCAGTCAACCAGCTGCTTCAATTGTAAATAAAGAAAGTGTTGGAGTCTTAGATACCTAATAGGTTGCGTTCTCTTATAGCCTTATAGGGTAGTTAACACGAAATTTAATATTATTATCGATTTACAATACTATTTTCATTTTACAACAGTAATAATATCTTGGTATATTAAAATTATATATACACACACACACCAATTAAAACTTAATATTAATATTAAGGATTATTATCAATAAATACAAAACCTAGCTAGTGTCGATTTATGTGGATGAATAAAGTTAATGGATTGATACAATTAAATAAATAGGAATAAAGGATGAAATAAGTTTTCTGATCCGAACTGAAAAAACCTATATTGATCAACGATGAATATAAATGAATGATATGGATAAATGATAGTTCTATTATTGTAAATATAATATAATTATAATGCTTAATCATGAAGAAATGATCCAAAGACAGAATAGAAACCATGTGAAATGATGATGATACAGATTAAATAAATAAATAAAGAGACAAAATGGATTTGCAAGGTTAAGAATTATGAATTGGGATTATACAACATAGCTCACATGGTTCGTCTAGGATACCTCATATAGTGATATAGATGCAATTGGTGACCTTATTCAAGAATATTTGACTCATGCAATGCATTAAAGAGTTGCATGTTAGCCTTGATTTAATTTATTGCTATGCTTTTCGAGGTCAATCTTTCCACATTTTCTGCCAAAGATTCCGACTTGAAGTATATGAGATTTGCGACATTGCTACATACAAGTAGATAATCCGGCTCGTTAGGAGGACTCCTCCGTTTCTAATTGATTGTCTTATTTGAAATTTTAATAGACTGTATTATTTATGAAATTTAATATCTAAATATATTTTCAAAACATAGTCATATGTAATTTTGTTGAACTTATCATGAATTTTAGGTTTTAATCAAGTAATTTTATACTTAGTTGTATTGTTTTGACTTTCGCTTGTACTAATACATTAGGACTTAGGAGTGACGGCTTATATGGAATAAGTTTCTTGTAATACTCGTCACTAATAAAGCAAATTTATCTATAACAATTATGTAACTTTTATTTGTTTCTTTTGTTTTTTTGCGTTGTATACTTGTATGTATAGTTATTAATTGAATAATTGAAACGAAAACAAAAAGTAGATGTGAATATGTAAAGGGGCACACTGCTATAGGATGGATTGATGGAAGGAGTAAACAAAGTACTCTAAAAGTGTTGCACTGCATTCTATTGCCATAATTCTCTATTGTAATAGAAAATTCTTTTTTATTTTTTCATAAAAAAATTCAAAAGGATAAGAGATTGGATACTAATTTACGAAGCTCTTAACAAAATTTCAGACTCTTATAAGTTTTGATCTTTCATTCTACTTGAATTAAAACCCCTTCTATAGTTCTATATGCCATATTGCCATGATTAATGAGGAACATAGGAATATAGGCTCTGTCAAAATAAGAATAAAAAATTTGTATATAGTTCTTCGTAATATGTATAGCGGATAATAAAAGTCATTAATAAAAGATTCTAATATCTTTAATTTCAAAAGTAATTTAAACTCTTTCTCTGGATAGATGACAAGTGGCATTTTATATTCATTTTTATAGTTATCTTTAAATACGGCGCAAAAAGCTAAGCAAATACTTTATGTTTCTCAAACTACTACAATTAATTAGTAAAAAAAAAGGAAAATTTTGATTTTTTTTGTTTTTTTAAACAAGTGTCTAACTTTACTATATTTGCATCAATTGGTCAATGCAAATTCCTCTGTTTCAACAACTTAGGCAAAAAAAAAGTCTCTTGTATGTCACAAAATCAAACAAGGATGGCCACTATTCTTGACTTTCCATAAAATCAATGCATATAGAAGAATATAATAATAATTTTTATTATAAGAATTGAAAATACAAGAACAAATTTGAGTTAAATTCATATGAAATTACAATAGCCTAGTGTATAACAATAGTAAATAATAATCCTTTTGAACCCTTCTAATTAAACTTGGCATGCTTGCATTCAGGAGGGAAACTTGAAGAAAATCGTTTCCAATCTGTGCAATAATTATAGATCATGTAATTCTTTTGAACCCACCTCAATCTCCTCCTAGATTGAGCATTAAGATCATGGTTTCTATATGCTCCATTTGGTGAGGTATCGATGTTGAAATTGCGATAATGGGCTACAAAGGGTGCCTTAGACCAATCTATCTTCTCCAATCCACCTCGTGTCGCCCAATCGTCGGCTTCCCAAAGACTAGCATGGATTTTCTGTGCTTGGTTCTTTGGGAAGAATGTAATTCCATGGTTCTCGTAGTTCCTGAATACTCTAAGAGGTGTTTCATCAACCAAGAACCTGCATTCAAATGTGACAAATGAGTTAGGACGTGTTTTTATTACAATCAATTTATCAAAGCCTTAATCACATAAGTAGAGTCGGCTATATGAACTAAAAATGTAAAATACGAGGGACCCTTTTATCACAAAATGGGATTAAGGATCAACCCCCCGCCAACCACTTAGGGGGAATATGGAGGGACTTACCATCCTTTCACTCCTTGACCCTTATATACATATAATCCCACGATTGTTCATATACAAGTATATTTATTTTTATTTTACATCTTTATATTATCAAAGATTATGAGGTCTTGTTGTCAATGACACATCTATAAATAATTAAAGAAACAATTTCATGTGTCCTATTATACTTACATGATGAGTTTTGGGTTCCAAACAATAGAATAGGTGTGGAAGGCCTTAGATGGGTCAAACCAAAGGTGGAACTGTTGTTCCCTACTTCCTTGCCCTTGGCTAAACACATTGGTATGGATTGTGTAAGGCTGTCCGGACACATTCCCTAAGAACTCGAAATCGATCTCGTCATGTCTTCCGGTACTTTGATCAGATGTCAACTGCAAACCAAAATGCCAAGAATGAGCAAATTAAATTAAATCATCGACCAACAATATAAGTAACAAATATTTTAAATTAAGTGACAGATAATATGAAATGAGTCTAGATAACTAGACAATATATAAAGTAAAGCGGACTTACATAAAGAGTAGTGACGGTACCAGCAGAGTTACCCTCAACAAATTTCATTTGCATATCTAACCTTCCATACAAGTATTCCCTCTTAGACCGGAACCCGGATCCCGAATACTGGTCTAATGAGAGTGACAAGTCCCGGCCAGCCATATTAACCCTATTATCACCAAATGTGGGTTCAAACTCATCGCGAAAGTTGCCTCCTGCACCATAAACCCTAGAGCTCACCATAAGAGCAACAACAACAACAAGAAGCATCTTTTCATGACCCATAATTATATGTAATTTTTCCCTAGAAGGGAAAAAAGGACTAAATATGAAGAACTACTAAAGAAGTGATTGTTTGAGAAATTATATGATATAATAGTTGTGTGACAATATGGTATACAAGGGTAGTATATATATATAGGGTGAATATAATAGTTTGGACCGTTGATTATAAAAAATAGATAAAATTGTTGTAAACCGTTAATGGATCACATGGAAGGTGACGCGATAGTAGTTTCCTAGGTGAGTGTAACGCGGAGAGCATCAGAAGCGTTACCAACTGTAGATTTGCTGTGGGCTTTGGTTGTCCAATTCTTTATTTGGCTATGTCTTCATCATCTACCTCTTTCTAAATTATTTTTTTTCAAATGGTGTACTCATTTTTTTTTAGATATTTAACAATATTGTGTAATAAATAAAGTGTACACAAGTTATCTCTTTGTTACTTTTCCAGTGAAATGAATGTCTTATCGGATTCAAATTATTCTATCTATGATAGTATTTTGGGCGATCACTAATGTATACGACTATACGGGTACCTTCGATCATTAATATTATTATTTGTGTTAGGAAATATACACCAAACAAAACTAACAAGATCCCACAAGATGACGTAAGTAGTATATAATTGTTATAGACGATTAACAGAGTTTGACCACAACTCCACAAGGCATAACACATAGAGTCAAAAAAAGGAATCAAGGGAGTGTGTAACATGGTTACATGGTCTTCCTTTATCTTAACATTTATTTCATGTTTCCATCCTTTTTCATTGGATCAATTATTACTTTCTCACAAATATTATACAACAATTTTTAGTTCAAGAATGGCATGCTCTATTATTTATGTACATAATATTGAATATGCACCAAAAGAACACAACATTATGATAAAATAATACATTAAATTATATTTTTTAATTTCATATCAATTGTCATAAATTCCTAATTTTATACAATTTCCAAGAGTGTTTTTAATACTTATATATAGCCCTAAGGGCTATGTATAGCATTACCCAAAATACAATACCAACATACTTTGTATCTCCTTTTTTTTCTTTTCATAATGACATTTCTTAACATACGCGTTTGCGTCCTTTCAATAACACAATAAGTATTTCACACATATAAATGTGCATACGCTAAGCTAAAAATTCTAATAAAAAATAATTATTTCAGAATTAACATTGGAAATTGAAGGTGCTAAATTACAAAATAGTGAAATACATATTGTAAATCGTAAATTGATAATGTATGGTATAAAATTTCAATATTTTAGTTTTGACAAATGTTTGTCTTGGTCTAGTTGGTCGGTGACCTTATGCTAGTTATCGGTCCAATTATCCTAGAAGTGTTGTTGGTATCTGAAATTCATGTGAAGATGTCCTAAGTTTTCAGGCACCGAAATATGGTCCATTATTTCACAATATATTACGCTACATAATTGTTTCCTAGTGTTTGAAATTTACTCCTTTGAAGCTTCAGTAATTGACGTTAAGTTAGTTGAATTGAGACTCACTTTTTTGACACCTTATTGTCTTGCTGTTTATTTATTTCAGTAATCAATCTTAGGCCGTAATTCACGGCTATAAATACACAATCTATAGCTTTATATGGAATACTTAGTGTTACATCGATCTATGCACTTAGGGCTTGTTTCTGATTTACTAAACTGAACTAAATTGAACTAAACTGATTGGAGCTGAACTGACCTGAACTGAACTAAGTATTTTATGAGAGACGGAAATTAGAAACTAGTGAAAAGTTAGTTCATATCTCACAGCGAAGGCCGAAGAGATTATGGTGTTAAACCTCAAGGAGGTGGTTTGGGGTGGTGATTCTCTTACCTTTCTCCTCCTAATACTTTCAATGACTAAGTTCAATAATTCAAGCCAGATTGATCAGTGAGAGATTACGATTTATGTGATAGAACCCTTCTCCTAACCTACCAAAATATGTTTGTTTCCAACTTTCCACGATTCAAGCCGGAATGAATATTTTTTTATCAAATAACATTTTCGTAAATAAATCAATTTTTTTAATTAAGCGCGGACCCCACAAATTTGTTTATCATTTGATAGATTGGGACAAGCTCAAATAATAATACTCCCTTCAGTTTTTTTTTTTTTTTCATTTGAAGAATTTTTTATTAACAAAAAATCAATAGTATACCTACCTAGTAGTAAGAGCAAACAAGATATAATAAATTTTCACTTACAGACCTCTGCAAAAACATTGAACATATACCGAGTATATAGCACCACACAAATAAGATTGCATTAAAAATACAAGAAAAAGATTTGAAGATCATATGAAGATTGCTAAGGAATTCTGGTTAATTCAGTTCTGTTATACATGGATGGTTTGTATTAAAAGCATATGCATGACTGCCAAATTAACCAAACTAAGCATTATTTTTTTTTAGAGTTGGTTCTTGAATTGGTTGGTCTATGGTTAAATCTTAAATCCAGGGGTGATAATTAAACGAGCTGAGAATTGCTCAAGCTGAACTTGTTACAATTTCATTCAAATAAATGAGACACTTCCATTTATTTTTTGCCAATTCTTATTTATTATTTAATTAAAAATTGGTCCCAAAGTTCAAAGCTATTGGCAACTTTGACTTCCTGAGCCTTACATTGCCATATATTATCCAAATACTTTGTATAAAATATGGGTTTAGTTCATAGCTCGCTTGACAATAACTAACTAGGAAAAAGTAACAGTTTTGGTAGAGTTGATACTTGGTAGGAAAACCACTATCTCATTTTCAGCTCATAAATTCGGGCCTCATCATCAATTTGGGTGTAAGAGATTTCCTTACCTTCCTCTTCTATTCTCTGAAGCGTTAACATATATGTACTGTTTCGGGTGAAAACAATGGGACCTTGTCGAAGGTCCGATGAAGTGAAGAAGACTGGATTCGGTCCAAGTGATGTTGGGCCGAAGGTTTCCTGCACAGTAAACACACGTAAACTAGCCTCGGGGGTGTTGCCGAGGAAGGCCCCTCCGATGCTAAAGTCAGTACAGTGTGTAGAAAGAGAATGCTATGTAAGAGAATTAATTACTTGAGGCTTTGTTTGAATGAATGTACAAATGTAATATTGATGGCTTTTATACCTTTGCATATATAGAGAAGTTGGGCCTTAGCCCAATTGACTTGCCTTGTGGACTGATCTTGACTTTAGCACAATTGGAGAGTTGAACCTTGACCTTGGGCTTTTAATTGGATCATTTAATGACTAGGCCCAATTGGACTAAATTGGACCCAAACAACTTGCCCCCCAGACCCGATTTGGCAGGATGACGGGTCGGGTTTGATTAATCAGAAAAGGAGGGAAGTGAATGATTTAATTAATCCAAGAAATTTGAATTTAAACCGTAATTAATGAGATAACAACAGTTAAGGCGAATAATTGTGGAAGTTGGACGGATAATGGGCAGTTTAATCGCAAGGTCGTGTGTTTAACGGTTACTTAGTGGGGTGTTTAAGAGAAATTGAAACGCGGACTCCCAGAATTCCCATTTCTGGAGATATAATTAGAGGTGCGTCATCTCTCCTCACTTATTCACCAACACAAACCAAGAATTCTCGAGAGAGCCCAAGAACCCGCGTCAAAACTTCGCAAATTCCCCGAGCATTAAGCTTAGAAACTGAGACTCGTCACTACCAATTCGTAAATCGGCAACTTTCGCTTCAGATTAAGGTAAATTCCTTTGATTTTAGTTTATTTTTCTTCGAATTTGAACTCCTTCCCCTTTTTTCGACTTTTTTCTTCGAAACTCATCCATGGTGAGAGGAGTTAGAGGTAGAGCCCGTGCTCTAAGAAGAGCAAGGCCAATTCCCGATCCCAGGAACAGGATTGGGACCTGGAATGGACAGAGAGCAGAGCCTGATCCTGCTGAAGGGATTAGGGCGACTCCCATTTCTTCGGCTCCTCCTCAGAGAACGGAGGGGCCGAGCGCTTCTGGGCGGGACGATGAAGTTCCCGCCATCCTTTGGGACATCCTTCCTGGGTTTTCGGAGTGGGAGGATGCTGAAGTAGCTTCGGCCATGATAAAGAACCGCCCCTACTCATGGTGGGTGGAGAATGCTGAACAGTATCGGTTTGTCGAACAGATTGAGTTGCATTACGGCATCCTTGAAGCTGATGGGTATTGGTGCCGAATGCCCGTGGCATCCGATAGAATCCATCGTCCACCCCCGGGGTATGTGGGGGTGTACACAAGACAACTTCAGTATGGGCTGAGGTTCCCTTTGGACGTATTTGTCCGAGACTTGCTGATCCACTATAATATTTCCCTATGTCAGCTAACTCCCATTAGCATCCGAAGGGTGATGACATACTTATGGGGGCAAGTTCTTCAGGTATGTGCCGAACCTGCACTGCTTCAAAAAGCTCCATCGGCTAGTGCCAAATATTCAAAGTGGGCACGGAAGTCACGGTTCTGGGTGGTACCGGATTGAGTCTCGGCCCCAGTACCTAACCATGTGGCCGAACGACTCTTCAGACAAGGACTGGAGAGGTCAATGGATTTGGGTTAGGGCGCCCACGGACCCGGGCCACCCTTGCGTCTTCAGCGCTCCCCGGTATCTTGCTGAGCCTGATCCCGACATGGGAAGTTTAGGTCCCCCCGAAGATAACGACCCAGATCCGAACCTTAATCAACAGAACATCTTCGGCAAGCTGTCGAACCGGGGGGGCAGCGGTCGAATGCAGCATATCCCGGAGACTTGGCTCCCCGATACGCATTATGTTTTCCAAGAGAACCTGTTAGCAGCTGTCGGCCTCAGCCGAAAGTTTAGGGATGGTAAGCTTCTTCGGCTGGGGCCGAGGCCTTTTAATTATCTCTTTTCCTCCGTTTTCACTTCGCTCTTTTATGCTGTGCCAACCTAACTGAACTGACCTTTTCCCTCTTCTTTTTCAGAGCGGGACGAGACCAACGTCGGCATCAACTACGCTCGTCTTGGCGTCAACCGAGAACGAGTTGTAACTGATCGGGCCCCCTCTATCACTGAACCGAGGCATAGGGAAGTTCATCTAGACTCTTCCCATTTCCAAATTGAGGCTGTTGCTCTGTATCAGAGGCAGAAGCCTTGGTGGAAAAAGAGAGATCCCTGGTTTCAGCTGCTAGACGAAGAAGCTGAAGCTGCCCGTACGGCCGAAGAGGTTGCACGGGTTATTGAAGCTTGTGAAGGAGGAGAAGGGTCCTCCAGGGCCGCTGAAGAAGAAGCTGCAGCTAGGGCAGCTGAAGAAGACGAGGCTTTGCTGAAGACCTCGGTGAGCTTTTAGACTTAGTCTTGTTTGTGTTTGTGTTTTTTTTTTTTTTTTACTCACATTCTTCCTCCCCCCTGTCTTTTACAGTCTGAAGAGAGTAATAGACATAGAGAAGGGAAAGCCCTGTTCGTCCCGAAGACCAGGCACAAGAAGAGTCTTCAGACTCAGACATGGACAAGCAGCCGCTTCAGAAAAGGCGACGAAGAATGGCCATCATCGGCCCGCATGACTTTCAGCGGAGGCCGATGACCATCGGCGTCGAGATAAGGGAACCCGAGGAAGGCAATGGATTGCCGAGGGTTCCCCGGCCGCCACCTCAATCACCTCCAAAGACCCCTCCGCCACCTCCCGAGATGGAGGTGGATCAGAAAACTCCCGAACCTAAGGGAGGGGTCCAAGAGGAAGTTCAAGAGAGTGTTGCTGAGCACAGAAATGAGGATGATGTGATGCCCAGTGCTGAGGGTTTCACGGCAGACATTGCAAGAGAGGTTGAGGCCTTCGTCCTCACACCTGAAGAAGAAGAAGAAGTCATAATAATTGACTCTTTTGAGAAGAAGGGGGATGCCGAGCCATCCAAGATTAAAGAAGCTCCATCGTCATCCTTCCCTTCCTTCCAAACGCTGCAGCCTGGGGAAATGGGTTTCTCGGCCCCCCGAATTCCAATCCCAGATCACATCTGGGACCTCATATGGGGTCAGAACCGAGAAGGTGCTGCAGCCTACTTCGGCGACTTTGCTGGCATGTCCGAAGTAGATAGGGCAAGAATCTGGTCGCTAAAGGCCACTGCTGGGATGGGCGAATCCAGCAGATCAGTTCCAGACCCAACCAGGTCTAACCAACTGCTGATGATGCAGGTGATTCTCCTTGCCTTTCTCTTTTTCAATTCAGCTCTTCAATTCAGTTTCAGTTATTATTATTTTTTTTTTTGTTGACTTGTGCTCCTGTTTTCAGTTCGTGCACAATCAGACTCTCACTATAGAGCTGATAGATACCCTACAAGATAGGGTAGACGCTGCCGAGTATGACAAGAAGGTAGCTGAGGAGGGGCTAAAGCTTGCTAAGCTGAAGCAAGCAGCAGCTGAAGAGAAGCAGCAAAGGGTGAAGAATATGAAAAAAAGAGCTGCTGAAGCCCTTAAAACCTTCTGCGATACTATGGAGAAGGAAGTTTTTCCCCCACTGATGGAAGGGGAAAAATTCCTTCAAGAGCACATGGGAGTGGACATCTCCAAGTTCAAGGCTACCATTGAGAGCCGAATCCAGGAAGGAGCTGCTGCACAAGCTGAAGTGCAGCAAAAGCTGGAAGCTCTTGAAGCCAGTAGAATGGCCGCTGAAGAGATGCTCCAAGCCCGAAATGTCCAACTCTCAGAGGCTGCTAATGCTGCTGAAGCTCAGAGAGCTAAGCTCCAAGAAGTTGAGGATCAGCTGATGGCCAAAAAGGAAGAACTGACCCAGGCTCAGACAGAGGCTTCCCAAGTTCAGCAGGAGCTGAATGAGCTGAAAGGTTCCTCCTCCAAGCTCGCCGATGAGCTGAAGAAATCCAAGGAAGACTTGGAGGAGACAAAGAAGAAGTTGGCTGAAGTTGAGACTCTACTCAAAGTCCGTATCTATACCCAAGAAGAGTATGAAATGGGTTTCAGAAACGGGTTCAGAGTGTGCCGAAGAGTCTGCCTACATGCTGAGCCGAAGTTGGACTGGTCCAAATGTGCTGAATGGGTCCAGGATCCCGAAGACCCTCATATGAAATATGCAACTCCAATCGAAGCTGAAATCCTTAAGGCTGAGGAAGCCGAAGAAGAAGCTGAGAGAAAGGAGTTGGAGGCTGAACAGAGGGAAAGGGAGGCTCAGCAGAGTGCAAAGCCTGCTTCTTCTGCTGCTGGGGCTGAGGCCACCATGGGGCCCCACAATGCTAATCAGTCTGATCCTCGGGCTGAAGCATAGGAACTCGGGCAGTCGTCTTCAGAATCTTGCGGTTCATCATGTGCTCAACTTTAGACTTGCCGCTTTCTGAATTTTTGCCTTGTTTGTATTTTGCTTCAGCTTGCCTTGTCGTACAAACAGTTTATTTTGAATGCTTTACTGTTTCTTCAATTCTGCTGAACATAAACTTGCACTGGTAGTGCCTCTTGTCCCCCCAGAAATTGAAGTATGACTTCAGCTGAATAAACAATTTCTCTACTTCTTAAAAATGGGTATCCGAAACACGGGGCCAACTGAAGGCAATGCTTCGGATAATGGCTTTCTGGGATACAAGGCTCAGTTAAGGCAATATCCCAGACTTGTCCATGGACTCTTGCCTTTGGAGAACAAATCTTACTGAAGTTTGACTTCAGCTAAAAGACCAGAGTTCTTTAAAAAGACGAGTCTGTCAGCAATCTGAAACCCAGTTACCCGAAGGGGAAGGTTGCAGACGAGGCTGAATAAACAATTTCCAACAGTTGGTGTTATCCTTAATTTTCTGGCTATCTTTAAAAAAATGGATATCCGAAACACAGGGCCAGCTGAAGGCAATGTTTCGGATAATGTCTTTCTGGAATACAAGGCTCAATTAAGGCAATATTCCAGAATTGTCCATGGACTCATGCCTTTGGAGAACAAGTCTTACTAAAGTCTGACTTCAGCTGAAAGACCAGTGTTCTTTAAAAAGACGAGTTTTGTCAGAAATCTGAAACCCAGTTATCCGAAGGCGAAGGTTTCAGACGAGGCTGAATAAAAACCCTTAAAGAGTAGATAGAACCAAGAAAACTTTGAAAGAAAAAAAAGTTGCAAATATTTATATAAATGATGGCTCCAAGGCCTTTCATTAATTCAAAATGTACTTACAAAGATTGTTCTGCCCCGAAGGGTTTACACATGATATTTTTTCAGTACATCAGCGTTCCAGTGATTTTTCAACTCAGTTCCCTCCAACTGCCGAAGTCGGTATGTCCCTGGCTGAAGCTCATCAAAGATTTCGTGGGGCCCTTCCCATGCAGCTGAGAGTTTTCCATGGATTCGGCTTTTCTGAACTGCAGCAGCATTTCGAAGGACAAGGTCTCCAATTTTGAGAGGCCTTGCATGGACCCTTCGGTTGTAAAATTTGCTGATTCTCTGCTTATAAGCAGCCATTCTGTCTCGGGCCGAGTCTCTTACTTCGTCGAGGAAATCAAGAGATTCCTTCATCAGTCGCTCATTCTCAGCCGAGAAGTGGTGCACTCGTAAGCTCTCAGAGCCTATTTCCACTGGAAGAACGACTTCGGCACCATACACCAGTTCAAAAGGTGAATAGCCCGTTGCCTCTTTTTCAGTTGTCCAAAGGGACCAAAGGGTTCCAGGGAGCTCCTCCAGCCATTTGGACTTTTGATCTTCCACCCTCTTTTTGAGGGCATTTAGGATCTGTTTATTTGCAGCTTCAGCTTGTCCGTTACTTTTCGGGTGGCATACCGCTGAATATGCCAGTTTGATACCGAACTGGTTTATATACCGCTTCAGTGGTAAGTTATCAAATCGCCTCCCATGATCGAAGACAAATACTCTCGGGATGCCGAAACGAGTGATGATATTCTGCCAGATAAATTTTCTGACAGTTTGCTCTGTAATGTTCGAGGCTGCTTCGGCCTCGATCCACTTACTAAAGTAGTCAACACCAACTATCAGCCATTTTTTTTTGGTACACAACCTCTGGAAATGGTCCTAGTATATCCAGTCCCCATTGGGCAAACGGGAGTGGATTAAGGATCGGCTGAAGATCCCTTGCTGGCTGGTGGATAACTGGTGCGTATTTTTGACATTTTTTGCATTTCCGGACCAGCTCCTTAGCATCTGCGATCATGGTGGGCCAGTAATATCCAGCCCTCAATGCCTTGTGGGCTAAGGTCCTTCCCCCGATGTGGTTCCCACAGATGCCGAGGTGAATCTCCCGTAGGATATAATCTGCATCTGTTGGTCCCACGCATTTCAGCAATGGGGCTGAGAAGGACTTTTTCAGAAGCTCCCCCCTGAAGACAATGAACCTTGAGCTGGTTCTCTTCATCTTGGAGGCCAAAGCTCTATCTTCGGGAGTCTCTCCCCGAAGTTTGAAAGCTAGGATGGGGTCCATCCAGCTAGGCTCTGGGTCAGCGCAGCACACTTCAGGTGCTTCGTCGACACTTCTTTCTCGACGCACTTCCACATATACAGATCAGTTCAGCTCAGTGAGAGTTGAACTGGCAAGTTTGGAGAGTGCATCGGCTTGGGTATTCTGACCCCTTGGGATCAGCTGAACCTCAAAAGTTTTCAGCTTTGCAATGATTGATTTGATCTTGGCAAGATAGGCTATCATGGAGGGCTCTTTGGCCTCGTAGCTGTCGCTGATCTGATATGCAACTAGCCGAGAGTCTGTTTTCAGGCAGACATGATCGGCTTCTAGGGATATGCACAATTCTAGGCCAGCGATTGCTGCCTCATATTCGGCTTCGTTGTTCGAAGTCTTAAAAGAAAATTTTAGTGCATACTCGAAGGATTTGCCTTCGGGAGAGGTTATCACTACTCCTGCCCCCGAACCATTTTCGGTGGAAGATCCATCCGTAAACACGGTCCAGACTTTCTTTTCATTGTCTAGCGCTTCCTGGTATGAGCATTCGGCCAAGAAATCCTCTAGAGCTTGAGCCTTAATGGCAGCCCTCGGATGGTAGCTGATGCTGAATTCGGTGAGCTCAAAAGCCCACTTGGCCAGCCTACCAGATTTTTCAACTTTGCCGAGAACTTTTTCCAGCGGCTGATCAGTTAAGACCACTATCTGATGGCAATCAAAATAGGGCCTAAGCTTCCGAGCAGCTACTACTACCGCAAAAGCGACTTTCTCGAGTAGAGGGTAGCGAGTCTCGGCATCCGTCTGAGTATGACTGACAAAATAGATCGGTTGCTGACTTTTGCTTTCTTCCTTCAGCAGTACTGCACTAATGGTGGCTGGGCTAACGACCACATACAGATACAAAGTTTCTCCTTCTGCTGGGCTAGCCAGCGTTGGGAGTTGAGCCAGATGCTCCCGAAGCTGCTTAAAGGCTTCTTTTTTCTCTCTCTCCCAAACGAGCTCTTTTGTTTTTGGGAGTTTCAGGGCTTTGAAGAAAGGTAACCCCTTATCCAAAGCTCTGGAAATGAACCTCGAGAGGGCTGCCATTCTTCCGGTGAGCCGCTGAACATCCCGCTTTGTTTTCGGCTCAGGAAGGTCGAGCGCTGCTTTGACTTTGGAGGGATTGGCATCAATCCCCCTCTTGCTGACTATGAACCCAAGTAATTTCCCTGATTTCACGCCGAAGACACACTTCTTCGGATTCAGCTTCATTTGATGCTTTCTTAAGGTGGCGAAGGTTTCAGCCAGGTCTTTAACATGGTCCTCAGATTTTTTGCTTTTAACGATCGAATCGTCGACGTAGACTTCCATGTTTCGGCCCTTTTGATTGGCGAAAACTTGATCCACCAGCCTTTGATAGGTTGCCCCCGCATTTTTCAATCCGAAGGGCATCATTTTATAATTGTACACCCCGACGTTCGTGACGAATGTCGTCTTTGCTCGATCGTCGGGGTGCATGAAGAACTGATGATACCCCGAGAATGCGTCCATGAAACTAAGCAAGGCATGGCCGCTTGTCGAATCAACTAGCTGATCGATCCTCGGCAAGGGATAGAAATCCTTCGGACAAGCCTTATTTAGGTCCGTGAAGTCAACGCACATCCTCCAGGTACCATTGGCCTTCTGAACCATCACCACATTTGCAAGCCATTCTGGATACTGACAAGGCTCGATGAAGCCTGCCTCCAGCAATTTTTTGACCTCGGCTGCGATGTCTCGGTTCTTATTAGCGGAGTAATTCCGCTTCTTTTGCTTAATTGGTCGACACGTTGGGTCAACATTAAGCTTATGGGAGATGAGGTCTGGACTTATCCCGGGCATATCAGCTGCCGAGAAAGCAAACACATCTATGTTGTCCCGAAGGAGCTGAATAAGTTCACAACGGGTGTTCGGATCAAGGTCTATCCCGATTGTTACACATTTCTCAATGTCTCCTTCGGCCAACTCAACTGTTTCAGTCTGTTGGTCCATGTCCATTGCTGATGGACTGGACTCTTCATAATCTGGCCTGCTGCCTATGTCAGCAGGTGTCCCAGTCTTTTTGTTCTTCGGCTGGCTCTCTGAGTCTTTCGGTTCAGCTGAAGAGCTAGCCTTTTCCCTTTCGGGCCCTTTTTCTCTGGGCACAGATCCTTGGGCCGAAGCACTTAGGCCTTTCGGCTTTTTTGTGCTTGGCTCTCTTTCTTTTTCTTTCTCCTTCTCATCCTTGTCGTCATTTGGGCGACTACTGGATGGCTTGAGGTAGTTGCACCTTCGGGCGTCCTTTTGGTTGCCCTGTATCCTTTCGGGGAAGCCAACGTCTGAGACGTAAATCATCAGCTGATGATAAGTTGAGACGACCCCTTGGATCTCATGAATTATGGGTCTCCCCAAAATCACGTTGTACACTGAAGGAGCGTCAATGACCAAAAATTCAATCATGACATTCCTGGCTGCCTCATCGCAGCCGATGGTGACAGGAAGTGTCACCTTCCCATCTGGGTAATTGAAGCCCCATTGAACCCGGATACCGAGTAGGGTACCGGCGTAAGGTGCTTGGGCTTCAGCTTGATTTGATTGTAGGCCTTTCGGAACAGAATGTTTGCTCCGTTGCCACCGTCAACAAGGACCTTACTAACGTCGTGGTTGGCCACCGTGGCGATGATCACCAACGGATCCTCGTGAGGGAACGTTACCCCCCGGCAGTCGGCGGCTGTGAACGTAATGTTCGGCACCGGCGACTGGGGAGGCTGAATGTCAGCGTTGTTCACCTGGTGGGTCAGAGCCCTAAGGTGTCGCTTGTGCTCCCTCCAAGAGCATATTCCTCGCGAGATAACATTGATCGGAGATAATTTTCCCTCTGGCCTTTTACTGTTCTTCTAGGGGAAGTCGAGGTCTTGTCGAGAGTCCTTTGTTGACTTCTCAGACTCCTTTTTCTCGCGGTGATCCGCGATGTATTTTTTCAAGTATCCCTTCCAGACCATGTCCTCTATCAGGTCCTTCAGTTGGATACACTCCTCAGTGTTATGTCCCGGAGATTCGTGGAACTCGCACCACTGATTTTTATTTTTTCGCTGATACCACTCTGGGAGTGGTCTCGGCTTTCGGTAACTTTGCTCCTCCTTCGTCACGCTGTAAATTTTGGTGCGTGGAAGAGAGAGCGGAGTGTAGGACTCGTATCTGCCTGTGTATGAGGCAGATTTTTCCTTCTTTGGGTCGCTCGCCGAAGATTGCTCCGAGGCCTTTGCCTTTCCCTTTGTCCTCTGGCCTTGGCCTTCAGACAAGGGTGTTTGTTTTTGCTTCCCTCCCCCAGATTGAGGTTGGGTTTCTGCTTTGTTCCACTCTTCGGCTTGGATGAATTTATCCGAGGCGCTCAGAGCTTCCTCCAAGGTCTGCGGGGTATGCATGACCATGAAGTCTAGGAACTTCCCGGGCTGAAGGCCATTCTGCATTGCAAAAACGGCTAGCCCCTGGTCCAGCTGAGAGACGCTAGATGACTCGTTGCTGAAACGGGTCAGATAGTCTCGGAGGCTTTCGGTCTCCCCCTGTTGCAGACCCATGAGTTCTGCAGTAGTCTTCTCTCGGCGGTTTTCCGTGGAAAACTTGCTCCTAAATTTGGAGGACAGATCATCCCACCCTGTCATAGAGCCTTGCTTTACTCCCTTGGAGATCCATGCTTGCGCGACCCCTTTGAGAGTGGTTGGGAAATATTTGCACCAAGTCGCTTCGGATCTAGGGCAAAGATGCATATGAGCCTCATACGAGGCAACGTGGTCCTTCGGATCCGAAGTCCCATCATATGTGATGTGCGACGGTATTTTAACCGTGGGCACGTGCTCTTCCAGTATCCATTGCTCGAATGGGGAACTGGCGGGTAGCATAACGGCTTTGCCCTTGTTCCTGGCCGAAGGGACCGCGCTCCGCCCTCTTAGAGAGGTAGGAGTGGTTTTCGTCCCTGGCTGGGAAGTCTGGACCTCGGCTGCAGGGAATGAGAGGCGACTGTGCACGCTCGGTTCCTTGCCGCTGAGTCGGTCGAGAACACTTCGGCGAACAGTCTCAGGTTGTTCTTGGCGAGCAGATTCTGGCCGAGAAGCTGAGCTGCTGCTCTTATGCGTTTCCTGTCGGGAGGTCGAGGATCCTCTGAAGAATTGAAAGTTCTTTTTCCTCTCTTTTTCAGTTTTCCAGGTATCCTCTTCCCACTCTTCCAATTCCCGGAAGGAAGGAAGTTTCCCACCATCATGGTCTAGCTTCCTCCGCTGATGCCGGGTATGCGGAGGAGTTCGATCACGAGGTGGCGGCATATTTTGTTCCCTCATTGCCTCCATGAGCACTGCCAGCGCTCTTGCCACCTCCTCCGAGCTGGGCCCCGTCATAGGGGTCCTCGGCTGAGTATGGGAATGAGAGCGGACGGTCGATGGTTGGCTTTGGGGCACTGAATGTGTCCTATGATCGGACTGACCCCTGCTAGACCGAGAGTGACTCGGCCTATGATGAGAGTTTTGAATTACGAGAGAAAGGGAATCCTCCCTGTATGATCTTCCCCCCGAGTTGGCACCCTTGGGAGAGTTCCGGTCCGGTGAGGGCGATGGTGTAGGGGTTTTAGGCTTTTCGCCTGCTCCTTGACGGAGGCTTTTGCTCTTGCGGTTCTTAGCCATTGCTAATAAGATAATTGCAAGATGATTTTGGTTAGAAACTTGGCTTAAAGATTTTTGAAAGTCTTCCCCACAGACGGCGCCAAATTGTTTCGGGTGAAAACAATGGGACCTTGTCGAAGGTCCGATGAAGTGAAGAAGACTGGATTCGGTCCAAGTGATGTTGGGCCGAAGGTTTCCTGCACAGTAAACACACGTAAACTAGCCTCGGGGGTGTTGCCGAGGAAGGCCCCTCCGATGCTAAAGTCAGTACAGTGTGTAGAAAGAGAATGCTATGCAAGAGAATTAATTGCTTGAGGCTTTGTTTGAATGAATGTACAAATGTAATATTGATGGCTTTTATACCTTTGCATATATGGAGAAGTTGGGCCTTAGCCCAATTGACTTGCCTTGTGGACTGATCTTGACTTTAGCACAATTGGAGAGTTGAACCTTGACCTTGGGCTTTTAATTGGATCATTTAATGACTAGGCCCAATTGGACTAAATTGGACCCAAACATGTACCATGTTGACTGTGGAGTTAATCATTTGCATTATTTTCATTTGAATTTTACTAATCTAAACTTAATTATTAGCCGTGCGTGAACTGAACTCATTTGCATTTTTTTATTTTTATTTTGCATTTAACTCAACTTGTTTGAAGTGTGGAGTGTGGATTAAACTTGGTCAATTCTTTCTTTTTTTCTGTTTTTTTTTTTTAATTTTATTTTTATAACTTGACTTGCAAAAAATTAATGTATTTTTTAAACTTTAGCTTTGTTACACCCTTTCTTTGTGTTTGGGCCAGCCCATATCATAAAGAAGGTGGCAGGAAGCCTACCATGTGATATAGCCCAAAACCAAAGAGGGAAGTAGAAAGCCCACATGTGATACAACCCAAAACCAACAAACAATAGCATTTAATACTCAAAACGATTTAGAGCGAGAATGAGGAGAAAAGGTAAAGAATCTCCGCACTTAAAGTACCTAAACTTCAAAGTTTGAAGGTACAAATTTTTTCACTAAATCAAGTTTAGCTTGACAAAATAAAGCAAATAAATTGATACTATAAACACAAATTTTAAAATCTGCCAAATATAGATTCAAAATAAATGAAACAAAGTGTAAATTTTATTAATTTGATAATTTATGGGTACAATCTCTAATTTGCTCCTCTGATTCGATCTCCACTTTATCTTTGACTTGTTTCACGGGCTGAGCTGACTCTTGATTGAGGGCCGACGAGGCTTGATCTCTATCGAAGATATCTGATGTAGACTTTTGACTTGGGTTGTTGATTGAGGGCCGACGAGGCTTGATCTCGATCAATGAAGATTTGATGTACAGGTTGAACTGGAGTTCTTGATGATTTGATGTTCTTCTTTCCTTCGTGTTGAGGGTCGTCGAGGCTTGATCTCTTCCACGAGTTATCTTCTAGAGCAGAACGACATGCCGAATGCTTGTTGTTCCTCTTCTAGGTTTTGAGAGGATTTCTTTGGAGAAGTTTAGAGTATTTAATTTTGATGAGAGGTTTTCTCTGAAGAGGTTTAGAGTATTTGAGAGGTTTTCTCTGTATTTTTCCTCTCCCCAAATGATGTGAAGAGAGCTCTATTTATAGAGTGTATGAAACCTAGGGTTAGGGTTAAATGTACATTGGAATTGGGCCTTTGACTTGGTAATTTTGACTCATTTATGTAGCTTAACCCATTTAAATAGGTTTTTACTATTAAATGAACAAATTTAATCAAAATAATTAAAATGTGCTAATTTATATTATTTCACCCAAAATAATTAATTTTAAATAAATAGTCAAACCATTAAGTCAACAAATTGACTTTTGACCCATATAATATCCAATGTGGCATTTATATAAATTTTTCGTGCCTACAGATACATTAACGACTTTTTGTATGTAAAGACAAATAACCCTTGTTTCGGGTGAAAACAATGGGACCTTGCCGAAGGTCCGCTGAAACGGAGAAGACTGGATTCGGTCCAAGTTATGCTGGGCCGAAGGTTTCCTGCACAGTAAACACATGTAAACTAGCCTCGGGGGTGTTGCCGAGGAAGGCCCCTCCGATGCTAAAGTCAACAAAGTGTAGAAAGAGAACACTATGCAAGAGAGTTAGTTGCTTGAGGCTTTGCTTGAATATATGAGAATATATGAGAATATGTGAATCTATGAATAAATCAATCTACTGAATGTATGAATATTGATGGCTTTTATACCTCTTCATACATGGAGAAGTTGGGCCTTAGCCCAATTGGCTTGCTTTGAGGGCTGACCTTTGACTTTAGCACCATTGGAGAGTTGAACCTTGACCTTGGGCTTTTAATTGGATCATTTAATGCCTAGGCCCAATTGGACTAAATTGGACCCAAACAACTTGGCCCCCAGACCCGATTTGGAAGGATGACGGGTCGGGTTTGATTTAATTCAGAAAAGGAGGGAAGTAAATGATTTAATTAATCCAAAAATTTGAATTTAAACCGTAATTAATGAGATAACAACGGTTAAGGCAGATGATTGTGGAAGTTGGACAGATAATGGGCAATTTAATCACAAGATCGTGTGCTTAACGGTTACTTAGTGGAGTATTTAAGAGAAATTGAAACGCGGACTCTCCGTATTCCATTCCTGGAGATATAAACAGAGGCGCGTCATCTCTCCTCACTTATTCACCAACACAAACCCAGAATTCTCGAGAGAAACCAAGAACCCGCATCAAAACTTCGCAAATTCCCCGAGCATTAAGCTTAGAAACTGAGACTTGCCACTACGAACTCGTAAATCGGCAACTTTCGCTTCAGATTAAGGTAAATTCCTTTGATTTCAGTTTATTTTTCTTCGAATTCGAACTCCTTCCCTTTTTTTTTCGACTTTTTTTTCTTCGAAATAATCAATGGCAAGAGGAGTTAGAGGTAGAGCCCGTGCTCCAAGAAGAGCAAGGCCAATTCCCGATCCTAGGAACAGGATTGGGACCTGGAATGGACAAAGGCCAGAGTCTGACCCTGCTGAAGGGATTAGGGCGACTCCAATTTCCTCGGCTCCTCCTTAGAGAACGGAGGGGCCGAGCGCTTCTGGACGGGACGATGAAGTTCCCGCTGTCCTTTGGGATATCCTCCCCGGGTTTTCAGAGTGGGAGAATGCCGAAGTAGCTTCGGCCATGATAAAGAACCGCCCCTACTCATGGTGGGTGGAGAATGCCGAACAATATCGGTTTGCCGAGCAAATTGAGTTGCATTACGGTATTTTTGAAGCTGATGGGTATTGGTGCCGAATACCCGCGGCATCCGATAGAATCCATCGTCCACCCCCGGGGTATGTGGGGGTGTACACAAGACAGCTTCAGTACGGGCTGAGGTTCCCTTTGGACGTATTCGTCCGAGACTTGCTGATCCATTACAATATCTCCCTATGCCAGTTAACTCCCACCAGCATCCGAAGGGTGATGACATATTTATGGGTCTGCAAGTTCTTCAAGTATGTGCCGAACCTGCACTGCTTCAAAAAGCTTCATCGGCTAGTGCCAAATATTCAAAGTGGGCACGGAAGCCATGGTTCTGGGTGGTACCGGATTGAGTCCCGGCCCCAGTACCTAACCATGTGGCCGAACGACTCTTCAGACAAGGACTGGAGAGGTCAATGGATTTGGGTTAGGGCACCCACAGATCCGGGCCACCCTTGCGTCTTCAGCGCTCCCCGGTACCTTGCTGAGCCTGATCCCGAGATGGGAAGTCTAGGTCCCCCCGCAGATAACGGGCCGGATCCGAACCTTGATCAACAACATATCTTCGGCAAGCTGCCGAACCGGGGGGGGGGCAGCGGCCGAATGCAGCATATCCCGGAGACTTGGCTCCCCGATACGCATTATGTTTTCCAAGTGAACATGCTAGCAGCTGTTGGCCTCAGCCGAAAGTTTAAGGATGGTAAGCTTCTTCGGCTGGGGCCAAGGCTTTTTAATTATCTCTTTTTCTTCTCTCGCTTCGCTTTTTTATGCTGTGCCAACCTATCTGAACTGACCTTTCCCCTTTTCTTTTTCAGAGCGGGACGAGACCAACGTTGGCATTAACTACGCTCGTCTTGGTGTCAACCGAGAACGAGTTGTAACTGAACGGGCCCCGTCTATCACTGAACCGAGGCATAGGGAAGTTCATCTAGACTCTTCCCACTTCCAAATTGAGGCTGTTGCTCTGTATCAGAGGCAGAAG
The DNA here is from genome assembly GCF_001683475.1 of Chenopodium quinoa. Classification (NCBI taxonomy): domain Eukaryota; kingdom Viridiplantae; phylum Streptophyta; class Magnoliopsida; order Caryophyllales; family Amaranthaceae; genus Chenopodium; species Chenopodium quinoa. Next base: position 1,042,446 of record NW_018745461.1, read on the forward strand.
CCTTGGTGGAAGAAGAGAGACCCCTGGTTTCAGCTGCTGGACGAAGAAGCTGAAGCTGCCCGTACAGCCGAAGAGGTTGCACGGGTTCTCGAAGCTTGCGAAGGAGGAGAAGGGTCCTCCAGAGCTGCTAAAGAAGAAGCTGCAGCTAGGGCAGCTGAAGAAGACGAGGCTTTGCTGAAGACCTCGGTGAGCTTTCAGACTTAACTGTCTTTCTTTTTTTTTTTTTTTACTCACATTCTTCCTCCCCCCTGTCTGTTACAGTCTGAAGAGAGTAACAGACACAGAGAAGGGAAAGCCCCTGTTCGTCCCGAAGACTAAATACAAGAAGAGTCTTCAGACTCAGATATGGACGAGCAGCCCCTTCAGAAAAGGCGCCGAAGGATGGCCATCATCGGGCCGCATGACTTTCAGCGGAGGCCGATGACCATCGGCGTTGCAATAAGGGAACCCGAGGAAGGCAATGGATCGCCGAGGGTTCCCCGGCCACCACCCCAATCACCTCCAAAGACCCCTCCGCCACCTCCTGAGATGGAGGTGGATCAGAGAACTCCCGAATCTAAGGGAGGGGTCCAAGAAGCAATTAAGGAGAGTGCTGCTGAGCACAAAAATAAGGATGCCTTGATACCCAGTGCTGAGGGTTTCACGGAAGACATCGCAAGAGAGGTTGAGGCTTTCGTCCTCACCCCTGAAGAAGAGGAGGTCATAGTAATTGACTCCTCTGAGAAGGATGATGCTGAGCCATCCAAAGCTAAACAAGCTCCATCGTCATCCTTTCCCTCCTTCCAGACTCTGCAATCTGGAGAAATGGGTTTCTCGGCCCCCCGAATTCCAATCCCAGACCACATCTGGGACCTCATATGGGGTCAGAACCGAGAAGGAGCTGCAACCTACTTCGGCGATTTTGCTGGCATGTCCGAAGTAGATAGGGCAAGGATCTGGTCGCTGAAGGCCACTGCTGGGATGGGCGAATCCAGCAGATCAGTTCCTGACCCAGCCAGGTCTAACCAACTGCTGATGATGCAGGTGATTTTCCTTGCCTTTATTTCCTCTAAAATTCAGCTCTATTTTTATTATTATTTTTATTTTTTAACTTGTCTTCCTGTTTTCAGTTCGTGCACAATCAGACTCTCACTGTAGAGCTGATAGATACCCTACAAGATAGGGTAGACGCTGCTGAGCACGACAAGAAGGTAGCTGAAGAGGAATTAAAGCTTGCTAAGCTGAAGCAAGCAGCAGCAGAAGGGTGAGGAGTACGAGAAAAAAGCTGCTGAAGCCCTCAAGACCTTCTGCGACGCTATGGAGAAAGAAGTTTTTCCCCCACTGATGGAAGGGGAAAAATTCCTCCAGGAGCACATGGGAGTGGACGTCTCCAAATTCAAGGCTGCCGTTGAGAGCCGTATTCAGGATAGAGCTGCTGCACAAGCTGAAGTGCAGCAACGACTTGAAGCTCTTGAAGCCAGCCGAATGGCTGCTGAAGAGCTGCTCCAGGCCAAGGACGTCCAACTCTCAGAGGCTGCTGCTGCTGCTGAAGCTCAGAGGGCTAAACTCCATGAGGCTGAGGATCAACTGATGGCCAAAAAAGTTGAAGTGGCCCAGGCTCAGACAAAGGCTTCCCAAGTTCAGCAGGAGCTGAATGAGCTGAAAGGTTCCTCCTCCAAGCTCGCAGATGAGCTGAAGAAATCCAAGGAAGACTTGGAGGAGACCCAGAAGAAGCTGGCTGATGCTGAGGCTCTACTCAAAGTCCGTGTCTATACCCAGGAAGAATATGAAATGGGTTTCAAAAACGGGTTCAGAGTATGCCGAAGAGTCTGCCTTCATGCTGAGCCGAAGCTGGACTGGTCCAAATGTGCTGAATGGGTCCAGAATCCCGAAGACCCTCATATGAAGTATGCAACTCCAGTCGAAGCTGAAATTCTTAAGGCTGAGGAAGCCGAAGAGGAAGCTGAGAGAATGGAGTTGGAGGCTGAACAGAGGGAAAGGGAGGCTCGGCAGAGTGCAAAGCCTGCTTCTTCTGCTGCTGGGGCTGAGGCCACCATGGGGCTCAACAACGCTGATCAGTCTGATCCTCGGGCAGTCGTCTTCAGAATCTTGCGGTTCATCATGCGCTTAACTTTAGACTTGCCGCTTTCTGAATTTTTTTTGCCTTGTTTTTTGCTTCAGCTTGCCTTGTCGTACAATAGTTTATTTTTTTGCTTATGTACGTATTTCGGCAGCTGTTATTTTCCGCTTGTGGGCGGCTGCCGATACAGTTTAATTGAACTTGTAGCTCAATTTCTGAGCATGAATTATTAATTTGATGCTCTTTTCTTCAGCTGCTTTGTTTTTGAATGCTTTACTGTTTCTTTCATTCTGCCGAACATAAACTTGCACTGATACAGCCTCTTGCCCCCCCAGAAATTGAAGTATGACTTCAGCTGAATAAACAATTTCTTCACCTCTTTAAAATGAGTATCCGAAACACTGGGCCAACTGAAGGCAGTGCTTCTGGAATACAAGTCTTACTGAAGATTGACTTCAGTTGAAAAGTGGATATCCGAAACACAGGGCCAACTGAAGGCAATGCTTCGGATATTAGCTTTCTGGGATACAAGGCTTAGTTAAGGCAATATCCCAGAATTGTCCACGGACTCATGACTTTGGAGAACAAATCTTACTGAAGTTGGACTTCAGCTGAAAGACCTGTGTTCTTTAAAAAGATGCATATCCGAAACACAGGGCCAACTGAAGGCAATGTTTCGGATAATGGCTTTCTGGGATACAAGGCTCAGTTAAGGCAATATCCCAGAATTGTCCATGGACTCATGTCTTTGGAGAACAAGTCTTACTGAAGTTGGACTTCAGCTGAAAGACCAGTGTTCTTTAAAAGACGCATATCCGAAACACAGGGCCAACTGAAGGCAATGCTTCGGATAATGGCTTTCTGGGATACAAGGCTCAGTTAAGGCAATATCCCAGAATTGTCCATGGACTCGTCTTTGGAGAACAAGTCTTACTGAAGTTTGACTTCAGCTGAAAGACCAGTGTTCTTTAAAAAGACGAGTTTTGTCAGCAATCTGAAACCCAGTTACCCGAAGGCGAAGGTTTCAGACGAGGCTGATTAAACAATTTTCAACTGTTGCTGTTATCCTTGATTTTCTGTCTATCTTTGAAAAATGGATACCCGAAACACAGGGCCAACTTAAGGCAATGTTTCGGATAATGGCTCTATGGGATACAAGGCTCAGTTAAGGCAATATCCCAGAATTGTCCATGGACTCATGTCTTTGGAGAACAAGTCTTACTGAAGTTTGACTTCAGCTGAAAGACCAGTGTTCTTTAAAAAGACGAGTTTTGTCAGCAATCTGAAACCCAGTTACCCGAAGGCGAAGGTTTCAGACGAGGCTGAATAAAAAACCCTTAAAAAGTAGATAGAACAAAGAAAATTTTGAAAGGATAAAAAGTTGTAAACATTTATATAAATGGCGGCTCCAAGGCCTTTCATTAATTGAAAATGTACTTACAAAGATTGTTCTGCCCCGAAGGGTTTACACATGGTATTTTTTCAGTACATCAGCGTTCCACTGATTTTTCAACTCAGTTCCATCCAACTGCCGAAGTCGGTATGTCCCTGGCTGAAGCTCATCATAGATTTCATAAGGTCCTTCCCATGCAGCTGAGAGTTTCCCATGGATTCGGCCTTTCTGAACTGCAGCAGCATTCCGAAGGACAAGGTCTCCAATTTTGAGAGGCCTTGCATGGACCCTTCGGTTATAAAATTTGCTGATTCTCTGCTTATAGGCGGCCATTCTGTCTCGGGCTGAGTCTCTTACTTCGTCGAGGAAATCGAGAGATTCCCTCATCAGTCGCTCATTCTCAGCCGAGAAGTGGTGCACTCGAAGGCTCTCAGAGCCAATTTCCACTGGAAGGACGGCTTCGGCACCATACACCAGTTCAAAAGGTGAATAGCCCGTTGCCTCTTTTTCAGTTGTCCGAAGGGACCAAAGGGTTCCAGGGAGCTCCTCCAGCCATTTGGACTTTTGATCTTCCACCCTCTTTTTGAGGGCATTTAGGATCTGTTTATTTGCAGCTTCGGCTTGTCCGTTACTTTGCGGGTGGCATACCGCTGAATATGCCAGTTTGATACCGAACTGGTCTATATACCGCTTCAGTGGTAAGTTATCAAATCGCCTCCCATGATCGAAGACAAATACTCTCGGGATGCCGAAACGAGTGATGATATTCTGCCAGATAAATTTTCTGACAGTTTGCTCTGTAATGTTCGAGGCTGCTTCGGCCTCGATCCACTTACTAAAGTAGTCAACACCAACTATCAGCCATTTTTTTTGGTACACAACCTCTGGAAATGGTCCTAGTATATCCAGTCCCCATTGGGCAAACGGGAGTGGATTAAGGATCGGCTGAAGATCCCTTGCTGGCTGGTGGATAACTGGTGCGTATTTTTGACATTTTTTGCATTTCCGGACCAGCTCCTTAGCATCTGCGATCATGGTGGGCCAGTAATATCCAGCTCTCAATGCCTTGTGGGCTAAGGTTCTTCCCCCAATGTGGTTCCCACAGATGCCGAGGTGAATCTCCCGTAGAATATAATCTGCATCTGTTGGTCCCACGCATTTCAGCAATGGGGCTGAGAAGGACTTTTTCAGAAGTTCCCCCCTGAAGACAATGAACCTAGAGCTGGTTCTCTTCATCTTGGAGGCCAAAGCTTTATCTTCGGGAGTTTCTCCCCGAAGCTTGAAAGCTAGGATGGGGTCCATCCAGCTAGGCTCTGGGTCAGCGCAGCACACTTCAGGTGCTTCGTCGACACTTCTTTCTCGACGCACTTCCACATATACAGATCAGTTCAGCTCAGTGAGAGTTGAACTGGCAAGTTTGGAGAGTGCATCGGCTTGGGTATTCTGACCCCTTGGGATCAGCTGAACCTCAAAAGTTTTCAGCTTTGCAATGATTGATTTGATCTTGGCAAGATAGGCTATCATGGAGGGCTCTTTGGCCTCGTAGCTGTCGCTGATCTGATATGCAACTAGCCGAGAGTCTGTTTTCAGGCAGACATGATCGGCTTCCAGGGATATGCACAATTCTAGGCCAGCGATTGCTGCCTCATATTCGGCTTCGTTGTTCGAAGTCTTAAAAGAAAATTTTAGTGCATACTCGAAGGATTTGCCTTCGGGAGAGGTTATCACTACTCCTGCCCCCGAACCATTTTCGGTGGAAGATCCATCCGTAAACACGGTCCAGACTTTCTTTTCATTGTCTAGCGCTTCCTGGTATGAGCATTCGGCCAAGAAATCCTCTAGAGCTTGAGCCTTAATGGCAGCCCTCGGATGGTAGCTGATGCTGAATTCGGTGAGCTCAAAAGCCCACTTGGCCAGCCTACCAGATTTTTCAACTTTGCCGAGAACTTTTTCCAGCGGCTGATCAGTTAAGACCACTATCTGATGGCAATCAAAATAGGGCCTAAGCTTCCGAGCAGCTACTACTACCGCAAAAGCGACTTTCTCGAGTAGAGGGTAGCGAGTCTCGGCATCCGTCTGAGTATGACTGACAAAATAGATCGGTTGCTGACTTTTGCTTTCTTCCTTCAGCAGTACTGCACTAATGGTGGCTGGGCTAACGGCCACATACAGATACAAAGTTTCTCCTTCTGCTGGGCTAGCCAGCGTTGGGAGTTGAGCCAGATGCTCCCGAAGCTGCTTAAAGGCTTCTTTTTTCTCTCTCTCCCAAACGAGCTCTTTTGTTTTTGGGAGTTTCAGGGCTTTGAAGAAAGGTAACCCCTTATCCAAAGCTCTGGAAATGAACCTCGAGAGGGCTGCCATTCTTCCGGTGAGCCGCTGAACATCCCGCTTCGTTTTCGGCTCAGGAAGGTCGAGCGCCGCTTTGACTTTAGAGGGATTGGCATCAATCCCCCTTTTGCTGACTATGAACCCAAGGAATTTCCCTGACTTCACGCCGAAGACACACTTCTTCGGATTCAGCTTCATTTGATGCTTTCTCAAGGTGGCGAAAGTTTCAGCCAGGTCCTTTACATGGTCCTCTGGTTTTTTGCTTTTGACGATCGAATCGTCAACATAGACTTCCATGTTTCGGCCCTTTTGATCGGCGAAAACTTGATCCACCAGCCTTTGATAGGTTGCCCCCGCATTTTTCAATCCGAAGGGCATCATTTTGTAATTGTACACCCCAGCGTTCGTGACGAATGCTGTCTTTGCTCGATCGTCGGGGTGCATAAAGATCTGATGATACCCCGAGAATGCGTCCATGAAACTAAGCAAGGCATGGCCACTTGTCGAATCGACTAGCTGATCGATCCTCGGCAAGGGATAGAAATCCTTTGGACAAGCCTTATTTAGGTCCGTGAAGTCAACGCACATCCTCCAGGTACCATTGGGCTTCTGAACCATCACCACATTTGCCAGCCATTCTGGATATTGGCAAGGTTCGATGAATCCTGCCTCCAACAATTTTTTGACCTCGGCTGCGATGTCTCGGTTCTTATTGGCGGAGTAATTCCGCTTCTTTTGCTTAACTGGTCGACACGTCGGGTCAACATTAAGCTTATGGGAGATGAGGTCTGAACTTATCCCGGGCATATCAGCTGCCGAGAAAGCAAACACATCTTTGTTGTCTCGAAGGAGCTGAATAAGTTCACAACGGGTGTTCGGATCAAGGTCCATCCCGATTGTTACACATTTCTCAACGTCTCCTTCGGCCAACTCAACTGTCTCAGTTTGTTGGTCCATGTCCATTGCTGATGGACTGGACTCTTCATAATCTGGCCTGCTGCCAATGTCGGCAGGTGTCCCAGTCTTTTTGTTCTTCGGCTGGCTCTCTGAGTCTTGCGGCTCAGCTGAAGAGCTAGCCTTTTCCCTTTCGGGCCCTTTACCTCTGGGTACAGATCCTTGGGCCGAAGCACTTAGGCCTTTCGGCTTTTTTGTGCTCGGCTCTCTTTCTTTTTCTTTCTCCTCCTCATCCTTGTCATCTGGGCGACTATTGGATGGTTTGAGGTAGTTGCACCTTCGGGCGTCCTTTTGGTTGCCCTGTATCCTTTCGGGGAAGCCGGCGTCTGAGACGTAAATCATCAACTAATGATAAGTTGAGACGACCCCTTGGATCTCATGAATTATGGGTCTCCCCAAAATCACGTTGTACACTGAAGGAGCGTCGATGACCAAAAATTCAATCATGACATTCCTGGCTGCCTCATCGCAGCCGATGGTGACAGGAAGTGTCACCTTCCCATCTGGATAAGTTGAAGCCCGTTGAACCCGGATACCGGGTAGGGTACCGGCGTAAGATGATTGGGCTTCAACTTGATTTGATTGTAGGCCTTTCGGAACAGAATGTTTGCTCCGCTGCCACCGTCAACAAGGACCTTACTGACGTTGTGGTTGGCCACCGTGGCGATGATCACCAACGGATCCTCGTGAGGGAACGTAATCCCCCGGCAGTCGGCGGCTGTGAACGTCATGTTCGGCATCGGCGACTGGGGAGATTGAATGTCAGCGTTGTTCACCTGGTGAGTCAAAGCTCTAAGGTGTCGCTTGTGCTCCCTCCGAGAGTATATTCCTCCTGAGATAACATTGATCGGAGGGAATTTCCCCTCCGGCTTTTTACTGTTTTTCCGGGGGAAGTCGAGGTCTTGCCGAGAGTCCTTTGCTGACTTCTCGGACTCTTTTTTCTCGCGGTGATCCGCGATATATTTTTTCAAGTATCCCTTCCGGACCATGTCCTCTATCTGGTCCTTCAGTTGGATACACTCCTCACTGTTGTGTCCCGAAGACTCGTGGAACTCGCATCACTGATTTTTATTTTTTCGCTGATACCACTCTGGGAGTGGTCTCGGCTTTCGGTAACTCTGCTCCTCCTTCGTCACGCTGTAAATTTTGGCGCGTGGAAGAGAGAGCGGAGTGTAGGACTCGTATCTGCCTGTGTATGAGGCAAATCTTTCCTTCTTTGGGTCGCTGGCCAAAGATTGCTCCGAGGCCTTTGACTTTCCCTTTGCCTTATGGCCTTGGCCTTCAGACAAGGGTATTTGCCTTTGTTTCCCTCCCCCAAATTGAGGTTGGGTTTTCGCTTTGTTCCATTCTTCGGCTCGGATGAACTTATCCGAGGCATTCAGAGCTTCCTCCAAGGTCTGCGGGGTATGCATGACCATGAAATCTAGGAACTTTCCGGGCTGAAGGCCATTCTGTATTGCAAAAACGGCTAGCCCCTGGTCCAGCTGAGAGACGCTGGATGACTCATTACTGAAACGGGTCAGATAGTCTCGGAGGCTTTCGGTTTCCCCCTGTTGTAGACTCATGAGCTCTGCAGTAGTCTTCTCTCGGCGGTTTGCCGTGGAAAACTTGCTCCTGAACTTGGAGGACAGATCATCCCACCCTGTTATGGAGCCTTGCCTTACTCCCTTGGAGATCCACGCTTGCGCGACCCCCTTGAGAGTGGTTGGGAAATATTTGCACCAAGTCGCCTCGGATCTGGGGCAAAGATGCATATGAGTCTCATACGAGGCCACGTGATCCTTCGGATCCGAGGTCCCGTCATATGTGATGTGCGACGGTATTTTAACCGTGGGTACGCGCTCTTCCAGTATCCATTGCTCGAATGGTGAACTGGCGGGTAGCATAACGGCCTTGCCCTTGTTCCTGGCCGAAGGGACCGCGCTCCGCCCTCTTAGAGAGGTAGGAGTGGTTTTCGTCCCTGGCTGGGAAGTCTGGGCCTCGGCTGCAGGGAACGAGAGGCGACTGCGCACGCTCGGTTCCTTGCCGCCGAGTCGGTCAAGGACGCTTCGGCGAGCAGTCTCAGGTTCTCGGTGAGTAGATTCTGGCCGAGAAGCTGAGCTGCTGCTCTTATGCGCTTCTGGTCTTGAGGAGGAGGATCCTTTTAAAAATTGAGGGTTCTTTTTCCTCTCTTTTTCATTTTTCCAGGAATCCTCTTCCCACTCTTCCAGTTCCCGGAAGGAAGGAAGCTTCCCACCATCATGGTCTAACTTCCTCCGCTGATGCCGGGTATGCGGAGGAGTTCGATCACGAGGTGGTGGCATATTTTGTGCCCTCATCGCCTCCATGAGCACTGCCAGCGCTCTTTCCACCTCTTCCGAGCTGGGCCCCGTCAAAGGGATCCTCGGCCGAGTATGGGAATGAGGGCGCGCAGCCGATGGTTGGCTTTGGGGCACCGAATGTGTCCTATGATCGGACTCACCCCTGCTAGACCGAGAGTGACTCGGCCTATAATGAGAGTCATGAATTACGGGAGAAAGGGAATCCTCCTTGTATGATCCTCCCCCCGAGCCGGCACCCTTGGGAGAGTCCCGGTCCGGCGAGGGTGATGGTGTAGGGGTTTTAGGCTTTTCGCCCGCTCCTTGACGGAGGCTTTTGCTCTTGCGGTTCTTAGCCATTGCTACTAAGATAATTGCAAGATGATCTTGGTTAGAAATTTGGCTTAAAGATTTTTGAAAGTCTTCCCCACAGACGACGCCAAATTGTTTCGGGTGAAAACAATGGGACCTTGCCGAAGGTCCGCTGAAACGGAGAAGACTGGATTCGGTCCAAGTTATGTTGGGCCGAAGGTTTCCTGCACAGTAAACACACGTAAACTAGCCTCGGGGGTGTTGCCGAGGAAGGCCCCTCCGATGCTAAAGTCAGTACAATGTGTAGAAAGAGAACACTATGCAAGAGAGTTAGTTGCTTGAGGCTTTGCTTGAATATATGAGAATATATGAGAATATGTGAATCTATGAATGAATCAATCTACTGAATGTATGAATATTGATGGCTTTTATACCTCTTCATACATGGAGAAGTTGGGCCTTAGCCCAATTGGCTTGCTTTGAGGGCTGACCTTTGACTTTAGCACCATTGGAGAGTTGAACCTTGACCTTGGGCTTTTAATTGGATCATTTAATGCCTAGGCCCAATTGGACTAAATTGGACCCAAACAACCCTTAAAGGTGTATTCCCAAGACAATCTAAAATAAACCAGGCGCTATAGAATGCCAATTGCTAGTTTGCAAGTTTTTATTTGTGCATGTGTACCAACATCTAGTAACAAAATCATATTGTAATAACTTATAAAAAAATGCTTTATTTTAGGTTGTCATACATATATTTGAGGTAAGATATTTACCAATATTTTTAACAGAGTAGAATTAAATACTAAACAATAATTTTCTTGAATAATTTCAGAATTTTTTCACTAAAAAACACAGCAAAATAAGTATTTTTCGGTGCTGCATGATTTAAAAACAGACAATTCCATAATTTCAAACAATTATTTCTCCACAAAATCGGTAGAACTAGAGTACCAACCAAATCCAAGGGACCCACCAAAAAAGAAAACACAATTCGATTTCAGATCAATATTTCCTAAATAAAATTATAAAAAAAATACAATCAATAATATTTCGGTTGAATTTAATAATTGACCAGCTAATACTCCTTACTCCAGTTATTACCTTTACGTCTTACATTATTATTCAAACTACGTACTATGAACTTTCCTAACTTATTTTATTTGCATGTCTATTATCTATATATACCTCGTCTTTTATTCATTCTTAATCATCTTTAACACATTCATTAATAATTCATCTTTTTTATTTTTGTTACAAAAAAATGGGAATTTTCTCAAATGATAAAGCTCTTGTGCTTAAGTTTGCTTTAGTGGTTGCTATTATGGTAACCTCTACGGCTTACGGCGCAGGCAACTTTTTCGACGATTTTGAAACAACGTTTGGTGGTGATAGGGTGCAAATTTCCGGCTCTCGTAGCGAGCAACTCTCGCTCGCCTTAGATCAGGGTTCAGGATCCGGGTTCCGGTCTAAGAAGGAATACTTGTTTGGAAGAATTGACATGCAAATGAAACTTGTTCCTGGTAATTCTGCTGGTACTGTCACGACGTTATATGTAAGTCTATCTTAATTTAATTGGTAGCTTATATTATATGATATTTTTAGTACAAAAATTTTAAGGTTTATAATTGATGATTAAAATGTCGTCATTGCTTGCAGTTGACATCTGATCAAAGCACAGGAAGACACGATGAGATCGATTTCGAGTTCTTAGGGAACGTAACTGGCCAGCCTTACACTCTTCACACCAATGTGTTTAGCCAAGGACAAGGCAATAGGGAACAACAATTCCACCTTTGGTTTGACCCAACAAGCAACTTTCACACCTATTCCATTGTTTGGAACCCACAACTAATTATGTAAGTCAATTTAATTGTACCAAATTAAAATATCTGTGCAACGGGTCGAGTAACATGAGTACCAGTCGATTTTACAAGGCCTACATGACTTTGTAGTATGTACAATATAATACTATATGTAGCAAATTTTAATTAAGCTTTAATTATATTTTATAGGTTCTTGGTGGATGAAACGCCCTTAAGAGTATTCAGAAACTACGAGAACAAAGGGATTACATTTTTCCCAAAGAGCCAACCCCAAAGAATATACGCTAGTCTTTGGAATGCCGACGATTGGGCAACACAAGGAGGATTGGTGAAGACAGATTGGTCTAAGGCTCCCTTCAACGCCTACTACCGGAACTTCAACATCGACACCTCGACGAACGGGAAGTGGAAGACTCATGATCTTGATGCAAACAGCAGGAGAAGAATGAAATGGGTTCAAGATAACTATATGATCTACAATTATTGCACTGATTGGAAGAGATTTTCTCAAGCTTTTCCTCCAGAGTGCAAGCATGCCAAGTTTAATTAAGGGGTGAAAATATGGACATATAATATATTTGCATGCATGGCCTACCATTTAATTCATATTGTATTTTAATTTGATTCTTTATTCATAAATTATATACTTGTATTCATTTCACTTTGTATTTTAGGTTTATACATGAATTTACATTTTTATGTGTAATTGTAATCATAAGATATTCAATAAAATCAAATTGATTGATTCTTTTTTATAATTAAACTAAAGTGCACCCGGGTGTATTTAACAAATTCTAGTTATTAATAACGACATTAGAAAGCTGATATATATCGGAAAACTTATTACTTGTAATATTTACAAGAAATTGTAGGAATATAAGAATGTACTCGTAAATCTCTATTATATAAACTAAGGGGTGATGTAGACTAGAGTAGCGGTGTACATATATAATGCCTGAAATAGTAAAATGTCCTTAATTATATAGATGTATGCCTTTAGTAAAAGGGGAAAAAAAATGTTGAATGAAATCTTACCAATTTTTGTAAGGAAAAACCAACCAAAAATTTTTACGGGTGAAATTGTTTTGTTCCACATACGGTGAGACAAAAATTGATGTCATACACAATATGGAGGTTGGAAATTTGGCAGATTGGTAAAAAACTAAAATCCAATAATTATTGAAATCATCGGATCATGAAATATATATGTTTGATGTCCACATGTAATTGTCCTGCGTTAGCGAATAGGAGAAATAATAATTACAAACGAGTATTTTATAAGGTTGAATAGTTACTACTTTAATTATTAGTTATTTAGGAATGAAACTTTTTACGGAGTATAAGCTTGTATGAGTAACTTGTAAGTGGATCAAAATGTACTCATTTTTTGTAGAAAAATGATAAATTTAGATAAGTTGATCTTATTAATGACAAAATATGTTGAGATAAGGTAAATTTAGATAAGTCTAAATTAATTGAATCACACATCTTAGGCTTATATAAACTTACTTCTAAATCGTTTTCAGGTGAATAATAGAGACCACGTTATTATTATACAAGTATATGATGATTACAGAAAATTACAAAACAGTTTATAGAAGCAGACAAATATATATGAAATATAATGCAAGAATCTAATGGAAGACAGATGAGAATTTTATAGATAGTATTCCTTATTAGCTAACATGCATTTTGTCTTTGTAACTCCAAAGAATAATCCAAAAAAAACATCAATTTTCTTTCTTTCTTTTTGATTAAGAGCCAAATATGTCACAATCACCATTGCAAAATTTGCCATATTGTACCTCGATTGACCCAATATTAGAGCGTAATCCCTCAATATTAGTAAGGCTCACTTAGCTAATATAAGGATGGAAAATTACACCTAATTTTATGGCACAATAGGCCTAAAAATGCTTCTTAGTATCAATGAAAGTACATCTAAGATTGATTAATCAAGCTAGCATTAAACTCTAAATATTGCAATTGATAAAGAACAAACTAATGATATGTGTACATCGGTACATGTAATTAGTGTATGTGGATCAACAATTTTCTAATTTTATTGAGTTAACAAAAACAAAATACACAACTACATTTAATTTTTCAAAAGCTAATAATTTTAGCTCTCGATAAAAGTTACCACTGTTACTCCGAAGTTAATAAATACCTTCAACACTAGATTTCCAAATACTCCACTTTTATGTGGTTTGACTAAGTTACTAAACAAAAGCTTTTACCAAACATGGCCATAATCCTTGTAAATTTAATTTGCTCAAAATTTTCTTTCATTAGGTCATGTTATATCAAAAATATATTAAATTTTGTTTCCATAGGAATTTCAAGGCCCAAACTCGCATGCTAGTTGGCTAGATTGGTCCAATGACCATTGGCCATGGTTCATGCCGTGTCAAGAACTTATAAAGGTTTTCTTGGATGAGTAATTCAAGGCCCAAGCCCACATGCTAAGGTGCCAAGGCAATGTAATGTATGTTCCCAATAAATAAAATTGTGGCTGCGGCATATCATCTCTTAATTTTATGTCATGTCGTGTCATATATTGATGTATAAATTTTCTTATATATGATGACTTGATGTTTGATTGTGCATATTCGATTCAGGAAACCTAGACTAGGTCTTGAAAATCCATTTATAAGTTGACCCACAATCTGATACTCTTCTTCTCTCATCCCTACCCTAGCACACAAATGCATGTGCGTACATGTTAATGTGTTTGCATGGATGAGTGATCTAATAAATAAATGCATAACAACTAACTTTAATTACGTACTTAACTCATATTATGATGACAAATGTATTTTTCATTGAAGTACATTGTTTTCGAGTTATTAGTGATACACAAGTACATGTTCACATATAGTCACATCAACGATCATATAGTACCAACATGCCCTTGTTAAAGACTAAGAAAATTACAATCAAGATACTCCGTAGTATACATCGTATGTACAAGTGTACAACTAAGAGCCTGTTCTCTTCACATTATTTTCAGTTCAATTCAGTTCAGCTCCAATAAGTTCAGTTCAGTTCGGTTGATTTCCTTCTCTCATAAAATATTCAGTTCAATTAATCTCCAATAAGTTCAGTTCAGCTCATTCAGTCAATCTAAACAGACCCTAACTGGTTGTACAAAGAAAATTGTTATCGATAAAACTTTGTTAAACAAACATACATATAAATTGAATGGCCACAATTTATATATGATCGAGTAGTAAGTATATAAATTATTCTTGTATATTGTTTAATCCATTTATTCTAGAAAATTAATTTTATGTGTGAAAATGTATAGACATTGCACGTTGACATAAGAGTTGAATTCATAATAATTAATAGTATAACACTTATAGCAAAATCTTTCAATAATGTAGTTGTTACATAAATTCTAGTACAATCATGAAAATAGTAGAGCAAAAATGCCAACTAAAACCAGGCTGACTTACTACATGCAAGTTACAAGATGACTACAAACCTAATTTCAATTGCAGCTAGCTGTTGATGTTACTTCTTACACTTGACGTTGAAAGAGTGTGATGAATTTAGGATTGAGATAGAAATAGCTTAGCAATTTAGCATTGCTCTACATTATATTGATAGGAGTATGAAAATTCAACTTACAATTATGACAACTACAGAAAATTAATAATTCTAACACTTATATTAATTCGTACTCCGTGTTTGGAAAAATAATAAGTAATACATACAACGACGTTTAAAAGCTAAAATTTTGTTTAATTAAGTAGAAAGTACCCGTACTTTATTACTTATTAAAAATACTTTGTAAACTACATGCATTAATCAATTATTTTTTTTTCCAATCACACACAATACAACAAAGAAAATGAATGTTTTCTTAAAAAAATTGAAAATGATTACTACAATCGTAATAAAAGATAATGCAATAACAATTAAAAATTATTAAGTATTAATAACATTATTGATTATCGACCTAATTTTGTTATACATTATTATTAAACTAATACTTCAAAAAATATATTTAATTTTTGTATGCAACTTTAAGAGTCGTTTATATCAAAAAACTTATATCGATAAATAAAAATATTAACTTTTCGACCCTATGCTTTAATTATAGCCATTTAAACATACGCGTGCATGATTGTTTCATAAAATTATGAACCACACAAAAAATCTATACAACTATCTTAGCTAAGTGCCAACCAATTTATAAAGGGACCTACAAAAAAAACACGAAATTAATTTTGGATCAATATTTTCGGGTGAGTCTGATTATTGAGCCAGCTAATACTCCCTAGTCCCTACTATAGTTGTTACTCTTTCCATTCACATATTATTATTACTAAAAAATTTAATAAATCTTCCTTCTTTTGCATAATATCCACTTCACACTACTATATAAATACCTCTTCTTCCACTCTTTCTTAACCACATCCCACACTCTACTTAGCTTCTTATCTTTACTACTACAACCAAAAAAAAAATATGGGGACTCGGCATGACAATAATGTTATTGTGCTTAAAGTTGTAACCTCGGTCGTGGTTGCTCTTATGTTGTGCACCACGGCCTATGGTCTCGGGAACTTTAACACCGATTTTGAACCCACATTTGGTGGTCCGAGGGTTCGTGTATCCGGTCCTGGTGGCCAACAACTTGCACTTACCCTAGATAGGGGTTCAGGGTCCGGGTTCCGTTCTAAGAGGGAGTATTTGTTTGGAAGGATTGATATGCAGATGAAATTTGTTTCTGGTAACTCTGCTGGTACCGTCACTACCTTATATGTAAGTTGCTTACAATTACTTGGTAACATGCATTATCCTTGGTTACTTATTAGTGGTCTCATGTTGCAATTAAATAATTTTTTAATTTAGTATATCACATCGTGTCTAAAAGTTCTTTCTATTTGAACGTTGGTTGTTATTTATAGTTACCTTGTTAGAAAATCAATACATGAAAACCTTATAGATATTAATTGAGAGCTAGAGTAACCTGCTTATCAAAGTGGTGAAACAATTAAAATCAAATTTCTCAATCGTAAAAAAAGTTGGTTCGAGCAACATTTACTATTTCGTACTAGAAAGGTGTGCTGACTTTTATTATAGCATTTACTTTCCAAAATTTAAGCTGGTTGTTTTACATTAAAACGTCTAACAACTACTATACGAGTAAATGATTTACGATATATATTTCAAAATATATTTACTGCTAGTCAGCTACCAGACGATGACCGAGTAAAACAACAAGTACTAGCTAATAGCTAGCAATATTAATTACTTAAAGGTCAAATAAGCTAGATAAACCAACTTACAACTACTTTATTTGAAGTACGTTATTTAATTACTTTCCCGCCTCTAGATATTGTTCTTATTTTGACTTTTTTTTTACAAAATAGGAACAACATTTAGAGACGATGGTGGGAACATAGTACTAATTATAATAAGGCCGATTATTATTTTATCCGTTAGTCATAGTTTAATTTGGTTTGTACAAACTCTTAAAAATAGTAATCGTATTATAGTTGCTTATCATACATTACGACGTTATCATATGCAGTTGTCATCTGATCAAAGCACGGGAAGGCACGATGAAATCGATTTTGAGTTCTTAGGGAACGTTTCCGGCCAGCCATACACCATCCACACCAATGTGTTCAGCCAAGGGCAAGGCAACAGGGAGCAACAATTCCACCTATGGTTCGACCCGTCTCTAAACTTTCATACCTATTCCATTGTTTGGAATCCAAAACTCATCATGTAAGTACACTTAAATTATTTTTTTTTTTGCTACATTTAAAATATGAACGTACGTATAGTAATTCTTTACTAAAACTTGTCACATACTAGTCATTTTTAATTAATGTAAGACCTTTGACTTTTCAGGTTCTTGGTTGACGAAACACCTTTAAGAATATTCAGAAACTACGAAAACAAAGGAATAACGTTTTTCCCTAAAATCCAACAACAAAGAATATACGCTAGTCTTTGGAATGCCGACGATTGGGCTACACAAGGCGGATTGGTTAAGACAGATTGGTCTAAGGCTCCCTTCACGGCCTACTACCGCAACGTTAACATCAACACCGCGAGGAACGGGAGATGGATGACCCATGACCTTGATGCAAACAGCCGGAGGAAATTGAGATGGGTTCAAAAAAACTACATGATCTACAATTATTGTACCGATTGGAAGCGATTCTCTCAAGCCTTTCCACCCGAGTGCAAGCACGGTTTCGAGTAGGGAAACAAACAACATTATATTGTTTGACAAAATATGCATCGCTTTGAGTTTTTACACCATTGTTATTCACGATAGATTGCTCTACTTATATTGTTGAAGTAACGTTTGTTTTAATTCTTGAAAAGTTACTATAAAAAGCATTATTGTACGTGTGATATTGATCAAAACGTATACGTTTGCTATTTTTACATCAATATATTTATTATAAACTAAGGTTAAGTGTGTTTGATTTTCATTTTTCAATCCATACATGATTTACAAGTTACAAGATTGAGTCAAATAGTTTGAAAATCTGTTGTATTATTGTGAAGCAATTTCAAAATGAAATCAATTATTATTCAAACTTATTCCACTCCCAATTTTTAAGATCGTATGTGTAATATATTGTGCATGTATCTTTTTAGTCTTTGAGTCTTCTTCGAAGTCTTACCTAGCTACATACATAAAATAAATATATCCTAAAATTATGCAACTCTCCTAAGTGTGCATACTCATCATACACAATTTTTTTTTTTAAAAAAATTGCCTAATGTTGTGCATACATGATAAAATTAGATATAGTTAGAAATCTATTTTAATTAGCTTTAGTTATGAGTGTCACTTATTGAAGAAAGAGGAATCATACACGATTTCATTTTATATGATAGATGATGAGTTACTCCTATTATTATCATCAATTGATTTTAGTACTACGTATATATGAACCTCCTTGGGCCTAGCTTGTTTGTGGCAAACTCTGTTTTCCGATTTTCTCTTGTTTTGGTTATTAAGACTTATGTCATTGGTATTATTATTATTAAAATTAAAAACTACATCACATAATGCAATTAGTTTTTTTTTTTTTTTTTTTACTATAGTTACAAAGCTAAGTATCGCACAAGGATTATCTAATTATATATATACAGCAAAACAAAAACGGTGTACACTACTTTATTGCTTTCCTGGCCCCATTTTCTCTCTCTTTTTTCCTCATTTTGATTTATGTTGTAGCCCTTGTAGGTGTCATATCATGTGACTTGTTCAATAATGAAATAATTATTTTTTTTTAATAAAAACAAATGAAATGGAAGGATTAAAATAAGTAGGGAAAAGATAATGATAAATGTTACCTTTACTATTCATATGGTATCTTAGTAGAATGGAAACAAATTGAGTAAAATGTGATTAAGGAAACATATTTGGTTTCCACTAGTTTGTCAAGGGTAACAAATTGAGGGATTTTGTTACCCCTCGAAAAGGGTATTTGTTACTTTTAACCCATACTAAACAATTATAAATAAAAACACTTATTGGAATCAGATTCCTACATCTAAAATTACTATACCAAACGCCTCTTTAGTATGTACAATTATATGGTTGGCTTCTTAAACATTACGAGTAAGAGCATAACCTTTACCAAAATATAATATACTCTTTCAAGCTATATATGTTATATTAAAGAACATAATTTAACCTACCAAAAAATAGCATTGTCAATTGCAAAAATAAATAATATGAAATAACATTATCGATCTATATATGTTATGCATCAAAATAAATGATAAATATGTATATCTAAGATATCTATTCCTAATGTATTCCCATTGCATATTAGAATTTATAATAGACGAGACTTGTTGTTCGAATCTCAAAGAAGATTAATGAGATAAATTGAAGCCCAAACTAAAGATCAATGAAGATAAAGATAGTGAAGGTTCAATCATTAATATAATAGTATGGATCTTGCTTTACGATCCTATGACAAAGCTTAAAAGGCAATGACGACTTCAAGGTTTAAACTAATGGCATCGACACTAAATTTAAGTAACATACACTATTTTGTCATCTAACTAATTTTACTTAAATTAAACATAATCCTATAAAGATTAAGTTCTAAAACTAAAATACTATATTAATTACGTAGTAATAATAAATTACAATAAATGATAAAACTAGATAATAATCCTAATATACAAGAATATAACCAACTAATAATTTATGTAAAGCCATCTACTTGTTCCCGCATCATTGTCTCAATCATAGCTTATGTTCTTCTTATTCACATGCTATCACACATGATAAAACTTGCTAGATTATCATCGAATATAGATAAAAACCATTAGTAATATAATTATGTACTTTGTATAATCATAAAAAAATAAGAGTTAATTGCCAATGGCTTAAGCTTTGATCTTATAATTAACAAATAAACTTCTTGTGTACTTAATAAGTTAATATACCCAATATTAGTACTATATGATTTAACTCCATAAAAGACATAAATAATTCGGAATATTGTATGAATTAAAACTAAGGAAACTAACAAAAAAAAAAAAAAAAACAGAATTATTATTCCAATTGGATCAAGTTTCAGTAAATTATGAAGTTAATAACATGATGATAGTCCAGCTAATTATGCTTTAAACTCCAGTTGTTGTATCTTTGTCTTACATTACTCATTCTGAAATTCCATGTGACTTATCTTCACACTTCACTAGTATATATACACTTGATCTTACACTCTTTCTAAATCATCTCACAAACTTATAACTTATCTACAAATTAAAATACTTAAATCATCATTTTTTTTTTGTAGTAAACATTATGGGAAATTTAGCAAAATATTTTGTGATGGTTGTTCTTATGGTGTGCCCTAGTGTTTATGGTATAGGTCGTTTTAGTGATGAATTTGAGCCTACTTTTGGTGGTAATAGAGTTCGAGTTTGGGGCCGGACCAACCAGCTTCTTTCATTGTCCTTAGACAAGTATTCCGGATCTGGATTCCGGTCTAAGAAAGAATACTTGTATGGAAGGGTCGATATGCAGGTTAAACTTGTTGGTGGTAACTCTGCTGGCACCGTTACTACTCTTTATGTAAGTCCGTTTATGCTGCTAAAATTATATTCCGTAGTTTATATTTCAGTTTGTTTAGTTCATGAAAAAATTTAGTGACACAATTGTAGCAATAATATGTATAAGCTGCATGTTAATCTTATGGCATTGTGACTTGTAGTTAACATCGGATCAAAGCACGGGTATACACGACGAGATCGATTTCGAGTTCTTGGGGAATGTTAGTGGCCACCCTTACACCTTGCACACCAATGTGTTCAGCCATGGGAAAGGCAACAGGGAGCAACAATTCCACCTTTGGTTTGACCCAACCGCGAACTTCCATACTTATTCCTTTGTTTGGAACCCAAAACTCATCATGTAAGTCATATTAAATCAACTATTTATCTTTGCCCCTTTATCTCTATAGAGTTGTGCATATACTTTCTAAACTACAAATAGTCACGTATACTATGTCTGAAAAATCTAGTTAGATTTTATTGCATGTCAGTATTTAAATGTTTAACTATGATACAAAATTACAAATAGGTCGACTTTTATCAATCTTTTGATGATTAATTTAAAATTACAGGTTCTTGGTCGATGAAACACCAATAAGGGTGTTTAGAAACTATGAGAAGCATGGAGTTGCGTTTCCAAAGAATCAACCCATGAGAATATGCTCAAGCCTATGGAATGCAGATGATTGGGCCACACAAGGTGGATTAGTAAAGACAGATTGGTCCAAGGCCCCATTTAAGGCCTACTTTCGTAACTTCAATATTGATGCTTGTGTTGGGCCGATTGGACCCCATTCCTCTTGCGTAACTGGCCCAACATCCTTTGCCCACTCTAGAGGGCCAACCTATAGAAAGCCTGCACGTGGCACATGGAGGAACCACGATCTTGATGCTAGATCAAGGAATAGAATGAGGTGGGTCCAGAAGCATTTCATGGTTTATGATTATTGCAAAGATTGGAAGCGATTCTCATCTCAAGGTTACCCTCCTGAATGCAAGCACTAATTGAGACATTTTGTTTGGTTTGACGAAAAATGTTTTCATTCAAGAAGTATTATGTAATCAAATTATTTCTTTTATTCTTTCACAATAAACTCAAATTGATGTATGAATATTGATTACTCCGTACTCATTACTTCAATTTGTTTCACTTTTACTCTTTGGTACACAAAGTTTTCTTATCAATGACTACGCAATTAAATAATTCTATTATTTAATTCGATTTAACATGTGGAATTCAATTAACTTAGTTGATTAAAGTTTTGGGATTGGTATCCAGAACTTGGAGTTCAAGCTCCTTCGACACAACCCTATGTGGCTCTCTGCCTCAACTCTCTCTGCATCAAAAATTAACTCGATTGACCCTGTAACTCCATATGTTTCATTTACTAACCCTTCAATTTGTGTTGGATTCACTATTTAGTGCATTAAATTTTTATTTCTTATTTCTTTGTTGATGGGTAGAAATTAAAGTTTGTGATATGCTGATAGAAGATACTCGATCTTATATTTGAGCGTATATTACTATTAGTCTATCATCGCAGAGACTTTAACCAATAAACCTAATTCGTATGAAGTTTCTTGAGATTGAAGGAGATTACTATTGTTGCAAATCTTGCGATAAGATGCTACATGAAATAATGAACTGGCGTTGACAAACAACAAGCAGCTTAGCAAGTGAGTAACCGAGGAAGTTGTTTTCCATAAGAGACGACTTAATTAAACTAAAGTTGCTTACTTTTCTTAATAATGAATTGATGAATTTAGTCACTACTCACAAGATACCTAGTTTAAGCGTTGACATTACCTTTATTAAATTACATTATTGAACATGGTGCACATATGGGTGCATGCTACATAATTCAAGATATGCTCACAAAATTAATAGCACCTAAATTAGAAAGTTAATTCGAACGACAACCTAGATTAAAGGGAATTCTTGTACCACCATATACATTTGACAAAACTTGTATTGTTTTGACTGTTAGAGAAAAAGAGTCTTGGCAAAGGAAGTATTAAATTATATGCCTAATTCGAACTAATAAATTAAAAGTTCATCCGACGTGGCAACACAACACGAATCGAACACGAAATAAGTGGGTCAAGTCCTTTTTTTTATCAACATGATGAGCTTGTCGTATAACATACCTAGCTTAGGAAAAGCGCATTGCAATTGCCTCATGTCTAGCACAACAATACAAACAAATTTAAAACTTATAATAGATTAATTGGATTCACCTCGGTAATCAAATGACACACCCAATAAATTAAGAAATTGCTAATTACTCCACCCATGACCATCGTAGCTAGGTATAATGTGCGTCATACTCGCTCTCAGTTAATCTCCTTTTTCATTAGATTTGCATGTTCTTTTAGTATGCATGTCCTTTGAGATGTGTGTATTTCTAAAAACACGATATGCATCATGCTCCCAAATGCTTAATTAAAATAATTTGTGTTGAGGAACAACAAAAAAATTTATAACTATAGCTATTGTCTAAATCGTTGACTTTTAACATATTAGTATATTTCATCAATACTAAATTAAGATGAAAATGGATTAACGAGTTTTATTACTTTGACTAATTAAATTATAATTGGCCAGCTTATACTCTCAAATCCACAGTTAGCTCCGCGTTAAGTATACACTAGCTAAGAACCTTCCCTCTTATAAACCATGCATTAGATCTACGTTACTAATACTAATAATTCACCATATTACATGTATATATATGCCTATCTCTTGAACTATATTCTTCACTCAACTACAAATAAACATAAATCTTCTTCATTATAAGAAAAAACATGGCATTTTCATCACATTGGCATGACAAGTACAAGTTGCTTGTGCCTAAGATTGTTCTGCTAGTTACTGCCATGGTCAGCAGTACGGCCTTCGCTGCAGGCAGCTTCAGGGATGAGTTTCAGCCCACTTTTGGAGACAACAGAGTTCGGATCTTCGGTCAGGATGGCCGTCTCTTATCTCTTACCCTAGACAAGTATACTGGATCCGGGTTTCGGTCCCAGAAGGAATACTTGTATGGAAGGATTGATATGCAAATTAAACTCGTTCCTGGTAACTCTGCTGGCACCGTCACAACATTTTATGTAAGCCCCATTTTTTCACGTTATTATTATTACTACCTTAATTTTCATCTGCAAATTTGGGATATTTTTGGTGAGAAAAAAAAAATTCCAAAATTGCAAATAATAGTTAACAGAAGTACAAGTTATAGTCCTTGCATTATATGCATTTGAATGGCAGCTAAGTTGTACAATTTGCTGATTTTTGTATTACAATTTGCAGTTATCAGCTGATCAAACCACAGGTATCCATGATGAGATTGATTTCGAGTTCTTGGGAAACTCGAGTGGCAATCCTTACACCGTCCACACGAATGTGTTCAGCCAGGGGAAAGGAAGCAGGGAGCAGCAATTCAAACTATGGTTTGATCCTACCAAGAACTTCCACACTTACTCCATTGTTTGGAACACAAAACTCATCATGTAAATAAGCTAAACACCACTTCAATTACTAGTTTGTTTTATGAGCGCGTTTTTATTTTCTTTCTGAACATATGTTTAACTCTATGTGAACATTGATTTAACTTGCAGGTTTTTGGTGGATGAAACACCAATAAGAATATTCAGAAACCATGAAAAACATGGAGTTGCATTTCCAAAGAACCAGCCTATGACAATACACTCTAGCCTTTGGAATGCTGACGATTGGGCTACTCAAGGTGGCTTGGTGAAGACAGATTGGTCCAAGGCCCCCTTCACTGCCTACTATCGTAACTTTAATATCGATGCCTGTGTTGTAGGTAGCAGCTCCTCCTCTTGTGCTTTTGAACCTGAGGCTTCCATCAACTCTGAAAGGCCGGCTAATGGAGGGACAACGCGTGCTTCATGGAGGAGCCATGATCTCGATGCAAATGGCAGGAAAAGAATGAGATGGGTGCATAAGCATTTTAAGGTCTATGATTATTGTAGTGATTCAAAGCGATTTCCTCAAGGCTATCCTACTGAGTGCAAGCATAACAGGGTTTAAAGGATAGAAGTGGAAACTAAATCCTTATCATATCAACGCATATATGGCATAAATTAAATTAAATTGATTTTTTTTTTTCACATTGGAAATTCTTTGTATTTGATTGATCAATAATCTATTAACATTCTTTGATTCATAAAAAATAAAAAGTCCTGTTTTAGTCCTTTTAATTTGTTGACCTCTTTCGAATGTTTTAAACCTCTTTATAGTCTGCCTCCAAGCAAAAATTCCTGTATATTTAGTACAGCATAAACATATGCTACGGTGAAGTAATCAAGTGGCCGAAAATATGACTATCATTCTTCCAAACTAAAGAAAAGTAAAGGATATTAGCTAAGCATACCAAAAACTACTACATGTCCACATGACAGCAGAAATAATGGTTAGTTCACATGAAAACATGATTCATAAATATGATATGGTTTAGTACCTATTAATAGTTACATGTATTGCTGCTTGAGATGTCACTGACAAACTATCAACGAGTCATCGCAATGAAGCTATGTGTTGTCATGAATGAATTTGGGAAGCAGATCATTGAGTTGCAATAACAATCCCACAGCTATTGCTATCATATAATATAAGCTAAATTATAACTTACAAATGCATTAATGTGAGTTTTAGTAGTAACTGTCATTAGGTGATCCCTTAGCCATTGTATTTCGACAAACATGACTACATGAGTCAGTCAATGAGATTCTTTCCTTCACCCCTTTTTTCAAGAAGCTACAATCATGAATGACAAGTACATTTCAACTCTAGAACAATACCACGGTATAATCAATTTCCATAACTGAGAGAAGTCTTCCAATCATTAGTCCAAGATCCTCATTGAGACTTTTCGACATCTAGCAAAAGTTCTTCCTCCTAGGCTCCTATGATCTTTCTTTTCTTGGACAGAGCTTGAGAAATTTACCCCAGGACGCTGCAAAGGCTGTAACAAGATGAAATTGTCAGATATACTTCGTATGAGCTTAATATGTCAAAAGAAATATCAAGGACAATGTGTATGAGATTTACCTTGGTTCTGCAATGAACGTGGAGATCTTCACTCATTTGATCAATTCGACTTCTTGCTGTATCTTCTGCATGGGAAGCTCTCCTGCAAGCTTCCTGAACCTGCACAAACTTTGGATCAGCAAAACTATTGAAGTGACTTCTACTTTATGTGTTTCTAGCTAGAAATAGTATTACATTCAAAGATTTTAATGTGACCACAAAGGGAGAAAGTTGAGAATATAGTTTCAAAGCATCACAAACACAATATAATCAGAAGAGGGGATGAATAGTTTACTTCCAGTAAGCATTCATGCCATGACTACCATACAACTAGCCAAACAACATAATTTCGGAGAGAAAACCCCACTAACAGACTTTCCATAGAAGCAAAAGTGGGCTAAAATTTAGGACAATTCCTCAAATGTTCTTGGTGAAGTAAATAATAGAGAATATTGTTGGAACCTCCTATGATAAATACTGCGTAATACATAAATAAATCAAAATCATCATATAGAAAGAAATTTTATAAATTAATCACTATGATTAAAATTCAACCTAAAGGTATTTGTTAGATTGTTGCACATTCATGAGTGCAGAGGCATAGCCTTCTCCTCTCCTAGACAAAAGTTCAAGGTATATCAAATAAATCATCAAGTACTGTAACATAACACATTCAGGCTTTTCATTGATTCGAAATTTGCCATAACTATGACCATGACTTGTATAGATGAAATTTAGCAACCATAGTGTAGCACTATCCTAGTATCTTATATTCTCTATAGAAGAAACGCAAACATCAACATAGATCATCGTAATAATCTCAATATCATAGCAAACACAAAAGATGGAGTAATTGAAAATGAAAATGAAATTGTTACCTGATCAACTGGGACAACAGCATTAGCATCAGATCCATTGACAGATTTTTCTAAAATACTCCGCAGGTTTGACAGCTCCTTCATCAAGTCCATAGCAAGTTCTTCGGCATCAAGCCACTGATTCCTTGAAAACTCAAATGCCTTTTCTGCATTGAGACGGAATGAAGCACAGTTCAAGCAATTGCATATACCCCGACAACCCCGGGGATTTCTCTTTAGGATACCATTTGCTTGGCCGGAACTAGGAACACTTGGAGAAACAACAGCTTCCAGGGTGGAAGAGTTGTTAAGGACATTAACTGGATTTCCTACAGAATTTGACTCTGTATGTACTGTCCTGCATTCTTGTTCAGAAGACAGAGACAAATGAGATGGAGTATTTAAAACAGCTTCTTCCCCTAAAGGTTCAGCACTTCTCTTGGGGCTATGCAATGTGACAGCAAGATCAGATTCGACGATTGGACTAATATCTCCAGACTTCCCCATATTTGAAACCTGGCTATCAAAAGATGCTCCACCATTCTTGGGATCGTCTGATACAGGGTTTTCGATTTGGATTTTATCGAAAACTGGGGTTTCTTGAACCTTTTCAATAGAACAACTGTCAGGGGTACATGGAGCAGCTTGCTGAGGATCAGAAACATTAGTCTTAAGGTCCAAAAGAACCTCTTCTTTACCATCAACATTCATTTCCGGTGATTCGCAACATACTGCAGCTGCCACTGGCTTTTCATCCAATTTTGGACAATCAATGACATTTTCTTGAGAGGAGAAAATTAGAGGCTTATCTTCCACCTTCTCAACTTTAATGCTTGGATTAACTTTTGGTGCATCTGTATAAAACATTTATTCAATAAGGCTATTGATTACCACAATAACATACTCATAGATTGACAAACAAATAATCAAACGAATCAATCAATCAATCAATCAAAGCCTTAATCCCATAAGTGTAGTCGACTACATGAACCAAGCGAATATGTAAAATTAGAAACATATAAAAGGAGGGCTAAGGGATTACTTGGTGTATCCTTTGACAAGTCCATTAGGAAAGGGAGCAGTCTCTTGTAGCTGAACGAATTCGGGGCCTTAAAAACCTTCAGCCTCGAGCACGGAGTGAGACCCTATTGCATTATAAATTCAACATAAATTACAAACAAAGATAACCAAAAAGTTGCAAATAATCTCATACAAACACTAAGCTTCATAAACTAAGTTCCCGCCAAATCATCACCAAATAAATGAAATTATTAACTTGAACACAAACAAATTGTAAGGAGAAAAAAATATAATGCTCACCAAATTTCTCTTGGAATTAGGAAAACTCCTCTTCCCCTCAGCAAATCCACCTTTACTTGGACTGATTTTCTTCGGCGGCGACCTCGAATCAGAACTTCTGCTCCTCAGGACACTTTGATCTTCACTCTGCCTGATCAAAACCGCAGCATCTGGAGGTGTTGTCTGCACACCTTCCTCACAATGTTCACCGTTCAAATCTTTTTTACTCAAATTAGGGCTCATATCATTTGAAACCCGAGCTACGCAATCATTTTTGGCGCCAATTCCTTCAATTGACAAATTAGGGTTTCCTCCATTCAAATTCTCACCGTTTGATTCAACACACTTGTCCAGCATTGACAAATTAGGGTTTCCTCCATTCAAATTCTCACCGTTTGATTCAACACACTTGTCCAGCATTGACAAATTAGGGTTTCCACCATTTGAATTTACCTTCAATTCAGCCCCAGAATTATCGTAATTATTCAACATTACCAAATTAGGGTTTTCACCATTCAAACCTTCCCCCTTAAACTCAACCCCTGAATCACATTTCCCCATTACCAATAAACTAGGGTTTTTGCCATTTCCATCCGATTTACCAGCATTTAACTCAGAATCAAAATTAGGGTTTACACTCTTACCAGTTTTATCATCGCGAATCTTACCCACAGAATCCACTCCAACAGGCTTTGAGAAAACCCGCCGAGCTCGAAGATCTTTAATCGAAATCTGGCAAATCGAATCATCTTCTTCAACGCCAACATCACGAACATTACAATCAAGCAATCTTTGATTATTGGGCAATTTAGGATTGGTAAGAGAAGAAGGAAACGAGCGACTTCTGCGAGATTTCCCAGATCTATTATGATGGAAGAAAAACTTCTGGGATTTATGGCGGGTTAAAATCCCAGAAAATGGATTTGAATTTGCTGCTGCAGATGATGAAGAAAAGGATGATTGCTTTCGCTTTCTCGAGCTTTGAGTACGAGCTTCCATGGCGGACTTGAAGAGAGAGAAAGAGTGAGGAGAGAGAAAATTGTGGGAGATTTGACAATGGCGGGAAAAAGAGGTGGGTAGTTTATACTTTATATAATTGGAATTGTTGTGGCGGGAAAATTGCGAGGGTTTGATGTTTGTTTTGGCGGGAATAATGGTTGTTGGGTTGGGCTAGTTTTTGGGTCATTGGACTTGAATTTGTAGAATTTGTATCAATTTATTCACATTGGGTATTTTATCCTCATTTTGTTGATGTGTTATTTTAAGTCTTTAAGGAAATTTTGTATTTCATTACCCATTAATAACTCACTTTTTGAAAATATCACCCAAAAAACAAAAAATATTTTAAATTACCAAACATAAAAGATAAAAAAAAATATAGACTTGACCACCAAAACTGTTAAATCTAACGTTTTTAAATAAATTTCTTCGATTTTCATGCCAAAACATGCTCTCTAGAAGATTTAGGGGCCATTTTTTTGCTTAAAGGCCGGGTCCGATTTGAAGTCAAAATTGACAAATACGGAGTAATTAACAAAAAGGCCTCTTTTGTGTGTTTCATGCAAATCAATGTATCAGTTAGTACCAAAACAAGGTGTTTTCAATCATTTTTTGTAAATTTTGATTTCAAATCGGACCTAAAGGACAAAAATGATCCCTCAAAACATCTATCCAACATGTTTTTGGCTTGAAAATCGATGAATCTTTTTAAAATGTTAAACTCAATGGCTTTTTAAACGAAAAGTGTAATTAATTATTTTCTTTTATGGATGGTAATTTAAAATAATTTTTTTAGTGGAAATTTCAAAAAATGGGTATTTGTGGCTAGTAAAATACAAATTTTCCTTTTAATCAATACAGTAATATTTAAAATTATCAGTAAATATATATATTTTATAAAGTTGATATTTGAAATATATATAGTGAGACAATTTTAACAAGTACTAATATGCTTGTCTGTAAAGCACTAGTATTGGTCAAGTAATGTGTGTAAATAGTATGAGCAAAAATCAAACTAGGCATTTACAATAAATGGTGGGACTCGTGGGAGTATTGTTCATTTGTTATACTTCCTTGGTTTATTTTAATTGACAAGTTTGGACTTTTGTAAGTATTTGTTTCCTTTGAGTTATCTATTGTACTTATATAGTTTCGTATCAGTGTGTATATTTCAAACACAAACCTCTTTTTTTCTTTTTCTTCTTTTTTCCCCTTATTGATTATTGAATTTTTTTATGTTTGGTACCATGTATAATTGTATATGTTATGTTCTTATAAAAAAAAATGTATATGTTATGTTTCAAGTAAAAGCGCAAATCATGCATGGCTGCATATTGATTGTATAAGGAGTATTTTATAAATAAAATTCATAACAGAGCAAGAGACCTAATTAAACATCAACTCTTAGGTTAGGCACTTAGGCGGCTAGATTTAGGAAAAAACATTTTTTTTACCCATAAGTTGACTAAAGATAAAGTATTGAAGTAAATTAGTGTTGATTAATAGTCGATCTAATAAACAAGTAGCTACGTACGGCTACTCAATGCTTATTCTAATTAAGAAGAAGTGATGATTTCATATATAAATGCTTTACCTACTATAATTATATACCTTATGAAGGGTTATTAGATCGTCAATTCTTGACCTGATCCGATTTCAAACTTTACTAAAAGAAAACCCAATCCATCTCAGATGACCCAGAATAGACCCGCTTTGACCCATTTATCATGATTCACACTGATCCAAACAATTTAAATCACTTAAACCAAACAACCAAAACAACCCGAATTGACAGGTTAGTTTAATGGTAATACATGCATAACATAATTGGACCTACAAAAGTAGTACCTAATACAAGTAGTTCGTATGTAAGTGCGTCACAAATGTTTACTTGAGACATGAAGAAAGGTATGCATGCATGGACAAATTATTGTGATGAATGTCACGGGCATACATTTGTTTTTTGTCACAAACATTGTCGATAAATAGAAGATGGGTCGTCTAGAAGCAGCTATCAATTGCAGTACGCCTTTAATGTACTAGTGATGTCTTGTGTCTTTCTCACCCGGTATCGCCTGCCCTACCTTACCCTTTCTCAAGTTACCTCCATCCATAAAATTCTGGATTCATCGCCGATTCATATGCATCCAGAAATATATTTTATCCGAAAGGATAGATGCTTATGTTATCCGCCTACTTTACTTTCTAGAAACAAATATATATACCGAGTATTATAAAATGACTGATACAACCAACTAATAGTTATGGTTTGTAGTTAGAGTCGAGATGTTTTTATATTTTCATCACATTCACTTGCATAATTGCATAAAAGTCTTCTAGACTTGAAGTTATTGTAAATGAAGCATGATTTCCCTTAGCTTATACATGAGGCTATATATAGATTACAACAGTACAATTAACCTATGTTGTGTGTTTGTAAAAAAAAAAAAAAAAAAAAAAAAAAAAAAAAAAAAAACTTATGTTGTGTAATTTTCTTGCATGTCACGCATTAGCTCTGATACTATATCGTCCATCACGTACTCCATCTAATTAATGACCAATTAACTAAACTAATAAAAAAAAACTATGTGCATGTTGGTTAGAGACTCTAACCAACATGCAGAGTCTTTAGAGGTTTATATATAAATACTCTATCACTAGGTAATAGTAATATACAAAGTAATTGTTGTATGGTTGGATATGTTACTGCCAAAAAAAAAATAATGGTGTGGACACAGGCTGCTTGGTTTTTGAAGAAGATTTTTTTTTATGAAATAGTTACATCATTAAATGTATTGGCCCTGATGAGATAAGTCATGTTCCCTTCGTTATTTTATATTGATTTTATTTTAAAAGAATGTATATATTAATTATAATGGAAATGAAATATACAACTCAATTATCTAAAATTGGGTGAAAAAAATTATCATGTTATATGAAGTACGTACTTCGTTACTTCGTGTATTGGTTATTCTTATTCATGCTTTTTGTATGAAAAAAAAAAAGTTATTCTAGCACTCCCAATAGTGAACCAAAAACAACATAATAAATTGGGAAAACATAACTATTATTCTAATACGTAGTACTATAGATAAATTTCTATAAAATAAATACCAGTGAGGCAGTGAGATTTTATTTGATTTATTTTATCAATGTATATATAGTCTCACACTCTCACAATCTTTTATGTATAATAGATGAAGATAATTATGCTTATATATTTTTAAAAACTTATACTGCATACAAAAAATGTAATATACTCCATAATTAATTAATAAACATAACAATACGATCATTTGAAAATTTGAAACTAGTAAAGCCGCGATTTGAACAAGTCCACAAATAAAAATTTATTACGTAATTGATTTGTAACATGTCATATTATGATATATTAAGCACATGGTTTGTACTTTAATGTTGGAACGAATAAAAAAGTAATGACATGACTTTTATTACTCCCCCGTCTTTAAATACTTGTTCCATTTCTCCATACGCGGAGTTTTAGGAGAAATTGGAGAAAGTTATAAAATATGGAGGTAGTGGGGTAATTGAGAAAATAAAAAATTGTAAAAAACAAAAATAGTGGAAGAATAGGAGGAGAAAGAGTATTATGTTGGGTCCACTAAGTGTGAGAAATGAATTAAATATTGTAAAAACTTTCCAAAAGAGGAAATGGAGCAAGTATATTTAAAAACGGTCGGAAAAGAAAAGTGGAGCAAATATTTAAAAACGGAGGGAGTAATACGGAGTAAGACAATTTTTACCAATAATGTGATAAGAAAAGAATCAAAGATATCATGATTATGTTATACTGTATAATTTCGGCTGAGTGCCAAATAATTAAACAAAACATACATGTGGCAAAAAAAAATCCAAATATACCCCATTTAGGGCCTGTTCTCTTCCGTTGAAATTTAGTTCAATTCAGTTCAGCTCAGTTCAGTTCAGTTCAGTTCAGTTCAGCTCTTAATTTACGTCTAATGATATTGCTAATGATATAAAGCCAAATTTCATTCTTTTAACCTCTTATTACAACGACGACGACGACGACAACAACAACAACAACAATAATAATCAATAAGTAATAAATAATAATAATAATAATAATAATAATAATAATAATAATAATAATAATTATCAATAAATAATAATAATAATAATAATTGAAATAATAATAATCAATAAATAATAATAATAATCATCAATAAATAATATTATTAATAATAACAATAATCAATAAGTAATAAATAATAATAATAATAATAATAATAATCATCAATAAATAATAATAATAATAATAATAACAATAATAATTGAAATAATAATAATATTAATAATAACAATAATAATAATAATCATCAATAATTAATAATAATAATAATAATAATAATAATAATAATATGTACATTTGTATATACACATATGTATAGTAATAAATAATCAATAAATAATCAAAGATCACTAATCCGTAGTTAAAAATCACTAATTAATCAGTTCAGTTCAGTTCAGTTCGGTTCACTTCAGCTGAGTTCAGTCAATCAGAATATGTCCTTAATGTTTGGTAAAAAAAATTATTACTCCATCCGTCTCCTTTTGATAGTCCCTTATACGGAAAAATTTTAGTCCCAAATTGTTTACCTCATTTGCCTTTTCAAACAACTATTAATATTAATTTTTTACCACAATTCCCTCAAATTTGCAACAATATTTGAACAAATTTAACTTTTTCATGTAAAATTTGTTTTCCCATGTACTTTTATTACTTTCTCTCTTTATTTTTTTTGCATACCCAATGTCAATTTACTTTTTCAATGTACTTTAACTATTCTTTTTTGTGTTTATTAATTCGCGTAAAAATTGTTCATATATAAGCATTAAATACACTTTTGAAAATTGTACTCCGTATAAAATTAGGAATTCATGACAAAACACATGCGTAAATTAGTGTAATTAGTGTTTATATTTTAATGATTTCTTAACTTTTTACGATTTTCAAGTGTAAATTTAATGCTTATATGTAGCCCTAAGGGCTATGTATAACATTTTTCATAAAAAAAAAATGAGTAATATACTAGAATAATCACAATCAAGCTAAGCTTGGCTATTACATGATTTACATCCGACCATCCGTGTAAACTTTGTTAGTTATGCATTTTGATAGGTTTATGTATTTTGTTACGTTTCAATCTAGTCCATGAGATCGACTTAGATAATCGAATATGATAAGGTTATTTGTAATCCAAAACTTTATACCATTCACAATTTTCAATATAGGGGCTCACCCTCCCCATCAATCCATTATTATCAAAATTAAATCAAATCAATTAAGGGATTACATATTTTAAGATATAATCCCTTTTGAACATGATATCTATGTTAGTCTAATTCTACTTTTTTTTTCTTTTTTTTTAGTCTAATTCTTTCTAAGCCTAACACAAGATCTATTTTTTTTTTATGCAAAGGAGGGGGGTACCCGTACAAAAAACACTGAAATTAAACTACTAAACGTGGCAAAGCCACTCCTATGATATCCTCACGGAGAGGAGCATGAATTTTCGAAGGTGCAACCTCGAAATAAACCACACTCTCCATTTGGATGACTCCTAAATTAGCTAGGATATCAGCTACTTTATTACCCTCACGAAAGCAATGAACTACATGAACTGACCAATTAGAAGAACTTAATAACAAACGACAACTATTAAGAATATGATGGCATTCACCTCCTTGGATGTCTGCATTTTTGAGTGCTTCCACACAAGCTTGGTTGTCCATTTGCAAAATGAGCTTCTTGATCTCCTTTCTTCTAGCTAGCTTTAGACCCATCTCAGTAGCCATCAGTTCTGCCTTGTGAGCCGAACAAATTCCAAAGTTTGCCGAAAATCCTCCTAGGAACGCACCGCTGTTATCTCTCAAGACTCCTCCCCCTCCAGCATAGCCAGATGTACCTTTTGCAGCCCCATCTGAGTTCAAGGTGATCCAACCATGAGGGGGGGTATTCCACTTGATTAGAATTTCTCTTCTAGGATGTTGTCTATCCTTTCCCAGAGATATAATTCGTCTAGGATTGTGGAATGCATCCCACACATCCTTAGTTTGGCTTCGAATGAATTCCCCAGTGTAAGTAGGGATTGAACGATTGCTTCCAAAGACAGTGACGTTTCTCCACTTCCATTGCCACCATATGGTAAGAGCAAAACAAGTAGGCCATTTATCAGAATAAATAAGCCCATTGGCTTCCAAATTTCGAACAATCCATTGCTGGAGGTTGCCTGTCCAGAATGATGGGTAATTAGCAGCTGAGCCTATACTTTTCCACACCTCTATAGCTTTGGGACAGTCACGAAGGAGATGCAATAAAGACTCATCCTCATTGCCAGCACATCTAGAGCATCGAGGGTCATCAGTAAGCCCTCTTTTAAGCCTATTAGTATTACATAAAACTCTGTCATGGAGCACTAGCCACAGGAAAGCTCGAACTCTCTACTGCACCATCGTTGTCCATGCTAAATCCCATTTGGGATTCTTAGGGATCTGGTTTTCTTCCTTCATCAGATTCAGGGCATTTGTTTTTGAGAATTTCCCAGAGTTTGAGCCTTTCCAGTATCTAAGGTCTTCAATACTTGGTCCTCAGCAATTCTATGTGCAGCAATTAGTTTGAGACTATTTGAGGGGAGTAGGTGGGCGAACAATTCCCATTTCCAGCCTTGATTGGTATCCCAAAGTTCCTCCACAATAGCTCCTTCGATCTCCTCAGGGATGGGAAGAATAGTATGCTCACGCAGGGGGCTATCCGTAGCCCAACTATAATCCCAAAAGAGGGTTCTTTTTGAAGGAGTTATGTCTTCATCGTGTGCAATTACTAGATATATAATTGGATCAAATTATGGAGATAATTAAGTTCGTACATTTGGGTCGTCGTTTTTCCATAGCCAGAGGTACTAACGATCTTTGGACTAGTAAAATAGGCCAAAGCCCAATTGGACGGATCCTATAAGGTCACACAAAGGGGCTAGATCGAGCATTAGAGGACGAGGCCCATCACGGGCCTCATCACTCTAGGTGGCCAGCCATATGGAGTGGACAGGGGAGTTTTGGGCCTCGTGCCCTAGTCTAATTATAATGAGATTATAAATAGACTAGGTGCCTAGGTTTGCAGCAAGTAAGCAATTAACTGATCAGTGTAATCAAACCCTAATTAGCAAACACGAAACCCAACCCCTCTCATAGTCCTCTCTCTCTCACGGCTCTCTCCTCCTCCTAGGCGCCGGTGGTGTGTCGCGGTGGTGGTGGTTTGTGCGGTGGTCGGTTGTCCGTAAAGGTGGTGATCGCGGTTTTCCTCAATCACTCGACCAATCTAGTATTGGTGGACGGCTCGTTCAAATCTCGTGGACTAAGTAGAGGAGAAACGCTTGGGGCTCTATTCTCTCCCTGATTTGCCTATCGAATAGCTTTGTGGAATTCACGCGTCAAAGGTATGATTATGTGTCTTGTGTGTTATGCACGTGATTCTTGGGATTGGTACTTGATTGAATATGGTTCATATTATTTCCGCTGCGTAGTACCTATAAGCTCCTACAGTGGTATCAGTTAGCCTCTTGCATGAACGCACTAGATCATAATAATACGATTATTTGATGTCCACGTTAATTTTATAATCAATTAAGAGGGAGAAATTAATTTAATTATGGTTCAATTATTATATTTAATGTGATTAAACTTTTGAAATCGATTAAATGTGATTTAATTATGCTCAAAATAGCCATGAAGAGACCGAATTTTAGCCCTAAATTGTTCGAAAATTTCGAACCCCATAACCCTAAATTTCGAATTTTTCGAAAATTCTAGCCCTAAAATATGATTTTTGTGCTTGATTTTGATTTAATTCGATTTATTTTATGATTCATAATTTTAATCGAATTGATTTATGCATAAAAGGGTTTTGTGTATGATCATCAATTTAATTTTAAAAGTTAGAATTAAATTGGGATTAATTTTATGAAGAACCCTAGTTTTAAAGTTAAATGTGATTTAATTTTAATCTTTTGGACTGATTTAATTTAATTTTAATAAGTGTTATTTTAATTAAATTAAAACACAAAAAAAAAACTGTTTTAGGTGGCCGGCAACCGCGGCTTGGTGGCGCAGCCACGGCGGCTGCCGACCAGGTGGCGGTCCAAGAGGGAGGGGAAGGGGAGGGCGGCGGTCTTGGTGGCTGAGGCAGCAGCTGTGCAAGCGTTGCACGCTGCTGCCGTGGCTGCTGGTTGCTGCTGCCTTGCGGCAGTTGCTGCTGCAAAGCAGCCAGCAGCAGCCACCCACCGTGGCTAGCTCCGGCTAGCCAACCACGGTGGCCAGCAACCGTGCAGTCACGGTTCTTTCAAAAAAAAAAAGTTTTATCTTATTTTAAAATTATTTCAAGATAATTGTGAATTATTTTGGGATAAAATCAATTTTATTTTGGATAAGTTAAAATATTTTGAAAATATGATCTTTTATTTTAAAAGATAAAGTTGGTTTTATTCGGATAAAATCAAATATTCAAAAGTTGTTATATTTGATATTATCCATATTTAAAGTTGTTAAATTGGTAATTATCCTAATTAAAGTGGTTAAAGGATATTTTGAGCATATTCCAAAAGGATAATAATTGATCTAAATAATGTGATTATTCCATAATTAGATTAGGATATAATTGATTTTAAAATTATTTGATTGGCTAGTAATTAGGATAGAATCTCCTAAATTTGTTAGGATAATTGTAGATACCCATTTGTGTCTCCCCAAAACCAAACCCAGTGATGAGTACCTTTCACGTCGAATCATAATCGAATGAAACGAAAGTGTGGAAAATCTAGTGTTGCGGAAAGTTTTTATTTCTTTTCTCTTCTCTCTGTTTTGAAAACTTATTTTAAGGAAAATAGCCAATCCAGTTTTGTTGGTCCGTGATATGGGTCCAATAGTAGTGTAGTTGGATGGGGCTTACAAAGACCTTTCCAACGATATATTATAAGCCCAATTCCGATGAATATTGAGGAAGTTATGGCCAATTTACTAAACTGGGCCCGGTTTGAGCTTTATGTACGGCCCAATGATCTAGGGGAGAGCCTAATATGATTTATCATTCCTAATGCAATTAGGAATGGTTTTAGTTTTCTAGATTCTTCTAGAAGGTTCTTTTCATTCCTAATTCAATTAGCATTGATAAATTGACTTTTGTTGACTTTTCAGAGTTTTAATCAAAATCAAATAGCATTTTCGAGGAAATTATATTATTTTATCCTCCAGTACGGTAAACTTATCGGATTTTCGAAAACTTAAAGAACTTTGCCTAATTAATTAATTAATTAATTAATTTGAGTCAATAAAGTCCAATATTTTAATCGAAATTGACCTAGTACGACTTTAGGCATGCCCCAGTTGGCTAATAACAGCGAAAACAGTCCCATACCGAAGCTCCAATATTGGCGCCAAGGTTTAAGCTGTAGCGCCACACTAGGGAATGTAGCGCCTGACGACAGCTATGTTGTCTGGCGCCAAGCTCCACAGTGTTACGCCAGTCCTGTCGCTTGGCCGACAGTTCGGATTATTGGTCGAGTCATCACCTAGGGTCTAATTAATCAGTCTTCTGTTTAATTCGGTTAATTTTGTTGTCAATAATATGATCGAGTTTAGGCACTAAGTCCCATGGTCTTACACAAGAGTCCAAGCATGTCACTTACACTCCACGCACACACCAATACACATACTTTGACCATGATTAAGAGAGTCTTGTGTGCGCGTTTTTCCGTCATTTTTTTAGGGGGGTAAGTCGGATATTAATCCTCCAATATAAAAAATAATAATACTTAATTCCCTAAAAATATGTACATTATTTTTGCCAAAAATATGCACCCTTTTCTTTTTTCTTTTTCCCTTAAAATAAACTATAAAGTCAAGTTGATTCGAGTTAAGTAATTAAAACGCAAAATGGTTTAATTTACAGCGCGTGGTCAAGAAAGGAAGGACGGTTAATCAATGATAACCTTTTCGTACAAGTCCAACTTTTTGACAAACCTATAGCTCGCAAGAGGAAAGCTAGGGTTATAATGGCAACTCAAGAAGAAGTCAATGATCTTAAGAACCAACTGGCTACTGTAACTGAGACACTGAAAATTCTCGCACTTAGGATCGATGATCCCGTGAAGCAACAACAAATGGACCTCATGCAAGAGAGTTTAATCAAGTTGTCCAGCGACTACAAATTTCAAGAGCTTACATCACAAGGGGTCTCGGTGGACAAAGATCTTCTTCCGCAGAAGTTCAACGCCAACGACATCCTAAAATTCAGAGCAATTGACAACCCTTACTTTCATTTAAGAGCGTTTGAAACCATAATGAGTATCAAGGGTATTGATAAGAAGGTCTTTCCTTCTCTTTTCTCACTATCTCTCGAGACCGTTTGCCAACAATGGTTCTTTTATCTCGAGAAAGAAAAGACCTCTACCTGGGAGTCTATAGCAAACGCTTTCGTTGATAGGTACAAGTGCAACATTCAAGTCGAGACTGACCATAGAGAACTTGAAATCCTCAAGCAGAAAGAGAATGAAGGCTTCACCTCTTTCTTTAACAAGTGGAGAGAAACCTTAGCTAAGATGATTGAGGTGCCAAGTGAAAAAGAGTCTGTGAGACTGTTTATCAAGAATCTCCAAGAAAAATATTCTAAGCATCTTAATTATCAAAATAATCTCCATATCTTCAAGGCCGTTTATGACATTGGGATCAATATTGAAGATGACTTGGCTAAGTCAAAAGCTGCCAACAACAACTCCAACAGTGGGTGGAAAGGAAAGAAGAACGACAATCCTTCTTCTTCCAAAACCGCCCACTCAAATAATGTTAGCACCTTTAATTTAGGAGAAATTCTTGCCATGAACAACCAAGGACAGAAGAAACCATTTAGGAGGAACTTCACTCCTATTGGCATGAGTTATGACACCGCATTCGATCGATTAAATGCAAAAGGTCTTATAACTCCCATTGGACCATTTGGGGACCCACCAGTTGAGAAGAGGTCGGTTAACTGGAACCTCAATGCACACTACAAGTATCACCAAGGTAGGGGCCATTCCACTGAAAGCTGTTGGAAGCTTAAGGAAGCTATCCAAGACCTAATCGACAATAACAAACTGCCGTTGCCCCCTGCCAGTAAGAAGCCAAGCATCGACAATGCACCTCTAGCTCATACCCTGGCTATCTCCGATGAGGAAAACGAGGTTGACCCCTCCTATCTCATTAGACCTGTTGAAGAAATTAGTGCCATAGGAAAAGAAGAGGAGATCTTTTTCGATGTCAAGGATAATCTTCCAGAACCGGCGAATAAGGAAGATATACAATTGCTCACACTGTCTATGAAGGAGGCATCGCAATTACTACGTGAAGCTCTCAAAGTTATGAACGAACTCCATAGGAAATATGATGAGCTTCCACTTCCAAAAGAAGAACCTAAAAGAGAATTCACCCCAGTGAGAATGACTTATGAGGCAAAGCACTTTCCCTTACAAGTCACTGAAAATCCCAAGAAGAGCAATAGAATTTACACTCCGATTGGGATCTCGTATGCGCAAATGTTCGAAATGCTCTCCGAGAGTGGCGAGGTCAAACCTCTCGAACCGAGACCATTTGAGTCATTAAAAAGGACAAATAGGTATTACTGTCAGTATCATCAATCAGGGGGTCACACTATAGAAAACTGTTTCAAATTGAAGGATTTGGTACAGAAAATGATTGATGAAAAGAAACTAGTCCAAGTTCAACAAGAAGAGGACATAACCATTAATGGAGTTTGGGACAGTGATGAAGAAGATGTCTATCTAAAGGACATAGTAGGACCTTCACCTTCTGTGTCATACACCACAGATGACATTTGGGCTGAAGAAGATTCATCAATAGATGCCCTCACAAGATCTGGGAGAATGTAACCTCCCGTTTCAACACAACCTATGCCAACCGTACATCAAGTTCCCATACCTATCATCGAAGACAACGACATTGTTAAACAGTTTAAGAAGACAAAAGTTGAGATGAATGTATGAAACTTCTGGCAACATCTCGAGAGCATAGGTTGGATGTAATGAATGCCTTGGATAAAATCGGGATAGATTCTGACACTACTCCTGAGGGAATAGCCAACTTCCTCACAAGTGACCTTCCTAGTCCGATTAATTTGATCACCTTTTCTGACAAAGATTTACCCCCAGAAGGTGACAAACATTACAAGGCATTAAACCTCACGGTAGTCTGCAAAAGAATGAATGTTCCTATGACTCTTGTAGACAATGGATCAGCTATCAATGTCTGTCCACTTAGAACTGCGAGGATGCTCGGCATAAGGGATGAAGACTTAGCTCCGTCCACACAAGGAATAAGAGCCTATGATAATACTCGTCGTCAAGCTCTACGCAAGATTACCCTAAATGTAACGGCAAGAGCAATAGAACATGCTACTACTTTCCAAGTAGTGGACATCAAAGCTTCATTCAACTTATTGTTGGGATGCCCTTGGCTTCATGATCTAAAGGTCGTCCCTTCATCCCTCCACCAACAAGTGAAAGCTATAGTTGGAGGAATTCCAATCACCATCGATGCTTCGCCAATGAGAATCAAATCCATAGAGAATCCAATCATTAATGTGGAACACGACGGAGATGACGAAGACTTATGGGGCTTTAACGAAGAAGTCTCCTTAATCCAGGAGGATGAAAGGACATCTCTTTTCCATGACCCCCATTCCAACATGATTGTCAACGCCATGCTGAAGAAACAAGGACACTTTCCTGGGATGACTTTAGGAAAGAAGAAAGGAATGGCAAAACCGCTGGAGTCACTTGGCCTCCCTAAGTTAGATACTTTCGGACTTGGTTTTGAACCGACTCGGAAAGATCTCAAGCGATCCCAGGAAAAGTTGAAAGCACGTAGGGATGCTCGCATTCAAAAGAAAGAAATTCCAATGGATCAGTACCCTCTTACGCTTAATGGTCAGTTCATAAAAGAAGGAGAGGACTATCCATGCCATGAATTTCCCGAGCCATTTGTTGTAAACGGCATAAGACAACCGGGATTCGAGATTTTCTTTGATTGCTACTTCACTGATGAAATCCCAACTCCCGTCCATAAGGAGAAAGCACCCCCATGCTTTGACTTAAACGTCATGGGATTACTGTTTGGGCGAGAAAAGAATGAGCCAACTTATGAAGAAGATAACTCCTCGCTCATTCAAACGGTCCTACAAAGTGAAAGCTTCGACCCCTCGAAGCTAATTACTCCAGCCGAAGGATCACTCCAAGGGTGGCGCAAGACTATCAAAGTGACTACTCCAAGCGGAAGGAAGATATCAATCACGACAGGACAGGGACCGATGTTTGAGGAGTCGTCTGAGTCAGAGTCTTTCCCTTTAGAGTCTTCTAAGTCCTTAGTAGTAACACCTCCCCCTCCTATTTCTTCTCCTAGGATAGTTAGTGATCCAGTCCCTGAGGACATATCACTCTTTGATGTAATGATCTCAAAGTATAATAATATTTCTCATTCTCCTTACTTCTTGTGTTCCTCCTTAACCCAAGATGACGAGCATTGCTTAGCTAACGATGAAAAAGACAAAGAAATTATTAAAGCAATGTAAACACTTGAAAAGAAAACATTGGTAATTGAAGAAACTGAAACAGTTGACATCTCGAATGATTCAACTCATAAAAGAGAAGTTAAAACCGGATTAACATTGAATAAACAAGAAAGAACCGAATTAATTAACTTACTTAAAGAATTTATCGATGTATTTTCTTGGTCATATGAAGATATGCCAGGCATTAATAGAGAAATAGCTCAACACACTATACCACTAATTCCAGGAATGAAACTTGTAAAATAAAAGTTGCGTCGAATGAAACCCGACCTAGCACTTAAAATAAAAGAAGAAGTTCAAAAACAAATAACTGCAGGTTTCATCAAGGTATCAAAATACCTCGAATGGGTCGCCAACGTCGTCCCAGTTCCAAAGAAAGACGGAAGGGTAAGGATGTGTGTCGACTATCGAGATCTAAATAAGGCAAGTCCAAAGGACGACTTCCCTTTGCCACACATCGATATTCTGATAGATAACACAGTAAACCACGCGCTTCTTTCGTTTATGGATGGATACGCAGGGTACAACCAGATTCTCATGGCAGAAGAAGACATGGAGAAAACAACCTTTATAACACCATGGGGAACTTACTGCTACACGGTAATGCCATTCGGGTTGAAAAACGCGGGTGCTACTTACCAACCTGCAGCAACTGCCTTACTCCATGACATGATGCACAAAGAAGTCGAAGTATATGTCGACGACATGATTGTAAAATCAAAAGACCGTCCAGGCCATCAAGTAGCCTTAAGGAAATTTTTCGAAAGGCTAAGAAATTATAACATGAGGTTGAATCCATCAAAATGTGCTTTTGGAGTCACCTCGGGCAAGCTCTTGGGATACGTCATAAGCTCTAGAGGAAT
Source organism: Chenopodium quinoa (assembly GCF_001683475.1). Taxonomy (NCBI): domain Eukaryota; kingdom Viridiplantae; phylum Streptophyta; class Magnoliopsida; order Caryophyllales; family Amaranthaceae; genus Chenopodium; species Chenopodium quinoa. The sequence continues at coordinate 1,085,400 of NW_018745461.1, forward strand.
AGAGGTAGATCCAACCAAGATTAAAGCAATCATGTCAATGCCACCGCCCAAGACTGAGAAGTAGATTCGAGGATTTATTGGCCGGTTGCAATACATAAGTAGGTTCATATCAAAACTGACGACAATATGCAAACCGATCTTCAAGAAGCTCAAGAAGAATTTACCAGTAATATGGGATGACGAGTGTCAAAAATCCTTTGAAAAGATCAAAGCCTATCTCGCAAATCCTCCCGTATTAGCGCCAGCACTTCCCGGAATACCTCTTAGGTTATATTTGACGGTTACCAAAGAGACAATGGGAGCCATGCTAGCACAAGAAGTAGAAGGCAAAGAGAACGCAATCTATTACCTAAGTAAAAAGATGCTCGAATACAAAACACGCTATACACCGCTCGAGAAATTGTGCCTCGCCTTGGTGTGGGCCACAACTAAGTTAAGACATTACATGTTGGTGCATACCGTTTTCGTAGTCTCCCGATTAGATCCACTCAATTATCTGCTCGAGAAATCTACACTCAATGGACGCATTTCAAGATGGATAGTCAAATCTAGCTCAGTTCGATGTAAGGTTTATGCCACAAAAAGCTATTAAAGGATCCGTGGTGTCAGACTTTCTAGCAGATTTTCCAATAGAAGACTCGACGCCAATACAAGACAATGAATTTCCAGATGAAGACTTAATGGTCACTGAAGATGATACTTGGACCTTGTATTTCGACGGAGCCTCAAACCAAAAGGGATGTGGCGTTGGAGTACTACTAGTATCACCTAAAGAAGAACACGTTCAAATCTCCATAATGCTTGATTTCGACGTTACCAACAATGCTGCTGAATATGAAGCGTGCGTGGTAGGCCTTAAAACAGCTTTGGCATTGGGAGTAAAGAAGTTAAGGATATTCGGAGACTCTTCTTTGATCATCAATCAGATATCTAAAAGGTGGAAAGTAAGGAGCGAAAGCCTAGCCCTTACCAAACCTATCTGGAAACTCTTACCGATCAGTTAGAGAAGGTAGAATATACATATCTACCTAGAGAAGAAAACCAATTTGCCGATGCCTTGGCAAGATTAGCCTCAATGGTTAGGATTCCCACGAAAATCGAGCAAATGCCTCTAACTATCGAAAAAAGGCACAAACCAGCATATATCCAGGCTATAGAAGACGACAACTTAGTCCAAGAAGAGGAAGAAGAAGAAGAACCGTGGTACACGGACATACTCAACTATGTCACCAATGGTGAATATCCTCCTCATGCTGACAAAAGAGAAAAACGAGCATTAAGACTTTTGGCTTCTCAATATGTACTCATAGACAACGAGCTACATAAAAGGGTACCTAAAGGTCGAGCTCTTTTATGTGTAGGAAAGATTGATGCACAAAGAGTAATGAGAATAGTTCACGAAGGAATCTGTGGCACTTATGTAAACGACAAAATGTTAGTCTAGAAAATAATGCGAGAAGGATATTATTGGACTACAATGAATAGGGATTGCCATCAATACGTAAAAAGATGCCCTAAGTGCCAAATTTATGCCAATTTACAACATGTCCCTCCATCTTTGCTCTACACCTACACATTGCCATGGCCATTCTCTACATGGGGAATTGACATAATTGGCAAAGTCACTCCCCCAGGAACAGGAGGCCACGAATTTATCCTAGTAGCAATCGATTACTTTACAAAAGTGGGTCGAAGCGCAATCGTACGCTAAACTCACTGCAAAACATGTAGCACCCTTTATCGAAAGAAATATTATTTGTCGATATGGAGTCCCACATGAAATGATAAGTGACAATGGAACTCACTTTCAAGCCGAATGTGAAGAATTGCTACAAAAATATGGCATTCAACATCATCATTCTTCCCCTTATAGACCTCAAGCAAACGGAGCAGTCGAGGCAGCTAATAAAAATCTAAAGACTATCATCGAGAAAATGACAGAAAATTATAAGGATTGGCCTGACAAGCTTCACTTCGCATTGTGGGGTTATCGCACGTCAATCCGTACATCAACAGGAAATACGTCATTTTCCTTAGTATATGGGATGGATGCCGTACAACCTGTCGAACTAGAAATACCATTTCTACGCATTGCGCTAGAGAGTAAACTCGATGAAGTCGAATGGACTAGAGCAAGATACGAAGAATTGATTCTACTCGACGAAAAACGACTAGAAGCTCTACATCACACTCAGTGTTACCAAACTCGTATGGCTAGGCATTTTAATAAGAAGGTCAAGACAAGAGATATCAAAGTAGGAGATTTGGTATTAAAAGCACTAAGGAAAAATGTTTTAGACCTAAGGGGAAAATTTAGACCTAATTGGTCTGGACCCTACATTGACAAGACAATCCTATCAGGAGGTGCAGCAAAACTAACTGATATGGATGGCAATGAATTCTCAAACATGACCAATCTTGACCAACTTAAGAAATACTACCCATAATTACTTGAGTAGGATACTCAAGAGAGCTACGTTCGACCTGATTCCTTAAGAAAGGATATGTAGGAAACCCTTTACGGGTGCGACCACTTTATTTTTTGACATCTCCGCGTTCAAGATTTAATTAAAAATTCAACAGAAAATCGGCGAATTATTGGCGTCGCATAACAGAACCTGGCGCCAGCTGATGGAATTGGCGCCTGGCGCCAGACTTCAATGGCAGGCGCCAAATGCCAATGACTGGCGCCAATTCGGGAATAAAATCTGGGCGAATTTCGGTGTTTTTCGGAAAATTTTCGACTTCCGTACTCGAAGAATTTCTGGAAAATTAATTTTTTTGATTTTCATTGCTTTAATAAAATAAACTTAAAGTAAATAATTTAATTGAAAGCTAAAATTTCATTAATAAAATAAAATTACATTATTGATGGAATTTAAATAAATCTGAAATAAATTAACTTTAAATAAAAATAACAATCTAAGTCTAATAAATCTAAAGCTAAGCAATGCTCTTAATCTTTCTTTTCCTTTCTTGCTCTTTTCCAATTCTTGTCTGCTTCCTCCTCTTCATCCATAACTTTAGCTAGTAGGCATCCTTTAGAGGACCTACATTCAATTTTGGAGTAGATGGTCTCCCCTTCAGCTAGCACTCCATGCTTCTTTTCCACCCAAGCTTTTTTGTCTGTGGTGTTAGCTTTCCTTTTCCCTTTGTCTTTGGTAACACCTTTCTTCCTAGGCATTGCAGGTGTTTTGAATTCAATTCTTGCACCTAAGCGTTCCTTGGCAGGAGTCACCCTGTCACCTAGACGATTCTTCACATCGGTTCTACCCTGATCAATGGAAGATTTCTTCAGCAACCACTTCTTTACATCATTGGGCAAAGAAGGAGGAACCTTTTGTGTAATCACTTCCCATAAAGGTCTAGCGCTCTAGTAAGCATCGAATCTATCTACTTCTTGAGATACAAGATACTCATAGGGAGGACGAAGATCCCAGAAGGAATATTCTGAAGCAAGCCGTATTGTCTTTTTACCCTGCAGGGATAATAATAAGTTACACGAGACAAGCTTGGAAGACGGCAGAAAGGTTGCTTGTTAACACCAACCATCCTTTCTATTTTCCACCATGGGACGACCCACTTGATAGTGAAATCACGTGATTCAAAGACTTTTCTCCACCCATGACGCCCAATTTTAGGAATGCGTTTCTTCCTTCTCATGAAGCAATTGGGAGTATATTTTTCAATATCGTCCGGAGGGCTAATTAATCCTAGCCTCTCCATTAGCCACATCTGTAAAAAATTGCAATGCAAATAAATTATTATTACAATACAAAAATATATTTTTTTAATTTCTGTAATTAAAAATATTATTTTTCTACCTGTAATAAAATTGGAGAACCGCGAAGAGGCACTTTTGGGTCCCTTTTCAATTCATCTAGACTAATCATAGTCTCTCCAACTATTAATGGCATTGGATTTCTCCCTGATTCAATTTGTTCTAGTACAGTGGTTATAATTGATTGACCCTCATTAGTTTTACCACTACTAAGAAAAAATTGGTTAAGTATGCAAAATAGGAACGCCCTTCTTCTATATATATGAAAAGATTCAGAAAGAGGTTTATCAAAATAATGGCGTGCAAATTCTTTCAAATTGACTATGTTGCCATCCACTATTCTTGATAAATCCCTTTCCTTTAAATTAAAGAAGCACTCAAAATCCTTATAATAATATGCATCTACTCTAGGGATTGCTATAAGGTCTATTGTAGGGAAGCCTAAGATAGCACCAAATTCCTCCGGCAAAGGGCTAATCTCATCATACCCTATTTTGAAACAATGAGTATCAACATTCCAAAATTCTAAAGCGGTATGTATGAAGTCTAGGTCAAGATCTACCCCTTTGATGCCATAAATTCCCCCCAGGTGAAATAAATCTAATTCTTTTCTCTCCCTCGCATTAAGAGATCGACACCATTCATGAGTGTATTGGGTGAAGGTCTTGGTGACTAAAGACATGATTATTGTTTTTCTAAAGAAGAAAATTATTTATTCGCTGGAATTATGAGAAGAATCGACTGGGCAAGGGGATTTTTATACAGAAACTGTGAGGAATTTTAATCAGATTAAAATACAACATCAGCGTCAATTGGCGCCAGCCGCCAGCGCTTGACGCCACAAGCTAAGTGTAGCGCCTGGCGCCACGCGCCATAGTGTGGCGCCAGCTGGCACCAAGTTGCCAAACCAGCCGCGCATGCTCAACTTGCGTTTTTTTATTAGATTCGAGTCGGTTAATGACTTTATGGCTCCGTTTAATTTTGCTAATCATCTTTTCTATCCTTTTTCTTAATTAATTAAATATAGCTACTATTTTTAATTTATATTATTCCTTTTGGACTTTATTTTAAATTCCAAACACCCGACATTCTATTCAATTTTTTCCTTTTGTTATTTTTTCTTTTTGGGGGAGAGAGTCGGATACCCTCCATCAATAATAAAAATGACGGAATTTTTGCGCAAAATTGTTGTCACACTTTTCTTGCACACACTAACATACACATAACAATCAAATAAATTCATAATGGCATAAATATACAAAATGTGTCTATAAATAATGAGTCTAAGGTAAAGTTCTATAAAAAAAGTCAAAATAAAATAAACACAGGAACAAACTACGGCGCTGGAGGACGTAGGCCCATCATGTCATAAAATTGCGCCATACGAGGAGTCACCTCTCCACCAGCTCCAGCTCCAGTCTCCGTAGAAGGAGGAAGACTCAATATAGGACCACTCCAGTCAGGATCAACCTGAGGCTGAGGACGCGGAGGCTGCTGCTATGACGAGTCAACCTCGTACATCTCACCACCTCTGAAAGCCGTGGTAGCCTCTCCCACCGGTGCAGCATGAGCACCCTCAGAAGAAGATCCCGAGCCCTCTGCAACGTCAGCTCGAGCAGCCTCAGAGCGACCGCCTCTACCCCCTGACGAAGTGCAACGACGTCTCGAGCTGGACCTCGCTGGATCCCTCCGCCCCTCAGGTTTCGCGCGGGTGTGAGAAGCGATAGGCTGACCCTGCAAAAAGAGTTAAATCAGAAACAAAGTAAAGTAGCAATGCAAAAATAATGAGTACAGAGAAGCTACCTCTCGGATAACGTCATCTCGACGGCAAGTGGCCGTATTCCTCATCCGGACGAGCTGGCTCCGGAAGGCATCTATGTATCGTGCCATCGCCGAAACCACCTCGCGTGAAAACTGTTAGAAAAATAAGTCAGTAAAAATGCATGATATATGAACACAAGATTCTGAAAAAAAAAACTAGGCTTACCCTAGTCTGGTGGTGAGGAATAGACCGCTCTACGAAGCGCTCGCCCTCGGGAGCTGGAGAAATCATCTCCTCGATCGGCTCGTACATCCCCTACTAGTGGATGAACATACGGGGTGGCACGAACTCAGTAGCACCGTCCTGATAAAACAGAAAAAATCAGTAAAGCATTACTTGGGGGCTACTTAGTGGAAAATAAAGCTAAGAAAAACTTACCCTCACATCCTCAGCCGGTACGGGGGCTGGAGCTAACAAAGGTAGTAGCTCCTCATCATAACACCGCCCGAGGATCACATGGGACCGCCAAGGGGTACCAGCTCCCTCAGACATGCTCGACAACCGCGCCTCGTCGAGCATATGACGTGGTGGAGCAGCAGGAACGACGAAGACATCAGAAGAATGATGTCTAGCGACCATCTCTCCTAAGTACGCGACCGCTCCATAAGTCCCCAGAAAATAGCGACGTTCAGCAGAGTACTGTGCGGCTAATCCAAGGACTGTCCAACCGCCCCACGGCCGGTATACCACATCAGGTCCCTATAAAAAGCATCAATCAGGCAAGAATATATCTAAAGCACCGCGGAAGAGCAAAATAAATAATAAAAGTCGTACCGCGATGATCTGGTTTCGGACATGTGTAGTGGAAATGTCCATATGGTGGCCGCCCCAAGAGGCGCACACTGGAAATCCCCGCGGCGGTGGTCTCGCCGGCGCAACGGAAGGAAAGTACTCGTAGAACCAGATCTACAAAGAGTTAGAAGTGTGAGAAAATGCTAACTAATATGCAGGGCTAAACTTTATAGGGAATAAATGTTTACCTCTACGACCTTCCAAAAGGAAAACAAAGCAACGTTCGTCCCAAAGGACCGGTGGCGACACGAGTCCCTCAGCGCACGAACGAAGTCAGCATAGGCCAAGCTGGCCCAGTCATAAGTCCCGATCCGGTGAAGATCACGGACAGCAGGAAGATAGTAAAGCAACGCTCTACTACCTTTGTCAGTGGAGAATGTCCCTGACAACAACATCAGCACAAAGATGCGCACCCGCTGCTCTCAGGTGGTCGCATCGTCAACAAGAGCCGCTACCAGCGTCGAGGAGCGAATTCCTCTAGCACTAAACTGAGTCGTATCGACCTCAGCTCAGGCCCGAATAGCGATCGGCCCCAATAGCTCTTCGACCTCCGAAGAGAAGACGTCGATTCCACTGTCAAACGGCAGTGGCACAGAAGTGAACTCCAGTCCTGTGATGAGACTGAAGTCTGGGGGGTGACCATCATCTCGCCCTAGGGGAAATGGAAGGTATTGGTGGTGTCCCAAAAGAACTCCACCAAAGCGCGCACTACTTGATGACCCTCGCTGGAGGCAACCATAGCCTCGGAGGTCTCGAACAGAGTAGCTAGTCCGCAAGACTCCCATAGGAGTCTCGTCTCAAGATCCCTGGCGATGTACATCCTGTACAAATCGCCTAAACCATCACATCCAGAGCTGTGTCCTCCCGGGCGCAATGCCCTGTCTCACCCTCTCAGAAATGTGGTGGACAGGGGCGAAGAACAAGGTCCGCTCATCCCACTCCGGTCGACCAAGTGAAGTGGAAGGCGTGATGTCATCCTCTACGGGCTCATGCTCCCGTCTAGTGTTTCGGGACCGTGAAACGAGCCTCGTTGTCTAGCCATGCTACATTGTGCAAAATTATCATGAATTAAGGTTCTATAGTATCTAAGGTTCGCCTAGCCGCATGATACCATGTTCGCAAAAACAGAGTACGTAGTACTAAAACAGAGCACAAATTCAAATTGAGCATGACAATATTTTTCAAGCAATTAAAAAATTTCTTGCAACACTATAGCGATTATTGTGACAAATTGGACAAGAATTTCTAGTAAAATCATCAAGAACAAGTCACATTGTTCTTCACGACCTTAAGAGGTCCAACAATGGCAAATTGCTCATTTCTTCACCAAATTGAGTCAAACAAGTCTCAAATTACTCCCAAGGCAATATACAAACATAATCAAGCAGTTTCATGGCATAAAAATTGACAAACAAAGCAAATTAAGCATTATAAGTTTCGAATTTTCATGAAATTCGTGAATAAACATGCCAAGAATTCATAAGAACTGATGTGAGTTTGAAGAAAACTTACATAGATCAGGAAAATAGATGAAAAGAACTTTGATTTGCAACAAATTTGAGCGAATTCGGTTGAGAAACGAGCAAGCAATGAGCAATTGAAGTTTCGGACTTCTTTCGAGCAGTTTCGCGATGAACAAAGCAGCGAAATGAAGAGGAAGGGGGTATTTAAGGAAATCCCCGTGCTGGCGCCAGGCCTTATGCATTGGCGTCACAATTTTTGCTTGGCGCCTGGCGCTAATGTTAATAAGGTGGCGCTGATGGTTTTTCAGCGACGCCAAAGCATCCAGCCACCTGATGAGGTTGTGCTAGCCTTCTGCAACATATTTTTGGGTTCCTTGGTACGCCAGTTATCCCCTCTAAGCAATTTGACACAATTTAGTAATTGGCTTGATTACATAAAGTGATCGACCTGATAAGAGATCGTCTCACTTAGCTTAAAGCGCCTAAGCATTGGCTCATTACCAAAAAAAAGCACCGACATATAGGTTCATTAGCAAAAAGGCATCGACATATAGGTTCAAGAGCAAAAGAGCATCGACATACTGGTTCAAAGCAACAGAAGCGCCGACGTACAGGCATAGCGGGAGCAAAGTTCAGGCGAACTTTTAAAGATCGACAGGCGTGGATCTTCGGTAATTTCCTTTGGAAAATTATCGCATTAAGTGAAGGTGACTTCAAGAGAAGATATCTTGGACGACATTCCCTAGCTTGCGGAAAGTTGTCACGGACAACTGGAGGTAATTTCGGGCGAAGTTATCTTCGATGGTATTCCCTAGGATGTGGAATATTATCAATGCGGATGGAGATTGTTTCAAGAGAAATAATCTTCGATGGTATTCCCTAGGATGTGGAATATTATCAATGCGGATGGAGATTGTTTCAAGAGAAATAATCTTCGATGGTGTTCCCTAGGATGTGGAATATTATCAATGCGAAGGAGGATCATTTCAGGCGAAGCAATCTTCCAAATTTGGAAGCAGTTATAGGCGTAGCGGTTTTCAAGCGGGATGGCATTCTCTAGCTTGCAAGAAGTCATCAAAACAATCGGTTACTTTCAGAGACGTATGCTCGACGGTGCAAGATACGCGTTTCTTAACTCTTTTATCTGTTTAACTAATGCTAGTTTTGCAGGTATCGGCGTTGCAAGATTGATTTAGGATCGCAGAACGTTCTGAATCATTCTCCGTCCCTATCGCTACTTTGACTTTTGTTTTCGAAACTCGCGTTTCTCCAAACTCAGTCAAAGTGGGGGCTTCTGTAGACACCCATTTGTGTCTCCCCAAACCAAACCCAGTGATGAGTACCTTTCACGTCGAATCATAATCGAATGAAACGAAAGTGTGGAAAGTCTAGTATTGCGGAAAGTTTTTATTTCTTTTCTCTTCTCTCTGTTTTGAAAACTTATTTTAAGGAAAACAACCAATCCAGTTTAATTGGTCTATGATATGGGTCCAATAGTAGTGTAGTTGGATGGGGCTTACAAAGACCTTTCCAACGATATATTATAAGCCCAATTCCGATGAATATTGAGGAAGTTATGGCCAATTTACTAAACTGGGCCCGGTTTGAGCTTTATGTACGACCCAATGATCTAGGGGAGGGCCTAATATGATTTATCATTCCTAATGCAATTAGGAATGGTTTTAGTCTTCTAGATTCTTCTAGAAGGTTCTTTTCATTCCTAATTCAATTAGCATTGATAAATTGACTTTTGTTGAATTTTCAGAGTTTTAATCAAAATCAAATAGCATTTTCGAGGAAATTATATTATTTTATCCTCTAGTATGGTAAACTTATCGAATTTTCAAAAACACGTTGGTATCAGGCTTGGCGCCTAACCCCAGGCCTTGGCGCCTGGAACCAGGCCTGGCGCTAGTGCTGGTGTCTGGCGCCAGCTAGCCAGGGTTGGCGCCAGCTCTGTTTTCTGAGCGTCAGACTCTGTTTTGTCTAATTTATCTTTTTGGCTGATTTTCTCTATAAATAACGTATTAAAAACTTCATTTTCATGGACCGATCATCTTCATTCATTCATCATCTACATTGATTTCATTCATTCATCTCTCTTCATCTCTTTCAATTCTTTCTTTCTTACTTTGCTTCTTCATACAAAATTCCGCATTCACAAGATCTAGAAATACCTAGCCATATTCGAAGTTGCCTTCGCCCTAGACGTGAAAGGTTTTAATTTCTGAGGGTCTGGTCCCAAATCTCTATTTAAATTATTTAATTTAATTGTTTGATTTATTATTTTCCTTGAAGTTACTAACGCGTGTATTTTGTTATTAGAAAGAGGTACGAGGCATCAAAGTAAGTACTTTATTGATTTTATTGATATTATGATGTAGAAATCATGTTTACATTGTTATTATGATATTCCTAGTATCATGTCTAGGGTAATTTTAATATTAAATATGATTGTTGTGATGCTTCCTATGTTCTTCCTAATATTTATGATTGTTAGTATCATGTTAGGGCTAAAGATTTGATTTTTATTGTTTAGTGACATGCTAGGGTTTGTTATTAATCTTGTTAGTATCATGCCTAGGATCTTGCTATTATTATGCTTTAATATTAACATGAACATGATTATGATTATAATTGTTATAATTTATGATGATTACGAATATTATTATTATTATTATTTTGATGATGATTATTATTATTCATGTTTATTCTAATGATTGATTATTTATTATTGTCGCTTGATATATATTTATTATTTATTGCTTGATCACACCTTTATTGCATGTTTAAAGGGAATTTGTACTTGTAATCATGCTTAATAAGATAATTAATAATCTTGTTAGGGTTAATGTGATTATAATTCAAGTGGTCGCCAATAATAGATTTGTTTGTGCATTAAATTCAACCAACATAGATTAAACAGGTTTAGGGTTAACCTATTGATTGCATGTCAATCAAAAAGCGCACATGAATACGATCAGAATAAAGTAGAGGTCTATTATTAGGGCAGGTTCAATCTCTTTTAGTTTGGATTTGTACCTTCATCCCCGAACCCTTATTTGGTTCATGACCTTATGGAGTTGACGATCTCTTGGATCGTTAAGGGGTGTAACCTTCACCTCGTGAACGGTTTACAAGTTCCTAAAAACTTGTTGGCGACTCTTTTGCTCTATCTTCTTCCCTTTTGGACGCCACCGTACTTTAGTGTATGATCACAGTGGGGTTCAAGCTAGTGGGATTAAAGCTTGAAAATATTCCCTACAATAATCATGGAAGATTAAATATGATTTATCTTTCTAGATTAAAATATGATTTGATTATATCTCATGACTAAATTAAATATATGATATTTAATAAACGATCATGAATAATATATGATATTATCTAATTATGATTAAAATATGAGATATTTTAGGAAATGCGTTGACTTTATTATGAACATTCGATGTTGTAGTTTAGACAAGCATGTTGAGTGACTTATTATATGGCACTTTTATAATATATGATATTATGTTGCTATATATAGACTAGTATGGCCCATAGATTCTTAAATACGATTTGCGCATCGTGATGTATTTTTGTAATCTAAATACGGTCTGCGTACCGTTGAGTATTTTTGTAACTTTTATTTAAAGTAAATAGAATAGTTATTTAAATAGTGTTAGTCCAAAGAAGCCCATGAAGTGAAGGCCCAAAGGCGCAAGGTGGATGGAGATCCATGATGATTCAAGTAGGAGCTTTTTCATTTCTTGTTTTCTTAGGACTAAGGGGCAATACTATGTCATGATTTATTTCATTAGTATATTATGCATGTTAGATTTTATTTATGTTGATTGATGATGCGCTAGAGTTCACTAAATAATCACAACATAATAAATCTAGGTCCCAGTAATATTGAGACAACTTTTCCAATTAAAAACCCGATGAAACCTTTGATATTTTATGATGGGTCATGACTTAGCTGGGTGTCATATTATATCTTAGGGGAGTGGGGGTAAATCACGTTTTACACTTTTAATTGGTTATACTCAACAAGGTTACCTAAAGAGTTTAGAACCTTGAAGCTAAGGGTAATAATTAAGAATGTGATGATTAATTATTCAACCAAGAGTTACAAGAGCTGTAATCAGTAAAGAGTTTACTCAACTTGAAAATGTAATGGTTGATGGTAGGGCCTCAATCCGGTCAATTATTGCACAAATAAAGGATCTTGGAATCACTTAAAATTCAATTGGGATCACTTAATTATTGAATAAAGTGTTTTAAAGTTACCAAATGAATGTGTTTATGGTACTTTAATTTTAATTTAAACATAATTATTAAACTTTGCCTTATTTTGACATAGATGGGTAGCCGTAATCACAATGACAACAACGTTTACAACCTTCGACCATTCCTTGAGAAGGATAGGTTGACAGGGGAAAACTTTTCCACTTGGGAAAGAATGCTAAGACTTGTTTTGAAATCCGAGGGTAAAGAGGATATCATTAATACCCCATTACCAGGACCTCTGCCAGAAAATCCAACTGCGACAGAGATCAAGAAGCACAAGGAAGCTCATGATAGAGCTATACCTATCACTTGCTTAATGATTGCTACCATGGAGCCTAGTCTTCAAAAGCGTTTTGAGGACCAGGATGCCTACTCAATCATGCAAGAACTCAAAGATTTGTTTAAGAAACAAGCTAGAGTTGAAAGGTATGAGCTCCATCGTGAGATTCTGGATTGTAGGATGGAGAAGGGAGCCACAGTTCATGATCATGTTTTCAAATTGATCGGCCTAATTCAAAGTATGGAAAAACTGGGGCACCCATACAGTGATGATTTGGCAACAAACATCATTCTCCATTCACTACCAGAAAGTTTCAACCAGTTTATCATGAATTTTAACATGACTGCCACTGCAAAGACTATGAATCAATTGCATGCAATGCTGGTTAGTGCTGAGAAACAAATCCCTAAGGAACCTAAGAAGGAAGTTCTTATGATTCAAAAGGGAAAGGGGTTCAAGAAGAAGGGGCAAAAGGCTAGTGCTAAGAGCAAGGGCAAGCAAGTTGCCAAGGCTCCTGAAAAGCCTAAGACGACTCCAAAGCCCAAGTCTGCAAGTGAAAGTGAATGCTTTTACTGCAAGAAGAAAAGGCATTGGAAGCGAAATTGCCAGAAATACCATGACTTCCTCAAGAAGAATGGAGCATCAACCTCAGGTATAATGTTATAAACATTTTAACTTTCACTTAGGTATGTGATACTGTAGGGAATAATTTCAAGCCTTCAAAATCCCACTAGCTTGAACCCCATTGTGATCATACACTAAAGTACGGTGGCGTCCAAAAGGGAAAAAGATAGAGCAAAAGAGTCGCCAACAAGTTTTTTAGGAACTTGTAAACCGTTCACAGGATGAAGGTTACACCCCTTAACGATCCAAGAGATCGTCAACTCCATAAGGTCTAGAACCAAATAAGGGTTCGGGGATGAAGGTACAAATCCAACCTCTGCCCTAATAATAGGTCTCTACTTTATTCAGATCGTATTCATGTGCGCTTTTTAATTAACATGCAATCAATAGGATTAACCCTAAACCTGTTTAATCTATGTTGGTTGAATATTAATGCACAAATAAATCTATTATTGGCGACCACTTGAATTATAATCACAATTAACCCTAACAAGATTATTAATTATCTTATTAAGCGTGATTGCAAGTACCAATTCCCTTTGAACATGCAATAAAAGGTGATCAAGCAATAAATATAAATAATCAAGCAACATAAAAAATCAATAATAATCATAATAATTATAATAATCATTAGAATAAACATGAATAATCATCATAAAAATAATAATCATCAAAATAATAATCATCATGTTCATGTTAATATTAAAGCATAATAAACATAGCAAGATCCTAGGCATGATACTAACAAGATTAATAACAAACCCTAGCATGTCACTAAGCAATAAAAATCAAATCTTTAACCCTAACATGATACTAACAATCATAAATATTAGGAAGAACATAGGAAGCATCATAGGAATCATATTTAATATATTTGATATTATAACCTTTTCCCTAAACATGATACTAGGAATATCATAATAACAATATAAACATGATTTCTACATCATAATATCAATTAATCAATTAAAGTACTTACTTGGATGCTTCGTACCTCATTCTAATAACAAAATACACACGTTAGTAACATCAAGGAAAATAATAAACAAAACAATTAAATTAAATAATTAAAAGAGAGATTTGGAACCAAACCCTCAGAAATTAAAACCTTTCACGTCTAGGGCGAAGGCAACTTCGAAAATGGCTAGGTGTTTCTAGGTCTTGTGAATGCGGAATTTTGTATGTGAAAACAAAGTTTAGGGAAGAAGATGAAAGAAAGAGATGAATGATTAAGAGAAAATTAAAAGAATTGGTGTAAATCGGTGAATGATAGATGTAGATGATGAATGAAAACGGAGTTTTTAATACAATATTTATAGAGAAAATCAGCCAAAAAAGATAAATTAACCAAACAGAGTCTGACGCTCAGGAAACAGAGCTGGCGCCAACCCTGGCTAGCTGGCGCCAGGCCTGGTTCCAGGCGCCAAGGCCTGGGGTTGGACGCCAAGCTTGATTTTAACGCGTTTTCGAAAATCCGATAAGTTTACCGTAATGAGGATAAAATAATATAATTTCTTCGAAAATGCTATTTGATTTTGATTAAAACTCTGAAAAGTCAACAAAGTCAACTTATCAATGCTAATTGAATTAGGAATGAAAAGAACCTTCTAGAAGAATCTAGAAGACTAAAACCATTCCTAATTGCATTAGGAATGATTAATCATATTAGGCCCTCCCCTAGATTATTGGGCCGCATATAAAGCTCAAACCGGGCCCAGTTTAGTAAATTGGCCATAACTTCCTCAATATTCATCGGAATTGGGCTCATAATATATCGTTGGAAAGGTCTTTGCAAGCCCCATCCAACTACACTACTATTGGACCCATATCGTGGACCAACCAAACTGGATTGACTGTTTTCTTAATATAAAGTTTTCAAAAACAGAGAAAAGAGAAAAGAATTAAAACTTTCCGCAACACTAGACTTTCCACACTTTTGTTTCATTCGACTATGATTCGACGTGAAAGGTACTCATCACTGGGTTTGGTTTTGGGGAGACACAAATGGGTGTCTACAGAAGCCCCCACTTTGACTAAGTTTGGAGAAACGCAAGTTTCGAAAACAAAAGTCAAAGTATCGATAGGGACGGAGAATGATTCAGAACGTTCTGCGATCCTAAATCACTCTTGCAACGCAGATACCTGCAAAACTAGCATTAGTTAAATAGATAAAAGAGTTAAGAAACGCGTATCTTGCACCGTCGAGCACACGTCTCTGAAAGTAACCGATTGTTTTGATGACCTCCTGCAAGCTAGAGAATGCCATCCCGCTTGAAAACCGCTACGCCTGTAACTGCTTCCAAATTAGAAGATTGCTTCGCCTGAAACGATCCTCCTCCACATTGATAATATTCCACGTCCAAGGGAATACCATCGAAGATTGCTTCTCTTGAAACAAATCCTCATCTGTATTGATAATATTCCACGTCCTAGGGAATACCATTGAAGATAACTTCGCCCGAAATTACCTCCAGTTGTTTGTGACAACTTTCCGAAAGCTAGGGAATGCCACCTTGCTGCTTTGACGTTCTGAACAAAGAGCTTCTTTTTCCCGCTGTGATAGTCTTCGAAAAGATCACTGCTTTTTAATGTCGCTATGCCAGTTGTCGGCGCATTGCTTCTTGTGAACCAGTATGTCGGTGCTTTTGCTGTGATGACAATCCTCTTTTCTTTTGGGAATAGTTGCCAACACAACTCTTGTATGATGTATGACAATCCGATTTAGGGAAAGTTGTCAATGCCACGTAACAATCCATCCTTGGAAATGTTGCCACGATGAAGCGACAATCCGTACCTCGAAAAATTTGCCAAAATCCAATTTTTGGAAAAGTTGCCAATGCTTCGTAACAATCTTTCTTAAGAACTTTACTACGATCGATAATCCACATCTTGGAATATAACTCTTGAAAGCAATCCACCTTGGAAATTTTCCAACGCTATGCGACAATCCTTTTGGGAAAATATTGCCACTATTGACGATCCGCGTCTTGGAACATTTGCAAAAAGAGTTGACCGACAATCTACTTTGGGAAAATTTGCCACTTATTGAAATAAATGACAATCCACGTTGAGGAACTTTTGCCGAATTTTATGATGAGTAGAGACCTACGACAATCCTTTGGGAAATTTTGCTATAGGGAACTGGGTGTATGACAATCCAATCTCGGAAAACTTGCCAACAAGCCGATGAATGTATGACAATCCGAACTTGGAAAAACTTTCCAACAAAGAAGGAGCACGACAATCCACGCTTGGAAACTTTGCCAGAGATGACAATCCAATCTTGGAAAAATTGTCGTTGAAGAAGATGCACGACAATCCATTTTTAGAAATATTGTCAGTTGGGGGTGACAATCCATATTTGGAAATCTTTGTCGTTTAATAAGAATGCGTGACAATCCATATTTGGAAATATTGTCGTTTAAGTGCTTGCTTTTGAACCGATTGTAATGAGCCAGTGTTTTAGGCGCTTAAGCTAAGTTAGACGATCTTTCGTCAAGTCGATCACTAATTGTAATCAAACCGACTACTTAATCATGTCAAATTGCTTATAGGGGCTAACTGGCGTACCAAGGAACCCGAAATTGTTGTATGAGGTCGAAATCACCTTTCTGAGAGGCTTCGAGCTCTGTCGCTGTTGAAATATCTCTGGAGCCAAGAATTGGAGTAGGGTCTTCCCTATTCTGCTGCACTTGTATTTATTTTGACTATAGAACTTTGCCAATATTTTTAATTATCTTAGGGTTGACCTAAGGTTTAATGTTGCTTGACTCATCGATTTGACACGACTCAGGGTACAAACTTGATTCACTGTGATTGACTGACTCAATGTTGACTCGACTCGATGTGACTTGACACATGTGACTCGTGACTCGTGTGTGCATTCTAATGTGATCGTGCGACTCGAAAACGCAAAAAAGAAAAAAAAATTCCGTCATTGTTGTGGAGGGTACCGACTTTCTCCCGAAAAAGAAAGACGCGAAAAAAGAATCGGAGTTTTAAAGGTGCATGTTGAATGAGCTTAGTCAAATGTTGTTTGATACTATCTCTCAAGGTGCAAGGATTAATCCATCCTTGGCTATCTCAACTGTTGACTCAATGATGAAAGCATTTAGGTAACTTAGGCACGGAGGCTAAGCACTTCATACTTCTATGTAATGACAACTATAAGTGATGAGTGATGTGACAAGGCATGCTTCATCGTTATGTTAAGATTTCATGATAAAGGGTTCCTAAGGGAAATATATTTGGTCATGTATATGTGCAGTGTGTGATAGTGACACTAAAGCTAGGCCGCAAGAGCTAAGTGTGTGGAAAAAATATTATTTAAAAGAGTCAAATGGTGGTGAATCTTAGGCTAGGTAAGCTAATGATGTAAGGATCAAGCCCCCAAGTCTAGCTCTAAGTGAATAGGGATGAGCACAAGAGATCCCTTGATATGATCATGGTGCAAGTGTGTTAATGTGAATATGAATGCATGTTTATTACGGCCGCAACTCGATGTGAGGTTGCCTACGTATCCGTTAGGAATCAGGCCGAACGCAGCTCTAGCCGAACCTCGCACAAGTGTGTGTATACCTCAAAAAAGGTCTTTTTAAGGGTTGTAACGTGGTTAGGCTAAAGGTTTGAAGAAGAAGGGGATAAAGGCTGAAGACCCTAGATAAGCCCCCAAGGTGTGCAACCTTGCTTTTGAATCTTTGTATTTTCATGCTTGAGGTTTTCTACTCTTTTTTAGCTCTTTTTGCTTTAGCATTTATTTTATTTTTATAAGTGTGGGCAATCCCGATCATGCGGTCTATCACTCACTTGGCATTCATGTTTCTCAGGCACGGTACCGAGCACTCGATAAGAGACGCAATCTGAGACGTGTTCTTATCGAAGATATCTTCATATCAAAGACATCGGAACACTTGCCCTTTTGTACACTTTTATTTATTTATTTATTTATTTGCTATTTTGATTTTTTGAAATCACTAAGCTTTGTTCTTTGAAAATTGCATAAGTTGCACACCATCCCATCCCAAGGTTAGGTAGATGTAGGTTTAAAAAAGAAGGGTCTATTATTAGACGAGGCTCAAAGTGGCTTATGAAGAAAGGATGTATAATTGAAAGGTGAAAGGAGATATGATGTGGCTACAAGGGGTGCCGCAAATCATTGGTATACCTTGTGCTTAATTCAACATGGATTTTTTTTATTTTTTTTTAATGCAATGCAATGTGATGATCATATATAAGGAAATAAATGCTCATTTTATTAAAAAAGAAAATATATAATGATCCTACAAAATAAATCTAAAGGAAGAGAAAGGTGCCTATGCTAGACTTATTGGGGAAAGGAAAAAAATGAAGAAGAAATAGAAAAAGTGGGATCATGAAATCTTGTCATTGAAGCTCGCCTCTTCTCTTGTGTTGTTCGCGTCATCATCACCCAGTCTTCTCGCTAGCTAGAGGTGATGGGATCTTATTTGACTCTATGAGATCTTGAATGAGGTTTTAAAACCTGTAGCATTCATCAGTGGTATGACCGTTTCCTCGATGGTACTTGCAATAGGAATTTGGATTCCATCTCGAAGATCGATTTTCTGGTGTTGGATCCTCGGTAGGGCCAATAGGTTTGATTAATCCTCGATCATAGAGACGATCGAAAGCAGCATCGTAGGTCATTCCAATGGATGTGAACTCCCGCCTGGGTTTCCTTTTAGATCCTTGATTTTCCATGGCTAAGACATCATTATGGTCAAAGGTACTAACATTATTACTAGAGTGGGCATTTTCGGAAGAAGAAGGATTGCCGTTCTTCTTTCCTTTCCAGCCACCGTGGTTACTATTGTTAGTAGCTTTTTGCTTTGCGAGGTCATCTTCGATTTCAATACCTATGTCATAGACGGCTTTGAAGGTATTCAAGTTGTGTTGATATTTTAAGTGCTTTGAATACTTTTCTTGGAGATTCTTGACAAACATTCTCACAGACTCCTTTTTGGTGGGGACCTCAATCATCTTGGCGGAAGTTTCCCTCCATTTATTAAAGAAAGAAGTAAAGCCTTCGTTCTCTTTTTGTCTTAGCATCTCAAGTTGTCTATGGTCGGTTTCAACTTGGATATTGCACTTGTACCTATCAATGAAAGCGTTTACTATCGAATCCCATGTAGAGGTTTTCTCCTTGTTAAGGGATAAGTACCATTGTTGGCAAACGGTTTCAAGAGATAGTGAGAACAGGGAGGGGAAAACCTTCTTATCGATACCCTTAATACTCATTATGGTTTCAAAAGCTCTTAGATGAAAGTAAGGATTATCTGTTGCCTTGAATTTTGGGATGTCAGTGGCGTTGAACTTATGTGGAAGAAGTTCCTTGTCCAGCGAGACCCCTTGCGAACTCATGCCCTGAAATTTATAGTCACTAGATAGCTTGCTTAGACTCTCTTGCATGAGGTTCATCTGTTGTTGCTTCACGGGGTCATCGACCCTAAGTGTGAGAAGTTTCAGTGTCTCAGTCACAGTAGCCAGTTGGTTCTTAAGATCATTGACTTCTTCTTGAGTTGCCATTATCTTCTTAGCCTTCCTCTTTTGACGAATTGGTTTATCAAAAAGTGAGACTTGAATAAAGAGGTTGTACTTGATTAATCGCCCTTCTCTCCTCGACCAAGTACTGTGGAAAAGGAATTTGGGGATACTTATCATTAATTATTTGACTCAAACTTTATTCAACATGCAATGGATGGAGGGAGTGAAGAAAGATGGAAGAATGTGAAGAAAATTTAGATGGAGGGATATGAAGAATTAGGAATAGAATGCACCCCCCAACTCAAATGACGGAAAGACCGACTCATGCATGGACCTAAGACATGGTCATGGTGATGTACTCAAAGTGTGTGCTAAGACTAGTGAGTGTAGATGGTGCGTTAAGACTCGTGTCATGACCATGTGACTAGACTATATGACTAAGACTCGATTAATGACTCAACAAGGTGTTATTGACAGCGAAAATTAACCGAATTAATTAGAAAATTGGTTAATTAGACCCTAGGTGATGACTCGACCAATAATCTGAACTGTCGGCCAAGCGACAGGACTGGCGTCACACTGTGGAGCTTGGCGCCAGACAACATATCTGTCGTCAGGCGCTACACTCCATAGTGTGGCGCTACAGCTCAGACCTTGGCGCCAGTATTGGAGCTTCGGTCTGGGACTGTTTTTGGTGTTATTAGTCAACTAGGGTATGCCTAAAGTCGTACTAGGTCAATTCCAATTAAAAAATTAGACTTTATTGACCCAAATTAATTAATTAATTAATTAGGCAAAGTTCTTTAAGTCATTAATTTATTTAATCTCAACACAAGTCAACAAACGGTTAAGAGAAACATAGAATATATATGCACAACAAATAATGCACAATTAGTCAAGTAGGCACGATATGATGCAATGCATTCGCAACCTAACCATGGCTCTAGTTCTCTAAAGTTCGGGATATGGTTTAGTCAAAGAGGGTCCATGGTTAATTGTCCAGATGCACCGCGCGGAAGCCTAACCGTGAAGGGTTGGCGCGAGTGGATGGGACACCGCGAGCTTTTGAAAAAAACTCGCTTCCATGGTTTGGTGAATTCAACATCTCGGATGTACCCTTTGTTGCACGGAGCGTTCAATCGGGTAGATGGAGCATGAATTCCCAGAGGGTTATATCCATATGTAGAACACATATGGGTTTCAGAAAAGTGAGAAAAAATTCAATTAGGAAGTAGGATCGAGCAAACAATACGAAAAATCGGTCGAAATTAGAACGCATATTTCTGGCTCGGTATTGGGGGAAATTGGCGCCAGCAATTAGAGACTGGCGCCAGATTTTAACTGTAGCGCCTGTCGCCAATACTAGCGTCTGGCGCTACAACTAAAACACTGGCGCCAAGCTCTAGCCCCTGACGCTACTTCCCACATGCCTCAGCAGCTTTCTGTGCTCGATAAAATCTTCCTGTTTCGCACGGTGTTATTTCAGTCCTAGTTGTGAAAGACATTCCTCAAATTTCTTACGTGTAAAATCCTATGTTTTTGACTCATTACGGATGGTCTTTCCAATGAGATCCTTTTTATGCATATGACAATAATGTTAATCAAAATTACGCACATAAAATACTTAGAACTTTTCGAGTCTCATCCACTCATTCTAAATCATTGCCGAAACAAATTCAGGAATTAAAATAGAAATCCTCCCCAGTGGAGTCGCCAAAAACTGTAGGGAATAATTTCAAGCCTTCAAAATCCCACTAGCTTGAACCCCACTGTGATCATACAGTAAAGTACGGTGGCATCCAAAAGGGAAGAAGATAGAGCAAAAGAGTCGCCAATAAGTTTTTTAGGAACTTGTAAACCGTTCACAGGATGAAGGTTACACCCCTTAACGATCCAAGAGATCGTCAACTCCATAAGGTCTAGAACCAAATAAGGGTTCGGGGATGAAGGTACAAATCCAACCTCTGCCCTAATAATAGGCCTCTACTTTATTCAGATCGTATTCATGTGCGCTTTTTAATTAACATGCAATCAATAGGATTAACCCTAAACCTGTTTAATCTATGTTGGTTGAATATTAATGCACAAATAAATCTATTATTGGCGACCACTTGAATTATAATCACAATTAACCCTAACAAGATTATTAATTATCTTATTAAGCGTGATTGCAAGTACCAATTCCCTTTGAACACGCAATAAAAGGTGATCAAGCAATAAATATAAATAATCAAGCAACATAAAAAATCAATAATAATCATAATAATTATAATAATCATTAGAATAAACATGAATAATCATCATAAAAATAATAATCATCAAAATAATAATCATCATGTTCATGTTAATATTAAAGCATAATAAACATAGCAAGATCCTAGGCATGATACTAACAAGATTAATAACAAACCCTAGCATGTCACTAAGCAATAAAAATCAAATCTTTAACCCTAACATGATACTAACAATCATAAATATTAGGAAGAACATAGGAAGCATCATAGGAATCATATTTAATATATTTGATATTATAACCTTTTCCCTAAACATGATACTAGGAATATCATAATAACAATATAAACATGATTTCTACATCATAATATCAATTAATCAATTAAAGTACTTACTTGGATGCTTCGTACCTCATTCTAATAACAAAATACACACGTTAGTAACATCAAGGAAAATAATAAACAAAACAATTAAATTAAATAATTAAAAGAGAGATTTGGAACCAAACCCTCAGAAATTAAAACCTTTCACGTCTAGGGCGAAGGCAACTTCGAAAATGGCTAGGTGTTTCTAGATCTTGTGAATGCGGAATTTTGTATGTGAAAACAAAGTTTAGGGAAGAAGATGAAAGAAAGAGATGAATGATTAAGAGAAAATTAAAAGAATTGGTGTAAATCGGTGAATGATAGATGTAGATGATGAATGAAAACGGAGTTTTTAATACGATATTTATAGAGAAAATCAGCCAAAAAAGATAAATTAACCAAACAGAGTCTGACGCTCAGGAAACAGAGCTGGCGCCAACCTTGGCTAGCTGGCGCCAGACACCAGCCTTAGCGCCAGGCGCCAAGGCCTGGGGTTGGATGCCAAGCTTGATTTTAACGCGTTTTCGAAAATCCGATAAATTTACCGTACTGGAGGATAAAATAATATAACTTCTTCGAAAATGCTATTTGATTTTGATTAAAACTCTGAAAAGTCAACAAAGTTAACTTATCAATGCTAATTGAATTAGGAATGAAAAGAACCTTCTAGAAGAATCTAGAAGACTAAAACCATTCCTAATTGCATTAGGAATGATAAATCATATTAGGCCCTCCCCTAGATCATTGGGCCGCATATAAAGCTCAAACCGAGCCCAGTTTAGTAAATTGGCCATAACTTCCTCAATATTCATCGGAATTGGGCTTATAATATATGGTTGGAAAGGTCTTTGCAAGCCCCATCCAACTACACTATTATTGTCCCATATCATGGACTAACTAACCTGGATTGGCTGTTTTCTTAAAATAAAGTTTTCAAAAACAGAGAGAAGAGAAAAGAAATAAAACTTTCCGCAACACTAGACTTTCCACAACACTAGACTTTCCACACTTTCGTTTCATTCGATTATGATTCGACGTGAAAGGTACTCATCACTGGGTTTGGTTTTGGGGAGACACAATGGGTGTCTACAGATACCAACTTGCAGTGCTTAACATAGTGATGTTGCGCAGGAACTGCAAACAAGTGAAGCTAGCATGGAAATGGAGCTTGAAGGTTCACTAGAAGTGTTTGAGTGGCCAGAGATAGCTTCATAGTTTTAAATTTTTGATTAGTTTATCATGATTTTAGAACAATTTCCAGTTTTGATGAGACAATATTTCGGTTTTCTTGTTTTGAATACTGAATTTTAGTTTACTTGGCTTGGACAAGTGTTGATCCATGACCAAGGTAATAAATTGTTTTCATTTTTCTAGATATGAGTTAATTTTGTTTTATGAAATTGATATAAGTAGATCAAAAAAGTAAATTTAGATGATTCAAAGTACACTTACTTATAACAAGTAAAGTTGGGTCACATAAACCATTTGCACATCCACAGTTTTGGATGGACTCTCATTCTTATATGATTATGAATCACTTGGGAATTAGAAGTCATGCTTGATAAGTTAAAATGACCAATTTGCCTTTTAGTAAAAAGGGTAAAAGAAGCTAAAATGACCTTTTGGTACTCATATATATGATGTATGTGAACCAATAAGTTCAAAATTAGCATATAAATTTAACTATTTCATCGCTTTTACTGACGATTTAAGTAAATATATCGATAATTACTTAATGAAGTAAAGCTTGGAAACATTGAAATGTTCAAAATTCCAAAAATGAAATGTAAAATCAGTTTGAGATGAAAAATTTAACACCACAATATGATTGTTGTGATAAATATTTACTCAAAAAGAATGATCATCTAGAGGGAATTGTTGAATTAATTCACAATCCAGAAACATTACAACTAAAGTGTATGTTTATAAAGAATGAATCGAATTTTGCTTGACATTGTTCGATCCAAGATTTAATGATTTACAAATATCGTTTTGAGGATATGCATTAGAACAACAACAATTGCGAATATACTAAACGGGAAACTTAACCAAAGCAGTAGAAGAGATGTCATAAGAGTTATGATTTGGAAATGTTCCAAAAGTTATCTTTTCTAAACAGGATTAAGGGTTATGAAATCAATGTAAAACGTTTACTAAGATGACATAATATACCCTAAATCAGAAAAATAGTTCTTCATGGGTTCTCTCATGGAAACTAAGAGGTATTGTTCCTACAATCGCGTAGAAACAAAGTGTTTATTGCTCGCGATAGTGTCTTTATAGAAAGAATGTCTTCCTACAAAGCCAAGTGGGAGTAAAGTTAGATCTCGATGAGATTCGAGATGAGCAACTAATGGATGTGGATGACACTACATCAGAGACGAAGGCATATGAAATCAGCTAATTTGATAAACCATGTGTCGAAGCAAGCTAATTCCACTAGCGAGGCTTCTATCGTCCCACAAGAATGAAAGGCTTCAAAGAATTGAAGAGAATAATTCTATTGTCGCTCATACCTATCGTAGGTTACTTGGGATCAAAACAAACAGTTTGTTGAAATTCTAAGAAAAAGTGGATTCTAAAATTTTCCTATTGGAATGGTTAGAATCCATGCCCTACAATCAAGATTTGGATAAGTGCCAACTCAGGAAATGACCTTAAAGCCATGAAATCCAGTATGGACTCCATGTTTGTAAAGATGTGTTAGTCCACAATAGTCTTACAAATAGGGTCAAACCTATTAGGTGGGTAAGCCTATTCGGATTATTCTAGTTATGGATATCAAAATCGCTTTCATGAAATGTTCTTGATGGTGAGAATGTATATGATACATCCTAAGAGTTTTGAAATCCAGAAATTCCTAGAAAGTTTTGCAAACTTCAGAAATTCATTTATGGATTGAAGTAAGCATTAAGGAGTTGGAACATTCGTTTTGATTAGGAAATCAAACAGTTTGATTTCCTTAGTAGAACGAAAGAATTCTTGTAGAAACAAGAAGTTTAGTGGGAGCAATTGGTCTTTTAGTCTAGTATGTAGTTGACATACAGTTCATATGAAATGATATATCAATGCTTGAATAAGTCAAGCAGTGATTAGAAAGATTGTTTCAATATGATAGACTTAGAAGATGTTGAGTACATATTGGGAATTAAGGTCCTTGACGTGAATCTTGAAGAATGATTGGAATGAATCAAGAGACTTATATTGATACGGATCTTGACAAGTTCATGAAGCAAGACTCTAAGAGAGGATGTCTTCCCATGTTTCATGGTAATACACTCAGTAAGACTCAATGCCTTCAAAAGCTAATAGAGTTGAGTTGTATGGATAATGTACCTCATGCTTTTGCAAAAGGGTCCATTACTTATGCCATGAAATTTACAAAGAAAGATGTTGCATATGACTTGTGCATGTGTAGCAGAATTCAAGCAAATTCAGAATAAGCATACGGAGAATTACCAAGAAAAGTCCTAGAGTACTTGAGAAGCACTAAAAGGAATTTTTCTAGCTATTGTGTTAAATGGTAATTTAAGCAAATTGTCAAAAGGTTACACAAATGAAAGTTTTTCAAACAGGTAAGATGATTCTAGATGGTGATCTAAATGCATGTTTGTGTCTGGATGGAAAAGGACAGTGAGCTTGAAGAGTTCAAAGCATAGCACTGTTGCATACTCAATGTCAGAATATGTGTATCAAACTATAGTCAGATAAGTACAGAGGAAGTTCGGATTAAAATGTTATGTGACTAACAGGTCACCTTTGCCCAAGAACAAAGGAGCCAGAGTCACGTCACAAATCCAAACAAAAGGATATGAGATATCACCTCAATTATGAGATCATTGACCAGCGGAAGGTCGTGTTACGCAAAGTTTTATTATGAGTGAGAAATCACTAAACCCCTTCCATGGACTAAAATATGAGAGTCATATTAAAGTCTTAGGATTGTAGCAAGTTATGTAATTTAAGTTGTATATGTTTTGAGAAAACATATTACATGAGAAATGCATCAATTTGCAGAATTATGTTTAAAATAGAAATTATTATTTCTCTTATTTAATTATGGTTTTGAAAATTAAATAAAATGTCCAAAATAATTATGAATTGATGGGCTCATCAGGTTGATGACCAGGTGAAATGAAACCCCACAGGTGAACAAAATTCATATATTATTTAAAGTTCCTAGTTCAAGATCATTAAAGTGGACGTAAATGATTTCAATAAATGAACTAGCATGTAAGATTGATTGGATAGCGCAGTTTCATGGGCTATAGGGGCATGGTGATGCTCGGTCAATCACTTGGATATGCATGAATGATGCATGATCGAACTATTGACCTACTTTGAAGTTCAAGTATAGAGCTTCCGTATATATTAGTGGATTCCTTTGACATGAGTGGAACATTCATTTCATTCAATGGATGTTGTGACTGTGGTACACTCAAACGTCTAGCCGTAACTAGAGATTATAAAGGGTGTTTCCCGGTTATTTCAGAAGTTGAGTGGGAGTCATGTTACCACAAGATTGGATAGAGTCTACCTATTAAATTAGGAAATGTGTCATGGCCGCTTGAAGAGGGATAATTCAGAAAATACGTGGCCGCGTTCAAATGCATTACACAGTAATCATTTAGTTTTGTAATTCTAACTCAGATTTCAAGAAACAATTTGTAGATTAATATGATCTCGACATGTGATGCAATCATATTATCAAATCGACACATATATTGACTTAAGGAATTTGAATATTGCACCCTTGTCTCAGACAAGTGGGAGATTGAAGGAGTTATGTCTTCGTCGTGTGCAATTACTAGATATATAATTGGATCAAATTATGGAGATAATTAAGTTCGTACATTTGGGTCGTCGTTTTGCCATAGCTAGAGGTACTAACGATCTTTGGACTAGTAAAATAGGTCAAAGCCCAATTGGACGGATCTTATAAGGTCACTGAAAGGGGCTAGATCGAGCATTAGAGGACGAGGCCCATCACGGGCCTCATCACTCTAGGTGGCCGGCCATATGGAGTGGACAGGGGAGTTTTGGGCTTCGTGCGCTAGTCTAATTATAATGAGATTATAAATAGACTAGGTGCCTAGGTTTGCAGCAAGTAAGCAATTAGCTGATCAGTGTGATCAAACCGTAATTAGCAAACACGAAACCCACCCCTTCTTATAGTCCTCTCTCTCTCACGGCTCTCTCCTCCTCCTAGGTGCCGGTGGTGTGTCGCGGTGGTCGGTTGTCCGTAAAGGTGGTGATCGCGGTTTTCCTCAATCACTCGACCAATCTAGTATTGGTGGACGGCTCGTTCAAATCTCGTGGACTAAGTAGAGGAGCAACGCTTGGGGCTTTGTTCTCTCCCTGATTTGCCTGTCGAATAGCTTCGTGGAATTCACGCGTCAAAGGTATGATTATGTGTCTTGTGTGTTATGAATGTGATTCTTGGGATTGGTACTTGATTGAATATGGTTCATATTATTTCCGCTGCGTAGTACCTATAAACTCCTACACTTTTACCATTACCAATTGCAACCATCGAGCCCTTTTTAATCCAATTCGCATTCTCTGTGATGCCTCGCCAGACATTAGACATGTTGGTGGTTGGAGTGAACATGTCAATGTCACACCTACCACGACAATATTTTTAGCGTAGCACTCGGGACCATAGAGCCTCTGGTTCAGATAAAGTTCTCCATCCGAGCTTGGTTAGAAAGGCAGCGTTTGATTGTCGAGCTGAACGAAGACTCAGCCCACTCTTTTCCCTCGGTAATTGCAGGGTATCCCAAGAAATCAGGCGAGTCCTTGCTCTTTCTTTGTTACCACCCCAAAGAAATCTTCTCGCTTTTTTATCTATGCTATCACAAATAGAGCGGGGTATTTTTGCGATTTGCATAGAATAATTTGCAAGGGAAGTAATGGTGGATTTGGTGAGTGTTATTCTCCCTGATAACGACAAATATTTTGATATCCACCCTGTTAACCTTCTGTCTATCTTCT
The DNA here is from genome assembly GCF_001683475.1 of Chenopodium quinoa. Taxonomy (NCBI): domain Eukaryota; kingdom Viridiplantae; phylum Streptophyta; class Magnoliopsida; order Caryophyllales; family Amaranthaceae; genus Chenopodium; species Chenopodium quinoa. The sequence continues at coordinate 1,113,529 of NW_018745461.1, forward strand.
CACAAAGGTGAGCAAATGTTTCTTTTGTCACTCTTAATGATAAAGTTGGCATGCCCAGATATGTTCCAAGGTCATCTGTAGTATCCATCCCTAGTGCTTCACTAATCACGGCACTATTATCCAATGAACGTTCTTGGAAAAATAGACACGAGATTTTTGTAAGCTAACCTTCTCACCCGAGGCTTCACAGAATCTGTCTAAGCAGTCACGGACAACAACTGCTTGTTCAATAGTTGCTTCCGCGAACAACATTATGTCGTCAGCAAAGAAAAGGTTGGAGAGACTTGGACCACCCCTACTAGCGAAAATCGGTCTCCATTTATCTTTGAGAATGGCCTCTTCAATTACTTGATTTAGCCTTTCCATGCACAATACAAAAAGATAGGGTGAAAGAGGATCCCCTTGTCTAATTCCACGAGTTGGAAGAAAAGCTTCGGTTTTTTCTCCATTCCATAGTACTTTCATAGAAGGAGAAGTAACACATTCCATAATTACCTCGATCATGACTCTTGGAAATTTCATCTCAGTAAGAGTGTCTCTAATGAATTTCCATTTAAGCCTATCATAGGCTTTCTCAAAGTCGATCTTAATTGCCATGTAACCCTTGCCGCTTTGCTTTCTCTTCATGGTGTGGATAATCTCTTGTACAATGACAATATTATCCGTAATTTTTCTTCCCGGAACAAAGCTAGTTTGGGAGCAAGAAATCACCTTTGGAAGGAGGGGTTTAATACGATTTACAATCGCCTTGGTGATGATTTTATAGGTCACATTACATAAGCCAATAGGACGGAATTGAGAAGGAAGTTCCGGATTGTCCGTTTTGGGAATTAAGACTAGGAAGGTATCATTGATAGTCTCTGGAAGCCCTTTACCTTCAAGGACAGAAAGAGCCATGGAATAAACATTCGGAGCCACTTCCCAATTTTTTTGATAAAACAGTGCTTGAAAACCATCGGGTCCGGGGGCTTTGAGGGCACCCATATTTTGTATTACAAAATGGATGTCACACTTGGAGTACGGTCTGTTCAGTTTATTCCACTCGTCTGGGGTGAAAGGAGAGCACATACCAGTTGGTATGTTATAGGGCCCCTGCACACCATCATCCGTGAACAAATTCTGAAAGTAAGAGACAATTAATCTCTTTACTTGATCTTTGTCATGGACCCATTGGTTATTTTCGTCCTTGATCGCAACAATTTTGTTTCTCCATCTTTTCACCACGGTACTCAAATGGAAGAAGGTGGTGTTTCGGTCTCCATCAGTCAGCCAGTCCACCCTTGATTTTTGGTACCATAAAAGTTCTTCCTGATGGAAAACTTCATCCAGTTCACGTCTCATTTTTGCTTCCATTTTTATGAGGCTTGAGTTTCTTTGACGAGCAAGGGAAGATTGGATACCACTTATACGAGCCATAAGTGATCGCTTTTCACGAAAGATATTGTGGAAGACATTTTTATTCCAATTTTGCAACTCTATTGAGAAGGAGTGGAGGAGAGGGATGAGAGGATCATTTTGGCGCCAACTGTTTTTAATGAATTCCTCAAACTTTTCATGTGTTAGCCAAGCCGCTTGAAAGCGAAAAGGTCTATTCAATGAGGTAAGGGGAATAAATCCGTTGGAGGAAATAAGCAATGGAGTGTGGTCTGATTGTGTAGGAAATAATTTCAAGCCTTTAAAATCCCACTAGCTTGAACCCCACTGTGATCATACACTAAAGTACGGTGGCGTCCAAAAGTGAAGAAGATAGAGCAAAAGAGTCGCCAACAAGTTTTTAAGGAACTTGTAAACCGTTCACGAGGTGAAGGTTACACCCCTTAACGATCCAAGAGATCGCCAACTCCATAAGGTCATGAACCAAATAAGGGTTCGGGGATGAAGGTACAAATCCAACCTAAAAGAGATTGAACCTGCCCTAATAATAGGCCTCTACTTTATTCTGCTCGTATTCATGTGCGCTTTCTGACTAACATACAATCAATAGGATTAACCCTAAACCTGTTTAATCTATGTTGGTTGAATTTAATGCACAAATAAACTATTATTGGCGATCACTTGAATTATAATCACAATTAACCTACCAAGATTATTAATTATCTTATCAAGCGTGATTGCAAATACCAATTCCCTTTAAACATACATAAAAGGTGATCAAGCAATAACAATATATAATATATATCAAGCAACATAATAAATAATCAACATCATTAATAATAATATTACTAATCATAATCATAATCATAATCATCATAATCATGTTAAAGCACAGCAAGATCCTAGGCATGATACTAACAAGATTAATAACAAACCCTAGCATGTCACTAAGCAATAAAAATCAAATCTTTAGCCCTAACATGATACTAACAATCATAAATATTAGGAAGAGAATAAAAGGCATCATAGCAATCATATTTGATATTAAAATTAACCTAGACATGATACTAGGAATATCATAATAACAATATAAACATGATTTCTACATCATAATATCAATTAATCAATTAAAGCACTTACTTTGATGCCCCGTACCTCTTTCTAATAACAAAATACACACGTTAGTAACTTCAAGGAAAATAAATAATCAAAACAATTAAATTAAATAATTGAAAGAGATTTGGGACCAAACCCTCAGAAATTAAAACCTTTCACGTCTAGGGCGAAGGCAACTTCGAATATGGCTAGGTGTTTCTAGATCTTGCGAATGCGGAATTATTTATTTGAGAAAAGGCTAGTTTAGAAAAGAGAGAGAGAATAATCAAGAAAATCTTGATGAGAGTTGATGATTGAAAAGGGGGAGATATGACCTCTATTTATAGGAAAAAAAGAGGGTCGAAGAATTAAGAAAAGAATCCAAATTCGAATCGAAATAAAACTCGTAGACAGCACTTTTTGCGGATTTTGTTTTTATCATATCTTTTGATCCAGGAATCAGAATAAGATGAATAAGATGTAGTTGGAAAGATCTTGAATTCTACTTTCTAACCCAATTAGAATCAGATTAAAATATGTTGTATAATAAAATATATGAACGAAATAGTAATACGGTGTCAGTTTTGGATAGAGTTTGATATCTTATTCATATCTTTTCCGTTATAGCTCGGAATTATTATTATAATATATCATTGGAAAGATAATTTCAAGATCTATCCAACCATATAAAATTTGGATAAAAAATATGAGGCACGAAAATAATATCTGACTGTCTTTGAACATGTTTAAATCCGAATAGAATTAGGACTTTAAAAAAGGAAAGTTTTATAAAAAAAGGAAAGTTTGTATTTAAATCAAATTCCTTAATCTTATCTTTTCAAAAAAGGATAATTAAGATATTTTAGAAACTTATAAAAGATTCTAATCAATCCTAATTAGTTTAGGAATAGGATTAAACCTTTGGACCCTCCTCATGATCATTGGGTCGTAGGTAAAATCCGGTTTGGGCCTAGTTTAGTATTTTGGCCATAACTTCCTCAATATTCATCGGAATTGGGCTTATAATATATCGTTGGAAAGGTGTTTTCAAGCCCCATCCAACTACACCATTATTGGACCCTTATCATGTACCAAACTAAACTGGAATGGACGTTTTCATAAAATAGAGTGGGTTTTCGAAAACAGATAGAAATTTTTTTAACAAAAACTAACCGCAACACTAGACTTTTCACACTTTCACCTCATTCGATTATGGTTCGACGTGAAAGGTATTCATCGCTGGGTTTGGTTTTGGGGAGACACAAATGGGTGTCTACAAATTGCAACGGAGGTAAATGTTTGACCCTGGCTCTTTCAAAGAGCATACCCCATTCTGAGTTACATAAAGTGCGATCAAGTCTAGCACTTTGATAAGTGTCAGCCGAGTTCCCCCTAGACCAAGTGTGGGAAGAACCAGAAAATTCAATCTCGAGTAACTGGTTGTCTTCAATCCACGCATTAAACCTTTCACTTCTTCTGGTGGTTTCATTACAGCTTGAGTTTCTTTCCCAACGATAGCGAGTCACATTAAAATCCCCAGCTAGTAGCCAAGGTTTATCATTGTGAGCTGCAAAATTTTTCAATTCATTCCACAAATCATTTCTCTTTGAAGGGTCGGGGCTTGCATATATCGCTGTAAAAAACCAAGGAGTCTCACCATTCCTTGTAATTTCCATGGTTATATATTGATTGTGTTGCACAATCGGGTCCACTTGCACCAATTCGGGCTTCCAGTACACCCATATACCCCCACTAAAACCCTGGGCATCAACTCTAGTATGGCCACTATAGTTTAGGACAGTAGCAATATGTTGAGCTCGATCACCCCCCATATGTGTTTCCACCAGTGCAAAAACACAGGGCTTGTGGACTCTAATCACTTCTCTTAACACTGTGAGAAATTCACGGCTACCGGCACCTTGCGCATTCCATATCATACAAGTAATAGGGAATGTATTGGTATTAAAATTATGTCCGCTATTCATAGACACAGCTGATTGAGGGAATTATGCATTGAAGGCATCAAAGAGATGGCGCAACGCTTGCTGGATTTCATTAGGCAACTTGAGAGTTACCATCAATTCTGGCTTCATCTGATTCATCGCAGACCATGAATGAATCTCCACTTCTAACTTGTGGGTCAGGGGGTCTGCAATGCCCATGTAAGGTTTCTCCATCGGGTAATTCGAACAAATTATTTTCTCTGGGGGGGTTCGAAGAAGGATTGGAGAAGGGAGTTGCTGAGACATGGCTTGTTGGGTTGGATAGTTGTGTGTTATCAAGGGGTTCTTCTAAAGTTGCTTCAGTTGGCTTAGTGATGGCTTTGCTGGTGGCTTGTTGGTTTAACTTGGGGCCAGAGTGTGAGGGAGCAGTAAAAGGGGATTGATTTGTATTTTTCAAGGGTGCATTGGTGATGTCCTGTAAGATAGATTTTTGGGAATTATTCTGTTTAGCAGAATCTTTTCCTTTATTCAACGAACCAATCTTTTTCCCTTGATTTTCAGTTGTATTGCTGCCTAATCTCATATTAAATGGGATATCTTTCCCCTTATTCTGCTGGATTCGAAGATTTGGATAAATCAACAGTTTCAAAAAGATTTGAATTCAAATCTTTATCTTTTGGGACATTCAAATCTTTATCTTTATCAAACCGAAACCGAATTGAACCGCTCAATGTCAACCCGTTACGGACCGTAAACCGATAACAAACCAAACTGCGCAAATCCGAACCGAAACGAAACCGAACCGAATGGTTTATAAACCCGTTAATGACCCGAACCGTTTATAAACCGAAACCGTTTAAACCGAAAAAAAAACCGTTTAAACCGAACCATTTGTAACCCGCTAACCGTTTAAACCGACCCGTTTATGAACCGAAACCGTTTAAACCGCACGTATAAACCGAACCGTTATAATCCGCTAACCGTCTAAACAGAACTGCCATAACCCGTTAAACCGTTAAAATCGAACTGTTTTCAAATCGCAACCTGTTTAAACTTATCCAATTACAAACTGCTTAATTAAAATTGAATTATTTACAACCTAAATGGCTAAATAGTAAATACAATTAAATAATTAATGTTAATAAATGTAGATCTAATCAAACGGCTTAGGTTTATACAAAGGTTTATATCACCTAGATCTAGGCCAACGACATTATTAATATCGTTTTAGATTACTTATTTATTTTAATTACAAGATATATCATTTGTATCTTTTCATTCCAGTAATAAAGTCCACCCAAATTATCTTCATTGTTCCTTGATATTCATGATCATCCAATAAGATAACATAAGATTGGAGATAAATAACATTAAAATTAGAGTAATATCAACAAGCAATTAAAAAAAGTCACCATTTTCATTGATTAAAATTCACAATACATATACCAATACATAATGAAACTACTATCACTACTACCCAGATTAGATTTCAGATTTATCAACTGAAACATCATCAAGTTTAGCGTTGCAAAAAATGATACATGATAAGATGAAGGGAGGAGTGAGAATGTGAGTGATTTGGGAGCAGAATCTTGAAGCAGCAGCCCAGCACCCAAGAGCAGAGGAAATAGCAGCAACAAGCAGGAACCAGCACACGCAATAACAGATCAGCAACTTATCCGAAGCAAGGAATAATATAAGCAGAAGGGACTCAGCAGGAACTTATTTTTGTTTTTCAAAATTGCTCTCAGATTTACGTTTATCGTATCATCACTGAGCAATGGCTGTTTAAAATTTAAAATTTTAGACCTAAGAGACCAACTGTTATCAACATAATGAGCAGTCAAAGTGAGATAGCCTCGGTTAGTACATGCAGTCCACAAGTCACATGTAAAGCTAACTCTACCAGAAACATTAGCCAAAGACTCAAGCAACAAGGATTTATATTTATCATGCTCAGCAATAACATACTTTAACATAGTTTTTCTACAAACATGCTGCACCTTAGGATTCAAATATGCATGAAGTTCCCTAAGATATTCATGCTCTACAATATTTAAAGAATATGCATGGCAGATTATAGCTTTAGCAAACTTTTGTAAATAAGTTATTTGATCAAATTGTGATTCGTTACCGGACTGGAGACCATGCTTTTCCAAACATGCATTAATATGAGCTCTACAAGTTGAAGTACCCGCTTTACCAGGTGCTTTATATTCTTTGCCACACAAATTACAACGAGCATAATCTACATTTTCATTACCTATCGTCTTTACAAAAAAAGTGTAATGCTTCCATATACCTGCGGTTCTTTGACGTTTATTAACAGAAGGATTGATAGTGCCGGTATTACTAGCATCATCAACCGAGACAGAGGCAGCTTGAGAGCTAACAGTATCAAAATTTGATTGCCTCTCATAGTCAAATTCATCATACTCGCGAGACATGACTGAAACAAAAAAAAAAAACAGCATTTATAACTTATAAGTACCAAATTAAGTGACAGATTCTACTAATAGTGAGCAATTAAGCATGCATTGTCTCATGTGACTGACACTGAAGTCACGACAGTGAATCCTATTCACTCAATACCAAAATTCAACTAAATAGATAGTTCATATTTCAGAATTTTATTTGCACTAGTCAATGTTTCAAAATTCAGAATTATACAACAAACGTGATTACAACATATATCCTAACAGAATATAGAAAGTTATATACGATACAGTCACATATGTGTACATTTTAAGTACTAACTTTAAGCCAATCATATACAATGCTTGTATTCCAACAATATGGGTTAAAAATATAAAGCTAAAATCCCAATAAATAAACAATGCATGTATTCCAACAATAATAATCACATAATCTGAACAACCCATCATCATTACTTTTAAATCGAGCATAATAAACAACAAAACAGCACAAATCTACCATTTTCCCGTAAAAAACAAAAATACAATCAACAACAGATTTTACTCATTTTAGGCATATTTCGACTATATTCAAGCAAGAACAACAACAATAATCAAATACAAAAACAGAAAAACTGTATTAAAAAAAAAAAAAACAAAAAGGAAAAAGTAATTACCTTTGACGGCTTGAAGGAGATTTGAAGATGGAGAACTACCTGAACTGGAGATCAAAAGAAAAAATCAAGAATGTAGATTATCAGAACTTGAAATAAAAAAAAAAACCGAAACGAAAACGAAAAAAATCGAATAAATTAACAAAAAAATTACCTTAGGGTTTGACGGCTTGAAGGAGAGGAAGATTTGAAATCAGAAATCAGAACTTAGATCCAAAACAAAAATGAAACGAAAACAAAAACCCTAAATAAACAAACCGAAACAAAAACGAAAAAAATCAAAACGAAAACAACAAAAATTAACAAAAAAACGAGAATGTAAAGCGAGAAATCAGAAATGTAGATCCAAAACACAAATGAAACGAAAACAAAAACCCTAAATAAACAAACCGGAACAAAAACGAAAAAAATCAAAACGAAAACAACAAAAATTAACAAAAAAACGAGAATGTAAAGCTAGAAATCAGAAATGTAGATCCAAAACACAAATGAAACGAAATTGAGCTTGAGATTCTTGAGAATTTCAGAACGAAAGAGTGAGAAACTGAGAAGTTAGAGAGAGAAACTATGACAGATTGTGAGATTGAGAGAGAAACGGCTGAATGAGTGAATGAGAATGGCTGAGAGAGTGAGAGTGGGTTTTTTTTCTAGGTTTAGGTTTTACTTCAGTTGATCTAACCGTCCATATTCAATCTCAACATCTAAGTTAGATCTAACCGTTCATTTTTTTTTTTGTAGATTCTAGAATATTCATCTAGATCTAACGGTCTAGATTTTCTTTGTGCTTTTCTAGGTCTTTTTGACCGTTTTTTTAATTATTTATTATTATTATTATTATTATTATTATTGTTGTTAGTATAATTATTTGTTAATATTATTATTATTACTAGTTTACTACTACTATTATTATAATATTATTATAATTATTATTATTATTATTATTACTACTATTATTATTATTATTATTATTATTATTATTATTATTATTAGTTTATTACTTATAAATTATAAATTGTAAGAAACGCAAATGTTTCAAAATTGAAATTGATTCAATACGACATAGTTAATGACTTAATGAGTTAATGGCTTAATGCTAATCAATATGACAATATCTGACATCTGTGAGTCTGTGATTGTATATCAGTATATATAATAAACTATAAAACTAAAAATAACTTAATAAGTAATAATACTAATAACTAATAAAGTAATGAAAATCTAACCATTGTTTTTCATGGGCATTCAATCTAACCGTTGTATATTTGACTATTCGTACATTAGTATTGCATAATGCTTTCATCACCGCTTTAATTAGTGATTTCGTGATTTCGTCCATTTAACTTATTAAGTTGTTTGAGTTAGTAATCTAAATAAAGTAACAAACTAAATAACGAATCCATTTAATCTCGTGTAAGTTATAATTTATAAGAAATGCAATGTTTGGAAATGGAAATTGATTCAATACGATATTGTTAATGTATATGTAATTATATTATTATGTATATGATGTATATCATATCGTACGAATGTACGGTTGGTATCATTATCATACTATCATAAGTATCATTGTCTCATTGAATTATTGGTATGTACTATAATCGATAAACATATTTATTTATTTACATATCTGATCATTAAAACTTAAAAGTTTAAAACACTTGTTGATCAATCTAATTGAATACTTGTACATTCTTAATTATCGATTTATCGTATTATAAGTATCAACTCATTAAATCATGGTCATGATTTCGTGATTTCGTCCATTTAACTTATTAAGTTGTTTGAGTTAGTAATCTAAATAAAGTAACAAACTAAATAACGAATCCATTTAATCTCGTGTAAGTTATAATTTATAAGAAATGCAATGTTTGGAAATGGAAATTGATTCAATACGATATTGTTAATGTATATGTAATTATAGATTAATTATTATGTATATCATATCGTACGAATGTATGGTTGGTATCATTATCATACTATCATAAGTATCATTGCCTCATTGAATTATTGGTATGTACTACAAATCTACAATCGATAAACATATTTACATATCTGATTATTAAAACTTAAAAGTTTAAAACACTTGTTGATCAATCTAATTAAATATTTGTACATTCTTAATTATCGATTTATCGTATTATAAGTATCAACTCATTAAATCATGGTCATGACGCGATCTTTAAAACAATCATGAATTCAATTCATGACCCAAACCGCTTATAAACCGAACCGACATAATCCAAACCGTTCATAAACCGAACCAATTGAACTGTGTAAACCCTCTACTAAATCGGCCCATTTCAAACTGAACCGACATGATTCGCACCGTTTATAAACCAAACCGATATTGACCCGGGTAAATCCGCCCCTAAACCGACCCATTTCAAACCAAACCGGCTTGATCCAAACCGTTTGTAAACCGAACTGACATTGACCCGGGTAAACCCGCCCCTTAAACCGACCCGTATCAAACCGAACCGACATAATCCGAATCGTTTATAAACCGACTCGCTTATGACCCAAACCGAATTTAAACCGCAAAGAAATAAACCGAAACCAAACCGAGCCGTGACTAACCCAAACCGAACCAAACCGACCCGCCAGCTAAACTAAACCATTTCAATCCGAACCGCTCCAAACCGAAACCGACTCAAACCGAGGTCAAACCGAACTGCCAGACCGAAGTCCCACCCCTAATAATGAGAGTATGCTTCCATGGCTTGCGCATACGCTTCTTCTCCTCTTTAGTTAAGAGGATGACAGGGCAGCGGGGATCCTCTTTAAAACCTTCAGGGGCTTCATCATCATCAGACGCATCATCATCATCCTCTTCCAATTCTGTATTCTGGTTTTGAAATTTTCCCTGCCCCTGCATCTGCGCAAAGCTCACCATTTCACTAAAAGAAATGGTTCTTGGGGCTTGGCGATTAGCCTCAGGGAAAGGATGGTCTCCATTCTGTGCCCCTTGATCATTATTAGGAGTGTAGTGTGAAACTTTGCATTTGAATTTCTTGTTTGAGCGTGTGAGAAGGTCACGTTCTTGAATGGAGGGTTCTTGGTTGAGAGAATTTTCCATGAGAATATCTTTAATAAGTTTATTCCTCCGATCTAGTTAGTTGACGCATTTGATTTAGGCACATAAATTAAGGAGAGGAGAGAGAGTGAGAGAGAATGAAAAAGCAAGTGGGGTAGCTTATAAATATAAAGTAAAAAAAATTTACCCCAAAAGAAAACGTATCAACTAAAAAAAAACTTACTAAAAAGGAATAAGTGTTAACTAAAAAGAAACGGAGGTAGTATATAAATTTAGGGTAATGCTATACATAGCCCTTAGGGCTATACTTAAGCATTAAATTTACTCTTGAAAAATGTATAAAGTTAGGAATTCATGACAAAAACACGCGCAAATCGGTGTAATTAGTGTATTTTTGTCATGAATTTCTAAATTTTTAACAATTTTCAAGAGTAAATTAAATGCTTATATGTAGCCCTAAGGGCTATGTATAGCATTTTCCATAAATTTATTGCCCAATTTCGTAAGACCTTACGTTTGAAATTTAGGCATATTATTGACTAATTGGCCCCACTTAATTTTCAAAATATAATTTGACCCACTTAATTAATTTAATTATAACACCTACTATTCATATAAAGTGAAATTGACATATATTGAATCTAGTCATGCATGATAACTGCAGATCCCAAATTTTAACTTATATTGAAATCTTCAATGGCAAACTTATCGTCAAATTAACTTTGGATGTCACGTATAGCTAATTTTCTTTGTAACTAGTTTGGGTCAAAGTGATTATTAAATTAGCTCCACTTTTTAAAACTAGTTTTTAAAAATTAATTAGTGAGTGGTCTTAAGTTAAGATAATTAAGACTTAAGAGTCTTACCATATTTTTTTTATTTTTTTTTTGAAGCAAGAGTCTTACATATTAGCCATTTATTAATTGTGTTTTTTTATCCAACAAAATTATAGTTAAGTTAGATAAGTTAATTTGTGTCTTATTATACTATTTGTTTTCATTATGTAATGATTGAGTTTGACAATAAAAAAATATTTATAACAAGACTTAAACTCAAAACCAATAAATCTTACTATCAGTCGAATTTGATTAGCAAATTAAACAATTACAAACTAGCAACCCGATGCATCGCTTGGACCACACTAATTAAAGGAGTTAAAACCACAAGTCCACAACTCATGATCAAATAAAAATATTCAAATACTAATGTAAAAGTTGAATAGTACATGTATCAATAACTAGTTGAAGTAACGATTTTTAAAACTAGGTGGAGGATCTAATACTCTAATGTCACAAGAGAAAATATCCAAATAATAATAATAATAAGGCAAAATGTTTAATAATAATAATAATAATTCCAATCAATTTTATGTTGTATACTTGCTGTCAGCCACTCATCAAATAATATTTTATACATATAAATTTTTTTTGACATAGTTTTATACATATAATTATAATAACATACTCAGGCGACTAGCGACTAGCAAATTGCAAAATAAATCCAATTTGCCAACCCTAAACATATCAATCATTTTACAATTACTTAATTCTGATAATTTGCCAACCCTTTTGATTTTTCGTCACCACAAACGTCACTAGTCCAAGCATGTGCCTAATCACTATATGTCTATATGTATATATATATACCACAAACTATAACTATCTACATCACATGCCAACAAAGTAACACATTCACTTACACTACAAACATTTTCCCAATCTCCAAGATTAGAGCACCACAACAAATTCATAACCTCAAATTTTTTACACCTTCCAACTTTACTTGCCAACCCAAAAATTTGTACACCACGTACCGCCTTATATGGAGCAACAAAGGCCTCACTTCCTCCTAGTCACCTTCCCGGCGCAAGGCCACATCAACCCCGCCCTTCAGTTCGCTAAGCGACTCTTAAGGGCCGGGGCTGATGTCACCTTTGCCACCGCTGCCTCTGCCCACAAATGTCTTAAAAAGGCTACGATCCCTGATGGTATGACCTTGACTACTTTTTCTGACGGGTATGATGATGGTTTTAAGGCTAGTGACGGAGATGTCACAAATTATATGTCAACATTCCGCCAACGTGGGGTTGAGACCCTGTCGACACTCTTTGATAAGAGTGTCGCCGAGGGTAAACCAATTACATGCTTGATGTACACACTCCTCCTACCTTGGGCCGCTGAGGTAGCACGTATGTTTCACGTGCCATCCGCGCTCCTTTGGATTCAACCTGCCACAGTTTTTAATATCTACTACTATTATTTTAATGGGTATAATGAGGCTATAAATGAATGTGAGAAAGACCCCTCATGGTCATTAGAATTACCAAACATGCCATTGAAGCTCAAAGCACGTGACCTCCCTTCATTCCTTCTCCCTTCCAACCCTTCCCTTTACACTTTCGCCCTCCCTACGTTCCAAGAGCAAATACAACAATTAGAGATTGAGGATAAACCAATAATCCTAGTTAATACCTTTGAAGCTTTAGAAGTTCATGCTTTAAAAGCTATTGAGAGGTTCACCTTAATTCCTATCGGCCCTATCCTTCCCTCCGCCTTCTTGAATGGAAAGGACCCTTCCGACAAATCCTTTGGAGGGGACCTCTTCCAACAATCTAAGGAGGCGGATTACATGGAATGGCTAAACTCACAAGGAAAAAATTCTAAGGTGGTCTATGTGTCGTTTGGAAGCATCTCAGTGCTATCCAAGCCACAGATGGAGGAGTTAGCCAAAGCCCTAATACAGACCCACAGGCCATTCCTGTGGGTCATTAGGGAGAAGGCGAGTCAAGAAACAAATGAAGAAGATAATAAAGAAGAAGACGAGTTGAGTTGCATGGAGGAGCTTAAACAACAAGGGTTAATAGTCCCATGGTGCTCCCAAGTGGAGGTGCTATCCCACCCCTCAGTAGGGTGCTTTGTGACACATTGTGGGTGGAACTCGACTTTAGAGAGCCTAACATCAGGCGTACCCATGGTAGGGTTTCCACAATGGACGGATCAAACAACGAATGCTAAATTGTTGGAGGATTTATGGAAGACCGGGGTAAGGGTTAATGTGAGTAAAGACGAAGAAGGTGGTGTATTAGTTAAGAGTGATGAGATTAAGAGGTGTTTGGAGGAGGTTATGGAGAGTGAAGAGATTAAGGAGAATGCTAAGAAATGGAGAGAATTGGCGGTCGAAGCGGCCAACGAGGGTGGATCGTCTGATAAAAACTTGAAGGATTTCATGGAAGAGTTGTTTAGTAATGTTAAAAGCAAAAAGATTCATGAATAATTAATAGTACGTCATATAATTATTGCATTATACTACGTATGTTTCATTATCATTTGTTAGCTTTTAATTAGTCCTTTATTACTAGATTAGTGATTTGAAGGAGTACCTAGCGGATTATTAGCAAAATAGTCCACATAAATATTATACTATTTGTTTATTATGGAGTACTAATTTAATGTGCTTATTATGTGCTAGCTCGCTGGTCTTTTGTATGTTGAAATGTTGAATGATGATAAATACTTGGTATCTAAGTCCACTAGTTGGATGTTCCGAATAGATCCATCGTAATGACAATTGATGAATTAAAATACTACTCCCCGCGTCCCTAAATTACATTTCTTTTTTCAACATTTATTCCTCACATAATAGAGCAAAACAGGAATGAAATTTAGGGACCAATGAAGTAGTTTTAATTACATATGTTTAATATGATTATATATGTAGCCGTTTTTTTTAAAAAAAAAATGAATGTATGATTAATATCAATAACTAGTTGGCCTACAATTATTTTATTATTTCTTTTATATATATGTGCAAATTAGGCAAAAGATAACAAACGCAATAGTAAATTAGTAAGTATCATTAGTTTATTATGGCATGAGACAGAGTAGTCTATTCCAAACAAAGTAGGACTAATATAGTACAAATTTGAAGATAAGAATCACTTGTATGTGAATGTGAATGAATATTCGAATACCGTCAATTTATAGTGTTGGATGCAATTATTATTAATCGGTAACTCTTAAGATCTCATCGATAATAGACTAAGGTAGTACTGTAATTTTTAACCCTTGTATTGGTTGGCTATATGTTGCTTTAAAGGTTTCCGTTCCCTTCCTCTGTAATGACTCAAATGTGATAAACCCGCAGATATGACAGTTGTAGTATAATATCCTTCTTACTACATATAATAATAATAATAATAAAAGACTCAATACACAATCGTCTAAGGTTAAAAATTTAAATCTTATAATAAAAGTAGAATACATACCAAAAATTAAATTAAAATTACAAAATATATAAGTATGTCTTCACTAGAGAAGTTGAATTAAATTATTTGCATACATATAAGTATAGGGGGCGGGTACATCCATTCCCGCCCCCATCACCCATGGCGGGTATGGTATTCCTCCATCTCCAGCCAGTTACCCACCAAACCTGGACCTATTTTGAGGCGATCTCCTATGAAGCTGTACTGTCTCCTCTCTGCTTGGATAGAACAGAATTGAACATGTAGCTGAGGCCCTTGGTAGACTCTGTAATGTACTTTCGAGTTCCATATTATGTTCTTCAGCAACATGTCCCTTCGTTATGATCAATTCCTCCAACACAAAAGCATGTCTAAACAAAAACTGGATCAAATTCACTTCCCGCTCCGCCCCATAGTAGTAATCAATCACAATTCTTTTAAGATGATATCTGCAACATGAAGGAATCACTGCTAGAGTTTTATTAAAAAACACTTGTTCCTTGAGTATCTTCTCGTCAGGAAAAGGAAACGTTACTCTACCTTGTCCACCCACATATGAATATGATATTAATCCCTGCAAAGTTGATCCCAATCAAAATCAACATCAACAACTTTACGCCACATTTAAATTGAATATATTCTTCTTCTTCACCATGAATGCCTTAATCCCATAAGTAGGGTCGGTTACATGAACCAAAATGAGGACTTCCCAGAAGGTCACTATCCATCCTAGTACTATTCTCGATCAATGTGGTTCATGCCATGGGATGTGACAAGTGAACTTATTTTATGTATGTAAAATTAATACACAAGTGAAGTAAGTCACAGACTAACCTTAGGAAAAACAAGAGTTTCTAAGACCGGTGAACGATTGAGAAATGCCAAAACGACTTTATCCCAGCAGTTATGATAAGAATAAGCCAGCTCTAGATATTTCAAATTATGAAACAGTGGCAGCTTATCCTCTATACCATCAACATTTAGCTCCTTCAACCAAAGGTGCAATAAGTCAATCTCACATTACATAATATAAAATACATACTACATATTGTTTTTATATACTACCTCCTTTTGCAAATGAAATTTAATACTTGTAAAGAAATTTTTTTAAGTTCATGAGATCTTGTGCAAGATTACTAATGAGGCGATAAAAAAAATGGAGGGAGTATATAAATAAATGAGAAATCAGGGAGCAAAACGAGGATGCCCCAATTTCTCAGGTGAGAAGCAAATTTTGTTTCTCACATAACATTTTCGTAAATAAACCAACAACTTTATTCAATTGTGGAGCCCACAATAATGAAAAAGTTGTTGATTTATTCACGAAAATGCCATTATGAGAAACAGGGAATTTCCCGAGCAAAACTAGAAATTTAAACAAACCTGTGCCCAAATGCCGTGCAAAGATAAATGGTGAACATTATCGAGAGCTTTGATAAGGCTAAGCAATACTTGAAGATCTTCAACTTGACCTAATGTCACAGTTGCGAAGGCTATTTCTGCTTCTACCAGCCGACTCATATTTGTAATAGAAAGTCGTTTAGGTAGATTATCATAATAACCAAGGTACTCCAAATTAGGAGTATTGATAAGCACAAAATCAGTGTTGCTAAATTCATCAACAAGTTTATATATTTCTAAATGCAACCTCCGGAGAGAAGACGAAGAAATACGTGTGTAGTTGACATGATTCCAATTTGCTACAACTTTGAGATCTTCAAGTATAGGGCAGCTTGAAACCAACCTTGGCAACAAGCCATCCTCGTTAATGAGAGTGGCATAGAGGTGTAGTAATTTCAAGTTTGGAAGACGAAAGGAAGGCATGGTGCAAACTTGATCAAGACCGAGGTTGACATCAAGTTTGAGCACCTCCAACGTCTCACACAAGAAGATAGCTGGTGGAAGCTGACCCGGTTCCCTGACATGAATTCGGAGATCAAGTTGTTTGAGGCCAATACGGGTTATAGCAAAAGAGATCCACGGCTTGGTGTTCAAGTCCGGAAAACAGTCTTTCTCACATCCAAAAACTTTATGTTTGGTGCGACCCAAGTATGTGGTGGCGTAGTCCTTGCCTAGATGAAGTCTAAAGCTGGTGAGATACCGAGACTGATGCGCACGCAGAACAGTCTCAACAAAAGATACAAAACTAGGGAAACGATGGATTGCATATGGATGTTGCAAACAATTCGAGACAGGTGAATCACTCAAGTCTAGGGTCGTAATCCATGGAAATGCACGTTTAATAGTACTAGACAATGAGCAAGTAGCAACAGCATCCTTGGTAGGAAGCAAAGAAAGTATCCGAATTAACAATTCATTAGGCAAACTGGATAGCCTATCTAACATTAGGCTATCATCTTGTAAGGTAGTAGTAGCACATGGTTTCAACCCGAAATCCATAGACTTGAAATCAAATTATCCCTGCTTTATCAATCCATGATGAACAAGTTAATTGGGGACAAAGGCAGTCATACAACAAGTATTTTACGGAACAAGTTTTATATATGTCAAATCGTTGCAAATAATATGTAACCGATACAGTATAATGTAAGAAAAGTTGCATGCTTATACAGAATAAAGTTACCTTCTTTACAATAAGTTTATACAATAAAGAGTAATCCTGATGTAATCATATTATTGTTTTTAAGAACTTTTATTATCCCATTAAAAAACATCTGTTAATTGACAACATAATTCATAACTAAATTTGGGTCAAAACCAGGGAAAGGAGGTCTAATTTCAGAGTTAATCCTAACATTAAAGGCTTGTGCAGTACATTAGCAACCGAATTTGATTCAACCTTAAAATAATTTTAGGGATATTTGTTTCAATAATCAAGTTAGTTTTCTGGTAAAATAATAATAATGTAATCGCTGATTATAATCTTTCATAATCTTAGTATTTAGAACCAATAATTCAGATTTTTGGAAATTAAATTAGTTAATTAGACCAAAATAAACCCTAGATTGTGAAATTGATATGATGATGATAACAATTTACCTCAGAAGCTGCTTCAACGGAGGATACGAGTATTAGAGATTAAGCTGCTTCGATGAAGAACGTGGAGAGAAAGAGAACCCAAATAAAAGCCTTAACCCGCCACTATTTAGTATTTATTCAACCGATTTATCCTTTAGACTAGTCCTGATTTGGGCTCAATTCTATTTGCTATGTTCCAAACTTCCAATCCCTCCCAATTTTTATTATGAACTTACAGGGTTCGAACCCGTTGTCCTTCTTATTAAGTACTGTCCTAATTATCATTACATTAACAAGAATAACAACTAATTGGTTGACCTCCCACAGTTATAAATAGATTAGATCCGTATAATAAAGTACATTGTATATGATCCCTATAAATTTTCTTAAACTTAGTGAACACCCTATTGTTGTAATTAATATGAAACGAAGAGAGTATTTATAAAAAGTTTAATTAAGGGTGACAAGAAAGAGAAATGATAAAATATTTAAGAAATTGGATTTAGTGGGTGAGAATAATTATAAAATAATAAATGAGTTATTTTTAAATATAAAATTGTTCCAATATAAAATTGCACGATTATAAAAATAGCAATTTGGGGCAACACCCAGATTATTCACTATCACTAAAAGAATCTATCAATCAATCAATCAATAACTATATACTAAAAGACACACCAATAATGACACGTGTCATTCTCTGGTGTGTCCCTTAGTTTTTTTTTATTTTTTTTTACTGTATTTAAGGAAACAAATATTAAATAAAAATAAAGTATAAAAACCTATACATAAATAAAAGATTTGATGTATTCTTGACAACTATATAAACTTATGTAAAAGGAAAACCAAAAAAAAAAAAAAATCAAACTTAGCTTTAACATAATTTTTGCCAATTATAGTGTCATATACTTCAATAATAGCATTTTTTTTATTTAATATCTTTATAAAATAATACATTATATTTAGAAGCTTCAAGAAAGTAACTAGAATATAAAAATTACTTAAAATAAAATATTTGATAAATCCTTCCACAAAAATATTAACAACGGCAGAGTATAAATTATAGGAAAAAAAACGAAATCTTATATTTGACATATTGAGTGTAATGTACTACTCCGTATTTTTTTACAACACCAATTTACTTTCTAAAAAAAAAATAGAAATATATTTACGGGTTAAATACATACTTCCTCCGTTCTTTTTTACTTGACCCGCTTTGACTTTTACACTATTCACCACTCCTCCTTTGACCGTGTTTTGTGAATAATAATTAAAGAAAAACATATTCATGTAAGATATTTTTAAATTCGTTTCAACAAGTACTATCATAATATATAACTTTTATAATTTTAACTTATCGAGAATTAAAGTTATTGATCGTTAAAATTTTGCATTGGTAAGCGTGATAAAAGAAACAGGTTAAGTAAAAAAGAACAGAGGAAGTAGTACATAGCTTTAAAAAATTCATTTGGTTAATAAGCAAAAAAAAATGATATTAATATGTTGGTTAAATATACAAATATATATAGGTCAGGTTTTGTCAAATGTGTATATTAAAATACCTGTATGGCTAATGAGCTCTTTCATAATAAATACATCATACTATTTTAGACAAATTTATATTTTTTGAAAAACAAATGTATGTTTAATTAAATTATACAGTAATATTTATTTAAAAAAAAAGAAAAATTAAATTATAGTATTTAGGTTTTTTTTTTTTAAAAACAAATTCATTTTAGTATTTTTTGTTTTTGTTAACAAATGTATATTTTTTTATTAAATATTATTTTATTGAATAATTATTTAAATTACCGTGTATGACACGGGATCTAATCTAGTTTTCAAACAAAAAGAGTACTCCATAAATCTAATCCATTAAAAATAGAGGTTAACTCTAGGAAGTCATCATGGACTATATATCCAGTATCCACGAGACCACGACATTACCGTAATAGCTGCGGCCCAAAATCACAAATAAAATTATAACCCAAAATTATTTTCTACAACTATGAACTCGCGCCATTTTTCGGCAATGGCGGATTGAAACATTGAATCTACTGATTACATAATCTCAAATCTTTACTTTTAGCATACAAATTTATACTTCATCAAAAATGGCGATCTTTCCAATTTCTATGAAGAATTTATCATCAAAACCAGCAATTTTAGGAGAGAGAAAGAGAGTTGAAGAAACTGCAAAGATGAGGGTACGACATTACAATGGTTGGAGTATTCGCCAGAATTCTTACAGAAAATCAGTGAATAACTATGGAATTACATGAAATTTCTCCAAGTTTGAGGGATTTTCTTATTTTTGGTGAGGTGATTTAAGGTTTTGCTTTGCCTATTACATGTTCGACGAAATGCCTCTGAGAATAGGGTGGAGCTTCTCAAGTATTAATTTTGAACCATACTTGGGTTTTTCATAAGAAATTTGTTGTAATTAGTAATTCTTCTTGTGATAGTTATGATTTGCTGTCCAAGGGGCTGCATCAAGGTGGGAAAGTGACGAGCTTCGAAGCTTCGAGGGTGAAGGAAAGGTGGTATTTGATGGTATTAATCATGATTCAAAGTGATGTGACATTCTGAAATAATTGGGAGAATCATATAGTATTGATAACATCATAACAAGGAAGAGCAATCCTCATCATTGATGATTGTTCATATTGTGGGGGTTGGCCAAGGTAATGGGAAATGGCTGGTGGTTGATGCATTTTCTAGGCAGCTTTACATGGTTATTCAAAGAACGCAATGCTTGGGTTTCAGGTTTCGGGTTTACGAGTGAAACGAAGATGTGCAATTATGGGAAAAAAGGGTTAACTACTAGGGAGACAATGTTATTTGTGGATATCAATTTTTGTTTTAGTGCCTCAATATTGCGAATTTCACATGGTTTTCTTGATCAGCATAAATGTGATTATGTAGATGATATAGACAGTATTTTGTTCGAGAAGTCAGATGTTGGCACTGGTTGGCACGAACAGCGGATTGATCTTTTTTTGATACGAAGACTTCTTGAGCTAGCTTATGGTATCATGTCTCTCTTTCAATCTGATTTGGTTTATATAATTTTCATCTGGGGGAACTTGTTAGTGATTTCAAATTGTGGTATAATAGCCTTAGGTTTCGCAAACTGATCAGGGTGCCACAAATATGGTCATACTGGTCGAATGAGATTGACAATTCTAGCATAATATGTAGCCAAACTTGTAGAACCAGCCTACTCGTCAGGGTAGGTGCAAAAGGATGTGCAGTGTCTTCTAAAGAGAGATTTGGAGGTGATTTATGTCTGAAAAGGCTCTGTATTAGACAGACGTGAAGTTGTTCGAGGATGTACTTGGAGTCTTGGAGTAATGTGAGGTTAGAAAGTGGTTAAGGGCCAGAGAGATGGCTGCTCTGGATCGGAGGGAGATTTTGGCGAGCCAGAATAATTTTAAGACGGTAAGATAATAAATTTAACGGAACCATTGTTGTTGCAACTTAAGAGCAGAAGTCAATCTTTTTGTTATTGCTCCATCAGCTGCTGTTTAGAAAATAAGAAGATCGTGTATAGTTGTGGCTTTGCATACAATGAAACTCCAAGAGTCATAGACTTATAAAGAAGCTTTAATCTTTATATCCTAATTATACATGTTCTATTCTGTTGCACAAGCTTAAAGAATCCTGTCTGATGTATTGTTGAATGGTTACTTAAATTGCCTTGTAAATAAATGAATTAGAAGCCACAGTTCTTGATTTTACACCCTTTTTTTTTTTTTGAAGTTAAGGATGCAATACTTAAGTTAAAGTTCGGTTACAATCAAAGATCACTGGGACATCACCAGTCAAAGTAGTACTAGAGTTTACATTACAAAAGTTCATGTCTCTCTCAAAAGCTACAAGACAAGTATCTGGTGGATTAGACAAAATACAACATTCATTCAGGCGATCCAGATTGCTCCTAGCATCCTTTGCAAGCACATCAGCTACTGCATTGCTCTCTCGCTTCTCAAAGCGCATATCCACATGGAGGTCCATCCTTAGGTCCCTGCAATTTAGTAACATCGATGGAGCATTAGAGGTACAGTCATTCGATAAAATATCATCAATTGCTCGTTTAGCATCAGAGCAGAGGATTGTATTTGTCCAGTTTCTGGTCTTAATCAGATTCAACCCCAGATGGATAGCTTTCAATTCGGCATCATAACTTGAGGCTAGAAAACCTCTCCAGTTTAGCCCATCAATCCAGGCACCCAGAGAATTTCTACACACTACAGCGCAGCCAGCTTCTTTTGTGGAGATTAGAAACGATGCATCACAGTTTACTTTGAAGAAATTTGAAGGAGGGGGAGACCAGTGTACAGGAGAGGGCTTCGGACTTTCAGAGCTTCACTTTGAAGAAAAGAAAAACTCTGAAGCAGCCCATTTACACTGAGAGATTGCTGAAGAAATTGGGGTGTTTGAATTTGAGAAGTACCAAGCATTACGCCTCAACCAAATATGCCACATAGCAAAGGTGAACACAACATATATTGCATACAGAGCTTCTTTTTAACCAAAAAAAAAAAGGAAGTTATTTTTATATATTGCATGTTGATTTATTTAACAAATTCATGATGACTATGCAGAATTGCAGATTGTGTCATCATGAACAACTAGGCTGGACCGTGCTTGGAGATAGACAAATCAATCAGTTCGCATCGTCGTTGTGGTGAGTGTGTTTATTGTAAGATTGGTCACAATGCTTCGCAACACATTGATTTTTAGTTATATCTAGATAAAACCCTGTTCTTTTGTTCTTAGTATTTTTTTTTTTTGTTTGCTTGCTTGTTTGTTAGTTATGTCTACCTATGCTCGTTCTTTCCAATTTCCATTATATGTCTTTAATTAACTTTGATATCTGTCAGTTTTGTAGTCAAGATCTCTATTTTTTTTCCTTTTTTTTTTTTTTTTTTTTTGAATTGGATACTAGAATAATGAGGAAATAATGTCCAATCCCCAGGAGTTGCAAACTTTTGTATTCTTACCTGCCTAAGCGTGCAGAATTGCGTCCCATGGAAGGTTAGCTGCTAGCTTGATTGGTGACTAAGTAGTATACATCTTAGGCAAGCGTTTAGTAATGTAGTTTACACTATCTATAGCTTAGATATTGAAAGGGAAAAAAGGACCAGAGAGATGGTGAGCTGAGAGAGTGCCTTGGGATCATTTATATAAAGCCCCATACAGTACGGCTTATTACTTCAGATGATAACTACATGCTGGGATAGTATATTGTTACTAACAAAAATATGTTGACTTGCTGTTAGTGTGAATTAAAGACGAGCCTTGTACCTGAAGAGATGTTTGGGCTTGGATCAAATGCTGTTGTGATGTGTATACTTGAGGCCTCAGTCAGTATTCCAACACACTATATAAAACTGGTAATGAGTCTGTGTCTAACGTCTAGGCAATGATGTAAAGCTAAGAAACAGATCAAAGATGTGATAGGGTATTAGGATGGGCTCAGTATTTTCCGTCTGCCTGAATTCTGCAGTCCTACTAGTAACCGTGGCTTTTAGATCATAGTTTAGGAGCAGAAAACATCCATTATGTGCCTGGTCCATGGGTATTGTATTGCTTATTAGGTTTTATTTTGAGTGTCAGGAGCCATCCAAATGAGCAAGAATAGCCTTGGGTACGTGATAATACATTCTCGTAGGCTGGACTAGGAAGTCATCGGTATGTGTTATTCATTATTGTATGCTGTTTATAAAATCTTCTAAAGGTATATTGTGCCCCGCCTAATTTGCTATAATGACCAGGCAATGTAAAGTCCCGTTCTACACGGTTTAATAATTGTAAGGACTAGCTTACTGATCAATCACAACAGCTTTATTTATGGTCAAGTCTTTAGTGTTCTTTGAGGGGCAAGTTGCTCCAAGTACATAGCTAGTTAGCTACATATGTAAGAGATTTGCAATGCTTAGAATTTTGTATTTTTGGTCTCGCCGTCTTGGATACTTCCCAAAACTTTACCAATACAGGGAAATATAACTACCCAATCAATAGCAGTCGACCTATTAATTCTACTCAGTTACCAAGTCAACCCCATGCTTCTGTGTGTTAAATAAGTAGCAATGGACGTTTAAAACACGTACTTTCTGGGTTACTTGACTTACTTCTCCGATTATATCCTCTTAATATCAGAATTGTAGAGAAAATTTACAAAGCATTACATTAATTACATGTACGAAAAAAATGGGTGCTCAAGCTCAACAGTTTATAGCATTAGTACTAGTGTTTATTTTGAATCTCAACACCTTATACTGTTTAAATAGTCCGTTATTCCCCTACAAAGAAAGCCAACCCAGCTACTACGAAGTGCTCGAAGCCATACAGCCCACACCGTCAATCAAATGCATGACAAACGAGGCCACTTGTGAGGCTATAGCAGGTTATGTTACACAGAGTAAAACTACACTGGGCCATATCGAATCCTTGTTTCAGGTGAAGAGCCTGAGCTCCCTCTTGCAGACTAACTTCCTGCCTCCTTCTACCCCTCGGAATTTTCTGATTTATGGAGGTCAGACGGTAAGGATCCCATTCCCTTGTCACTGTAAGAACGGAACAAGCCTCTCTGATGGCCTTCCTGTCCACACTGTTACCAAGGCTGAGAATGGTAAGGGCCTAGAATATCTGAAAGTGATATGATCGTCGGATCATTTCATTAGCTGTGTAAATATTATATACAAATTACAATAGCAATCTAATGCTATAATTACGGTAACAAACTAGGAAAGGATTAATCCTAAATATACACTTAACTAATATAAACAAGAGATATATACAAGAATATATTTGCATATATTCTAACACACCCCCGCAGTCGTAGCGAGATAGTCACGGACGCTAAGACTGGCACGGAAATCATCAAATAAAACCCGGGGAAGTCCCTTCGTAAAAATATCTGCAATCTGATACTGAGAGGGAACATGTAAAACTCGTACCTCGCCCTTTGCGACCTTCTCACGGACAAAATGGATGTCCATCTCAATGTGTTTCGTGCGTTGGTGCTGCACGGGATTACCAGAAAGATAGATGGCACTCACATTGTCACAATACACAATAGTTGCTGTTCGAATAGGAAAATAGAGCTCGAGCAACAAATTTCTGATCCAACAAGAATCAGATACCACATTAGCAACCCCACGATATTCTGCCTCTGCACTAGATTTAGATAATGTAGGTTGCCGTTTTGAAGACCAGGAAATCAAATTATCCCCTAAGAAAACACAATAACCTGAAGTAGATCGCCTGGTGTCGGGGCATCCCCCCCAATCCGCATCAGTATAAGCAACAAGTTTAGTAATGGAGGACTTATACAGATGCAAACCATAAGACAAAGTGTCCTGTAAGTAGCGTATAATACGCTTCAAAGCTCCCATGTGCGCATTGCGCGGATCATGCATATGGAGACAAACCTGCTGAACTGCATAAGAAACGTCAGGTCTAGTAAAGGTCAAATACTGAAGGGCACCTGCAAGACTCCTGTACTTAGTAGGATCCTCATATGGAGCATCATGAGAAGCACTAAGTTTGGATTTTGTGTCAACTGGTGTCGGACAAGGACTACAGTTGGACATGCCGGCCTTATCAATGATAGAAGAAGCATACTGTTTCTGGACAAGAACATACCATTAGCATCACGAGTGACAGCAATGCCCAAAAAGAAACTCAAAGGACCTAAATCCTTCATAGCAAATTGGGAGCCCAAAAGATCCATAATACGTGCCCGTAAGCAATCAGAGGAAGCTGTGAGTATGATATCATCAACATATAACAGAATATAGGCAGTATCAGATCCCTGCCTAAATATAAACAGAGAATTATCAGATTTACTGTTAGCAAATCCAATAGAGATGACAAAATCTGCAAACCGCTGATACCAGGCTCGAGGAGCCTGTTTGAGACCATAGAGAGAGCCTCGCAATAGACACACATGATCAGGGCGACTTTTGTCGCGAAAACCCATGGGCTGATGCATATACACTGTTTCATTGAGCTTACCATGCAGAAAAGCATTCTTGACATCCAACTGATGGATCGGCCAAGAGTGAGAGATAGCAATGCTAAGAACAGTACGAATAGTGGTCGGTTTTACAACCGGACTGAAAGTCTCATCACAATCAATACCCTGCTGCTGAGTCTTACCATCAGCCACAAGACGAGCCTTATACCGCTCAAAAGAACCATCAGATTTCGTTTATGACGAAATATCCACATAGAACGAATGACATTCACATTAGGTGGCCGAGGAACCAAATCCCATGTATGATTGTCAATAAGAGCATTATATTCATCTAACATTGCATTTTTCCAATTAAGGTCACGAATAGCACTAACCGGGTCCTTTGGTATAGGAGAAATGGTGGTGGTGGTCATGGTGTTTAAGTTGGAAAAATACTTTGGGTTAGGTTTAATAATGCCGTCTTTAGCTCTAGTGGTCATTGGGTGAGATGCGGTATCTTGGGGAGCGGTGGCCGAGGTAGGTGAGTCGTGGCTGCTGGCAGTCAGTGGGTGAGATAGATCTTCACTTCGTGAGGAAGTGAAGATTGGGCTGGAAAATAGAGGGGGAGTGAGGAGAGGAGTGTATTGGGCTTCTGGGTGTGAAGAGCCCACTTGCGAGATGGTGACAGACGAAGGCCCAGAAGGTGACCCATCACTTGGTCCTGGAGAAGGAGGAGACCGAAGTGAGGGCGGGCTGTTGGGGGGCGTGGGCTGAAGTGGAAATGGATTCGGCCCAGGTGGAGAAGGAGGAGGAATATTAGAGGAAGAAGGCCCAGACGAAGTGGGATGGACTGGAGAAGGAGTTGGGTGAGGTTGAGCGGTGCGCAAATGGTGAGTGTGATTTGGTGGAGAGTAGTCCACGAAATCATAATCATCTAATTTCGGTGTGTGAACCTTTGAAAACGGGAATTTGCTTTCAATAAATTTCACATGCCGACAAATGATGATTTTTCCATTTGATAGATTATAGCATTTCGAACCACGATGATTAGGCGCGGGGCCAAGATAGACACAAGGAGTGGACCGTTCTTGCAATTTATTTATGGAGGTAGAAGGAAAAAGAGGAAAACATAGACAACCAAAGACACGTAATGCCGAATAGATTGGATCACGTTGGTATAAAACTTGTGCTGGAGAGTTATAACCTAAGACTTTAGTTGGTAGAATGTTTAGAAGATAGGTAGCCATAGATAATGCATGGTGCCAAAAAGAGAGGGGCAAGGATGCATGAGCAAGAAGGGTCCGAATCATATTATTGATGGTTTTTATGTGTCGTTCAGCTTTACCATTTTGAGGAGAAGTGTGAGGACAAGAGAGACGATAGAGCATACACAAATTGTTATTTTAAATCCTTGTATAATAATTTTCTCATTAAAAAATTTCCGAGACAAAGGGAGTACTCTATAAGTAAATACTATGTAAAATCCATATAAAAATAGAGGTTGATTGGTTGCGGCCCAAAATCACAAACAAAATTAAATTCCAAAATTACATTCTCCACCTATGAAAATGCGCGCCATTTTTTGCCAGCAATGGCGGATTGAATCATAGTGATCAGATAATCCCTAATCTTACATTTATCATTCAAATTTACCCTTCATAAAAAATGGCAATATTTCAATTTTATGAAGATTTTATCCTCAAAATCAGCAATTTTAAGAGAGAGAAAGAGAGTTGAAGAAACTGCAAAGGTGAGGAGAGAAAGCTACCATAGCAGGGATTTTTGCCGGAGTTCTAACTAAAATTAATGAATAAATATAGAATTCCATGAAATTTCTCCATTTTTCTTATTTTTAGTGAGGTGATTTAGGGGTTTTGCTTTGCCGTTTACATGTTCGGCGAAATGCCTCTGAGAATGGAGTGGAGTTGAGCTTTTTAAGATTAATTTTGAACCATAATTGGGGTTTTGCTAAGAAAGTTGTTGTAATTAGTAATGCTTGTTGTGATAGTGATGATTTGCTGTCCAAGGAGCTGCATTGAGGTGGGAAAGTGACGAGCTTCGAAGTTTCGAGGGTGAAAGAGGGGGAGGGAAAGGTGGTACTTAATGGTGCTAATAATGATTCAAAGTGATATGACATTACAAAATACAAGGGAAAATAATATAGTGTTGATAACCAAGGAAGAGCTATCCTTATTGTTAATACAAGGTAGCAGATTAATGTGCCTCAAGACTTCTTGAGCTAGTATATGGTATCATGTCTCCCTTTCAGTCTGCTTTGGTTTGTTGTATAATAGCCTTAGGTTTCGCAAACTGATCAGGTGAAAATTTGGAGGCGATTAAGGCCTGAAAAGGCTTCGTATGGGACAGGTGATTATGTGAAGTTGTTGGAGGTTATACTCAAGTAATGTGAGCCTTGTGAGGTTGGAATGGGCTAAAAGACCGGAGATTGTGAATTGTGATGGTTCTCGAGGGAGGCTATGGTGAGCTGAGCTGAGAGAGAGTTTGTTGAGATCAGAAGGGAGACAACTAGTGTTATGTCGAAACCATTATCGTTGCAAACTGACTTGAAATCGTCAGAACAGGTAAGCTGATATTGTGCAGTTGAGTCCTTGGTTTTTTTCCATCTAGAAATGCTCTGTTCATTTCTACTTGCATTTTTCCGTGCTTGTTAGTTGATTATCTGCTTATTGCCGTTCTTTTCTCAAGCATAGGTGCTCTTTGTCTTTGCTATTATAGGCTTCATCTTATATATTGTTAATTGATTATGTCGTCTTCAACTACTCGACTTGATAATTGTAAGGACTGTGAATCTATGATGGGTTTCACCACCATCTTGCTGATTACGACGCCTTTATCAAGGTCAAGTCCTCAATGTTTTTCAAAGGGAAATTTGAGTCAATATACTGCACAATACACCAAGTATTAGTCCAATTAATATACTTTTCAAAGTTGTCAGCTGAATGTAAAAGAGGAAAAATATAATAAAAATGTAGGTAGAATTTTCTATGCCTATGTCCCTAAGATATTGTTAAACTCAAAACCACAAGTCCAGAACTAACAGTTCTAATATTGCAAAAAATGAAGCAGATGGATGTTCCTGAGTACTATATATCACTCTCTTTGATCCTACTCTTTGCTTTTGTATCCTTCTCCGCTCAAGACTTAAATTATACAGACCCATTGCCATCTTTCAAGTGTGTGACCAACAATGCTACATGTGAAGCCCTGGTAGGTTACGTCTCCCAAAACACCACTACATTTGGCCACATTCAATCCTTGTTCCAGGTGAAGGATCTGAGCTCTCTATTGGGGGTCAATCTTTACCCTCCTTCTACCCATGAAGACTACATCATAGGGGTCAATCAGACAGTCAAGGTCCCCATCCCATGCCGCTGCATCAATGGTACTGGTCTCTCCGACAGAATCCCCATCTACACTGTTGCCCCTAATGATACTGCATACTCTATAGGAACGTATATTTTCTCAGGATTGGTGGCAAATGGATCAAATCCTGAACTTCCAGGACTGGTGAGCTACCAGCAGATTATTGCCGCCAATCCAATAATGGATTTCCTTAATCTTACGATTGGAACAAAGCTGTGGATCCCACTTCCCTGCAGTTGTGATACTGTGGTGCACTATGCACATGTGATGCCACCCGGGAGCACTCTGGATCAGGTTGCTGCGGAGTTTAATATCACATCAGAAACTTTAGCTAGTGTAAACAACATAACTGATCCTTCCAAGGTTAAAGCTGATCAGGTCATTGATGTCCCGCTTAAAGGTTCAGTTCTTCAGAACCTTGCTACTCCTTCTGCAGGTAATTCTTAATAAAGAAGACTAATACTCTATACTTTACTACATACTGGTTAGTACTCAACATAGCTAGCAGTTCAAGAAATCAAGCCTAAAAACTTAGTATGGTAATAAGAATGTTAAAAGAGCTCACAATGCGCAGTTTGAGTGAACGAATGCGAGTAAACGTAAAATTTTAGAAAGATCAATACAGCAATTTTATAATATTGCTAATGCATTAATTCAACATCACTGCACAATTGCACATTAACTTGGCTTTATTTTAGCATTTCATCTGCAAAGGAAAAGTGGGCAGTGTTTGATAACTAATCTTCTCAAAGAAATTTGATGAAGGAAAATTAGTTTCCAGTCATATTTTTCTTCTTTGGGGAAAGTATTATCAATACAAGTTTAGTCAATAATTTTTTAATTAACAGCTAGATCCTAGCTCTTGAAGTGTTCTACCATAATATCAAGACGACGCTTTTCCTTTGCATAAGACCAAGTTTCTTCATATCGATTTTGATTATATAAAAGAAATGTATCGATGTCTAGTACTTTGTTGTTAATCATCATTTCTTAGCAAATATAGAAGAGAATTGGCATCCTAGCATCATCTCTTTCATAAAGCATCTGAAATTATTCTTGATTAAGAATCATAGAACAGAGGTCATCATCAGATTGTAATTTTGACAGTGTTAATGAGAATAAGACTATATATGTGACAAAATTGATGTATAAGACTCTTCTTGGAGTTCCTAAGCACGATTATTTTAGTGTTTTACATGTAAATGAAACAAATCACAGCTGCACATATTTAAAATTCCTTTCCTTACCATTTCTAATTTTTTCTCTGTTTTCTTATTTTTTCATCTAAAGCTGATGGGGCAGTTCTGAAGAAATTGATCTCTACACTCAGTCCTGTATCAGGTTGGTATGGCTCCAACTTCTGCATCTGGTCTGGGATTATTTGCACCAGCAATGGCTTCGTCAAATCCATTAGCTTACCCTCCCGTAATATATCTGGTAGTCTTTCCCCCGATCTCAACTCCCTGTCTCAGCTCACCACAATCTATCTCCAAAACAACCAACTCTCCGGCCCTCTCCCATCCTTTGCCAATCTCAAATCCCTCCGAGAGATACACCTTGACTCTAACAACTTCACTTTAGTCCCAAATGGCATTTTTTCAGGCCTTAACCTCCTTCGAATCCTCTCTTTAAATAATAATCCGCATCTTAGTCCTTGGGCCTTTCCGGCTGAATTGACTGATTCTAGAATTTTGGTATCCTTCCAAGCTAGCAATGCCAGTCTCATGGGACCTATACCAGATATTTTTGACTCCCTCACCAGTTTCCAGAATCTGAGGCTATCATATAACAATTTGACAGGGTCATTGCCAGGTTCTCTTTATAAGACCCAGATGCAGAACTTGTGGCTTGAAAATCAGCATATGGGTCTATCTGGCTCCCTTGATGTTCTTGCAGAAATGAGATTATTGAAGCAGGTCTGGCTACAAGGAAATAAATTTACTGGCCCAATTCCTGACCTTTCAAACAACACTGGTATATTCGATCTACAACTGCAAAACAATCTGTTAACCGGTGTTGTTCCAAATTCCTTGATGTCTTTGCCCGGATTAGTCAACATCTCATTGCAGAACAACAAGCTCCAAGGCCCATTACCAGCTTTCCCTGACAGTACTGATGTGACTCTTGGGACAACAAACCTATTCTGTCAAGATGTTCAAGGAGCTTGTGATTTTCAAGTGACAACATTGCTAGAGGTTGCTGGAGCTCTGGGCTATCCTCTGAAGCTGGCTGAGGCTTGGCAGGGTAATGATGCATGCAATAAATGGCCATATGTAACCTGTGATGCCTCTGGAAACATCATTAGAGTAAACCTATCCAAGCAGGGATTCAGCGGTACCATATCTCCTGCTCTTGCAAACTTGACATCTCTAAGTGAGTTATACTTCGACAATAACAACTTGACTGGTACCATACCAGCAAGTTTAACAACCTTGCACAGTCTCAAAGAAATAAACCTCTCAAACAATGATCTTAGAGGAGAAATCCCGAATTTTAAGTCCACGGTGATTGCCCTCACTTATGGCAATAAGAATATTGGAAACAACACAAACAATAGCACTGTTAGTGCGAGTAAAAAAACTCCTAAGAAGACTTCTAAGATACTACTAGCAGCATTAGCTTTGACATTTTCAATTGTTTCATTCTGGGTTATGCTGTATGTATTAAAAAAAAGAAGGCATAATGCAAAACAGAAAGAAGATGCAGAGCAATGGGAGGGTTTCTTGCATCTAGCACCTGACTCTCCACTAAGGTTCTCTTATCACGCTTTGAAGACAGCAACTGATAACTTCAATGTGCTCCGAAAGCTTGGGGGAGGTGGCTTTGGGACTGTTTTTGAAGGAAACTTGAATAACACGACCAAAATTGCTGTTAAGAGGTTGGATTGTCTTGGACAGGGAAGGAAGGAGTTTCTGGCGGAGGTACAGACTATAGGAAGCATACACCATGTCAACTTGGTGAAATTGGTTGGATTCTGTGCCGAAAAAGTACATAATTTACTAGTCTATGAGCACATGAGCAATGGTTCACTAGACAAATGGATTTTCAAGACCAATTCAAGAGATGCCCTTCCTTGGGATACTAAAAGAAAAATCATCCTGCATATTGCCAAGGGACTTGCTTATCTGCATGAGGACTGTCAAAAGCGTATAGCCCATCTAGATGTAAAGCCCCAAAATGTGCTTCTCGATCAGGAATTTAATGCTAAACTATCTGATTTTGGCCTAGCAAAACTAATGGATAAGGACCAAAGTTATGTTCTGACTCAAATGAGGGGAACTCGAGGTTATCTCGCCCCTGAATGGTTAGGCAGAAAGATCACGGAAAAGGTCGATGTCTATAGCTATGGGGTTGTGGTGCTAGAAGTAATTTTCGAGAGGAAGAATTTGGATTGCTCTGAAGAAAGCACTCTAATCATGCAGGTTAAAACGAAGATAGAGGAGAATAAATTACTTGATCTACTTGATAAATGCTCTGAAGATATGCATCAAAACTTTGAAGACATAGAAATGGCAGTAAAACTTGCAATCTGGTGCTTGCAGATTGAACCAGCAAGGCGGCCTTCTATGTCAACGGTGGTAAAAGTTCTGGAGGGCTCAGTATTTCTCGAAAACATTGATGACTTTTCCTTGACAAGCCCAGTTACCTATGGAAACCCGACCTTGGAGCCTATAACAGAAATTTCTGATTCTGTTCTCTCTGGTCCGAGATGAGGCAGGTACTGCCAACAAATTTCTGAGTGATCATTTGTTGCATAAATGAAAATTTTCTGTAGGAAATACGAAACGTTGTCAACATGGGCTTAATAGCTAAGAGCAGCCGAAGTTTTTTTTTTTTTCCAAATGGTAAGATACAAACTGCAACTCTGTGGGGAATTTAGTCATGCGCACACAAACAGCTTTATTACATATTTACATGTTTGCTCATCTCTTTAATTGTAATAATATTTGGCACTGTATTAGTACTTAATCAGAGTATTCAACTTTGGTAGCTGGAAAAGATAAAAAGTTTCCACCAATGTTCTACCTAGGAGGCTGGGATCATCTTTATAAATATCCAAGTAGGAAAATACTCCGTAGTGTATTTTCGATGAACTGCTGATTGATAATTTGATGTTTTCATTGTAATTCAAAAGAGGGCAAGGTAAGTCACATTGCTACTCCAAAAATAACCTTGGAGAAATCTCAGGTTCCCTGTTTTTTATTTTTTTATGTATTGCTACATTAAACTCTCTGAAATCTGAGTAGCTAGGATGCAATATTGTCATGCAAAAGCAACTTTGAATGAAGAACTGCAGTTGCTTACCAAGATACATATGCATTAATTTATGTTGTTTCAGTACCTCTATAATGCATAATTGGACTGACATGATCCGAATCTGATCTAGAGCTTTGAACTACCTGTTTGCAGCCTTATGTAACCTATGATTGTGGTGAACATTTGAGATTAAAGATAAAATTGCGAAGTTTCGAGGGTGAAAGAGGGGGAGGGAAAGGTGGTACTACTTGGAGGAATTGAACTAAGAGAAGATAGAGAGTGATGTCGAAAAAAAATGAGGTGCTACTGTCCCGTTTGCTCTGATAGTAACGACGTTTGTTGAAAATTAAATGGGCCCACTTAACGCCTATATTCCGTCAGTTAAGGATGAACATTACAATTCAATATAAAACTAATATTTGCCAATCAGCCTGATTGACTGGGTTTGACTCTAGATCACACATAAACTTTAGGTATACACACAAAGTACTTGAACTATGCTACTATGTTTCAGTAGTTGTTAGAATTTGGCCTGACTGTATTTACTGAAGAGGATTAAAGATATGTAATGACTCAAATAAGATAAACACTAAAGAGTACCAATGAACAAATCTGATTATCATCTACTACGTAAAGCAACCAATCATTGAGGACAGGCATAAGATAATCACTCGAGTGAACTCCAGTGAACCTATAACGTAGATGGTGTAGTTTCTTAATAGCCCCCGTGTCAGCAGAATGCCAAATAACCCAATGAGGAGGAGGAAAAAACAGGCCTGTGTATATAGGATTCTTCAGACTCATAAAATGCCTAACACCTTTATGCCATTTTGCTAATTTATACAAGCTTAACCAGATGGGATAATTGGCATAGTTTACCTGAAGATGATTCACTGTCACATAGTGGGTATACAAACCATGTCCTCTTGGATGGTCGTCAGCGTTGCCCATGAAAAAGATGAAGTTTGGTTTCTATGGAATTTTGTTAGCTGCCAATGCTAGAGAAAAGGAGACAAAACTCCCTATGAAGAAGATTGAATCCCCTAAAGACTCCACCCTTTCCCACTCTTCTTTGAGCACAAAAATATTAAAGTCCTATTGGCAAAATGGACCATTGTGGTGGCTGTTTCAACTAGAGCTGTCAAAAGTTGACCCGACCCGAAATACAGACTCAAACCCGATTATTAACCGACCCATCTGAACCCGAAAAAATGGTGACCCAAACCCAACCTAACCCGACATGAAACCAACCTTAGACCCGAGTTGACCCGAGTATGTGAGACCCGAACCCGAACATTAACTGACCTGGAGATGACCCGACCCAAATGTAACCCGTAAATTATTGACCTGAATCGAACCCGACTTGAACCGAAATTGACCCAAACCCATTTTATCCCGTCAAAACCCAAATTTAACCCGACTTGTTACTAGCCTGACCTGAATTCAACCCGACTCGTTCCTAACGCAACCCGAATTTAACCCAACCTGTTACAAACCCGACCCGAAATCAACTCGACTTGTTATTGAAGTGACCCAAATTCAACCCGACTTGTTATTGACCCGACCCGAATTTTACCAGACCTATTACTAACCCGACCCAAAAATTCAACCCGATTTGTTACTAAACCGACTTGAAATCAACACGACTTGTTATTAACCCGACCTAAATTCAACCCAAATTGTTCCCGACCCGATTTCAAATCACCTTAAATGCAATTTAGACCACCTTATTATTGTTGATTAGAGCATTTTGTCTAGGGAGACCAAGTCGGTCCAGGCCAACAAAAGAAAATAAAATTTCAATTTTGGAATTTTTGGACTTTTATTCGCTAGGAAATAAAATTGTCGTAAATGTTTATAATGGTCCCTAATATCCTTTGGGAGTACATCTGGCTGGGTGGAACCATCCAATTTGCCTTTAAACAACTGATTAACCGGTTTACAACTTGCACCGATTTCATCAACTCAAGCCTACCATGTACATTTATGACAACGAATAATGATCATATATGCCCGAAATGTATTCCCTAAAATTTCAAGACTTTTCGACACTAGACCCTGAAACCTCCAAAAAATTCTCAAAAAGCGTGGATAATAGCCTTCAATTTTGGAATTTTTTAAATTTTTTTCGCCCGGAAATACCGAAATGTTTACCATGGTCCCTAATACAACCCGGGAGTCCAATTGGGTGGGTGGAACCAACCAATTTGCCTATAAACGGCCAATTTACCGATTTAAACTTGCACCGATTTCATTAACTCAAGCCTACCACGAACATTTATGACAACAAATAGTGATCAAATATGGTTCCAAACGATATTATGTGACCCCGAGATTTATTCCTTAAAATCTCAAAGCTTTTCGATACCGGGCCCCGAAACCTACAAAATTTCTCAAAAAGCGTGGATATTAGCCTTTAATATTGGAATTTTTAGACTTTTTTTCGCCCGAAAATAATAATTGCCGAAATATTTAACATGGTACCTAATATCCTTCGGGAGTCCAATTGGGTGGGTGGAACCATCCAATTTGCCTTTAAACGACCAATTTACTGGTTTACAACTTGCACTGGTTTCATTAGCTCAAGCCTACCACGAACATTTATGACAACAAATAATGATCATATATGGTTCCAAACATCATTATATGACCTCGAGATGTATCCCTTAAAATTTCAAAACTTTTAGGTACCGGGCCCCGAAACCTCCAAAATTTCTCAAAAGCGTGGGTATTAGTCTTCAATTTTGGAATTTTTTGACTTTTTTCGCCCGGAAATAAAAATTGCCGAAAAGTTTTTCATGGTCCCTAATACCCTCCGGGAGTCTAATTGGGTTGGTGGAACCATCCAATTTGCCTTTAAACGGCCAATTTAATAATCGGTTTACAACTTGCACAGATTTCATTTACTCAAGCCTACTACGAACATTTATGACAACATATAATGATCATATATGGTTCCAAACGACATTATATGACTCCGAGGTGTATCCCCTAAAATATTAATACTTTTCTACAACGGGCCCCGAAACTTCCAAAATTTCTCAAAAAGCGTGGATATTAGCCTTCAATTTTGAATTTTTTTTATTTTTTACGCCCGGAAATAAAAATTGCCGAAATTTATACCATGGTCCCTAATACCCTCCGAGAGTCCAATTAGGTGGTTGGAACCATCCAGTTTGCCTTTAAACGACCAATTTACGGGTTTACAACTTGCACCAATTTCATTAACTCAAGCCTACCAAGAACATTTATGACAACAAATAATGATCATATATGGTTCCAAAATATGACCCTGTGATGTATCCTAGAGAATTTCAAGACTTTTCGACATCGGGCCTCAAAACCTCCAAAATTTCTCAAATAGCGTGAATATTAGCCTTCAATTTTGGAATTTTTGGACTTTTTTTCGCCCGGAAAATAAAAATTGTTGAAATCTTTACCATGGTTTCTAATACCCTCTGGGAGTCAAATTGAGTGTGTGGAACCATTCAATTTTCTTTTAAATGGCCAATTTACCGGTGTACAACTTGCACTGATTTACCAATTAACAACATCCAATTTAATTTCCTTGCACCGAACCCGACTTGAACTGAAATTGACCCAAATCCGTTTTAACTCGTCAAAACCCGAATTTAACCCGGCTTGTTACGAACCTGAGCTAATCGAATTCAACCCGACCGTTCCTAAACCGCCCCGAATTTAACCCAACCTGTTACAAACCCGACCTGAAATCAACCCGACTTGTTATTGACCTGATCCAAATTCAACCCAACTTTTTATTGACCCGACTCGATTTTTACCATACCTATTCCTTACCAAACCCAAAAATTCAACCCGATCTGTTACTAACCTGACTCGAAATTAACACAACTTGTTATTGGCCCGACCTAAATTCAACCCAAATTGTTCCTGACCCGATTTCAAAACACCTAAAATGCAATTTAGACCACCTTATTATTGTTGATCAAAGCATTTTGTCTTGGGAGACCAGGTTGGTCCAAGCCAGCAAAAGAAAGGAGCATCATCATCCTCAAATTTAAGAGTTAAATATAGTATATATTTGTTGTATGGTTAAAGGAGATAATTATCTTCATAAATTATAGACTATATTTCCCTACTATATTGCCATATATATTATAGTTAAAGGAAATAATTAGCTTGATAAAAATGATTACTATCTATTTATAGTTAGTTGAACTTGAATATGACCTGACTTGGAAATGACCCGACATGATTGTAACCTGCAAATTGTTGACTTGAACTTAACCCGACTTGAATCTGAGAATGACCCGACTTGGAAATGACCCAACCTGATTATAACCCGCAAATTATTGACTTGGACCGAACCCAACTTGAACTCGAGAATGACCTGACTTGAAAATGACCCGACCTGATCTGATTATAATCCGCAAATTATTGACTTGAACCGAACCTGACTCAAACCCGAGAATGACCCGACCTAATTCTCACCCGCAAATTATTGACTTGAACCAAACCCGACTCGAACTCGAGAATTACCCTAACCCGTTTTAACCCGTGAAAGCCCGAATTAAATCCATCCTATTGTTCACCCGACCCGAATGTAACCCGATTTGTTATTAACTCGACCTAAACCCGACCCAAACCCGATAAGAGGTATGACCCGACGTGACCCGATTCAAGCATGACCCAACCCAAACCCGACCCGTATAGGTTATGAAATATTCGAGTTGACCCGACCCGAGTTGACCCAACCCACTCTTACCCGACCCGTTTACCCGAATTGACAGCTCTAGTTTCAATCACAAGGACAAAATAACCATTTGAAGGCACCAAATACATAGTATAAGGACTATAAGGTGCTTGCAGCAGACCATCAGGGCCGGCATATATTTCACTTGTACAGAAGCTAGATCAAGATCAATGACTCCAATCCTGCATGTATTTAACTTAAAAGCATAGAAATACCCATTATGAAAGGCAATCTCACCAATCTTGCATTGTTTGTCTCCAAGGATTTTCCCGGTAGAATACACACCTCTCTTATCCAACCTCAAGAAAATCATCCAATCCAATCCACTTTGAGGGTCTTTAAGATGAATCAAACTGCAAACCTCAACCTCCCACCACTTTTTTTTGACACCAGTTTTGTTGATGTAATAGATGTAGCAGTTACAATGTTAGAGACTGCCACAAAGGATCTCCAAGAACTGCAAACCACCCGAAATAATACGTACTAATATTACGGCGACATAATTAGTTTTATTACAAAACTAAAATAACTTTAACCTAAACTAAATTAAATAACGTTTCATGAAACAAACCTTGAATTAAAATATTATTGTGTTGTGAAATTTAACGTTTCTTAAACAGTAATACAATGATAATTCTTCATTGTTTTTTTTTTCACACTTGTTGATAATTAGTATACTACTGATGTACTCAAATTGGAACATCTGACAAAATTGATATGGAATATTATTGTTAAACACATTAAGTACATTTGGTTTTGAAATTATTTCCTTCAAATCTTTAGTTAATTTTTGTCTAATTAAATAGGAATTAAAAAAAAATCAAATGAATCAAAACTCAGAAGTCAAAACATTTTTTTTCAACGAGACAATGTCACATAGTTGTATAGCCGCAAAGTAATGTTTGGGGTGAAAACTCATATACTAAGAATATATCGTTGAGGGTCTTGCGAGAACTGAAGTCAATGGAACTGCCACAAAGTATTAAGTAGGGTTTAATTAGATTCGTAACAACGTGAAGTTGATGAAACTACAAAAAAGGTTCCTTGTTAGATTTGGGAAACAAATAATCATCGTATACGATTGATCAAATACAAATAATAATAATAAACAAAATAATAAAATTATGAAAATAGGATATTATGAGGTTAGATGGTTGATAATTGTTTTTAGAGATGAAATGTGAATAGTTTAAAAAAAAATCATCTTGATTCACGCATCATGTATAATACAATCTCCGTTTCTTTTTAGTTGACACGTATTCTTTTTTAGGAATTTTTTTTTTAGTTGACACGTTTCCTTTTAGGGTAAATTTTTTACTTTGCATTTACAAACTACCCCACTTGTTTTTTCATTCTCTCTCTCCTCTTCTTAATATATGTGCCTAAATCAAACGTGTCAATTAAATAGAAACGAAGGAAGTATATGATTAGTATATTGTTACAAAACACAAGTAATTTAATAGATTTTGAAATATGTTGGCAATCATGCATCAATTCCTTAAATTATTCATGTTGATTAATATAGTAGACTCATTCAACTGAGTTAAAAAAATTCCCTACATTAGGTTCTTGAATGCTTGGAAAATATTCTCCAAGAGTCTTCTTAATTTCATTTTGAGCTTTGACTATCGACTGGAGATTTTTTTACTAGCTCTGTTATTGCCCACTCTAAGGTGCTTGCAGTAATGTCCGTTCTAGCATTAAAGATGTCCTGCCATTTGATGTGTTGTAGTTTCATTATCTTATTATGTTAACTTAAGAGTCAAAACATAGGAAAATAACAATATAGTCAAAATCATTTTTTTATTTTATTTTTTTTGAAACCAGTCAAAATCATTATTTAAACAAAAGTTAGTTTATTGTAATTATTATGAAATTAAATATTTAAATGGCGATGATCAGTGTAATACACAATACTTTACCCTTCCTTCCTTCCTTTTTTTTTTTTTTTTTTTTGAGAGAGAGAGAGAGAGTTTTACCCTTTTTAATTTCAATAAAAATTATTTTGATAAATCAGTTTGTTTGCCTTCAACGAGTAAAAGAAATGGTGTAAAAAGTCAAATATTGCACAGATTTAGATATGGAGAAAGGCTAAGCTTTAGTCACTTTTAATTGGATATGATTTCACAGGTTTGTCACTTTACCTGTTGAAATAACAATAAAACAATTGTTGTAAAAGCTTAATATGCATGATATATTTGATATTTTAATAATTAAATATGAATCCATATCCAATAAAAGATGTCTCTTTTACGAGCAAAACATGGTGCTTTCTAACTAAAGTTGGGCCAAAGATTATGAAAAGACTGTCATTAGTTACATTAATCTGTACTTAAATCACATGAACCCCATGATTGCTATACGAATAATAATTAAGAATTGTACTAATTCAAGTTATTTTTCTTTACCAATTATATATGGTACAGGATATAGTTCCATTTAGCTTTGTCTAGCAGAAAACTTGAAAGTATCACTAATTTATTAATTATAAGGAATTAATAGAAGGATTGCTTTTAAGCTTGATTCTTTATTTAGCAAAATGCTCAGTACTAGATTTAAGAAAATATTTTTTTATATAAACTTGGTGGAAAATAATTATTATTCCACACATTCTGATTCCATACTCTTTGTAAATATGGAGTACTTTTTTTTGCTAGTGATCGAGTTAGTAGATTTTAAACTCGCTTTATAAGATTTAACGTTTTTAGTATAGGTACAAATTTATCCAACATTATTTAGGACAAAAATTGATGTCATAGATTTTAAACTCGCTTTATAAGATTTAACGTTTTTAGTATAGGTACAAATTTATCCAACATTATTTAGGACAAAAATTGATGTCATAGATTTTAAACTCGCTTTATAAGATTTAACGTTTTTAGTATAGGTACAAATTTATCCAACATTATTTAGGACAAAAATTGATGTCATAGATTTGTGTTGTGCCCGAACATGATGTTAGGCGGTTTTTTTACTCTAATTTTTCTAATTAATACGAAGTAATAGTTTTTGTATTTTTCAAATCTAATGTATTACATGTATGACTTATATATTTTGTATCATTATCAAATATTCTTCAACAATAAATTTTTAAATTAAGATAGGTAATTTATTTATTGAGACTAGCTTGATAGAATATATTCAAGATATTATGACTACGTATGGCAGCTATATATTCCACCACCATCATATAGTACTCATCTATCAACCATAATGTTTCATCTTGAATCTAATTCCAAATTTGTCACAAAGCATTAAGTTTTGAATTTTTCTTTTTAATATACATATTTCCGAGTAAATAAGAAAATTTCAATGATCAAAAGCGTTGACTCTAGTTAATATTCTCCTCTAGTTGATACTTTGTATATTCTATATGGAAAGTAATAGATCGGAGTAAGTTATACAATTTTAATTGCTCCCTTCGTCCACAAATTTAAGATTCATATTCATCTTTTGTACAAGTTTTTATAACGTGGGTGATTTAAATAATAAGATGATGAGTTTTTGTTGATTTATAGTGAACAAAATACTTTGCAAAACAATAAAATTTGTAGATCGGGAATTAAAAAAAGATCGGCTGTATTTTGGAAATTGCGTGTTTTCCCAACATTATTTAGGGGAACGGCTCTAGAATTCAATTGATTAATTGTGAATAAATTTTAAAAAATCTAAATGTTAAATTGAACATTTATTAAGAGACAAAATTATTAAGTGAAATAAGACTATTATTTGAAGAACGTGCATTCACTAATAAGAAAAATCTTGCAAAGTTACAAATAATATCACATCAAATTATCATCCATACTTTTAAGTTTGTAGTAGTGTAATAGTACGTGTATCACTAATACACTGTACACTATTATAAATATCATGTTAATAATAGTGTTAACCATGATTTTGAGACATAAAAACACAATAATGCACCACTAATACACATTTAAGCCACAACTTAAATATCTTATGATACACATACAACCATTCACTTCACTTCTCATCCAAAACAATTTCTCTCATAAAAACTCTTACACTTACTATTATGAGCAACCAAAAACACCATCACCTCCTTCTCATTGTTGCCTCGGCACAAGGCCACTTAAACCCCACTCTTCAACTTGCCAAGTGTCTCACACGCGCCTCCCCCTCCTTACACGTCACCTTCGCCACCACGGCCAATGCCCGTGATCGTATCAACCTCCCCTCCACGGGATCAAACCTCGACCATCTATCCTTTGCAACTTTCTCAACGGGGTTTGATGATGGCATTAAGCCATCGGATGACCCGAAGACCGTGGCCAAAACAGCCAAGCGCGTGGTATCCACCTCCCTACATGATCTCATCATCGCCCTCTCTAATCAAGGCCGTCCGATCGACCTTTTGATCTATTCCTTAATGCTCCCTTGGGCTGCTGACGTGGCGCGTGAGCTTCACGTGCCCTCGGCTTTGTTGTTCATCCAATCAGCAACCACCTTTGCTATTTATAACCGCTGCTTTAACGGTAATAACAGAAATGATAATAAAAGCCCTCAAATTTCCATAGAATTACCGGGTTTGCCACTGTTTGAAAGTACTGATCTTCCTAGTTTTCTTTTGCCCTCAAGTCCACACTATTTTGCTGCACCCACTATTGAGGATCACATCAGAGCCCTTGAAAAAGATCCCAATCCAACGGTCCTCATTAACTCATTCGATGCACTTGAAGAATCCGTGTTAATCAATGCCGTTGATCATGATCGTGATCATCGTGTAAAGATGATCACCATCGGACCGTTGATTCCTTCTGCCTTTTCGGATATGATTGATCCGTCCGATACATCGTACGGCTGTGATTTGTTTGAGAGGTCTAGGGAGTACTTAACTTGGTTGGACAACAAAGTAGAGAAGTCGGTTATATACGTGTCATTTGGGAGCATGGCCGTTATGAAAAGGAAGCAAATTGAGGAAATATTGCATGGGCTTGAATTAACGGGCCGACCTTACTTGTGGGTAGTTAGGCCCATGACCCATAATAAGATTGTGGGGGATGAAGATGAGGTTGTTATAGATGATCTAGTTAAAAACGGGCTTGGGCCGTTTGGTAGTAACCCGAATGAAAAAGGGTTGATTGTGCCTTGGTGCTCCCAAGTGGAAGTACTAAGTCACCCTACAATAGGGTGTTTTGTGACACACTGTGGATGGAATTCGATATTAGAAGGTTTAGTCACGGGAGTGCCAATGGTGGGGGTCCCACAGATATCGGATCAACCTACCAATGCAAAGTTGGTGGAGGAGGTATGGCGAGTTGGAATAAGAGCTAAAAAGAATAACGGAGAGGGTACTATTGTGGACCGAGAAGGGGTCAAACGGTGTGTGGAGACCGTAATGGGAGATGAAGAGATTGGACAAGAGATAAGGAGAAACACAAAGAAGTGGATGGAGTTGGCCCTAGAAGCAATTATGGAAGGGGGTTCTTCCAACAATAATCTTGAATGTTTCTTAGAGGGCCTTCAAAATAGACAACTACAAGAGGAAGTAATTTACCAAATGGAAGGGCCCTTAAAAGATAAAGAATTACTAATTGAGGAGAAAATAATTGAAAATGGGGAACTTTTTGAAAAGAAAAGTTGCATGCAAGAGAAAAGAGTAGCACCTTATCAACTTTTAGAGAAGAATATTGATTCCCTTGGAGATGGAAATCATAGGAAAGCTAAGGATAACGAACTTTTATGTAAAGAAAACATTGCTTGAAAGTTTAAAATCATGGATTTAGGTATGTATTGATGTTTCTAATTAAGGGATTTATTTAAAGAATCAAGCTTTCATAGCTTAAGAATCTAATTTTCCAAGAAGGAATAATATTTTATTTTTTACTTATAAATGTGTTTTAGACTTTTAGTATTAGTTATTTAGTTGCCATGATATTATGGGTTTTGTCACAACGAAAACTCAACGATAGATGATAATTGTGTTGAAATTCACTTTGAGCAACCGATTTTTAGTGTAATTAGTGATGTTTGTAACCAGTTTTATTGTAAATGCATGGTTGTAACTTATTGTTCCATTTAATTAGCTTGCCTCTTTTATAATTTATGATACGAGGGGATCGGATCATCATCACCAATAAACTAATTTTTTTTTTTTTTTTTTTTTTTTGAAAACACTAATATCTTTTATATAACTACACAATCAATTTTACAATTTTTAATGACAAGCTTCTAAACTCTTAATCCTTAATTCCTATTACCTGTTCTTTTATTTTTAATTTTATTTTTTGATTTTTAAACAACTATAACTTATCATAACTTTCTACATCAACACAATAACTTCCTTTAATATACATTAATCTTTGCATATCAAATTTGAGAAGAAAAAAAAATCAATTACAATAACCGATGAATCAATAATTAATACATTCCGTGATTTAGCATGCATATGCTCTAATAGAAATGAATAGAGCGGCTAATAATTTAATATAATCAATATAGAAATTTATGTAAGTTTACATGAAAAAAAAGTCATACTCCGTATAAGTCAATACGTCATACAAGTATAGTGTTAATCCAAAATTTTAAAAATGATCTCCATACAAATTTCATAACCCCCAATTTTACTGGCCATCGTGAATGTGTTGGGTTCGTGTTAGGATTGTGCCATATCGAATCATTTTCGTGCCACCCCACCTCATGGCCGGC
Organism: Chenopodium quinoa; assembly: GCF_001683475.1. NCBI lineage: Eukaryota > Viridiplantae > Streptophyta > Magnoliopsida > Caryophyllales > Amaranthaceae > Chenopodium > Chenopodium quinoa. The sequence goes on from NW_018745461.1 coordinate 1,158,293, forward strand.
TTTATTATACTCCGTAACACTGTTTACTTGTTGTACTTGTTCTTAAATTATTTCTAATCTTCTATTCTTCTTCCCTCCATTTTTAAAACTCAGAAAAAAAGGAAGCTCACAATTCACAATTTCAATTAGGTACGTCAATTTCTAGGGTTTAGTCTTAGTTTTCTGAATCGAATAATTCTTGTTTGATTGACCTCAAAACCTTATTATAATTTTCTTTTATTGTACTAATTGTATTTCTTATTTTTGTGATGTTCTTGCGTTTGATTTTGTTTCTATATTCATTCCATTTTTAATTAATTTTGTCTTGTCCTGAATGAAGAATGTGATTTTGAGTACATATTTCAATTGTAATTATAAATTATTTCAATTTAATTTCTTCTTCATGAATGAGTGAGTTCTTGAGAATATTTGCTTTATCGTGAATTTTGGTTAATTGAATCGAAAAAACAGAAATTGTAATTGTACTTATTGTATTTCTTAATATTTTGATGTTCTTGCGTTTGATTTTGTTTCGATATTTATGCTGTTTTAGTTAATTTAGTCTTGTCCTGTAGAATGTGATTTTGAGAGTACATATTTCAATCGTAATTGTCCATGATTTTCAATTTTTCATTCTTACATATTCAATTTGAGTGTGTTCTTGAGGATTCTTGATTCATCTTAAGACATATTTTAGATTTGTAGTGCAATTGATATGAATGTTGCTTTTGTGGGTAGTGAATTTTGGTTAATTAAATCGAAAAACAGACACTTTAATCTCAATTAACCCGATTATATGATTATGATTCCTTATTCTTATTGATAATTTCAATCTAGGTTTCTTGGAAATTTGTGATTATGACGATTCCCATGAAATTCAAGGATTAGCAATTTACCCGATAATATATTACAACACATTCTTTCATTCCTTCCTACGAAAGAGGCTGTGGCTACTAGTGCTTTGTCGAAGCGATGGAAGAGGACTTACACCTGGTTATCACGCCTCGAATTCGATGACTTGCCTATATGAAAAGTCCACAATCCACATATGATTGATTATTCCCATGTTTTTGAGATGTATGTTGATAACGTATTGAAAAGATCTCAATCTCGCAATATAACCTCTTTTAGACTTTGGGGGTCAGTGTGAGATCAACTTAGCGTATACAAAATGCAATCAAGGTTGTTGCCCTGATATGGAACCTATGCGTTTGAATGCCTGGTTAACTTTTCCCTTAATCAACAATATTTGGTTGTGGGACACTGGAGTTGTTGAAGCTTAATGTCAATCTTCATCTCGACGTGCCTTTGTCTGTGTGTTTGCCAAACCTGAAAGAGTTTAATCTCACTTTAATCTGCTGCTTCCCGGATAATGACTCTGTGACTAGGCTAGTTTCGAGCTGTCCATCCCTTCAACGCCTTAGTTTAATGTTTATACCATTGGAGGCAGAAGGAGTAAGGTTGAGTTTAATGTTTCTAACTTGGAGTATCTAGATTATACTGACACATATCCAAGGAGCTACTCTATAGCACGTCTGAATGCTCTAGTTGAAGCGGACATTGAAGTGTATGATGGTGATGAAATTGTGCTGGACCTTGTCTGTTCGATGTCTAATGTTCAGCGTTTCTCTGTAAATGGTTCCATTGTATATGTGCGTCCTTTTATCCCTTTCATCCTTATTATGAGTTCTGACTAGGCTTCAAATATACTATTTTGTTACTTCGTATAGTATTGCCTAACTGATTTGTGCTTTGGTCTAGGGTTTGAATCTTGTAGATGCTTCTGAACTCAAGAGTAAGTTGCCAGTCTTTCGAAATCTGAAACGCTTGAAGCTTGGTTGTTTTGGCCTTCAGGATTGGAATAAATTGGTGATGGAGCTACTAAATTGTGCGCCTTTCTTAGAAAAACTTACCTTGACGCTAGTAAGTGTGAAGTTGGATTTTTTTATTACAGACTCTCAAAAGTGACTAGCACTATATATAATTATTGTATTTACAGAGGCTCTTCTGATTTACAACTGCATATTATTACTCATATAATTGTTGCTAAGTGTCTGACTTCATCTCTCATATTTTCAGGGAATGTCAGGCTTGGAGAAGAACTCAAACAGTACCAGCTTGTTTGGTGTCTCATTTCAAAAAGCTTGTAATAAAGGAATACGCGCATTTAGAATGGGAACTGGAATTCATCAAGTATTTTATGAGAAGCTCATTAGTGTTGGAGGAGTTGGTGGTTGTACTTTGGACTAGTTCTAGTTCAATTACACAGGACGCAAGGACATATTATGAGAAGCTACCAAGAGCCTCGACTGCTTGTTCAGTAAAAATCAAGCTACCAAGAGCTAGCCTAGTGAAGGTGTTGTTTGTTACCCAACAGAAGTCACAATTCATGGAATTATAACTTCCCACAAAAACCCGCGAATTTATTCACCCACCCCACTCTCGGTAATTCTCAATTCCTAGGATTTTAATGTGATAACCAAACACACCAATGCAATTCCTTCCTATAATAAACAAGTAAAGTAATTTCCAATCCAGTTCTGAATCTATGCTGTGTAACTGTGTTGTTAACAGGATGGGTAAAACAAAGCGAAAGGCGGAATCATTGCAGCCCTGCTCAACAAAGAGGAAGGAGTTAAAAAGGGATGGGCTAGTTGCTACAGGAGACGAGGAAGAGCGTGGCGAAAAGGAGTTGAATTCCATACAAAATGAAGAGGACTTTAATTTATGCTGCATTCCTGTGATACATACTTGTAAGGATGCAGGAGCAGGCGTAACTTTTGTTCTGGAAAAAGCTTCATTGACTCTTGCTTATATCGGGAAAGTAAGTGGATTTTCAGACTGATGTTGTGTCTTTGCTTTGAGATTAACTAGTCGGATCAGAATTTCTGTTGTTAACTGAAAAGAACTAATCACTTTATATCTTCCTTCAGAGGTACCAAATAGTATCCTCGAATCATCATGCTGATTTTTTACGAAAGAAGAAAATGAATCCTTACATTTACAGGCCTGACATAGTCCATCGGGTTTGTAGGATTTTCCTTTCCATCCGCTGTAAATGTAATTTTTTCATATTTATTGTATCTCTTCCACCAAGCAATCCTGAACTTCAACTTTGTTTAATTGATAATATTTTAGGCACTCCGTAAAATTATGGCTAGTCGACTTTGTAAGGATGGTAGGCTGAAAGCAGTGTACATCCGGACAGAGGACGGAGTTCTGATCAAAGTAGAACCATATGTTAAGATACCAAGGCAATTAGAAGTTTTCTGTGATATGATGGGTTAGTTCTTTCCCTCTGAGTGATATTGATGTTGTTATAATATCGAAGTTTTTGCTTTTGTTTCATATCGTCAAACATGTCTCTTCTAATGAACACTAACTGCTACAGCTGAATTACTGCAAGCGCTCAGCATCAAAGCCAAGGGTAGCCGTAAAAAGCTTCTGCGTGTGGTGGCCAATCCCGTGACTAAGTATTTATCTCCCACATCACATAAGATAGGTAAGTCTAGATGAGATAATGGGAAATTCCCTGTTTCTCATGGTGAGAAACGAAATTTATTTCTCATGGGGCCATTTTCGTGAATAAATCAACAACTTTTTCATTATTGTGGGCTCCACAGTTGAATAAAGTTGTTGGTTTATTTACGAAAAATGCCACATGAGAAATTGGGGCATCCTCTGAGATAATGCTAGTGAAAATTTGTTTACTTTGGAATTTTGTTGATCAGTATGTTTTGCTGCTTTAGGTCTTTCATACAGCTCAGAGAACGCTGTTGATATACGCGAATATATCAATGGAATCAGTAGCGATGAAGATGTTGTGTTTGCGGTAGGTTCATTTATTTTATTTGGTAAACTCATTAGTCGGTATATGCTTTTTCTTTATTTGCTTCTGATTAACCCCCTTGAGAATTTCAGGTAGGTGTGATGGCACATGGTAAAATTGATTGTGATTACATTGAGGATCTTGTATCAGGTATTGTGCTTATTTCGGCTCCTTGTTTTTTGTGAGTTTATGTTACCATTGAGACAATAATAGACCATTTGACATAGACAAGTAGTGACTTGAATGCAGGGTCAAAATCTTTTATCACATTTGACAATCCAATCTGATAAGAGGAAAATTCGCGAATAAGATGTTGAAAAGATTAATAACCCTGCATTCAAACTATGTACCAGTTGCAAAAGAAACCCTTAAAACTGGTACATTTAACCACAAAAGGAAAGAGTGATGAATTTATACTGAGCTTTATTATCTACATATCACTAATCAGAATAAACTCTGACCACTACATCAGGGATAGATCTTGAACAAAAAAGGATATGATAAAAGTGGAAGACGAACAACACTGAACTGCTGAAACAAGAACATGGAAGGTGCAAACCGAGATCAAGAGAGACTTTGCTGGAAATCAAAGCCGAGTTTGCAACATTAAATAAAATATAAAATAAACAACTCTTTCACTGTAACTGTCCTACATTCAATGTCCCCTTTCAAGATAGGCTATACATATTTATCACAAGTTTGTGCTTTTCGGTGCAAATTTCCACTAACATTGATTAATTATGGTCATTTTTCACCCTCGATGATATGTATTCAAGGTGAATTGAGATGGCAGAAGAGATATGATGCTGAGCACAATGTACATGACTGATAAAGAGCAATTGGTGACTTGAAAATATACTTCCAAAAAATACTTATGTTGGTCAGCAGCAGAAAACACTAATAATTACGTATTCAAAAAATACTTCCAAAGCATTCATCAAGGCCCTAAGAAAAATTGGATTAGAATTAAGCTGGTAGCTTTTGCTACTTTTCAATATCACCTGGATACCTAGACCGGCTTTTCTATATCCGGGAACTTGATACTAATGCATCTATTTAAGATTTAGAGGCTAACTATGAGTATAAAGGAAAAATCACTTCGTGCTATCGTATCAGGTACTTACTTGGTACATGCCAAGAATAGTATTAGCAGTACCAATATCAGTATAGTTACAAAAATTACCTGAAATATAGTCAGTTGTGGAGTCCCTGCTAACTTTACCATGGACCATTGTACCCACCTGAAGTCACAAGTGAACACATGAGCTATATATTCAACATTTCCATGAAGAATAAAGAATGCATAATCACAAAGGATGAAAATTATAGATACAAAAGCAAAAAAGAGATGGTGAAAAATACCACAAAAACAAGGTCTGAATCATCTTTAGTAGCAGAAAGATAATCCTCTATGTCAACCACCTTTTCTGAACTATAAGATAACCCTAGAAAGCAAACAATTACTTTGGTAACCATCATTGTTTTCACGATTATGTTACACAATTAAAATAGAAATAAACAGAAACCCACCAATTATTTGAGCATTTTCAGGTATATGCTGCTCCGCTGGTTTTTTAAGGACTTGAAGAAGTACTTCTCCTGAATCTTTAGCACGAACGCAGGGCTTGACTTCAAAGTTAATACCGGAATCAGTTTTCACGTACACAGCTCCAACCATGCCAGCTTGGTTTAACGGGCTATCTAAAATTTCACGAAGGGCCTGGAAATAGAATAATATCAATGGCATAAATCTACAATCGACAAAAAAAATGATGACAAGCTTTACAGGGCGAACCAACTAGTTCAAATCCTGCAGAAGGCAAACATATGGTTGCAGGACACTATCAATGTATTAAAGGGCGTCTTTCCTTTTCCCCCTGCCCCCCTTCTTCGTGTATTTCTTCCTTATGGCTCCTTCAATCCCTACATTATCTCATCCCTTGGGCATGTCCACTAGCATATTGTAACACACACATTACACAATATTCTAGCCACATAAACAAACCAAGCTCAGTAAAAATAATAATATTAAGTAAATATAATATTAAAGAAAGAAAACACATTAAGGCCCTGTTTGATTCCCCTTAAAAAAAATAATATTAAGTAAATATAATTTCAGTTTAGTAAAAATAATTTCAGTTCAATAAAATTAATTTCAGTTCAGTAAAAATAATTTCAGTTCAGTAAAATTTAGTTTTCTTAAAGAAGAATTATAATAGAAAATCAGTAAAAATAATTTTAGTTCAGTAAAAATAATTTCAGTTCAGCAAAATTAAGGTAAATCAAACAGGGCCTAAGTCTCGTGTAAAGTGGGTGTACATTAGATTTATTGTAAGACAGGTAAGTTTGAGAGTAATAATGTACTCCATATTTGGGATTGAAGAAAGAAAAGTAGAAAACATATTAAGTCTTGTGTAAGGCTGGCTGCTAATAGGGATAAACTGTACCAAGGGGCTAGGGAAATAAAGGTACTTTTACGTGAAAGCTTAAATAGTACGAAAGTGATTGATTTAGTTAGGAAAAATTATCAAGAAAGGTCTCAAGGCTCTCAACTATTACTAGTTTTCTTTAAAAGGGTCAACCTGTTAATTATCTATAGACAAACCCAACTATTAGTCTATTACTAGTTCACACACTTGGACCTAGCCTGTATCCAACCTGCTATTGTACTCTCTCCGTGTTTTTTTAAGTGTTACACTTACCAAATCCTGCCGTGTTTTAATAAGTGTTACACTTCCTTTTTTGACAAAAAACTACAGTAAAACTATTAGAGCCAGCTTGATATAATGGTTGAAGTTATGCATTAGATAAACTATTAAGAAGGATCAAGTAATAAGGATAAAGTAGTCCAAGTTCAACTACTCATTTCAAATCTAGATAAAAACAAGAGTTACAGCAAACTCGCCAAAAAAAATGAACCTTAATCTTTAAGAGAAAACTCCTTAAAAAAACTACAAAACCCTATTTGCTAAATGCTAAGGAAGAAAACCGCGATGAATTAAACGAATTATAAATTATGCGATCTAACATTGTAACATATGGGTTGCTTTTCATATTGAAGGAGAAGAAAGTATGGGGTGTGATTGTGCTTCCATAGAAAACGAGCAATATTCATATCAAGAATCATTTTGAAAGGATTAGGAAAAATTCCTTGGTCGTAGTGTATTATGGGCATGTTCAACGATTAGCTTTAAAAAATTTTGTAAATTATTAACGTGACATGAGATGTCTAAAACGGATCGAATTAGAAAATGTTACTCACAACAAAGGTAATATAAACTCTTTTTTCTTCGTGGATGAAATTTTGAAACTACTTGTCATTAACTAAGTTAATAATACTAAGGGTAGGTAAATATCATACACTTATACATGGATATATGTCCACCAACTCTAGCTTGTTTCGATTTGTATGTCATCATATATTTTGACTTTAGAAATCATATTTATTGATTATTATAAGAACAATATTAACTTAAGAAGTTAAAGCCATTATAAGAACAAACATCATCAATCCCATTTTTGTGTTTTGGTACTTTATATCTCACACCTAAAGTTCCTCTTATATTTAACAAAGATCAAATACATTGTAGTTGAACAGTTTCTAACTAGATAAACTTCCATCTTTTCCTTATATATAACCTAACATGCATCATATCATTACATGAGTCTCTTAGGTTAGTTGATTGGAATCGTATAAGTAGAACGTATATTGATCGATCATCGATGCCCCTTTCGAGGATTCAATCTACAAGCATGACTAGTAATCTTGTTGCTATTTTGTTCTTCTCAACTATTATTGCTATTTCAAGTAAGATTTATTATAGAGTTACCAAATTCTACATTTTATATATGCTAATGTAACCTATAAACTTGTAATTTGTAACGTGTTTTATTTCATTTTTTGTAGGTGCTCAAACTTCTACACCTATTGACCGCATTGGTGTCAATTATGGGAAGCTAGGCAACAATTTGCCTACACCATTTCACTCCATAGAGCTCATTAAGTCCATGAAGGCTAGCATGGTCAAGCTCTATGACGCGGATCCTGAGACCTTGAAACTGCTAGTCGGAACTGATCTCCAAGTATCAATCATGGTTCGCAATGAGGAGATTATTGCACTCGCGGCCAATGAGACCCTGGCTAACCAATGGGTTCATGATAATGTCTTCGCGTACTACCCTACAACCATGATCCGGTACATCATGGTTGGAAATGAAGTCTATAGTAACCACAATATTGAACAATGGGATAGCCTAGTCTTAGCCATGCAACACATTAGGAACACGTTACATGCCCATGATATACATAACATTAAGGTTGGTACACCCTTAGCCATGGACATTTTAGGCTCAACTTTCCCACCATCCAACGGAACATTTCGTATTGATACATTAACAACTATTGTACCTCTCTTACAGTTCCTCAATAGGACTGGTTCTTACTTTTTTCTAGACGTTTATCCCTACTTTCCTTGGTCATCTAATCCAGACACTATAGATTTAAATTTCACGTTATTTAAGGGAAACATTACCTATGTTGATCCTACAAGTAACTTAACCTATACCAATCTCCTAGACCAAATGCTAGACTCGGTGTATTTTGCTATGTCAAAACTAGGATTTTCAAACATACCAATATTTATAGCCGAAACCGGGTGGCCTAACCAAGGTGACCTAGACCAACCCGGTTCAAATGAATATAATGCAGCTACCTACAACAGGAACCTTATAAAAAAAATTGTAACAAACCCACCCATAGGCACACCGGCTCGACCCGGGACCATAATACCCACATTCTTATTCTCTTTGTTCAATGAGAACCTCAAGGATGGGCCGAAAACCGAGCGGTATTGGGGCCTTTTGAAGCCCGATGGATCACCCGTTTACCCGATTGACCTGACCGGAAACCGAACTGATTTTGGGCCCTTGAAAGAGCCCACAAACAACAATGGCTACAAAGGTAAGTTATGGTGTGTGGTAGATAAAATGGCCAATATAACTCAACTTGGGCCTGCATTAAGGAACACTTGTGGCCTGTTAAATGGGACCTGTGAATTAGCTCTTGGGCCTGGAAAACATTGCTATGAGCCTGTGTCTGTTGTTTCGCATGCAAGCTATGCTTTTAGTGCTTATTGGGCTAAGTTCAGAAATTGTGGCGAACCGTGTTACTTTGGTGGGCTGGCCTCTCTCACTACTCGTAACCCAAGTGAGTTTTCCGCATACTAGTTTAAATTAAACAGGAAAAACCTTTAAAGACAGACGGGATACTTTGTTTTTGTTATACAGCATATATATGGTATGTAATGTTGACTTTTTCGCTTAATCCTTGTCCTCATGATAATTAATCTTTGTGCAGGTCATGGTACTTGTCATTTCCCAAGTGTTTTACTATGAAGATCACCAGCATAGCAGCAAATGAAGATTAATTAGGATAAAATTCTTATTATTCAATTAAAGATTTGTAGTAACTTTAGGAGTATGGAAAATTTAAGAAATTATCCATTGATGATTTTATCCTTTCTAGGTTTGGGGAGTAGTAGCGTTAAGATTAGGATCATTGATTGAAGGTAAAGTTAGCCAATGTAATACATGAGTTATGAATAACATTTTGGGAAATTCTCAATGGTGCTCTTGAGGTTTTTCTTTTTCTCAATGGTAAACAGCAAAAAAACAAATTATACTTGGTAATCATGAAATTATTACATAAAGTTATTTATAACATTAATGATAGTTTTGTATTAAAAGTTAACTATGGTTAGGTTTATTTTAATTTTTTACAATTAAATAAAAGTTTAGAAAAAAAAAAACAAAAGTCAGCCACCACCAATTGCCAACCTTCCTCCCTGCCATGGTGCCACCATTGACGCCACATCTGCCGACACCCAGACCTTGACTCCACCCTCGCCGGCGCGCCGGCCTTCCCAGCAGTCGTCCCTCCCCTAAACCAACGCCCCATCCCCCAAACCCCCTCTTTCTCTCACCGAAACCCCATTGAAACCCTTCCCCCAATTCATAACCCCAACCGCCCCAACCCGCCGCCTCCACCTACGCCCAAACGGCCAGCCCCGATGCGGCTCACTCGGCGTCTGTCGCGCTAGACCCCTACGCCGGTCGGTCCGGACCTTGAAGCCCACGAAATACTCTAAAAACCATCTCCAACCCTCGAAAAAACCCCAATCGGAACCCTAGCCATGGCTGGGAAGGTCCGGTTAAGGTTTTTAAGGGATGGTGCGATGGTTTTAGGGGAATTCGTGGAGAGGGAGGAGGGTTTCTGGAAGGGAGATACGATTGGGGAGGGGGTTTAACACGGCGATGGTGCTGAGGAAAAGGGGTTTTGGTGCGCCGGTGAAGTATTGGGTGGTGGGTCGAGGGATGGCGTGAGGGGTGGCTGCCTGCTGGGTTGGTGGGGGATTGGTGGTGTTTTTTTTAGAAAAAAAAGTTATTTAACTATTAATATAAAACTAACCCTAGTTAAAGATTATATCCTAAAATATATCATTAATGTTATTGTTAATATATATTAAGAATTTATGATTACCAAAGATAATTGAAAATTCTAGTGTTTACCATTGAGAAAAATAAAAAGTTGATGAGCACCATTGAGAATTTCCCAATTTTTCTACCTAAATTATACCATACTCTCTGTGGTATGAAAGTAATTTAACTAATATGATACCCTATGATACATGCAAGAATGCATGGAATATTTGGCTATGTATCTATTCAATACACATATACAATGTACATTGGATTCAAATCATAATTTAAAATTTGAAGATATTATCTTAAGTACAATCAAATAAATTTACCCTTTCTTTTTTTTTTCCATCAATGAATTATTTTACCGGCATGTCAATATATTAAGGGAGACGTATATATATATATATTTTTTTTGAAAAAAAAATACATAAATAATAAATAAAAAATGCCTCCCTTAATATATTCCTCCATAAGTTATTTTCAGATAATTGGAATAAGTACACCCACAAATAAAATGAATAAGCTTTTTCTTAATCTATTTTATAAATAGTCTTTTACTAGTCAATATTATCATAAATTTGTTTTAAACGTATAAAATATTTGTCGCATTCAAATTACTTGTTATGAAATAAAATATGGCTAGATCTTCATATTTTCATTAATCCTTCTTTAAACAAATAGCAAAGAGAGGACAAGAAATAACTATTATAGTGATACAGTAATAATATCATTTTTTTCCCTCTAATTTAGAGTGGTTGACACAATACGACAATTAAGTTTAAACTCAATAAAATGGTAGATCTTGTAAGTTACAAGTATTTGATTGCCCCACTATGGGTCCTAAGACCTAAATTCCTTCCTTTCTTTCTGTGCACATCAATTATAATTTTATACTCACCAATACATACATACAAAGGTTACAAATAAATCGACAAAGGTTACAAGTACCCTACAAATATAACCAACACATTAATGAATATCATGGAGAACGACGTATAGTTTCCTTAGAAAGTTGCAAGTGTATGAACTAGACTAAAAATGACATCGTGAAATCGCGTGGGATATCCTTCGGATCGGAAAAGAGCATGTCAATTACAAGTAAATATCGAAAACTATCAAATTAACTTACGAACTACAGTAATGTTATCGATATTTAATTTACCATTTCAACTATTTGAGTGTGAACTATGTGCGAAACATATTCACTAAACTGTTATTTTGACATCTAATTCTAACTCTTTATAAGCTACCGGTAGACAATATGCTTCTCATCAGAACAACTAATTTTGCCGAACATGACAACAATACTTGCAAAAATGTCGTACATATCAGTTTAGAACTTCCCATCTTTTTTTTTCACAAGAAACTTCCGATCTTTTAAGTTTGAGGGTTCATTTTTAGTTCTTATTATAAACACGTAGTTGTGCCTCGTGCACAGGTTTCGACCCGATACGACAAATTTCAGAATGCTCTAATTGTCCAGCATGTTCTTACACAAATCATCTTGAAATTTTCAAGAAAAACAGTCAGCAGTTGCACTCCCATTGTCAAAGTCTCCTTTGTCCTCTTCTTTCCCACCATCATCACTCTTCCCATTATATTAGGCGTAACAAAATCTTCACACTCTTTTACCTTCTTTCTTTCATTACTAATAATCTCTTTCTCTCTCTTCAAATTTTGTGACAAACCCACCAATTACATCATCATAATCATCTGCAATCTCAATGGCGTATACTTCCTGTAACATGACCAACATCTCGTTGGATTCTGGGTTGATTTTAAACTCTTTTAATCATCGGAAAATTGCCCTTAATTTCTTTCCTTGTAATTCCAAATGGGTGTTCAACAATTTTACTCTTCGTTCTTGGACACAAAATGGGTCGTTTCGCCGTACCCTTGGTTGTGTTTGCTGTCACACTGCTCAGGTATATTGAATTTTTCATAATTTCGTAAATCATAGCAAAGAATTTGGTTGTGTTTGATAGTTTTAGTTATTGGTGTTCTTGGAATTTTAATTTGATTTATCATGTTTTTGTTAATTATTTTGATGTGGAATTTTTTAGTTGCTTGGTAGAATTGAAATTAGGCTCTATTAGGATTCTGTTCAGATGATTTGATTCTTGGTGTTCTTTTACCGTATAACAATTTAATACATTTCTGGAAATGGTATTAAGTTGGGAATTTATGACAAAATCACACGTATCTAGTATTCGGGTTTGTCAAGCAACAGGGAGTGGTTGCCTTTTGTTCTTGGGAGTTGGCAATTTGGGTATTCTAAAGGAGGTTGTAGTACTGTGAAGGTTTGTGGTTGAGCTTATTTGCGGATAAGTTGTGAACTCTATCACTTGAGCTCGAATAAGGTCCTTGCAATCTTTGATGATTGGTTGATAATGGAGTGGGAACTTGGAAAGTTAGTATGCTAGAGTAACAATAATTGATGATCAAAGTCTTAAATAGTGAATTTAAGTAGGTCACATTAGTGTAATGTGACAGGTGGGTGTGTAATGTGACTTCTCTATATTGGAATTGCATAGCTTTTTAGGCTCGTATCCTGAGATCGTCCTTGTGATTTTTATTACTTGGCTTACCTGTAATAGGGATAGATAGATGATGGTGATCTAGAAAAATATCCTTTAAATTGCCCTTCGCAATAGTGATGTTCAATTTACGGACTAGGATTTTTTATTTATTTTTGTTATTTATTTAATCCAGGGGTGGGGGGCATAGAAAAGTTTCTCTTCATGTTATTGCCTACTGCTATAAAGGATAATTGCTTGCATCCTGTTGTTGTCGGTTTGGAATGAAGAAGTTGAGGGCTATAACACAACATTTGGTCATTTGTTTGATCCTCTTCCTACTTAGGTGCCCTTCATCCTCATCAGTTTCGTTGGTTAGATTGGACTTTTTCTTGCATTTGGACCTTTGCTGAACTGGAAGGGTCTATATTCTTCCATGCCATATAACTTTACAGAAGTGATTTGGTGGTTTCAGGATAGTTTTCTTTCATGAGGGATGTCTAATTTAGAACCATTAGCCCTCGATATGTTAGTTAATAAATAAAATTCGAGCAGACATTTTAAGATCAGTGAATTTCTGCTACTGACAGGCAGACATCTTGCTGTCACTTGCATGAGAAGCTGCTGACACATTTGGTTCTAAAAATTTCTGTCAGACTGAGGAGTTGCAAAATAGGAGGTGTGCACCTTTACTAGAACATGAGATATTATACAATAAGGTGTTGTTGGGCTCTAGCGACTGGAAAGCAGTTCCTGATATTTGGAGAACAGCTGCAGAAAAGTATGGTGATCGTATTGCGTTGTTAGATCCATACCATGAACCTCCTTTAGAGTTGACTTATAAGCAGGTAAATTCTTACCTGTATACATTTATACTCTTTTTAACGATATTTTTATTTTTTTAAAATTTAACTCTCTTTTCATCGACAAATTTACTATACTGCTATTAGATAGTCATACTTTTTAATTTTCTATATGTTGTGTTGGAAAATTTATGTGACAAGAATGAAGTCATACTAATGTTGTGATTTGTAGGGGGGTAGGTTTTTTAGTGTATTCGAACTTCTGAGGTCTCGGTTAGAGGCTTTTCTCTTCTTGTATTGTTTAACTCTTGTTGGTTTGTTTGTCCTTATCACAGCTTGAGCAAGAGATTTTGGATTTCTCTGAAGGCTTAAGAGCCGTCGGCGTAAAGCCAGTTGAAAAGGTTGCCCTTTTTGCTGATAATTCATGTCGGTGGTTAATTGCTGACCAAGGTATGTTGTCATCGTCCCTCATTCTTTTCTGAGTCTCTGGTTTACAGTTTGTGATCTGTTCTTGTAGCTTATACTTACCGTTGCATGATATCCTGTGGCTAAATTCTTTCAAGGATAGCCCTGGATTTCTAATTTCATATGCTTCAAATGAGATGGATAACATAATTTGGTCTTCACGAGGAATTGAAGTATCACCTTATGGAGAAAAGATTCAAATTTGCTAGTCTATCTACTGATTTTACTCCCTCCATCTCGATATCCTATAGTCTTTGCATGATATCTTGGGTGGTTGTGATCTTCCCCCCAACCCACCCACCCTCCTTGTTTTTTCTTTTCTATACCTCATGCCTGCCTCTGCTGATTGATAAATTAATGGGACGGTTTACATGCTCATGTTAATTATCGCTCTTGCTTACCCACGGAATATTGTATCATCTCTGGTGCAGGAACTATGGCAACAGGAGCTATCAATGTTGTGAGGGGCTCAAGGTCATCCACAGAAGAACTGTTGCAAATATACAAACATTCTGAAAGGTTAACAAGAAACAAATTTCCTAATGAAAGTTATGGGGTTCAGTTTCTTCTAGTTTACATGGTTTTCACATAATTATCTAAAAAATCTGTCTTCTGCCTTACTCCATTCTGTGAATAAAGATTTTAGACTCTAAAGGTTCCTGAAATTTCTGTGAATAAAAATTTTAGACTCTGAAGGTTCCTGAAATTTCCTCTGTACAATTGCACAGTACAAAATATCAAAGTAATTGTGGGGGGGGGGGGGGGGAGAGAGGGGGCGGGTATAAACTAGTGGAGAATTTAGGAATATATTGAACTTTTTTTATTGAATACCGTTGATAGTTGAACAGTTTGCATTGTGGAGGGGCAGGTTGAGACAAAATTTTCACAAGTTGTTGCTTAATTGACAGCAGATTCTTGCTAAGTTTGTGTAAAGTGTTTTATGCTCCATGTATAAAACAATAATACATTTCTCCTTTTCTTTCTCCTGCATTTTTTCCTAGGTAATGTCTGGTATCTTGATGAATTATACATTTCTCTGCAGTGTTGCACTCATTGTGGATAACCCTCAGTTGTTTGATAGAATGGCGGACTTGTTCGTTGCTGGGGCAACAACGAAATTTGTGATTTTGCTTTGGGGAGAGAAAGCAGACTTGAATGTTGGAGAGTCTGATAGACTTTTAGTTTACAACTATAATGACATCGTAGCAATGGGAAAAGAAAGTCGGAAACATCTGGCTGATTCTTATGATGCTAGTAAGGCGGGATTCTCTCATATACTTATAAAACACTTTTGCATATTATAAAGGGGGGAAAAAGACGGGGGAGGGGGGGGGGGGGTTTGTGACCGGAAGGTTTCTTGTTATGTGCTTTTTCTCTTTGGGACAATCAATTCTATACTAATTATTGAGTTTATGTTTTGTCCAAGTCTAATTAGAGCAAAACAAAATTGTTGAATTAAAACCTTCTGCTAAAGTGAGAAAATGTTAGTGCTTAAAATCCAGGTAGCTAAAGCAAATTGGGTTCTATTACAGCCTTACCAAATTCAAGGATGCACCATAAAAATGCTTCTGTTAATTTTATGTGTATATTTAACATTCTGTGTCTCTATCCTAAGAAATTATTCAACAAACAAATTCAAAGTGATGATGTTCTTCTTTCATTATGTGTACCTAGTTCCATTATCAATATCTCAGAATGAAGTCCCATCCTTTTAGAGGAACATCCCTAGCGTCTAAATGAGAACTTCATTGATGGCTGTTCTCAATAATAACTTGATTTGTGCTTATTATCTTCTGCCATAATTGGTCATTCCCTTATCTTTCAAAGCAGCTTTGTCTCATTAGAATGTTCAGATTCCTTGCTTCTGTGCTTGTTTCCCTCTTCCTCTTCTGTTTGTGCATGTGTTCTAGACACAGACCAAATGAAACTATGAAAGGGACGTAGAGGATTTCAAACAATTTATTTGACTCTGTAGATATATTGGAATGAATATTCTTAGCATTATTAGTTCAAAATTGCACCTGGCATACTGCAAATGCTTTTTTCAATGTCCTTTTTGATGAATAACCAGCAAGCAAGATTCATGATTCAAATGATTTCAGGGAAACTATTCAATTATGAGCCCATATGCTCCAATGACATTGCCACACTGATGTATACTAGTGGTACCACGGGCAACCCAAAGGGTGTAATGATTACACACCAGAATCTTCTGCATCAGGTCTAGTCCCTGCCTCCCTTCTCCGAGTTCTCCCAAATCCCCTCTGTTCTTTTGTTTTCTCCTCATGGGAGGTCAGATTCTGGCACTTGGAAATTGGAATTTGATATACAAATTGCACTTTCTCTTCAGGTTCCAACTATTTCTTTCTACTCTACTTGATGCTATATGTTTATATTTGTTAATATATACGAAGCATATTGTAAAAATGAACTGTTCTGTGCGATGTTAATTACCTAACTAGTTTCATCTGAAATTGTTGCTTAACAAATGAAAACAATACTTAGTTTAGATCTTTCCATTGCAAGTCTACTTTGGTTAATATGGTACACCTATATCCAAACCAGACTAATTTAAAGGGTTGTATCTGGAGTTATAACCAGTCACATTAAGCAATTAAAAGTTGGCTTGCATATTCAGGACTTCAGGTGAATGCATCATTAGACAATAGTTTTATGTTTTTATTTTTATTATGATTTTATGTATGTATTGCCTTGTTACTAGTCTCTACTGTTTAGGCTTTTAAGAATAGATTGTGTATAACTTGACCTTCACAAACCTCACCTTAAGAGTAGCTGCATTTATGCGTATATCAACGCCCCCCCCCCCCCCAAAAAAAAAAAAGAAGAAAAACCTATGGTCAACTGAGCATTGAGAGATCTGCAATTGTTTTTAGATCAAGAGTTTGTGGGATATTGCACCTGTTCAAGCTGGAGATAAATTTTTGAGCATGCTGCCTCCCTGGCATGCTTATGAACGGGCAGCAGAGTATTTCATCTTCTCACGTGGGGGAGAGCAAATGTACACAACTGTGAAAAATTTGAAGGTATACAATTGGATTACTATCTTAATTTGACTTGCTCTTCCAGTTTGGTAATAATGTAACATATTCGAAGTATCCCTTTCCTTTCCACTGTGAACCTTTTGTTCTACTTGTGACAACAGGAGGATTTGAAAAATTATCAACCTGAGTACCTGATTTCTGTTCCATTAGTGTATGAAACACTCTACAGGTTAGTTATCTTACAGAATACCGATTATTCATGTTGATTGATCTGCTTTTGACATGCATGCAAAATAAACTGTTATCCATACGGCAACTTTGTGATTATATGGATTCCGTAGCTTAGCTTCTATTTCTGGCGCATACCGCATATGACTCTGTTCTGAGTTTGTGCAGCATAAAAGCCTACTGCAGTGTAAGTCTTGTGTGTGGCTGCTATTTTATCTGTGTTTCTAATTACCTTGGTTAGTTTGATAAATAAGTTACAATTCTGTCCACCCTAATTATTCTAAAGAAATTAGAGATTATTCTAGAGCTGCTTTCAACAGATTTTGCTCCTTGGTCTGCAAACAATAGACAAAGAGAGATGTTGAAAGCTTGTACAATGATTTAATTCCTGCAAATGCTAATATTATTTATAATTAGAGATTTCCTGAGCATTGTAGCAGTTGGCCCTTTCAGTTTTTGTATGATGCTATCAAATGGCAAGTAAAAGAGATTGAAATATTAAAACCTAATTACGATGATATGTATACATCTGAGAATTGTTGAAATTTTAGGGTATACAAAGAAGATTAATAGATGAAATAGAAATGGTGTGGTTTTTTGTAAAAATTAAAAATTCACAGCGCCTGGTGCACTTAAGGTTGCTAGTGGTTTATAATTTTTTAATAATCTTTGGCAAAATGATCTAAAGATTGACTTTTAATACTTTTATTTCTGCTGAATAAGCTGTTTTGCCTATCTATTTTATTTATTTGCAATACTATATCTAGGGTCTCTCTGCGTATCCTTCAAATCCTTGCAATCTTCTTGCAGTGCTATTCAGAAGCAGATTTCTGCAAACTCTGTTGTTCGTAAAATCATTGCTCTTGCACTCATAAAGATTAGTTTGATATACATGGAGCTTAAGAGGATTTATGAGGTTTGTAATTTGAGCATTTGCTGCTGTCTTATACCTTTTGTTTATATATTGTGCAGCTGTGCATGTAAATCATATTTACAGGGGCATCACTGAATTTAATAGTCTGCACGAACCATTAGATCATACATTAGCAATGAAACAGGGCCTAATTTCTGGACTAAGAAACTAAATAGCATTAATATGCATATAGGCGATAACCCGATCTTAAACAATGATTTTCAGAGTTTGAAACTTACAACTTACAAGAATGAAAAGTTTTATTAATCAATTAGAATTTTCAGTTCTGTGTTAGTATTATACATTGATTTCTAAAACCTTTTGATGTAGGGAAAATATCTAACTAAGAAGCAACAGTCTTTCCTCACTGCATTTTTTGACTGGCTGTGGGCAAGATTAGCTGCAACGGTATTGTGGCCAATTCATAATTTGGCTAAGATACTATTGTATCGTAAAATCAAATCTGCTATTGGGATATCGAAGGTATTTTTCTCCTGCTTCTCTTCTATTGGTTGGTTTTTTTTTTTTTGATTTTTTTTTATTTTTTTTATATATATGCTCTGGTTTCCTTATTTTTATTTGGTTGTTAAACCTTGAGTAGTGTACACTGTAGTGTTTTTTATTCTCCATCTTACAACATGCTGAAGCATTCTTCATTTCAAGTCATTCTCAGAAAACAGCTGCTTTTACATGGATTTGATTTCTGTTGTTTTAGAAAAATATTATAAGTAGTGTACTTGCAAATGAAGTTCTGAGGTGAATGGTTTTTTGTTTCTTTATACTGTGCAGGCGGGCATTAGTGGAGGTGGTAGTTTACCTATGTATGTTGACAAGTTCTTTGAGGTGACATATTCGCTGTTTATAGCTTTGTAGATCCCGGATTATATGCTGTTATATACTTGTATCAAGACTTTGCTACATTTGCAGGCAATCGGAATCATAGTGCAGAATGGTTATGGTCTGACTGAAGCTTCTCCTGTGGTCGCCGGTAGAAGACCGGCCTATAATGTTTGTAGCTCAATTTATATTCTCTCTTTATAAGTATATTTTTATTATCTCCCTTGCAGTAATTTCACATTTGATACATCTGAATTGTGTATTCTCTTGGGTTTTATTTTACTTTTGAAGGTATTAGGATCAGTTGGCCATCCACTTAAGCATACAGAAATTAAAGTTGTAGATGCTAATACTAATGAAGTGCTATCTCCTGGTTCAAAAGGCATTGTCAAAGTTAGGGGGCCGCAGGTGATGAAAGGCTATTTCAAGGTATAAATTGTGTTACTTGCTATAACTATTAGTTAAGTTTGGTCTTCATATTTAATTTGATAAAAGTAATATGAAATCACATCTGTTTGACAGTTTCTTATTTCCTCACAAAAGAGAAGTATGGTGTAAGTGGGGGAAGGACCTTAGTTTTTTGAAAACAAATTTCAGGGGCTTCTTCTTAGGCAGGTCAAAAGTTCATCCATGATTGTAAAAGAGTGAGATTGCTGATTTCTATATTGTAGTTGTATGTACCTTTAACACTAATTCACTAGCATATAACAAAGTACATTCAGGCTATATATCTCAGATGTCAGGAGTTATATTTATTCTATATCATTATTGTCATAATTTCCAAGTCTCTGTCAAGTAGGAAACAGAACAAGTTGTTTGGTTTTAAAATTATTACCTAGGTGTAGGCATTGAAAGTTTCAGATTGTGTGTTTATACTAAATTATTAAAATTCTTTCTAGACAATGCTATTTAGGGGCTTTTAGTCCAATGAAAATCCAGCATGTTGCTTGATGTTTTCCCCTCGGTGAATCATTGCTACTGCTCCTATAAGTTTAGCATCATAAATTCATCACAGGACATATGGGATTTGGTTAATCTTTCTATGACATCTTTGCAGAATCCATCTGCTACGAGGCAAGTTATGGATGATGATGGCTGGCTGACCACTGGGGATTTAGGCTGGATAGCACCTTCCCATTCAGCAGGGAGAAGTCGGCTTTGTGGAGGCGTTCTTGTTCTTGAAGGACGAGCTAAAGATACTATAGTTCTCTCGACAGGTGACTTTAGTCCACAATTTTCACTATCATGTAATAATGTATGACCAGCATGATTCATTTGACAAAAATGCTATTATATGCCTGAAAGATGCTTATACTCCAGTTTGAGCTGTCAACAGTGAAATGAGTGCAAGAACACAATGTGATAAAAAGATGTGTTTCCTTTAGTATCTAGTTCCACCTCTCTGACCCATTTGTCACTTATGATGTCCAGAATTCAACTGTTGTTTTGTTTGCAACTGATTTCTTTCTAAATGCAATTTGAAAGTTCCTTCTATCAGATTCTCCTTGCTAACTGATTTTTATGTGCTCTCAATTCTATATGTATCGTAAGCTTCTATCTGTATTTTGATGCTGATATTTTATGTTGATTAGGTGAAAATGTTGAGCCTTCAGAGATTGAAGAAGCTGCCATGAGAAGTAGTCTAATTGAACAAATTGTTGTCGTCGGCCAGGTTGGCCTCTCTACATTTGCTGAGGCCACTATTCCTTTTCCTTTTATTCTTTACTTTGCTGGTTTTAGTTTGCTAAATTCTATAGCTGGTTACCATTTTAGGATCAGCGACGCCTTGGAGCTATTATTGTTCCGAACAAAGAAGAGGTTTTACATGCAGCAAAGAAATTGTCTCTTATTGATGCGAATTCTAGTGAATTAGGGAAAGAAAGGTTAACTAGCCTTTTACAGGGGGAGCTGAGGAAATGGTTAGTTTTGTTATCATACATTTAACTTGTGACTCTTTTCATTCTTGTTCTTATCAATTTCTTCCACATTACAGGACTTCAGAATGCTCATTTCAAGTTGGTCCAATTCTAATTGTGGATGATCCCTTCACGGTATGTGATTTTTAGCATCATAGAACTGTATACTTGGTAATATGGTCATGTTTACTGCCTCCTTACTTCCTTTATTGTATTGCAGATTGAGAGCGGTCTAATGACCCCAACCTTAAAGATCCGAAGAGACGTAGTTGCAGATAGATATAGAGATCAGATAGCAAATTTATACAAGTGAACATATGAAAGAGACAAGCTCATGTAGGTTAGCTGTGATTCAGAGGTATAGCAATTGATAGTACAGCCATATTGTTCTATTCTTCTTTACAACATTCTTTGCCTATTCTGGGGCTGAAGCCTGAAAAGTTTGTTAATAGAAAATAATTGTAAAGGTTTTAAACCAACGCCTCTTGTAAATGACAAAGCTGGCACTTTTGCCCTCATGTAAATGTTAATTACTTTGGCAATTAACTGTTAATATGTAAGTGGCTCGCTGTGGCAAATTATTGTTTAGTTCATTTACTTGATGATCGAGATTTTAACGAGCTTTTTAGTGTATTTTTTTTACAACTAATACAACGTTTGTTTATAAACTTAATGAACGAGCTTTTAATGAATATATTAGCTTTTTAGTGTATTGTTTACAACTAATACAACGTTTGTTTATAAACTTGATGAACGAGATTTGAACAGCTTTTTAGTGTATTGTTTACAACTAATACAACGTTTGTTTATAAACTTGATGAACGAGATTTGAACAGCTTTTTATGAAAATATTTTTTCAATTTTCCAGCCTTACAATGTTACAAAGTTGTACACTAGTGTAAAATATCAAGCAAGATTTCATTGGTAATATCAAATTCAAACAGTTCAATATAGTTGTACAAGGTCATGGCGTGGGCACTAGGCAGGCATGCCTCTGAATCTGTCCTGGACCATAAGTTGAGAGCTTGTTATATACACCCGGGTGTACCGTTCACCAATAAATATTTTGTTCTTATTTTGATGAATGTCAAACACTAATCTTGCGTTAGTTGGGTGTACGGTATGGTATACCCGGGTGTATATAACAAATTCTACCATAAGGTCCATAACAATGTTTTATACCAATATATATTTGTGTGAACACAATTTGCATGAGTAGGAATTATATAAAATTAAAAATAAAAGTTAGACCCATATTATTTCCATTTTGGATTTATTGCAACAAATTGAGTCAGAGACGTTTCAAGACACAAATTTGACCATTAACTTTTGTAAGGAAAAACCGGAAGCGTTGTATAAGCTAAGCGAAGTGTAGAAATATTAACTTAAAATGAACATTAATTACACCGATTGACGCGTGATTTTGTCATACATTTCTAAATTAATACCACTTTAGTTAATATTTTAAATGCTTATTCAACGTCCCGATGGCGTTCGCTAGTAAACCTATTCGTAATTATGAAAATAATAATTTGATATAACAATGTAAAATATTAATGTTGCAATTAATCTTTCGAATAATATTTGTAGTATGTGGGTCAATGCCCAATTGGTGTAGCCGCTATTACAGTACACAAAACGGGCCAATTCTAACGGTTGTTGATGTTCAATTGTTCACCTCCCAAAATTAAAAATAATTCAATAAACGCTCCCTCAGATCCAATACTCTCTACGCTTTTCAAAAAAAAAAAAGTCAATAAAATCCAAAAACATTTCTTTCTCCAATAATTTCAAATCCTCCTTTCAACGGCTACTTTTCACGTTTTCCCCCCTTTTCCTCTCTTTCTCTCTCCTCCAAACTCTCTTCACTCTTCTTCTTCATCTTCTTCTTCTTCTTTCTCTCTCCAGAAATCTGCAGAATTCAACAATGAAGCACTTCATGCTCCCCAAATCAATTTCCCCATTATCGGAGCTTTCCACTCCTACAAACCCTAACCCTAACAATTCAAACCCTAATTCACAAAAATCGAAATCTTCTGGGCATCATCGGAAGCAAAAATGCCCTCCTAGAGATAAAGAGAATTCCGATCCTTGCGATGTTATCGCCGGAAAACCCTCTCCGGCGGGGAAGTTGAAGAGCCCTCTTCCGCCGCGACCGCCGCCTTCTGCTAACCCTCTTAAGCGTAAGCTTAGTAACGACGCCGTTTTCGATGTTGCTGGACCTTGTTCTTCGTCTTTGATTGATTCTGGCGTTAAGGTGAACTCATTGATTCATTTATTTGGATTTTTTAAGAACTATGTATAAGAGTATTACTATGTGATGTTGATTTTTCTTTTCTTTTTTTTTTTTTTTTTTTTTTTAAATAAAGAAACAAGTTTTAATTTGAGCTGTTGTGTAAAGATTGATGGGTAATCTTGAGTGTTATCATTTTATTTTTTGTTTTTCTTGGATTTTTGTATGGTTGTTAGTCAGCTATAGTTGATGGAATGCAAATTTGTGAAAGTTTCTGATTTAAATGTGAGCTATTTGGGTAGTTTTTGGTGGCAATATATAGATAATTTATGAAGTGTGGCTTTTTGTTCTTGATTTGTATATCTGAAACTCATTTGTTCATGTTAATTTGCTGAATTATTCAGTTGTATTCTGACTTTGAGCCATACAAGGTGTTAATGTTAGTTTGTTAATGTTGATGTTGATTGTTACAGATGATGGAATGGAATTTTGGGAAATTTTCTGTTTATTTTAGAGCTTTGATTCAAATTCGTGAATCTTAAAGTCATTTGTTGATGTTAATTTGCTGAATTACGGAGTACTTAATTGTATTCTTAATTTGAGCCATACAAGATGTTCGTTTCCATTAGATTTGAAATTTAAAGGATCATTTTCGCCTATTCGATTGATTAGTGTAGGGTCAGCTAGCTTTTAGAAGAAATTGGTGCGAGACAAATGATTCAAGCTTACCTCATTTCCTTTTATAGAGTTCAAGTTTGTTTATTGGAAATTCGGGTTGAGTTATTGTTGCTGGGTGTTGAATTGGTATTTTGTTTTTGTTTAATATAAGGTGGTAGTGCGAATGCGGCCATTGAACAAGGACGAGAGAGATGGGGAAATGATAGTTAAGAAAGTCTCAAATGATTCGTTGACAATCAATGACCATACCTTCACTTTTGACTCTGTGGCTGATATGGAGGCAACCCAGGCAAGATTGTGTTATATTGTCATTCCCCTTTAATTTGAATATGTGTGAAGGAAAACTAATTTTTGTCGAATTTGTCTATTTCAGCTCGACATTTTCCAGCTTGTGGGAGCTCCTCTTGTTGAGAACTGTCTTGCTGGGTTCAACAGCTCTGTGTTTGCTTACGGACAGGTAATTCTAAAATTAAATCTCATTAATTTCCTTTTTATTGTGTATAATATAGCTGCCTATGTTCTTATCATATGGTATTAATTTTTGTCCAATTAGACGGGCAGTGGAAAAACTTATACTATGTGGGGACCTTCCAATGCTTTGCTGGAAGACAACCTAGCAAATGAGCAACAGGGATTAACACCTCGTGTGTTTGAACGGCTTTTTGCTCGGATAAATGAGGTCAATATCTATCCTTTAACCTTTTATTACAAGTTTAATGAAATAATAATTAAAAACTGTCTGTTCTCTTTGTTTTGTGGTGTTCCAGGAACAAATTAAGCATTCAGACAAACAGCTTACATATCAGTGTCGTTGTTCTTTTCTTGAGGTACTGGAATGAGTTTTTTTTTGTTTCTCCCATTTTTCAGATTAGGTAACTACATGCAATTCATATTATTTCTGCATTGCAGATTTACAATGAACAAATTACTGATCTGCTGGATCCAAGCCAGAAGAATCTTCAGATTAGGGAAGATGTCAAATCTGGTGTTTATGTGGAAAATCTGGCAGAGGAGTATGTATCAACAGCCAAGGATGTGATACAGCTGTTGTTGAAGGTATGTATGGGCTCTGCTTTCTGAATAGTTTTCATTGTTAAAGTAAGAGAAGATGTTTGCTGCAACAATTTTCTGTTCTTTTTAGCATCAGTTATTTCTAAAGTAGTCCATGTAACACTAGCAGATTTGTAACACTAGCAGATTTTAATCTGATGACAAAACATGCAACTCTTCCATAATTCCTAAGAAAATTATTAAATGTATTCAAAGAATCAACACAAATTTCTAGCTTAGTTGTCATATACAAATTACATGCTTTCTCATTCAACAATCCAACCTTTCAGTTTCTTAGTTGTCAATGATCAATTTGTTATATAGTCTGTAGTATGTTTAGCTTCTGTTATCTGGAGAGTATGCATTCTCTCTGCTGGCAATTAATCTGAACTTGGAATAATATTTGAACTAGTCTGCTTAAATGTTGCTATAGACATTACTCGAATAAACTTCTCCTATGATTATCCAACACTGAATTTGTGTGGAAAAGCTGGTTTCTAAGTGTTCTGTCTCAAATGTGCATTTGATTCCAGCGTTGGAAAATATCTTTTATATTTGGTTCTTGAGATCTTGTCTAAGAGTTCTATTTAAAATATAGATTCAAAAGAATTACAATTTAAATACATATTCTATTTGCAATTGATTTGCTGCCATTGGACCTTTCAAAACCTTTTCTACGTGTTTTGATTACTGTTGGACCTTCCACATTATACATATCTGATAATGAAGTCAAAATGTTTTTATTGTGTTCATTATAGTTTGCAACTAGTTTGAAGCTATTTGTAAGTTTCAGTGTCTCATGTATAAAACCATTTATCTCAAATGTGCAGGGACTGTCACACCGCAGAACAGGTGCAACAAGTATAAATGCAGAAAGTTCGCGTTCACATAGTGTTTTCACTTGTTCCGTTGAATCACAATGCAAGGTACTTTTACCAATTATAAGAGGGAGGAGGGGAGTTCATAGTCTTTACCGCGGGGGTTGGGGGGGGGGGTGTTGATATATTGGACATGTTATTTGAAATGCTGTGCTTGGTTAACAAGATAAATGAAATGATATAGGTCAACCAGAAAAGGCACCAGGAAGACCAGTCTCACATTCTTCTTTCCTCCTATAGGGTCAACGCTGTGCTTTTGGAAGATGGACCTTTTAGACCATTTAATAGGAAATGGAGGTCCTGAAAGGCTTAAGGGTAGCTAATAATCCACTGTTTGTACGAGATTTTGGCAGCTAGCACTATACAAAAGTAAAATATAAACAAGATATTTACCCCTAGTGATGTGTTAATTAGCTGGGCTTTCTCAGATGTGTATCCTTTAAGTTTTGGGGGAAAGCCGAGGATGTTATCATATTAATGGGGAGACAAAATGAAAAAGTGGTGGCGTTTTTATTATGTAGCACAAGGCTATTTGCAGCCTCTTACTTGGACATACTGATATTGATTTAGAGTTTTTTTATATTGTAGAGCAAGTCTGATGGCCTGAGCAGTTTGAAGACTAGTAAAATAAATTTAGTTGATCTTGCTGGGTCAGAAAGGCAAAAGTTAACTGGTGCAGCTGGAGAGCGGCTGAAAGAAGCTGGCAATATCAATCGATCCCTTTCACAGTTGGGGTATGTTGTCTCTTAGCTTTGCTATTGAAATTTGTAATATTGAGGAGTTATTTTGTTCCTCTATTTTCTATGTATTAGGTTGTAGCACATAAACTTTCTAGTTGATAAATAAACCTGTTCTAAACACTCCAATTGTTGTAGGTTGCATAAATATAGTTTACTCAAGGGGGTTGATGAGTAAATAGGGTTAGGTAGGTAGGTTGCATAAATATACTTTACTCAAGGGGGTTGATGGTTCCATGTTTAACTGTTGTTGCTGTTTGGGCAATCCTAGTTGCTAAGTATAATTTGAGTGCATCTTCCTCATATGATAAGTGTATTGCAGTAATCTGATTAACATTCTCGCTGAAGTCTCCCAAACTGGAAAGCAAAGGCATATCCCATATAGAGACTCCAGATTGACATTTTTGCTTCAGGAATCTCTTGGCGGTAATGCAAAAATGGCTATGATTTGTGCTATTTCTCCAGCTCAAAGGTGTGATGCTGCTGTCTTTTTCGCTTTCAAAACTTCCGAACTCTTTGCCCTTTCCGAATTGTTAATTGATAGTTGTTTGTTGATATTACAGCTGTAAGAGTGAGACATTTAGCACATTGAGGTTTGCACAGCGTGCAAAGGCCATTAAAAACAAGGCTGTTGTCAATGAAGTTATGCAAGAAGATGATGTTAACTTTTTAAGAGAAGTGATAAGGCAACTTAAGGTAGAATTATTTAAATTACTCGTGGTAAACATGTCATCAGGTCTTTGGTGCTTAGATAATAACTTGTGCTTGTTACACGGTACAGGATGAACTACTTCGAATGAAGGCAAATAGAAACCAAAGTGATCCAAAGGAAGCATATGCGAACAGTTGGAATGCACGTAGAAGCTTAAGTCTTTTGAAGATGAGTCTCAACCATCCAATGGTCTTGCATCATTTAGATGCTGATGGTGACGAGGAGATGGAAATTGATGAGGAGGCTGTTCAAAAACTGTGCAATGTAGTTCGTCAACAATCGGGTGGCCTTGAAAATAGCCAATGTAAGGATGAATGTATTGAGAAGCCTAGCCCTGAAATCTCAGATGTTAGTATGGAAGAGGTATATTCAGAAATAGATGATAATGAAATCATTGTTGATGGTGGGAATTTGCTGTCTGCCGAGGGGAAGGACACAATAAAAATAGAAAATAAAGCTGTTAGTGAATCGCAATGCAAGCTAATTGAGAATGGTTCTGCATTCTTGTCATCTCCAGCTAATATGGCCGATGCTGAGGCCAAAAATAGTCCTTCAAATGACCCCTTGGATACACTAGTTCCTGAAGTAAATGTTATTCCTTGTGATGTTTCTCCTATTCTGCCATCTCCCCCTAAGAGTGTTTCCCCAAGAATTGTTAGCAGTAGCAGAAAGAGTCTAAGAACATCATCAATGCTTACTGCATCACAGAAAGACGTAGAAAACTTAAGATTAAGCAAGAAGGATGCTCATGCATCTTTGGCAAAGTCTTCTCTAAGGAACTCTCAGCTTGCTCTGACTATTATGTCTGGCAATAATGCACGTAGCTCTACTGATCATTTAGCAGCTAGCCTTCATCGTGGTCTTGAGATCATCGATAATCAGCGGAAGAGTTCTGCTTTCAGGAAGTCTGCATTCCGGTTGTCATTCAAGCCTGCAGAGTTGAAGCCAATTTTACCTATTGAGAAAGTTGATGTAGGTATTCAAACTCTACCAGACAGTATTGAGATGCCAGAAATAGATGGAATCAATTATCTTTGTAGTAATTGCAATAAGTCTCTTCATGGAGATGTGAAAGAAGCCAATGACCCCTCAAACCTTCAGTTGGTTCCTGTGGATAGGTCAGTGTCAGCTGAAAAGCCCAAGAACCAGGTTCCAAAGGTATGTAGCTTGCATTTATGTGTCTTGTCTTTCCTTTTATAACATCTATTGAACATGGCATGTGATACAACTACAACAGGCAGTAGAGAAGGTTCTGGCTGGAGCGATTAGGAGAGAAATGGCGCTTGAGGACTTCTGCTCCCGGCAAAATTATGAGATT
This sequence comes from Chenopodium quinoa, assembly GCF_001683475.1. Lineage (NCBI taxonomy): Eukaryota > Viridiplantae > Streptophyta > Magnoliopsida > Caryophyllales > Amaranthaceae > Chenopodium > Chenopodium quinoa. Next base: position 1,186,867 of record NW_018745461.1, read on the forward strand.
GCACAACTGAATCGGCTGGCAAGTTCAATTAGAATTCACTCATTGCTAGTTATGTTTTGTTTATTATCAGCAACCTTCTGACAATTTGTCCATTATTGAACAGGTTCAACAATATAAACATGAACGGGAATGCAATGCAATTATTAGTCAAATGCGGGAGGATAAAATAATTCGCCTTGAACACCTTATGGATGGTGTGTTACCTACTGAGGACTTCATGGAAGAAGAATTCATATCTATTCGTAGAGAACATGAGGTACATAACATCTTTGTTTATTATTATACATTTTGCAATATAAGCCTTGTTTGGCACCTAACTGACCTTTATTGGAATTAAACTTGCCTGGTATCTATAGCTTCTAAAGGAAAAATATGAAAACCATCCTGAAGTGTTGGAGACCAAAATTGAGTTAAAGAGAGCACAGGATGAGTTGGAGAAATTGCGAAGCTTCTTTGATATGGGCGAGAAGGATGTCCTATTGGAGGAAATTCATGATTTAAGGAGCCAGCTTCAATACTACACAGATAGTTCACCCAAGGCTTCTAGGCAACGAAAGTCTCTTTTGAAGTTGACTTACCCTTGTGAACAGAGTTTGTCTCAACCACTGAACACAATACCAGAATCAACTGAGGACAATGCTGGCGAACAGGAAAGGATTCAGTGGGCTGTTGAACAGGAAAGGATTCGGTGGACCGAGGTGGAAAGCCAATGGATATCTCTTGCCGAGGAATTAAAATTGGAACTTGAATCTTGTCGTAACCATACTGAAGACCTAGAGCGAGAACTTGAGTCAGAAAAGAATTGCTCAGAGGAGCTAAAAGAAGCCCTTCAGTTAGCAATGGAGGGTCAAGCACGTATGCTTGAACAGCATGCAGACCTTGAAGAGAAACATATGCAAATGCTTGCAAGGCGTAGACAGATGCAAGACGGAATCGAGGATGTTAAGAAGGCAGCTGCTAAAGCAGGTGTCAGAGGGGCAGAATCAAAGTTTATTAATGCTCTTGCGGCGGAGATTTCAGCTTTAAAAGTTGAAAGAGAAAGGGAGAGGCGGTATTTCAGGGATGAAAATAAAATGCTTCAGTCTCAACTAAGAGACACTGCAGAAGCTCTGCAGGCTGCCGGAGAATTACTTGTACGTCTGAAAGAAGGTGAAGAAGCAGTAGCTGCTGCCGAGGTTAGTAAAGATTAGTCTTTTGTGCTGTCTATCATTTTTGTTTTCTAATGTTTCATATTAAGGCTGTGCTAATTTAACGTTCCAAATTTTTTTTCAGAAGCGTGCTGCTGTAGCAGAAGAAGAAACTGAGAAGACTCGCAAGCAAATTGATGATCTAAAGAAAAAACACGAAGCTGAAATTGAGTCATTGAATCAAATTATTGCCGACTCCCATATAGCAAAAGAAGAGGCCTTGCAAGGTTCTTATCATGCACCCAGTGTGATCAAATTTGACACTGAGGAGCGACATAGTATACCAAAAGAGGCCTTACAAGATTCCTATCATGCACCCAGTAATGCAGTCAAATTTGACACTGAGGCGCAACACAGTGCTGGTGATGAGCGGTGGAAAGAAGAGTTTAAGGCATTCTATGACAATGGAATAGATGATGAGCTATCATCTAAATTCGCAGAACCTTCTTCATGGTTCTCTGGTTATGACAGATGCAACATATAGGTAAAAAATTCAGTGGCCTTCTCTGTATGTAAAATTACTAACAGTTGATTTGTTATATATTTCAATATAGTGTACCTGTATTGCTTACCAAGATTCAGTTCCATAGGTTAGAAATCCTCACCATTTGTGAGGCCCAATGTTTTTCTTACCTCTTTGGTAGTCCAATCTCCAATGTATTCAAATTGAGCTGCCTCAGCTATAAAATTCAATTTTTCTTAGTCGGATCCAATGTACAAGTGTATAACTTTGGACTCCTCATTTTACATAAAGTGTCATTGTTGGATCCTCGACACATGCTCACGTACCCATTTCGGATATGGTATCCGAGTCCAAGCAACATGTATTTCTTATTATGTATTATGGGCAAGAGGAGATAATAAATTGTTCAATTTGGATTGGGATGGTCCACCCATTGGTTTGAATGGTTTGGATAGGGCAGAGATGGGACAAAGGATCTCAAATGAAAGATGTTTTAAACAAATTCTTCATTGTTTTTTTAATAGAACCTTGAAGAATTATTTAATTATGTTGGTTTCAATGTCAAGAGGATGGCAGGCAATCTACAAGTGGATGAGTTGATCATGTCCATTTGCTTTTTTTTGGTTGTGTGTCTACTGGTAAGACGAGGAAATTAATTTAGGTCTTCAAATTTTTCTTAAAAATTTTTATGCTATTCTTATTAAGACAAATATATATATGAGCAATGGTGATAACAGCGACTATGGTGGTGGAGGTCGAAGGTAGGTGGGGAAGGGAAAACGGTGAGATGTGAATTTTGTAGGGACTTTTTAACAGATTCAATTAAGTGGTGGCAAAATTATATAGCAAAACGTGTGCAATTTATCAATTTTTATAGGGACACTTTAATCCATACTCTAGTCAAGTACTCTTAAAGACTTAAGTAGGAGGTAACTCGTTCGCCTCATAGAGTTACTTGCACAAAAAACTTCTAGTTAAAATGTAGTGGATTGCTAAACATCGCCCGCAAATCTCCACATAAAGCCCACAAATCTATATTGAATTTACCTTATTGCCCTAAACCTAAAATAAAAAAATCTAACCCATACCCACACTCTAATCACCCGAAAATACGGCAATGTTGAGGCGGCAAGGCAAGGATTTGGCGGCCACAGCGGCGGAGGGAAGGACGGCTCACGGTGGCAAGTTTTTTTTAAAAAAAATTTTTTTAAAAAAAAACCAGAAGAGGTGGGGCGCCTGGCCAGGACGCCCAGCCCCTGGTGGTGGCGTCTGCTCCGGCCGCCGGAACCAGGGGGCTGGCGTCTGACCTGGACGCCTAGCCACGGTTGTGGCATTTTCCAGAGGCGCCACCGCCGTGGCTGGGCGTCCAGGTCAGACGCCAGCCCCCTGGTCCCGGCGGCCGGAGCAGACGCCACCACCAGGGGCTGAGCGTCCTGGCCAGGCGCCCTACCACTTTTTTTTTTTTTTTTTGTCTAATATTTTTTTTTTTGGAAAATCAGAATTCTTTTGTTAATGTTTAATATTTTTGTTTTATGTGTTAATGTTTTTATTTCTAATGTATATATTTTTTTAAAAATCAGAATTTTTTGTGTTAATGTTTAATTTTTTGTGTTAATGTTTAATTAAAAAAAACAAAAACTTTAAATAAAATTTAAAAAAAATTACAAAAAGTTTAAATAAAATTACAAAAAAATAAATAAATAAATAAATAAAATAACAAATTACAAAAAAAAAAAAAAAATACAAAAAGTAGGGGTGGCGTCTGGCCAGGACGCCACAGCCATGGTGGCGGCGTCTGGCCAGGACGCCACAGCCATGGTGGCGGCGTCCTGACCAGACGCCACCCCTACTTTTCGTAATTTTTCCCCCGGATTATCTCGCTTTCCGGCGACGATGACGGCTCTTCGGTGTCCCTCGGCGATCCACTCCAGCTCCACATTCTTCGTGAGAGTGAATTACGGTTTCGGTAAAAATTAGAAAAAGGGCAAAAGAGTCAAAGTAAAAATATTTGTGGGCTTTATGTGGAGATTTGCGGGCGACGTTTATCACATCACTACTATGACATGGTGAAATAAATAAATGGGTGATGTGATAAACTTTGTATATACTATAGTTGTTACCCAATAAAAATATCTCAATTTTCATGTCTTATTCTTTTCTTTACTATTGGTGAATGGTATATGATAATATTATATTATAAGGTTTTAGCCAAATTGTACAGAAGAAGTGTTTTTGTTAGGAGACCATAAAACTGGTGAGTTGTGGCCCTTGTCTATAACCGTGATATAACCTGTGCCCCACAAAAATGGGACCAATATTGTTCATCTCCACCACCCTAGCCACTCAATATTCTTATCATATTTTTAAGAGAATGAACAAGAGACATCTTAAGACAAGCAACAAACATCATACAATGTGAATTTAAGATGAGAGATAATGGGTATGAAAGTAACATCTAGATAATGTCCAATGTTAGATATAAGAGCTAAGAAATGAAAGGTATTGGCTCCTTCCCCTTCTTTTTTCCCTTGGGATGAGTAGTTTCGTTAGCTCGCTCGAATGTTCGATATTACTTATATTAATGTAAGTAAAGAAATGGATTATGAACTGATAAAAAAAAAAAAAAAAAATTAAACGACAAAATTTGGGTGACTGTAAAGATGATTGTGAACTGTGTTTCGTACAGGGGTAGTGTGTCTTAGGGTAAGTTACTCTCAGCACATGGTTGTGCACGACCTAAATCTTCAAAAGGTCAGTCCAAGCCCACATGTCATTTTGTTGTGTCATGCTTGCATGCTTAGGTTAAATTAATTAAATTAGGCTATGTTCTATTCACCTTGTATCTTTTTTATGTATATTACTGTAACTAGTACGAAGTAGTGTATTAATGTGGAACACCTAAATGTTCTTATAGATATACTAGCCAAGTAGCTATACTTTAATTTAGGATAAGAGTTAGAGGGAATAGGAACTAGAAACTTAGAAAGTGTCCACTAAAGAATGTATAATATAAGTAGTGTTTGGTGTAATACTGATTTGTGCTAATACAGTGTAACTGATTTTAACACAATGATTTGTGGTCTTAACTGCACAAACGTGACAGAATGAAGTATTTTACTAAATTGGAAGAGTATAATTAGAGAGATTTCATGTGTTTGGTTCACCTTTTTAAGCTTTATTAATCTGGTGATTAGCTGGTTTAGGAATATCAACCCTAATGAGGCTGAGAGAAAGATAGAAACTAAACACCAAAACAGAAGTTGGCATAAAATTGAGCATTTAATATACCTAACTATGGCCTATGGACATGAACTTAATACGTTTTAGGTATAGCTTGTGTCCACGTGTCCGAAAGGTGTCATTAGTTGCCTAGGTATCAAACACGTAATACACTATACACCATTCGATAAAAGTTTTTATGTTATGAATAACTTAAGAAACTTAATTAAGCAAATGCAGCTAATTATAAAAAACGTCGTATTTTATGATGTTATCATCTTTTTTTTCTTTTTTATTTTATGTGATACAAGAAATTATATTGTCGCTACATATATATATATACCCTCCTAGCTTGTTCTTGGAATTGAATTGAAGGCTGTTGTCCAAATTGAAGTTCACTGAAAATGTTTGATGTACCATATGTAATGATTTTGGTTGGCCAATTTGGTGAAAGAAATGATAATTCTTCAAAGATAATATTGTACCATAAAAATTCTTTTAAGGGCTAAAGCTAATTAGCTAGGCTTAGCTATTAGCTTAGCATATTTCTTCATTTATTATAAAAAATAACTATGTAAATCCCTAAATATTGTCGTAGCACTTTAACACGTTACATGTTAATAATTCAAATTGTTGTATCCAGTACGTGAATTACCCATTGTCCCATTGATTAGATGATTGTAGTTGACATGTACAAACTCCGGAGCTTGAGTCATTATATCTTACGTATCCTTACAAGAAAAACAAATCGATTCGAGGCTTTAATTTAAAGAGAGGGGGGCACCTTGATAAGAAAGAAATAGACGTAAAATGAAGGTGATATAATGGCAAAGAAAGAGTGACAGCCTGGTAAATGGACCTCTAGTACAGTAGTACTACTACTACTGATGCAAAGGGTTTTTCGTGCAAAAATTAAACCCACAAATAAATAAATAAAAACATCAAACATAATTTAAGTCTTTTATATATATATATATATATAATAACTTTGTCAATCATTTTCTTTGAACAACCACCCTAACAATGGACCCAAAAAATGGCTGAATTGTGTAAACTTAAGTAGCCAAAGACATTGATATGTTCCTTTCATATAAGGTAATGTACTTGTTGTGTGATCAATTGGAAACACTGTGTTTTCTTTCTAGTACCATTATTATTATGATTTATGAGCTCTTCTTCATTGCCTTGAATTTTATACTTTGCTTCGTTCTCTACTTTGGCTTAATTTATAGATGTCCTTTCTTGCTTCAATCTCCTTTTTCTTTTTGGTTACGTGTCGTCCCTTTAAAGGTCGATAAAAATAACTTCAACAACAACCTGTTTTGTATAGTTGTATGTAGATAGTAGGCATTAAGCTAGTAAGTTTAAGAATTAAAAGTATCTTGTCAATATCTTTGGTATAATATCTTTGGTAATGTTTTGTGACATATAGGCGACTTCAAGTGGGCTTAGGACCTCTTCTCTTTAGCTTAATTTCAGTTCAGTTCAGTTTCTAATTTTCTTATCTCATAAACAATACAATTCAACTCAGTTTAGTTCAATAAATCTGAACATGTCCACTTGGATGTTCTTCAAATCCTAAGTCAAGAGGGTTTTTACTTTAGATAAGAATGACTTTGACATTCCACGCCATTATTATCTATTACAAGATGGAGGAAAAAAATGCATGTTTGAGTTTGAGATTCCAATAATTTAGTATTATCGACATTGATATGTATGTTATGAGACTTTTCTTCACAAATTTACATATTAATTCACTATATATCCATCGTTTATTACATGAGTCCTATATACTTTCAAGGTACACATATATATACAAGTTTGCTTGTCAATTATTTGTATTATTACACTATTACATTGATAAATTAGAAAATAATATCATCATGGCATTTTAAGTGTAAATAGTGTAATAAGATAGAATATTCGAGTAAGTGAACAAATTAATTGAAATGAAGTGAGTGGTGATGAATTACAGCAATAATAATAATGTCTTTTCATTCTTTAGCTTTATGAAATAAGAGGATAGTTTCTAAAGAACACTAAACTCATGTCACTTGACTACTCACTTCATTTTTTTTTTCAACATTCTATCATCATTTATCATTAAGTCGTATGTCTAGCTTGTAACATTTTTCGTGAAAAAACATTATTATTATATTGAGGGAGCCCCGGTTCATCTTCATGATGAACAAAAAACGTTTATCTAGTAGCAATTTCGTAAATAAATCAATATAAAATCCTAATCATCATGGCATTTCTGTAAATAAATCAACATTACTAGGGTCCACATTTGACAAAAGTTTTTGATTTATTTACAAAAATATCACTAGATAAACGTTTTTCTGTTTATCATGAAGATGAACTTGTATTTTGTCTTATTATATATTTATTGATGTACAAATTTTAAATTTGTGAACCAATAGTAATAATGAGGACGAGTATCGAATCTAAAACCAAATATATATTAGTATAAGTTTAAAAAGCGTATTACTTGATCTAGTAGTAAATAATCATGGATTCATGGTAAATAATTTGTGTTATACGGCTTCTACTGTTCTACTTCTACCAATATAATTTAATTAGTATGGAGTATAATAGTTTTGTTGGTTCGTTAACTACTTGCATGATCAAAATCATACATAGACAAGTATGAAAATATAAATTAATACTTCTTCCAAGCTAGTATCTTCATAGTATCACACAATAGTTAGTTTAAATGTCACTATCAAATTGATAGAGGATCGGATATATATAGAGATTCTCAAAAAAGTTGCAAGAAAAAAAGTTAATTAATAATTAAGGGTCCATTTTCAATCTCTTATAAACGGTGTCTTAAGTCATCAAATCTTCTGATTACACTAATCTAATCAAAAATATATCACCCTTAACAGAAGGCAGATCTTCCCATGCAAAAACAGTTTTTTTGGTTGACTTTCTTGTATTTTTCCATCTCCTAATTATTGTTGTACGTAATAATAATAATAATGTAGTATCAATGTAATTTAATATTTTATTATGATACAAGTTTGACCTACTTATTTTCCATTATGCTTGTTAATTAGTCTTATGCCATCATGTAGCATTATCTGGCCTATAAATAAATTAATGGTTCTTTCTTTGAATTTTCCACCTTAATTTGTAAATGCAAATACATTATTTATCGTTAATTTAAGTTAAAATTTAAAAAATTTAAAAAAAAAATCTTATATACTGAAAATTTTAGTAAAATTATACTTGTTTAATTCTAAATATTAATCAGATTTAATTCAATCAATGTGAAGAACAAATAGGAACATATATGGAGAGTACTGATATACAGGGGCGGAGCTAGAAGGGGACGAGTGGGGACACTTGTCCCCCCATTTTCAAAAAAAAAAATTAAAAAAAAAAAAATTTAAAAAAAAAAAAAAAAAAAAAAAAAAAATGCAATTACAAGTTGCGTTGCGACATTTTCCAGCCAGCCAAAGCCTGAAAGCCAAACCCTAAGTTTTTCAATTTTCAATTTCTCTCTCTTCGATTCGCCCAATCGCCCTCGCCTTCGTCCGTTCGCCACTTCGCCGGCAGTCTTCGTCCGTTCGCCGGCAGTTCGCACTTCGCAGCAGTGACGAGGTTCAACAGCCGCCCTTGAGCCTTCGTCCTTCCTCCTTCGTGACTTCGTGTGTTCGTGACTTCGTCTGTTCGCCTAGCCGTCTGTTCGTCCACCGTTCGCCGGCAGTTCGCAGCAGTGACGAGGTTCAACAGCCGCCCTTCAGCCCTTGAGCCTTCGTCCTTCGTGAATCGTGACTTCGTGTCTTCGTGACAGCGTGACAGCGTGACTTCGATCGACACTTCGTCTGTTCGTCATATGCATTTCAATGGAGGTATGAATCAATGAATGTATGATTAATTGAATAATTGATTACTTGTTTTGTTGTTTAAATGTTTAATTGTTTAAATTTACAGTAAATCTGAAATTCTGAATTTCATATTTTTATTACTTGTTTAAATGTTTAATTGTTTATATTTTTATTGTGAATTTGTCATTTGTGGCCTTGTCACTCCAGCTGAAATTTAATTTTGATTTCTAGGTTAATCTCCTTTTTATTCTATTTAGCTTCATATTGCCGGCTTTTTTATAATCCAATTCAGTCTTAATCAGGAATTTCAATAATTTGAAGGTAACCCTTCTTGTCTTTGCTAATTTGGTTTCTGGGTTTGTTTTAGAATTCTCTGTTGGTTTCTGTATTGATTGATCTGATTAATGTTGGGTTTAAAGATTGGTTTTTTTTTTTCTTCTTAATATGAACAATATGGGTGATTATTAATGTGTTTGGTTTGATTAAGAGTTTCAATGATGGTTATTTTTTGTGGGTTTTAGTCATTGATGATGAGCATTCAATTACTGTGTTTATATTATATAAGTTGATTGTCTTAGTTTTGGTTTAAAATGTTGCTGATTTTACTTGTTTGATTAATTTTTCTGAGTATTAAAATGAAGAAAGTATATTTGATTTCTTAGCTATAATAATATGATGAGATTGAAATAAGGGGTAGAAATGGAGAGCTGCTTATGGAATCGTGGGTATTGATTATTGAATAATTTGAATTGATAAATGATTATTGATTTATATTTGTTTGATTGTTTCCCCTGTTAGAGTTTTTGGTTGTTTTTGTGAAATGTGAATTTAAATTTATTAATTATTGTAAATTATTGAAATGTGTAGTTGAATTAGAAATTTAAAATCTTAGCCTCTTAGGTTTTGTTATTATGTAATGATGTGGATTGTGGTCTTGTGGAAATTGATATATAATTTTCGATTTAATTAGGAAATGTCAAACGATTCACCAAATTCAAACAAATCAAAGGCAACTAAACAACCCGATCTTCGACAATTCTTGTTTAAAAGAACGAAACTCAATGAAAATGAGTCCAATGAAAATGAGTCCAATAACTCACCTTCATTTAGCTCCCCTCAAAGTCAAGAAAATAGTATGGAAATGGGTGGTTCAAGTAATAGTAATGTACCAAATCAAAGGCAACTAAACAACCCGATCTTCGACAATTTTTGTTTTTTTTTTTTTGTTAAGCTTTTCGTAAGTTAAGCATTTTGTCCCCCCAAGTTGAAAATCCTGGCTCCGCCACTGCTGATATATAAGTTATGCCGCACATTCCAATATCCAATCATATATTGAATTATATAAACTTACATTACATGATGACAAATATGACTATTTTTAAATTAAATGTGCAATATATTGGTATAAATGATTTAAAACATAAAATCAAAATGTGGTTTTCTTTTAATAATTTATTTAAACTTATGAAAAAAGATATTTGTACTAAAAAGTTGTTTTTTTTTTTTTTTAGACAATGCTAAAAAGTTATTATACAAGTATAACTGTATAAGTGGTTTATTGCCCCATAAAAACACAACTAGGGAGTTCTATTTGTTTGTTGGGCAAATCAACCGCAAAGAATCAACCCCAATATATTTTAGTGGGTGGTCTCTTTTAAAACAGTGGATTTGTATGACTTTTTTAAGATCTTTTTTTATTTTTTGGTTTATCTTTTACATCTGTCTTTTGCTTTACTACTATTTATCATAACTAACATATACAAACCCCATCTACTAGAAAATGACTTATTAACTGTACATTTCCACTCATAAACAATCTCTCTTTCTCTAATTTGCTGGATTTAAGTCTAATCCCAACAAGTAGCATCCAATGGAATCAATATCACCATAATATATATGCATGTCATATTACATAATCCAGTGGGATTTGATCATTATTTGGTAGGAATTGTGGATGGGACTGTAGACATTGTAACATACGTCATATCATTCGGGTTAGACTTTGAGTCACAAAGAATATTCCAAATCAGGTATGATTATAAAATTCTATATGGTATTATAGTTGTTGACTATTTAATTTCCTAAAAATCTCTTCTCGAGATTGACCTAACTCGAATCATCAAACTTAAGACGATTTGATTATTCGATTAATATTTGTTAGTGTAAATAAAAAGACTAATTTATAATAGAGGTGAATATGAATTTCATCCAAATTTGGTCAAATTCAATGCAAATTAAAGCTAAATGACTTGTAGTTTGAGTGTAACTTGCACTGTACTTTTTCATTGATTCAAGAGAATTGTTAGCCAACTAAAGGGTATGTTCTCTTCAGCTTAATTTCAGTTCACTTTAATTCCAGTTCAGTTCCTAATTTCCTTATCTCATAAACAATTCAGTTCAATTCACTTCAGTAAATCAAAACAAACCCTAACTCTAATGGGATTGTGTGGACTTTTTTATGAAATTCAATTCAACAAACCCTAACTCTAATCAGAATTTTGTGGACTTTTTTTTTTTTTTTTTATGAAATTCAATTTCTTGAACATTAAACTTATTATGCATGATGTTTATTAAACTTAGATATCATATAGAAACCTTATCTTAAATAACTTGTGAATTGAATTGAATAAATTATAGTCAATATATTGAACTTCAAAAAGAGGTGTATTTGGGACGGTGTGGCATCCTAACATTCATGACCGGTCTTTGCATTATTTATATATTATCTTCGACTATATTTTTTTATAACTAATAATACTTTAATTTGTATATGAAAAAACTAATGTTATCATAGAACATAGTTAAATTATTCTCAATGTATATTCTAAAAAATTTCATTTTTTAATTAATATTTATTTTTATATTTATAATTAAAATTGTGCATAAACAAGTGTTTACCTCTTATATACTGTATAAATAAATGAGTAAAATTTTACAAGCAATTATCGTGTCAAATGTTTATTTCATACACGCATATATACCCATTTGCTTATCTATATAAAAAATATATAGTAGTATATATGTATTAAAAAAATATAGATGACCCAATTCAACCAAGCATATTTATTTTCCATTGAATAATTCTAGAAAACATGATTTAAATTTGTATTTATAAAATTTATAGGAACAGGTATTGAATGATGCAGAATTTTTCTTTTGTTGGCTTCTTGGTGTCTGGGAATTGGATTTCTCTGACAAACTTTAATGGCTTGTAATATTATCCATCTTTAGACAGGGTATGGGTATCTATCTCACAATCTTATACTTTCAATCTTTCCCATTACTTTTCCTTCTTCCTCCCAATTAATTCTCTAGTTTATTTTAAAAAATTATCTAATGTATTTAATGTCATTTCTAAATTATTTTAATTATATTAAAGATTGTAAATTTATTTTTCATCAATTAGCCTTGTCCACACATTAAAGATACAAGAGAATTCCTTGTACTTGTTCGTGAGACAATTGTATGGTAAGATCATGGCCTCATATATACTCTGTAGGCGATTATTAATGTTACTAGCATGATTGATTACTTTTAGCGTATGAGATACTTTTTCCGTTCCAAATTATTTCGAATGTTAAAAGTGCGTCTAAACCTTTGATTACTCCCTTCGTGTTTTAATAAGTGTTACTCGTACAGTTTAACCAAATATACATGCCGGCACACGATTCTGACCATTAATTAACTAATTATACGTTAGTATCATTATAGGAAAATTGATCGTTAAGGTGCTATCGTTTGAGTATATATTAAAATCTTGTCTAATTTGATCATGTTTGCTCTTTACGATCTCGTCATAAATATTCAAACTGTTAACTATTTAAGGCCCTGCTCTTTCGAGCTTTTGGGCAGAACACAGCAAAGCAGAGCAGATTGAAGCAGAGCAACTCTAGAACGGGGCCTAAGTGTGTAACCATTGTTTTCTATGTAACACTGTAACACCCGTGCACAAGTCTCATGCAGTCATGCAAGCTAGGATTCACCACCAAACAAATTCACAATAATAATAATAATAATAATAATATTCTTAGCTAATTAATTGTGTTCAAAGTATATTACCAACATTACGATTACTACAAAAATATTTGTAAATAAAAAATAAAAGTTTTAATTTTTTTTTTAATAAAAAAGTTGTGCATTGATTCCTCTAGCCAAGTCAGAAATCACGACTGCCAACCTGGTCTTTTTTTGGTACATAATATTCTATGCAAGATGATTAGAAGAAATTAAACCCTCCAAAAAAATTAAAAAACTAAAATTAAAGTTTAAACTTTGCTGTCTTTTTAATTCTCAAAGTAAAAAATAAAAATAAAAATAAAAAAAGGGGAGTTGTTTCTTTGGATTCCAACTCATAATATCCAAATTAAAATTAAAAAAAAATGCATAAAATTTGGACTTAAGGGGTTAAAATTGTCCCCACTAAACAGCTGGTTAGCAGTAAAGAATATTGTTACGTGAATATTAATATTTCTAAGGTCATTTCATGTAATCTTATTAACATCACTCAATATTATCCCTTAGCCAATTAATGAAGACTTATGAATTTTGCTTTTATTATCTTGATTATGACACTAGTAATAGGATTATAGGATATATCATTATCATTGCAACTGTTATGGTTTTTTTGATGTGAAAAAAGGGTTCAAGGGAAATGAATTTTTGGAGTTCACCTAGACACTCTAATAGCTAGGTTTATCGTTTCAATTAATCTTTTGCCGCGTCCATGTTATATTCACGTGGATGGTCTTTATCTAAAAATATCCCGGTGTTTTTTAAGATTTATATTAAAGTACATGAACCGATGAGTTGTTTATGAATTCTGCCCTTAAAAAACTTTATACAGCGACTTAGTGAATTGATGTCATTGGACAAGAAGGTGTAGCCGTGTAGGCTAAAGATATTGAATTACTATGCAAGACTGTGTTTTGCTTTTGGTGTAGTGCACAACACTATGAGAAAAATTAAAGGGTAGAACTTATCAGTAGTTTCCTCCTCTATACATCAAACACATTGTTATTAAGTTCAAAACATCATCTAATCAATTATTGAAGAATAATCTATCCCAATGATCTTCACTACAATATTGTGAGATCAAACTCATTCCAGCATGAACAAATCTTAACGTCTTAAATCTCTATAGTTGGAATTTTAATCACAAATCCATCTTCCTTTTTAGTTTGAAAATTTTCATACAATCAATAAATTTATCCCGGAGTTGGAAAAAGAAAGTTTGATCCCGAGAGTGTTAAAAGCTTTAAAGAAAACCCGATGGAAGAAAAAATGGTGAAATTCTCCAAATCACCAAGGTTATGGTGATCTACAAGCTATCTATAAATCATAACCATTTCAAGTCTCTTTCAATTTCTAACAAGAACTAAGCTTTGTAAAGGAAATGGCAATATATATATCTTCATTAATTAATGAGAATTAGAGCCACAAACAAAATGGATAAGCAATTTAGTAAGTTCATATTACAAGATAGTGTTGGGAATGAATGCTTTACGTGTCAAAAGGCGGTTGAAACCTTGTTGAACTCCAATCCCTATATGTCTCTACTGCTACAACTTATGCTACATCTATTACATTTGATAATACAGAATTAATCCATCTCTAGGATAGCAATTAGTTTCTAGATTATACAAATTTTCGAGAGTTATCTTCTAATGATTCTCGAAAAGAAAAAAAATGAATCGGCTTAGAGGCAATCTCCTGAATAGGGAGAGAAATATCGAGTCATGGTGGTGGATTGAATCTTGGTCTTGCTCGTAGAATCGTCTGTCCAAATGAACAATTTCGGTATATACATGTTTGGCCTTGTTGAAATGTAAGGCCAAAGTGGTTGAAGATTAAAGGGGTCATAGCTCAACTTTCATTTGACCGTTTGGCAATGTACCTATAGATCAATTATCAATTTGCTGTATTAGAAAACAATCAAAAATAATTTGCATCCAACAAATTTAAACCATATGAACAATATTACACGAATTTTTTGAAGATTAATCTCACCTGCAGGTGTTTGATTTTGGGCAATTCCCATTTGAACAAGACTTTGGAGATCATCTTCCCAAAGATTTGGTAGCTAAGACAGCAAGAAAAATCGAACAATCCAAATCAGAATTACGTTCAAGATAACAGCTCTCATATGCTAATCATCATTGAGTAAAAGGGATAGTTTTTCTTAAGACATTTGCAATGTACCTGAGTCATGGAGTCAATGAATCCCTCCATCGAGGGCATCGGAATGCTCGGATTTCTCCGGATTCCGGAAACATTCATTGGGTTAGCTGAGAAGGGATTCTCAACACCATTTGGCAAAGGTAGTGACATTTGCTGGTTAGATTGGTAACCATAGGGAAATGCTTGTGCTGCTGAATTCTGATCTATTTGGTACATTGTTTGTGGTACTGATGATCCTCTAGATTGAAACATCTAAAATAACCAAAAATCCAAAAAAATTTGATCAGCAAAATTGCCAAAAGAAAATAACCCAACTCGAAAACTCGAAATCAAGCCGAAATTACTTACATCCTTGGAGAGAAGAGCTTCCATGTTAAACTCCATTCTAGGATTAACAGTAGCTAATTTCATGGAAAGGAACTACAGGGGAAAAGAAAAAAAATTACAATCAATTTCAACTAATTTCACATTCAAGCAACAATTATTGAGCAACAACTAATTATTAATTTTATAATTTCAATCAAAATAATATACCTCTACTTGGCGTTGCAATGATTGCACATAATTTATGATTTCATCAAGAACAGTTGCTTTTCCTGTAACCTATGAGCCAAAAATAGGAAATTTACATTCAATTTCATGATCATTTTTATAAAATCAACCCAAAATAAACTAAAAAAGTTGTAAAAATCTATAAAATAAAGCAATCCAAAAGAAAAAGTACCTTGTTACAACCAGGAACAAGATCTTGAAGAAACTTCATTCTTTCACTAATTTTTTCTCTTCTAACCTGTACATCCATAAAAACAAACAAATAAGACCACCAATAAAAATCCACAAACTTAATATCCGTGTAAAAAAAAATGTTGCAATATGAAATTGCGCGAAAATATTACCCTTTCAGCAAGACTGTGGCTATCAGTAGCTTGGCCTCTCCTAGCTCTGACATGTATGTAGTCCTTTGGAGGCTCAGGCTTTGTTACTTCCTTATTAGACTCCCCTGCATTTTGCTCTGTATTTTCCTTTTTACCATCTTTTTCATCTAATTTACTTCTTTTAGCATTTGATTCCTCATTTTCTACCTCAACCTAACAAAAACCAAAATTCAACACAATAAATGAGTATCCCTGTCATAAAACACTGTCTGAATTTAGTTGTCACATTTTATTATTACTGCGTATACTGTACTAGTCTGTTCAAATTACATTATCAACACGACTATTAATCACAAAAAAAAAAAAAAAAAAAAAAAAAAAATACCTTGTCATCTTTGGGAGTTGTATCCTTGACTTTAGCCTTGGAAGCAGACTTCCTTTTCCTTGAAATTGGATCAATTTGAGGTTTAACCCCAATTTCAACACCTGGGTTTTGCTCAGAAACTGAAGAACCTTCTCTTGAATCACCCAATTCACCATTTTCACCCAATTTCTTATCAGAATTAACCCTAGATAATTTCCCAGATTCCAATTTTGCAACCAATCTATGATTATTATTAGAATTAACACCCACAAAATCATCAAACCCATTTCCAAAACAGGATAATTTAGCAGCTCTTTCAACAAATCCAGGGTCAGCATTAAAAGATCCCAAATTAGATTGAATTGGGTAATTATTATTATTATTACCCATTAACATCATTAAAGAAGAAAGATTGAATTTTGATGGAGGAGAATTTAAGGGTGTACTATAACAAGAATTATTAGTACTATTATTATTATTATTATTACTATAATTTCCTGTAGCAGCAATGCAGGATTGTTGTGGAGAGACCTCACCAGCAGAATCACAAATACTTCCTAGTCGTCCGATCAACTCCCTGATCATCGTACCCTCGCCAGGACCATTTTTTTGAGCTACGCCTGCCGTGGTAGGGGAAGATACAATGGAACTGAGGGCAGACTCGAAAGGGTCATTTTGGTCAATTGAATTCTCCCAATTGGGGTGGAAATAGCAATTTGAGAGCTGTTCACCTGAAATTTCCATCAAATTTGAGCAATTTAGTTCTTTTTCCATTGAATTTTGGGTTGAATTTGTGAGTTTTTGGGTTGAAGGGATTTAGGAGAGAGAAAGAGTGAAGCACTTGTAGTTCACTCAATTGATAAAGAGATGGGGAAGAGATGGAAAGTGATGGAAGAGAGAGAAAGTAGAGAGAGAAAAGAGGTGGTGGAAATTGGAAAATGAGGAAAGTGAAATGGAAGCAAAGAGAGTTGGAACAAAGAAATACTCCAGATTTTCTCAACTTTTTTTTTTCTTTTTCTTTTTTTATTAATTATTTTCTTGTTTAAGATAGATTAATGGTTTTACTTTTCATCTTTTTATGTATGCAATGGAAGTAGAAAGGTTTAGACATTGATTTATTTTATTGTAATATTGTTTGATTCATAGGTGTCAAATACTCAATAGACAATAGTGATAGTGGTGGTGCCATGGTGGTGGTTGTGGGTTGAATTGAGTCAAGTTTATTTAATTCACGAGCTATTCGTTTTGAGTAAAGGGGTTAAAGCAGAGCTGAGTTGATAGGTTAAATTTGTTTTTAATCGTGCCCATACTATGTGTTTTGGGCCTAAAGAAACAGGTTTTGGGATCAGGGTTGTCCAAATAAAAACATTGTGTTATGCTTGAAATTCAAGCCTAAAAGATCTACTCAAATCCAATATTTTTTTGGAACTGGACCATCTATTATCAAGTCTAGGTCGGACGGTCGAAAAATTATGTCAAAGTCGCTAATATTGGATCAAGTTGGTTCAGTTTTTTTAAGGCATAGAAATGTAGATAGTCTAAAAAGATAAAATGTTCATTAGGTGGAATTATGTCCATAGTTTGGTCGTGTTGAGTGATTTGTTTTTTGGTGGTGCTTTTCGGGATTACTATTCTCCTCCCTTTATCTTAATTAATTTTTTTTTTCCAAGTTTAGGTTTCTTCTCTCGTTGTACTCATAACAACGCATAACTTTAGTTACGTTGCAGATGGAAAATAAACCTAATCATCTACAATCTACATCATGTTACACTTGTACAAAAGAGTATTTGATACAAAAACTCTATACATCATCACTAAATTGTACTATGTATAATTTTGTTAAAGTTATTTTGTTATTAAACGCAACACATAACATAACTTATAAATTGAGCTTTAAATCATCCTTCATAATATATATCTATGCAACAACAACGAAATAGAGCATAAATTTTATTTATTTAATTTTTTTTTTTTACCTTGTATATATACATTATTAAACATTTCTTTTTAAAATTTACTCAGTTATCAACTAGCAATTAAAACTATTCAAATTAATAAAATTAGTGCTAAATAAGTATATTAAACCTCTATGGTCTCTTCACATGACTTCTAAAACATGAAATTAGTTACATCAATCAACTTAAACAACCACAACCTACATTCAACACTTATATCATATAATCCAAATGTACAAAAGATGATGTATCAAATATAAACCTGAATAACACGCATCTGTCATACACAACATACATGATGTAAACACTGTAATAAAAATACGGTAAGTACATTTAAAAATAGTAAGAACAACTACATTCAACATACATCTATGCATCAAAGTTTAGGACCACATACTTCAAGAAAACCAAACTCCCAAATACAATATGAAAACAAAGAAAAGAATGGTGTTAGTTTTGACGTTGGTTTTTTTTCCCTCCTTTCTAAATTTTATGTTGGGAGTTTAAATTAAAATGAAAAAAATAGAAAAATAAATAGATAACGTTAAAGGCCAAAACGCCGTAATAGACGGTGGGGGTAAATGCCGGGCCTTTAACGTCAAACCAACTTCTCTTTTTTGTGTATTGCAGGCTTTTCTAGTTAAATTGAGATTCCAACACACTTAACATAGTTAACAGTAAAATTTTACAAAGTCAATGTCATTATACCATATAATCATCTTTTAGGCTTCCTTTAAATTTAAGTAATTGGGTAAATTTTTGTTTTCAATCAAGGGTAAAATCATGAAAAGAAAATTGTACAAATAATGAGTAATTAAGCACCCAAAATCAATATCTATCTATCATCATTCATATTATAGATTGCTTAGAAATGTTCATCAAGAATTTATTTATGGAAGTTTTTATCAAGGAAGGTATATAAGGCATCATTTGTCTCCAAATTCTCTATGACTACTAGAATCGTAATCGGAACTCGCAACAAAATACCTAGTACAACTAGAATAATGTGGTAAACCCATGATACTTTATGTATAATTGTTATTGTGTAAGCCATAGCTTAATATTCCACTTTCACAAAAAAAAAAAAAAAAAAAAAAAAAAAAAAAAAAAAAAAATTACATGTAATCATATAGCTAGGTGGTTGTTTATCGAGCTCACATAAATTAATTTGTGTTATTGATCTTATTAAAAATTAAAATTATTAAAATCATGTTAGTGAGCATTAATTTTTATCGGTTGAAATCATTTTGACCAATATATTACTTTAATCAATAAAGGTTGGTTTTATTTTATTATGTAATATCCAATTCAGTCAAACCAAGCCTACACTTTTTGAGACTAAATTGAGAAAACCAATTAAGGTCGACTCAGGTCCCGTTTTGATTTACTGAACTAAGCTAAAATGAATTCTTTACGAGAGAAAGAAATTAGGAATTGAACTAAACTGATTGGAGCTGAACTGAATTGAAATGAAATTAAGCTGAAGAGAACAGGCTCTCAATCACAAAGTGGCTTGATTATATTACGCCCCGTAATTAGCTAGACTTGTCTATGTAATTAACAAGCAAACAAACCACTGCACTTTCTCTAATTGTACCTTACTACGTAGTACCTTGTGAAAAGACTATGAGTATGTGCTTATAGAGCCTAAGAGAGTCACAACAATAACAATGTAGTCCAGATTTAATACAACCTTAACTAGCTCTTGAGTAACTTTCCCAAGACTTAGCTTGCTTATAAAGTTTAAATAATTGATTGACAATAAAAATTGGAGAAAACAAACATAAATTTCTTTACTTTTTAAAATATGACTAAAATTTAAGGAAATAATAAAAAAATATTAGTACAAAATAACAATAAAGAAGCAAGTCTACAAAATAATGACTCTAAAACAAGAGGAGAAACTTCTTGGCTTAAACTAGTACTTGGAAAATTGAGTCCACATAAACAATAATAATAAAAAATTAATCAATAATTATATAAAAACAAAGAAATTAATAATTAAATAAATAAGTAAAACAAAATATTAGTAGATGATGAGATGAGGAAGATAAAAAGAGGAATGTCTGAGAGAAAGAGGTACGAAGCTAAAGTTGTGGTAGGGGTGAAGTTGGCCTTAACTGGCGCAGGACGATATTGGTTGCGTTTGTCATGGAGTAGGAAACTTCATTTTTTTTCGTAAAATTAATTTATTATACTACTAATTAATTATTTAATTAATTAAGTACTATCATTTAATTATTGTTTTAATTTGTAATTTAAGTTAATGTAAATATTTGACTATTTTCTTGGTTTAGTTTAATATATGGTATGGAATTAAGGGACATAACAGCAGAAAATAAGGTTGTAGATAGCGTGGCTTCAATTTTAATCTTTTTAATTAATTTCAATCTTAATTCCCTTTTCTTTTATGATCAGTCATCTAGCTTATAGTTTTATTTTAGCCGTTTTTTTTAATGTTAATTATATATTGCATGATTTTTAATACGTTATTTTGTGTTAGAAGAAGAGCCACGAAGAGGTTACGTAGACAAAGTGAGATTCATATAATCATGTTCGTGTATCTATAGCTTGACTTACTTGATAAAACTCATATCTTAAAATTCAATTTTCACTAATTGATGATGTTTGGAGGTGTATGCCCTTACCCTTGCCTTGCGTTTCGAAATGTTTGATCCGCGAATATTGAACTAATAAAAGATAATACGTTACTCTATGAGTTGAGGATTGATCAAGATCATTTTTGTTAGCTTTGTGTCGACATGCAACATTTTTTGCTGTTGCAAAATCTACATATTGTATAAATAATGTAAACTAATTAAAAAAAAAATCAATTATCAATATATGTTGGGATATGTGTGAATCATAGGGTGTGAAGTTGTGAACAATCATGGAATAAGTTATTGCCACTAGATGTACTTTGCAATGACTTGCTTATTTGCTAATATAAGGTTAAACATAAAAATAAATAAATAAAATTGTGGTTTGTTTAATTATACAAATTTGTATAACAATCATACGCTGTATAACATAATGACATGTTAATATGTACGTATGTACTTATTGGTTTGCTATTTTTATAGTTTATATGTACTTAATTGTTTTGTTTAACAATTAGTAATAGTAGTTGCACCTTTGAGTAGGTGTGAATTATTCTTTTCTAAGGTTTTTCAAGTAATTTATTAGGCAAAAGTTTAGTGCGGAGTGATAATTCAAAATCTCATCTATAGTCCATAAAACATTTAGCTGATTATTATTAATTGTTGTCAATTATTACTAGATAGATGGCTTTCATTGACAACTATCTACATATATAAATTTCACAAAGCACAATAATTTCATAAGTATATGTAATAAATTCCTATAAATAATTTTGACGTGTGTAATTAGAAAGACACATTACTTTTCAACTAATAAAATAACACAACTGATATCTTCCTCCCGGCCTCCAACTGAAATCCTATACTTATGTACACTAGATCTACTAGTACTCAATCAAAACCTTAAATGGAGTGTAGTAATTGAGTTATGATGATCATTCAATGAATTCAATTTTTATAAGTACCTTACTCTTTATAAATTTACAGCTTGAATTTTCATAGTTAAATATTACACCATATATAACGCACTACATATGGTGTGAAGAAAGGCACATAGTTAATCATATTATATCGAGATTGATCTCGTATGTTAGATAGCAGACATTACATCTTAAACTTTAACCAACTAAGTTAATTGTATTTATATAATCGAGAAAAACATCTAATTACATACTCCTATCATTTAATTAATTAAACTAACCTACTCCATACTTTGTATTAGGTTTAGCTAGTAGGTAACAAAAAAAATGGTACTCCACATACATGTACTTTTTTATACTGATATTATATTTTTGTGTTACAATAAATAAAATGGTACTTTATAAATTAATGAAATGTAATTAAGAAAAGTGAGAAAGGAAAAGAAGAAATGCAAAAGGCTGGCAAAGCGTGTGGTGCTTTTGTCCTTAGATTAATTATCGTACAATTCCAAATCTAGGTTTTGGTGGTGACTAACTATGATTGCCAGCCTTTTTCATCTGTTTTTTCTTCTTTTTCTCTGCACCTAAAAATTTAATCTATGTTTTCTTCTTCTTCGTCCATTCATTTTGAATTTTTCTTTTTCTTAGTATTTATTATTTTCATTTCTAAGTCAATTTTTAGGTACCATATCAAATCCAACTATGTACTATGTATTATATGAATTTATGATTTATAAAATCCAACATTATACTCTATGTAAGTTAGTATTCATTGCATTAATTTGATCGAGATATGATTCATATAAACGATAGTAAATGTCATCAAATATTAGCATGATTATTTCATCATTTTCAAGTTTTGTATTGTAGATTTTTTACATTGAACTTTTGTATGGTAGTTGTAAAATGTTTGGGATTTAAGCCTAAGCAGAAACCATATACTCCCTCCGTCCCTAAATTACATTCTTGTTTTCCTCTATTATGTGAGGAATAAATGCTAGAAATATAAATGTAATTTAGGGACGGAGGGAGTATCTTGTACAAGTATATGTCAACTTGTGTAATTAGTTAGGTTTGGGGCCGGGTGACGTGAATGTGCATATTAGTGCTATGCATTAATACTAAACCAAACTTAATTAACTTTAGAGCCTAATATTTGGTTTTAATGAGATAATGTGGAAGAAGAAAATAAAAGTTAAAATTTCCATATCAACTCATTTAAATTTTCTTCTATAAGATTCATTCAAATTATCTCCATTTATGAGTTATTTATGAAAGTACAAATCACTATACACTATTATGAAGTAACCTCAAATATGAATATGTTCTTTATTTAATAATTAGATTGATTTTATTGCTGATAAAAAAAATCATTCAACAACTTTTTTTTTAAAGTGTCTAATCGTTAGCTGTAAAAAAATATTAATTATCAGCAACTATGACCTCCGGTTTCATATTATTTGCAACAATGTGACATAAAGTGTGTGTAGGAAGGGCATGTTATTCTGTTCAGCTTAATTTCAGTTCAGTTCAGTTCAGTTCCAATCAATTGAGTTTAGTTTAGTTTAGTTCAGTATTAAATCAGAACAGAGCTGAAGTGTCTAATCATCATTTGCAAATAATATGAAACGGATATAATATATAATATAATCTGATAAATACATACTTATTTAAGAATAATAATATAAAGATTTCCTTAGTTTTCAACAAAATCTACAGTCCTTGCATATTGAATACTATCATTTATACTTGTATATACCCTCTTTCACATCATTGTTTTACCTTCCATTTCCAACAAAGTGAGTTATTATTGATATGTTGTAAAACTAAATTGCAATCAATAACAACCAACTTTAATCAATAAAAATAATATAACCTCCAAGCCTAAGCTATCTACTTGATATTCCCTATGAAATAACCTAGCTATGATGCTCTAATACTACTACTATATAAAAAGATTGTGTTTACATTTGACCAAAAAGTCCAAACCCTTAAATAGAATAATAATATTTTACATACTAGCTAGTTGCTCCTACTACACACACAATTGGACAATTGGTTAGAGTTAGAAGCCAACAAGTTAAGTTAATGAGAAACAGTTAAAATGCAATGCATTTTCATGCAAATTAAAATCAATAACGAAGAATATAATATTATTGTCAAGATCCAACCACCCCTCAACCTTATACTTATGCACCTTAACATACACCTTCTCCTTTGCTTGACTTACTACTCATCACCGCCCAACTTCTCTCCTATCTTCAACGTTTTTTATATCCATCAACTTGAATATGCTTCACCTTGTCGGCATATACATTATAATACATACGATGATATAAGAAAACGCACCGTATTACAACTATGTACAAGATTGTAGAATAAATCGAGAGTTGGTGTAGTTGGTTGAAGATTCATCCAGTTTGTATTTTGTAATATTTTGTTGAACTGAATTGAATTTATTAGAGCTGAACTGAACTGAATTGAATTTATTAGAGCTGAACTGAACTGAATTGAATTGAATATTTTATAAGAGAAGGAGATTAGGAACTGAACTGAATATTTTATAAGAGTAAGGAAATTAGGAACTGAACTGAACTTATTAGAGCTGAATTGAACTGAACTGAAGTGAAAATAATCGTATCAGAACAGGCCCTAAATCTCATTCATAACTTCAATATCAATACAATTGTTCAGAAAGAAGGATAAAACAAAAAATTTTGTAGTAAAAACTTAACTTTTTGGTCGAATAATGCTTTATAAATTTAAAGAGAAACAATAAAAATACATTTATAATTACTCTTTTTCTACATTCATGCGACTTTATACCCTGTACAACCAAAACAAAAATCAAAACAAATAAATTATGAAATTAATCAAAAGTCTTTACTTGAGCTTATGATCTAACGTGATCATCAATCATTTAGAGCACAGAGATTAAAGCAAATTGACTAAAATAAATTTAATTAATAATTAAAGTTTTAATACGCGATACGTGCTTGGCTAGAGGGCACAGTACCCGAGGTTAAAGAATCATTATTGTTATAATGCACTAATTTAACCGACCGTTGCAGTTTAATCATTTGATATTTGTTTAATTTTGTTACTACTAATATGCTCCTATAATCAAACAAAAGGAAGTATCCTCTAATCAAAGGTTAAGTGGAATATATCATAAGATGTTAGGAAAAATAATGATTAGACTATGCTTAAATTTTTTTAATTACATGATTAATTTTATCTTATTTTCCATTGCATTAATTTAAATTAGTATGTCAGAAATGTTTGTCAGAAATTAATATATTTAATTTCATGATAGTTGTATATTGGTGCATTATTCTTCATTTTCAACCATCATATGATTTGCTTCTGTGTCAAGTTGAGAAATTTTATGGTTTGATTTTTATTTTTTGTAATTTATTATACATATTTTTTTAACTGTCGGTCGAAGTCAATATTAAGGAAAGGGTCAAAAACTTTAAGGACAAGTTTTTTCTTTTTTCTCCTTTTTTTTTTTCTAAATTTTTGATAGAAATAACTTTGGGAACAAGTTAGTTGAGGGGTCATGCAATTCACAAGCATTAAATTTAGTACATTATGGTAAATCTTAAAATTCAATCATTTTGCCTAACAGTTTTAATATTATCTTGCACTCAATAATCCTTATTGGGCCCAATGATTTAAGAAGACAATTGTCCTTTTGAGAATTTTCAAAGTTATTAGGGTGAACTGTTAAACATATATTGTTAGAACTTTTTTCAATCGGAAGTAGTTACGAAAATACCAAATTGATTTAGCCGTGCAAGTGTTTTATAAGTGTAATTGTGAGCATCAAGCTAGTTGACACGCATTATGTGCTCAGTAGATTAATTATTAGATTTTTGATTTTATGACAAATGCAAGTCATATATATAACTTATCAAAAGAAACACTTGAATTTTTCTATAAACACAACCCTAATTCTTACATGACTACATTAATCACCAACTTTTATTTGCTGACATCAACTAGCATGATATAGTATATATACAAACATAAAGTCCAAACCCCATAGGATGACCTTCTTCAACATTAATTTTTCATTTATTTATATATTTATTTGTGGGAATGAAAGAAAGTTTTATGCATTGTCAAATTTAAAATGGTTGTTCAGTGGTCATTCCATTAAATAAAACATACAATTTCCGAGAATTAGTAGATTGGCTAACATATAAAAAATTTCACGGCATAAAATAGGAATAGATGGACATCTTAATAAAAGCTATACAACAAAGTGTAAATTCATGTATACAACCAAACTACCATTCATATTCAACTCTCCCTTATATTTCTTCCGTTTCTCTAAAATTACAACACTGTGACTTATGCACTATTCAGTATTCACATATTTTGTGTTTACTAGCTTTGACTATGAATTAAGTCAAGGAAATTGTGAAACCTTGTTAGATTCCCATAACTCCATTTATACTTTCATAAGATGAAATTATCATGATTTTTACTCATTATTAATTGATCAATATTTTTTTTTTGAGGAATCAGTAACTAATCAATGTTAATGAATAATGTAATCCACTAACTAGCGTAAAATGAAAAATGTTGCAATCATACAGGATAACATTTGATGGACCAAAATTTACCAAGACAAAATATTACGACCCAATACTATTTTGATAGAATTCGGCCCAACAAATACTTCTTCATCTCCAATCTTTCCCTAATTCCCCCGCCAAATTAATCAATCAATCCATCAACCCTAAACCCCAATTTCTATACCAATTTCGTATGATTCTCTCTCTAAATTCCAGTAAATCTGAAGAAATTAGCGAATTCAACTTCACTTTATCTTCAATTTGAAACTTCTTTTACTCATTTCTCTCTCCTAATTTTTCTATGGCTCCGAAAGTTCTCATGGTCAGCATTTCAGTTTTTTTTTTTTTTGGTTTGAATTTTTTTTTTTTTTTTTTTGGGACTAATTTGGAATAAATTTCGTGATTATGTATTGATGATGATTGGTTTGCAGGTTGCGGAGAAGCCGAGCATTGCGCTCTCGATCGCAACGGTTCTTTCCGGTGGTAAAGTGAGTTGTTTTTTTTTTTTTTTTTTTAATCTAATTTATTGATTATTTGTTGCATTTTCATTTTATATTAATTTTCTTGTATTATTTTTAGAAAGAATGGATTAGTTGAATGTGATTACTCCCTTTATGTTGGAGGTATAACTTGAAGAAAAATGGAATTTTTATGGAGAAGGGTTTTAAGGTGAGAGAAGGGGGAATATGGTGGTTCACACTTCACAAATTAGCTAGGTTTAGTGTGATTGTTGATAATGTTAAAGCATGGATTGAAGAAATCCCGGTTTTGACAACGCGTGGTGTAAACTTTGATACTCTTTAAGTTAAAGGAAGTTTGATAAAATTTTGTAGTAGAAAAAGGTTAGGGGGAGGGTTTCCATGCCTTTTGTCTTTTAATCATAGGATAACATTATTACGGTGATATTTGATTCCTTTTTTGATGATGAAATTGGGTTTGAGAATGTGAACATCATTGTACTCTTCACAAATTTTTGAGCTTTTTTGTGGGTTTAAGGTTTTAACTACTTTAGGTAGTAAACTTGTAGTTGGCTTGTAATTTTTGAAACATTCTAGGTATTATTTTGCATTTTCAAACATGGTTTTGAGTAGCTGGCTGCCTAATCATCGAGTTTTTCTTCTATGTACATCATCTTGGCCTCTTGTGTATAGAATAGATTAGGTGCGTAATAAAGAGTTTATTTAAGGATTTGTAATATCCTTGGCCATTCCTTTCTTATGCAGTGTCCCTCTTTATTATATATCAGTAATATCACTGTTTGAGGTTTCTACAAAGACTTGAGGGTTTTAGTAGTAATTAGGACTTAAGAATCACAATATTGTGGTGTTTGTAGAGGGTTGTGGTTGATGCATTATACATTTTATATCCAGTATCCAATTGTATCTGCTTGTCGGCTTATCATCATCCCAAAACCATCTTTCTAAGTTTCTATAATGTTATTCAGTTGACATGTAATGTTCCTTCACAATTCAAAAATTTTCGTTTGTTTACTTCGTCGAGTTGGAAAAACTGTACATATCAGCTGATACGCTGAGTATTACTATTGACCAAGATATAGAATAGAAAGATTGATAGTAGGCATACAAAGCTGTTTAAGGGTATTTTTTTTTAATCTACTTTTGATTATTATGAGAAGTGTGTTTGCTTAATCTGGGAGTATCGTCTAAAATACATAAATTCTGGAAGTAGAACTAGCTATTCTGGTACATGGGTCAGTGTCCCCCATTTCAGCAGAATATACCTCGGAAACAAAACAAGTCTTTTAAAATCCAGGATCTAAGACTTGTATCTCCACATAAAACTTGTTTTGCTTTACAATAATATCATATACGAAGTATATTTGACAAAATAACATTACTTCGCATAAGATTACACTTTTTTTGGCAATTATATATTCCTCAACTTGATCTCATGACATATCAACATAATCATTTTCATTTTGTCTTGTGTTTATACAAAAATGCTGAAATTGTCATGTTTCTCTACTGTCTTTGTTTCAAGTATTTGTGTCCTGCTACTGGGTACACATTCTTAACTCTGCAAACCCTTTTTGTATCTTTTCAGATGTCGACCAGGAGGGGAAGTACTGAGGTGCATGAATTTGATGGGAAGTTTTTGGGTCTTCACAGTTATTATAAAGTTACTTCAGTGATCGGGCATGTTTTTAGGTTAGGCTCTCTATTTCTATCTTCTGAGTTATGGCTTTTGTTCCCTTTGCTATTGATGTATGTATGTTTCCATCATTTTGCTTCCTTAATCTGCTTTTACAGTGACAGGGATTACTTCATGGTATTGTGCAAACTTTTATAATTTATGTTTAACTATTGATGAGCAATTTGATTGAAATTTCCAGTTTGTTGATATTCTCATGATCATAAATGTGATTTTGGGTGCACTTAATTGTTTCACTAGCCTGTAATGCTATAATTTGACTCTCATAGTCTTGGTAGCTTGAGCTATATAAAATTCATAGATTAGGACTGATGATCATCTTTGTGTTTTTAGTGTAGATTTTCCTCCAGCATATCAAGACTGGAACACAACAGATCCTCTGGATCTTTTTCAAGCTCCCACTCTCAAATCTGAATCTAACCCAAAGGTGCAGATTGCTAAGTGTTAGATATGTTATTTTCAACACAATCAATTTATGGGCTATAAGTGATTTTGAATGGAGATAAACTATGATTATTTATTTATTTATTTATTTATTTTATAATTAAGTTGTTTATGATAACTTCTGATGTATAACTACCTTTATGTGTATGTCATTGAAGTATTGATGGATTGCATATTGACAATGCCAACTAAGTTAGAGAAGGAACTCAAAACATTTTTAATAGAGATTAAATTGAAAAGGTATATTGTAATTGGTAATGTGGTTGAACCAAGATACCTTTTGTATAAAATCTAGCCTGTAAATATCAATTCACTTAAAAAAAAAAAATTGTCTTCTTTTTGGTGAATTGGAGCTGATTTTACATTCCTATGGTTATATAAGCTTTACATTTCATAATTTTGGATCTCTAAATCAAAACAGCAATATCAGTAACTATGCTCTATACTTGCCCTCCGTTTCTTATTACTTGCTACACTGAGAATTTTTACCCATTTAAATACTGTAATTTGACTATGTAGGATGGTTTATGTTTAAGTAAAAACACACTTATGTGGGATCATGTTATATTTTTCTCAATGTATATTTTCAATACATCAAATATTTATAATTTTACTTATTTAGAATCAAAGATATCAATGAGTACTTGAGTAGCATTGGCAAGCGTGAAAATAGAAGTTTTGCAACTATAAGAAATAGAGGAAGTATCAAACCTGTTATGTTTGTAGATTTCAATGAAACTATTAAAGTAATAACTTTCTGAAAAAAAATAAAATATTTTTTGGCTTTAGCTTTAGCCTACCTTTTGTATAAACTTCCCGACCATTTTGTGATCATTTTTAGCTTAGCATTTTAGCGTTAAGGTAAAAGCTAAAACTTTTCTTTGTGGTTGAGTCTGTTGAAAAAGTTTGCATACAATGAGAAACTTTTTAATGATTGTTAAATACTTGAAGGTAATTTTCTCTCTTTAAGCATCAATAGTTGAAGTCTGTTTTGCATTTTTTTGTCTGGAAGGTGTGCCCGGTAAAATTTTGGAATGTAGATGGCATTAGGTGAATCTTTGTTGTCACTTTGATTTTTTTTATTTTTTTATGCTCAGGCCCATATCCGGAGGCATCTGAGTCAAGAAGCTCGAGGTTGTAGCCATCTAGTATTGTGGCTTGATTGTGACCGAGAAGGGGAAAATATTTGCTTTGAAGGTACATATCCTCAATCAAAATTTAGGTTCACAAGTAATTGGTAAAATCCTCAATCTATGCATGCACAAAACCCAGTCTGCCACAGGTTCTAGTGTGCCGCATTATTGACTGTTTTAACATTCGGACTATCACACTTTGCATTAGATATTATTTGTTTAATGAAATTCTTTCTTTATTAACATAAAAATGGAGCTCTTTACTTATAGCTCTGTGTCTATTTGCTGCCTGAATTTTAGAACTTGTTTCAGTCAGACAATGATGTAAGGTTGCTCTGCACTGCAGTTATTGAATGCACTGGTTTTCATTTCAAAGAGGGGGAAGCAAGAGTTTATCGCGCTCGATTTTCCTCTGTTACCGAGAAAGATATTGCAAAGGCAATGGACAATCTTGTTGAACCAAACAGAAATGAGGCTTTGGCTGTCGATGCTCGTCAAGAGATAGACTTGAAAGTTGGAGTTGCTTTTACCCGCTTTCAGACTGGCTACTTTCAGGGAAAATATGGAAATTTGGACTCTCGAGTAATCTCGTAGGTTTCTACTCTTTGCCGTGTTCTATGTGTTAGTATTATTTATCCCCAGTTTTCATGGGTAACCTTTAGTTATGTCTGTTCAGCTTCCCCTTTGTCCTCTTTGGATGCCATTTATATGGAAATTTGGACTTGTGAGTTATCTCATAGGTTTCTACTCTTTGTTATATTCTATGTGTTAGTATTATTTATCCCCAGTTTTTATGGGTAACCTTTAGTTATGTCTGTTCAGCTTCAGCTTCCTTGTTTGTCCTCTTTGCAATTTGGATGCCCTTTATCTTTAATCATTTGATCTTTTAATGTGCATGATTGATCATTTCATCTATATGTTTCTAATGTGTATATAATTATTTTTCCTCGTAAAAATTTGTTTTGGGGGGGGGGGGTGTGTGGTAAGTCTGCATCTTGTTGCAAATAACATCTGTACCTTTTGGTAAAAATGTAATAATTGTCCTTTTTTACTAGGGTAATTACTTTATAACTAGGGTAATTTTACTTTATACATGTACTTCCTAAGTTCCTATAAAGAATGTAGAATTCTAATTTAATCAAATTGTTTCAGGATCAAACCTAGAATATGAATTATTCAACTTTGAAAAAGAAAATGGGGCTTATTTTGTGGCATCCCAAAATAGAAGTGTGGAGCTTAATATTGAGATAGAGGCGAAAATAAGCTATTATGCCTCATTGTTTCTTAGGGCTGCGGGAGCCTTCCTTTGTCTAGCACCTAGACCGTGGACACAAAAACAAATTTTTCTTGGTATGTTTGAAACTTGGCATCCCACTTATTTTTGTGTTTCGAGGATCTTTTTCTCTTATGTTTTTGTCACATTTAGGCTAGAAATATGTATTTCACTCCCCCCCCCCCCCCTCTCTCTCCTTAATGGTTATGTGATTATGTTTATTTTAAGAAGCTGTGATAGTTATGAGTGACTCATCAGTTAAGTGATTGAGATGCAAAGGATTTAGATTTATGTTTTTACATAGTTGATATTGCAGTAGAATGTGTTGATATGGGCCAGAATTTAATATATATAATTTCTGACTTTGCTTTGGAGCTTGATTTCTATGTCCTTCATCTTTGCAGGTATGGGCCATGTCAAACTCCAACTCTTGGATTTTGTGTACAACGCTATTTGAATATCAACACTTTTAAGCCACAGAAATACTGGGCTGTGCAGCCTTACATTGCTCACAAGGGCTATGAACTAAAACTGGATTGGGAACGTGAAAAGTTGTTCGACCTGGACGTGAGCATCATCCTGCTATAATTCATACTGAACTGGCTAGTTGTGAATTTAAATTACTCAGTACCTTTTTAATAGGTAAGTAAGGCATTGAATAATAACAATGGGAATTTTCCTCCAGGTCTCCTTGATGTTTCAAAAATTGGTGATGGAAGATGGCACTGTTGAAATAATCAATGTATTTAAGAAGCAGGAGCACAAGAGTAGGCCCGCCGGTTTGAACACAGTCAATCTTCTTAAGGTTTCTTCCCCCACTCCTTGCATTAGTTGCATCTTTAGTTGAGATTACATTATATTTCTTGTATCTCCAAGAAGTGTTTCCTTTCCATTCCTGGGCTTGTTCTTTTTATTGATAGTAAATTTTATGATCTAACTGGAAGGATCTATTAGTGTTTTTAGTGTCAACCTTTGTGCAGACAGACATTGCCAAGTCATATGTCTTAATCTAAAAAACCTCTTCATTTTATAAATTTTATGGACTTTAGGAGTGTACAAAATAAGAAGACATAATTACTGCATTGTTTCCTTTTCTTACATGTCTTGATATGTATGATTGTAATGCAAAGTTTAATATAATTTGAATTTTGTAAGAATATTCTGAATAGCAGTTTTTCTAGAATTTTCATCATCCATTGTGGAAAAGTTAGAAGTTTGATTCTCTATTTGTAGAAATATTGCACTGAAGATGTTTTGCTAATGTATTGTCTGATTGTGTCAAAAGGGAGTTTGTGTAACTGTTCACTGTTACCTGCCTTATGTTAGAAAATAGGGTGTCTATAGCATGGTTAATTATGTTGAACTGGAATTTAAACTTTCAAGTACACTTGATAGTATATTTTGTGTCAAAAGGAGTATAATAGTAATAATACTGAAAATATTTGCTAATATATTGTGTCAAAAAGAAGTTTGTGCTCTTTTATTGATGGTGTCTATTGTTATTTTCCTATAATTAGGGTCTGTAGAGCACAGTTTATTATGTTGAACTGTGATTTAGACTTTCAGAATACACTTTATAGTACATTTGTGGGACAAACTTACCTCATTGTTATAATCTTCAAGGTTGCCTCAAGTTCATTGGGCTTTGGGCCACAGATGGCTATGCAGATAGCAGAAAGATTGTACACTCAAGGTTTTATCAGGTTAATACCACCTTGTCTCAAACATTATTTAAATTATGGTTGCGTATGTCTAAGACTCGTTCATTTTATATTTTCTTTGGAAAACCTGTTTAGTTTCCATTGTTGATGTATGGAAATTCAAGAAGTATATAAAAGAGTTTGAGCATTAAGCATTGTTTGACAGATAGTGGTTATTCAAGTTTATGCTGCTTAGTGGTTTATCATGTTTAATACTATTACTACTATTACCAAGTATAGGATATCATAAAGATTCCTTTTTTTTTTTTTGGGCGTAATTGTAGCCCTGTGCTACTTTTGTGCGAAACAGAGCAGTGAATGACATGATTTTCTTAAAATAGTATGATCTTATATATTCTTTATAAGAGTATATGCATGCTGAATTGCTGATACATGAACTGAAATTTTTCATGCCGTGTAATGATAAAATTGGTGTTAATATGGCACTTACTATGTACTTCCTTTGTTGGATTTGTCTTGTATTTTAAGTGCACACCAAATCACACCTTTTATTTTACGATGTTCTTCAATAAACCATCTACTTTTGGTACAATTTCCTCTACATCTTTTCCCTAGTCCTTACCATTGGAACCAGCACCCAATCACTTTTTTCCTCCACCTTTTACTGTTCTTAGGTAGTGTTCTCTTCATCTGAATTTCATTAATCTTATATTTCTATTATCATACCATATTAGTCCATAACATATCTTATATGAATTTATTAGCCTTTATATTATCTTATATAACCCTTATCTTATACGGAGTGGAGTATTATTTTATCTGAACTCATCAAACCTTACTAGACTTTATATAAGGTGTTATTAGACCTTATTAGAAGTTATTATCCCTTATATTATCTGAACTTATTAACCCTTATATTATATTATCTTAACTTATTAGCCCTTATATTATATTATCTGAACTCTATAGTCCTCGGGTGCAGGGAATTCTGAAATGCCTTGGTGCGCCTTGAGCCTTTTTATGCATTAATCTGAACTTATCAAACCTGATTTAAATGAAGATAAGGCGAGTAGAAGTATATAACAGAGCCTTAATCTCCTTGCAAAAGATAGAACGTTTACTTAATTATGGGATGGAGGGAGTATATAGGAAGATTAAGTGAACTTAGAGACTGAAACATACTAATACATGGACTGCTAGATGTTTGGTATATGGGATACAAATATAATTTGAATCTAGGAAGAGGTTTGTGTTATTTGAGATACATAATTAAAATTAAATATTTTAAGAACCTAATACAAAAGGAGAAGGTTTTGTGTGAGTCCCGTTAATAATGCATACTCCCATCTCCAACCCACTGTCACTGCCAAGCCCCTGTCGGCGGCCGACAACCTTCTCCCTCCCAACCCCCGTTGCTGGTGACCCTCCCCCACCACCGACCCAAAAGCGCCCCAACAAACACGATTCTATAGTCGTCAATTGATGAAGCATAGCCACAACTCCACCACAAGCAACCCAAAAGAGCCCAAACCCAGACCGGCCCTGCTCCACCCTCCTCAACCTAGAAACGCAGCAATCAAAAGTCATACAACATCTTTGAGAATGAGTTTGTTTCTTTACCTAAAGTGGGGGTGGGGGTGGGGGTGGGAATCTCCATATAAGATGTTCTAAAGAGGAAAGTCAGTGTTCCACCTCTAAGTTTTCTGCCCTCAAATTTTTACCTCATGGCATTTGAGATTTTCTTTACTTGAGGTATTTTGGGTTCAAGTTGACCAGATCAAAGATGTGTAGGTACTAGGTAGCATTGATAGAAACACTAAAGAATAAGTGCTTCAGTGATAGCTTGTTCACAAAATCAAGCTCTTTTTTGGCACATCCGTGTAACTAGACAAAATTTTCCATTTGGGAATCACATGGAGGAGAGAGAAAATGTGAGTTGCAGAGAAAGAGGAGAGATATGGTGGGTTATTGAGGAGAGAGAAAGAGAGGAAGGAAGGAGGGGTTTTAATACCTGACCATTATAATCTAATTTCTGATATATTTAACCTATTTTATATATATATATATATATATATGTAACTTTTTTTTTCCTGACAATTATAATATAATATCTGATATTTATAATATAATATCCGACCATTATTATTATCTAATTTCTGACCATTAAGATTTTTTTTTCCCTCAATTTTTTTTTCCTATTTGTATGACCGGACTCACGCGAGTCCGTTCTACACATAACTTTTGCAATACGAAAGAAAGCAATAGTAGTTAGATAACTTGGAAGGTTAAGTTAAAAGATGGATTTAATTTGTTTGGG
Organism: Chenopodium quinoa; assembly: GCF_001683475.1. Lineage (NCBI taxonomy): Eukaryota > Viridiplantae > Streptophyta > Magnoliopsida > Caryophyllales > Amaranthaceae > Chenopodium > Chenopodium quinoa. The sequence continues at coordinate 1,222,049 of NW_018745461.1, forward strand.
ATATCAATGATGTATAGTGATGGTTGGAATTCTTGGAAGGTCAAGTTTAAAGATGGAATTTGAAAGGTGTGAAGTGAAAAGATTGCCACGGATGTAAAGTTAGATTGTTTTAAAATTTGGTGTTGATGAGTCTATGAAGGTTCAAATGCATGTTAGCTTTGCTGTGAGAGTTGAGAGGTGAGGCAAATTCTGAAATAATAAGATTGTTATCTTATTGTGTCACATTGTGTTATTTTATTAGGCTCTTAGCAGGCATATAACGTACTGTGTCTGGTTTTACCAACTCCATATCCTTAAATCCTTAATCATGTGTGCTCTTTTTCTTTCATTCCTATTTCTCTACATATGATTTAGTTGCTTCCTTCCATCATCTTTCTAGTGCCTGTTGATTACCCTATGCCTTACCTGTCATCAAGTTTTGTTGTTGATTCTGCTTTTGAACAGTTTTATACTTCAAGGCGTGACAGTTATGAGAAATTTCAAGCTCACTGCATATACACATCCTACCTTAGGGAGCTTGATTTACTTTCTTGATCTTGAACTGTCTCATTTTCGTCATTTTCAGAGTTTCAGGTTTGAGCGTCTGTTGCTCTCACCTTAGTTTGCTACCTCATTCTTAAGCCCAAGAGCCACACCTGATTTCCATGAACTGTAAGCAAAGTTTTGATAGGTAATTTCTACCTCCAACAGTCTTTGCCATGCTGGTGCATGGCAGTTGTAGAAATGGAGCAGCTGAAGCTGGCGGCAAAGTTGTTTATTGCAGAGGTGGTGGCTTTCACATTGTAATTTTTGATATGCAGCAATGATAGTAGTTGTGGTATTGCAACACTGAAGGTTGAAGTTGTGTGGGGACGAGTCAAAGGAGTCTTAATGCCGTAGCCAAACATGTGGAAATTCATTTATGTTACTTGGGATTTTGAGATTGAGATCAGACAGAAGTAGAGTGGATTTTAAGTGTGTTCTTCTGGTCTATGGATGATGAGTATATTGTCTTGTGATATGAGAATCTGTGTGGAGATGGAGATCGGCGGATCTCAACAAAAGGTATTAAAGAGGTAGTTTGGTGCTAAGCTTATGTTAGTCAAGTGTTAGGCTGGTGATGTGTTCCCTTTACAACCTAAATTCATATGACACAAGTGACTGAAATAAGGTATGGTATTGATAGGAGGTTTGGGGGGGGGGGGGGATATGTTGGCAGATCCTGTATACATCATGCAGTTGTCCATGAACTTTTGCATGCCAGATTTTTTCTTTTCAATGGTGAGATGAGGTCAGGAGTAGGGTAGCCTGTCATAGCCATCAACTTTGCTTTAAATTACCTGCAAAATAGAACCTTAATTTTCTGACTGTCTTAGGCTTGGATTTGGATAAGATGAGACTGATGTATGCTAATATGTATGCATTTATTCTCTTTCTTCTGGATGACATTTAGTACGAGTTATAGTAACAGGATAAATGATCTATTTCTTATTAGTTCATGTAAACAATGACCAACTTCCTGGCTGTAAAACCTCAAGTACGGAGAATTTTCTAAGGGCGATTGGCGTTGCTCATGCATGCCTGATCCTGAATATTGCATGAAAGTAAAAATGATGATAATAATAATAATAAATGATCCCTTCACTTCTGGAATGTTATTGTCTTTGTCCTGATGATCAAGTTATGGTGCCCTTTCAGTTATCCTCGCACAGAAAGTACTGCCTACCCTTCTTCGTTTGACTTCCGAGGTGCACTTGTTACTCAACAGAGTAATCCCTTATGGGGTGGTTATGTACAGACCTTACTGGCTGATGGTTATCATAAACCTCGTTCAGGAACTGATGTAGGCGATCATCCACCCATTACCCCAATGCGCTCAGCTACTGAAGAGATGCTAGGTTATGATGCTTGGAAGTTGTATCAGTATATTTGTCAGCACTTTATCGGCACCGTGTCTCCAGACTGCAAATATATCAGGTACAATCTCTCTTGCTTTGTATTCTTTTGTTGCACTTGTAGAATCCTATAATCATACTAGTAATAGCTATTATAGCATGGTATAACACTGTGACTTGGTATGACAGCAAGTAGAAAGGTCTTAGCTGTCTTGTTGTAAAGTAGGTGTTGTTCTGGTTGCCTTTTATTTAATGAGGTACTTTCATTTCAGGACAAAAGTTGAATTTTCATGTGGCGGGGAATCGTTTAGTTTTACAGGGCAGTATGTCACTGCCGAAGGATTCACCTCCATCATGCCTTGGTTGGCTATAAGTGAGAAAAAGCTTCCCGACTTTGCAAAAGGCGAAAGAATTAAAATATCAAAAGTTGAACTATATGAGGTAATCCTCAAAGATCTAAAGGTCTATGATATACATAATTTCTGATCTAAAGCAAATTAGAAATTTAGGCTTTTACTTTTGACTTTTGAGCCCATGAAGTGGAAAGGATTTCAGGATTAATATTTGATAATGCATCCTGGTGGGTTATTAGGTGCCTGTAAAAACTAAATTCAAGGCTCTAGACATAGGTTTATGTAAGGATATTTTTAAACCATAATATGCACCCTGTAAAAACATTTCATTTGATACAACCCAAAGCTCCTCATAATTATTCAATTAACATTTCACACTAAAGACTAAACACTTTGATTTTGGAAGGATGGAACCAAGGAAGAATGAATTTTCATCCTGAATGGGTTGTGTTAAACTATGCTTGTCTTGGATAATTAGTGTTACTCTTATTTGAGTTTATGATGGCAAGGGGTGGTATAAGGTATGCAATGGCATAGTGGTGTTATCAATTGATTTTATTTAGTTAGGGTGCTTTTTAATATTAGAAACAACTTATAGGTTGCTTTTTGTTTAGTTTTCCTAGGAATTATGTTTGTCAACCATCAAGGTCTGTCTATTGTGCATTGGTATATTTGCTGAACTTAACTTGGGGAGTGCTCTCGTTTGTTTATGTTGATTTGTCTGAACTTTACTGTTATTGAGCAAGTATTATATTTTGAGTGTATCCGAATTTTTCTGAAATAATTTAAAATATAAGTTGAGGTGAACAGAGTCGTAATTGTTAATAACAGGTTAATGGTTAAATTTTACTTTGTAATTGTTTTTGTTTTTGTGAAGTATTTTGTTCAATAGCTGCAGCATGTGATGACAGTGCGCATCCTGGGGATTTAGCTACGGCTCTGTAAAGCCATTGCTAATTTCATTAACAAGTATTGATAAAGTGGAAAATCTTTGTTGATTGGTAGATTCAGAGTTGAAATTTGTTTACTTTTTGATATATAAAAGTAATTAATTAGCAATTAAATCTTTTATAAGTCAATATTGCTAATTTCATTAGGTATTATTGATGAATGGAAAAAGTATTGCTGATTGGTAGATTCTGAGTTATATTAAAGTATTTAGAAAAATAAGTTAGATAAATAAAAGTAATACTCCTGAAATTTAATCTTTCGTAAGTCAACATTGATCTAAAATTTGATATTAGGCACGTGATAAAAGGTCATGCTACTTCGATATGTCCTACCCAATCTTAGTAAATGGTGCAAAACACTTGAATAGATTATTGTACAGTAAATTGTTGTTGGACACCAATTGATGCTTTGGATGGTATTATTTAGTAATTGACTGCAAGTATTTGTAATGTTTTTATAAGTAGTGCTTCTCGGTGCTATATTTAATAAGTGATATTAAAAGGTGAATAAGAGTTGTAACAGACAAGGTAATTAGAAAAGCAGCTTTGGAATCTCAACTAGGGACTTAGCCCCATGATGTAAAGGTTGCACAAAGAATATCCTCTTCTGTACTGCTTTATGATAAGGTCTTTGGGACTGTTTGCTTCTATAATTAGGTTGATCTGGATTTTGTGCTAGGAAAAGCTTCAAAGCTTGGATAAAAGTTTAGTACATTGATTTGTAGGCTTTTGTATATTGTAGGGGAACACTACGCCTCCTGATTACCTTACTGAAAGTGAGGTCATTTCCCTCATGGAAAAGCATGGGATTGGTACAGATGCATCTATTCCTGTACACATCAATAACATATGTGAGCGAAATTATGTACAGGTCAATATCACTCCCTGTGAATCTCTTTGATAATTATTATGTACTGTAATTGATACATTAATCATTTCTATTCCATTATATGTTTCAAAATCTAGGTGCAAAGTGGACGGAGGTTGGTTCCTACTGCGTTAGGTGTCACTCTTATTAGAGGTTACCAGTGCACTGATCCAGATCTTTGTCTGCCAGACATTCGGAGCTTTATCGAACATCAGATTACTCTAATAGCAAAGGGGCAAGCAGATCATTCACTTGTTGTGAAGCATGTTATTGAACAATTTACGCAGAAGTTTGTCTATTTTGTCAAGCAGGTGAGTGTACTTTTCTTTTCATCCTATTACCTTTGATTTTGGAGAGATGGAACCAAGAATAGAGAATCTTCATCTAGACAGGGAAAATCTGATTAAGACTTGGGCACATATTAAATTGTATGTAATAAAGATGGAGGGGTAATAACTCATATAAACAAAATAGCCACATACACACTAACTAGTAGTCATGGTGCCTATCTTTGTTCTCCTGCCAAGCTTTAGAAAAAGGGAGAAAGGCAACTGCCATTCTACTTTTTTCTATGAAGGTGGTGAACCTGATCTCTATAAAATAAGATTTCTATAGAGCGCTTGAGTGGGTACTCTTGAAGCAATTTCTGTATCCTTGCTGCTTCATGTAGGGACCATGTGCAAAAGTGTAATCAGGTATTTCTAATTTGGTTTTGTTTTTGGTCATATTTAGGCGAATCATTTGGTTCGAACTTCTGTTCAAGCCAGTTCTGTTTTTACTCTTTTTTTTTTTTTTTTTTTTTTTTTTGAAATCAGCTTAGTGATTTTGTGATAAATATCTTAGCTTTTTGTAACCTGATGCAGATTGAACACATGGATGCACTATTTGAAGCCCAATTTTCTCCGCTTTCAGAATCAGGGCGTGCGTTGAGTAAATGTGGGAAATGCGCAAGGTATATGAAGTACATTTCTCCACAACCACAACGTCTATATTGCAATACTTGTGAGGACGTGTACTATCTTCCTCAAAAAGGCGCAATTAAGGTTTTATTTCTAATTCCCTTCTGCAGTGTACTAAATTTGTTGTAAATTCTCTTATCTTTCTCTGCTCTCTTTTTCTTAGGGTAGTTAGTGAGATCCCTAACCCTTTCAAATTAGATTTGTGCAAGGTTTGGTGTCAACAAAGGTTTAAAAAGAAAGGGAGAAGGGAGGAAGAGGGGGGGGGGGGGGGGTCCAACCTACACAAAATATGGTATTCCCAAGGGTGTGTTAGGGGTAGCCAAAGTGTCCAACCGAATTTATAAACAATCGATATGAAGTGTCAAAGGTCACGAACTCCGCACTTCCCTCTAGAAAGCTAGGGTGGACGAGTTAAGTCTATAAAGCTTTCCTCTCTTTTCTGCTATTGTTTTGTTTGTGCATCATGGATGGATTTATTGTTAAGTACTCATATCTCAAGTCAATTTCTTTTTTCTCGTTACTTGTTTGAGCCTGAATATTCATTTCCTTTGTTACTTCGTATCTTATTTCTGTTTCTGTGTTGTTTGCTTTGTAGCTGTACAAGGAAATTGTTTGCCCTTTGGACAATTTTGAGCTCTTGCTCTTTTCCATGCCTGGTCCAGAAGGCAAATCATTTCCCCTATGCCCTTACTGCTACAACAACCCTCCATTCGAAGGTGTAGACAAACTCTTTGGTGCACCCAAGACTGGTCCTGGCAAGTTGGGAAAAGGTTCTGGGATGCCTTGCTTCCTCTGCCCCCATCCTACATGTCCGCATTCTTTGATAGCTCAAGGTGTTTGTGCATGCCCAGAGTGCAGTGGTACGCTTGTCCTAGACCCTGTCAGTGCTCCCAAGTGGCGACTTTACTGTAATATGTGCAACTGTCTTGTCTTTCTACCCCAAGGTGCTCACCGTATCTCAACAACCAAAGAGCGGTGCCATGACTGCGAGTCTACTATCATAGAAGTTGACTTTAATAAGAATAACACACCTTTGGCAGATGGAGCTACCTTGCATGCAGGATGCATTCTTTGTGATGAGCTCCTTCATTCACTGATCGAAATGAAGCATGGGAAATCTTCTTTCAGGCGATTTGGAGGAAGAGGAAGGGGAAGGGGTAGGGGAAGAGGACGAGGACGAGGTGGAAGGAAGGACATTGATCCCAAAATGAGTTTCCGGGATTTCTGAGACATTAATCTCTTGTAATTTACAATAAAATTTCTTTTCCCTATCGCTAGTCTGTTTTAACTTGCAGAATATAGTTTCCTTAATCAGGGAAAGTTTATTTGTAATTTGTAATGCATGTAATCTTTTTGATCAAATTTTGTTTATCTTTTTCAGACTGTTCATGAATCCGAATTGATACGAATCTGGTAATACTTTCATTGTCCTTTCAGGAGGCTAATACCAAGAAATGTGCATTCTAATGTCGAACCACAAATTGAGGCGTAGCTTACTGTGTAATTGTGTGTTCCTGTGTTTGAGCTATTGCTGACTTAGAATGTGGAGCATGAAGAACAAAAAATATTACGGCCGACAGTTCTCTTGTAAACTCTTAAGGGAGAGAGTTAATGCAGGCTACACCGCCCACGCTAGTATAGAGTGAAATAGAAATAAACTTGGAAAACTTATGTGACACTAAAAGGTGAAAGATCATAAAGGAAACTACGCATTATAAAGTGTAAATTAAAGAACGAAAATGCTACTATAGTTGATTAATATTTTTATATATAGATGTTTAAATGGCTTGATTTGGTGTTTGATTAGGATAGCAAGTGAAGTGATGTTTAGACGATGTTGATTACACTCGTTCACAAGGCATGTGGCCTATGTCTGGAACAATTAATCTTTGACATGTACCATCAATAATAATACTGATTCTGATTAGAAGACCAACGGCGCATATACCGTGCAGTCGTGCACCTAAGAATATAGGCAATGCTGGTGTAAGTGGATACGCGTGTTCTCTATAGCTCCTTATTCTAGAATCCTAATAAAGCATCATTCTTAGTGCTCCCGGATGCATATAGTAATTTGTAGATATCTTATGAAAATTGAATGTGCTCGTGTTGGTGGATATTTAGAATGCGCTAGCAAAGCACCATTCTCAATAATATAATCCTGGTTCAATGTAATAATTTGTGGATTATTTTATGAAAATTGAAAATCTTGCTCGCATGTAAGTGATTAGTACTTTCAAAACATGCTTAGACGAAATGATTTCAAATTATGCATTATGCTATTCTAGATTACCATTTTGAGCACCAAACAATTATGGAAGGGACTCAGAGACTCATTTAGATTTTTCCATCAAAAGTTTAATAATTGTTAATAAGATGATAATTGCTTGAAAAAATGGATAATATAAAGCGCACCTTTGAGAAATAGCAAATTAGTGTACAACGCATGCGATTAACAAAGATGCTAATTAGTCTTGCAAAAGCAACTCATGATGTAGTGTTGCGGTTAACCAAGACATGTATGCACGCCTCATATAAACAGGGTTTTGGGGTGATTAAGTATTTCAGGTAAATAATGTCTTAATAAAGAGATTTCGAGATTTTACAAAAATATTAGGGATGATATATAAATCTCAAAAACGAGCCAAACAATGAAACAATCCAATCTCAGCAGCCTATTATTGTGTTCTCGGTGTATATAAGGGTGCTTAAGAATTTTAATGCTTGAAAACGATGTATTTTTAGAACACAAATCCGAGTATCCAATATGTATTGTGACTTTGCCTTGATCATGCTCTCAATTTCAATAATACAAATTATATACTACTAAAAAAAAACTAGCATTTAGCCATTAAAAAAGAAAAAGAAGAGGCTAACAGGCTGCACAAACATTCAACATGCAAGTCAGAGAATTAAAAATGAAAGAGATCAATCTGACAATAATTTCCAACAAAAACGTGGTTACCTCACATTTCTTAGCTGTTTGTAATATGGAAAAATAAATAAGAATTAAAAATTGATCATATACAATAATATGATCCCTCAAATAGGGCAAGAACAAAGTTAAGAATCAGCACCTTAATTTTGGGCTGAGGGATGTCATGCATCTTTTACTATACCACTCAAATATGATTTGGAATTTATAATGTTTCAAGTACAAAACTTTGATATTGATATAGATTTTTAAAAAAATAATAATTAAGGATAAAAAAGCACTGACTGTAGGAAAAAACAATTCAGTGTATTTCCGAGTGCAGACAATTTTGTGCCCGCGAAAATTCACCTAGAACAACAGGAATTAAAGCCTTGGTTTTGCGTCTTTTCATCATTAACAATGCTTACCCTATTAAGAGATAACTGAGCTTTATAAGAGTCTGAATTGAGAACTCTCCTGCTCACACTGTTGTATATCTCCTTGATCACCATCTCAAAAGCCATCCTCACATTAGTCGAGTCTTTTGCAGATGTCTCCATAAAGAAAAGTCCGTGCTCTTCAGCAAGGTTCTTGCCTTCTTCGATGCTTACTGACCTTATGTTGTCCAAGTCGCTTTTATTTCCCACAAGCATTCGTGCTACTGTTGTATCAGAATGAGCTGCACAGGAATCCACAATGGTCATGTCTTGAGACAAAAATTAGAATGGTTCTGTAGATAGGAACGACAGCTAAGCTAAGCTAAAACACACATCTAGGAAGAAATTGTATTGGTGGCATAAACTTCTAAACTAATGTCAGTATAATTGAAAGTAGCCGTTTGGTTAGATGTAGGATGTACTCTCTATCACTTTTCAGGTTCTAATTCCCATGAATTTACATTACCAGAAGTTGTTTGATTGAATGAACACAGGAAGTCTTCTACTTCTACTAAACTTACATAGAATATGCAACAACCACTGATGGGAAGAAGAATTACCCATGTGTTTGTCAGCCAACATCAGACAATTTTATTTATATCTAGAAGACCAAGTACGCAACACCCTCCCATGTCAGCTAGCATCAACTATTGAGTGAGATAGGAAGACTAGAGTTCAAGATACTAGTGTTAACGGAATCTTTAGCTAAGAGTTCAGTGAACCCCGTCCATGAGATAGTCCAAAGTCTTAAGTGAAATATGCTCTATCAGCTGTTTATTGTTTCCCTTTTCGTATGGTGAGTGGCTGGGGTATAGAGGTTGTGCAAGGCAGAAAGACCAATGTATGCTCACAGTGCCAAGTTCACAGTGTTTCGCAAAATCCTACGGTCTCTAAAGACACTAGCTAAGCTACTTGAGAGTTGAGATCAACCAAGAATGTAGATGAATACCAGATCTACTAAAGTTTTAATCTGGAGTAGACAATCAATGATGAAAATGCCAATAATCAGCACAAACAGCAGAACCTAGGAAATGCAAAATGCTTTGAGAGTGACCACATTGATCCTTACCACTCTAGCTGTTCCTCGATACTAGGTAAAGGTCACTTGAAATGGAGGATGATGGAACACATAACGCGGTAACCCCAATCTAAGGAGAAAGTAGAACTAAACTGATGTCAAGTTTGGTGGATTTAGATTTAGTTATCACACATTTACCAACAATCAAGCTCCTCATCTTGAAGAATTAGAGAGTTCAAAAGCAGAATCTGTTATTACTCATCTGTAAGTCCCAAATCGCCACAGACGAACTTTCTAAGCAGTTCATAAAAATTTCCTAAATTTATGTCCAAGGACATTTACAAATTAAGTGATTGCTTATCATAATCCATAAAGGTAGTGTCGGTACAAAAATGATGGCTTTTCAATATTCATGTTGTTCAATTAGTTTCTCCCATTGAAATACAATGAGATCATCAATCCTAATCATCACACATAAAGTAAAAGCCGAATCTTCAAATGATATTCCAATATAAACTCAGGAAATTCATATTCAACAACCATTACAAGAAAACAAAAGCAATACATAAATTAAAAGCAGCAAAAGCCAGCTACCCCAACCACTTGCATTTTGCTAATTAATATCCTTTACAAAAATCCCAAATTTAATATTCAGGTACTTTTATTTTTCCAATCCCTAATTAATGCTTAACAATGTCTTCAACAAAATATAAAAAAGAGAACTTTCTTAAAATCCCAGATCAATTAGCCAAACAAATGAGCAAACCCCGGAAATATTCAAGCAAATCTCCAAAATAACACAACTTTTTTAAAAACAACAAAATTCAGATCATTTAACAAAAAGATGTCAACTTTGAACTAAATTCAGCAACATAAAATCCAATGCTAACCCAAAAATCTAAAAAACACAACAATCACCAAAATTTCACCAAATCTGATGCAACAACATAAAAACCCACAAAACATCAACCCAAAACACACAAAAATCATCAACAAACCAGATCAATAAACACATCAAAAAAGCAACCCATCAACCAAAAAACCCAAAAATAAATATTCAGAAAAATTGAAAAAATAAAAAAATAAAAAAAATTCAACAACTTACTGGTAAGTTCATCAAGCCAGCGACCAATACTATCAAAAGTAGTTCTGCGAGAAATATCATAAACAAGAAGAGCACCAACAGCACCTCTATAATAAGCAGAAGTAACAGCTCTAAATCTTTCTTGACCAGCAGTATCCCAAATCTGAGCTTTTACCTCTTTTCCTTCAATTTCCATACTTTGTGTTTGAAATTCCACACCAATTGTTGCTTTTGAATGCATATTAAACTCATTTCTTGCATATCTAGATAACAAATTAGATTTACCAACAGCTGAATCACCAATTATTACAATCTTGAAGAGGTATTCTTCTGCTTCATCATCTGAAGACATTGTGGCTTAAAAACAGGGGAAATTAGGGATTTAGTGGGGTTAGATTTGATTTATGAAGAAAATGTGGAGATTTTGGGGAATTGGGTATTGGAAAAGGAGAGATTTTGGGAAGTGGGTTTGTGTTAGATTTTGGAAAGAAGGAGAAATGGAGGAGGAAAGAGAAGAGAGAAAACAGGGGAGTGGACCTTTTTAAAGAGGGTTGTCTATGTAAGAAAGAGGTGCTTTTGAGGGGGAGTTTAACTGTTGAAATTGATTGTGTTTATATTACATGCGCAAAATTTTGGTTGTGTGGAGGGGTGGATTAAACATACGGCGTAGTGTGGAAAATTTTACGTGGTGATCTTGGATATAGGGTACATTCATTTTAGCTTAATTTTAGTTAATTTCAATTCAATTCAGTTTAACTCCTAATTTTCTTCTCTTGTAAATTTTATTTCAACTCAGTTCATTTCAATTCAATTCACCTCAGTTCAGTTTATGTGAATATATCCTTAATGTGTTTTTGCAATATAACTCTATAATTTATGGGAAAATTTTAAAATAATGTCATCTATTTAATTATTTTCTGGTAGTCTTAACTTATAACATTGTTAGTGTCCTTAGTAAGCATATTAATTTTAGGAAAAATTGTGAGGAACTACACGCTTAATAGGGGTATTTGGAAACAACTACCCACTAAAATTTTTTATCAAAAAAACTACCCTCTAAATTTAAAAAGTTAGAGTAGCACTACCGATTTGCATTTTCCGGCGAAAAAGTCCGGCGTGTGGGGCCCACTTTTTCAATTTTTCTTCTGAAAATCCCTAATTAAAGAAGTCAAAATAAGTAGGGTATGTAATTCATAGGTAATTCTTCTCTTTTAATCCATTATTTATGAATTTTGATGTTAGGGTGTAATGATTAGAAAAATTGGGGTTCTTAGAAATTGGGGATAATTTGAAATTGGTTGAATTTGCTGCTTTTAATTCAAATTGGTTATCCTAGGGTTACGAATTAAGGTCCAATTTGTCATTGCATCGTGTCTTTTCGGGGAAAAATTTAAAAAGTCGGCCCACGCACGGACATTCTCGCCGGAAAATGCAAATGGGTAGTGCTACTCTAACTTTTTAAATTTAGGGGGTAGTTTTTTTGATAAAATTTTTTAGTGGGTAGTTGTTTCCAAATACCCCTATTAAGCGTGTAGTTCTTGACAAATTTTCCTTAATATTATTATATCGCATATAAATATTTTGGTGTAAAGAGAGGCACAAAAGATAGTAATGTAAGTCCTTGATTTTGGATACCATCACTATACATTAACCAAGTTATAGTTGACATCTACTAATAAAAAAGGTGTGTCCAAAAAAACCTAAGATCATGTACAAAACTCGACAATTAAGTAAAATGTTGACTAAGTGTTTGTTCTCTTACGTTGAAATTCAGTTCAGTTCAGTTCAGTTCAACTCAGTTCAGTTCAGCTCAGTTCAGTTCAGTTCAGCTCAGTTCAGTTCAGTTCAGTCCAACTCCTAATTTCCTTCTCTTATAAAATATTCATTTCAATTCAGTTCAGTTCAGCTCAGTTCAATTCAGCTGAGTTCAGTCAATGAGAACAGGGCCTAAGCATATCAATCTAAACTTGATGCAATGGATGTGTGGTTTCGGGCCATGCTTGGACCATCCTTTTGAATATCGAGGCATAGTACTTAGCTCTAAGTCTCTAAAGCCTTGATTGTGGCTCAACCCTACCCCATACCAAATTACTAATACTTCGTAAAATTCTCTTATGTTATCTGAAATATATTTCTAATATTGTTTAGAAAAACATTGTGAATCATATACTTCGTATTGTTTTAACGGTTTATATTCTTATAGATTAACCTATATGAATATTGAAAAAAACAAAAAAACAAAAAAAAATTATTTGATCCGACTAACCGAAATACATTATTAACACTGGTCGAAAAATAAGAATTTGATACAATCTGAAAAATGGAGTAAATGATAGAGGCGCGTGAGACATTAGCAAGTGATTAGAGTACATGTACTATGTTATTAATGGAGTCACACTTGAGTTTCTTCTATTCTTTAAGAGATTAGAGTATATGTAACTGTTTAATGGTGTCACACTTGACTGTCTTTAATTCTTCTTCTACTGCAATATCTGTATTTAAATTAAATGGGGTTGCAAAATAAAATATGAAAAGAGGGGATTTTAATGTTTGAGTTTGACCCATCTCTAGTCTGGTTGTTGATGAGTGTGACCTGCACGACCATCCTCGTCAGCATAGTAATTTCGTAGTTATTTGTAAAAAAACATGATGTGGCAATTAACTAGTTTAGTTGATTAAAGTTTTGAAAGGTGGTATTCAAGAAAATAACGTAGATCAAATTTCGTCTATGTTGTTTGTTTTCATGACTCACTCTATGCCAAAAAAAATACAAGTATATGTGAATGTGATAAATGTATGTTTAATTATACTTAAGAGTAGTCATCAACCTTTTGAGATTTATTGAGCAACTACGTACATTCAATCAATATCTTTTTGTAGGGATCGGAAGGGGTCACTACGACATCCACAATGTCACACAACCAAGACAATCAACCCAAATTCAATCCAAACAAACCAAATTCTCACACAACCAATATAACACAACCAAGACAACAATAAGGCAGTAGCAAAATGATATTAACACCAATAATAATCGGAAGAAAACAACAATAATCAACACACACGGATTATACGTGGAAAACCCCTTCGATGTGAAAGATAAAAACCACGGGACCGTTTAAGGAGTCCACCCTAGCTTCTCTATTGATAATTGAGGGTAAAATAAACCCAAATCTGTCTACAAAATGTTTAACAACCCACCAACAACAACAAACAATAAGAGATCGAAATTAGAGAGCAAAAGAGTAGAATTCACCCAAAAAAACAACAGTTCTGTTCGAAGCAGATTCTGACCACTTTTGGCATTGTACAATAATCAAAATTCTTAGAGGGTCTTTTATCTAATTCAATATAATATGTATTCATTAAGTTTTGATTTTCTATTTTATATGTTCTATTTTAAAGGAAAAAAAGAATCATATGTCCAATCCTACTAGTAGTGCTATTAGAAACTAACACCTCATTTCATTCATGATCTCTACTTACAGGCTTCTAAATGAATCACTTGAACAATAGACACTCAAAGTGTTTATCATTTCAATCAATTAAACATTTTCAATTCAAATACTCCGTCGAAAAGATGTCCGATTGACCAAACATGTACCCACTCGGCCAGTCTAGGAATCTAGGATATGTTCATATAACCATATTTCTATATTGAAGTACTTTGAATATAGATCATGAAGTAGAGAAGTCTTGTATTGGCTTTACATCCAAGAAATTTGGGTAACCCAATATTAATCTTAATATCAACTTAAACATAAAATGGATGACACAGAAAAAATGGGTCCATACTCCATATCTCAAATACCACCATTTTTTGTGGGCACAAAAAATACACATAGCTTGAAAACACTAATCTTTTTATTCATCACCACCAAAAAAGAAAAGAAAAAGAAAAATAGACCCTATTCAAGCTCACTCTAATGGCACTAACCCAATAAACCCAGAAAATCTATAGTTTTCACAACCCAAAAAAAAAACACTGTAATCAAGAAATGCCAATTTTAAATGTATCATCTTTAGGAGTAGGCTCATTAACAAACCTTTGCTTTCATTCACAAAATATAGCCAATGATTCAATTACAAGTTCTTGTTCCTTATCTTATGTTTCATATAATTTCACAAATAACAATAATATTAATCTCTTGAATTTGTACCGTAAATCTGGAATTAATAGATACCCAATTCAAGCTGCTCCAACTAATGCTTCTTCTGAAGCTCAAATTGATGAAAATTTGGATGATTCTACTTTGTCTCTTGAACCCCCTCGTCCAATTCGGGTGAGTTTTATTTCAGCTTTTCTCAATTTATGTTCTAATTTTTGCTTTTGTTGTGGATATTTGATAGAAAAGATTGCAACTTTTTAATTTTATTTTTGTGGGGTTTTTGAATTTTACAATGAATTTGCTAATTAAAGTTTCAATTTTAGTTTGTACCCACTTTCAGTTTGTTTAACTTAGCTAATTGGCATTCTCTTATTGTATAATGATCGATAATTATTAGTCTGATTGGATGTACCAAGATATATTGTAGATGATATGTAGAATTATGGTGTGTTTAGGTCTTTAGGATGGTGCTATGGTTTGATTATTGAGAGCTAAAGAGTATTAGAATATAGATTGTTGTACTTGAGTTGTGTGAGTTGATGAACTTTACATGGCATTTAAAGTTAATCATGTTAGTTGATTTTTAGTTTTGACTGTAAAGAAGTTCAAATATTCAATATTCTTTGGCTTTTGGATTGTGATGGTATATATTTAGAAGAATTATGGAGTATTAAAAACTTTGCGCCTTTCGGTTATGGTAAAGTAGCAACATCACTACCCTTAAGAGTCTATTTCGAGGAATGTTAATGTTAAAGCTTCTTTTAACCCCTCTTGAGTGATTAATTAATCTGGATTTGGATGCTTGTTTTGTTTCTATATGCTAATGCATCTATTGCTATGAAGAAATAGAGGCCTGCTGACTGGGAAGCAGCTAAGAAGTATAAAGAAACTGGATCTATCTACGAGGGAAGAGTAGAAGGCTTCAATAATGGTGGCTTGCTAATTCGTTTCTATTCGCTTGTCGGATTTCTTCCTTTTCCACAGTTGAGTCCATCATATTCTAGTGAAGGTACTTCACTTTCTTTGTTCTGTATGACTTTGCCCTTTGTTCTGCACACGGACTGTTGACACATTCTTTAATCAATTTTGCTTTGAATTATGAAGAAATTGAATCTTTGTTTGATTTTATCATGGTTTGGATTATTTCCAGTCTGTAATTGCTCCGTTGTTGGCTACTCATACTGTAGAAGTTTATCGGCCTTTCAATATTATATTCGCTTGTTATCAATTTTAATATGCATTCTTTATATCATATGGTTCGTTTGTCGATGACTACACGGAATAATCAAATTTGGTTCATGTAGCCTACCCCTCTTATGGGATTAAGGCTTTGATTGTTTGGTATCATTTAGTTCCTTATGACGATTCATGTTAGCCGACCCTAAATCATTTTGGGACTGAGGTTTTGTTGTTGCTGTTGTTGTCATCAATTTTAATATGTTACTGGTTAAATTTTCTCCTTAGTTCATAACAATGATATCTGTTACATCTGAAACAATGAAATGGTCTATAGTTAATCTGTGCTACCAATGTGCAAGGAAGCCATGAATGAAGTAATAAAATGGTCTACAGTTACTTATTGCTGACAGTTTGTCGCTGTTGTTTACGCGAACACTTTCACATTGTTGAAAAGCATGGATATTTGGTTGCCATGATGGATATGTGACGAGTATGGTTACTTTCAGTAATTATATTGCTGACGGCTGACATTTGATGCAGAACCAAATAAGACAATACAACAGATTGCAAGAGGACTTATTGGGTCTGTCATCTACATGAAGGTAACTAATATAAGCATTTCATTCTAGAAACCTTCGTGTTTCTGATCTTGTCCTTTTAAGCCATGAGTAAAGTTTGGGTGCATCTATGGTCACATAATGTACTGGAGTAAAGATTGATCCTCAAAACTTGAATCTTGTAGAGGCGCAAGTTGAGCCTTCTTAATGTCTGCCTACCAAACTTATGGAATGTTTCTATCATAATGTTTTGAACTGGCTTATTTTGCCATATAAGAATAGTTTATGTTTTCAAACCCTCGTAGGATATGTTATCAAACTTTTATCTGCCATTGTTGGAATAGGTGATTGAGGTAGATGAAGATAGTAAGAAATTGATATTCTCTGAGAAGGAGGCCACTTGGTCAAAGTACTCTGAGAAAATCAAAGAAGGGGATATCTTCGAGGCAAGAGTCGGTGTGGTTGAGGACTATGGGGCCTTTCTCAATCTGCGCTTCCCTGATGGTATATATATGCTTGAAAATGTTGTTACTGTGATTTTTTTTTTTTTTTTTTTTTTTTTTTTTGGCATCCTGATGTATACAACTTATATTATGCAGGCAAATACCATCTTACTGGCTTAGTACATGTTTCGGAAGTTTCATGGGATTATGTTCAAGATGTCAGGGATGTATTAAGAGTGGGTGATGTTGTAAGAGTAAAAATTGTTAACATTGACAGGTAAAAATTACTATAAGTATATAACAATCTGCTAGTAGTGTCACTTAGGAGGCTTGGATAGTGGCTTGCTAGAATTTGATAATCTTGGTAGTAAATAATATTTGGCATCTCCATGTTTTGTGGCTGTTTATCTAATTATTCTTCTTTCCTGGTTGAATATCTGGAGGTGAAGACTTATGTTCGACATTGGTTAGGTTGCTTTGACAAAACTTGTCTGTGAACCTCATTCCCATTTTGTTTTTCCTTTTGTACCATATTTCATAAAAATGTTTTCTTTGGTCTTCCAAAAAACTTTACCTAGACTTGTCATTAGTATTGTTGCCTAATTCTGGACCTCCCTAGACTCCGACAAATAGTTAAATCTGCCTTGGGTTGTAGGGAGTGCTCATGTTGAATGAAAGTCTTGTTATTTTCTCTTTTGTTTGCACGATATTTCGAGTAATTCTACTGTATAGCTCTGTTCTCATAGAAGGTTAATGCAGGGAGAAATCAAGGATTACATTGTCAATCAGACAACTGGAGGAAGATCCATTGTTCGAGACCTTGGACAAAGTAATTCCTCAGGTACGATTTATGGTCACTTCAAATCACTATTTCATTCATTAAAGGATCAAGTTTGCCCCCTTCTGATTTTAAAGTAAAAGGTTCAATCTTTATTTTGAAACAGGATGGTACAAGTCCTGACTCTACAGGCACAAGTGAAAACTTTGATATTCAGCCACTTCCAGGGCTTGAGGAAATATTTAAGGAGTTGCTAGAGGAAGAGGGGTATTGTTTTCCAATCCTAGTTCTTTTTTTCTCAATAAGCGTTAATCCTTATTATTTACTAATTTAGTGATGCGTGAGCCAGCATCCCCCCACCACCCCCCCCCCCTGCGCCACCCTGTCCATTCTCTATAATGTGCAAATATTTCACTTATTGCTGCTATGTTGAGACTTTTCATTTCATCTCAAATACCCGTGTTGAATCCTAAACCCTATGGCACACGAGTATGGGGACTATGGACACTTGGCAGTCAGCACTTCATTTTGGACCGAAATAAAGGAAACTTTGCTCGAGTTACCAAGTTGATTAATGAATAGTATCTTGACACTCTGACGAGTAGACAGTATCCACTAAGTATCATAATTACTTAGTATGTTGCTCATTTTTTTTTCCGCTCATTTTTTTCCCCTTAATTTAGATAGTGAAAGTGTCTTACCCGCTTTATCTGCTACTTAATAATCACTGGCTAATTGGTCCTCTAATCATAAACTAAAGGTTACGTCAGCTGGCTTTCTTTGATCCTTATGAAATGCAAAGATCAGCTGTTAATTTGATTTATTAACATACAAATACAATATACTCCAATTCGCTTTCACCAGTTTAAGGCTTTGGTAGGATTGCATTTGTAGTTTTAATTTTTTCTAGTTTACTTGGGTGTCTTTGCACATCATTTTATTCTGCTGAATTTGCGACTATTATGTTACTATCCTTCAAGGATTACTTTTTTGTGCAGTATAAGTGATGTCAGAATCAGACGGCAAGGCTTTGAGAAACGGGTTGTTTCACAAGATCTCCAGCTCTGGCTTTCTAACGTTAGTGTCTTTTCTGTCAACTAATCTAAGTACTTAGCTGCGTTCTTTCATGTCATTGCCTAAGCCTTGAACTTCTCAATATCATTTGACAGGCACCAGCAATTGACAACCAGTACATCTTACTTGCTCGTGCTGGAAGACAGGTATGTGGTTTCACATCTTCATCTCCTTCCCAAATACATTTTTCCCAGCAATATATATTTTGTAGTGTAGACAATAAACTCCCATACCCCTAAATTTGCCATAGAACTTTAAAAACTTGCCTGTGCTTGTACTCAAGCATACCTGCACCGTGCATGGCCTATCAGACTATCGGTGTCACTTCTTCCCACCCAGCCACTCCACTCATGCAATACTTCTCATCTGATCACTGCTCAATGGTATGTTATAGCTTTTTTCTTCTCTTGCAGGTTCAGGAAATACAGATGACTACGTCTCTTGATCAGGAAGGTATCAAAAAAGCATTACAGCGGGTGCTTGAACGTGTTCCATGATTTCAAATGTCAACAATTTTCTCGCTATGTCTCTACCAGTGTACAGTACAGATATGAGCAACAAATTTAATAGTTTTTGAATCTACAGATCCTTCCCAAATATGTTACTCAATGTGTTCATTGATCCTATACGGTTAATCGGTATATACGGTGTGCTATGTCATGTCAGAAAATGAAGGGAAGCCAAAAGGGAGAAAGAGAGATTGTAATTCATACTATTGACATCAACAAAATTTTAAAATTTTTTTAATGTTACTTTCCCTTGCAAATCTTGTCTAATTATAAAGGGGCTTCTTTGGAAAGAAAAACCTGATTTTGTCTGTCTTATGACTGGGTTATCATGGCTCTTGTTATAAGTTCGTAAGATTACTTCATTCATGAATTATTTTACTCTTCAACAATGGCTAAGATGTATGATGCTGAAAAAATGATGCTAGTGTAACCTACGTAGCATTTGGTTTAGAAAAAAATGATGCTGCTTGGGTAATTTTCATAAAAATAACGCAATATTTTTTTTTATATAAGCACCAGAGCTATTCAATTATGAGTCTTTGATTATTCAAGTCTAAAATGAGGGCGTTAGTATGTAAAATGAGGGTGACATTTAACAACTATGTATGACTGCAGTATCAATAGCAACGCACTTTAAGGTAACATACACAATGTTGGTTTAATTAGAAGCCAACATTATTGATACTAGAGCTGTCAATTCGGATAAACGGGTCGGGTTTGGGTCGGGTAAGAGTGGATCGGGTCAACTCAGATTAATTCCATAACCTATGCGGGTCAGGTTTGGTTAGATCATGCTTGAGTCGGGTCACGTCGGGTCATACTTCTTATCGGGTTTAGGTCGGGTTAATACAGGTCGGGTTACATTCGGGTCGGGTGAACAATAGGTCGGTTTTAATTCGGGTTTTCACAGGTTAGGGTGATTCTCGGGTTCGAGTCGGGTCCGGTTCAAGTCAAGAACTTGCGGATTTGAATCAGGTCGGGTCATTCTCGAGTTTGATTCGAGTTCGGTTCAAGTCAATAATTTGCGGATTATAATCAGGTCGGGTCATTTATAAGTTGGGTCATTCTCGAGTTCAAGTCAGGTTCGATTCAAGTCAATAATTTACGGGTTATAATCAAGTTGGGTCATTTCCAAGTCGGGTCATTCTCGGATTCAAGTCTGGTTATGTTCAAGTCAATCATTTGCAGGTTAAAATCAGGTCGGGTCATTTCCAAGTCAGGTCATATTCGAGTTCAACTAACTATAATTCTATAATTAGATGATTATCATTTTTATCAAGCTAATTATTTCCTCTAACTATAATATATATGGCAATATACTAGGGAACTATAGTCTATAATTTAGGAAGATAATTATCTCCTTTGACCATACAACAAATATATACGAGTACTATATTTAACTCTTAAATTTGAGGATGATGCTCCTATCTTTTGTTGGCTTGGACCGACTTGGTCTCCCAAGACAAAATGCTTTGATCAACAATAATAAGGTGGTCTAAATTGCATTTAAGGTGATTTGAAATCGGATCAGGAACAATTTGGATTGAATTTAGGTCGGGTCAATAATAAGTCGTGTTAATTTCGAGTCGGGTAAGTAACAGATCGGTTGAATTTTTGGGTTGGGTAAGTAATAGTTATGGTAAAATTCCGGTCGAGTCAATAACAATTCGGGTTGAATTTGGGTCAGGTCAATAACAAGTTGGGTTTGTAACAGGTCGGGTTAAATTCGGGTCGGGTTAGAAACGAGTCGGGTTGAATTCAGGTGAGTAACAAATCAGGTTAAATTTGGGCTTTAAAGGGATAAAACGGGTTTGAGTCAATTTCGGTTTAAGTCGAATTCGGTGCAAATTAATTAAATTGGCCATTGTAAACCGGTTAATCGGTGCAAGTTGTAAACCGGTAAATTGGCCGTTTAAAAGCAAATTGAATGGTTCCACACACCTAATTGGAATCCTGGAGGGTATTAGGGACCATGGTAAATATTTTGGCAATTTTTATTTCCGGACGAAAAAAAGTCAAAAAATTCCAAAATTGAAGGCTAATATCCACATTTTTTGAGAAATTTTGGAGGTTTTGGGGCCCGGTGTCGAAAAGTCTTGAAATTCTATGGGATACATCTTGGGGTCATATAATGCCGTTTGGAACCTTATATGATCATTATTTGTTGTCATAAATGTTCGTGGTAGGCTTAAAATAATGAAATCGATGCAAGTTGTAAACCGGTAAATTAGTCGTTTAAAGGCAAATTGGATGGTTCCACCCACCCAATTGGACTCCCGGAGGGTATTAGGGACCATGGTAAACATTTAGGAAATTTTTATTTCCGGACAAAAAAAATCAAAAAAATTCAAAATCGAAGGCTAATATCCACGTTTTTTGAGAAATTTTGGAGGTTTCGGGGCCCGGAGTAGAAAAGTATTAATATTTTAGGGGACACATCTCGGGGTCATATAATGCCGTTTGGAACCATATATGATCATTATATGTTGTCATAAATGTTCGTAGTATGCTTGAGTTAAATGAAAACCGTGCAAGTTGTAAATCAGTAACCAAAATGGCAGTTTAAAGGCAAATTAGATGGTTCCACCCACCCAATTGGACTCCCGGAGGGTATTAGGGACCATGGTAAAAATTTCGGCAATTTTTATTTCCGCAGGAAAAAAAGTCAGAAAATTCAAAAATTGAAGGCTAATATTCACGCTTTTTGAGAAATTTTGGAGGTTTCGGGGCCCGGTGTCGAAAAGTCTTGAAATTCTATGGGATACATCTCGGGGTCATATAATACCGTTTGGAACCATATATGATCATTATTTGTGGTCATAAATGTTCGAGGTAGGCTTGAGTTAATGAAATATGTGCAAGTTGTAAACCGGTAAATTGGTCGTTCAAAGGCAAATTAGATGGCTCCACCCACCTAATTGGACCCCCGGAGGGAATTAGAGACCATGGTAAACATTTCAGCAATTTTTGTTTCTGGACGAAAAATGTCAGAAAATTCCAAAATTGAAGGCTAATATCCACGTTTTTTGAGAAATTTTGGAGGTTTCGGGGCCCGGTGTCAAAAAGTCTTGAAATTCTATGGGATACATTTCGGGGTCATATAATTCCGTTTGGAACCATATATGATCATTATTTGTTGTCATAAATGTTCGTGGTAGGCTTAGGTTAATGAAATTTGTGCAAGTTGTAAACCGGTAATTAAATTGGCTGTTTAAAGGCAAATTGGATGGTTCCACCAACCCAATTGGACTCCCGGAGGGTATTATGGATGTAATACCCCGTATTTTTAATGTATTTTATAAATTATTTATTTAGTTATAAAATATATTTTTGGTCAAACTATTTTAATTATTGGATTATAAATAAAGCAAGTATTTATATTTGGGTCAATAAGTATTTAATCCAAACGTAGCCCATCTTTATTATGAACCCAATCATCCTATTTTTACTTTTGGGCCACCTATTTCATCATTTAAGTCCATTATTTTTATGAAACCCAAACATACCCTAACCTACTCTACACTATAAATACTCCATTTATCCCCAAAATTTTCCCACACAAAGTCAACAAGTTAAAAGGTTAGTTTCTCCTTATTTTTCCTTTTCTTTTCCCTTTTCCTTTTTCCTTTTTCTTTCTTTTTCCTTCTTTTTCCCTTCCATTTTTTTTTCTCTTGTTCCCCTTACGTGAAGTCCATGGGTGGGTTCCATGAACCCACTGCCAAGTCACCCTCCAGCCGCCGGACCACCTTGTCGGACGATCACCTTCCGTCGACCACCAGCAGCCGGCGGCTGTAGCCACCCCAACAACCATCGGTGGTCTTCCTCCATTCTCTCTCCTCTTGTTTTAATTATTGTTCTAACTATTTATAATTTTGGTTTTTGATTTTAATTGTTTAAATATTATTAGTATGTTTGGTAATTATATTTTAATATAATGATTAAAGATGATAAATTTTAGATTATAAAGTGTTAAATTTTCAGATTTTATGAAGTATTAAAAGTTAGGGTTTTAATTATTAAAGTGTTGATTTTTAGGGTTCTAACTTACAATTGATTTGGGGGTTTTATATACCCATTGATTGTAAGTGGTAATAAAGGTTAAAGATTGTATCTTTATGGAGTTTTAATGAAATTTTAGAGCATGTTTAATTAAACTAAATGTTTAATTTGGTTTGGAATATTGAAAAAGAATTTTATTATGTTTCATATAATTTTTATTGATGTTATAAGCATGAGGAAAGAGTTATATATGTGTCTATGTACACGAGGAATAAATTGTATGTTGGTGCCTTAGTGCACTTAAGGTGTTTTTAACACCGAGGGATAAGATTTGTGGCGCTTTATGCGTTTAAGGTGTCATTGGCACCGAGGTAGAATTAAAAAGGATTCAACATTAAATATTATGTGGTCACTAATTATTCAAGAATTAAATTGGTGTGTTTGATTGTTTGAATAATCATTGTTGATTGAATGATTATGGTTTGAGGTTCATCACTGAGTTTAATAATCTGTAAATAACGTAAAGTAAAAGAGATTACGCACCAAAACTCTTGGAACGTATATACCTCGAGTATGAACATATGGGGGGAGTTATGGGGTTTTGTATTTAACCATAACTTCTACTGGAGTACAGGACGCTGTACATTCCTTTTATTATTATTATGCGCAGGAATTCCGCCACCTATATGTGGTTTTTGATGCTGGCACGGTTAGCTCCCGTGTCAGTAACTTCAATTTATTGGGGGAGGTTAGTGGGAAACCCGTTCGATGCGTAATCAACGCTAAATAAATTATTTATTGTCTAGTGAGAATTTTTATTGAATGTGGTATGCTTGAAAAATAGGTGCAACAAGGTAAGTAGTGTGTTGATAGAGAATTGTATGCTAGTGTGTTAATTGCGCTTATGTACTCAGCTTTGCTGATTGAGTGTTTTGTGTGTTTATTGGCCCTATGATGACCCATTTTTAATGGAGAGTAGTGGAAATAGGTAGAGATAAGCTTTTCATGTGTTGAAGCATATTCATGAATGGGCATGAGTGAATAGCATATTATGCTAGTTTCCATAAGTATATGATGTGTTTATCGCTTTAACTATTTATGATAATATTACTATGCATGACTAACGAAAAGGGTTTTGAATTTGGTTTGGTTTTAATAAGGGCCTATAATGGTTCCAAGTTGTAGGTTGATTTTATTTGACTTTCGTTGACTTTACTTTCGTTTGGTTGATTTCTTAAGCTGACTTGTTTTTGAATGGTTTTGAAATTAGTCTTCCGCTGTGTGTCATTGATAATTGCCTTAGCCGTATTCACGGTGGCGGTAATGTCTTAGAATTTCCTATTTCGTATTTTAAAAGAGTAAAACAGGTATTTTAAAGGAAAGGAATTTCTAGGGTGTTACAATGGACCATGATAAACAATTCGAAATTTTTTATTTCCGAACGTAAAAAAGTAAAAAAATTCCAAAATTGAAGACTAATATCCACGCTTTTGAGAAATTTTATCGGTTTCGGGGCCTGGTGTCGAAAAGTCTTGAAATTTTAAGGGATACATCTCGGGGTCATATTATGCAGTTTGGAACCATATATGATCATCATATATTGTCATAAATGTTCGTGGTAGGCTTGAGTTAATGATATCAGTGCAAGTTGTAAATTGGCAAATTTGTCGTTTAGAGGCAAATTGGATGGTTACACCCAACCAATGGGACTCCCAGACGGTATTAAGGACCATAGTAAACATTTCGGCAATTTTTTTTCTGAGCGAAAAAAGCCGAAAATTTCAAAATTGAAGGCTAATATCCACGCTTTTTGAGAAATTTTGGAGGATTCGAGGCCTGGTGTCGAAAAGTCCTGAAATTCTAGGGGATACATCTCGGGGTCATTTAATGCCATTTGGAACTTTATAAGATCATTATTTGTTGTCATAAATGTTCGTGGTAGGCTTGAGTTAATGAAATCGGTGCAAGTTATTAACCGATAAATAGGTTGTTTAAAGGCAAATTGGATGGTTCCACCCACCCAATTGGACTCGTGAAGGGTATTAGGGACCATGGTAAACATTTCGGCAATTTTTATTTTCGGGCAAAAAAAAGTTAAAAAATTCCAAAATTGAAGTGTAATATCCACGCTTTTTGAGAAATTTTGGCGGTTTCGGAGCCCGATGTCGAAAAGTATTTGAAATTTTAGGGAATTCATTTCGAGGTCATATAATGTCGTTTGGAACCATATATGTGTAGGAGTTTATATGTACTACGCAGCGGAAAATCATGAATCATATTCAATCAAGTACTTAATCCCAAGAACACATGCATAACACACAAGACACATAATCATACCTTTGAAGCGTGAATTTCACGTAGCAATTGATTGACAAATCATGGAGAGAATAGAACCCAGGCGTTGCTCCTCTATTTAGTCCACGAGCTTCGAACGAGTCGTCCACCAATACTAGATTGGTCGAATGATTGAGGAAAACTGCGATCACCACCTTTAATGGACTAAGCCGATCGACCACCACGAACCACCACAACCGGTGCCGAGGAGGAGAGAGAGGAGAGTTTTAGAGGGTTGGTCTCGTGTTTGCTAATTTGGGTTTTGATCTTACTGATCAACTGAATTCAAGTTACTGCAAACCCTAGGCACCTAATTTATTTATAATCACATTATAATTAGACTAGGGTTAGGAAGCCCAAAACCCTCAAACTTACTCCACATGGCCGGCCACACTAGAGGATGAGGCCCATCATGGGCCTTGTCCTCTCGTGCTCGATCTAGACCCTTTGTGTGACCTTATAGGATCCGTTCAATTGGGCTTTGGGACTTTGGGCTATTTTACTAGCCCAAAGATCGTTAGTACCTCTACCTATATATGATAAAAAGACGACCCAAATGTTCGAACTTAATTATCTCCATAATTTAATCCATTTATATATCTAGTAATTGCACACGACGATGACATAAATCCTTCAATATGATCATTATTTGTTGTCATAAATGTACGTGGTAGGCTTGAGTTAATGAAATCGGTGCAAGTTGTAAACCGGTAAATCGGCTATTTAAAGGAAAATTGGATAGTTCCATCCAGCCAGGTGTACTCCCGAAGGGTATTAGGGACTATTGTAAACTTTATGGAATTTTTTATTTCCGGGCCAATAAAAGTCAAAAAATTCCAAAATTGAAGTCTAATATCCACGCATTTTGGGAAATTTTGGAGGTTTTGGGGCTCGGTGTCGAAAAGTATTGAAATTCTAGAGAATACATCACGAGGTCAAATAATGCCGTTTGGAACTATATATGATCATTATATTTTGTCATAAATGTTCGTGGTAGGCTTGCGTTAATGAAATCAGTGCAAGTTGTAAACCGATAAACTGGTCGTTTAAAGGAAAATTGGATAGTTCCACCCACCCAATTGGACGCCCGAAGGGTATTACGGACAATGGTTAACATTTCAGAAATTTTTTATTTCCGGGCTAAAATAAGTCAAAAAATTCCAAAATTTAAGGCTAATATCCACACTTTTTGATTAATTTTGGAGATTTTGGGGCTCAATGTCGAAAAACCTTAAGAATTAGGGGATACATCTCGGATCATATAATGTCGTTTGGAACCATATATGATCATTATATGTTGTCATAAATGTTCGTGGTTGGCTTGAGCTAATGAAATCGGTGCAAGTTGTAAACCGGTAAATTGGTTGTTTAAAGACAAATTTGTTGGTTCCACCCACCCAATTGGACTCCCGGAGGGTATTAGGGACCATGGTAATTATTTCGGCAATTTTTATTTCCGGACAAAAAAAATCAAAAAATTTCAAAATCAAAGGCTAATATCCACGTTTTTTGAGACATTTTGGAGGTTTCGGGGCCCGGTGTAGAAAATTATTAATATTTTAGGGGACACATCTCGGGGTCATATAATGTCGTTTGGAACCATATATGATCATTATATGTTGTCATAAATGTTCGTAATAGGCTTGAGTTAATGAAAACCGTGCAAGTTGTAAATCGGTAATAAATTGGCCGTTTAAAGGCAAATTGGATGGTTCCACCAACCCAATTGGACTTCTGGAGGGTATTAAGGACCATGGGAAACATTTCGGCAATTTTTATTTTCGGACGAAAAAAAGTAAAAAAATTCCAAAATTGAAGGCTAATATCCACGCTTTTTGAGAAATTTTGGAGGTTTCGGGGCCGGTGTCAAAAATTCTTGAAATTCTATGAGATACATCTTGGGGTCATATAATACCATTTGGAACCATATATGATCATTATTTGTTGCCATAAATGTTCGTGGTAGGCTTGAAATAATGAAATCGGTGCAAGTTGTAAACCGGTAAATTAGTCGTCTAAAGGCAAATTGGATGGTTCCACCCACCCAATTGGACTCCCGGAGTATATTAGGGACCATGGTAAACATTTCAGCAATTTTTATTTCCGGACGAAAAAAAGTCAGAAAATTCCAAAATTGAAGGCTCATATCCACGCTTTTTGAGAAATTTTGGAGGTTACGGGGACCGGTGTCAAAAAGTCTTGAAATTCTATGATACATCTCGGGGTCATATAATACCATTTGGAACCATATATGATCATTATTTGTTGTCATAAATGTTCGTGGTAGGCTTGAGTTAATGAAATATGTGCTAGTTGTAAACCGGTAAATTGGTCGTTCAAAGGCAAATTGGATGGTTACACCCACCCAATTGGACTCCCGGAGGGTATTAGAGACAATGGTAACCATTTCAGCAATTTTTATTTCCGGGCGAAAAAAAGTAAAGAAATTCAAAAAAATGAAGTTTCAGCCATTTTTATTTCAGCAATTTTTATATCCACGCTTTTTGAGAATTTTTGGAGTTTTCGGGGCCCAGTGTTAAAAAGTCTTGAAATTTAGGGAATACATCTCGGGGTCATATAATGTCGTTTGGAAGCATATATGATTATTATTTGTTGTCATAAATGTTCGTGATAGGCTTGAATTAATGAAATCAGTGTAAGTTGTAAACCAATAAATTGGTCGTTTGGGACCATGGTAAACATTTCGATAATTTATATATCCGGACGAAAAAAGTCCAAAAATTCCAAAATTGAAGGCTAATATTCACGTTTTTTGAGAAATTTCGAATGTTTCAGGGCCCAGTGTCGAAAAGTATTGAGATTTTAGGGGATACATCTTAGGGTCATATAATGCCGTTTGGATCCATATATGATCATTATATGTGTTTATAAATGTTCGTGGTAAGCTTGAGTTAATGAAATCGGTGCAAGTTGTAAACTGGTAAATTGGTCGTTTAAAGGCAAATTGGATGGTTCCACCTAGCCAATTGGACTCCCGGAGGTATTAGGGATCATGGTAAATATTTCGGCAATTTTTTATTCCGGGTGAAAAAAAGGCAAAAAATTCCAAAATTGAAGGAAATATGCACGCTTTTTGAGAAATTTTGGAGGATTCAGCCTTGATACAAGCACGAGAGTGATTATTTCTCACGGATAAGCACCTAAACCGACTCCCAAAGGAGTTGATAGATTTGATTATTAGCAAACGTACTCGACATTGTAACCCTTTGTTGCTGCTCGGCTGCCTCCTAACATCTTGGCCGCACTATCCTTCACCATGCTATTGTCGCTACTTCTCCCTCCCATTGGTGTGCTTAGCCCTTATAATCCACTACTCATCTTCGGTACGTTCCCTCCAATACATGTCATTAGAAAGTGCCACTCGGTTGGTTGAGTATTATAGTGCTATATACCACCGAAAAGATGTAAATTAATCAATCATCATCCCCCTAGCATTTCTAAGGCTCAAAAAAATCTAGTCATATAGAGGCACTTGAAATTCCATGCTAAATGAGCAAAGAGTCAAAGACACCGAAGTAATGGGAGGCTAACTTTATACTAGTATGTCAATCCCTTGAAAGAAATTTAGCCTGATCAATATAAGAACTTCAGATCAGCGGAAAAAAGTTACAGTACATCAGATAGAGGACATAATGTTATAAAAACCAAAAAAATAATCAAAGCTCTGCTTTGAGCTTGTTTCTGTGCTTTGATAAAGAGAGAGAGAGATGTGTGTGAAGGACTTTTTCTAAGGCTCAATACCACCCCAGAGTGTATTCATGCACAGATTAAGCACCCATTTGTCAAGATATTATAATTTGGGTCAAGACTCAAGAGTATGTTAATTGCACTATAAATCTGATTGACATCAACTATACCAATATATTTTTGTCATTAGTATATGGGTTCATTTACTTGAAATACAACCCAGGGCCAAGTGTTTGCTAGGGATCATAACAAGACAAGCAATACTCGGGTTTGACTTGGCTGGTTGGATCGACTGGAAAAGCTATGAGTCTATGACGCAAGCTCAAGATTGAAACACCTTGCTCAATTCAGCTGGCAAAAAGATTTGAGCTCCAGCCTAACTCAAGTGAAGTAAATACAAGCAGTTTGCAAGCTTCGTCCTAAGAAATAGTACTGCGTATTAGCTTTGCTTGCAATTCCTAATGCTAAATGTAAAATAATACAATACTTAATTTGTAATTCCTCTATAAACATTTAGGAGATTTTCACTAAGGCAATTTGTTTAATGTTGAAATACAAGAATAATAGAAGATGCATTAAACAAAAGTTGGAATGCGCTTTTATGAGCCAAGCACAATTTTGTTTGTTACACAGACTTGTTATACCAAGTAAAGTTCAAGTTCATGGCAAACCCGTTCAAGTTCAGGGCAAACTCGTTCAAGTTGAACCTTCATAAGGATAAAACTCGAGAAGCTGACGAGTAAGTTACCACTAAGGCAATAATCACACCACACAAATAAATAGCTCAAAATGCCAAAAAGGATAACCATGAGAATAATTACTCATAAAGCAATCGTTGAATTACTATTAGATCATAGAATTTATACACAAGATTCATAGTAGGATCTAAAAACCCCAAAAGGCAGGTCCATCCACCCCAAAAAGATCAAAAGGGGAAAACATAATTGGGGGGGTCAGTCTAAAATCTAAAAATTAAAAGGGCATATAACTGAAAATGACAGATGATAAAAGGTGACCTAGTCAAATAAGCTTAATTAAGATTCATTAAGCTTGTGCTTTTTATCAACAGGGTTATCAACAGGGTTGTTGTTGTTATTGTTGTTGTAATTAAGCTTCTTTGAAGAGCCCTTAGCGAGGTTAATTGGGTATTTAAGGGCATTAAGCTCAAGCTTTCTAAGGGCAGCTTTACCAAGATCAACCCCACAAATATCAGAGAGTCTTACAAGGTATAGTAGCACATCAGATAGCTCTTCTCCTAAATGTTGCTTCTCTTCTTCCTTCCAACCTGGTAATCCTCTTGGCACCTCCCTTTCCATTGAAATATCTCAGATAGTTCTCCTACTTCCCCAACCTGTAAGAAAATCAACGGCGACACTGATCAGTAAGAGTAAGGCGAAATAGCTAACATGTTAGCTATCAATTTATCGAACAAACAACAAGTCTAATATTACTTTACTTGTTTGACGGACAATTTTGTTGATTTATTAGGTGTTAGATTTAGATAGCAAGCATGATTAACATCTTTTCTTGAAATTATAAGCATTTAAATTGTCCACAATATAGCCAATATGTTCCTTTGATTTAACAAGACCCACATCAATCAATTGTTCCTTGACTTGATCAAGGTATAATTTTGTCAATGTACTAGATGTTAGGATCACAAACATGATAAGCATATTATATCGAAAAATTGAAGCATTGCTAAATGTTTGCTATTGAATTATCGAATGAGCCCCACGTCAATCAATCGTTCGTTAACTTGATTATTTAAGGACAACTATGTCGATTTACTAGGTGTTAGATTGTGAACATGATAATCATCTTTTCTTGAACATTATAATCAATTTCAATTTTCCCACAAAACTAAATAAAATTATAATTATGTGCATGACACACAATTAGCTAGGAGTACTTTTGTCTCAGATCATCTACTACTACTACTATGGTACAAGGACCACAAGATTTAGCCATTTTTGGAGTTTTTTGTATTTTCCTTCAATTTTCCACCTTTCATCTTACAATCCAAAACCCAGAAAACCAATAATTCTAACCCAAATGGGCATTCAAAAAATCCTTGAAACACTAATGAACTGATAAATTTTTCAAAAAAAAAAAAAAAAGGTTCTATTTTTAAAAGTGCAAAGAAAAACTCAAAAACTCAATAATTATTGTGACTAGAAAAAGTTTTTGAGTTTCCCAGAAATTTGCAAAAGTAACAAACTTTGCTGAAAGCTCCCCTTAAAAATACAAAAAACCAATGCATATACAAAAGAAAAATAATTTCTACATTGAATAATGTATTAATAAAGCAAGAAACAAGTAGTATTATCACAATACAACAAAAAAATAAGAGAAAACAAAAAAAAATGGTTTAATTGGTAGAAATTTCTAGGGTTTAGCATAAAATAAAATGGGGTTTAAGAAAATTACCAAAGCTAAAAGGAGATTTCTTGGGCTATGAAATTGATCCCAATCTCTTTCCTTAGCAAAATCCGCCATTTTTAACTTCAAATCTTCGAGACTGACACTGTTTTTCTCCTCACTTCCTTCCATCTTTCTCTCTCTGCAATTGGAGTTTTGAGATTTTTGTTATTGTTTTTGTTGTGCAACTTTGTACAAGTATTGTTTTTTGTTTGAACCTTTTCAATTTGTTGGTTTTGGGCTTTTTGGGAAGTGAGTAGACATACTTTCTAGTCAATGGCCAATTTATTTTCTTTGGCTACGTGTAAAGCATATTTTGTTTAACATTTTTCCGACCATGGAAGTTGAAACCATCTCATATTAATTTATGGTATAAATATTTCTAAGAAAAAAAAAAATCATTGTATGAATGTAAAACCATATGGAATAGAGTACTTTCTAGTAAAGGCCTGTTTTGATTCACTTGATTGAACTGAACTGAATATTCTATGTGAGAAGGAAATTAAAAAATGAATTGAAATGAAATTAATGCGAAGGGAACAGACTATAAGTACTCCCTTCATTTCAAAAAAAAAATTGGGACACTTGACTTTTTTTTTTTTATCAACTTTGACTATGGTTTATTGTTATTATATTACGGGCCTGTACTGATACGATTATTTTTAGTTCAGTTCAGCTCTAATAAGTTCAATTCAGCTCAATTTAGCTCTAATAAGTTCAGTTTAGTTCAGTCCAGTTCCTAATTTCCTTCTCTTATAAATATTCATTTTAGTTCAGTTAAATTTCAGTTCAGCTCTAATAAATTCAATTTAGCTCAGTTCAATCAATGTGAACATGCCCTACATCAAGTGATCACCAATTTATTTTTATTTTTTTGAAGAAAAGTGATCACCAATTTATAGTTAAATGGCAACTTCTTTTTATTTATTTATTATTTATTTAAACAATAAGTTAGTCATATTGTGAGAAATATGTAATGGGCATGTAATGGGTTTAATAGTTTTAATTAGCTTAAGTCCAAACAATGGTTATTAATTAGTTTTAATTAAAAATAGTTTGGACATGTTGGTGAAAAATTAATCGGAATAACAAAACAAAGGAGAATCTACGCGTGTACGAAGAACATTTTTCTAAAAAGGTTATTCCCCTCATAGAAAAAGGGTGGAGAACGGATATTTATATTAGGCTTTTATCTTACGTGTTTGTGTCAAGTGGCTAAGACTTTTATTATAAATATACGTAGTATATAAGCCACTTAGCCCACTTGTCCAAAACAACACTTAGCCCATTTCATAAGTCATATCCAATTGTTTATAATATAAACAATACATCAGCTTCTTATTCTTTCTACAGGGATAACCTCCCACTCGGCCACTCATAACATAATTATTAGAAATACTCCAAGATGACAAACTCATATAATAAAGTTTCTTAAGAGTTAGGTTCAACTAATAGCTTAAAAAAGTTTCATATATAGGAATCAAGAAGTTCAGTGAATCCAATTACGTGAAAAATCGAAAAGTAGCACGCATTGTGATATTTGTCAAGGTAAAAGAGGAGGAAGAACAAAGGTGTGGATGCTCTCCTACACGATAAGAAAGTATCCTAGTAACACCTAACACGGCAACACATACATATGCGCACAACAATTATAAAGGATGTACATACACAAACACAACTACACAATCACTACAAGAAATTTGATTTTTGGCTACAAGTTTTGGCTACAAAAAAATATATTTGTTGCTAAAAAAAATCTTTAGTAACAACAGACTTGAGTTGTGACGTAACATTGTAGCTAAAAGTTTGATTTCACTTTCCCGCCCCACTTTTCATTGAGCGGGATCCGTGAAATAAAACTTTCGTTTTTGGCTACAAAAAGTTTTGTTGCAGAAAATCGTTAAATTTACAGTTACAAAAATAACTTGTTGTGGTAAATAAATTTTTTATAGCTTCGAAAACATTTTCGATATGTTAAAAAAAAAAATATTTTAGCTACAACACATGTCGTTGCCTAAACAAATTTTATTATAGTAAAAAAATCAAATTAAACAAATTCTTTTTTATAGGGTTTGTTTTATTTCTCACTCATCATTTCTCACTTCTCAACTCAAACCTCTTTGCAAATAGTGACCTCCTTCGTACCCCCATTTCATCTCTGAGAATTTCAACCAGCTTTTACAATTTTTCGGCATATCAAAAGTAAGTTTTTCGATTTTTTGTTGTTGATTTAAGTCTACAAATCAGCTTAATTACCGTAATTCCTTCACTTCGTAATCGGCTTAAGCAAAAACCCATCATTTCTTTTTAATTACTTTGTTTGATACTTACCTCCTCGTCTTTACTATGAAATACCGCCGCTTATAATCTCTGTTCAAAGTTATATTTATGGGTATGTTGAGAAAAGATAATTTCTAGGTTTTCCTTTTTTTCAATTTTAAAATTATTTTGTAATTCGTACAATTGGGTGAATAAATTCAGGTTGATGAATGCATAATTGGGCTTGAGAAGCTAGTGGAAGCTAGATTTTGGCATTATTGAGCATTTTTATTTTAGGTATGTAATTAAATTTCTTTAGCTTTTCAATTGATGATGTACAGATTATAGCCATGGGTTCATGCATGTCAATTTTAAACTTGGAATTATTGAAATATTAACTATAATAATCAAAGTATGAAGGTTAAAAATCCATTATTAATTTGGTGGGGCTTAACTCAATTTAGTTTTTAGTTGAAGCACAAAGAGATACTTGCTACTGAAAATCCAGCCCCTAGGAGTGTTGAAAGAAGGCATAAAGCTCAATTTTCAGAATGGGTTCATAATCGCGTAAGTTACCTGCATGTTATTTAGATTTTATATTAGTATTCTGATTACTTTATTACAACAAATTTTGATCCTTTAAAAATATTTTATAGGTGGAGCATATGTATAAAGACGGAATGGTTGGCAAAGATTTGTATTATTTGGTTTGTGGTCCTTTACGCACAGTAAGACGTTACAATGGCTATATTGTTAATGGTTTTAGGTTTCACACCCTCGATCGCCAAGAAAATAGGAAAAGCTTTTTTTTCTTAATAGGAAAATAGGTATAAAGACGGAATGGTTGGCAAAGATTTTTTTTCTTAATAACTAGAATGGTTAACTATTATGGCTATTTATGTGTAATGGAATATATTGCTTAGGTTTATTTGTTCATTTTTGTTGACTAATTCTTTTTAATCTGTTTTCAGTAATGGATGTCATGAAGATTATGATTGTGAATGAAAAGTCAAGTAAAAAGAGAACTTGTTGAGCACCTTCTAACTTTTTGGTCAAAAACTCTACCCATCACTTTTGGCATCTACATATATTTTGGACCTGCAGTGAGGAGAATAAGACATATTTGAGTACAACACCTTCTAACTTTTTTGTCACAAACTTTCACTCATCACTTTTTAGCATCTACATATATTTTGGACAATGTAGAGATGGATTATTGTCATTATTATTAAAGTTGATGGGTATTGTAAGGACAATACTTTCAAATTTGTATATGTATGTCAATTATTTTGGTACTAATTATGTGTAGTTAAATATTTTGTTTTATATTTTTACAATTCAAGAAAAAAAAATACAAGTTTTGTTTTACCATGCACAACTGTATAAGTGCGAGCAGGAATATTGTGTAAATAAATGACTATAAAACAGTTCACTACTCCAAAAAGTGTTTTTGGTATCAAAAACACTCGTTGCGAAAATTTGTTTTTCGCCACGAAAACTTTCGTTGCTAAATATATATTTTTCATAACAATTTTTATTGTTGCTAATAATAAGTTTCTACATTAGTCTGACATTTAGATATGGCAACAACATATATTTGGAAACAAATTTGTTGTTGCCAATATTCCATTTCTCACAACAAAAAAAACTCGTTGCAGATATCTTTAGTAACGGCATCTGCCATAACAACCCAATTTTGTTGCCAAAAACGTAGTTTTGTTGCCAAAAATATTTTTAGCTACAATTTTTCTCGTTGCGAAAAATCAAATTTCTTGTAATGAATACATATAGTTCACTGCAATTATAGTTGGATTCCCATCCATCAATTACATTTGCTTGGAAGGGAGTGGGGGGATTCCATTATCTCCCCCCTCGACTCTCAAACGTTGACCTGCGGAGCTATATTGGATTAACCTGTGAGAGATTCCAGTTTTATAGGGTCTTTCATCTTACCTTATAGTTGGTGTATATAATCGATTTTTTTTTTTTTTTTTTTTTATTTTTGTTAAAATTAGCTCATTTTTACTTGACTTAATTAATTTTTATCAAACTTAAATTATATTGACTAAATATTATTTGAATAAGTTGAATATATAGAACATATATACAAGATAAAGCATTACGACATTAGGCCTATCTCCAAATTTAAGAGTACACCAAATTCAAGAGGTCATATGGATTTTTTTGAGAGTAGGAACCCATATCATGATCTTATCCATATACATTACATTATCAAACACAAAATTGAAGCACTAGATTGATACCGTAATTTACTTGCAAACATTTATATGATGAAAACACAAAATTACAAAACACACTTGGAAAAAAAAAAAAAAAAAAGATATATCCGAACATACCAAGTTCACTAGCATACACATATGCATTAAAAAGTTGCTACATATATACTATCTATGATAGATAGTACGATCATCACTACCATTTTATGCTTAAACAAAAACTCTAGGAGTAGAATGAGCACCAGCACCACCATTGCAGTCCACCTCTCGTAGCTCCGTCCTTAGGCCTTTCCCTTCTGCATTTGCCAAGGGATGGATTCCGTGCTCCAACCCCTTCATGTATGCTCGATTTTCTCTTTCTTTTTCAAAGTTCACATTGTACTTCTTCTCCACATCTATATAGAAAATACAAAATTAAGCACAAGAATTCAAGAAGTGTACGGATTGCATTTAGTTAGTTGGAAATAAATCCTTATTTGGGAATTTTATTTCGAATATATGAGAAAAGTCATAGAAGAACGTACAATATCAAAGCCTTAATCCCAAAAAGATGACAAAAGAAAACCATTTTAATATTATATATCTAGGCCAACATCTAGCTAACAACTTTTTTCTTTTTCAATAATAGTTAAATGAACTACGTGTCAGAGTTAAACTATGTGCAATCCACCATCCATCAAATATTGTCTACATCATTATAGACGTTACCTAATACATTAATACATATTCTAAAATAAATTACGATTTAATTAGAAACATGCAATCAAAAACTCTGATCTGTAAGATATACCTGAAGCAAGATGACTATAGAGTTGTCCATCACGAGTTAAAGCCATCATAATTTGGGGTAGTCCTAAGGGGAGATTATCCCCGCGATCAACCTGCCAAAAATGGATAGTCTTCCCATATGTTTGAGCCACCTTAGCGAGGAACCCCGGGTAGGAAGAGCACCCCGCTCTTAACCTCGTACTCATGAGAGTGCCAGAGCCGCTTCTCGGCATCAGGCAGCGTCATGAAGAGGTTCTCCGATACGATGTACTCGATACCGATCAAGCGAGCATCAGCCTCGGGGCTGTCATAGATCAAGCACTGACGCATTTCTTCGTTTTGGTGTCCGCAAAAGTGGTGCGCTTCTACTTGACGAGTCATGTCATTTCCGTAGAAGTGGAACCTATGGAGAGGGCAAAGTTTTGAGATAGAAATCAAAGTAATTATGGATTTGCATGCAAAAGATTGCAAATTAATTAAATCTTTAAGCTTTACAAATAGATTTACATATATGTTTTTGATTAATCAAATCAAATTTTTAAGGGCTTGTTTGACATCGTTTTTTGTTTTCAGTTTTCTATTTTTTTTTTTTTGAAAACTTTAAACAAAAATAGAAAACAAGAAAGACGTATTTTCACTTTTCTGTTGTCAGTTTTCAAAATTATCATGATTTTAATAAGTTTGAATTATTTTTTACTCATTATGTGACATATATTATATGGTTTTAAAAAACAAAAAAAAAAACCATTATAATGCCAAACGAACCCTAAGCTTTGAATTAATTTTCATTAATATTTAATTACATAAAATAAAGTTAAAGTAGTACATCGACATGTATGCAAAATTGACTATCGTC
The DNA here is from genome assembly GCF_001683475.1 of Chenopodium quinoa. Classification (NCBI taxonomy): domain Eukaryota; kingdom Viridiplantae; phylum Streptophyta; class Magnoliopsida; order Caryophyllales; family Amaranthaceae; genus Chenopodium; species Chenopodium quinoa. The sequence goes on from NW_018745461.1 coordinate 1,259,737, forward strand.
TACGTTAGTTATTTTAATAAAGTTCAAACGAATTAATCATTAAACTAAGATTATACAATGAAAAAAATTCATCATCAATTATATTCATGTTGATCTCAAATAAAAAATTATACAACAATAACGTGTGATCTTGTTAGACTCATTTCAATATCTATCCATATAAGTTCATAACATCAACTTTAATTTTAAAATTTTTTAATTGAAGATAACTAAAAAAAACTCACAATCAAAATTATACATTAGCAAACATATATAAGCAAAATTATATATTAGTATGCATAAAACTTTTCAAATTGTGCATGTAAAAAAAATAACATCGCCAAAATAAATTAGAGAAAAAATTACGCGCAGAGATGTTGGTGGATGGCGTTTATAGGGCCAAACTTCTGAACCGCGGCGGTGGCGGTCTCAAGCATGGTGGTGCTGGTCTTAGTCGGCTCGCCGGGAACTAGAGGATGAGTTGCCATCTTGTATGGTTGTTTTTTTTTTTTTTTTCACACTTGTATATTTTTTATCAACTTATTATTGTACGTGTTAGTTCATGTTCAAAGGCAAAACTATAGTAGTGTTTATATTTTTGGGAAATAGGATGTATTCAACACTTGGGTTTTCATGCAACATTACACGTACATGCTTAAGAGGAGATCTAGATATAACGTGGCTTCTTTGCCTTATTTTTATTTCTTTGGGAATTTGCCATTTCTTTAGGATCTGCCACCCATACGCTCGTATGATTTAGCCAAAGCTTACGGGTTTCGGATTAAATTAGTATCGCAAGTACTCCTTTTGTCTCTTAATGTTTACTTTATTTAATTTTTGATATTTGACTCGCACATGCTTTGATTATCTATAAGAAAAATTATTTCAATTGATCTTGTTAATTTAATTGTTCGTAGTAGTTTCATAATATCTTAATTTTGTATAAAATCATGTAGTTTACCATAGTAATGATCAAATGCATTTTTTAGAGATTGTAAAAAATCTAATGGGGCCAACATTAAGGACATATTCTCATTGACTATACTGAGTTGAACTGAAGTGAATTGAAAATAATCGTATCAGAACAGACCCTAAGATCGAAATTTTTTCTACAAACTTCACCGTTAAAAAAAAATAACTCTGTAGCGATATACTTCCTGTTATGTTACCTTTGGTTGGGCCTTGAATTGGATTATTGAAGTCCAATATATTGGGCTGATTTTGGACTTTGTTGAAGCAACACTTACTAGCCTAGCCCAACCCACTTATCATTTTATCAAGCACAGTAAAACTTAATAGGTTGGAGTAGTTGACTAGTTGGTAGTTGGTACCGTAATATACTGGGTAACTGGAGTAATATGACGTAGGACGTACAATAGGGGAGTAGGGGACAACTCAAAACCTTGAAGAAGAATTTTGTGTCTTTCTCTACTTTGATCTTTCAAAGCACTTCCAAGCTTTTTCTTCAAACTGAATTGTACTTCGTATATTAGTTATTTATTTTATAGGAAGTATATATTTAATTTATATTCTCCACCTTTTTTTATTTATGTTTTTTCTATTTTTAGGAAAAATAATAATTCCAAACCTTACATGATAGATTAAGTTATTAAGATAAGCATGCATATAACTCAAGTGGTATTGCAGCAACGACTTTAGGTGCATAAGATTTAATGGACATTATGAAACTACAGTAAATAGTATAACTTGACATTCTATACGAGAAATACTACTACGGATTAGTAATATCATATCCACAAAGCCATATGTTTTAGGATAGAATACTTTTTTTTTTTTTTACAACGGCAACTAAACAAAATAACTAGTTTGAAAAGCTATGTAAATTAACCCTACATAAATTAGCAATCTGATGGGCTTGTACGATCTGATCTTTTCCTACTTTGCAATTGATACAGCTCTGCAGCAGCTCCCTGTTTGTATCAAATCTTGAATTGTCCAAAGAAGCATTACTTAAAAGCACTGGCGGAGCCAGAGGGGTACAAGGGGGGACAGTTGTCCCCCCACTTTCCAAAAAAACAAGCAGCTATATATATTATTGTGTGGACTAATTTAGGATACAAAGTGGATGGTGTGGTGGTGAGTGGAGTTGAATTCTTTACAAGATAACCAAGGTTCAAACCTTGTTGTTGTAATATTTCCTTTTTTTTTTTTGAAGAATCCTTCCATTATATTTATTAACCAATACGAATTTATTTACATAAGTGTAATTGTAATATTGCATGAACGGAGCCCCTAAATTACTATTGTCATTGAACTTTAGTGGAGTATTTTCCATTCACTTTTTTTCTTTATAATGTTTAATTAAGAAGTATTCCTTTCAATTTTTTTAATTAATATATACTAAGTATATATATTTAAATAATAATTTTAATTATGATATTGCATGAACAAAACCTACTAAATTAAGTTTGTCATACAAAATTATACATTATAACTATTGCATTTAATAACCTATATTATGTTAAGTTCGAATTTATTAAAAATTCCGAACTCATAAGCGATTAATTTTGGAGGAAAAATTGATATATGATGTTGAATTTTTTTTAAGTACTCTGTATTGTGAATTTTTTGAGTTGTACACATTAATTATTGAACATTCGGTGTATTTAAGTATTGGTGTTTTTTTTTTTTCCGAATAATTTTTGTCAAACTATGTAATGTCCATCCGTCCCCTCGATTTAAAATTTCTGGTTCCGCCACTGCTTAAAAGTACTATTTTTTTATTGTTTTTTTTTGTTAGAAAGAAAAATGATTTCATTAATAAAAACTAGTTAAAGTACACATTTGTAAAATCACACAAACAAAAGAATCATATGAAGTATGAGAATACTTTTCTAGGAAAAATCTACAAGACTTTACCTCTGAAAATATTATCTAAACCCGAAAATTAGTTACAAATATAATATCACCAAATTTTAAAAATGATGTTCATGCACGACCCATGACTCACTAGCATGTCTCTCATAGTGTGATATACTTGTGACAAGTTAAATTAATATCGTGCTATTTCATAACCATTACTCATGCTTGACCTGACCCAACCCGACCATGTCTAAGTAACGAGTATGAAACGATAAATCACCAAGATTATCGAAAAGAATTGAAAGTTTATGCCTTATTTAGATGAGAACAAAATTTAATTGCCAATGAATTCTAACCGTTGATATAATCTAGATCTGACGTGTCAAAGATCTTCCTCCTATGTTTTCATTTCTTCACCCTCTCTCTGGAGCTTTTCACTTTAACGCTGCACCTCTCTCTCTCCTCCATTGAAGCGTACTTCGAGTTCTCCATTGAAGCGGTTTTCTGAGCTTTCTCTCCTCCATTGATGCAGTTTCTGAGGTTAGATGTTTTCCCCATTTTGATTTAATCATCAAATATCTATTTCACAATCTAGGGTTTAGTTTCGTACTGTTGTTAACATTTTTTGTCAGTAAAATCAATTTAGGGTTCTTTAAAGGTGGATTATTGGACTTCTGATTATAGTTTTGAAGGATTATAACGAGCGATTTTGTTGCTTGAATTTTGCTTTGTGCAAATTTACGTTGAATTCTTTAATGAGGAGATTTTTTTTATGTGATTTCGAGCTTAATGTGAAAATTGAGTCAAATTTGGTTGCTAATGTGTCGCATTTTTCGAGCCAAATCGAGTCTACGAGCCGAGCCTTCATGAGTCTAGTAGAGACCCTGCCAAGCTTGGGTTTTGAGGGTTGTTAGAGCTCTGAGCTCAAGGCTAAATCTGATTAAGCTCGAGCCGAGTTTACTGCCCGGGCCTTTTTTTCGGAAGGCCGGTGGTTGGCTTGGATAACGCAGTGTTGCGTGCCCGCCCCTCCTGGCCTGGTTCAGGGACGGGCATGCATGTATGAATTGGCTAGATGGTTGGATGTTTGTTTATTAAAATGAGGGTGCTTTTTCTTGTTGTTATTGTTGATTCAGCTAGAGATTCGCGGTAGTTTTGGCAACTATGGCTTCCAAAGGTCCAAGGTCTAAACTTGATCACGAGTCAAGAGCTCGACGTCAAAAGGTTAGATGATTTTTATTTGTTTTTCTCTTTGTTCAATTTCAAGAGTTTCTGTTAATTAAGGTCTTATGTTGCAATACTTGCACATGCAGATAATCTATTTTAGGTGTTATAAGCAGAACATTGGAGTAATTGTCGTATGTTGGAACTATAACGGAAAACGTGCTCGAATTATTATTTGATTTTTAAAATCTATAACTTGATGAACATTACACTTACATGTGCAAAATAACCTATATTTGTAGAGTGCAAGTTCAAATTCCACTTGGTGTTACTGATCTGTTGGTTGTTGTATGCGTGAAAGTATTACAAATCGTGCGATAGCCTGAGCTAGATACGTACTGATCATAATCCAACTGCTTTCATGCTAACATAGAGGGAACAATTCAAGGGAGGTATCTGGGGATTACTTAAAGTTCCATTACTGGAAATCATTCTGGCTAGCTAAGATGCCTGAAGTTTCTGACCGAATAAAGCTCTTTTATTATTTAGCAAGAGGATACTTAACGTTTACAATATGTTCCGTAGAGGTGCCATGAGCCCATGATATATTGCTCGATAAATATTGTATTTACAACATTCTTCAATAATTCCATGGAGGCGCCATATGATTTTGAAAATTGATTCACTTAGCATGTGATATTTATTTTAATTTTAATTAGTCCATCATAGACAGGGCTTTAACAGTTTAACTCCCGCTATATAATAACATAACATTAATAATTTTCTTAAAATGCTACTGCATTGATATGAGTACCATGCTAAAAGGATTTATCAGCTGCGCCTTTCTTTACTAATCAAATCAAGAGTAACATAACTTCAGAATACATTATCCTTGTCTCCTGGAACCATGCTAAATGTCAACTTAACCATGGGTTATGTGTGATTTTGTTGCTTTAGTGTGCCTTGCCATCGGTTATGACTAGTTCCAGACTCATCAATATATGGTATTACCTTTTATCTTCTGTTATAATATGCTGTACTATCTCTTGCAGGCACTTGAAGCACCTAGAGAACCTCGCCGCCCCAAAACACATTGGGATCATGTTTTGGAGGAGATGATCTGGTTATCAAAGGTCAGCAGCTGTGTTTGTGTGTTGTAATTGCTTTTGTTTTGAAGTGTTCTTCAGGTTTTCAAATTTAGAGATGGTGTGTCAAACCAGCCCAAATTTAATTACGATTTTTTTTTTTTTTTTTTTGAAACCATTATGGCAGGACTTTGAAGCAGAGAGGAAATGGAAGTTAGCACAGGCAAAAAAAGTAGCTTTACGTGCAAGCAGAGGCATGCTGGATCCGGTTACAAGAGAAGAAAAGAGAATGAAGGTTTAGCTCATCAACTTTCTATTTAGTTGACAAAAGATTATAGTTCACTTGCACAAGCACGAATGTAAAATTGTTTGAATATATTTGTTGTTGCATGTTATTAAGGGCCTGTTCACATTTTCTTAATTTCAGTTCAGTTCAGCTCCAATCAGTTCAGTTCAGTTCCAATCAGTTCAGTTCAACTCTTAATTTCCCTCTCACATAAAATATTCATTTCAGCTCAATTCAGTTCAGTTCAGCTCCAATCAGTTCAACTCAGCTCAGTTTAGTAAATATGAACAGGCCCTAAGTCTACTACCTTATGCCAATTAAGACAATCCTTATTGTTGGCGCATTCTGTTGTACATACCTGTTAACAGTCTAAAATTATCGTCTTTCTCGATTTTCTCTCTTATGCTGGTCATTTTTAATTAAACAGGAAGAAGAGCAGCGAATGAGAAAAGTTGCACTCAATATATCAAAGGATGTCAAAAAATTCTGGACTAAAATTGAGAAGCTGGCAAGTTAAAAAATATGTGGAATTGGTATTTTCTCTTAAGATAGCTGCCTTGATGTATGAAGCTCTCTAACTTTACACCTGCTCTGAAAATCACTTATACAGGTGCACTATAAGCATCAGTTAGAGCTTGATTGTAAAAAGAAGGCGGCGCTTGACAAGCAGCTGGAGTATCTCTTAGATCAAACTGAAAGGTGGTCTCGAAATGACCTTTGCATGACCTTTATTGTCTTTTTTGGTCTCCATATGTAAAGATTATATGGTGTTACAGTTGAGCATGTGGAATGATGAGGAATGAACAACTTGGTGGAATTCACAGGTATTCAACTATGCTGGCAGAGAATCTCTTGGGCACGTCAAACACCTGTCCTTCAGGACAGACATCAATTCAGGAGAATACTAGTTACTCTCAGCAGAAAGAGAATGATGAAAAACCAGTGGATGAAGGATCTATGGAATTGCTTGCTGGTAAGTGGCAATGTGGTGTATTTTGCTTGTTTTACTTGCAAAGAAGAGATATTTTGCTTGTTTTACTTGCAAAGAAGAGTGCCTTAATATATTGGTGATGATGCATTTTCTTCAGAGGCTAAATCAGATACAGAGATAAAAGCGGATGCTATGGATGCTGATGATGATTATGATGTATCATCTGAGGATGAAGCGGTGAGCTCACAACTCTTCTACTGTTGCCTAATATATGGAAATGTGGTATAGTTTTCTTAAGGTTTTCATTCTTTTGGAGATCCTATCATCAAAATTGAATTGATGAGAATCAATGTGCTGTTATCGATCTTAGTTAGAAATTTAATGTTCTTCAAGAGGGTATCTTTATTAGTAAGAGCCCTTAGAGGTCTTGCCCCTTGTGCCACATAATCAGTCGAGTTTATACATTTGGTAGTGAATTTACCTGGATTAGATGTTTTTTATTGCTATTGAATGTTAGATGTGTTCCAAGATGAAATATTGTATGTAGTTTAGAATTGAGTGGTAAAACTTAATCTCAAAATTGAGCAGGCTTAGTGGACCAGAAGGAAAAATAAGTTCTTGTATTTCAGTTAGGAAAGTGAGTGTAGCTCCAAAACTTTATAGTGAGTTGTTAAGCTGAATTTTGTTCTGTTTAGATTTAAACCTGTGCAACACTTGCTCTTTTCTTCATTAATGTGATTAATTATATGCGTGATTAGTTCCTTCGGTTTTGTGCTAGCTTTCATCTTGCTTCAGATATTCCTCCTTCCTTTCGGTCTTTTGGGTCTAGGGCTTAATCTAATTCCACAGAGGTGGTCTGATCAAACTTGGCTATTTACTTTAATTATTATGCCCATGTTGAGGGCTTGTCCATTGTACTCATATCTTCAATTTTTTTAAGCAATGTCTATCTCTTGTTTATGGTCATGTACTTATCTTCCATGATGTGATATAGGAAGATGACGAGCAGACTATTGAGGAAGATGAAGCTCTGATTACTGAGGAAGAGAGATTAGAAGAGTTGGCTGCCCTACAAAATGAAGTAGACTTGCCACTCGAGGAGCTACTCAAACGCTATTCAGTTAGTGAAGGTAATCTACTGTAAAAGTTGTGATGTCTTGTTTGGGCATTCCCATTTTTGTTGTGACTGCATTAATAGAGTGAATTATTGTTGAAGCTATCCTTTGTTTTAGCTGAAGAAAGTAATGCTGAGTTTTTCCTGTTGTAACAGGGAACTATGATGAGGTTGGCCCTGCTCAGGGTAAGTCAACATCTTGATTGTTCCTTTTAAAAATATTTATATATAGGCTCCCTTCATTTCTATCACATATTTTTTCCCTCAGTTACCAACTTAATTAATTTCTTTTAATCTGTTTGTTTGTACATCTTCCATGGTGGATTCTTTGCTTAATTTTAGTCAATGGAGAACATTATCCAGAGGGACGTCAAGTTTCTGTTGAAAGCCCTGATGAGGCTGGTTCAGGTAAGAGTGTGATCTGTGAACTGACCAAGTTTCTGTTAGTTTTTGGATGTTACTAATTCTCAACACGAGAAAGCTCTTGGAGTTTATGATTAATCTGTAAAGCCTTTCATAATTGGCTTGTGACTTGCTATAGGTGATGAAACTTTTACTCTTGCTGTAGCTAAGGTAGATGCTGACTGCTCATCAGAGTTCATTAGTCGTCATTGTGTAAGTTGTATGTGTTTATATGTTGTTCTTTTGTTATGAAGGTTTAGAGACCTGTTTGATCCAAAATATTTGTTTCCAGGAAAAACGCAATGGCCATGTATCTGAAGTTGAGGTCTGTTCGCCCAAAAATTCACCTGATGTCACAACTACTTCTGATTATGTAGATAGGGAATATAATTCTGATGATGAGCTGGTATGTAGATTCTTTGATGTAGTTGACTTGTATCATCTTTTATTCCTTTGGCTGAGTGAAACTGGCAACTTACATTAGTTGATTTTGTTTTTTGTTCCAATCTTGTTGGTTTGAATATTTGCTCAATATATGTTGTCCGTATTAAAAAAATGGGAAACATGTACTCAATTAAGGGACACAGTTACATTAGTATTGTGCTAGTTTTCAAGGAAAGTTGTATGTTTTAAAAGTCAAACGATGGAGCTGAAAGGGAGATGGGAGTTTGCAGGCTGGCTGAATTTGCAAGGGATTAGGGGTTAGAGTGCCAACCAATAGGCTTGTGGAAATGGATCAGGAATTATAGGACTGATTTCTCTCCCAGAAATAAATTTACATCAAATTGTGTTTGTCCAGGAAAGCTCATGTATGTTTTAATGACTCAGAAGATCGAGCTGAACAATAGACAGAAGTTGCAGGCTGGATGTATTAGCAAGGGTTTAGGGGTGGGAGTATTGACCAGTAGGCTTATGGAACTGGAGCAGGAAGTACAAGAATCCTCTCCCATAAATAAACAAAAAAAGGGAAAGATTGAAAAAGAGATTGAATGACTACCTTGTTTAAATTCTGATTTTATTTTTCTTTGAATAATGTGAAAAATATACTATGCCATACAAAAGACCCAGTGTCCAGCAGTCCAGGAGTAGTAGAGTATAAAGAGCTCTGGAATTCTGGATGTACGCAGTCTTTTCCAGTTGCCCCTATGATGTAATAAGTCATGTGAAATGGGGCTTTTGGAGTCTGAAGATAGCTGCATCTTTTGCGCGTCTTCTGATTGACTTTGAGTGTTTGGGTAGTTTTTGTTGGATAAATAGTGGTTTAGAGCAGATGCTTAATGTTTGTTTGCATATTTTCTGCTGCTTTCTTTTACCTTATTTGCTTGTTTCATGAAGCTTTGCTGATGTGTTCTGCACTGTCCAGGCAGATGACGAGTTTATCATTGCCACTGGAGAAGAGAAGGTATGGCTCTATGTAACATTGCTGATGTGTGACAGTAAGATGTTGTAAGCTGGTCCATGTCTACTTCACATTTGCTTTGTCAATTCGTCATATGCTATTTAGTTTTATGTTGGAATCTTCGCCATTGAACATGATTTATCTTGCACCATCTTCGTATCAACAAAAGTTGTTTACAATTAATATAGAGAACTATATTCCAATGCTCTTTCACTGCTCTCATAATGTACTTCATTTCTAAGTCCCTATTTCAGCCTTTTTTTTTTCTTTTTTTTCTCATAAAAAGAATTTTGGCTCTAATTCAGTCTTTTGATTTGCATACATGAAAAACAATCTGGACTGGTTCTGGCATGATTGGTTCTAGTCTATCAACAAATGAATGAGTAAATCTTTGGTTGTTATTTTCCTGGTAGAACCTTATAGACAAGTTTTGATTTTTCTTGAAGTTGATGCTTCAACCATAGAGCTTGGTTGCTGTTTCCATGAATTGTGGTAAAAGGTCAGTGATGCAGCATCTTATGAATTATCTAGATTACTGGATCTGTACAGTTTCTCTTTGTTCCTCTAATTTTAAACTTTTTTGATTGTTGGAAGAGAGAATGGAATGGAAAGAGTCTATGTTAGGAATGAAAAGGGAGTTTGTTTTGAATTAGGGTAGTGAAAAATTTAATTAGTATTTAGTAGCTGAAATTACCAATTTTATGAGGAAATAAACTAGGAGATGAGTTAAGAGCTATAACCATCTATTTGCAACCATTATAATTGCCAAGGATTTGACTACTCCTGCTTACAAAGTTAGAAGTATAGGTAGGCTAGGATGTGCATAACCATAAGATGATGATTAGGGAGGATTTTGTGGTACATTTGAAAAGGAAGAACTTAAAGGTTTTTTAGGTCGTAATCCTCCTTGCCAATGTCCTTTATTTGAGCCTTTTGTATAGCCAAATCAAGGTATTAGGTTCTGGGTGATGTTGATGTTTCTTGATTTGTACCTAATTACTTCTAGATAGACAGATAGTTCAAGGGCATGAGTTTTCTTAGCTGTTAACCTTCCTTCTGTAAATGGGTGACACCCTGCTGGTATGTTTTAGATATATCTCCTTTATATGATTAGAGAGGTTATAATGGAATGAAGATATATCTGCTGCTGTGTGCTTTTTGGTAAATGTTTGATTGGGGGTGGAGGAGATGATAACTTGTTGGAGAAATTCACTTCTACCTTTTTCTTTGGAGACTAGAGAAGAAAAAAAGGGGGTGGGGTACAGCCGGCAGAGGGAGGACGGGTGTGTTTTTTTTTATTAGAGGGGGTGGGGTACAGCCAGCAGAGGGAGAAGGAGGTGTGTGTGATTTTTTATTCAAGAGGGGAGGAATCGACTTGCTTCAATTTTAATTCGTAAAATGCAGTGGTCTTTTTATCTTAGATTACTGTTCGTAAGTTTGATGGGAGTTATGGAATTCTTTCTTAATGAAGTTGTTATTACTGTTTATATATGGGTGTAAGCTGTATATGGGTTTAGTGTTATTCAAATAGGATTACCCTGTACTTTTGTGATCTGTGACTATGCTTATTGATCTAGTCTTAAGGTTTTTGGATCGACTTAAATGGCTTCTCATCTAGTTTTATGAGGAGGCTTGTCTACGTATGGCAGGAGTAAAGGACTGCTATATAAGTGGAGTAGTGTGGTGCAATAGAGAAAAATGGATGTGCTGTAATTTATCCAGTAACCCACTTATATTAAAGCCACTGCCCACTGCCTTAAATAACTTCTGGTGATGAACAATATCATTAAGTCATCTATGTAGCATAGTGTTCATGTATTGTTATGGTTCATCTTACTGGTAGCCTTGAAACAACAAAATTACAAATATTATTGTAATAATATGCAATGCATTTACATAGGAAATGGTGGACTCATTGAAAAATTTAGGGAGTTACATGTAAAGGGGTAAATGTTCCTAGCGTAGTTACTAGGGAATAAGTATTCTTTCTGGTGGATTTGGAGTTGATCATATTTATCCATTCTAAGTATTTTCCCATTTATAATGTCCAGTGAAGCTTATCATAGATTCACATGTCCTCTCTGGATGTGGTAATTGGATAGTAGGGGGAGAGAGGAATGAGATAGGTAGACAGATCTGACATCCTCTCACCTGTAGGTTCTCCAGCTGCTACCACTCTAAAGTATGCAGATCACCTTCATAACTTTCTTCAAGCTGTCATTGCTTATTGTCCATGGTGATTGCCTGCATCACTGACCTCTTATTTTATGCCTGAAATAGATCTGAGTGACTAGATCTAATAGAAGCCCTATTTTAGGGTGAGGGAAAGGAAGAGGAAGTGAGGTGCTTACCACTTACCAGTGTCTTAGAGACAATGAGCCTTATGTTGGTGTTGGAAAATGACCTGAGATATTAAGATGATGTTATCTATGGTTGAAATTGTGGCAAGGAGGGGATGGTAAGGAGATACTTGGGTTTTGGGGTGGGGGGGGGGGGGGGGGAAGAAGGGTGTTAGAATACTTGGAAAATATTGATTATCCTTACATGTGGAGGAGTAGATTACTTGTTCATTTTCTTAATTTATTACCCTCAATTGGTCAATCCACCCTTAAATATTTCCAGAATCGTTACTCTTTGATTATTGTTGCTCCTCTATCCCTTGATCAAGGTACCCCTTTAGTCTCTGACATAGCTTGTCCATTTTATATGAAGGGTTTTATTTTATTTATCTATTTATTTTTGTAATTCAGTTGTGATGTCTTATGACATATCCCTCAAAATATCACTTCCATATCTATGCTCTTGTCCTGGTTGCCGTGGGTTGAAAATAACCCAAGATATTATGCAATTCTTACTGCTTCTACTTGGCTATAATACTGATTTGTATTGCTAGGATGATGAGACAACCTTGGTCGAGGAGGAGGAGTTGGCAAAAGCAGAGCTTAAAACGCCTGAAGATGAGGTATGCACCATTGAATGCAAGCTTAGATTTTTTTTTTTTGTAATTGTTGTCTATTTAGGAAGCTTTTGTATATTAATTTTTTCTTGGTGTGTGTTGGTGTTGGGCAGATTGCATTATTGCAGAAAGAAAGCGAGATTTCCTTGGAAGAATTGCTTGCAAGATATAAAATGGTTGGTTTCATATCCTATATGCTTTTCACACTCCAATGGCATGGTAAACATGTTATATTTATCTTTGAATCATTGTGCTTCGTCTATCAGGATTCGTCCGAGGCTGGCTCTGCTGATGGCGAATCAGATTATTGTTCTGCTCACTCTGACATAGAGAGTCATCCAGCTGAGGAAGTGTCTGACAAGGAAGCCCAAGATATATCTGTAGCTGCAGATGACTCTGGGGAGATTAAATCAATTTCACCTGTCCCTGATGAAGAAGCTGTTGCTGGTCCTGTGATGAATTCTGAAGAGGAGAGTCAAAGAGAAGCTAGGATTGCTGATGCAGCCGCTGCTGCCAGGTCTGCACAACCAACAGGAAATACTTTCTCCACGACTAGTGTTCGGACAAAGTTCCCCTTTCTTATTAAATACCCTCTTCGTGAGTATCAGCATATTGGGCTTGACTGGCTTGTTACCATGTATGAGAAAAGACTTAATGGTATTCTTGCTGATGAGATGGGTCTAGGAAAGACAATTATGACTATTGCATTGCTTGCCCACCTGGCTTGTGAGAAGGGAATATGGGGGCCTCATCTCATTGTGGTGCCAACCAGTGTCATGCTTAACTGGGAAACTGAGTTTATGAAGTGGTGCCCTGCATTTAAGATCTTAACTTACTTTGGGAGTGCAAAAGAGCGCAAATATAAGAGGCAAGGTTGGATGAAACCCAACTCTTTCCATGTGTGCATCACTACTTACAGACTTGTTATCCAAGATTCAAAAATTTTCAAACGAAAGAAGTGGAAGTATTTAATTTTAGACGAGGCTCATTTGATAAAGAATTGGAAATCTCAGCGTTGGCAAACTCTCTTAAACTTCAATTCAAAGCGACGCATCTTGTTGACGGGTACACCATTGCAGAATGATCTAATGGAATTGTGGTCTTTAATGCATTTTTTGATGCCCCATATCTTTCAATCTCACCAGGAATTTAAGGACTGGTTTTGCAATCCTATATCAGGCATGGTGGAAGGACAAGAAAAGGTGAACAAAGAAGTGATTGATCGCCTTCATAATGTCTTGCGACCATTTATTCTGCGTCGTTTGAAAAGAGATGTTGAAAAACAGCTCCCTATGAAACATGAGCATGTCATATACTGCAGACTCTCGAAGAGGCAGAGAAATTTGTATGAGGATTTCATTGCTAGTTCAGAAACCCAAAGCACTCTGGCTAGTGCCAACTTCATTGGTATGCTAAATGTTATAATGCAGCTACGTAAAGTTTGCAATCATCCTGACTTATTTGAGGGTCGCTCTATCACAAGTTCTTTTGACATGGAGGGGATTGAGATGCAATTGAGCTCAAGTGTTTGCTCAATGCTTTCACCTGGTCTATTTTCTTCCACAAATCTTTCTGGCTTGGGGCTCTTATTTACACATCTAGATTTCAGAATGACATCTTGGGAGTTTGATGAAGTTCAATCTATTGCTACTCCTCCTAGTTTGATTGAGCATCGTGTTTGTCATAGTAATCTAGAAATTGTTAGGCCTAGATTTAAATACGGGAAGAAAGGTTGTGGGACTAACATTTTTGAAAAGATTCAAAAGGAAATTCTTAATGTGAGATTAAAAGAAGCGGAACAGCGGGCTGCTGCCATTGCATGGTGGAATTCATTAAGGTGTGAGAAGAAGCCTGTATACTCAACAACTCTACGCGAGCTTTTGACAATAAAGCATCCTGTTTATGACATACAATGCCGCAAGGCAAACCCTGTGTCTCATGACTATTCGTCAAAGCTTGCGGACATTGTTTTGTCACCTGTGGAGCGATTTCAGAAGATGATAGATCAGGTTGAATCTTTTATGTTTGTTATTCCAGCTGCACGAGCTCCACCACCTGTTTGTTGGTGCAATAAATCTGATACATCTGTTTTTATTGATCCAAGCTACAAGGAAAAATGCTCTCAAAAATTGCTGCCCCTTTTGACTCCAATACGTCCAGCTCTTGTTCGAAGGCAGTTGTATTTCCCTGACAGGCGTTTGATACAATTTGATTGTGGAAAGCTCCAGCAGCTTGCTACTTTGCTGAGGAGATTGAAAACAGAGGGTCATAGAGCATTAATCTTCACTCAAATGACAAAAATGCTTGATATTTTGGAAGCTTTTATAAATTTGTATGGATATACTTACATGCGTTTGGATGGATCAACTCAACCGGAGGAGAGGCAAACTTTGATGCAGAGATTTAATACAAATCCTAAAATATTTTTGTTTATTTTGTCAACACGCAGTGGAGGTGTCGGAATAAATCTTGTTGGAGCAGATACAGTGATATTTTACGACAGTGACTGGAACCCTGCTATGGATCAACAAGCTCAAGATCGTTGTCATCGCATTGGACAGACCCGTGAAGTCAACATCTACCGTTTAATAAGCGAGAGCACCATTGAGGAAAACATCTTAAAGAAAGCAAATCAGAAACGAGCTCTTGATAACCTAGTAATACAAAGCGGTGGCTACAATACTGAGTTTTTCAAGAAGCTTGACCCAATGGAGTTGTTCTCAGGTCACAGAATAGCTCCCATTAAAGGAATAGGAAAAGAGAATAATTCAGATAATGGGGTTGAGGTTCCTGTTTCTAGTGCTGATATAGAGGCTGCTTTGAAAAATGCTGAAGATGAGGCAGATTACATGGCACTGAAGAAGGTTGAAGAGGAAGAGGCTGTAGATAATCAGGAATTTACTGAGGAAGCAATTGGGAAGTTGGAAGATGAGGACCTGGGAAATGAGGATGTTATTAAATCTGATGAAGCTGCAGACCAGAATGCATTGGTTACTGTTTCGAATGTAGAGGACATTGCTGTTGCAAATGGGAATGATTTGGGTGGAGAGAAGGCTCTCACGTTAGCATGCAATGAAGATGATGTTGACATGATTGCTGATGTCAAACAGATGGCAGCTGCAGCTGCAGCTGCTGGACAAGAAGTTTTATCCTTTGAAAATCAATTACGTCCTATTGATAGGTATGCAATGCGTTTCCTGGAGGTTTGGGATCCCATAATAAACAAGGATGCAATAAATTATCAAGTTCAGTTGGAGGAAAAGGAGTGGGAGCTGGAGCGTATCGAGAAGTTAAAGGAGGATATGGAAGCAGAGCTTGATGACGACGATGAGCCTCTTGTGTATGAGAGTAAGTTTTTCCAAATCATAATGAATTTTAAGCAGTTTTCTGCTCTTTGCCATCATATTTTTTCCAATGATTCCTGCATTATTCTTTAGGGGTAATAGAATTTGCTGAGCTTTGTTACTAATAAGGATCTGAGGAGTGCACTGATTCTCTCACATTTTATTCCTTTGTTTAGTTATGCACTACATTAAATAATGTTATACTAGTCGCAAAATAATGTAAAATTATATTAGTACCCCGATTGTCTTTTAATCCCAACGTGAGGGATGCACAAGAGAGGAGAGGATTCATGAGGAGAGAGATAGTGAGAATCTTTGTCCAATAAAGTTGCAGTAATTTTACAAATTACAAAAAAGATTTACGTTGCAATTAAAAAGGAACTGAGGAAAATCTTTGATAAGAAAAATAAAGTAGGGACATTATTTGAATGTTTCCATGGTGCCCATCTCCCCCAAAAAAGAATCAAGATGGCATTTAATTATTTATTATTCATGTTTAGTCTTTGTTTCCCATGGTTTAGAAAGAGGCTGAATGGTTTTGAAAAGGAACTAGGACATAGACAAATATTAAGGCAAGGATTTTCTTTCTTACCTCATACACTAAAAGCTGAAAATATAATATGATTGCTGGCCTTCGCTTGTTAATTTTTTTCAAATCAAATCATGGATCTGTATACTTCTGTGATTTATTGTGTGATAGGCCCTATAGTGGCTTGAAGTGCATGTGTTACATCTGGTAGTTTACATAGTCTATAAACAGGTAATACCAACTTTGATTTAAGCTCCAGCTTTCATTTAAAACTCTTATTTGAACTCCTTTTTATCAGAATGGGACGCTGAATTTGCTACCCAAGCTTATCACCAGCAAGTTGAGGCTTTAGCTCAACATCAGGTCGGTGCTCAACTTTATATTAGAAACAAAGCAGCTGAAGGGTCTAAAAGTTATTTGCTTGTAATATTTTGTTCTGTTGCTGATTTAACATTATATCTTTACTGTAGTTGATGGAAGAACTAGAAAGCAAAGCCAAGGAGAAGGAAAATGGGGAGGAAGTGAATGGTGATTTCATCAAGTAAGAGAGCACTCTGATGTTTACCTGTCTTTCCTTAAATGCAAAACTTTCAATCAAGCAATGAAAATCATGAATTACTTTATCTATTTACTTTGGTTATAATCCTGTTTTGTCAAAATACTTTCAATGCAGGAATGAAGCATCTGGTGGTGGTAAATCTAAGCCAAAGAAAAAGAAACCAAAGAAAGCAAAGTTCAAATCTCTGAAGAAGCACTCTTTGTCCTCCGCATCCAAAGCTCTTAAAGAGGATGACGTAGTAGAACATCTGTCATCAGATTATGAAGATTATTCTCATGAAGCAGTTGATTGTGCAGATATAAGCCCAACTTTTATCATGTTAAAAAAGAAACGAAAAAAGAACGAAACTGCTGCTGCTGAAGAAGAGACATCCACAAAGATCAAGCCCAAAAAGGCCAAGAAGACTGCTCTTGTACCCACATTGCCATCGATGGAACCAAACTTGTTAAGCATGTTCAATGAAGAATCAAGAGATTCAAAATCATGTGAGGATTCTACTCTTGATTTAGAGCTGAAGCCTGCTAGCAGGGGTAAAATGGGAGGGAGAATTTCAATTACAACTATGCCAATGAAGAGGATATATACTATAAAGCCCGAAAAGTTGAAGAAGAAGGGGAACTTGTGGTCAAGTGACTGTTTCCCTTCACCTGATTCCTGGTTGCCACAAGAGGATGCAGTGTTATGTGCTCTTGTACATGAGTATGGCCCAAATTGGAGCTTGGTTAGTGATACTCTCTATGGAATGACAGCTGGTGGTTTTTACAGGGGACGATTTCGACATCCGACTTTGTGTTGTGAAAGATTTAGGGAACTTGTCCAAAAATATGTTTATGGTGTCGCAGATTCTCTCAATAATGAAAAATCAAGCACTGCTGGACCTTCAAAGGGGTTACTGAGAGTTACTGAGGTAAGAGTTTCTTACAAGAATTTGTATCAAATCCCCCCTTCCTTCCCTAGCAAACACACACACACACACCCACTCACCAGTTTGCTCAATCATATTTCTACAAGCTCTGGGGCTAGCTTACTTGTGGACTTTTTGGAACGAGTGCAAAAATCTATTCATATATTAAATGTCCTTTTTTCAATGTTTTGATTTATGATCCATGGACTACAATATTATGTAGAATTTCTGACGTGGAAGTTGGGGACGCATCTATTTCAGCTTTCCATTTAGATATTTTAGACTGCTGGATCATAATTCATGTGGTTCATGTAAAAATACTTATGGAAAAATAATGTTCAATTTTTGTGTTTCAAGATTTCTATATGTTTGGTGTGTATGTTAAGATGTGATTTGGGGTGACTTCCATGGTATTTGTGACTTTATACTTAAGCCTGGGTCAGTTAGTTTCAAACTTCAATATGTCTTATCCTCATCTTATCCTGGTCTTCTGGAATTTGTGGTGTTTTCCTTCAAATATCATGATTGTTTGATGTTATCATATTTCCTTGTCCTGTTCTTGCCCTTTGACCTGCAACCCGGGGAGGGAGAGGGTGGGGTAGGGGGGTTTTCTTTTGAATTGTGACCTTGGACAGGACTAAAAAACCTAAGCAATGAAAATGAAAATTCTCAAAGGGATGGTGACTTGGTGAGTAGTTAGTGGAGTGGACATTGGACTCGTTCACATTTAACATTAGTATATAGCAATTAAATTTGAACTGGATGACAGCTTATACGTAATTAGTAATAATTGATGCACTATTAGTCCAAGCAAAGTTCCTATCCTGCACAGCTAGTGTAGCAGTCAAGTGGTGGCTGCCTCAATGATACTATTATGAGTACTTATTCCTTGATAACCTTTCTAAAGCCTTCTTTAGATTGAAAAGTTGGAAAAACTATTTATGTTCCCTCCATCCATTTTAAGTGCCACATCCCTCATCGATATACATATACCAGTTTAAGTTCCACAATTACATATTTGGAAATTGGATATGTTGACACATCGGCTGAATATGTTATCTAAATTCAACAGTTAGCTTAATTACTTTGTGTTATGGGCATATGGGCTGTGTGGTTCTTATCTGCTTAAATCTTTAGTGAATATAGAGTAATACCTTGTGGGGAGGATTCTAATCTTCATTGGAGCAGGAAGCACCCTGAGTTGAGTCAATATATAATTATGCAGAGCTTCATGTCTGCGGGTTGGACATTATTGATTATACTTGTGTGTTTAGCTTTAAGCTTAAGCTTTAGCTTTGAGATCCTGATGCAGGAGTGAATTCAGCTTTAGAGTTTAGTCTCTCCATTAGCTATTCAGAATCAGTTATGAGTTTAGTCTCTCCATATATCAGATTCTAAGTTTTTAAATTCAATTCTGAGAACACACCCAATGTAGTGTAGGTGTGTAGCTTAAGCTTTGAGATCCTGACTCCAGAGTGAATTCAGCTATGGAGGTAAGTCTCTCTATTAGAGATTCAGAATTCGTTATGAATTTGTGTCCCTAATAAATCACTTAGCCGCCTTACACCATTATAACAAATTCTAGCCTAACTTTGAATTTAGAACACATCCAGAGTTTAAGCAAGCTGTCAAATAATTTTAACATACCATCTTTTTCTAAAAAAACTGTTTTTCTGTAAAGCTACATTATTGTAATTCCTCTCGTTGAGTATTGGATGTACCAACTACAGAGCCCTTTTTAAGTCCACTTTGAAACTTGCGACTAATGGACTAAAAGTGAGAGCAGTCCATCAATTGAGTGTTTCTTATTACTTCCCTTGGCAGTTTTGTCAAGATCTATATTAGCAAAGTAAAATAGGATTGCTAGAAGGCAGAAGAAGAGATCTCCAGCTACTGACTCTAATAAGAAAATTAGATTCACCATAAAAGTAGGGACAACCTCGGCTCCTGTAGTCACAACTTCCTTTCCTAAAGATCGAAAGAGTAAGAGCTAATCTTTTTATCTAACCTTACATGGGGCTACCTGTGAACCAAGGAAGAAGATTTTACAGCCAACTAAGGCATTCAGAGTATACTGGGGATTGACTTTCCCTTCCTAAAATATGTTATGATTCTTAAGAACCTTTGCATCTTGTTGCAACTGCTCAGATTATATTTTGTGGCAGGATCACATTCGGGTCCTGCTAGATGCTGCTATGGAACAACCTGATTCCGAGTTACTTCTTCAAAGGCATTTCACTGCTCTGCTCACTTCAGTATGGAGGATGACATCCTCACGTGATCAGCAAAGAAGCCGTTCAAATGCCCATAACAGCTTGTATCCAAGTCCAAGCATAAGGTTGTTTGGTACATCTGTCAATCCAAATGCTCAAAATTCAACCAAAGGGATATCTAAGAAAAAGTTTGATTTGGGTCAGTGTGGAAAACTTATACATGGAGCACTGCTTGATGTGGAGAGTGTGGGCTGGAATGACAAAACCTCCCAGTCCAGCCAGATGGAAGAGGACCCACCCACTATTGAGAAATTGAATGTCACAGTGGAGTTCAGAAGAGAGAGAGCTGAGATAGGTGACTCCAATGTTGGTTTTCCATCTGTGGTACCATTGTCAATACCTGGCTTGGATCCATTACCACCTGCTAAATCACCTTCAAAGGAAAATCAACTTAGGTCAACTCAACATCTGGCTGAGAGTCGTTTCAGGTATGTGTTCTATTCCATGGAATTGGTTGCTGAAAGCAGTAGGTTTGTGGCCTCCTTGGCAACCTCCTAGTTGAGTTAAGAAACATATTAAACATTGTAATACGACTCGTTTCTGTAGCATCTTCTTCATACTGAATGCATTTTCTTAAAACTTGAATAGATGAGGAAACCAAGCATTAGAATGTTTAACTATAGTTCTTGGTGCTTTGTTATTACTAATTTCTGGATCCCAAGTGGTGGTCCATTGAGCGGGAACTCATGGACTCATTTTGGTAATGTCAGAAAAGATAAATTTTTCAGGCCACAACACTTGTATTCTAATACATATTTCATTGAATATTTGTTTTTGCAGGGCCTCTTCAAGTGCATGTCTTCATTGTTTATTTGGTTGGGCATCCTCTGCTTTTCCAATAATTGAATCTCGTAACCGCTCGTCACTAAAATCATCTTCATCGGGGAAGCACAAGCTGGCTTCTGCTGAAACCAGTAGACCTTCCAAATCAAAGGTCAGAAAAGTTGCAGAAGCTGCTGAGGCTCATATCCCGTTTGCAGAACCATTGCTCCAGTTATTGCCCACCATACCTAACCCTCCAAGTACCATTTCTGGTTCAAATCCTTTCGGAATCTCAGATAGTTCTTTAGAGGATCATTCAATTGACCCTCCTTACATTGCAGAAGAAATTCCTTCATGTACAGAGAATGTTGAGATAATACCCCATTGCTATAATCCCAGCTTCATTTCAGGTCTTGAAGATTGTTCGTTGTCTGATTTTACAGATATTGGGTAAATTAGGAACCAACTTTGGTATATGTTGAATTTGGGTTAGTTTTTAGCTAAGCTTGGCAATTGAGCCCCCCAGCATGAAGAATTACCATGCTGGCTCTCTGGCAGTTTTGACCAACTGATTGTGCGTTCGGGTGCACTATTGAACTGCACAGTTCTTGCCCTCTCATGCTTGTGGTAGCTGCATTTTCCTCAGTTACTCAGGATAACACAAGGGCCTAAAGGCTAGCTTCCGGAGAGTCGTGGTGCACACAGACAAATTTTAGAAGGCCACTGAATATGCAAAGTACAAGAGCTTTGTGTTGGTGACACATTTTTCCTGATGTTGAGGCTTAGGTATGCAAACTAGCTTAGCGGCAGCATTCTTTGGAGAGTACAACTTCCAGAGTATACCATTTTGTAAAGTAGTTAGGCATCAGTAGTCCTGATGAATAGATGTAGCTCTTGTATATATAATATACTAATTTGATTCTAGTGTGTAATCAATGGTCTCTTGGACTCAAAATGCATAATACCTCCTTTTTTCTTAATTTAATTAATTAATTATTTAATCATTCATCGTCCCTTCTTAATCACCCGAGTAGCATATGTTCCTTCTGCAATGCTAATTAGCAACTTAGCACATACGATGATACGAAGTATACTACTATGTGTTGAAGTAGTCTTAAATTGTATGAGCAGAGGGAACATTGTCCCACATGGTAAGAAAAGGGAAGGTTGTACTAATGTATTCAAGGGCATGATTAAGTGGCTAATTGAATTAGACACTTTGTTTTGGGCTATACTACGTGAGTTTAATATATATAGTTATATATCTAAAGTCATAGCATAGCATTTAGCACTTGGCACATTGGCATTATCATTAAAAACAGATAAATTACGTTTATTTGTTTTTTGTAAAATCTGTTGGAATAAGATAATGTCAGACCGTTTTTATGAATCAAAATAATAACTGTCATTGTTATCTATAAATTAAGATGGCATGGTTTCATTTAGTGCATTAATTATTCTTGATATTTTTCCCTTTTCATTTTTTTCTCTCTGCTTCACATATTAAAACGCTCATGGAGATCAAAAAAATTTGTTGTGTTTTTTGTTCTAGAAATAAGATAATCCTGGGGATAAATTAGCGGATATCTCCAACAACACTTATAGTGGGGGCTAATATTATCCTAAGGACAGTAATTAGTATCACGTCCTATCTTATTGTATTACTTAATTATTTGTGCAGTGTGTAATCTTTATTCTTTTAATTGTTTTATATACTCGTTTTTCTAACACTATATAGTATTTTGTAGCATTGTGGCACTTTGATTTTCTCCAAATGTTTAATGTATGTACTATTTCAAAAGTGTTGCGTCAAATGAGAATGTACTAATTCATCATTCGATATTAATTAAGTACTAAATATG
The DNA here is from genome assembly GCF_001683475.1 of Chenopodium quinoa. Lineage (NCBI taxonomy): Eukaryota > Viridiplantae > Streptophyta > Magnoliopsida > Caryophyllales > Amaranthaceae > Chenopodium > Chenopodium quinoa. Next base: position 1,282,106 of record NW_018745461.1, read on the forward strand.
TGTACACAAGAGCTATGATAGTCTTGGACTCTTGGATGAACCTTTAACTTCGTCATCTATACCCGTACTCTCAAGAACTTGTTCTCTTCAATTTATTTAAGATATAATTATTTATTCTTAATAAAAATATATCGGATTAGATATATTCAAATCATACCTAAACTTTTAGTCATCATATAAATGTATTATGTGAGAGTGAAAGATAGCTCAAGTGGTAAGAGCTTCCTTCCCGGTTTCAGAAGTTCTGAGTTCGGTTCTCATCATCCGCCCTTGTGGCACTCTAAACAAACAAACAAACAAACAAATAAAAAAAAAAAGTATAATGTATAATCTTAATGTAGATGCCACGTGTAATGTTGAGTTAGTTATTTGGTTAGCAGTTGAGTTGTTAGAAATAACAGAATCTGTTATTCTAGTTGTCTATGAATAAAGAGTTTGTACATCAAACTATAATTCATTCATCGAATTATAATTCAACTGCTAACAAAATGACTAACTCAACTCAACTGTTAATTCATTCATGGAAAAACAAAAAACTCCTTTATCTCTCTCTCTCTCTAAATCTCTCTTCTCTGTTCTATACTATACTGTTGTTTGAAGCAGTACTCCTGCATTATTGATATCAAAGCAAAACATTAATAATTCATCGAATTTGAGTTCAATCTTGCATATAAACTGTTTGATTAAATGCTTGAGTGAACCCAGTTCTTGAATTAGAATTTTGTTTGTACAATCTTGAATTTTGGCGCCAATTTCTAATTGGAGGAAAGATATGGATCAGCAGATTAAGTCTCTGGAAAATCGGATGAATGCCCAGGAAGTTTGGAATGCAGAATTTTCCAAGAAGATGGATGATAAATTTGGAAAAATTGATGAGAAATTTGATGAATTGATCAAATTATTGCAGACCATGAACAGTGCTGAAAGTCAGAATCCAAGTCCATCTTCTCCATCCAAGAGTTCAAGCAAATCACAACCATCATCCTTTTTTGACAGAAATAATGTGAGCAGACCTTTAGGTATGATTCCTAAAACTGAATTTCCTAAGTTTGATGGTAGTAACTAGTAATGCATCCATTTGGGTTAACAAGTGTTTCAAGTATTTCTGTTTTTGTAAGATTTCTGTTGAATAATGGGTTGATTTAGCTTCATTGAATATGATTGACAAAGCTGAAACATGGGTTATGAATTACTTGTCTGCTAGGAGAACTTTGGTGGTTAACTGGAATGGTTTTGTCACTGATCTTAAGGCTAGATTTAAAGAAAATAATTGGAATGTTGTTGAACTGACTTGAATAGTTTAGTAAGTTACAACAAGATGGTTCATTGGAAGATTACATAGATAATTTTGAAAGTACAAGATCTATGTTGATGGGTATTCATGTCTTGCCTGATAAAGTATGTTCTTGATAGCTTTATAAGTGGTCTTAAACCTTCTGTGAAACCATTTGTAAAAGCACTCAAGCCTGCAACTATTTCTCAAGCAGTTGAGCTTGCTAGATTGCAAGAAGAGTCGTTGAGTCGAGGGACAAGTCTGTTTTGAAGGGGGAAAGTATGATGTAGATGCCAAGTGTAATGTTGAGTTAGTCATTCTGTTAGCAGTTGAGTTTTTAGAAATAACAGAATGTGTTATTCTAGTTGTCTTTAAATCAAACTATGATTCAGTCAAGAAATAACAATAATTCCTTTCTCTATCTTCTTTCTCTAAGTCTCTTCTCTGTTCTATCCTGTTCCATGCAGTAAAGTTTAGTTCCTGCATTAAATCTTTCCGTTGTTATATTTGTTTTTTTGTAGATATGGATTGGGATAATCTAGACAAGAAAGTTGTTCAAGTTATTACTCGAATTCCTGAGTATGGCATACCAGTGGATAAATTTGCTTGATCCATTATATATAATGATGGTGAGCACACATTAATCCTAACTTGCGGGCATAATATAAAAGATTTTTTTGCTGTTCCAAATGTCACTTTTGTCATCAATTTTGGCAATAATGAGAGAACTCCGGCCATTGTTGTGACGAGGATGGAGGATGTGAAAAAAGAAGTGAGTATCTTACATTGTAATTGCGGTCAAAATAGAGAGTATTTAGAATTTTTAGACGGTTGTGAGGTGGGTCAAATGCTTGGTATGAGTTCTCATGCGTACGGTCATCCTAGGATCCTCCATACAGTGGGGAGGGTGGCTTCTATTGAACTTGCTGGTAGCATATTTGATTTGTCTATCAAAAACATCATTGAGTGTGATGTTGAAGGGGGTAGGGGTTCGTCCGGCGCTGCTTTAGTTAGTGGAGGAGGAAAATTAGTTGGCATATATTTCGGTGCGACTTTGGTTCCGTGTGTAAAATCAAAGAGTCAAAGGGTTGATTCAACTGAATCAGCTGGAGCGTTGTATCAATCAACCCATGGAATGCGCCTTGGGATCCCAGTTGGAGTAGTATACGATGTGGTTCAACAGTTACATGCGAGCTATGGGTTGGTGCAATTTGAGCGGGTCAAGGCATCAAATGTGCATAATTTCTTGAAAGAAATTGTTAAAGAAAAATTTATTGCTTCTCCTCCTCCTTCCTCCACTTCGTCTGAAGAACAGTATAATTCATACACACCAATGTGCTGTCTACTTTCAGGTATTCATCAACTAAACAATGAGAGTGACAAGATTTGTAATCCAAATCTTCAAGGTATTCATGGACGATCACAGATGCTATATGAAGGATACACTGATTATCCCTTTTCTAAGGTTGGGTAATTTTATTGTTTTTTTTTTTTTTTCTTTCTGCATTGCACTAATTTAGCTAGTTATTGCTCTTTTTTGGTGTTTTTGCCAATTTATCTCATCTTCATGTGCATTTGGTCGATTCTATTTCATGGTTAAGGTTGAGAATTGTGTGTCTTATAAATTTTTTAACTGTATGATCAGTACTACTATGAGGTACTCGTAGTTGTTGAGTGATGTATGGAAGAATTGCATTAAGTGCATCTTTTTATCTTATTTTTATTTTATTTTTCTTTTTGGAGGTGTCTTCAATTCAGAGTTTGAGAATTAAACATCTCAGTTTTTCGCTTTTCTAAAATTTTCTTCGATTTTGGTCATGACAGAATTATTTTGTGTTTCCCTTTTCAGAGCTTGGATGATTTAAATCCAATGCAATCTCTTAATTCACTGAGGGAAGTACTGATGAAGGGTCTTCAAAGCAGCCTTCGGAATGATGCATCTGATGCAGCAATTGGAATGCATGAAAAGGTATAATTTGGATTTAAAAAAATGATCTTCACTTTCAAATCCATAAGATATAATCTCATGAAGTTGTGATTTGTCTTTCTATAACAGTTACCCTTGCAGTGGCATCTTTATGATGAGATTGGCCTTGGAGATTAGTCTTTTCTTATTGAAAGCAGGTATCTTTTCTGTCTAAGCTAGTTTGACAATTTTGTTGGTTCTCACTGTATTACAACTGCAACCCTTTTGTCTAAGCTCATTTGTCTTAATTTTTTTTTTTAACAATAATAAAAGTCATCTTGGAAGGATAATTATTAGGAAAAGATAATAAGAGTATCTTATTAAGATCTTATTGTTTGTCTTCAATTGTTTACACTTGTAATGTCATTATGACTTTATTGCTCTAGCAGGTTTTATTGAACAAGATATGAAAATTGAACATTCATATTGCTTAAAAAAATTATTCTTTACTCAATAATAATAATATTTTTCTTTGCACAAAAATACAAACAAGGTCTTCAAACCCGCCACCTTCCATAGGGCTAGAGATTCTTCATCATAGGCCCAAAGCCCAATTACCACTAGACTATTTATCCATCCATTAAGAATACTAACAACTCAAAACATTTTGTTCACAAATGAAAATGTGTCATTTTAATTTTTCCTAAAATCAAAACACAATTTTTTTTTTCAAAGTAGAATTCATCTATGCTATTTCTTTAAAAAAAAAAAAAAAAAAAAAAAAAAAGAATTCATCTATGCTAATGCAAAAGATATAGTTTTTAAAGATAGAAATGACTCATTTCTTTGTTGAATTTTTTTTATATACATTCCGGTGCACTCAACTAACTCAATGTTAGTTTTCACTCTTCATTAAAAATGAGTAAACAAATACTCATGAGTGCATCGTGCACAGATGTATATAACAAATTTTTCTTTTTCTAATTAAAGTTGAATTTTACTATGGATGCACATTAATCTTGGTTAAACAATCTTTATATAAATAAAAATAATGTTTTTTTTTAAAAGTTTTCACCTAAATTAATCTTTAATTTTAAATAATTTTGTTGTCAAAATTTTTTTTAAAATAATTTTAACATTATTTTTATTTGCAAGTATATCACATATATTAGCACGGGTATATTTTTATTTAATGCCGTTATCTTGATTTTTTAGGTGGTGCTCCATTGAACTATGCTAAGATCCTTTTGCCTAAGGGATGTCCTTCAATAGTAATAGCTGCATTACATGAATAAAATATGAAGGTCCCATAAATTTTTTTAAAAAAGGGTAGTCACTACTTCTAAATACGCACTGAGGGCACATGTAATTACTTCTAAATCCTTTTGTCTGTTAGTTGAGTGTTATTGTGCTTCTTGTTGTCATGTAATTACGTTGCTAATCGGAAAAAACAATAATATTCTAGAAAATTTAGCTAAAAATTAAAATATGCTAATTGTGAAGAACAATTTTGATAAATAAAGAAGAAAAATGAAAATTGGAAAACATTATCAAACATTGACTAATTAAACAAGAATCTAATTATTTGCCCCGTTGTTGCCCCCTTACCCTCATATCTCTATTTGTTTCTCCATTATATTGAAATTATTTATAAAATTTGACCAAAAGCAATCTCTAATTTATAAGAAATACACGATCTTATTGGATTCATTTCATTGTATTAATTTATTATTATTATTATTATTATTATTTATTTGCACAAGTGAGCTAGCATATACATGTTGATATGTACATTTTAAGCCGTGTCTTGAAAATCATAGAGAGCCAAATGGCGTAAACAATGCAAATAGTGACGGATAGAGTACCTTTTATAAAGAAGTTATACTTAAATTCTTGATAAGGATTAAGGAATAATCCTACATCCTCAAATAAGGAAGGTATTATGAATCTATTTTTTTTTATTGATAAAGAGGGTATTATGGTGCGTGCCCAAATTAATTATTATTATTATTATTATTATTATTATTTTATTTTATTTTATATATTTTTTTTGACCCAAAACAGCTTCTTTATTAAAAACGAAAGAAGTTAAGGTACATCATTAGCAACAACACTAACCACACAAAGGGGGACCTCCTCAATCCACACCCTCAACTCTACATAACTTCTACTCAGATTTGCTAATTTATGTGCCCAAATAATATTGTACAAGTATAATTTTCCTTCACTTTCTATCTACAACTACATGTCTACATACTCTATATATGCCCCTATTAAGGGAATTAAAATTAAGGAAAGAAAGAAAAAGAAAACATTGTATGGCCAACTTTTTAGTTTTAACATGAGCTTTAATTCAAGGGGAGGGTCCTCTCATTATTAACATCCAACTACACAAAAAATGATATAAATGCACCTTCAATTATACATCCTTGGTACAAACCTGATACCTCCCCCTTCTTTTACAATCAACAAATATATAAATCTTAAATGACCACAAATCTTAAATTCATTTCTATAACTAAAAATAAGATAAACTCCCTACTATATCCTTATATTGCTATTATTCCTCCTTTTATCATCAAAAATACAAAAAAAAAAAATAAAAATGCCATCAATTTATTCAATTCCATTCAAAAAACTCCAAAATCCATCTTCCTTAATAGATTAAAACACACAAAAAAAAGGTTATGGAAGAATTTGTATGGGCTATTTATAATAATGGTAGGAAAGTAGGGTACTCTATTAGAAGGACTCAAATGTCCGACGACGAAGTCCATGTTATGCAAATGTCTCACGGTGTGTCTATGGGTTTAAAACCTAACCGATTCTAAGTGAGATTTGGCCACTAAATAGAGTTTAATGAAAGTTTGGGTTCACTAGAGATTATGTGTTTTTTTTTTTTTGACACTATAGAATTTGTAAAAGTTGGAGGCCGCCACGTAGAATTTCTCAATTTATGACTTTCCCTACATGTTATGGTGCATCTCATGGACTTATCTATCTTCATTTAATCAATTGTGTGCATTGCCTGCGTTGAAGGCAAATTTTTAACTTTACATTGTGTATGAGGAGTGGCAAGTAATAATGTGAACACAATTATCAATCTTATTATTAGGGTTGTGTACATTATTAATTTATTAAATTTACTTTTTATCATAGTGTGAATATAAATTGATCAATCACATTGAATTTTGCATTTTGGCTCCTAGACTATCAAAGACGAAAACACAAGAAAGTGGGGGGGGGGGGGGGATGAAAATCTCTTTATGAAAGAGTCACTATGACTTACTATTTTTCAATACATGACTTTGATAATTAATATATGTGATTATGTTAAAAATGAAACATATAAAATTTGATGTTTGAATTTTATAATTAAATATAGGGCATGTTCACATTTATTGAACTAAGCTGAACTAAACTAAACTGATTGGAGTTGAACTGAACTGATTGAAGCTGAACTGAACTGAATTAAGCTGAAATGAATATTTTATGAGAGGAAAATTAGGAGCTGAACTTAACTGAACTGATTGGAGCTGAAATGAACTTAACTGATTGAAGCTGAATTGAAATTAAGTAAATGTGAACAGGTCCATAGTCCTAATAATAATTCACATAAAAACAATTATTTTACATAACAACATGCTTACATAACAACAATTGTTTTACATAATGTTTGTGAATGGCCATACTAAAGACATGTAAAGCATTGTAAAAATCAAATTATTACAATCAATTTAGAAAGGGGAATATTTCTAACAAGTTAAATCACACAATTGTTATAGTTGTATTGGTGGAATAAAAGAATCAAATCATCGTCAATTCGATGAGAAAAATCATTACTATTATACGATTGAGTGAGAGTGAAGGGTTGGATTCAGTTTTGGATCATTGGACAAATTAATGCAATTTCCTAGTCAACAAGGCAAGACCGTCAAACAAAGACTTTTGGTGATTAGAATCTTATAAATATCTCCATTTTTCACATGAGTTGTAGACCTTCTCTAATGGTGAGACTCAAGTAAATATTTTAAAGAAAGAGAGTATTTTTTGCTATGTTGGTATCTAAACTTAGCAACTCCAAAAGAAAGTTGCTAAGTTTAGATACTCAACTTTGATTCTCATTTGACAAAAAGTGCCCTTGTTAATAAATTATATATTTTGTAATTTATTTAAGTTTTACTTTTTTTTATTATTATTTTTTAATCTTACAATAATTGATAGGCCATAAATTAAAAGTGACATTTGTATATTTTAGAGAGTTTCACCATTGGAAAATTATATTCAACATGAGTTGCTAAATTGAGAAGTGGGTATGATCTTACCATTAAAGATAAAAAACAACTCATTTTTTATTTCAATATTCAATATTGAGTCTCACCATTGAAGATAGTCTAACTTCCAACTTTCTAAGTGTTATATATATATATTTATATATATATTTATATTATGTGTGTATACATATACATAGGGGTGAAAGTTCGATTTTCGGTTTGGTTTTTAGCCCAAACCGAAATCGAACCACCATAATTCGGTTTCTTGATTTTGCAAACCACACCGCACCACTTTAGCTTTGAAACCGAACCAAACCACCTAAATTTCGGTTTTCTTAAAAAAAACCGAACCGCACCAAATTTTCATATCAAACATCATAAACATCAAATTTTGCAAAAAAATCCAAACTAAAACACAACCCAGATCCGCAAACATTCCTAGACATAATTACTATAATATCGAATTGCTATAATTTCGAAAAATTTAAGATAAAACCCTAATTTCATTGAACTAAAAATTGGAATAAAAATCATCGAAATATCAGAAAAAATTGGAAAAAAAATTAGTAGGAAAAAAAAACACAAACCAAATTAAAAGAAAGAAAAAGAGGTCAAACCTCACATTCCACCGAAAAAACGTCGAATTTGGGTTTTTAATGGTCAAATTCGACCATGAAAACTCTAGATATAGAGTTTCATAGTCGAATTTGACATGAAAAACCTTTAGTTGATGGTGTTCGAAATCAAAACCTTTAATATAGTTGATGGTGTTCGTTAATGGTGAAGCGAATTCGGAATTTATTAATCAAAAGCTCGATGTTTTCGTTAATGGTGGCGAGGAGAGACAAGAAAAACGAAAAGAAAAGAGGAGAATGAGACAATGAAAGCGAAGAAGAGGAGAGAGAATGGGCAATTGGGCGAAATCCGGGAAAGAGGAGAAGAGGAAAGGAGAGAGAAAGGGTGGAAAGAGAGAGAGGGAGGCTGAGAGTGATTAGGGTTTTCTTATTTTTCATTATATACCTAGGGTATTTAGTTTTGGGCCAGGGGTTTTGTAGGATTGGGCTTATAATTCGGTTTGGTTCGGTTTTACAATTTCCCGAACCGAAACTGAACCGAAAATCGATTTTTTATTTTTTTTTATTTTTGACACCCGAAACCGAACCACCCTCCCAAAAAACCGAACCGAATAGTGTATATATATATATGTATACTTCATAAGTCCAATTGGGGAAGATGTTAGAAGTGTAAAATTTTCGAACACATGTAAGTGTCTAACATTGAGAAAAAAAGAGAGAGTTGATCATTGTAAGGCTAGAGGCTACTCCTCCTATTGTCATATGATTTTGGGATGAAACCTTCTAAAACTTATAAAGTGGACGTGCGCTCTCTCTACTGGTGACGTATGTAGCCCAAACTCATACTTAACAAAAGATCTTAACCAATGCCCCTATGATAGAGTCATGACCCCTGCTATTTTATTTATTCGTCAAATCCAAAAAAACAATTGTTTTATGTATTACAATGAATATATATATATAAAATTGTATCACGGAGTAGCGGTTAAATAATTATATTTTAACAAATAAAAATGAAGATTTTAAGACTTTGCCTCTAGTACTTTTTTATTTATCAATACTCTGTCATTGATACTCCAAAATTTTTGTAACCATCTTTCCTTATATGATATTAGTTTTAAAATGTATAACAAAATCATACGCAAATTAAATATATTTCATTAATACTTTTTCTCATTTAGCTTATTATTTCGTATTATTTAAGGCTATGTATAACTTTTTTCTTTAAAAAAAATGGGGAAAAAAAGAAGTGTTTTTAAGAGAATTTCCTAGTTGACAATTACCAAGCCCAATCAAATAACGAAGGGTTTGGGCTTAGAAAAAAAAAAATGTTTTCCCAAAGAAAGCTGAAAACGTGTGTGAAATAGCTTGGGCCTACTTGGCCATTGAGATTAAGAGAGTAGTACATTTGTTAACGTTTGTTCAGTGTTTCAATGTTAATTGACACATTTTAAAGTTCCTTTTTTTTTCTAATACATTTAACCTAAACTTTTTATTTTTCTGATCAGAACTTATTCCTTAGCTTCTTAGGTGACTGATAACAAAATAGAATCGTGAGAAAAGGGTGAAAAGAACTCTCATCGGAAGAAAAATAGAACAATGAAACCGTAAGCTCTCAAATAATGATCATATTAGATAAGCAAAAATAACGTGAACTAAATCAACCTTTACCAATCGAGGAGCGAATCCTGTGTAAATTCAGTAAGGGCCTGTTCTCATACGTTAAAATTCAGTTCAGTTCAGCTCAGTTCAGCTTAGAGATGGCAATGGATCGGATTTGGATCGGGTGGAGCTTCACCCGCATCCATCCATTATCCTAATTGCTCCATCCACATCCATCCGTCATCCGCTTCACACATCATCCATATCCATCCGTCCATCATCCGCGGATGAAACGGGTGGAGCGGATGACAAAGGGATGAGTACTAAAATGAAAAAAAATACACAAAAATTTTTATTTTCGGTTATTTATATAATAATTTTTTTATTTTATTAATAAAAAAACAATAACAACATATTGTTTGAAAAATTAATTTGCAACAAAAAAAGACAAGTAACTTTCTTGCACATTTTATATTTTATTAGTAAAATTCTTTGATTAAAAATTTAATATATGTTAAACGGTGGGTGGATGGTTAGCGGGTGAAAAAAATATTATCCACATCCGATCCGATCTATCACCCGCTTCATCCGTCACCTGCTTCTCATCCATTTAATTCGGGTTTTTGTCCATTTATTTTAAGCGGGTGGAGCGGGTTAGCGGATATCCACTTAATATTGCCATCCCTAGTTCAGCTCCTAATTTCCTTCTTTTATAAAATATTCAGTTCAGTTCACTCAATGAGAAAAGGCCCTAAACTGTTATCGAGTTCTTCTTCGTTTACTCCGTAATACTTTTAAAAAACTCCGTATTTCTCTATAACAAAGGGGAAAAAAAAAATAGTGCAGCGAACACGTACTCTACTCTACCGTCGTAAACATCTACGCCGTCGCTCTTTCTAGCGTTAATTGTGAGGTTAGCTTTGATAATTGTATCATTCATCCTGTATACTGTGATTATGTTCCTAAATTAAATCAAAATTTGGTTTTTTTATGGGTTTTAATTCGATCAATATCTTTAATTGAATGCTTTACTTGATTGCTGAAAATCTTCCCATCTATGTTATTGCATTTAGTTATGAATGTGTATTTTCTTAAAATTTAGTTTTGTGTTACTCTATGGTAGAATAAATTCTCAATCTTGATTCTTGAATATACAATTTCTAATGTAGGGTTGTAATCATTTATTTACAAGAATACTCACTAATGATCATTAGTAGTCATTATATTGTCGATTATTTATTGGATGTGATTTCTCCAAATTTGTTTTGGTGATTATAACTCGTTAAACCCCGAGGTATATTTGCTAGGTGATGATGTAATGTTATGTTATGGTGATTAGGGTAATAGGGTTAATCTAGGGGTGATAATGAGACTGAGCTATTCATGAACTATTCGAGCTCGATTCGGTCAAAGCTTGATTCGTGGTGGCTCGACTCAGGTTTGGTCTCGGCTCGAGACCTTAACGAGCCAAGCTGAGTTATGTCAAGTTGGACTCGAAAAGTTCGTGAACAAGCTCTATAATTTTTTTCATATAAAAAAATCATGTATATAAATAAGTTCGTGAACAAATTCAAACGATCACGAGCCGAGCTGACCATAGTTCGGGCTCGACTCGCCCGATTAGCACCCCTAGGTTAACGATTATGTAAGAGAAGCTAATGAGATTCTTATTAAGGAAATTGCGCGATTTATAACTTTATAAGCTAATGAGATGCTATTAAACTAAGCTCTATTACCAAAAATCAAACATTTCGAGTCAAAGAAGTGCAGCCAGAAAAATATGTTGTTGGTGCATAAGAAAGGAAAAATAATGTAAATGTCCTTGGAGGTTACGTGTAATCAAGTTACATACTTCTTGTTTTGATGTTAGAAAATTTATTACTTGTTGAAGAGGTTAGCGGAGGAGATTATGTTTGTCTAGTTGTCAACAAATATGCCAAAGGTTTTTTTACAGGCCTTTACTTTTGGTGATATTGATGCTCATATTAGTCATATGACAATGGTTCATCTAAAAGTTCGTGATTTGGGTTGATGAACAGGCCTCTGATTAACACAAAGCTTAAACTAATGATCGCTTATATTTGCATATGTTCTATAATTGCTGATTTGAGAAGAACCTTATGAATCTAGGAAGTCATATAGTTGTGTGGATTGAGGGTGGCTATACAAGTTAGCTTTATAAGAGAGAATGCTTGTGCATTGAATATAAATACAATAGCTTTGTCATATCCCTTGTTTCTGATGCTTGTAGTTATATAACTTATAAACTTGAATACTAGTACATGATTGTTAAAATGGCTGATAATGGTTTTCGCTTTGACAAATGATCATAAGTTCACATAATTTTCTTCTTTCACAACTGCTGCTATGATCACATATAGCAGCCACTCTCAGGTTTCCCCTTTGTGGGTGAAATGATTGGCCGGTGGCTTTCTTTCTGCTTCAATTTGTGTGTGTATATATACATGCTTCAAGTTTTATTGAATAGTTTCCGTCTACAGGTAATTCATCTGGACCCAATATGCTGCCCAAGGAAAATCAGGATAAGGTTCCAACTGTTCAAAAATTAGGAAGTGAAGATGACATAGAATCAAGTTTTGTTATAGTAGGAAATGAGAATGAGAAGGTTATTCAGCTGGGTGATGAACAAGCCTCTATTGAACACAAAGCTCAAAGTAAGGATCTCTTTTATTTGCATATGTTGTATTATTGCTGGTTTGTTTATGGGGTTTTCTTGATATAATATTACTTGTTTATGGTAAAGTATGTGAATGCAAATTGATGTTTATGATTGGTTAGTTTCTTTTTTAATGTCATCGTTGCTTTATTTGTGAAGAATCGTATGAAGTTTAGGAAGTCATAGTTGTGTAGATTGAGGGAGGTATTCAAGTTAGCTTTATAAAGGAGAATGCTTGTGAACTGAAGTCTGAATATAAACACAACAGCTCATATCCATGTTGCTGGTACTTGCAGTTCAAATGATCATGAATACCTGATTTTTGAAATGGCTGATAGATGTTTTCGCTTTGACAAATGATCATAAAGTTCACCTTTTTTTTCTTTTATAACTGGCGATTTCCTTCTTTCACTCAAAACTTACTCTGGCTCAATATATTGTTGTTAATATTTGGTGTTTTTAAGTGCAGGTAATATATCTCCATCTTTTATGCTGCCTAAGGGAAATCATGATAAGGCTCTTGCAATTGAGAATGCATTCCCCAAATATTTGGATTTTGCAAGAATTATCACGATAGGTGATTTAATGCTGGTTCCCACGATCAAGTTAAAGTTTGCTTTTGGCTGCCCAGGGGGGGTAAACAATCTTTTTCCTAGTGGATGGATTATGAAAGATATGGTTGCCACAGGTTTTCGCGAATCTAAGTTTTTTTCAAAAAATGTACCTTTGTCAGATGAGGACATTGATGTTACTTATTCAGTTCCTCGCAAATTCATTGATGACTTTGAAATTATTGCTGAAGGAAGTTTTAATTTTCGAGGTTCTAAATTAAACTCGGAAGAGATATATTTAGAATTTAAAAAAAAAATTAGTTGAGAAATTAGGTGTTTATCCAATGAAATATTTTGGGACCCTTTTTAAAGTTTCAGTCGCAATGCAAGACGATTTGAGTGAAATGATGTCAGGTACTTTTTTTAATTAAATACTTTGGATTGCTTTGCTTTGCTTTAATTAATTTCATTTTCCTATTACACAAAGAACTTAATACCAGTGCTTACTTGCTTGCAGTTTTGTCTCAAGAGAAGCCACCCACTATTGTTCTTAAGGGTGTGCCTTATGAGTGGTTTGCTGACCATCACTCAATGGAGAATCTTCGAGCTCTGTTTCATACTTTTGGGAGACTCAGGTATTTGAGCAATTTTGACTTTATATTCTCTTATTTTATACATTATTTGCTGCCAATGTACCCCTTCCTATGTTGAATTTCTTGTGTTAACATGAATCACACTTGGCTTATTCACTAAATTCTTGAAATTAATGATTATCTTTTTTTTTTTTTTTTTTTTTTTGGTGTTTTACACATTTTTTTTTCCCCTTAATTTATTATTGAAGGAATCTTGATATTGATGACAATAATGTCTCCATCCAATTTGAGGACCCCGAGGAGTGTTCCAAAGCATTAAAAAAATTGTGTTCTTGTTCTTTGAAAAAGGTATGTTCTTAACCTTACTAATTGCTATATAATTGCTTAGCTCAAAATATAGGGTAATTTTTTTTTTACACAAACCGGAAGCACAAATTTTATTAAGGCATCAAGTTTGCAATATTGTTACAAATGACCCCTAGTACTTCAAGAGGGTACTCTTCAAGCCAAACTCGAAACTCATTAAAAGTGAAACTTAACTTAGCTAAACAATGTGATACTTCATTACCCGATCTCCTAATGAAAGAGAAAGACACCCTTTGACAATCTCTCGAAAGCCTCTAAATATCCTTTACCAACTTGCCAAACTCGTTTGGAAGAGTAATGCCCTTCTTCATATGATGAAATAGCTTGATGTTGTCCGTTTCTAGCACAAAATATCTGAATCCTGCTTCAATTGCAACCTTGAAGCTCTGCCTCATTGCAAATGCTTCGCCCACATCAACCTCAAAGTTACCTTGAGCACACTTGCAGCAAGCCAGTACTACATCTCACACACTGTCACGCAAGATATCCCCACTCCCAAGCTTCTGCTGATCGAAGAAAGCAGCATCAGTATTGAGCTTATACACTCCATTTCCAGGGGACTTCCAAACTGACCCCATCTGAATCACAGGCTGCTTCACCACGGCCTTCTCTAATTCATCAGCATACTCACCAACAAGGCTAGCAGCTTTGTGAATGACTTCCAACTCCAGCTTCCTTTTACCTTCAAAAACCCATCCATTTTGTCTCAGCCAAACTCCCCAAGCCAAACACCAAAACATATCCCACCGGCCACCACCTAGCCTCGCTAATCTTTTCCTTCATAGCAGAACACCATTCTCTGAACCCACCATCCCATCCAAGCTTAACATCCAACCTTAGCTCCGAATATCTCCAAATCACTCCTACAGTCGGGCACAATAGCAGCATATGCAAAACTGATTCATCCTCTTCCCCACACATTTGCAGCAAAATTACTTCAAGTAGGGAGGCTGTCCTTAACACAATGCAACACAAAAAAATTCACTTTTGGCAGAATATGAGCATGCCAAATAGTCTTCCACTTGAACTCACTCCTTCCTACTGAAGTAGAAGCTCTTCCCCTCTCCTCCTCAATCATCAAGTTGTACGCACTTTTTACATTGTAATTTTCATCCTTCGAATAATGGCATGTCCAGGCATCCCCTTTATCAAAAGTGGAATAGGAATGCTGCTAATATTGACTACTTCCCTCTGGTTGAACAGCTTACTAAGCATGACCAGATTCCATCTCTTATCATCCCATAGCTCATTGACAAAATTTGGGATGTTTTCTCCTACTCCCCTCTCTGACATAATACGAAAATCAGGTAGCTTTTGTACCCATAAATTGTTCCGGATATGAATGCTGCTCTCCGACCCAACACTCTTCCTTGCCCCTTTTTCAATCACATCCTTCACACTCAAAATTGACCTCCACGTAAAGCTCGAATTAGAGGCAACTTTTGCTTCAAGAAAAGAAGAGTGAGGGCAATTCTAAAAATAGATATGAAATTTATACCTGCAAAAGCTAACCATGCAAATTCTTTGCCTTGGAGTCAGTTTTTTTTAGTTCATGCTTCATACACTTTATCATTTGCCATCCACTCCCTCTCTATGGTATTTAATGAATTACTGTGGGGTACCAGGCTACCAGATATGTTGTGTTGAAACCATTCTGTTGGTATATGCTTGAGTTTCGTCAATTGTTTTAAAGGAATCTCCCCTCTGCCCTGTGAAATAGTTGAATCTTGGAGCCTGCATGAGTTATGAAATTGAGACTTTTGAATCATTTAAATACTTTTGTTTGTGATTTTCATCGGTTTGGAATAACATTCTTGATTTTATTGTGTAGATAAATGATTCAAGGATGGTTGATTATAATCTGACATTGAAGGACTTGCCTGATTCTAGCATCGCCCAATTAATGTTGACCACCGACAACTATCCTTCTTTGGAGAAGGATGATTCTATGCCAGTTAGCAAGGAAACTTTCAAAGGGCAAGACATGCATGCTTTGATGGTTCGAATGACAGAAATTGAGAAGGAGTTGAAGTATTTGAAAGCTAAGATAGAGTCATCTTCTGCTTGTTAATCTGACGAAGCTAGTTAATCTCACTAAGTTGAAGTATTTTTGTTGTGCATGCTCCTAGATTTGTGATTACTGTTTTTGTTTTTCTAATCCGTTTATTCTTGGAACTGTGAGTAGTAGAGTATGTTTCTTGTGAATTGTGATGCAACAAATGTCTCATGCAACAAATCTTGCGGAGAACTTTTTTTTAAATTATTATGAGTGCATGACATGCAATGAAAATCAACGTAGTGAGGGGAGCTTACGTGACACGACGACGTTGTTAGAAACGCCTTTTAATATATATTAGTATAGATATATCATAATTATTTTATTGAGAAATACTTAATGAGACAACACAAATCTCCGTAAAAAAAAAAAAAAAAAAAAAAAAAAAAAAAAAAAAAAAAAAAGAACACAAATCTAATAAGACTCAATTTGATAATTTTTTTCCTTGATAGTACAAAAACGAGGTTAAAGTTCAGTTAAATTAATTAAGCATGAGATAGATACTAATAATTAAAATTTAATTCAAATCAGATTAGACTTTATTAAATTAGACCTCCTCATTTCAAGTGAAGATAACAACTCCAAAATCACAAGGTTATGAATTTGCTTGTGTGGTACATTTGTATCATCATATGGACATTTACGTGCCCACAAGTGCTTTGTAATTGTGTTTATGTGTGCACATAAGCACATAGTTACATAGTACTCCTTTTGCTCCAAAATTATTTTTTAACACAACACGAAGCAAATATATTACAGGCTTATAGCCTCAAAGAGTTGTTTACAACAAAAGCCTACCTCTGCACAGTCACTAAGGACAACAACCCAAAACAAAGGACTAGAAGCAGAGGAGAGAAACAGCAGTGTTGTGCTGATACTAACACTAAAACTAGGATCACTATCATCATAAGGATGGATAGTGGTATAAACCTTAAAGTCCTGCATATAATACATAAGATAGACAAGATTAAGCTTAAACATATAATCTAAATTACTTATCATACAACCTATATTAATAATAATAACAGATGTTGACATCCACAGCATCTGTTATTATTGCAAACAGTAAACCTAAAGTGTTCAAAATTAAATGTTCGTTAGGTAACACTAAAAGTAAGAAAAGTGAAGGAAGTATAAAATCATTTATTAAGTACATTGGAAATAGTTCCAAACCTAAAGTGTATCTTCATTCAGGGGCCTTGACCTTAAAGTACTCAAAATTTGTGAGAAAGTTGTAGATTTCTTGTGTTTAAATTAAGAGGAAGGATTTTGATTGTAGGCAGCTCTTTATTTCATTGACAAAGCTAGTGATCTTGCCTCTATTATTCTAAATGCTGAGCGTGTGATAGCGACCCAGAAGAAGATAAATACTGAAAACACGCAAATCGATTTTTTTTGTAATTTTTATGCTAAAGTTGATCTTAAATTTGATTAAATTGACCTCCAAAACCTCATTTAATAATTTTTCCCCATAAAAAAAATTGAGGCACGCAATACTAAAAGATTTTTTATAGTAATAAAATATTAGATACCATGTCTTTGTCAAAATTTTTGGTATCAAGCTTTATTTATGATATTTTGTGCACCTAATAAAAATGTTTGTGTTGTTAATTTGTTATAGCTACTAGTCAAAGTTCATGCTGCTACTTGCACCTTGTTAAAAGTTCATGTTGTTGAGGCCAATTTTGCCATGTATATATAAATATATTCTGAAAGGAGAAAAATCATTAAGAAACTTTCAGTATTCATACAAATATCTAATCTGTATAGCTAATGCTACAGTCTGCAGAGCGAAACCAGGTTCCTTCCATGGACGTGATAAATTTATCGTGCTAGTTTACACTTGCTAGTACGGTATGATGGAGGGCTTTGGCCACCCAACCAGTTCACAATAGGCAAGTTGAAAGTAACAACTTTCCTGCATACTTTTATCCAGCATACCAAGAATCAATTTTGTGCCAATGAATTATGCATAATCAGGCATCACTCTTTTAAGAAATGAAATCGGCTGTGATTCTTCAGGAACAGCTTTCTCAAAGGAGACATAGTTTTCTTCTTTATTGTAGATATGACATGTAGTCATGATCGTTTTCATCAAACGCCAATTCCATACAGCCTTATTTAGGTACTGCCATAAGCACGGAAAATGTCATTAACTACCACAGCCATAACAACCAAGATAACCAAAAACAATTATGCTAGCCTTTAAAACGATACGAAGTATATTGTAGGCAATCTTACTCCTAGAAAACCAGAGAGGCAGCAAAGAGTAAAGACCCTCGAAGAAAATCGAAGAGCCTGATTCATCAGTATTAGATGAAAGGGGAACCAAGCATAAACAAGCCTGATAAAACTCAGACAATGCATGGGATTATTGTGGCTTATGAGTAATGAGAATGATTAGCAAAATGGAGACATATATTCTTATGGAAAATTAATCAACTGTCTTTCGGAAGTACCATCAAAGCTATTAAATCTCTAAGTAATGATTAACTAAGTTTGAACTATTAATTCTAAAAAAAAAATACTTCGTAACTACTAACTGGCTATGAAAAAATACAAAACAAAGGAAATTTGCATTGCACAAGCTGCAGAAAAAATAATTAATCATCACCAAGGACTTCCCATCACACAAATCCAACACAAAAAACATACCTTTCCCCAGTTCTCATTTAGGGATTGATGAGCTGCTCGCAAATTGTAGCTTGGAATTTTAGGAGAGATATGATGAGGAATATGCACATTGATATCATGGCACAAGACCTCTATCCTGGATGTAAAAATGGAAGATGTTAGCGATTAAAACTATGAAAGATCAAGCTATAGTTTTCAATGCTAAGATGGGTTACAGAATACAATACCAACGGGGATAGTCACAATGCACAGTTCCATTAAGCTGGGCCTGTGCTGCATTCCACTCCTTTGAATCCTTAAATGGTATGTGAGGCGCTGTATGATGGACTATTGTGAAAGTACTCATCTATAAACAAAGAAGGAAATAACAATGAGCACACATAGAAGTGAAGGAAAAGAACTTCAAGAAGATCCAACAACTACCAGACAGTTTAAAGATGCAAAAGACATGATACTCATCACTCGAAAATTTTGTGTTGTAAGAAAAAAAAATAAAAAAGAAAGAAAGAGCTCTGTTACCCAAAAATGGTAGCCCAACCAAGGCATTAGCCAGAACTTGATCCATCCCACTATTCCAGTCTTATATATAATCAGGGGCCAAGCTATAACCATAAATGCGGAAACAGCAGCTATGCTTATTGTGGCACGCTTTACTTCACTCTTTCTGAACTTCTTCAAATCAAAGTGAAACCTTAACCTGCTCACATGAAGTGACGTACATATTGAATTAACTATCGTAATTTGAACATAATCTTTGGATTGCAGATGTTGATTAAATTTTTAACATCATACCAGTGAGCTACTGACATCCAAGTTCGAAGGGGGC
The DNA here is from genome assembly GCF_001683475.1 of Chenopodium quinoa. NCBI lineage: Eukaryota > Viridiplantae > Streptophyta > Magnoliopsida > Caryophyllales > Amaranthaceae > Chenopodium > Chenopodium quinoa. The sequence continues at coordinate 1,301,439 of NW_018745461.1, forward strand.
CATAACCTAAAATTAGAGCTTTACGCAAGGCAGGGGATTCCTCTATATCTTCTTTCATGATAGGAAGCCAGGCTGTATCTTCACGCAACCTGGTTAAAAGAGCCGAATGGGCTGTCAATCCCTTTGTGAAACATGAGAAGCTAATGTCTCAAGTGGCATCATGCTTGTCTAAGCTCTATGCTGAAGCATTAAGCTGGCCTACATTATCAGATTGTAAGGCTTTCTTAAAGCATACATGCAATAATTTAATAAATATTGAATCAGCAACGGAAATCGTAAGAGGAAGCGGAAAATAATGCAAGTTATTAGGAAAGGAACAAGTGCAGCAAACTATATTGTTGGGGGGGGGGGGTCTACACTCTAGAGGAACTCTATACAAAGCTAAGTGATTACTGTTGACTGCTTACATATTAGTTTTGGCATGATGCTGATCATGCTTGAAGCGCCATGGTTCATAAGGATATATAAGCGGCATAAATGCAAGAGTCCCAACAATATCTTCAAGTAGCTTATTTTTTGAAAAGGATTTGTGAGCACAATCATGTCCAATCACAAAGAACTGAAATCAAAAGAGAAAAAAGGGATTCAAAGTCATAAAAGCAAACAATTGGCAAAGTAATGTAGGAGTTTATAGATGGAAAGATAATTTATACTGAACTTGAATAAAAGGAACATACCCCTGTGATAGCAGTGCCTGTCCATGCCCAGGCAAGAGGAAGCAAGTACCAAGGGGCTTTAGCAATCATAAATATACCCAAAGCATACGAAGTCACACTTATTAGAACTGTTCCCCATGCTTTCATGTCATTTATCTCAAACACCTAAGCAGAAATTGGATTCCCTGGAATGAGTCTACATGTTAAAACTTTAATTTCAACTTCAGAAGCAAAAAAAAGCTTTACCTTCTTAGGAAGGGAGGTAATTATGTCCCTCATTGTCACATCATCAGGAAGTGGTTCACCAATTTGCTGGAAACCATAGCTCTCTGCTAGCTGTTTGAGGTGATCCGTGTTATTGGTAGGGGGAAGTTCTGACGGTGGTGCAACAGGGATAGCAACAGCCTGCACCAAGGTTGGCTTTCTTCTCGTACCTTTCCATTGTTGGTTAAGTCTCACATGGCTTAACTTTCTTAGGCATGGTTTCTGCCATTTTATGCAAGATATACCTGCCAATAAAGCTAGCAGCGTGGATCAATAAAATTTTACTCCACAGGCATGTGACACAACCAATGTATAAAAAAGCTCAAGATGCATCAAGGCAGCTTGGAGTTTCCTGTGCTAGGGGCCCAGCGTCGGAGCAAGGTTCATATTGGACTCCACCCTTTCCCAGAATTGGAGCAAGGTTAACATTCGGGGTCACCTCTTTCCCAGAATCGCACTTTATTAATGTAATAATCCTATCAAATGTTCATTAATTGTTGTTGCTTTTGAATTGTTATGTGGGCGCATCTTTAAAATTGTGGCTTCAATCATATTGATAGGCATTCTTTATCTTGATTATGATGTGAGTTATGGAATGCATCAATCAATTAGTGAATTATTTGTGTTTCTAGGATGAACCTATGGAGGGAAGCAGAGGTATGGTCTCAATTCGTTTATGGTTTCCCGATCTCTCTCTACAAGCCTTCGTTTAATGGTTTCTCTCTCCTCCTACCACAATTTCAGAATTTTAGAAGACGGCGTTAACTTCCAAGTTAGTTTGGTACCGTTGTAGCATTTATTATCAAAAATTAAAAAACGGAGTCCAGAACACAGTGCCAATATTTTATTATTACTTTTCACAAAAGTGACTTGATATTAACAACATTCGTTTATAACAGATATCAATGGGTGTGCCTCCTGAATATTAAACTAGAATTGCCCTCAGCATTCTGAAATTCACTTGATGAAATCATATCCACAATAACCCTTGCCTAAGATTATAAAACTGGTTGTACTAACCATAACATAAACACATAAAACTCAATTAATGATACCCAAAATTAAAATGGTTTAACTTTTGTTCTCAAAGTAAGAGAGAAATATAAGTACATGAAAACATGTTCCAAATCATATACTCTCTTAGTCCAAAACATACATGAAGATGATGAAGTATATAACTTGTCAGCAGCAGGTGTCTTCTAATGTGATAATTTCAATGGTCTTTGCATTTAACACCTAATCTATGTTACTTGGACTCTTTCATTTACCTCATGTGCCCGTGTCGACACACTGACACCGACACTTGGACACTTCATTTTTAACTAAAAACAAAACTTTTTCAAGAAAATGGGCGAGTCCGATACTTGGACACTCGTGTCTAATTTGACACTTCATCCGAGTCCAAGTAACATAGCACCTAATTGTCTAATAGCCTCCATATTACCCATTACTCAAGACCAAGCCATTAAAGCACTGTACAAACAGTCAACACCTTAACGGGGCAATGTATTTCTAGATAGAGATATAACTGGTGGATAATCATTAAAAGTCTAATAACAGCATAAACTATGCTTAGTGTGGTGATGAGGGTTGCAAGCAATGGAATGAACAAAGAACCTAACTATTCAAGAAATTGTTCCTTTCATGTGCTATCCTTACAAAGTTAAACAAATTGTTCCCATTCAAGAAGGATGCCTGACCATCCATCATATGACACGGGCCTATACGACGAATTCAGTGGCATACTTTAGATTTTATTAGATTTCTTAAAAGGGAAACTTTTTTTAGGCATTTTACTTGCATTCTCTTCATAGATGTTGAGATTGTTGACCCATTTACTTAGGGTCTCTCAAAGAAGCTAAATGACATTTCTTGTTGAAACATAATTCTACATATCTATCAATTACCAGAAAATTTTGTTTTCAATCATTTCTACAACCACACAATAATAATTATTAACAACTCTAAAATCAAAAGTAATCACTATAATTAACTCCAAAACAGCAACAATCAAAATTCTACCATCAAAGTTCATAACTTTAATGAATCACAAATTCATATATTTATACACCATACAAATACAACCCAATTCATATATACAACTTCCTTCCAATGCAGCAAATTATAAGCAAGAACAAACAAAAAAACAAAAATACCCAAAAAGAAAATGATAAGAAATGAGTTACCAGCAGCATTTTTAGTCGATAAACTGGGGTTTCTGGAGATATATAATGCCAGAGAAATGTGATTGCTAGTAATAATTGCAGACTCCATTGTTATACTTCCTCTGTTATTCTCTCTTCTCTCACCTTAAAATGTTAAGGAGTGAGAAGAGAGATGAAGGGGAGAACAACGAAAGGAGGAAAATGTGAATACTTTGTTTTATTTGGTTGGTGGCGGCCCTCACTCAATCCAAATCCAAGTTGTAGCACTTCATCAACTCGAGTGGTTCTCAAATTCTGAATTATAGCCACAAGAATGTCAATTTGGCTGTCTTTATAAAAGGAAGATTTGGATTTTGGAGTTGGACTTAATATAGTGGTGTGACCCGTCTCATACAAATGACACAATAAGCGGGGTTAAATTTAGAGGTGTTACTAGGTTAGGTCACGTGACATGTACAATAACTTTCAACAACTATTTTTTAATTAACATTATATTTAATTATAAAAAATTAAATCTGGCTAAGTTATTATTAATTTGTAAAATGAATTCATTATGAAAGTCTATTATTAACAAAATAGATATTTTAAAGTGTATATGCATGTATGTATATTTAAATATATTTCTCCAACAAATTTATATCGTTTTCTTCTTCTTAACCAAATGAAAATCTTAACAACATGTATTTAGCCCGTAAATAGATTTCTTTTATGTACACTATAATTCATTTTCTCTTATGTATGTTGCATATTTTTTTTTCTCAATAATCAATTCACTTAAAATATTTTTTCATATCTTTCTTGGCAAGCTTTTCATACATGATTAAAAAAAAAATCTTTTATAAAAAATCTTTATTTTATTAATGGTAAAGTAGTATGTAACTCTACATATGTCATAAATTATGTAAATTTTTCTTATCTTTTTTCTTAAGGAAAATCTTTTGTAATCTTTTTGTAAAATTGTAAACAAATGCAACTTATGGGAAAAGAAACTTATTCATTGTTTTTTTCAAGGCTATTAGCTCAACAGTTAGAGCAATGTACAATAGCGTACATGGTGTGGGTTCAAGCCCCACATAGCCTACACTACATTACACTTGTTTATTGTTGGTTATGTCGTGTATCACCTTTGTTTGTGTACTATTGGTCGTCGTAATTTCTAATGGGCATAACGCTATCATTTTAATTAGAGTCACTCTTGTACTTAGTTAGGGTCACTTTTGTCCTTCTTTAGGGTTATTTTTGCCCTTGATTAGGGATACTTTTGTCCTTGGAGTCACTTTATCCTTTATTAGATTCACTTTTGCCCTTGATTAGAGTTACTTTTGTCCTTGAGTAGGTAACTCTATCCTTAACACTAGTTTATATGTTTATTTCGTGTGTCACCATTGTTTATTGTTAATACTTCTAATTATGAGCATAGCCCTATTGGTTAGGGTAACTTTTGAGCTTAATTAAAGTCACTTTTGTACTCATTTTGGGTCACTTTTTCTTTCAAGTAAGGTCACTTTTTCACTCGAGAAAGGGTCACTTTTTTTTTTACTTGGTTAGGGTCACTTAATCTATAATTTGAGTCACTTTTGCTCTATATTAAAGTCATTTTAATTTTTCTTCACTTTAATTAGATTCACTTTGCCCTTGATTAAAGACATTACTCAGTTAAGGTCACCTTTTTTCTCTAGTAAGGTCACTTTTTTTCGCTCTAGTAAGGTCACTTTTGCTTTGATAAGAGTCACTTTATCCTTAATCAATAAGGTTATTGTTATCTAGCTTATGGCTATGTAGGACTTGAACTCACATCATGTACAAGTAGTACAACTATTGCACATTGCTCTACCATTTGAGCTAATAGCCTCGAAATCAAACACTTGCACAAGCATTCAAAGACCATGTATACCCAAACAACCATATATAAACATTTTTATTCGAGGGAGCTCACTTTAATTAGAGTCACTTTTGTACCGAGTTAGGATAACTTTTTTCCTTCGTTAGGGTCACTTTTGCCCTTGAGTAAGGTCACTTTGGTCCTTGATTAAGGTCACTTTTGCTTTGAAATAGGGCCACTTTATCCTTAATTAGGGTAACTTTTGTTTTGATTAGGATCACTTTTGCTCTTGATTAGGGTCACTTTGGTCCATAACTAGGGTCACTTTTGCCCTTGAGTAGGGTCACTTTTGCTCTAAAATAGGGTCTATTTGGTCTTTAATTAGGGTCACTTTTGTTTTGATTAGGGTCTATTTGGTCCTTAATTAGGTCACTTTTGCCCTTGAGTAGGGTCAATTTATCCTTAATTAAGGTCACTTTTATTTAAACCAGAGTAACTTTCTTTCTTTTACATTTAGATAACTTTTATTTAATTCTAAAATAACTAGTAGAGTAACTTTTATTTATTTTTTTGGGTTTTTCTAAGCTATACCCCTCAGGTTCTTTGAATTCTCAACTGTACCCATGCTTTTTGAAAATTCCCAGCTGTACCCTCCACCTTACATTTTGTAACGTACAATAACCAATACGTTAACTCGTCGTTAGGAGTGTTGTGAACAGTTAATGACTTTAGTATAGAGGCTTTTTTTCCCGCCCAAAATTGTTAGGGTTTATATAAGGATCTTCCTTAATTCATTTCTTCTGTACTCCTTCCCTCTTCACCATTTTTCTTGTAATTAATGGCGAACTCTAGGTGTTCATTTATATCAACCAGTGAATGGGATTTTATCAGCCCCAAATGCAATTGTAGGCCTCCTTTGGATTGCAAGTTGCACGTTTCTACTTCAACAAGGAACCCTAGGAAGGCGTATTGGAGGTGCGATTTTTGCAGATTTTTCAAATGGGGGGGCCTGAAACCATGATTTGGAGAGGACAGCGTGCCCCACAAGGTGTGGGTGGTAGATCTGACATTGTTGCGATAATGGAGTTGAAGCATGAAATAGCGGATTTAAGGAAAAAAGTTACTGAGGGTGCCTTCAAATTGGGGTTGATTAAAATTGGGGTGATTATGTTTGTGTTGGCTGTTATTGTAATGAAAATGTAAAGGTTTGCTCTTTAATTGGGGTTGTTATTAGTTGATATGTATGGTATCTTGTTGACTGATCCTTTTGGCATATTAATAAACTTGAATTCTCAGTCTATATATAAATTTCTGCATTAATTTAAGTTGATACTTTGCAATTTAAGTTGATACTTTGCAAATAAAACTACACAAATGACATACTATTAAGGAACTGAAATCAGGTCATATATAATGATATAGCAAAAGTAATCAGTTCATGTTTGTGACTAAAAAACAATTACGACCCCAAAAAATAGCCTGGTTACAGGTTTACAATTTGATAGCCAAAAAATTACATGTTTTCCCAAAAAAAAAAATACAGCCTGCCTTATCCTAACAGTTCATTACATCCATCTTTGCCCAAAATACATCATTCTTGCCTCTTCAAATATAAGACTGAACTGCAGTAATTACTGAAGTGATTCAAGCCTCTTCAATATCTTGGCTTGTTTTGGAGATGTGACCCTTTGGTTGTTGACTGATGGTTGAGTGACAGATGCAACTGATGGTTGACTGACAGATGCACCTACTGGTTGGGAAGATGAACCACATTGCTGATAATGATTGTTGTTTGTTGTACCTCCATTTCCTGCATCACATCCAGCCTGAATCATCCTTTCAATTAGTGCAAAATCAAGATCATTGTTGGCCTGTGCTTGTGCTTTCTGAGCTTTCTTTCCCTTGTAGTCAGTCTTTTTTGGCATTGTCTTTCCTTGCTGTTCTGCAACCTCCCTGGCAGTAGGACCACCCTTTCAAGTTTGAGTGTTGTGTCCAAATGCTTTGCAGTTGCTGCATTGGACAGTTGCACTCCTTTTTCCTTTTCTTTGCTCCCCTTCCTCTCTCCTCCTATTTCTTGAAGGTCTTCCTATGCTTCTCTTCATTGTTGGAGGGATTAGAATAGGTACACCTTCAATGTGTGTCCATTGGTCTGGATCAGGAATAGGTGAGATGTTGCCACTATAAGCTTGTCTATACCTGGCTAAAGTGAACCAGTCACTCACATAGTTAACTGGGTCTTTTCCTTCATGTAATATGGCTTTGATTCCATGCTTACATGGGATGCCACTCAATTGCCATCTCCCACATACACATTTTCTTGCAGCAATGGAAACTGGTAGCTTAGCTCTTCCATCATGTATCTCATAATTGCCTCTGCCAGAAGGGTAAGCTTGGCAGACCCTACTATCCTTAGTCAGAACCCTCAGTCTTTGCCTAATGCTTGGACATATGCCATCTTCCCACTGGTCTGCAAGCTGCTGCCTGGTAGCATGTTTGACCATGGCTATTCTTCTCACTCCTAAAAACATAACAAAAGAACAAGTAACAAAAATAACAAGTTACATAAGAATATGCATTTGAAAGTCTCCTAAAATAAAAAGTCAAGTACAACAGTTATTACCTTCCAGTAATGTTAAAATAGGATAAGTTCTATCCACTCCAATTGTACTATTAAAACTTTCCACAAAATTATTTGTGTTCTCATCACTTTTCAAACTGGGGTCAAACTTCCATCTGGTCCACCTGTCAAGTGGTCCAACTTCTTGAAACCACTTCACTGCCCCTAACCCAGCATGCTTCTGTAATTGAATCAAAGCCTTCCTAAAAGTGTACTCAGAGTAAGCATTGGTGACTGTCCAAAAAAGCTTATGCATTAATAAGCCAGGGTAGTCTTTCTTGAAGTTTTTGCAGAGGTGTCTTGCACAATATCTCCTTGGCACCTTAGGCCACACAGCATCCAAAGATGGGTCCACTCCCTGCAAAACCAAGGCATGAAGTTAATTAAATAAACTACAACATAAACACAAGCTAAGTGTGGTTGTAAAGTGAGTGTATGTCACCTTCTGTCTATCACTCATGATAGTCCAGTCAGTTCTCCCTTCTGCTGTCAAAATTTGTTTCAAGTGGTGGAAGAACCAGGTCCAACTGGTCTTGTTTTCAGAGTCCACAACAGCTATAGCCACAGGAAAGATCTCATTGTTCCCATCTAGGGAAACAGCAGACAACAATATGCCACCATAGTTTCCTTTTAAATGACACCCATCTACACCTACTAACCCCCTGCAACCACTTATCAATCCCCTAAATTGTGCAGCAAAGCTGATAAAAATGGATGAGAATTGCAAAGCCCTCTCAGGCTCATGGATAGTTTTCCAACAGCAAAAAGCAACAGAACCTGGGTTAGCTCCCTTCAACAGCTCACAGTACTTGGGCAACTCATTGTATGATTCATCATGCCCCCCCTGTATTACCTTCATTGCTAACCCTTTCATTCTATAAAGAGTAGAGGTGGCCATAGTAAGCCCATACCTCTCCCACAACAAGGAATTTAAAGTCTTTCCCTTAATATCAGGGTTAGCTCTAATATCCTCAAGTAGTTTACTTGCAGCCCATTCACAATTGCACATGGGGTTATTAACAAGATTCAAATCACATGAATGACCTTTCCTGATCTTTTTTATAGCCCATGTGTGATTATTAGCTAACCTTGCAGCATGAATCCTCCATTTACACCTTTCATCTGCACACTCTGCAGTGTATCTGAAGTTGTCTGCCCTTCTTACAACTAAGGAAAATCCCTCCTGTATACAGAAATCTCTCAACACATCCCTAAACTGATCCTTGTCTACAAACAACTGCCAAGGCTTCAACTTAATATTACCAAACTCTGTTTCCTCAAATACTTCTCCATTCATATACAACCTATTCATGTATGACTCATCATCACAAACCCATTCATTTGTCCTAAATAGTTCCCACCCACCATCCACATAATTCTGATTCAGAAGGTCATTAATGTCACCCTCCTCATAGTCCATACTGTCATCACTTTCAGACTGTCCTTCATCAGCACCTTCAGGTTCATATTCACCATCAGAATCAGAGTCACTGATATGTAAACCACCAATACCTTCATTACCCATTTCACAATTTTCAGTTTCAACCCTTGTCCTACACCTCTTTCTAGTTGACCTTATTGACACATTCATCTCAGAAACATTGCTGGTACCTTGTGTATGAACAGGGGGCACCCACAAACCCTTCCATTTTAGTGTTGACTTAGGGACCTTTTTACCATGTGGGAATGGGACAGGCTTTAGAAGTGTGTTTTTTGAAACTGGGTTACTTTGAGACTGTAAGGTGGGAGTTTGGGACTGAATAGGGTCAGTTTGGGTCAAAGTAGAATTTGTTTGGGTCAAAACTGAAATTGGATGGTTGTTTAAAGGTTGGATGAACCTTGGGCTTCTTCTTGGGCTTGTAAAAGTTGAACTTAATTGGGATTGGGCAGGAGATTTGAGTAAGGGTGGTTCAGCTGACTTAGGAGAACTCATTCTTGGGCTTTTCCTCACTGGACTGTTAAGGGACAAATCAACATGTGGTGGGGACTCTGGTGTGTTATGAGAATCTGAAATTTGGGCCATTTTGAAAGCATTGGGCTTGGCCCTTTTAGGAGGTAGCTTAGCTAATGGGGGTTTTGATGCTCCAGGTTCAACAACATTCTCACTGGTTTTACCCAACCTAACCTTCTCAGCTAATGTCCATATGAAATTGGCTTTGTTTGAACACCCAATCCATATATATATAGTAGCTCCTTCAACTACCTCAAACATTTTCATTAGTGTTTTATCATCAGTTAATGCATGGCTTTTTTGTGCAGTACAATAACTTAGCACAGGATATTTGGGAAGTTCATACCCTCTAGAGTTAAATTTATCAACCATTTCATTAATAACATCTATAAGCAAGCACCGATCAACATCATCAACCTTAATATCAACAGTTTTACCCAGAAAATTCAATTTCAACAACCTTTCACCCATTCTGCAATTATACAAACCAATTGCAAATTAAATACGACACAATCATCTTACACAACCAGAACACATGCATTTCACAAGAATTTAAGCCCAAAACATAAGCACAAATATACAACAAAATAAATCAATCAAAACCCTAGAATTTCTACCAAAATTTAATCAAACCCTAACCCCAATTGTGTAAACTGAATTTCGGCCAAATAATCAACACATATTCAATTAAAAGAACATAATTTAAGATTACACTGACCTTATGACTCGAAAGTTTTGGTTTTTGCTTGATGAACATGAACTGCACCTACCCACTCTTCTCTTACTCTAAATTCGACCAGCTACTTCAACCTTGAAACACAATTGTAGAAACCCGATGAAAAGCGCCACCTTTGATTATGAAAATAAGTGGAAAAATCAAGGGTTTTTGGTTTTCGGATGATCGTCTCAGATGACCTAAGAACAGAGTGAGGTGAGAGTTTGATCAAGATACGAGAATTTGAAAGGGTTTTTAATTGGGTTTTTTTTTACATATTTTTTTTATAAGTTTTTTTTTTTTAATAAACGCCGTTAACCATCCCCTACATCTGTTAAGTCTAGAATACGTATTGGTTACTGTACGTTACAAAATGTGAGGTGGAGGGTACAGCTGGGAATTTTCAAAAAGCAGGGTACAGCTGAGAATTCAAGAAACCTGAGGGGTATAGCTTAGAAAAACCCTAATTTTTTTTACTGATATAAAACCCAATATCTTTCTCACATATCTCTACCTTTCCCCTGCTAGTGCTACTGCTTCAAAACCACTATAAAACCCCATCCTAAATATCATCGGATACATCAATCCGCTCCTCTACAAGTCCACCACAATCTCCACGAATTTTGTTTATAGTGAATATTTTATACTTATTATCGTATTTGTTGTGAATTGGAATTATAACGTTTAGGCCAAGTTTTAAAATTGGGAAGAAATTCTGGTTTCCTGGTATTCCGTCGTCTTGGTGTAGATGTACGGCATTAACATTTAAACACGAACAAGATGAGAGGTCCAAAAGATGTATACTGTCTCCTCTTAAGATTCCATTTGAATATAGGGAAGAAATCAAGGCTATTCATAAACAACTTACTGAAGAGGATCTTTACAACGCCTATCTACACTTAAATGCAGATCGTTTAAAAATTAAATCTCCTTTTGCATTAACAAAACGTGATCGTTTTGAGATGGGAGGTTATTTGTGGTGTTATGAAAATCATTATTCTGTCAAAGATTTTCTAAGGAGTCAGATTCCGGAATATCATCCTGATTCCACAAACAAAAAAAGTATTGAGGAAGGCAAGGGTTTTGATGTTATGTCGTTGATTTCGGGTTGTGACCTGGTCCGGACTAATGGCGAAGTGGTTCCAGTTGATAGTCTTAAGGGAAAGAACATCGCAGTTTGTTGTGTTTTTGTGCCGGTTTTCTGGCTTTCAAGTGAGGCAAGCCAGATCCAAGGGATACCGACTTCTTGTTCTAGGATTTTTGGGAAAAATAATTATGAGATAGTTATGGTGTTAAAAATGAGAAATAATTGGATTGATGATGAGGATGCATTTAACCACTTCTTATCAGGCTTCCCAGCTTCCTCCTGCCTTGCAATCCCGTTCTCTGACACGTTGCGTCGTGACTATGTATGCAAGTCCCTTGGACTTGTTTCTGACGCAATGGCTCTGCTTGTTGATACGACTCAAAAGGTTGTGTTGCACCAATCAATATTTCAAAATTATCGGGGATTTTTGGGTCTTAATAATTTGTGGGTTCCTTGGCACGAAACTCGTTTCCAGCTTGATGCACTTTTGGATTGCAAGCCCTCTGATTTTGTTTACAAGATTAGTCCTAAAGGGTTAGGTGTTGGGGTTGGGGTTGGAGACGTAGAGAAGGTGTCCATTTCGAAACTGAAAGAGAAGCTTGTGGGCTTGTACCTTTGCTATGATGGAGGCTTCATTCGGACACTCAGTCTGATTCATCAAGAATGTAAAGCTCGAAATCTGGAGTTTGAGATTGTCTTGGTCTACATACCCATCCGCAAGGATTCGAGTGTGAATCCACAGTTGTTCCAGGAGGCAATCAATTATGTGTTACACCAGCTGAATGTATCAGCTAATCATCCTCGATCCTCGTCAGAATTTTCCTGAACTCCATGGAAAACGTGTTATTGAGTTGTATGGTATGTTTGGATACCCCTTCACTCGGAAGGCTGTTGTTCTGAGATTATTGGAAGAGCTAAGTGCATTCACCTTAGAGTCTTTCCTGGTTTACGGGCCACAGGATTATATACTTCGTAGGAATATCAATAGTAATAATGTTGAGAATGTTGAGAAAGTGCCAGTGGCAGAACTGCGAGGTAAGACTGTTCTCCTTTGTTTTGAGATCGATCCTCCGATGATCTATGAGTGGTATAACCGTACTAAGAGAGCTACATATCCTGATCTAGAAGTGGTATTTGTTAACTTATCTAAACACCCGAAGGACAAGGATGATTATAAACAACTTCCAATCCCTTGGCTAACATGCCCTTTTGACCCCGAACACGTAGATTTTTTATTGCACAAGTTGAACAATTGTTGGCCTATTGCGTTTGCATTTGGTAAAGATGGCAAGATTATTTCATCAAGAGCAGAAGCCATTCTTGATTCATACGGACCTGATGGTTTTCCATGTGATGATGGCCGCCTGTGTGATGAGGTCGTTAGTGACATCAAATCTTCTTTTTATGTTGACGCCTTTGATGATGATATGTATGTATAGGTGAGCAGTACGTGGCTAATCCATTCAAACCTTAGATTTTTGGATGTTGGTTTTAGTTTTTTTTTAGAATTTATCAGATTTTTAAGCAGATGATGGGTTTCCTCTTCACTTCCATTTGCATTGTTTTTCTCTATTATATTTTCTCTATTATGTTTTTCTCTTCACTTCCATTTGGTGTGATTGGTGCTAAACTCAGTCACAACCCTATAACATAAGCACATAACCTGGTGGAGTTGCGGCTTCTGTGGTGGCAGCTGCCAGGATTAACCAAAGTAATGAGCAGCTTAGCAAATAACTCACCCCCTCTGTATGCATTTAGCAATTTACATATCTGCTGATTTAGGACTATTTCCTGTATTATTTACATTATGTATGGTTGACATATCTCTTTGCTTGTTTATGCCCTATTCTTTACGACCTTTTATTATTATATAGTTTTAGATAGACATGTTGAAGTGTTTCTTCAAAGGATCTTCAATGAAGAGGCGGTTGTAAATACAGGACTGTTCTAGTGTGTACACTGAACTCACAACTAATGATTTATACTTTGTTTATGAGCTACTGTATAAGAATATTTAATTTGTTGTATGTAGTCGAGCTAGAGATCTAGCAGTTAGATATCTAACACCATATGAAATATAAAAGTGCCGATATTTTTTCATTCCTCATCAACCCCTTCCTGTTATATATCTAATTTGCTTTTCTTTTTCTTATTTTTTTGGGCAACGGGTTTCTAACTTGTTAGCTGTTTATACTTTTTCCGTCACTAGTCTAGTTCTGCGTTTTTTCTTGCTTTGGTTGTATTATCATATATTTTAATCGTTTGATTTTCTGAAACGAATACTCGCTTCATCGTAATAGGTAAGTTATTGAACTATATTGTATAGTTTTTATTTTATAAAGGAAATAAAAATTGCGAGGGGTATTATGGGAAAGGAAATAAAAATTGTTACCGTTATAATTTCCATGTTCAGCGTGTGAATTTTTATCAAATTATTGACTTAAATATTTATTATTCTTATAATGAGTTTAAGATAAATACATTATAGCAAGTGTATGTATTCTTTGTATTGTCATGTGTAAAGTAATTTGTCATGATATTTTTAAAAAAAAAAGTAATTTGTCATGATTTCAATTTTTTTTTTTAAAGATATGTAATGTCATGAGGGTACGTAAATGGAAATAATTGTATTTATTTCTTAATAAAGTAGGCATAATCAGATAGTAGAAATACATATTCGGGAAGTAGTATAGAACTATATTGCGAAGACAAGTTAACCTTGAAAATAGAAGCACTATATAAACGATAGCATAGTGTCCCTCCATTTAGTTGTGTTACCTAGTTTATCTATATGAAAAAAGCCAAGACATCCATGTTGATTATATGATATAAATTTGTCAAAAGTAATTGACTTATCTTCCTAAAGAGATTATTGTGTACTATACAAGCCATTAGCAATTAACATGCTCTTTGTTAGCCCCTGCTTCGAGATCACTCTACTGAAATTGGATGTTATTTCTCTTTGAAAGAAAAATCAGAAGATAGGTTTGTGTCTGAGTAAAGGAAGAGACAAACTAAAGCACAATCTTATATCTTAAAAGTTAGGTACTGCATTTTCCATCCTAGGATGGCTGTTTCAACCAGAGCTCTAGCAACTTATCAAGTGCTTCTTGTAGTGCAAAAACACGACATCTCCACTTCTTAATTCTCTTTGCTTCCGCTGTTATATGTAGAAAACCAAACAAAAGATCAACAACAAAAATTAAAGAAAACACTACAATATGCTGAAAGTTTCAGTGTTAAATTTAACAATGAAAAGTTGCTGAAGTGTAGGACTGAAATTCAATAAAGTTTGTAGCAGTAGGATCATTTACAGATGCACAAAGTTATGTAGAAATCTAGAGACATTACCATATTATGATGCAATGTCAAGCGTGTGGACCCCAAGTTATCAAAACTTTCTGGAAAAACTTTTTAGGCAATAAGAAATACTGGCCATCAAATAATTGCTACATACTTGACAATAACTGTTTCAGAAAAGAAAAAAAATGTAAACTATAATAGCAGCAACACAATAATCACTGAATTCAATTTTCTAAGTTAACCCATTTACATTTTAATATATACCTAAATCCTCACACTCCGAAGCAAATTAGCAAATATAGTTGGTTAACTTGAATGATCAAATAAATATGGCTTATTGCGGATAAAGATGGTAAGATTGACCAAAAATAACACTATACAAAGTGTGAATTTAAGAACCTGTGTTAGGATAGTAAAACACCAGCGACTCTCAAATCTTTATTTGGAATTAAAACCTTTACAAATCACTAAAGATCTTCCTTAATTTTCTTTTCCTTTTACTTATTTAGGTGTGTGTGTAAGAAGAGGGGGGGGGGGGGGGGGGAGCGGACTTTCAACAATAGTGACCCCTTCTGATTGCTTGATTTCCCTCTCTTTAATTATATGGAAACTCTAGATTAATAGAAATGAAGAAATTTTCTACCAATCTTAAAAACCGCAAGATAAGTTCATCCTTGAAGCTAAAGCTTGGGAATTCCACACTTCAAGGGATGACAACCTACCCCTCCCAAATACCAACCTTAGCTCATCTCTATCTTGGTCACAACCAAGGCAGGACCGGTGGAAACTGATATGTGATGTCTCCTTAGGGATTATGTGTGACTCAAATGGTAGCTGGATCTTTTGTTACCAACAAAAGTCTTGGTCTCCATCATCCAAATTTAGGGAGAGCTAAAGGCAATTCGTATTGGGCTTTCTATTATTGAATCAAATGGCTAGTCCACCATCCAAATTTGCTTTGACTCGCAACAAGCAATTAACAGGGTGCTGCAAGAGGATCAAATCAAAGAGCTAGTCTCTCTCTCTCTCTCTCTCTCCCTCCCTCCCTCCCTCCCTCTCTCCCTCTCCCTCTCTCTCCCTCTCTCTCTCCCTCTCTCTCTCTCCCTCTCTCCCTCCTTCCCTCCCTCCCCCCCTCTCTCTCTCTCTCTCTCTCTCCCTCTCCCTCTCCCCCTCTCTCTCTCCCTCTCCCTCTCCCTCTCCCTCTCCCTCTCTCTCTCTCTCTCTCTAAAAGAATTCCTCCATTCCAATGTGAAGTGGGGTTGGATGGAGCAAAATCTATGTAACTAAAAGTCACAGCTGAAACATCAACCCTAATTCCTCCATAAAAATCATCAAAAGTTCTGATAAAATCACCAAACACGTCATAATGTTTACTAAAACAAAACTTCTTGAATAAAAAGCTGACATTCCCAAGAGATCCTTAAACTTGTATATTTATTGAAAACCGAACTCCTTGAATCAAAAGCTAACCAACTATAATTATATCAATCACATCTGGTTCTGTACTTTCCTGATAATTATATTGACATATAGCTCCAGAGACACAAATCTGACCTTAATTTATATTCCAATTTCATTCTACACCAAATTCAGCTTGTCTGTTAAATGCATATCCCTTTCTCCAAATCTGTTAACTTTCAACCGTTGAGCAAAAATGAATAAAATTTTCAAAGGATGAATAATAAAAAGCAATCAGCAAACAACCAATCTACCTATTTTCTAGAAAATCAAGATTTTCAGGTTACTCGAGCGCTTAACATCCCGAAAATACAGAACAACTTAAAATAAGTTCCCCCCCCCCCCCCCAAACAAAAGGACAAACAAAACAAGGTGCAATTAGCCCCATATAGAGATAGAGACAAAGAAAGAGCGAAAGAATCATATAGCCATACAAGACCTACACTCTACACCATTCAGAACAATGGAGAAAGTCCAAAAAAATATGATATGCACTTCTTATGTTTTTACAAAGCGCTAATTTAAACTAATTACACCCCAGTAGTAGTATATTTTTTTTAAAAAACCTTCAAATAATCAAATGGAACAGGAAATAGAATGAATGAAACTTAATAGACGCTAGTATCTGTTATTTCAAAGCAAATGTAAAACTGCAAACAATTAAGCAAGAGTTAGAAGTAGAGAACCCTGACCTGTAAGAATAACCACTTCTTGGTAATTGAGACTCTCTAATCACTTCGTTTCTGCCAAGTCATACTTGGTAACCATTTTCTCCCAAAATTCAGATTCTTCAATGGATTTTAGACTGAAATCAGCAATTTTGGAAAGTTAGGGATTGAGATGAAAACATAAAGGAGAGAGAAAGGAACATGGGGCAAAGAAGAAAAGGACAAAGTAGCAAGAAATAATATTTATATCCCTGCAGTGCACAATGAATATGTTTGCCATTATGATTTACGTAATTTTGATATTTACATAGATTTCACAGGCTACCATCTCCCAATCTTAGCTTTTGAGTTTCGACTACTCAAAATTGAATTTCTTTTACATAGATTATTCATTTTAAAGTAGTTATACAATTAAGAATTACTCGGGGGGGGGGGGGGGGAGTGTAAAGCTTAAATTACTTCTTCAGCGGGAACAGGTATCTTATTTTCTAATGATCGAGAAGTAATAGCAGTAGTAAAACCCCTAACCACAAGGGATGGTGAGCCTCCAGCGTCAACTTGCAATATATATATATATATATATATATATATATAGGGGAGGGATCTGGTGAGAATAGGTCCATATGTGAGAATTCATACTTATATGAGAACTGATTTAAAATTTAGAACATGTGAGTAAAAATTTAGAACATGTGAATTAAAATTTAGAACATGCGAGTTGAAATTTAGAACATGTGACTCAAATTAAAATTTTGAACATATGAGTAATAATTTAGAACATTTGTGTGAGTAATATGTTTAGAACATCTGATTTAAGAATTAGAACAAGTGATTGAAAATTTATAAAATTTGCTTTATGAAATTTTAAACACATGAGTAAAATTTAGACATATGATTTAAGATTATGAACATGTGAATAAAAATTTAGAACAAACTGATATAGAATATAGAAAGTGTGAGTAAATAATTTACAACATACGAGTAAAAAAATAGAACATACAATTTAAAATCTGGAACATATAATTAAAAATCTTAAAACACACGTTTTAAAATTTAGAACATACAAGTTAAAATTTTGGAACAAGTTATTTAAAATTTATGACATCGAACGTAACTAATTTATGGTTTAGAACATGTGAGTACTAAATTAGAACATTTGATTTAATTTAGAATACCTAAGGAAAAGTTTAGAACATCAGATTTAAAATTTAGAACATACGAGTAAAAATTTAGAACATAAAGAGTGTTCTCACATAAGAAAATTTCTCACGAGAGTCTTCCCCTATATATATATATATATATATATATATATAAAAGGAGTTATAAAAAAAAAAAAAAAAACCTACAAATATGAGAGGGAGCGCATGGAGGGGACCCATAGCAATTAGACATATGCACACACTACAATTAGTCTGAAACTTTCATTTATTGTCAATTTCCAACAGGTGAGGAGTGAGGATCAACTATTCCTCTGGCTTTAGATGGACAAAATTCAAAGTCTTGCGAAAATGTCTCCGCTATACTGGACAGCAGTCAGTGGTCATCACTTATCATATTACAGCTCAGCCAGTACAGCATCCTTATCCAGTCTAAAGATTGGGCTTTCTTTGAATATAATAATGCCAGTGTAAGTGATGTATTATCATGACTAAATGCAATTTTCTACAGATCCAACTTTGAACTCACACAAACTGCTAGATTACAGGAAATTTTACCATGCTTTTCATTAAAAAGCTTAATTGATCAATAAAACCTCTAAAAAAAACAAAGGAAAACATAATAATCTTTGCAACGACCGTACCTCATCCTTTATCAGACTCTCAGCCTAGTTTAAACTTTGAAGTGTCCCCTCAAGTTCAACCGGCCTAGTTGCAGATCGTGGATCAGCTTCTGCATATCTTGTGATTTGAATCCTGGCCCCTGAATACAACTGTAGATACTTTATCATATCTCCATGTTGTCCTATGAGAACTCCAACCTGAAACATTGCAATGAAATTCATCAGCAAGTTAACTACTCTTTTTTTTCTTTTTTTTTTGTTTTGTGAACAAATAACTACTCTCAATTAATCCTATCAAAGTTGAATACTCTTTTAGGTAAAATTAAGAAATAATGAATTAATGACCAACCTCATTCCAGTAATACTAAAACATGATCACTCATTCCAGTCAAATAATACGGAGTAAGTAATAAATGCTACAAAGAAAAGCTACTCAAAGTCACCTTATAATTCGGAATCTCAATCCTCCGAGTCATGCTCCAGAATCAGGATATTGCTGCTCAGTCGCAACATCACCTTGTTCTGCACCTTCATAGGCAGTCGTTTCCACACCTTCCAATGGAGCATTATAAGATGAAGGTATCTCAGCATCCTTCTCTTCCGAATCACCATATTTGGAATCAATTTTCTCCTCATCCTCAGTAACCACACAGGTTCAGTTTCAGTAACCTCGTGACTTCTTGAGGAACCACCTCTTTATTGCCTTCCTCACCACCTGATCATCAACAGACGCTTCAATACTCTGAACAGCTACCTCGGTTTTGGAATCCACCAAAGCATTCTTATTCTCCTCCTCCAGCATTTGTCCGTTCTCACTTGCTGTATAACCCAAACAACAAATCACATCAATGACACAAACATCAATTCCAAAATAAATGAGCAATATACATACTATTAATTCTAATAACATCATCAAAATAACTCAAACTCAGCACAAAATAACATTGATTAAATAAATTAACTTCCTATAAAAACAACAATCAAAAAGAAAAATCCAGCAATTTATTGTTCACCAGATTTGATCCGTCATCCATAGACCCCTCATTTGCCAGAAGTTGATTCGTCATCCATAGAACCAATTCATAATCCACAACACACAATCAACCCAACTTATTGTTCTCATATGTGCAATATTTTGTAAGCCTTGCATACCATTCCAACACATTTTACTATTTTAGACTTCCTAAGCAATAATGGATCAAAAGGTCTCAAATTTAGGCTTCGAAATGCATTTTTAGCTAGTAAAGTTGACAAATTTATACTGGGTAAATATAAATCGATGGCTTCCATACTTATTTAAATCCAATTTTGCCAAATGCCATTAACTAAAACTAAACCTATGACATTAAAAATTCAGCAAATCAACAATTCAAAAGCTCAAAACTTAATTCTATAAATGCCCAAACCAATGATCGTAATATTACAAAAAGCTAGCAAAATAAGCAACATTGTACTTTCACACTATCTATATGCTTCTCTTAGAATAATGTATGTGATTTATACACAAAGAAAATCAGTTATATGAGATTGATAATATTTATCTCAATATAAACTTTTAGAATAATTGTAGATAATAAAACATGCTTCATCTTAATAATAAAAGTTGTCTATAAATCATCAAAACAGAGGGGTAATGTAATTGAAATATGCATACCTCATAATTAAACTGGTTTTTTTTCTTCCAACCACAAAATGCAAAATGAAGCTCACACACCATATCAAGAAGTTTGTTAATGAGTTCTTAACGTGTAGATGTCGCATTATAAGAATTCCTAAATTAGTTAGCCTGTAGATGCTTTTCTCCCAACAGAGAAAACCAAAGTTAAGGAAAGATATATTTAAGAGAAACATACGGGGTTTTCCAAGACTTCAATGTAACTTTTTTTTTTTTCTTATTTTAGGAACCTCTAATGTATCAGATTTTGATTTCAGGGTTCAAGTTGTCATACAAACTTATTTCGTATCGTTTCCAGTTTCCAGATTTCATTTTACAAGTGCCACAGTTTTGCATATCAATCGAAAGTAGCAACAACAATTCGAATTTCAAGCTCACAAAATCGAACATCAACATCCCATGCTCTCAACAAATCACAAATTCACTATAACATACTTCACATCATTCAATTCAGTCACCAATCAAGATGAGTTTGTCTAAATAACTCGGCTGAAAGCTTGTTAATATCTTCTCAATTTAGAATCTCAAAAGCTTAGCTCAGATACATTGCAATTTTGATATTATCTTTTGACTTTTATCAAAGTGCCACCTGCCCACATCAATCCAATTATTATATTAGACTGCTTAACGTATATATTACTTTGGTTACTTGTCAAACTATTTCTTAATCATCTTCATCTTGTTTTATTTGTAGCTAATTATGCTCAACAACACATCTATGAAATCCTAGCCCAACTGCACATGTCCATTTCATCCTTGGATTGCGTCTAAGATCCGTTTCATTCCTGTATGCATTTAGTCTACTGATATTGTGTTTAACGTTACTTGAACTACTTGGATACTCATGTTAGACCTTAGACGGGCATGGTATGACAAGTGCTCATATCAATGTCAAACTCAACAAGGATACTTGGGATAAATGAAAAGTACAATTAAATATAGATCATACAATAATCATCCCTTGGCAGTTGATTACACAGGAACGTGTCAATTAAGTTTGGAGTATGTAGTCAGCATTATTCCCTTAAAGTCTTATCAATAACTATAAATCCTACTCAAAACAAAAGGGAGAGTGTGAATATAATATGTGTCCAGGTATATGTCTTAATGACTAAATCAATAGATAAACTTCTCAGCATTAACCAGCTTTCTACACTTAGGTTAAATTTGTCTGAGGAAAGAGTGCTTAAATTAAAATTTTCTTCCTCTCTACATCCTGTGTTTGGATTACAGAACTGATGCTGTCAATTTTGATTGCCAAAACCTCAAACTCTACAGTTTAACTTTTGAGTGAAATTAGTTTGATTATTTCTAGCAAAGCTGGTGGATTGTGGATCCATATCCATCTGTTTTTAATGGGTGATCAACGGTCAAGGGATTGATTTAAGTGAGAAGTTTTGCAATTTACCAAGAATATCATCGCTCATCTCTAAGGAACTCAAACAAAGGCCCTTATACAGTTATACTACGGTGAAAAGCATTAAGTTGCCATCAACAATGACATCCATATCTTTACAATGAGGATTCATTAAGCGACAGTATCATCTTGCTACTTATCCAACTCTCTTAGTCTCTATTGGAAAAGCAATTTACCACATCACTAAAACATAAAACATTAAACTACTACTCCAACATGATGAACCGAGTACTGACCGTATAATTCGGAGAAGATAGCAATCTAAATTTAGCAATTAACTTCATAAACTGCATAAACCCTAATAATAATAATCTTAAATTTAAGTCCTTTTGTAATGGGAGTGCAATTCAGTGTTCTAATCCAGCAAACAAACAACATAAATACATAATTCACAAGAAATCAAGCATGATTACAACTCCTTTGTCGCAAAATCAAATATCCGCGAAATTACAACACATTTTCATACTATAAAATCATTATTACTTAATCAATCAAAACAAACAACAAAAGATGTGTCATTTCGATTCTTATCTACTAAATTATAGCGGCAAAAAAATGAATGAATATTAAGCATGAACTCAAATTTAAGGTTTACATAATATAAAAATTAAGAATTGTGAAGATTGCCAAACCTTAAATCGGATAAAATTAATGTTTCGGATTAAAATTCTTCACGCCATAATCGGTCCCATGATAATAATACAAGCAAGAAAATCCACCATTGTTGAACTCTTACTTGATTAAAATCCAAAGTGAGCCAATTTTGGCAAATATTAACCAAAATGGTTCCGTGGCAAAAGTATTAAAATCCAAATTTCCTAATTTTTGACACAAAACGATTTTCGATTTTCCTTTCTTTGTTTATTGGCTTTTGATGTGTGTATTTGTGTCAATGGAGTAGAGAAAGCTCAGAGTACAACTTCAATGGAGGAGAAATAGAGAATGTTTTTTTTTTTTTTAATCAAAAGCTGAATACTCAAATGAAAGAAGGGAAAGGGAGGAAATTAGGGAGAAAGTATAATTTGGTGACTCAATAAATTAAATGAAATTGCACCCAAATGCAAGTTGGTCAAACTCTCCCATTTTGCAACTTAAGAATAGTGAAATTTCATTGACTTGTGACTCATATCACTATTCCTTTCATTTGGAGAAGTTCCCACTTTTTAAAGGGTTAGGGATAATGCAACTACCAAAGGAATAGACGAAAATTGAATGGTTAACAGTTTAAAAGGGATAAGATTCAAGATGAAACTTATTAGAGTGTATGCAACTGCAGCTTGGTATACTATAATAACCTTCATTCTCTTAAAAACCTTCTATAAACAACATCTTGGATTTGATTTTTATAAGGTTCTTAAGAGAATTGTATTTTCCTAAACTGTAACACTACTGTCCCTTATACTCGTAATAGTAACACCTTTAAGAATAATACAGCAGACGCTTTTGGTATACAAATATGAAACTTGCATTTATCTTTTCTCATCTTGGTTTTGAATGAGGGGAAGTGAGTCTAAGCTAGTTCTAATGTGACGTTTTCCACTAAAATGGCCGGTACTTCCAAACAAATTGGTATTGAGGAATAAAGGTTGATTCGGTGTTGGTATCTCGCAATTTCCACTAGTTAGCATGTCAACCACCTGAGCCATGGATGGTCTTTAAGGGACTGAAGCTTGAGTGCAGAGAAGACCTATCTGAAGCACTTTTAATACCTCCTCCTGAAACTCGGTACCCAAGTAAGAGTCAACACATTCATATTGTCTGTCTAATCTGTAGAGATTCCAAACCTGTAAAACAACAAGAAGTCTCAGCAATTTTCAAGATGAAGAACAGAGATGATTATAATAGTTTCATTACTATCATACGCAATTTATGGTGATTTGAAGCATATACATTGTAGAAGGGATAGTGAATCCTGTATGAAAACGTTCTTCCTACTACTTATTATCTCGAGAACAAGTACCCCAAAACTGTAAACATCTGCTTTCTCAGTAAGTTGTCCTTGAACCAAATACTCTGGAGCCATGTATCCGCTGCACCAGCAACACTACAAAATCCCTAGCTAGTCATGTCTTAAGATTTATAATTGCGGAATTTAGGCCTCATTCTCTCCAACTTAGAACAAAACTTCAGTAAAAAAATCAGTTTTACTCAGTAATTGCATATAACAAAAAGCACTAGTGAATCAATAAGAACAAGTTTTTATTGGTATAAATCAGTTATAATCAGTTAAAACAATTTCAGTTCAGTAAAAGGAGAAGGAAACCAAGCCGGATATATCAGCAAGTGAATTAAATGGCTCCTTTGGAGTTATAGCAGGAAGTAACTTTCAATCAACAAAATTACACAATAGATTGGTTTTTGATGACTTACAGTGTTCCAGCAATTCCGGTGTTCAGATGACTCCTACCTGAAGCAATAGACCTTACCAAACCAAAATCTGCAATCTTTGCTTCCAATTCAGATTCTGACCCCCTTTTTACAGAATAAACAATTTATATATGAACCAAAAATCTCATGCAAGTTCCTGTATTTGGAATATGGATGGGAAAAAAATAAGCAATACCAAAGAGATGGTGATCAAGGCTCTTCTTAGGCATGAACTCGTAGACCAGGGGACTTTCAGACCCTTCAATGCTACATCCTAGCAGCTTAACAAGATTCTTGTGTTGAATGTCTCTGATTAAGTTTACTTCGTTGATGAATTCCTTTGCCCACTGTGTTGTGTTGAAAAACGTACATTCGTTTAACAGCGATTGCTTGACCATTTGGGAGTGTCCCCTTGCATACGGAAAATTCCCTATTTCTCAATGGGAGAAACGAAAGTTGTTTTTTATGGGGGCATTTTCGTGAATAAATCAACTACTTTTTCATTATTGTGGGCTTCACAGTTGAATAAAGTTAAATAAAGTTGTTAATTTATTTACGAAAATGTCACGTGAGAATTTTGTTTCTCACAATGGGAAACTGGAGCATCCTCCTTGAATACAAGTATTCCTGCTCCACCTTGGCCGAGTTTATTCAATGGGTAAAAGAAATTTGTTGCTTCCTCAACGACTTGATAGTTGAATTTTAGACCAAGTTTTGCTAATCTTCTGCTGACTTCATTTTCTCCTGTCAAATGTATGAAAAACAGTTTTTATGAGAACCTAGTCACTGTAAAAAGAATGATAATCTGATTATTAAATCGATCTTGTTAACGAACGCCCCGGGGCGTTAGATAACGATAAATTAGGAATTCATGACAAAATCACGCGTCGTTCGGTGTAATTAAATGTTAATTTTACTCTAATATTTGCATTTTAATTCTCTTATCTAACGCCCGGGGGCGCTCATTAGCTTTTTCCTTATTAAATTGCAACAGATTAGTATATCTTGATTTGGTGGGTACCTTTTTTCCATTTGGGAATTGGGAGTATCTGATATAGGCAAAATAAATAGAGAAGGAAAGGGCGAAAGGAAAATGAACATTGCAGATTGGCAGCAATGTATTTAATATCTATGTTTGTGCAGTCCTGAAAATTTAAGGTCACATGATCAAATTCTCTTAATTATAATTATAGATTTTGGATTAAAAAATTATGTGGGTTTAGTCATATGATCTTTATTTATTATTTAAGAATAACTTCCTTTTGAAATGTTTGAGAGTGCTTTGATGAATAGTATGGGAATATATATACCCTAAAAAAATATTTGATTACATATTTGTCTTCATTTAAAAATTTCAAGAACTCTTTACTTTTTTTTTTCTTATTACTTCCCTACCGATAGAAAAAAGTTTGAGATAACTCTTATAAATAGTGTGCGTGCGGATATATGTACCCCTAAAAATATTTCTTTACATATTTGCCCCCATTTAAAAGCTTGAGAAGCTCTTTTATGTTTTCCTATTATGCTTACAAAAAAATTAAATGCTCAATTTAGGCTAATTTGAGTGATTATTCTTAAATAAAAAGTTGTGTTCATTTCAATTATATTCAAAACTACTCCATATGTCTTTTACTCTCCATTTCTGTGCAATGCCTTGTTTAGTTGATTCTTCCTAATAACTTCTTTAAATATATCAAACAATTATATTTCTAAAACATTTTTTTTTTAATTTGTTGATCCTCAATAAATGTAAATTAACTCTATAAAAGTTTCAAAATTGCACAATTACACAAAAAAAAAAAAAAAAAAAAAAAAACATATTTATCGCCTATATCCAAATAATTGTAATAAAATACCATGCAAATAGGCATAGGATCGATATTAAGGACAATTATGAAAATTCTTTTCACGCTACTAGCCACATCGCGTATGTCAAATCCCCAGTAAGTAATTAAAAGTACCACTCTATATTAAATCTGTTCAAGATGGGCCCGGCCTGACGGCTAGCTCGAATTCACGAGCCATGGACTTAAAATAATTCAGCCCGAAGCATTCTACACATTTTTTTTTGGTCTGGCTCGATAAGCCGTGCATGTTAGGCTCGGTCAAAATTTATGGATTTGGACAAGCATATTCGGCCTGAACCTTAGCCTGACCCGATTTGATGGTTTGGATTTTTAGGCTTAGGCCCGGCCCGAACCACCCAATGATCACATATACATGATATATACTTCATATTACTCCTTTGTTTATAAATACTTACAACACCTACCTCTTTCATCCCTTATTAATTACAAGTACAACATACACTTCCAATTCTAGTTTGGAAATGGTCGAGCACTATTAATTTAATATTTCACTAATCCCACATGTATAAATTCTTAATTGGTTCTATCTCCCACAAACAATCAATAATACATGTTAAGATATATTAGAATAATATATCATTGACTTTGTATATTCTAGTTCCTATTATTGTGCTTCGTATATAGCTGTTTCCTATATTGTAGCTAGATTAGTGCCTTGAGATAAGGCTAGTATATTGTATATATTGATAGGATCATGGAATGGAAAAGCCACGGAATTAGTTTCCTTCATGGTATCAACAGTATAGGGTTTCTTCCGCTGCATCCTACTGTCCTGTTCCGCCATTCTTTCTCTTCTCCCTTCTCTTCTTCTTCTCTTATCCTTTTTGCACTGCAACCATGGCCGAAGCCAAACACACTTTTCATCCGGCCTTTACAGTGTCAAATATCAAAAGCAACATTCCTATTACGCTTGAAATGGAGAATGTCGAATACTCTGCTTGGGCAGAACTTTTCAAAATTAATGCTCGATCTCACAAGGTTATAGACCATATTATTGCTCCGAAAAAGAAGGTGGCTGCCCCTTCGACCGATGAGGAAAAGGAGTTTCGACATTGTGTAGACACCCATTTGTGTCTCCCCAAAACAAAACTCAGTGATGAGTGACTTTCACGCTGAATCATAATCGAATGAAACGAAGGTGTGGAAAGGTATAGTGTTGCGGAGAGTTTTTTTTCTTTTCTTTTCTCTTCTCTCTGTTTTTGAAAACTTTATTTTAAACAGTCAATCCAGTTTGGTTGGTCCATGATATGGGTCCAATAGTGGTATAGTTAGGTAGGGCTTGCAAAGACCTTTCTAACGATATATTATAAGCCCAATTCCGATGAATATTGAGGAATTTATGGCCAATTTACTAAACTGGGCCCGGTTTGAGTTTTAAGTACGGCGCAATGATCTAGGGGAGGGCCTAATATGATTTATCATTCCTAATATAATTAGGAATGGTTTTGGTCTTCTAGAACATTCTAGAAGGTTCTTATCATTCTTAATTCAATTAGGATTCTTTAGAGTTTTAATTAGATCAAATAGCATTTTCGACTGAAATTATATTATTTTATCTTCCAGTACGGGAATTTTATCAGAATTTCGAAAACGCGTTAAAAGCCGGTTTGGCGTCCAACCCCAGGCCTTGGCGCCTGGAACCAGGATTGGCGCCAGACGCCAGCCATTGACGCCTGGCGCTAGCCACTGGTCCTGGCGCCAATAAGCCAGGGCTGGCGCCAAGGTGGTTCTGTAGTCTTCAGACTTTGTTTTGATAAATTATCTTTTTTTGGCTGATTTTCTCTATAAATATCGTATCAAAACTCCGTTTTCATGGACGGATTGTCAACACGAATACACCAACTATCTTCAACTATTCTCATCAATTCTTCATCAAATCTCATCAATTCTCTTCATTCATCATCTTTCGTTCATCAATCATCAATAACATTGATTCTTTAGTATTCTTTTCTATTTTGCTTTTTCATACAAAATTCCGCATTCACAAGATCTAGATACACCTAGCCATATTCGAAGTTGTCTTCGCCCTAGACGTAAAGGTTTTAATTTCTGAGGGTTTGGTCTCAAATCTCTATTTCAATTATTTAATTTAATTGTTTTGATTATTATTTTCCTTGAAGTTACTAACGTGTGTATTTTGTAATTAGAAAGAGCTACGAGGCATCTAAGTAAGTACTTTATTGATTTTATGATGTAGACATCATGTTTATATTGTTATTATGTTATTCCTGGTATCATGTCTAGGGTATTTTTAATATCAAGCATGATTAAAAGTATGATGCTTCCTATGTTCTTTCTAACATTTACGATTATGATTGATTGTTGGATATTTATTATGTTGCTTAATAGGCATATTATTTTATATCGTTATTGCTTGATCACCTTTTATTGCAGGTTAAAGGGAATTGGTATTTGCAATCACGCTTAATAAGATATTAATAATCTTGTTAGGGCTAATTTGATTATAATTCAAGTGATCACCAATAATAGTTTATTTGTGCATTAAATTCAACCAACATAGATTAAACAGGTTTAGGGTTAATCTATTGATTGTATGTTAATTAGAAAGCGCACATGAATACGATCAGAATAAAGTAGAGGCCTATTATTAGGGCATGTTCAATCTCTTTTAGGTTGGATTTGTACCATCATCCCTGAACCCTTATTTGGTTCATGACCTTATGGAGTTGGCGATCTCTTGGATCGTTAAGGGGTGTAACCTTCACCTCGTGAACGGTTTACAAGTTCCTTAAAAACTTGTTGGCGACTCTTTTGCTCTATCTTCTTCCCTTTTGGACGCCACCGTACTTTAGTGTATGATCACAGTGGGGTTCGAGCTAGTGGGATTTTTAAAGGCTTGAAATTATTCCCTACACATTGGATGCAACCGTTCTTGGGTGGATTTATTCCACAATTTTGAGGGACCTTATGCACACAATTATGGAACCTGATTCGACGGCAATGGAGGCTTGGGATACACTCAAAAACATATTCCAAGACAATCAAAATTCCCGTGCCGTGACTCTTGAACATGAATTCTCTAACACTGATATGGAGGATTTCCCTAACGTCTCGGTGTATTGTCAACGACTCAAGAGTCTCTCCGGCCAATTGAAAAATGTTGTGGCACCGGTGGATAACAACAGCCTTGTCCTTCAATTGGTCTCCGGTTTAACCGAACCGTACAATGGGGTTGCAACTTTGATAAGGCAAAGCAATCCTCTTCCTCAATTTTACCAAGCCCGTTCCATGCTCACATTGGAGGAGGCAGGCTTGGTGAAGAAAGCTGCAACGACGTCGGCTTCTGCTATGATGGTGAGTGCTCCTCGTGATGCTGCCAATTCCGGGGGGGATTCGGGTATGTCTCGGGGCAAGAACAAAAATCAGAAAAAATCGGGTGGTCGCAAACAATCCGGTGGCGGTGGTCGAGGTACCAGTACCGGCGGTAGTGGTGGCGGCCAGAGCTCCAGTGGACAGCAGCCCAGCCGCGGTGGTCCGCAACAACAGCAGCAGGCCTGGGCTGCCCCTCCACCATGGCAGCAGGCGCATCAACCGTACCAACCTTGGGGTTGGGCTCCTTAAGCTGCACCTCCTTGCCCATTTCCCACCCAAGGCTGGGCTCGTCAGCAGGGCCCAATAAGACAACTGCAGGGGGTTTTGGGCCCACGCCCACAACAAGCCTACATGGCTTCTCCGCAACAGCAGTCCATGCCATATTTCTAGACGGATCTTGAATCGGCGATGCACACCAAGACGTTGAGCCAACCCGATCCCTCGTGGTACATGGACACCGATGCAACCTCCCACATGACATCCTCCAATGGTAATATCTCGTCTTATTTTAATTTGAGCAATCATCATAATGGTATTGTTGTTGGTAGTGGTCATACAATTCCAATTCATGGTTGTGGTCATACTACATTGCCTTCCCCAAACCCACCTTTGTCCCTTACTAATGTCATTCATGCTCCCAAAATAATTAAAAATTTGTTTTGTGTTAGGAAATTTACCAATGATAACTGTGTGACCGTTGAGTTTAACCCTTATGGTTTTTATGTGAAGGATTATCGGACGGGGATGTCAATAATGAGATGTGATAGCCAAGGAGATCTTTATCCCCTCACTACCACTTTCGCAAATTCAACTCCATCAACCTTCACAGCTTTAGCTTCCTCACTTTGGCATGATCGATTGGGACACCCGGGTCCTTCTATTTTAAAGGCTCTTCGTAGTAATAAAAGCATTGAATGTACTCGTGATTCTAGTGCTAGTATTTGTCATTCTTGTGTACTTGGTAAACACATTAAAATGTCGTTTATTTCATCGAATTCTAGTACTTTTATGCCTTTTGATATTATTCATAGTGATTTATGGACATCTTCTGTTTTAAGTTCTTTGGGTCATCGTTATTATATGCTTGTATTGGATGATTATTCGAAATTTTTGTGGACCTTTCCCTTAGCTAAAAAGTCGGATGTGTTTGACAAAATTTTAGTTTTCCAAGCATTTATTCGTACCCAATTCGAACGACCTATTAAAACCTTTCAATGTGATAATGGGCGGGAATATGATAATGGTTCTTTCTGGGCTTTATGTGAGTCTAATGGCATGTCTTTCCGTCTTTCATGTCCCCATACCTCTTCACAAAATGGTAAGGCCGAGAGAAAAATTAGATCATTGAATAATATCATTCGTACTCTCCTTGCTCATGCTTCTTTACCCCCGTCATTTTGGCATCATGCTGTGCAAATGGCAACATATCTCCATAATATGCTACCAAGTAAATTTCTAGAATATAATCCAAGTTCTATACCAAAAGGACCCTTCTTACTCTCACTTACGTGTTTTTGGGTGTTTGTGTTATCCCTTGATTCCGTCTACCACCATTAACAAACTTCAACCTAGATCAACACCGTGTTTTTTTTGGGATTTCCGCCGAATCATAGGGGTTACAAATGCTTTGATTTATCTTCTAATAAAATAATTATTTGCCGGCATGTTATGTTTGATGAGAATATTTTTCCTTTTGCAAATTTGTATACTCCCTCTTCCCATGATTATGACTTTTTGGGTGATGGACTCACCCCATATGTTGCTCATCATTTGCAATCTTCTGGGTTGCCCTCTACGGCCCCCTCTCCTACTCCATTTACACGAACTGGGCCTCCCTCTCCTTCCTCTCCTCCAAGCCCAGTTCGGCTCCCCTCTCTTTCCTTTCCTCTAAGCCCAGTTCGGCTCCCCTCTCTTTCCTTTCCTCTAAGCCCAGTTCGGCTCCCAAGTCCTTCCCCATTCTCTCCTAGCACGCAAGTCACTGGTGGGCAGAATAGGGCCCCGCCGGACCGTGGGCCTGTTCAATCAGCCACGGCCCAGTTGAGTCCTACCCAACCAGTTGACCCAAATACCTCCACGGCTCCTCTCCCACCTAACTCATATCCACAACCCTCCTCTTCTACTAGTGTAACTCGTGGTCAAAATGGTATAGTCAAGCCCAACCCGAAATATAAAAATTTCAGTGCTATGACGACTAATGTTACGAAATCCCTTTTCCCCGTAACCCCATTTCTGTTCTTACTGACTCGAATTGGAAACTGGCCATGGATGATGGATATAATGCTCTTATTAAAAATAAGACGTGGGAGTTGGTGCCCCGTCCGCCTGATGTTAATGTTATTCGTTCTATGTGGATTTTTACTCATAAGGTGAAGTCTGACGATTCTTTTGAGAGGCATAAAGCCCGTGTTGTAGGTGATGGCAAAACACAACAGGTTGGCATTGATTGTGGGGAGACTTTTAGTCCGGTTGTCAAACCGGCTACTATTCGGACTGTTCTTAGCCTTGCTTTATCCAAGTCTTGGCCTATACATCAGCTTGATGTCAAGAACGCCTTTTTACATGGTGAGCTTAATGAGACAGTATATATGCATCAACCTCTTGGTTTCCGTGATCATACTCACCCTGATTATGTATGTTTGTTACGAAAGTCTTTATATGGTCTTAAGCAGGCACCCCTGGCATGGTATAAGAGGTTTGCAGATTTTGTTGCTTCTATTAGTTTCACTAATAGTAAGAGTGACAATTCTCTATTTATTTATCGGCAGGGGAAGAATGTGGCTTATTTGCTATTATATGTTGATGACATTATTCTTACTGCTTCTTCTGATACTCTGCGACGTTCTATTATGTCTCTTCTTAGCTCGGAATTTGCTATGAAGGACTTGGGTCATCTTAATTATTTTCTTGCCATAGCAGTGACAAGACATAAGGGTGGATTATTTTTGTCACAACGCAAATATGCAGAGGAAATTATTGACCGAGCAGGGATGGCTTCGTGTAAACCTTCGGCTACACCTGTTGAGGTGAAACCGAAGGACAGTTCTACAGGTTCTCCTTGTGCCGACCCTACATTGTATCGTAATCTTGCAGGGGCCTTGCAATACCTCACATTTACTAGACCGGATATATCATATGCGGTCCAACTGGTTTGCTTACATATGCATGATCCGAAGGAGAAGCATATGCCTGCTCTCAAACGGGTTATTCGTTATGTACAGGGCACTATTGATCATGGTTTGCATCTGTATCCATCTTCTATTTCTTCTCTTGTCTCATATACAGATGCAGATTGGGCCGGGTGTCCGGATACGAGACGCTCCACATCCGGACATTGTGTGTATTTGGGTGATAATTTGATTTCTTGGTCCTCGAAACGACATGCTACTCTATCTAAGTCTAGTGCTGAGGCAGAGTACAGGGGTATTGCTAATGTAGTTTCCGAGTCGTGTTGGCTTAGAAACTTAATTACTTTTGGAGTTACATTGTCTGATTAAGAAGGCAACCTTGGTATACTGTGATAATGTGAGTGCTATTTACCTTTCGGGTAATCCGGTACATCATCAGCGTACCAAACATATTGAGATGGACATTCTTTTCGTTCGTGAGAAAGTGGCTAGAGGTGAGGTCCGAGTCCACCTTGTTCCATCTAGGCACCAAATTGCGGACATCTTCACGAAAGGACTACCACGGGTATTATTTGAAGATTTTCGAGATAGTCTAAGCGTCCGTCCTCCTCCCGCTTTGACTAAGGGGGTGTGTTAAGATATATTAGAATAATATATCATTGACTTTGTATATTCTAGTTCCTATTATTGTGCTTCGTATATAGCTGTTTCCTATATTGTAGCTAGATTAGTGCCTTGAGATAAGGCTAGTATATTGTATGTATTGATAGGATCATGGAATGGAAAAGCCACGGAAATAGTTTCCTTCAATACATCCATTACCATCCACCTACCCCATGTACATTAATCTGTTAATTTGATTATTTCCATGTAATATTCAAGTGCTCAACTTGAATTAATATTTAATGAAAACCATTAATCCGTAGGACTATTTTTGACAAGATGGATGGATTATTGGCTCATTGCCTTTAATAATGTAATTGTATTGGCTTTGATTAGCCAGCGTGCACCATTGTTGGGTCCATGAGATCGTATTTTGCAGCAATGGATTAGTATAAGTTGCATTAGATGTTAAATCGACACATCAATGTAGACAAAGACGACTTTGAGCAATTTGTTACAGATATTGAAGAGTTGCAGTAATTTTATTAGTATAAGTTTGGCCTCGCCCTACCTTCAGCAGCTTTGGGGGATCTCTACCATACACCACCTTGAATGGGGTCGTTAACCCGGTTGATTCATGGTAAGAGGTGTTGTAAGTGAACTCGGCCAATGCAGCCACTTACCTAAGCTACTCAACCCTAACCTTCTTCCCCATTTTTATATATAAATAAGCATCCAAAATAAGTGAAGTCGTCCTAAGAAGGTAAAATCAAATCAACGTCATTTGATATATACTTCTCCCACATAACACCTCTTATGGGCTTTGTTTTGATGTTGTTGGATGATTGTTATGCCTTCATAAACAAATGACCCTTAACTTGAATCTGCACGAACTCAAAGAATCGGGTCATTGTACGTAATGCCGACATCATCCAGTTAAAGAAAGAGAGAAAAAAAATTAATATACATACAAAACTCATCCTGTTTAAGAAAGAGAGAAAAATTAATATACATACAAAAATCAATAATCAGGAATATGGCTTTTCTACCATCTTAAAATTTAGAAACTCTCTTTTACTATATTTACAATATAAAATGCTCACTTTTTTCTACCATTTTCTTCTCTTATTAAAACAATTGTTGAAATTATTTCATTGCAAAAAATAATGATAAAACTGACACTTGACAAAACTAAATTTTTTATTTTTATAATTGGGTTCAAATAACGTGAAACAAATTATATTTAAATTATTAAAATTAACAAATTACGTAAAATTAACTATCTGTTATATTGCACATTGTTAATACATATAATTGTCCTTTATATATATATATATATATATATATATATATATATATATATATATATATATATATATAATTTCCCTTTTCTTCATTTTCCCTTCCCACTCTGAAAAGTTAATTTTCTTACAAAATAAAAATCAGTGGTTTAAATTATATAATTATTAAATTTCTTAAACAAAAGACTTAAATTGTGAATTAAGAAGTGTAATTACCACCATTTTGCATTGTAAATGAACGGATGATGTATGTAGACTTACAGACTAAATATGAATTAAAAAGTAAAAGTATTATACAATATTGAAACATTATTAATATCAATCAACATAAATAATATCCCTTTTGAATTATATAAGTTTAAAAATTTTTGAAACTACATTTTAAAATGGAAAATTTGTCAAGAATAATACCAGATCTTCCAAAAATGAAACCACCTTTTGTTTATTTCAAAATAATACCACCTTTAATGCCTATCTGCTATAAATGGAACAAAAAACCGGTGACCTGTTTTACAAGTAGCAATTGACACGTGTCATATTTTGATTGACCAAGGTTTTTTAAAAACATTTGTCTTTAACAATAATGATTTTAAATTAAAATTATAAAATATACATATTAAAAAAAAAGAAAACTGAAAAAAA
Organism: Chenopodium quinoa; assembly: GCF_001683475.1. NCBI lineage: Eukaryota > Viridiplantae > Streptophyta > Magnoliopsida > Caryophyllales > Amaranthaceae > Chenopodium > Chenopodium quinoa. The sequence goes on from NW_018745461.1 coordinate 1,336,256, forward strand.
AAAAAATTCTCCCTACCCAACCCCTGTCGGCCACCGAACCACCACCAACATACCACTGCCCACAGAAAACCACCCCATCCCCTACCCCTTTCCGTTCTCAGCCCCCTCTCTTATTTCTTTTTTCGATTTTGGCCACCTTTACCTTTTCCCTTTTCGTTTCCGACCCCTCCTTTCCCCTTTTCCGATTCCCTTTCCCCTTTTAAGATTTCAGCCACCCTCCCATTCCCTTCTCTAATTTCAAGCCTCCCTTCCTTTTACTTTTCCGATTTTATCCCATCCTCCCTTTTCGCTTTCCGCTTTCAGTCCCCCTCCCCCTTCCTCTTCACACAACCATAAGTTTCGATAGGTTAAGGTTAGTTTCGGCCTTTCGGGGAGGTGGTTTAGTAGTTTTCAGTAGATAAGGGTTTCGGGAGGTTGTTATCAAGATGAGGGATCCGGAAATGGGGAAGGAAAGGGGAGAAGGAGCTGGAAAATGGGAGATAAGAGGGCCCGAAAGTAAGGGATGGTGGTTTCCGATGAAAGGAGGATGTGGCTCTGTAGGGAAACCATTTTTTTAAAAAAAAATCAAGGTTTTTTTTTTTTTTACATATTTTAAAATCAAAATTATTAAAAAAATAAATTAGCCAATGAAATTGTGACACATGTCACTGGTAACCTAATTAACAAGTTACCAACAGGTCACGTTCCATTTATAGAAGAACCATGTGAAAGGTGGTATTATTTTGAAATAAACGAAAGGTGGTTTCATTTTTGGAAGATGGCTGAAAGGTGATATTATTCTTGGCAAATTTTCCTTTAAAAATAGGAAAAATACACATTAATAATCTCAATTATTGCCGATTTATTTCAAATAATCCCAACTAAGATTTATTTTTTAATAATCCTAACTATGTCCTGACTTGGCCTCCATTAGTCCCAAAAACAAAGGGTACATTATTATTTTTTAAATGCTACATGTCAGCCCATGATTGGCCTAATATTAAAAAAAAACATTTAATAATCCTAAGTATAAGCGATTTAATTCTAATAATCCCAACTAAGGTTGATTTTTTAATAACGTAACTTTGGGGTCAGTTTGCCACTAGTAGTCCCTAATAACTAGTAACCTAATAAATAGGTTAATTTTTTTTACAAAAAAAATTTAATTACATATGTCGCATTTCTATTGGTCTAGAAAAATAAAGGAAAAAGTTTAAAAAAATAATTTTTTTTTTTTTGATTAAAAAAGATAAGCCTAAACACCAGCCCTTCCCCCATCAGCACCTCCACCGCCCAGCTTAATCTCACCGGGTCGTCGCTCATCAACCATCCTAGTCGTGGACCCTCCCATTCCCTAATCCACCTCCCAATCTCTCAACAATAAACCAAATCAAAATGAACCGGCGCAGGAGAGGCGTTTTTTGGAGTGAGAGTATAAGGCATTTTTAAAACAAGTTACCAATTTTACGAATTGGTAAAAGGCTTGTTTTAAGAAGATGAGGGTATAAGGTAGGATTGTTTTGGGATTTCGAATGGGATTATTTTGGGATTTCGAAAATGTGGGATTATTTTGAGTAAAAAAGGCAAATGTGAGATTATTTTGAGTAAAAAAGGCAAATGTGGGATTATTAGTTTCCAATTTTCCAAATGAAAACCCTTCAACTCCAAACATCAAATCTATTTTCATTTTTTTTTCTACGAGAAACTAAATTATTATGTTCTACTCAGATCCGAAAAGGAACTGAACTGTTTAAAACCCGTTTTTTGGAAACCGAATACTGACCTGACCTAATTTTTTCAAACCCAATATTGAACTGACCGAATTTGTGCAAACCGTTACTAACCCGACCCGTTATCAAGCCAAACTGTTACAACCCGAAACTGAAAGCAACCCAAACCGATTACATTTAAACCCAATAGTAACCCAACCCGTTTTAAACCGAAAACCGTTAAAACCCGATAAAAATCCAATAAACCTAAATCGTTCCAACCCGTAACATGTTGTGACCGAACCAGTTATAATCCGTAACTCGTTGTGACCCAACCGTTTACGACCCGTAACCCGTTGTGAACAAACCGTTTAAACCCGTAACCCGTTATGACTGAGTCATTTACAACCTGTTATCCAATATGTTTATGATCTAATCTTTTTCAACCCACTACTCGATAAACTCAACTTATTTATGACTTGACTTGATTATAACATGACTCGTTCCTACCCGTTATCTGACTAATTCGACTCGATAATCATCCGACTCAATTTTAACCCGATATGATTTGATTAGAAACCCGCTTCAAATTGGGTTAACTCGTTTTCAAACCAACCAAGTTCAATCTAAACCGATTATAACCTGAAACAATAATGTTTGGACCCGATTTCACCCGATCTGTTTTGAACCGAAATCCATTTTCAAACCGACCCAGTTAAACCCAAACTGATTATGACCCGAACCAATTACGACCCGTCCTGATTAAGACCCGAACTGTTTTTAACTGAAACCCACATTAAACGGGCTAAACTCGTTTTCAAACCGACTCGGTTCAACCCAAATTGATTATGACCCAAAACGACTAGAACCCGACCCGATAAGGACCCGATCCGAATAGAAACTGCAATTAAAAAAACCAAACCGATCTAACCTGATAATTTTCAAAACCGACCCAAACCGACCCGTTTATTATTTCAATCCGTTATAAACCGACCTATTATAACCCAAAACTGATAAACCCAACCCAAACCTGAACTGTTTAACCGAATTGACGCCCCTACTCTCAAGTCTGAATGCAAAGAAGTAACATACATTTTCTTGTTTTGGTTTAGAGATGATGGGATTGTAAAGTGTAAAAAAAAAAAAAAAGCAAAGAGATAGATGTTGATATGTAATGTGATGATCAGAGAAGCACATGCAATTCCCCAACATTAACAGTTCACTTTTAATCCCATCTTTTTTTAACGACCTTTCAATTTCATTATTTCCTCCTTTCCCACTTCATATGTATACCTTTATTATATATTTATGCTTGTTCATATAATCTTATCTTGACATTACCACTTATTCTAAGTAAGGCCCCATGTTTGATCTTCACTATTCTTGAAAAGCAGTTTGAAATTAATTCGCTTGTACTGATCTATAAGATAAGATGGTATGAGTTTGGAACTAAGAATGAAATTGCGATTATATGAGTGTTAAACTTGACTCTTAATACCATGCATGCATTTGTTTGATTTTGTTTAAGAATAAGTACTTTTCTTTTATTTGGCGCAGGTTGAAGGCTTGGTATATGCTATCTCCGCCTTGAGTTTATTATGATAACCTTAACTACTTTATGATTTAAGGTTTAGGTTTACAAATCAAAGTTTTTTATATGTTTATTTTTTAGTTTTAATCATTCCAAACACATATCTTACATCTTCATTACGTGAATCTAATCCTTTTTATTTTTCTTTGAAAACAACGACCCATTGAATAAAGAAAAAGGAATACATAATCTACATTTAAAAATAAAAATGGGTCGTTGTTTTCAAAATAAACATTCTAGCCGGAATACATAATCTACATTTAAAAATAAAAAATAAATTACATAATTTCTTTTAAATAATTTATTTAAAAAAAAAAAAAAAACCTAACAAAATCCATCATTTTGTCTTTTGATTAGGTAAATCATCAATCTTGCCCTAATCAACAGTAATAAACATGTCATACCTTCTAAAAGCCAGCCCTCATTGATAGAGAAAGGTATATTGATTTGGCCTCTTTCCAAATTTTCTGGCTCACTTAACTTTTTTCTTGTGATGAGCTGACTCAAACCACACCTAAACCAATTATTGAGTACATATACACACTACACCCTTTAGTTAAGACATAATTAGTATCGAATTTTTTCCATCAATTATTTTCAGCACAAACATACATACATAATCCAATTGCTTGGTTATTGCTATCTTAATTTGCATTTCATGACTCATTTAATTATATCATGTCATTAGCTCATAATTGTCAATCTTAAATTTGGTCCTAACAAATTCTACAGCATTTGATCATTTGGTCACACGATTCTCTGTATATAATTGACAAAAATTGACACAAAGTCTTCGATAGTAGATGTATATACGAATAATATACGAGTTTGATGTGTCGGCTATTAAATACGTAGTATAATTATCTACCCTTTTTTAGACAAGAAATACATACTTCGTGCATTTGTACTCAATAATTATGACTAGTACAATAAACAAAACATGGCTTGGAAGTTGGAACTTAAGGTTTTGCCAACTACATCGATCCTAAGTTAGGACAAATTGTTTACTAGATTTGTTATTGGGGACTTAAATACTCCATAATAAGCGATTAGACCTTCATCCAATTTCACATGTTTAATTTGCGTCCTAATTTACAATATGTTTTTTTGGTGGACATAAAACAAACAAATAAATAAATACAAAAAAATATCCTTGCATTTTTTTATAGCAATATTATTGTACATGTAGATTTGCACCTTTCTTTTTATCAACGAACTTATCTTGACAAAGATATTACATTTATATGATTTGAATTGATATAATTAATTAAGTACAAAAATTAACACAAAAAATCTACTTAAATGAACCTCTTACAAAGAAAATACTCAACTCAGGCCCTTCAGAATAATCAGGATTAATCATATACAATGCCTCAGAATCCTTAGACCCTACAACTCTATCAAATCTTGCTCTCAAATAAGTAAATTGATCACCATCATCTTTCTCAATCTTCTCATCACCATCACCACCACCACCATCGTTACGATGATCACGACTACGACGTTGTTGCTGATCATTAGGTGAAGGAGGTAAAACTCCGGCACCCATAGACACACCGTGAAGCATTTGCATAACATGGACTTCATCGTCGGACAATTGAGTCCTTCTAATGGAGTACCCTACTTTCCTACCATTACAATAAATAGCCCAAACAAATTCTTCCATAACCTTTTTTTTGTGTGTTTTAGTCTCACTTTCTAGGGCAACCCTTAAAATGTCACATGACATTTCTTTGTAAAAAGTTGAACTAAGGATAGGTAGCTCAATCATAAAGAAAGGTATGCTATGAGGGTTTTCTTGGATGGCTAGGGTTATACGACCTCGCCTCGTGCCAAAGAGGGTGATGATGGTTGCATGATCGGATATCATGGGACGGCGAAGGTGGTGGGACTTCGCGAGTAGTGCCACCACCTTACACCCGGATGTAAGGAGGGGGAACAACTTGAACATCTTTAAAAGACCGCCTTTAGAGGAGGAGGGTTTTTTAGAGGTTGATTTTTTGGATGAAGTTTCATAATTAGGGTTTGTGTTACGTAGGAGTGAAATTAAGGAAGATGGATTTTGGAGTTTTTTTAATGGAATTGAATAAATGGATGGCATTTTATTATATTTTTGGATTTTTTTAATGATGAAGGGAGGAATATTAGCAATAATAATAAGGATATATAGGGAGTTTATTTAATTGTTAGTGATAAAAATGAAGTTCTAAGATTGTGGATCAATTATGATTTATAACTTTGTTTGTAGGAGAAGGGAGAGGTATGTGCCAAGGACATATAATTGAATTTTTTTTTTAATTTTTTTTTTATTATTATTATTTAATGAGAGGACCCTCCTCTTGTATTAGAGTTCATACATGCTAAAACTAGAAAGTTGGCCATACAGTGTTTTCTTTCTTTATTTCCTTTTTTTTAAAAAAATAATAATAGAGACATAGTCCACAGTTCCACTACCACATAGAGTATGTGTTAAGAAAGAAAGTGAATGAAAATTATAAAATATTTGAGCACCATTAACACCCTCCTTATCGATCGATCAGTATATGCATATAAGTTTTGTGGGTAATTATTAAATACATTAATATTTAATAACTATTTTTCTTTTGAAAGAGTGAGACTAGGCCGTCTCATATTCTATTATTATAATTTTTTTACTTATAAGGGTATTATTGATCAAATTTTACATACATCAATCTTTACTTAAAAGGATGTTATTGATCAAAATTTTATATATATCAATCTACAAACATGTTTAATTAAAATAGAACACTTTAATAAAAAAAAAAGGGAGTAGCAATACAATCTTATGGCAGTAAGGGTCTGTTCTCATACGTTTATTTTCAGTTCAGTTCAGCTCCTAATTTCCTTCTCTTATAAAATATTCATTTTATTTCAGCTCAGTTAAGTTAAGCTCAATTCAGTTCAATTTAGCTCATTATTTTAGTCTACAAAAACAAGCCCTAAGAAGCACATGTAAACACTCAAGAGTCAAGACTAAACTAACAGACCATGCATGTGCCCTCGATCAGTGCGTATTTAGAGGTAGTGACCACTTTTTATTTCTATGGGACCTTCAGATCAATTTTTTCATATTTTATTTGTTACAAGTATATATTTATATATGCACCTAACAGCAACATTCTATTGTACTCGTAATTTATTTTGTGAGTTTTTTAGACTTGATTTCTTCCAGTTTCAAGGAGTAGTATTGTGCATTCGTTCAAAGTTTTATGATAAAGAGAAAATTCCAAGTATTGTCCATCTTAAGTTGATGTTTCTGATCTCTAATATGACAAAGAGAGTACATACATATAATCAACTTTCATAACTTCCAATTCCTCCTAAAGGCTATATATAACACAGCTCCATACTCGGATTAGATATAAGCAACTATTGGGAGCAATAAACAGCTCCATAGAAGGATATAAAGATTATAAACAGCTTTGGGTATAAATTACTCCCTCTGTAATTTATTACTTGCTTCATTTTTTTTTTATGTGCGTAGCTTAAGAAGGAATAATTTAAAGTAGTAAAATATGATGGAAGTGTATGTGGCTGATTAAAGAGTAAAAAAAAAAATCTTACGTATAAAAGCGAGTATAAGTGAGAAGAAGAGAGAATACGAAAAATATCAATATATAACAAAATACTAAAATCTAATATATATATATAAAAATAAATAGGCATTTTTCGAGAGCATTCGATGCGCCACATAAAAATAAAGTATTATTTTGACCGATGAAATTTTAGATTAATAATTTATTTTAGAATTAAAAAATTCACTCGCCACCTAAGAAAAAGTGACGAATAAGATTTAAGAATTTTGCCACATAGATAAAAATAACGAATTGTGAAAAATTAAAATTTAATTATTTAAAAAAACTAATAATTATCTTTTTTACATATATGGATGTAAATCTTTTATCGTAAATATCTTTAATCTCTCCCTAGCAAATATTATAAAAATTAGATATTAAAAATGTACTCATCGAAACGAATAAAATTAAATCTCATATCACTATATTTTTCCTTATATACAAAGAAAAATTTAGAAGATTCCCCCTTTTTGCGCCATGTAAAATAAATAAACCTACAAAAGATAACTTTAATGTTAAATTTTTTTTAAAAAAATTATCTTATGATATTAGGAATTTTATTCAAATATCCGATGAATGATCTTTATATAAAAAAATCTTAAATTAATTAAAAATATTTATTAGAACCGTGCACCGCACGGGCTTATATCTAGTAAACACTAAGCTAGAATAACACGTATTATTTTCTGTAGTTTTTTTCCCTCCAAAAACCATTTCTAAAAAAATTCATATAATATCTACTTATAGGACATGTTAACCATTTTTAAAAAAAATTATAAATAAATAAATAATTATTATTTTACATATAAATTTAGTTCATTGATAAATATCTACTTATATGATATTAGTAGTACAAATATTTATTTAACCTCTTTTTTTTGTTTTTTTTTGTCAAATTGGTTTATTAAGTGTATAAATTTTATTTTTGATACTTTAATATCAATCAATAACTATATACTAAAAGATACACTAACGTTGACACATGTCATTTCTTAGTGTATTCTAAGATTTTTTTTTTTCTTGAAAGAAACCTATTAAAAAAACAAATTTCCGTAAACTTATAAGGTATAATTACTTAAACAAAATAAAAATGACATATCTTTAACACAAAAATATTTAGCTATAAAAAAACATTCTTAACATAATTTTAATAAGGGCTGGAGCACATTTACTTAATTTTAATTCAGTTCAGTTCATCTCCAATCAATTCAGTTCAGTTCAGTTCATCTCCAATCAGTTCAGTTCAGCTTCTAATTTCCTTCTCTCATTAAATATTCATTTCAGCTCAGTTCAGTTCATCTCAGCTTCAATCAGTTCAGTTCATTTCAGCTCAATTCAGTATATGTGAACAGGGCCCTAATTTTTTCGTCATTTTATATTCACATAGCTTTCGTAATCCTTTATTTTGACCAAAATTTGTCAAATATATTTTTAGATTTTATTTTGTTAATAAAAAAACTAATCTTTTATTAATTCATATATCGCCCGGGCCCAAAAACTAGTTTTAATTTATGGAAAATGTTATACATAGCTATAGGGGATAAGCATTTAATATACTCTAAAAAATTGTTTAAATTTTAAAAATCATGACAAAAACACACTAATTATACCAATTTACTCGTGTTTTGGTCATAAATTCCTAATTTTCAAGAGTATATCTAATGCTTATACATAGGCCTATGTATAGCATTACCCTTAATTTATATTACGTATCTAACAACGTTTAGCAATTTTAACAATATAATGTAGTTATTTCAAAAAAAAAAAAAAAAAAAAAAAAAAGAATGTAGTAGCAGCGCAGTAGTCAATAAAAGTGTTATGTAAAATGTACTAGTTGCTGGTTTGTTAACTTATCAGATTGCTAAAATTTGTTGTCTTGATCCTTTAACTCAAATTTACAAACCTTCATCTTACTTAAAAAAAAATAAAAAAATTCCCACCCTACAACAATTTTTTTTTTTTTTTGGCCCACCCTACTACATTTTACTTCCTCTATTTTATTTTATCTTTCAGTTGCAACACTTCTCTTTTCACGCTAAATCCTTTAAAGTCCATCGTTGCTGCCCCCAAAAGAAACTAAAGATGACTACAATGATCGCATTCCTCAACATGAGACATTTGTTGCATCACAATTCACAAGAAACATACTCTACTACTCACAATTCCAAGAATAAACGGATTAGAAAAACAAAAACAGTACTCCCTCCGTCCCCAAATTACATTCCTACTTCTCTTTATTATGTGCGAGAAGTAGGATTGTAATTTAGGGACGGAGGGAGTAATCATAAATCTAGGAGCATGCACAACAAACCAAGTTACAAGGGTAGCATAAAAGGTAGGGTAGATATTGATCACAACACAGAGAATACTTCAACTTAGTGAGATTAACCAGCTTAGTCAGATTAACAAGCAGAAGATGTCTCTATCTTAGCTTTCAAATACTTCAACTCCTTCTCGATTTCTGTCATTCGAACCATCAAAGCATGCATGTCTTGCCCTTTGAAAGTTTCCTTGCTAACTGGCATAGAATCATCCTTCTTCAAAGAAGGATAGTTGTTGGTGGACAACATTTCTTGGGAGATGCTAGGATCAGGCAAGTCCTTCAATGTCAGATTATAATCAACCATCCTTGAATCATTACTCTACACAATAAAATCAAGAATGTTATTCCAAACCGATAAAAATCACAAACAAAAGTATCCTTGAATCATTACTCTACACAATAAAATCAAGAATGTTATTCCAAACCGATGAAAATCACAAACAAAAGTATTTAAATGATTCAAAAGTCTCAATTTCATAACTCATGCAGGCTCCAAGATTCAACTAGTTCACAGGGCAGGGGGAGATTCCTTTAAAACAATTGACGAAACTCAAGCATATACCAACAGAATGGTTTCAACACAACATATCTGGTAGCCTGGTACCCCACAGTAATTCATTAAATACCATAGAGAGGGAGTGGATGGCAAATGTTAAAGTGTATGAAGTATGAACTAAAAAAAACTGATTCCAAGGAAAAGAGTTTGCATGGTTATCTTTTGCAGGTATAAATTTCATATCTATCTTTAGAATTGCCCTCACTCTTCTTTTCTCGAAGCAAAAGTTGCTTCTAATTCGAGCTTTATGTGGAGGTCAATTTTGAGTGTGAAGGATGTGATTGAAAAAGGACAAGGAAGAGTGTTGGGTCCGAGAGCAGCATTCACATCTGAACAACCCATGGGTACAAAAGCTACCTGATTTTCGTATTATGTCACAGAGGGGCGTAGGAGAAAACATCCCAAATTTTGTCAATGAGCTATGGGATGATAAGAGATGGAATCTGGCCATGCTTAGTGAGCTGTTCAACCAGAGGGAAGTAGTCAATATTAGCAGCATTCCTATTCCAATTTTTGATGAAGGGGATGCCTGGACGTGGCATTATTTGAAGGATGAAAATTACAATGTAAAAAGTGCGTATAACTTGATGATTGAGGAGGAGGAGAGGGGATGAGCTTCTACTTCAATAGGAAGGAGTGAGTTCTAGTGGAAGACTATTTGGCATGCTCACATTCCGCCAAAAGTGAATTATTTTTCAGTGGTGTTGTGTTAAGGACAGCCTCCCTACTTGAAGTAATTTTGCTGCAAATGTGTGGGGAAGAGGATGAATCAGTTTTGCATATGCTGCTATTGTGCCCGACTGTAGGAGTGATTTGGAGATATTCAGCGCTATGGTTGGATGTTAAGCTTGGACGGGATGGTGGGTTCAGAGAATGGTGTTCTGCTATGAAGGAAAAGATTAACGAGGCTAGGTGGTGGCCGGTGGGATATGTTTTGGTGTTTGGCTTGGGGAGTTTGGCTGAGACAAAATGGATGGGTTTTTGAAGGTAAAAGGAAGCTGGAGTTGGAAGTCATTCACAAAGCTGCTAGCCTTGTTGGTAAGTATGCTGATGAATTAGAGAAGGCCGTGGTGAAGCAGCCTGTGATTCAGATGGGGTCAGTTTGGAAGTCCCCTGGAAATGGAGTTTATAAGCTCAATACTGATGCTGCTTTCTTCGATCAGCAGAAGCTTGGGAGTGGGGATATCTTGCGTGACAGTGTGTGAGATGTAGTACTGGCTTGCTGCAAGTGTGCTCAAGGTAACTTTGAGGTTGATGTGGGCGAAGCATTTGCAATGAGGCAGAGCTTCAAGGTTGCAATTGAAGCAGGATTCAGATATTTTGTGCTAGAAACGGACAACATCAAGCTATTTCATCATATGAAGAAGGGCATTACTCTTCCAAACGAGCTTGGCAAGTTGGTAAAGGATATTTAGAGGCTTTCGAGAGATTGTGAAAGGGTGTCTTTCTCTTTCATTAGGAGATCGGGTAATGAAGTATCACATTGTTTAGCTAAGTTAAGTTGCAATTTTAATGAGTTTCAAGTTTGGCTTGAAGAGTACCCTCTTGAATTACAAGGGGTCATTTGTAACAATATTGCAAACTTGATGCCTTAATAAAATTTGTGCTTCAGGTTTGTGTAAAAAAAAAAAAAGAATTACCCTGTATTTTGAGCTAAGCAATTATATAGCAATTAGTAAGGTTAAGAATATACCTTTTTCAAAGAACAAGAACACAATTTTTTTAATGCTTTGGAACACTCCTCAGGGTCCTCAAATTGGATGGAGACATTATTGTCATCAATATCAAGATTCCTTCAATAATTAATTCAGGGGAAAAAAAAAGTGTAAAACACCAAAAAAAAATATATATAATCATAAATTTCAAGAATTTAGTGAATAAGTCAAGTGTGATTCATGTTAACACAAGAAATTCAACATAGGAAGGGGTACATTGGCAGCAAATAATGTATAAAATAAAAGAATATTAAGTCAAAATTGCTCAAATACCTGAGTCTCCCAAAAGTATGAAAGAGAGCTCGAAGATTCTCCATTGAGTGATGGCCAGCAAACCACTCACAAGGCACACCCTTAAGAACAATAGTGGGTGGCTTCTCTTGAGACAAAACTGCATGCAAGTAAACACGGGTATTAAGTTCTTTGTGTAATAGGAAAATGAAATTAATTAAAGTAAAGCAATCCAAAGTATTTAATTAAAAAAAGTACCTGACATCATTTCACTCAAATCGTCTTGCATTGCGACTCTACCTTCAAAAAGGGTCCCAAAATATTTCATTGGATAAGCACCTAATTTCTCAAGTAATTTTTTTTTTTTAAATTCTAAATATATCTCTTCCGAGTTTAATTTAGAACCTCGAAAATTAAAATTTCCTTCAGCAATAATTTCAAAGTCATCAATGACTCTGCGAGGAACTAAATAACTAACATCAATGTCCTCATCTGACAAAGGTACATTTTTTGAAAAAAACTTAGATTCACGAAAACCTGTGGCAACCATATCTTTCATAATCCATCCACTAGGAAAAAGATTGTATACCCCCCTGGGCAGCCAAAAACAAACTTTAACTTGATCGCGGGAACCAGCATTAAATCACCTATCGTAATAATTCTTGCAAAATCCAAATATTTGGGGAATGCATTCTCAATTGCAAGAACCTTATCATGATTTCCCTTAGGCAGCATAAAAGATGGAGATAAATTACCTGCATTTAAAAACACCGAATATTAACAACAATATATTGAGCCAGAGTAAGTTTTCAGTGAAAGAAGGAAATCGCCAGTTATAAAAGAAAAAAAAGGTGAACTTTATGATAATTTGTCAAAGCGAAAACATCTATTAGCCATTTCAAAAATCAGGTATTCATGATCATTTGAACTGCAAGTACCAGCAACATGGATATGAGCTGTTGTGTTTATATTTAGACTTCAGTTCACAAGCATTCTCCTTTATAAAGCTAACTTGAATTACCTCCCTCAATTTACACAACTATATAACTTCCTAACCTTCAAAAGATTCTTCACAAATAAAGCAACAATGACATTAAAAAAGATTCTAACCAATCATAAACATCAATTTGCATTCACATACTTTACCATAAACAAGTAATATTGTTTTAAGAAAAAACAACCTTCATTCTCATTTTCCAATTGTTGAATTGTTGGAACCTTATCCTGATTCTCCGGTGAAACCATGGGTATCTTCTCATCAGCAGAACTAACTTGTTTATCTTCCACATTTTCAGTCTTGAGTTCTGAAGCTTCTAATTCATTCCTGAGTTCAACAATATCAGAAACCTCAAAATCAGGTAATAGACACGACTCCCCAGCAGCTTTCTTAACTTCATTCTCATTTCCTACTGTAACAAAAACAAAATCATTTTCAACTATGTCATTCTCATCTTCCAAATTTAGAACCACTGAAGCCCTATTCTGATTTTCCTTGAGTACACCAAATTTTAACAGCCCATCCACATAACAATTCTTGGGTTAAAGAAGGAAATTGCTAGCTATTTTAACAATCATGTACTAGTATTCAAGTTTATAAGTTATATAACTACAAGCATCAGAAACAAGGGATATGACAACGCTATTGTATTTGTATTCAATGCACAAGCATTCTCCCTTATAAAGATAACTTGTATAACCACCCTCAATCCACACAACTACACGACTTCCTAGATTTCATAAGGTTCTTCTCAAATCAGCAATTATAGAACATATGCAAATATAAGCGATCATTACTTTAAGCTTTGTGTTAATCAGAGGCCTGTTCATCATCAACCCAAATCACGAACTTTTAGATGAACCATTGTCATATGAGCATCAAGATCACCAAATGTAAAGGCCTATAAAAAAACCTTTGGCATAGTTGTTGACAACTAGACAAACATAACCTCCGATCCGAATGACATTTACATTATTTTTCCTTTCTTATGCACTCAACAATTCATTGATTCGAAATGTTGATTTTTGGTAATAGAGTTTTAGTTTGATAACATCTTTTAGCTGAATAATGCACTTTTGGGTCTAATGATCATTAGTGAGTAGTCTTGTAAATGATTACAACCCTACATTAGAAATTGTATATTCAAGAATCAAGATTGAGAATTTATTCTACCATAGAGTAACACAAAATAACTAAATTTTAAGAAAATACACATTCATAACTAAATGCAATGAAATTGTTTGGAGAAGCCAAATTAATAGAACAGAGATGGGAAGATTTTCAGCAATCAAGTAAAGCATCCAATTAAAGATATTGAATTAAAACCCATAAAATAAAATAAACCAAAATTTGAATTGATTTAGGAATATAATCACAATACACAGGATGAATTGAATGATACAATTATCAAAGCTAACCTCACAATTCACGGTAGAAAGAGCGACGGCGCAGCTTGTTTACGACGGTAGCGGAGAGGACAAAGGTGGCTGTCAAAGGTTGAGTACGTGTTCGCTACACTATTTCGATATTGGTCACCTATTAAAACATTATGCCTCACGTTTTGACTTTCGCACTATTCACCCTTCTTCTCTTTTGTGATATTAATGAAGAAAAATATAGTCAAACGAAATCTTATAATGTACTCCGTATATTTTTAAAATATTAATTTTTTATGATTTTTATTTATCAATAATTAAAGATATTAATAATTAAATTTGTGCATTAACAAACGTGTCGACTAAAAAAAACAGAAGAAGTATTAGAGAACAATGAAATTTAAATTTGTATGAAAGGGACTAATATATTCACTATTTTGTTTGGAAGGACCTTTTATTTGAAAGTTGTCTAAAAGGACATTATAAATATGTTTTGTTGTTTATAAGGACCTTGACATCGGAATCCGACGTTTAACTTTGATTCTCCGATATTGACCCCCCACGTGCATGTCACATGACATTAAAAAAATTGCCTTCTCCCCTTTTTTCCCCTTTCCCCTCCAACCCTAGCCTTTAAAACACTAGTAAAGTCAAACGGCAGATTCCAATGTTAAGAGGAAAAAACGGGAGAGGGTATTTTTTTAATACCATGTGATGTGACATGCACGTGGGGGGTCAATGACGGAGAATCAAAGTCAAATGCCGAATTCCGATGTTAAGGTCCTTTCAAACAACAAAACATACTTATAAGGTCCTTTTAGACAACTTTCAGCATATAAGGTCTTTTTAGACAAAATAGTAAACATATAAGACTCTTCAAGACAATTTTTCCAACATTGAAACACTTAACAAACGTTAACAAATGTACTACTCTCCTAATCTCAATGGCCAAGTAGGCCCAAGCTATTTTTTTTTGAGGGGATAGGCCCAAGCTATTTCGCACACGTTTCAGCGTAGTTTTCTTTGAGAAAACATTTTTTTCTATTACCAAACATTTTTTTTATTACCAAGCCCAAATCTCCTAAAACTTTTTCATCATGATTTTTGTCTTCTTTTTTTAGGAAAAAAGTTATACATAGTCCTAAATACTACGGAGTAATAAGCTAAAAGAGAAATTCCCTCAAAAAAAAAAAAGTATTGATGAAATATATACTCCCTCCGTCCAAAAAAGAACGACCCATTTAGGTTGATTACGCGGGTATTAAGGAAGTTAAGTAAAAAGAAGTAAAAATATATTGGAAAGATAAATTTAAATGGGCTTTGTAAAAAAAATAGAGAGAGAAAGTAATAAAATAACATGGAAAATCAAATTTTTATATGGGGAAGCTAATTTTGCACAATTATTGTAGCAAATTGGTGGGTGTTTTAATGCAAATGAGTTATTCTTTTTGGGACAAAGTTTTGGCCAAATGGGTCGTTCTTTTTGGGAGTAATATATTCATTAGTTACATTAATTTGCGCATGATTTTATTATACATTGTAAAACTAATACGGAGTACCATATAAGGAAAGATAATTACAAAAAATTTGGAGTATCAATGACAGAGTATTGATAAATTAAAAAAAATACTTAAGGCAAAGTCTTAAAACCTTCATTTTTTTTGTTAAAAGTATAACTATTTAACCACTACTCTGTGATACAATTTTGTTTATTTCATTGTAATAAATAAAACAATTGATTTTTTGGATTTGATTAATAAGTAAAATAGCAGGGGTCATGCCTCTTTCATAGGGTCATTGGTTAAGATCTTCTGTTAAATACGAGTATGGGCTATATTCGTCACCAATAGAGAAAGCGCACATCCACTTTATAAGTTTTAGGAGGTTTTATCCCAAAATCATATGACAATAGGAGAAGTAGTCTCTAGCCTTACATACAATGATTAACTCTCTTTTTTTTTTCTCAATGTTAAACACTTATTTGTGTTGTTTAAAAAATATACACTTCTAACATCTACCCTAGTGAACTTATGGAGTTTTTTTTTTTTTTTTTTTTAAAATGTTAATTAACACTCGGAAGTAGAACTCATGTGAAAAATGGAGATATTTCTAAGATTCCAATTAGTAAAAGTCTTTGTTTGACGGTCTTGCCTTGTTGACTAGGAAATTGCATTAATTTGCCCAATGACCCAAATCTTAATCCACCTCTTCAGTCTCACTCAATCTTATAATAGTAATGATCATTCTAATTGAATTGACGATGATTTGATCCTTTTATTCCACTAATACATACTATAATTATTGTGTGCATCAAGTTGTTAGAAATATTCCTCTTTCTAAATTGATTGTAATAATTTGATTTTTACAGTGTTTTACATGTCTTAAGTATGGCCATTCACATTAAAACGATTGTTGTTATGTAAAACAATTGTTATTTAGTGAATTGTTATTAGGACTATATTTAATTATAAAATTCAAACATCAAATTTTATATGTTTCATTTATAAACAATACATTAATACATAATCACATATATTAATGATCAAAGTCATGTATTGAAAAATAATTAAGTCATAGTAAAACAATAAAGCCTATCATTCAAATGCCCTTGGACTCTTTCGGAAAGAGATTTTCATCCCCCCCCCCCATTTCTTGTTTTTTCCTTTGACAGTCTTAGATCGAAAATACGAAATTCAATGTGATTGATCTATTAGAATTCACACTATGATAAAAAGGTAAAAATAATAAATTAATAATATACACAACCCTAATAAGATTGATAATCACCATTCACATTGTTACTCGCCCCACACACACACAATGTAAAGATAAAAAATTTGCCTTCAATGTAGGCAATGCACACAATTGATTAAATGAAAATAGAAAAGTACATGAGATGCACCATAACATCATGTAGGGAAAGTCATAAGAAATTTCCCCTAATTTAAAGGCAATGATAATTGAAAAGTACAAGAACAATATAATGTTGGGTTGAGTTATTTGAGTACACTTGAATTGGTGGCCCATTTAAAGCTAATAGTCAATGGGAAACCGAAAGACTTCCAAGTAAACCAGCTACTTGGGTTAGGTAAGCAGTTGGTATTCAATTTCAACACCAAATACACATCACTTTCTTGAGTTTCTCTTATTACTTGCCTCAATATTATTTAATTAACCATCATTTTTCAACATCATTATATATTATTTTTACCAATTTTCGGTCTTATTAGTATGTCATTTGTGCTATTCGAGTCTTGGCTTTTTAAAAAGTTGAGTATGATTTTAGCTTTTGTTGTAAAAAGTATATATATCGAGTATTATAAATGTGGAAGTTGTTACTTTAAGGAAAGATATAGAAGTAATAATATATTCGAGATGGTGTTAGGATACTATGGAGAAAAAAAAAAAAAAGAACAACAACAGTTGCATAGTGTATTCATGTTGACAATAGTAAACCCTGACCCCTTGTCATTTCTAAACTTGTTGCAAAATAACAAAAGAGAATTCCAACGTCTTTGAATGACCAAAAAATTTAATTAATTGTACTACCAAATATGTCCTATTATGGAAATTCAATCAACCATGCAACCAAATATTATAATAATTATATTTCATACGCTTAAAAATACCATATTCTCTCAATAGCATATACTCCGTATAACATACAAGTATTACCATAATCAACCTATATTAAACATACACAACATATACAAAACAAAATCCACACTTACAAAGCTTCAACACACATATCACATACTCTTTATCAATACACCATCATACAAAATGCGTGCACAACATCTGCCAGTCGGCATGTAACAGTGTAAAAAAAGGTAAAATTATTGTTCATAGACAAACTCTTTACAAGAAGTACAAAAGAAAAGACTATCCTAAAAAAAGTTGACTGAGTATGCAAAGTTAGAGTCAACAATCCAAAAGTGGGCCCCACCAACTTGATTTTTTTTTTTTATTTAAATACTTGTATTTTAGACTTTCCAATTTTGTTGGTTTTCCTTTACACTCTCACATTCTTCCTTTCTTCCTTCCTTCTAAAAAAAAAATCATTCCTTTATTATTTCTTCATTCAAAATTATCAAGAAAAAAGGCTGCTAGTCCATTTTGGCGAATTCAATCACACAATTTCTTGACTTTTCAAAATTCCAATTAGTTTTAGTCGCAATTGAAATCATTGAATTAAGCGATTTCTGCTGATTTTGATACATATATTTCCAGTTGAATTTGAAATTTTTTCGATCGAAGAAAAAAAGCAAAATGGAGGATTGGGGGGAGGAGAGAGAAAATAAGCCGATAGAATTACGAGCAGTGGAATCATTAGGGTTAGGGTTTGATCTAACTTCCGATTTCAGGTTGAAATTTGCGAAAAAAGAGAGGCTTGTTGTTTTAGATGAAGCTCATAAAAGAAACGTTGTTATTCCTGGTGGAAACGTTTCGATTCCTGGCGTTTCTGTTGATATTCGTTGCGATAAAGGCGAACAATTGCGGTTTAAGTCTGATGTTCTTCAATTTAATCAGGTTGATTTTTTATTTTCATTTTTTAAAATTTTTACTATTTCTGGTTTTTATTGACTTTACTATTGTAATTGTTGATAATTTGAAATTGGTGCTTGATTAGTCTTTCCATTTAGAGTGTTACGAAAGGAGGGCAGTGATGTAGACGGGATTTGATCTGAGTTCGGATGAGGTTATGATATGGAGTATAGATTAAAGAGCCATTTTATTGAAGAAAATTAATATCTTTAATTTTTCGTATATGGTATTTATTTAAATTTTAACAGAATTATAATTGCAAAAAGCTAGTTGTGGAGATATTAATTAATTGAATTTAGAGAGTTAACCACTATCTTTGTCCTTGAATAGGTGTTGTTTAGAGTTATACGCGTGAATTAAGGAGGCTAATTAAAATTGACTAAAATATCTCTATTTTCATTAATGCTGAGGTTGAAAGGTGATACTTAGACCACTCTCAATGGTGAGCAAAAAAAAATGCTCACCCACTCTCTCTCTACCCACTTTCTCTCTCAACAAATCAATTTTGCTCATGGGCAAATTTTTTTCATATTTCCTCTCCCAATGGTGAGCAAAAAAAATGCTCACCCACCACTATCTCTCTCTTACTTTTTCAATACCCCACCATAACTTTCTCTCTCCTACACAACACTTCTTTATTTATTTATTTCATTTATATTTTAACATTACTCCAAATAAATAAAAACTAGTTTAATTATGTGTAACTTATTTTTTTTATTTTTTTCTTTTTTATCGTTAAAATTTATCGTAAAATTATTTATGTTATTATAAATAATTGTAAAAAAAAGCTCATAATTTTTTATTTATTTTAAAAGCGGTACAATATTAGAGAACAATTAATTTGCAACGTCATGCGCAATTAAACTTAGGAAATAAAAAAAACACAACAACTACATCGTCTAATTTCTCCCTAATTACGGGGCCCGTATCGTTGCCAAATATGTTCGACTAAATCACGTTTCAGAGATAGATGAATTTCTCTGTCACGGAGGGAAGCTTTTCGCTGTAGAAATGCGTTGAAGTCAAAGTTGGTAGGTCGGCCTACGTTGAATTCAAACGGTGGCGTTGTAGTTCTTGTTGATCTTCTTCGTAGAAGGCTCTTAGAACTTCGGCTCGAGTGTAGTTGTGGCGCTCATCTTCAACAATCATGTTGTGCATAATGATACATGCTTTCATTATGTCTCGCAGTATGTCCTCATCGTACGCCAGTGACGGTTTTCGTATTATTGCAAATCGAGCTTGCAAAACACCGAATGCTCTTTCAACGTCTTTTCGAGCAGCAGCCTGGTGGTCAGCGAACAATTTATCTTTTTGAAGTTGAGGGGTTGTGATACCCTGAACAAAAGTTGCCCACTTCGGATAAATACCGTCGGCTAAGTAATATGCCATGTTGTATTCATGGCCGTTAACGGTAAAATTTACCGGAGGAGCTCGACCATGCAAAACCTCATCGAACACTGGGGAACGGTATAAGACATTTAGGTCATTACAAGATCCAGGAATCCCAAAGAAGGAATGCCATATCCATAAATCCTGATATGCAACGGCTTCCAGTATTAGCGTTGCTTTCTTGTTCCTACCGGCGTACTGCGCTTTCCATGCCGTTGGACAGTTCTTCCATTCCCAATGCATGCAATCAATGCTGCCTATCATGCCTGGAAATCCACGCAGTTCATTTTGATGCATTATTCTGGCCAATTCAGCAGTTGTAGGGTTTCGCATGTACTCGGTTCCGAACTGATTAATGACCCCGGTACAAAAACGTTGAAGAGCAACTCGAGCAGTTGACTCACTGATCCGAACGTATTCATCCACGGCGTCCGCAGCCATGCCGTAGCCTAACATTCTTATCGCTGCTGTACATTTTTGCAGAGGTGATAAACCTAACCTTCCAGCTGCATCCCTACGCTGCTGGAAGTACACATCACCTTCAACGACCTTGTTCATTATACGTACAAACAAAGGTCGTTGCATACGAAATCTTCTTCTAAATTGGGTGGTGTTGTACACGGGATTATCGGAAAAGTAATCATTAAACAACCTGGCATGTCCAATTTCCCTATCTCTTCTATTCGTACCCCCTCTAGGTTTTTTTGAAGAGTGTTGGGATTGTGTTTGGGGCATGAGGACAGATGGGGGTTGGTATGTGAAGAGTTCATCAACAAGTTGGTCATATTCTTCAGTATTTGAAGAAGATGAGCTTGAACTTGAGCTTGATGATGGTCTAGAATACATCTCGTATTACTATTGTTATTTGATGAAGGGGTGTGGTTGTGGATATGTGCCATGTCTACTATATATAGCAAAAATATCAAATGAATATGTGGTTACAAATCTGATTGACCACACCAAGTACAAGAATTAAATTTTCAACCACGGAATAGGTATACTATGCTAGTTGACAGTGACAAGTCTTGAGTGCAATAATGTCGGTATCAATGACACAAAGGTAAAGCATTCTGATAAAGTGAAATCAGAAAAATGTGACTACACAATGACAAAGATTTATTGTAATTATGTCGGTATCAATGACACAAAGGTAAAGCATTCTGATAAAGTGAAATCAGAAAAATGTGACTACACAATGACGAAGATTTATTGTAATTATGTCGGTATGGAAACTTAAATCAACTTGTTAAACAACTTGTCATTCAATATTGGAAAATCAGAATACAAGTGTACATCTTACATTGAGATTAACCACACAACTAATACAACTTAAAAATAAAAGACTAAATTGCGCTTAATAAATAAAAGACTAAAACCAAACATGCTTAAAGGCCTTGTAATTTACCCAGTAAAAAATTCTTGTACGACTCTTCTTCGGGAGTGAGTGGCGTAGGCGAATTCTTCAGAGCTTGCACCATATCAAACCAGGTTTTCATCTTATGAATGTCAAGTTCCTCCCTTTTCCTCTGTTCCTTGTCTTTTTCAATTTTGATCCTCTCTTCCTTCAGAATGGCCTCTCTCTCGCGAATTGTAGCGAATTCCTTCATTCGTTCGCTAAGCTCAGACGAACTACTTTCTGTTGCTACTGCTTTCCCCTTACGCTTCGCCTTTGCCTTCTTGACACCCTCAAGTCGTTGTAAACCGCCAGATGAAAAACCATCCGTAGGGGTTTCATCCTCTACATCATCTCTGGACCTCTTCCCACTTCCAGCACTACCTTCTTCCTCGGCATCACAAGCGGCTTTTCTTTCCTTCAAGGACATTGACCATCTCACCTTCGGTCTCCACTTTGGATCCTTGTTAAGCATTTCAATTGCGTGAGGAAAAGTGAAATTGCGACCTTGGGCGACATGAAAAAGCTTCGCCGCACTTTTCATACGATCAGCTTCATTGTAACCACTCCCTCCCTCCGGAAGTCTACCTGCCTCATCATAGCAAGATATCCATTGCAGTGTGTCCGCTGCCAACCTTCTCCAGTGCGACGTGAGACTCTTAATAGGCCTTGGCGGAATTATATGCGGCTTCTGCGTATGCAAAGTTTGGTATGCTGCGTGTACATTGCGCCATAGGGTAGTTGCTTTTTGGCTTGTACTTTTAATAGCATCCTCGCTAATCTGCAAGTACAACCCAATCAGAGCTTCATCTTCCGCCACAGACCAAATACGGGTAGCTCGTGCAGGAACCTGGTTGGGTTCCAACAAGCGCACTGGTGGAGGAGGATACTGCGGCGTCTCCGGTACGCTTTCCTCTTCGCTCTCATCGAATAGTGTGTTACTACCAAGATCAGTTTCAGGTGTACGATCTTCATTAGCAGGGTTTTGTTGGGGAACCTCAGTGGGTGTCTGATGCAGTGGAGGTGGTTGCGTCGACATATTGCCCATTCTTTGCAAGAACAACTGAAACTCGGGATTAGTTAGGAAATCATCACTAAAACCCGAAAGTTGTTGACGGAAATTTGGGTTGTTTGGATCCATTAAAATATTCTGCACCAAAAAACAAAAGATCAATATCGTTACAAACATTTACTCAAAAAACAAATTAAAATGATAACAAATCCAAAAAAATATCAACAACTTTCTTCAATTGCATAATGCAATAACATTACATGCCATACAAAATAACATATATACTAATTTTAACACATAACTACAGGTACATGTTAAAGAAAATAATTAACCAATACTTGCAACACTTTAAGAACATGTACATAATGCAATATAATTTCGTGGCCTATAATTTTTTTTTTCAATAAAATCACATATATACTAATTTTATTAAGTTAATACATTTATATATAGCAACAAAAATTTACCATTAATTAATTGCAACAACAAATTCAGAAATTTATGGACAAAATATAAACAACTTTCTTAATAATTACATATTGCAAATATAATTACATGGCCTAAAATATTTTTTTTTTTAAAAAAAAATCACATATAATATACTACTTATATTTAATTGATTTTAAAAATTAAATAATTTTTTTTTTACCTCAATATGGATGAATTGCAATAGCAATATTCTTCTACAAAATTAAAATACTTTTAAGAAAATTAAAATTTGGAGGATTTTAAGGTGTTTTTGAAATTGTATCAAAATATATCAAAATGCATGTCTATTTATAGAGAATTTAATTTTATGACCGTTGGTAATTTTTTTTTTTTTTTAAAAAAATATATTTTTCTGAAAATGGGAAATACATAAATAACCGTTGTAAAACGGCTAGTATTTTCTGATTGGTTGTCTTGCTGCCAGCTGCCACGTGTCGCGTCCTCATTGCCAGCGAACTGCACGCGTCAGCTTCCCTTTTTTTTTTTTTTTTTTTTTTTATGATACTCAAAACGACGCGTTTTGAGGCGCGCCTTTGAGGCAGCTTCATCAAAACGCGTCGTTTTGATGTTAGAGTCAGCTTTTTTTTTTTATTTTTCTGACGCGTGTGGGGCCCACTTGCAACACTGTTCATGGCAAAAAATGCTCAACTTTTGAGCTTTTTAATAAATGCTCATGAGCATTTTTACCTATTTTTCATTTTACTCACCATTGTGAGTTGTGAGCATTTTTTTTCCTCCCAAAAAATGTTCATGAGCTAAAAAAACTCTCACCATTGAGAGTGCTCTTAAGGGCAATGAAATTAGTCAAAGTTTCGCATTAAAATCCTTACAAGACACGTAATTTTTTTTTTTTTTTTTTTGGTGCTTAGAGAGTCACAAGGGCGGGGGTGAGAATCGATCCCAGGACCTCCTAGGATCGGGAGGGAAGCTCTAACCACTTGAGCAATCCCTCACTTTCTTACAAGACACGTAACATTAGCAAAGGATTGTATGCTAAGATTATAGGCGTACTTGTTTTGGAACGGAGGGAGTATTAAGCTAGCTATTTATGTACTTCGTACTATTAGTTGGAACTTGGAAGATCGATAGATAGATAGATAGATACTGCCTTCGTTGTTCATAAAAAGAGTGACATTTATGGTAATTCAGTAAGTTTAGACTTCTTAAGGTAAGCAGATTGTTCAAAGATGACTAAATTACCTCGATTGAATTTGTGTTAAGTGGAGTAAAAGTTCAAAAGTTTTCACTCTATAATGGACCAATCTTTGGTACTACAGGATAACGTTGGAGTTTAATTATTTTTGCATTTGATTGCTAAAACGACACTAGGATTTTCTACCGTATTCTGTGGGGCTTAATTGACTACTTATAGTGGTATTTGGTTAATTAGCTATTGATATCTCTAGCTTTTCAATTGGCTGGATTTCATATAAAGACTAAAAGAGAAGCAAAATTGGAAATCATGTTATTTTGTGTGCGAAGTCAAATATCATCCATAAAGTTCACTTCTTTTTCCAGAACTAATGAGATACTTAAGGTTCAATCTTAACATCGCACTGATGCATCCCCATTTGAGCATTGGAGAGCTGTTGAGCGTTGACACCTTGTTTTAGTTTCCATACTAATCAATCACCAAATGGACGAATTACCTCCGAATGAGATGAAGTTCATCTCTGAAAGATTTCAAGTGGGGGTATGGTTTTCTTGTTTTAATAAGTTTATGTGGGAACGTGTTACATTTTACCTTGGACTAAATATGGAAGTATTCTAAATGCATCTGTTAAGACAGTTGTTAAAAGTAAATGTCGATGGTAGAAAGTATAGATGATTATAGTTCATGTATTTTGGAATTAGGTCTTTGTTGTTGGCTGTATGGAGCTTGGTCACTAGATTAAAAATAGGTTTTGGAGTGATCTTGTACGACTACTCCTAGTTGAGATAGTATGGTGCTGGTGAAAAAGAAATGCCTCTTCGAGGTGGCATATTCTTTTGTTTCTTAAGACTTGAGTGCAAGTCTTCAATGCAATTCGCTTATTCTGTCAAAGAAAATTTATATTGTGTAATTGTTGCATCTGCATTGACCAACTCAATATATTGTACTCTTTTATTTATATGGCCTGCCAAGTTGTTAGTGATTTTTTTTGTAGATTCTGATGGTATGTTTTATCTGAAGCAATGGGTTAACAATTAGCGTTATATCTTTGCAGATGTCAGAGTTACTCAATCAAAGATCATCTGTACAAGGAAAAGTTCCATCTGGCTATTTCAACGCTATTTTTAATTTTAGTGGAGCCTGGTTAAATGATGCTTCAGATAGCAAACATCTTGCATTTGATGGTTACTTTGTTGCTTTGTACCACATGCACTTAATGGCATCTGCCATTGTTCTCCATGACAAAGTAAAGAAATCTGTTCCATCACATTGGGATCCTGCATCATTAGCAAGGTAGCTTCTCCTTTGCAGTTACTCTAATTAGCCAGTGAATTAGCAATGTGGATTATATTTCAGGGGGAAAGTTGCATGTAGACCATATTTGGACCTTTCAATGGCAGGATCTATACTAAATTACAAGGTGTTTCTTATATGTGTGTAACACATCGAAATTTGCAAAATGGATAGTGCTGTAAGATTCTGTTATTCAGCGTAGGTTATCGTGGCAAACCCAACGTCTCACCCATGGAGGTGGAGATAGCTTCTCTGTGAACATGTTACATTCAACACAGAAAACTTATAATCCAAGTATTCAACCTTTTTCTTTACTTTTAATAAGAATTGTATTGGAATAGAAATTACCATTTACCTATGTATATTTGCTTGCTTTTGGCCCTCCACTTGATTGTTCTGAGTGTGTGAAGTGAGCTTATAAGTTATAACAGATTCTATTAGTTCTACATAAAAGGCCACTCATCTTTCTGATTCAAGGCAGTACACACCCTCACACCCTAGTTTTGAGCGTTAAGTCAGCCTTGGTTATTGTGAATCTTGTGATAGATCTTTCTTAGTCCTAATCCTTTCCAACTATGTTTGTGTTATATGCATGCACTATCACAGTTAAAATAACAATTTTTTTACTGCCTAGGCTGTGCGGTATTATTCTTTTGTGTTTGTTTAGTTTGCTTGCGTCAGGTTGCTGATCTCACTTGTTAGGCAGGTTTATTCACAAGTATGGTACACATATAATTGTGGGCTTGGCTGTTGGAGGTCAAGATTTAATTTGTGTCAGACAGGCCCCTATCTCAGAAATTCCTCCTGCTGAACTCAGAGCGCATCTGGAAGATCTTGGAGACGCTCTTTTTTCAGATGGAAAAGAACCACTTTTACAGCGAAAAGCTAGAGAAGGACAACAAAAGGTTAGAGATCTGAGTAAAATGCCTATTGGTTTTTTTTCTTGCTTGAAAAAGTTACGTTTTTGTAAAAATTATATGTATTTCCCTTTTCATACAGGCTCCGGAGGTCTTCAGTCGGATCCTGCAGTCAAATATAATACAGTTGACTAGTGTTGTAGAAACATCAAACAAGGATGTAAGTGTGTGATTAAAATCTTGACCGTTAAGCTCCCATGTTATTACTCTTACATAGCAATTATATATTTTGTGTTAATTTGTTCAGGGACTCTCTGTTATACGATCAAGAAGAGGTGGAAATGTGTTTCTGCATAGTCACTCCCAATGGCTCCAAACAGTGCCTAGCCACCCTGATGCAATTCTCTTCAAGTTTGTACCTATTACTTCACTCCTTACCGGAATCCCAGGCAGCGGTTATCTTAGCCATGCAATTAATTTGTATTTAAGATGTAAGTTTTCACTTTGCATCTAAAAAGCATATGTTCAATGTGCAATTCAAGCTGTGATTTAGTTCAATCCTTCAGTTATTACTGAACAATTGAACAACAATCTTCTTTAGGAGATTTTTTTTGGACACCATAACTCTGCTCTGCATTCTTGTGCTATTTAGTTATTTACTGAATTTATTAACCTGTTGATTACTTTTTTTTTTAATCTGAATTATAATTTTCCTCTCTTCAGACAAACCTTCTCCAGATGATCTGCAGTACTTTTTGGAATTCCAAGTCCCTAGACAATGGGCACCTATGTACAACGAGCTTCCTCTCCAGCATCAAAGAATAGCGCCTTCCTCATCTCTCCTTCAATTCAGCTTATTTGGTCCAAAGATTCATGTTAATTCCACTAAGGTACTCTCCACTTTTTTGTTGGCATAGTTTACATATTTTGTTGAGGATGGGGTTCTTAGCTCCATATTGGGTCCCCTTCTCAAGAAATTCCCTACATGTATAATCCACCCTTAGGGATGAAGTAGTGAGGATTTCACACCTGGCAGAATGTCTTGAGGTCCGGGGTGATTTCAACTGATTCACCTACCTCCTTTGGCACAATTTT
The DNA here is from genome assembly GCF_001683475.1 of Chenopodium quinoa. Classification (NCBI taxonomy): domain Eukaryota; kingdom Viridiplantae; phylum Streptophyta; class Magnoliopsida; order Caryophyllales; family Amaranthaceae; genus Chenopodium; species Chenopodium quinoa. The sequence goes on from NW_018745461.1 coordinate 1,363,555, forward strand.
CATCTGACATGAATTTTTTGCCATTTGTTTTTCGAAATTATGTTGTTTCATCCCTGTTCTGTTTTTGCTCTGTGGTTTTAGGTCACGAGTAGTTTGAAACCAATAGTTGGGCTACGCCTTTACTTGGAAGGGAAGCACTGCAATCAACTAGCCATCCATGCACAACATTTGACAACGCTGCCTAATTCTATGACATTTGCTTCAACTCATGATCATGGCCAGTGGCGAGGTTCTGATGATTTTGATCCTGAGGGCCAGTTTTTAGAATGCGTCAGATGGAAGAGATTCTCAAAAGTCTGCACATCCATAGTGAAGCATGACCCGAACTGGCTGCAGGGTAAAACAACAGGGGTTTTCATTGTTACTGGGGCTCAGCTCCTTACAAAAGGGAGGTGGCCAAAAACAGCTCTTCACCTTCGGTTGCTCTTCAGCCACCTGCCTAACTGCACAATCAGAAGAACTGAATGGGCTGCTGCCCCACAAGCATCTCACAAGTCAAGTATCCTCATGACTTTGAGCACAACTTTCACCTTTACTCCGAAGCAAAACAACAGCCCGCCTAAAAAGTTACCTGCTGCACTGAACTCTGGTGTTTACCCAAATGGTCCTCCTGTTCCAGTCAACTGTGAGAAGCTGCTTAGGTTTGTCGATACTTCTGAGGTGTTGCGCGGTCCCCATGATGCTCCAGGACACTGGTTGGTCACAGCTGCCAAGCTCGTGACAGACGGAGGTAAAATAGGTTTGCATGTAAAGTTTGCGTTAATTGATTATACAAGTGATCTGTAAATTTTGCCGTATATATATGTCAATTGAGTCGATTATTTTGGATACCTGAAGGTCTCTTTGTGAAAGTGACTGTGAGGGAAATAGTACTACGGAGTTTAAGATACATTGTACAGATAAAACTTAGAAGTGATGATTTTTTTGTTTCGTAGAAGCCCTTGTTATTCATTCTTTATCCTCTATATTTTCCTTTATAGCAAGAAGAGTAGACCTCTATTTTGCTACAAATTTCAGGTTTATCTTTCACCCTTTTTTTTTTTTTTGGTTGGAGCAATGAGATAACAGGTTGTTGCCATGATAAAATACATGTATTGTACTCTTTGAAAAGATGCAATATGCTCAATTTGGGTGACAATTTGGTGAAAGTGCAAAAATAGAACTAATTGTAGGGCAAGAAATTGAGTCCTTTGAAGTAAGTGACTTTCTTGCAAAAATTAGAATTTTCTTATGTAATTAGATTTGAAGCACTTTCTTTAGTGCAACCTTATGGAAACGTGTGACTTGTGCATCCTACCAAATGAAGACGTACAAATAGGGACATGGTGCAATTGATGCAGTTTTCTACTTTTCTTACTCTAATCTTCCTGGAGATATAAAATACAATAAGTGTGTCATTCATATTAAATTTGTCACGCGCTACGTTATCTTTAGTGCTAGTACGCTATGTAAGATGTATTGAATTGTTTTTATAAAAAGTCAACTAAGTTTTATGAATTGGATTATAACTTGTGTGATTTTTTAAAGTTTTGAAAAAGATTTTTCGGACTTAAAATTCATCTTTAATAACTAATTTGAATGGTGTTTATTTTAAAATTGACCTAAAATTATATACTATTACTTCCTTAAAAAAGTGTTTTACTTAAATTCTTCAAGATCTAATATTACACGTTGAATAAGTAGAATTAGTTCTTTCTTCCTTAAAAGAAACTTTTTGTTCAATTTCTTACTCCGTATTAACAATAGTTCAAATTCTCTTTTTTTTTTCCTCTTTATTATTATGTCAAGTCCATAATATTATACCGTATGATTTATTGTTGTATGCATGCTCAATGCTAGGTCCATTGTGATTTTCATACAGATGATTAAATACACCTCACTTTTTGAGAATGACTAATTTTCCAGTTGTACATCAATCAAGTAATGATTAATAACAATTTTAAACCTCAACTTTTATAAATATTAACAGTTGAAGAAAATCTGAAAATTTAAAATAAATACTTGTATATAATATTGTGATTTTAAACAATTAAAATCAGAATAATTCAAGTGGGGTTTTGGTCAAAAAAAGAAAAAAGAGATCCAGGGGTCTAAAAAGGTAAAAGATTTTGTGATATTGACATTTGTTTTTATATTAAGTCATGTATAAAAAGATGGAATATATTTCAAGTGATATTGACAAATATTTTGGCATGCTAATGCATGCTCAAATAGTAAACATACATAACATAATTATAAACTTTTGAGTTATGTATATATGTTTGCATGCTTTATGAATATGATGATGATGATGATGTATTGATGCGTGATTTGTTGTTTGCATGCTTATGGATGAACATCATTGCAATTTGATAGCATAGTCTTGATCAAGAGGAAGAAGCCATTGTGATTACTTTAGCTAGCTATCTACTTAAAATTTTGAACTTGGACACTAGCTAGAGTTGTAGAGTTAGCCACAATGATATGTTATTTTGCGTTGATTTTAGATCGATGTAATGGATATGTTTCTCGGGAAAAACTGTCACCTTACTTTTAATAATATTCTTTAATTTAGATCATTAGATTTCTTATAAGATACTCAAACTCAGATTAATGACGTGATAAAGACAGAATTAGCACAATTATTAATTTTTTTTGGTTGTGGGAAAATTAGGTTTTGGTTTCATTTAACTCATTAATTATCATGAGAGCTTGTAATTATGTGATACAAAGGAAAATAACAGAAGTACGAACAAACTTTTGTTGGTATCCTCTGCCAAATCACCAAATTAACTATGCTAACTTATAACTTTGTTTTTTTTTTAAGTATTATACTTCTAAAGTTATATTGTATATACTTTATCCGTTCTCTTTTAATCGCAACATATTCTTTTTAGAAAGTTAAAGTTACAAATTAATTGCAACATTACTTTATTTAAACAATGATTCACTATGTATAGCCATATAGGTCACCTTTGTGCAACTTTCCTATGTTGCAATTTTTTTTTTTTAAAAAGAGGATGTAATATTTAAGCTATGTATGTTTGACCTTGGTTGGCACTTAAATAAAAACTTATGTAGCTCGTCCAAAACAAACAAAAAGGATTCAATGAAATGAATTATTGAAATATTGAATTGTTAATAATTACTATTGAAATAATGATATACAAAGTTAAAAAAGAAGTTGCAGGAGTTTGAATTACTATATGCTAATAATTATTTTTTAACATATTTTTCTTTGGTAGACCATATCAGGCTTGAAAAAGCTAGTTAGTTGTATTCTAAATTATTGCTAAGGGTTCCAATCTCATGCTCTCTTCATGATTATAAAGCCAAAGTAGCCACTTTTTTGGATGTAAAAATGATTACTACTGTTAATTAATTATGAGATGTACTCCTATTTATATGGGCAAAATGTTGATCTTTTTTTGTCATAAATTAATCCAAATTCATAGGTTTTAATTGGACCATGAAATAGACTTTAGGGGAAAGTTTAAAATTATAATTAATGGAAATTTAGAGGAAAGTTTAAAATAATTAATTAATGGAAATTTAGAGGAAAGTTTAAAATAATAGTAATAATTTCCCTTTGTTTATTTTTTTTTGCACCTCACTTTGGCTCCCCAAATATGAGGAATTACAAATGGGTGTACACAACTACACATAAAATGATATTACACACAATGACACACAATAGATGGAATTTAAATGGACCAAATAAAGCTAGAATTTTTAATTATTATTACTTGAACATTAAGGCAAAATGCAAGTTATAAAAATTACAAAGAAAATTAGGATTAAATCTAGCACTTCTCTCTTGCTCCCCAGTCCTTTCTGATGTCAAAGTAGTATGTGGTATCCAAGTAACAATTGCCATCATCATCCACAAACTGCAAATAGAAACACCAAAATTAGGTAAAACAAATCAAATTAAAAATTATATACCCCCTTGAATAAACAAAATCATGACAATATTGTTTCATCAATGATCCCACTATTATTTTTTCGACAGGTAACAAATAATTCGTTTGGATCAGTAAAGTTCGGTTTATTAATGGAAATTTTAGGTTAAATCATAGTCAAGCCTAGATAAATGAAAAACCAACCAATATTAGTGTTAATTACTTTTAATCAAACTTTAATTTGGTTCCTAGTTTTGGGTATAGACATAAAATCAGGTACACGTCAGTTTTGTCAAGTCTAGAAAAAAAACTTACCTTAGATCGAACAAGAAAAGGACCCCTTGCAAAGAACCCAAAAGGTGTTGTTCCTTCTTCTAATTCAAAGGTATATTGCTCTTGTCTTGGGCTAAATGTGCCTACCAATTTCTTTGTTTGGTGCACTGCAAAATTCACATAAAAAAAATTTAACACATACAACCAAAAATAACAGCACAATATTAAAAAAAATTATGCATAAACTCCTTATTCTAGTTTACCTCTAATTCCAGACTTCCAGACCATGTAAGTGTATGCAAGATTTTTAACAACATTTTTTGTCACGGTAAAAAGAAATTTGATGCGGTATTTGCTTCCTTCCTTGAGGGTGAATAGGGTTGCCTTAGAAGTTGTTGATGGAAATGGAGTTGGCAACACTACATCAGCTCGACCGGGCGAAAGAACTGATAGGCTCAGTATCTGAACTTCTGGTGCTTTGTTTCCTGCTAGTTCATGAAATAAAGTTCAGAAAAAGTTAATTGTCATGCTTTAATGCAGGACTATATATAGTCATATTGTTCGTTGTATTACTTTACTGGTTTTGCAACATTTAGATAAGTTCGGAAAAGATCAGATATGTTTAGTGATTGAGTTAAGTTCAGCATATCAGGTTACGAAAATTTCAGAACAGTTTGGAATTTTGCTGATGTTAAGAACAAAAATTAGCTAAATTTGTTTAGTACCTTCTTCTACTGCAGTAAGATTAATGTTCCCAAGAAGTTGTTGCTTCTGATTGCTTAAGCTTTCATCATCCTTCAGTATAGCAGCACAGAAGTAACATATTAGAAAATCGAATCATAAACCATTACTATTTTAAAAAACGTGACTACTAAATTACTAATTCGGGAAAGACAAGGAGAAGGAGCTAGACCTTATCATCCTTCTCAAGCTGCTCGTCGTTCTGACAATTTTCAGACTTCAAACAGGCATCATTATCGCGCTTGACTTCAGAGTTTTCTTCAGTATGATCAGTCTTTTTGCTGATTTCTTTGATCAAATCCTTGCAAATGTCTGTGTTTTCATTCAACTCGCAGCCTAAGCTCTCTATGATCTTATCAGGTTTTTGCTCTACTTCCTTCTTCATGTTAGAAGAGAGAATAATCCCAGAATTTTGGGAGGGTGAAATAGTTCCTACAACAGCAGACATTATACTTTTGAAAACTAACAGTTAAACAGAAATACAGGGTTTTTGCTCTGTGTTGTGTTGTGAGGTTGAAATTGTCCTGTATTTAAGGCATTCAAGAATTATTTATTTAATTGTGCAAGTTATGATCATGATGAAAGCATATGGCATGTGGGTTCAAAAGTTATGAAATATGGTAGCTTTGGAACAAAGGCAAGCAGCAAAAGCAACATACGATATGTGTATAAATTTTCTCTATTCGTGTAACTCTTAGACAAGTAACAACGGTACCACATCATTTTTCGCAATATAAAGAATTAAAGACTAACTTGACTTTCGCCCTTATAATGAAGAATATTGTGGCCATTTAATGAAGGGCGTTTGTGTCACTTCAACCATTTTGTTACTTGAATAACAAAGGATTGTATCGGAACATTTTATACATAAAAAAGAAGCGTTAAAAGAGTAAGGCTAAATGGCTAACTGTTAGTTACCTAACACTCAATAAAATAACTAAAACGTCAAAAGTTTTCTCTAATATAACGATGTTCTTCTCATGTTCAAGTAATACTTTAGTCCATTCGATAGATTAGTGTCTTTAGGTGATTAACATGTTAACCATTTTGAGTTTATCAAAATTGAAAAAAAAAAAAAAAAGCAAACAAATTAAGAGTACGGATGCAAATAAATTACAGTAATGCTGCAGAAAAATGAAAAGTTAGGTAGCAATCCCAAGAACTAAATCCAGTACATATTCCCTAGTGATTATGGTAATTGATTAATGACATGTTACCAGTGACTAAGTGACCCTAATGATGATGAAAAACCCCATATTAAATAAAATTTAAAAGGGGGTCCATTTCCTCATTAACTTTTTCATATAATGCAAAGCACTTCAGGAATATTTATTAGCTTATTATATACAGTAACCTCTAATTATCTTGCAGATTTATGTATTAGGAAATCTTACATTTTTTTGGCTAAATATTCCACAAGTGGTTGAGGGTTTTATGTATACTTTAAAATGCATTGAATTGAGTGCATTTTGCTTTTCTTAAGCTGCAATTAGACAATGATTACTGTGCTAATTGGATTAAATATGCATTTGTTAGGGAGGAATTTTATCAGAATGATATCATAGATTTTCTCTCAATAAGTATTGTCTGTCTCATTCTTCTTGTAAACTATGATGTTCAAATAAAAAAGCAAGTATTAATTTAAATCTGGTTGTTTCATCATTGACTATAATTTAGCTTGAATTGGGTTGTTATTATGAACTTAATCAATAATGACTCAATGAATTCCATGTACATATTTTTTGTCAAGTTGAAGGCAAATTGCACATTCTTAATGAAAGGTTTATTGGAAACAACTTCTCTTTTTAGCAACGCAGGAGAAAAAATGCGTATATCTAATCCCTTTCCTCGCTAAAGTTTATTGTGATTATCGATTCCATGGAAGATTAAGCTCCATACGAGAAATGGTGTAGCACTTGTAGCCATTAGCCAAAGCAGTAAGAACATAGGAGGTCTGCCTTACAAGTTACAACATCCCCTATAGGATGATGCTTCAACTTAAGTACCACAACTTTCGCCACAGCTTAATTTTGCTAATTGATCACTCCGTCAAAATTCATGTCTTAGTACCAGTACATCATTAGAAATTATTTGTTGTTCAACCATAGACCCATGGTGGCCAGGAAGAATCACTAAGCAAGTTAGACAAGGTTTCCGGGAGGAATTATAACCAAGGGTCCAGACCCTCAGAATTGGGAAATTAATCAGACAATAAGCATGTTTCTGGGTATTCAACAGCCTGGACTGTAGACTCTGGACCCACTGGCAGTCACCCTACCCTAAAGTTCAAAAAAATGGTTAAAGAATAAATAAAATATAATTTGAAAAAAAAAAAAACAAGAAAAGAGCAGTTTACTCCGAAAGTTAGAGAATAAGGAATAGAATACACTTTTATTATCACACAAAACTTCTATTCTGTTATTTGAGTTTCTGAAGTTTAAAGATTCACTAGCTGAGTGGAAGGGGCTTTATGAAGATGTACCCATGCTAATATATGTAAAATAAGTAACAATATGATAATAATAATTAATCCAATACCATGAGTAGATATGAACAGCTTAGAGAGGTTGAGGGCGTGTTTGAACGATGTAAACATCATTGCCAACCAAGCATCCTTCGACATCCTGAGGGCACCCGAATTTCCTCTCCAGGAAAAACCCAACAGCACAGAGTCGCTGACCAAGCTGCTTTCTGAAAACAGTATCAACAGTCAGTGGTTTCTTGCTGTAATCTACAGTCAAACGAATAACTTCGCCGTCAGCAGGTCCTGCTCTGCCCACTAGCATCTCTTCACTGAAGTTTGCAAAAGCCAATGTCTTCACAGACCCGTCAAATTTTCCAGAAGATAGACGCCATGGTGTACCTCTGGTGCCTGATGCCAATGTTTCACCAAGACCAGGAGCAATCTCAGCCTCGACAACATTTCTGTCGTTGTCTGTTGGAGAAAGGGTGTGAAGTACAAATGACAAATCTGGAGAAAGCATTTCTTGCACCAAAACTGCCATTTGGGCCTTCTTTTGGGGTACCCGTGCAGCCCTCCGACTAAGAACAGCTCGACGAGTGTATAGTGAAGCCCAAACCCTACTGACAGCACTGCCAAAGACAGTAGGGTTTGATGGACTGACATTTGGAATAGATTCATAGAGCCCAGCCGCTGACATTCCTGCCAAGTCTTCTACATTAGCACTTGACCGCACAATTAAACAAGCAGTGCTCGGAAAGATTTCTGCTATATTTTGAATGACGTCCTTAGAGGGCTGTATGGAACATATCAGTTCTTGAAGTTTAGAACACAGATTGTCAAGGGCTCCATCTGCAACCTCTGCAGTTTCTATCTGTTCTATGTAGGACCTGAATGCTTCCAAAGACTGGTTAGCCTCTAATGCCAATTCCATAGAACCAAATGGGATAACTGCTCCTGTAGGGACCTTAAATGAGGCTGGAACTCCAAGCTCATTGTAAACTACAATAAGAGAAGAAAATGCAGATGTTATGACAAGTAAGGGTAAAATTTATTGTTCCAGTCTTCCGGATGAATGATAATTATTCTTCAATCCAAAGACAGCACACAAGAGGAAAAGGCAAAAGAAGAAACAAAATACACCTTTAATAGAGGCTTCCGACAGAGAAGACAAGCGTCCACAGGCAGCAGCTTTTGCCCCACAAGTACGTGGCTCTGCGTCAGCAAGCAGAGTAACAACTTCGGAGGGAATTACCTGAACCAAAAATTTTTTGCACTTGTCAACAAAAAGCAGAATGGCGTCTGGAATCACCTGAACCAAAATTTTCTGCATTTAATCAACTTAGTAACAAACAAAACTGCAATTTCATCACTCAAAGCTTAGGGAATAGGGACGGAGACACAAAGAAAGAAGGTACTAGATTAGACCTCGCTTAGCTGTGGATCTATGCTCAGAGAGGAGGAAGAATCATCAGACTCAACAAGCCCTGCTGTAGATGGATCATGACTTGGAGGAATGTCTATGATAGGATCATTATTTGTTTCACCAGGAGAACATGGTTGTATATCAACCCCTCCTGAGGATGCTTCCAGCCTGGAATGAATTACAAGGGCCCTCAGGAATACAGATCAGAGAAATACAAGATAAAGAGAACCCAAGGTTTTCACAAAGCAAATTAAAATTTGAACAGTGGGGATATTCTGATATTGCATTCAAAAAAAGGAAATAAATAACTTGTTCAGTGGCAAGATTCAGAGAAATTTACCTGACATATTGTCCACTAAGCTTCTTGAAATACGAAGCTGAATCATCATCTTCGCAGGTGACAAAGGCAACCTTTTCCTGTACAGGAATATTTATGTTGTTACTCCCAGTTCTCGACCTTAAACGAGAAATAAATTTTGATCAGAAGTACATTGCAACTCACTTGTCGTGCTCGGACACCAAGATGGGATAAATGGGGAAGCTCTTGCAGGAGTATGACACCAGCTATATTAGTCCCTGCAGCTGTCACCTGCCAAACACCTCACATGTTACACATTCAATTTAGCCCTTCAATATGTGCTACAAATTTTTAGGACTTCATACCTCTTCATCTCCATCAGCTTTGCGAACAACAAGAATAACAGGCCCTGTTACAGATGAAGGTAGTGACCCAGGCGTAATACTATCAACCTAATTTGAACAAAAGCCAACACAAAAAGATCCACAATTAGTCAATCAATGAAATAAGATAGCAGAAAAAGCTAATTACCAGTGCAGTTTATGCTACAAGATCAACAAGCTGAATTCAAACACAACATCAACATTAATTTTATCTGACATCAATAACCAAATCAGGCATGGTTAATTTGGTCAGCAGTTTTAACTTGCAATCAACCAGGTCAATTGTACAGCAAAATAACAGCTGGCAATAGACAATCATACTTATTCGATTTGACATGGAAACAGCATTAATTGTATAGAGTAATCTATAGAGGTGAAGCTCCATAGGAAAGGTACAACGGAAGAAAATTATCAAAGAGCCACAGCATATATCAATTTGTCAGAAACAAACTCAAGAAGAAAGGAAAAGAAAGAATGGTTCATAATCAAATAAATCAATAGTGGGTAAGATGCTCCCAATTTTTAGTGACAGAGACTATCCAATGCTAAAGAAGTTCAATTGACAGCACCTGAACAATTGTTCCATAAGCAGTTCCTGGAACAATAACATCCCAACCTTGTGATGCTAGCAAAAGTCTGACACCTTTCAGAAGAATGGTACAGATTTTAGAGACCTGAAAAATCACACTGGGATAACATTGAACTGAAAGTTAGAAAAATATTTATAACTGAAACTTACACCTAAGTCACAAACTGGTACTATCTGCCAAGGTTTTATTTTTCTAATGCTTGTTATAAGTTCTTACCCTGCACGAATCTCAGCCTCTGTGTAAGTCCTAACACTATTCTCAGCAATTCCTAGAGCTTTTCCTAGCATCTGTCAAACCCAAACATTGTCACGTTAGATCAGAATATTCAAACAAACTACACATAACGATTCATATTGAAGTGTTATTGTCAATATTTACATGATGACAGTGATGTTCCAGAATCCAGACTCCAAACATGTCTTTTTATTTTAAAAAAACAAAATAAAATAAAATTATATATGCTCAAGAGTAACAAATGCATGCATCAATCGACCACTTCAAACTAAACAGAGCAAATAAAGAAAATAGGAAAAGGAGGGGAAATAAATTGTAAGATAAAGAACTAAAATCCAAGGCTAGCCATGCCAAAAGGTGCAATAAAATCACTCAACCTGAACTTTTTGCGGGAATATCTCAAGTAGAGAATCGGAGTATTCTTCAGTCAGCCTTCGTGATCTATCAAGAGTAGCTTTAAGCCTTAGAGCCCAAATTCTCTTATTTTCTTCCTTTCCTTTAGGATGTTCATAAAAACACGTCAATCCAATATGATAAACATGAATCTCATGATTCACTTAACAAAAAACAGAAAAATAGACTTAGAACCACACCTTCACTTTCAGGAAGACCTTTATCCTTCCAAACAAAGAGTTCGTTCCCAATTGCAATACATTCCTCTGACTTCCAGCCTGATAGTCCCAGCTGACGAATTCCAATAGCAAGGGCGTCAAGTGGTTCATTCCATGAAGTAACATTTTTTGACTCCACACTTTCAGCAAGCCATTTTGCACCTCCCAAAGAATCTAGTGCATTGAGAAATCTATAAGAAGAGATGGGACTTAGTGAGGTACTGTAACAAATTAAGCTACAAATACGATGTATTAGACTAGCCTAGGGGAAAGGAGCATTTTTGGTATTGCAATTTAGGCTGTTAGAAAAAATCTTGGGGAAGAAAAAAGAGTTAGTTAGAGGTGAGGAAGTCAGAATATGTTAAAAATAGAGGAGTTCTGTTGGAAAGAAAACAGGCAGAAAATAGTGAGTGAATATTATTTTATTTTACTGTAGCTAGTAATTGGGAGTGTGGAGCCACTTGGAGGACTAGGGTTGTAATTCCCTTTAGTAATGAATAATGATTTAATTATATTTCTGATACAACCAATCATCGAATTCCTCTTCTTCTTCCTCAAATTTTACTTCTGAAATTTCCGGAGACTTTCAGCCTAGCATTCTTCCCCAAGACTCCAACATACTACTTCACAATCTCAGACCTTTGCCAGGATTAGAAAACTGCCAATATTTTTCTCATAGATAATGCCATATAATCAATGATTTTTTTGGTAATTTACTGCTCATTTATCAATATCTTTGTTCTTTATCAAAAAAGGAAAGTCAAAGCCTTCAAAAACAGAAAAAGAAAAGTAGCAATTAAGGTAGATTATGTCACTGTCACAATCAAATGCATGGTAGTAGTATGCAATATGCATCAATCAGAAAGTAATTGTATGTTTATCCCTCAATATGCTCTCTCTTTCCACCTACTTGTTCCAAAAGACGACAAAAAATTTTGAAACTTAAGAATTATATTCATCTGTTGTGCTGGTATCATCAATCTCTTGGGGGTGGGGCACAGTGTTTTAGGAGATCATATCTATGGATTGCAATTATAATAAAAACAGTACTAACAAAAACCCAAACTAGAAAAAGAAACTACCTGCTTAGAAGAACAAAAGAATAATCCTCAAGACCAATCTCGCAAAGACGCCACTGCAGGGGTAATGATTATAAAAAGATGAACCATGAGATCATATCTATGGCTTAAAAAGTGAAGATGATTTTTTTTTTGTAATTCAAATTTTACCTTTTGACGCATTGCAATAGCTGCATCAGATGCATCATTCCGTAGGCCGCTTTGAAGACCCTTCATCAGTACTTCCCTTAGTGAATTTAGAGACTGCATTGGCTTCAATAGTTTATCTACAGCTTCATTTGACCCGTTTAAATCATCCAAGCTCTGAAAAGGGGAAACACATTCTTTTATAAGATCTAAGGAATTTTGAAAAAAAAAAAAAAAAAAAAAAAAAAAAAAAAAAAAAACTTAAAGCAAAAAACTGAGGTGTTTAATTCTGGAACTCGTCATTCTAGATTTCTAGATAAGTTTGCACAAAGGTTGACAATATATCCTAATCAACAGCTTTGAAAACACCTCCAAATATAAAAAATTAAGTTTTTTTTTTTTTGAACTTTCTAAAAGTAGGACGAAAAGATGCACCAAATTTCATTCTTCCATGTATCACTCAACAATTACCTTGTAAAAGACTTCTGATGTTATTCATGATAATATGGTCTTCTACTTCAAGAGTAATAATCATAGTCATACACACATTTGTGCACATGACATATAATGACAAAATGTCCCATACAATTAGGAGTTTATTATATACACAAATTGTATGACCTCATAACTCATTCACATATCATTACCATAGTCTAAAAAATCAAGAGCTACAGTTATTATCACTAATTCACTATTATCAGTAAAGTATAAAGGACAGGTAACTTAAAACACCAAGCATTCAGATCACTTATGATCAATAGTTGAGGAAGAACCAAAAGGTCATACAAAGAATAGATATAAAAAATACAATTATTCACTCATAGAGCTAATGCCAATAAAAGCACAAACCATAAGTGCACAAGCTTCCCACAGGAAGGGGGAGTCATTCATAAAGATGGAAGCAATATTCAAGGAAAAATTACAATTGCATGCTGAATTAGAGAATTTAATAATACCCTAATTTCATAGTACATAAATAAAGATTTTTGAAGAAAATCTGTACCTTCTTCTGCTGCAAAAATACAGTAAGAGCAGACAATCCTTTTTCATCCAAGGAATCCTTGATTGATTCCAGCTGTTCAACAAGGCTGGAAAAACAGGGAAGGATGTGTTAGGAAACTTTAGAAATTTGAAGGATGCAAGTTTTGAGCAGTGAATGCACACATCTGAGCACAATCGATTTCAAATAGTTATCAGTTTACATATGGTAGTCATATAGCAGGTTCACATTCACAAAAACATGCATTCCTTAAGGAAATGTAAAGAAGCAGCTAATAAAAATTGGATTTCTTCTCATCAGAAACAGGATATCTTTATAATTATTTTTTTTGGAAGAAGGATCAACAAAAAAAATAGAGATAAACCCTAATAGTTATTCCTAACTTTAGTCACTAGCAAATAGCAACTAACTTGTGGGGTTCTACCACTTAGTTTCTGTTAACTTCAATACAAGGAAACTTAGGAAAGGATACAGCAGGACTACGAATCTCTCCTGCCAAATGGGCTTGATAAACCAAAGTTACTGCTCCATTTTGGACAGTTATGTGTGTGTGTGTGAGAGGTTTAATTTATAGATTTATGGTCATGTGAAGTGATGACAGACCACTCTTGATATTTAGGGCTTCCCCCAAACATAATGAAATCAGCACAGTGACGGAGCTAGATGGTTGAGTAAATAAATATCGTATAAGAGTAAGTAAATGCATGCAAATACAAAATTCTGATGCCAGATTAGACATTAATAATTATGATATACAAAAAAAGGTAGGGTCTAGCACCTTCCAGCATTGAAAAAATCCTTCAATTCATGTAGAAAAATTTTAAATTGCTCCACAAATGCATCATTATACTCCCCAGGGTTTTTGGTAATTCTTGCCATCATAGCTTCTGTAGCCACCAAATCCTCAGGGCCAGCACATCTGTGGAGCTTGTTTTGTATAGTATGCTTGATTTCTTGCTGATAGTAAATTAAAAAGATGATAATTAGATAAGGACCCAATGAACAACCACAAGCAAGATCATTATCTTATAGAACAAAGTAGAACCTTAAGATCATGAGGGATATCATTACGATGAGCAATATCTCTAATTCGAGTCAGAGGAACAGATGCAGTGAATTCAGCTTTAAAAGATGGCAAGGAGGGGTGAATCTTGCGAATAACAAGCATCTCCTGCACAATAACACAAGGCAATGAAAAATACATCAGTGACGCATTTAGAAAGGCTAAAGAACACTTGTCATCAAGGCCCGGCACATAGTTAAGAAAACATAAGGTTATCAAAATTCAGAAGGGATGAGACAATCATGACCAACAGATAAAACAACCGATGTATTAATTTTATTTTATTTTAACGCTTTTGGCTTTCCAACAACTCAGTTACTTTAATTAGTCGGGGATTCATGTATAAAGCCACACAGATATAACCCTTGTAGCTTCCTTGGAAAAACATTTATGTTCAAAGGTCTTTCTATGTAGCAGTAAACCACATGTTGAAGATGCAGAGATCAGATGGGTATCTTCTATCCCTTTTTCCCAGTTGGTGACAACCACGATGACCTGAAGCATTGCTTCTATAGCAGAGTTCTGTGATAATATTGCTGACACTGTTAAGGAAAAATACACGTTAACTCAACTCAAATTAAGTCCTAAGGATTTTAGCTCATTAATGCCCAAAAGGAAAGTCCAGGTGACTTGGTTATCATAGTATGAGTCTTATGACGAAACACACTCACATAGTCGATGTGAGACGAGTATAGCATCTCAGACACCCAGAAACTCCCTTTTATGATAAATGCATCAGGTCTGACTCCTAGGTAAATTAGGTCACCAGAATCAAGGCTCCACGCAGTAAGATTGGGCATCAAGCTACTACCACTTAATTCCCTACAAAACCAAAGTCTAATAGTGTCTTGCTGCATTGCACTAAATTGCAATTCTCATCAGCTCACCTAACACATGGGGAACAAGCTAAACAGATAACAATGCTAGAGGAGCTAAAAATGGAAAAATGAATGAAAAAGCATCGGATTGTTCTTCTCACCCTTACTTTCAAAATGTTTGACCAGAAGTACTAAGGTGTACATAATGAGTTTGCATAGGTCCCACGTAATGGGCCAAGGGAGGGCAAAAAGAACGTTTCTTAAGGGGAATAAAGTGAAAGTGGATAGAGCTTAAGAGAATGGATGAAGATGGAAGGTGGGACGAATAAAAAAACAACGGAAGCAATATTACCTAGTGTGCACTAAATAACACCCAAAACTAATTTAATGAAAATAAAAGAATAAAATTTTCTTTTAGGAAAGAAATGGCTATAAACGATTGAAAGTTTGAAACCTATAAATTTGTTAGAAAATTCATTTTATTAAGAATTGACAGAAGCAAACTAGCTTTCTACATTCACAATTTGAAAATGTGCTGCATTTGGATTTCTGAACAAGGTAGGTACATAATTAGTTGGAAGCTATCTGTTGATGCTTAAAGATATGATAAATATCACAAAAAAGAAGATTAAAACATAATAGGATGAAATAAAGGTGAGAGAAAAGAAAGTCTTTCAACACTTGAACATAAGAATACGTTACTACCTCAGGGGTGGTATCTTTCATGCAGTAAATTCTTTCCAGCTCACGAAAAATGAGCCTTGAAATCTCGGCATGCCTATTTGGTCGATGATGACCTCCATCTTCAAAGCAAGGGATTTGTCCAATGTTTATCCACTGCATGAGACAGATTAAATTTGATTTTAAGTTCTATAGGGTGGAATTGAACAATATGATACTAGCCAAAGCAATAATGTGACGGACCTTAAGATAGATAGCAGAAAGAGTAAGAGCCTCCAAGCGATCATTGTTATCCAAATTTTCAGCTATAAGCTCACGAACTACTTCAAGCTTGCATACACAAACAATGCAATATTAGTAAATTTCATTGCTGCAAACCAAATTAGTTGCATCAGTTTCCTACATCAATATTGCTCTGATGTGACAGATTGGGTTTCTGGAGATTTTTTACATTTAAGTTTGCTCACAAAAGGAATTGTATATAAGATTTTTATAGTTCATATGAGCAAGACAAAATCCTTAGGTAGCCAAGACAAAAACTTATCCTGCAGACAGCAGACGGGTAACACAGGACTATGCAGCTGTAGGCCTATGCCATCAATCCCTTTAGGCACACTCATTTACCAGGCACTCAGATTATCACAGGTTCCAATTCTGCTGGGAAGACAGATCAAGGGCCATTTATGTAAAAGGGAGGAATAGGAATAACCCTACACTTCACTACATAACCCATTATGAAGCCTCCTATATATCTAAAGGCAATAATTCCTCCATTACAAAATAAAGGCTTTTTAGGTTGTAGCCCATAGATATAGAAAATGAGAAGGTCAATCAATCAATCAATCAAAACCTTAATCCCATAAGTGGGGTCGGCTACATGAACCAAAATGAGAAGGTCAATTGAATAAAATCAGCTTCTTTAAAATATTGCATAAACTGTTAATATAGGGTAATTTTGAAAGTTTGTATTGAATACAGCATTGCTTTTCCAAAGCAAGTCCTATGAGACCAAAGAATATTGCTGTAAGCCTTATATAATGTAATTATACATCACACGGACCTTGTGCATCTCAAAAAGACATTATACACTACAGGGTAAGTTTTTGATGAAATAAAGTTTTTCAAGTGAATACCAGATTATGTAGAATAGAAATTGGAAGCATTGAGTTATAGTACCTTCCGCCACCAATTTCTCGCATTCTGGTCATCTTGAACCAATTTTAGAGCTAAACCTTCAAGACCAGAAGTGTCCCACTTCCGATCTTTCTCATTATTGTGATGCTCATTGGACCGCATGAACGTGGCAGCCTTCCCTTGCCACTGATCTACAAAAGGACTTGTCTGAACTTCTGAATCTGTAGCAGCAACATCACTAACAACAGATCCATTATCAACTAAATCCTCAATCACGTCTTGGCTGTCCCCAGATTCAGCAGTTAAGAGCTCCAGCATCTCTGATGTCATGTTCCAGTGACAAATTAATGTGAAATTCCCTTTCTCGGGAATCTGAAGTATACGATTTTCTCCAGACTCCCAGGTTAAACTTTTATCCTTGCCCATTATAACAAATTTGAACTCCACAGAGTCCCCTCCTCTCATTTCAAAATCTGAAACCCATCCATTCTCCGTCCAACCCATTGTAACTGGTTTCTTCCATGATCCCAGTTCTTTTGCTGACCCCAACATCACAACACTCTCTCCAAACTGCACTTGATGCTCAAGCAGGATCCTTAACAGTACCTTTCCATGTCTAGACTTTGTTTTGCTTTCCATCTCTTCCTCCTCTCTGCCACCACAGGCAGTTTACAGTCAACTTAACATCACATTTTTTATTCAAAAAAAAAAAAAAAAAAAAAAAAGGAGTTGGGGAAGAGCAATGATGATAAGTAAAGCATACTACCCAGTACCCAACTCTGACATTGAATTACAACTTTACTTTAGTCCTTGAGAATTTGAGATTAGAGTTTCAAAGCACAAAAACTGTCAGCCAATTAATACTAGTATACTACAGTGAAAAATGCTTTTAACTCGATCTAGTTCAGTTTCTATTTTAGATGATGGGCAGCCTGAAACTCTAATCCTTTCTCAATCTTTCATCAAATGCAGGATAGCCACCAGAATATATGTGATATTTTTAAATGTACCTTTATCACCCCATGGCCTACAAGGTTCATGTTCATATTGAGACTAATGTACATTCATGATACTTCAACATGCACATTTCCAAAGGCTAAGAGTCACAATACCTAAACAAACTCAGTTACTCAACAGTCAGTCAACACAATAGGAATGCAAGATACTATCAGAATACTAGTCTCACATCGAAATAATTCCAATAAATATATACTTGTATCTCCTCAACAAGGAACAAATGCATTACTTCCATAGATAATTAGGTAACGCCAATGTACAAGCTTTCAAGGGATCAGGATTAACGAACAGCTCCGGTATATTTGGGATTGAAAAATGTGTATATGGAATCACGACATTAGCATGAGAGAACAGTCTTTGTACAAAGTATCTCCAAATTCTTCACACATACAAATTATGCAAAGCAAAATGACAAGAATCTCTTTTCATTTTTATAAGCAAAAGTCTACAGTTTAAACAGAAAAATATGTCTTTACTCGTAAATTGCAAAAAACATTTTTTTTTTCAGCAACAAAACCAAAATTAGCAACATAAAACAACTTTTCATCAAAAGATTAACATATAGTATTAAGCTTTATTCAAAAACCCAAATCGACATCATTGTAATTCTTACATCTAATTTTTTTCAACAATTTTTTTATCATCACAATAAAATTTTCATATATATTGTACTCAACAATGCTCTATCCCAAAAAGACGGGGTCGGCTACATGAACCAAGAATCAATCTTCCATGTTCGTCCATGAAAATTTTACATAATCACCTTCATCAATCAAATTATCTAATTTTATCAACCTTAATCAATCAAATTTACAAGAAAACATGATTAATTGAACGAATTTTAATCAATTATACCAAAAATTGAGCTAAAAAATCATACCGAGTTTGAACAGAGGAAACTCCGCAACAAATTCGAGAACGAGAAATTGATGAAGAAGGAAACTTGAAGTGTAATGGCCTCAAAAACCTGAAATTAGGGTTATTAAAAGTAGCAAATTGGCGTTGAATTTGCTGATTAATTTGGAAACAATTACTATGACGAAGACATTTTGTCACTCCTACAACCTCCATTGCTGAGTCACTGACCGAGTGAGTGAGTGAGTGACCGAGTGAGTGAGAGAGTGAGTGAGTGAGAAGAAGAAATGAAAAGTTTAAATCATTGAATTATTATTATTATCAACAAAATGATGATGAAGATGAAGAAGAAGACGACGTAAGGAAGACGGAGAAGAGCAAATCTCAAGATCATATAATACTTGTATGATTTATCCCCGGTTTCTCGTTCCATTTTAGTTGACACTTACATGTACACACGTGCTAATGCGAAAGTTGAAAAATTAATATTCGTGTTTCTAATTTTAAAAAGTTGATATTATCCCTACCTTATAAAAAGTAGAAACATACTCTTATGAATAGTGTAATGTCAATTATACCCTTCAAAATGTGTATTTACATACATACCCTCATTAATATGTAGATGCTATTTTAATGAATAGTGTTTAGACAACTATACCCTCTAAAATATTTATGTACTTTTATGCTTTCATAAATGTTAGTTGTCTTGAACATTTATACCACCTAAATATAGTTGATTACATATTTTCTCTTATTGTTATTTTTTAGGAAAAATTTCTCTTATTGTTAATTTAACTAATTTTGTGATTTAAAAGCCAAACCAAAAAAACCTTCAAGATATGGCTAGCTATGACGCGCGCGTTAGCTGCCCTAGTAAAAATAAATTTGGTTATTAAGTGTTAGATAATTAATAATTATGTTATTTAAAATAGTATTTTCACTGTTTTTAATTAGTTGACACGTTTAATTTAGTCACATATATTACTACGTAAAAAAGATAGAGAAAATGATAAAATAAGTGAGGTACACTAATAAATTTAAGAGAAAAAACTTATTAAAAAAGGATTCGTGTCAACTAAAAATAAATTTTCTAAAAAGGAATACGTGTCAACGAAAAAAAAAGGTAGATATTAAAATTCTTTTAAAAAAATATTACTCGAAATTTAGAATGCATATCAAAATTACACGTTGATTGGTATAATTAAGTTTACTATTTTACTTTTATATTTTACATTTAGTTCTCTATAATCTAACACCTTAGTGCACTTATTAGCTTTTGCCTATGAAAACTTACGAGATGTGATTATGTTTTACCAGTAATGTAAATAATAAATGGAGTCAGTGATCGAATACAGCTAAAACTGAAAATCCGACAACTTAAAAGAACCGAAAAATATTGAAAATATATATATTTTTGTAGGAAATATATATAGCTAAAATGTAATTGTGTGTTTGATAAAAATGCACAAGTTTCAAATAAATTATTTCATTCATTCACATTTTAAGGGTAAAGGTTCATTTTTAGGGACCATGTCATACATTTTTATGTGTCTTCTTCCTAATAAAAATATCTAGTAGTGCAATTTGTAGACTATAAAATGACTTTAAATTAATTATTGTAAAAAAGATCTATATTTATGTCGATCTTCTTCCCAAGAAGGAAATATGAATGACTCACTACTCACTCAAACGTGATCTCCTACAAAGCATGTAGGACCAAATTGTTTGGAAGCCTCCTATGAATTAATAATCCTTGATGTCGGCCAAATTTATTTTGGTCACTAGTGCATATTGGGCCTCTTTGAACAAAAAAAACGTAGTTATGATAGTACTTGTTAGATGTGGTGGTTGTTAACTATGAGATTAAGGGCATGTTCTCATTAATTGAACTGAACTGAACTTATTAGAGTAAAGATAAACTGAACTTATTAGAGCTGAATTGAACTGAACTTATTAGAGTTAAAATGAATTGAAATGAATATTTTATAAGATAATGAAATTAGGAGCTGAACTGAACTAAACTGAACTTATTATAGCTGAACTTATTATAGCTGAACTTATTATAGCTGAACTAAACTGAACTTATTAGAGCTGAAATGAAAATAATCGTATCAGAACAGGCCCTAAATGTTAGTAATTAACTATTAGTGGTGAAAATAGATAACTGATGTTTGAGTGGGTGCTTAACAATTAGTGTTAGTAATAATATTTCGAGCAAATTTTTACGGAATAGTGTTTTTTTTACTAACCGATACTCTCCATACCAAAAAAAAAAATAGTATTCCCTCCGTCTCAAAATATCTGACACAATCAACATTGCACATATGTCAATGCACTATTTTGACTTTATTTATATAATTAAGATTTAATGAAAATTATTTTAAAAATTATATTATAAAACTATATTTAATATGTATATAATGACATAATTTATGATAAAATATGTTTTTATTATGTTAGTAAAAAAATAATAATAAAAAATAAAATAAAAAAACAAACTATGGTAAAAAAAAGTTCACCGTCCCAGATATTGTAGGACGGAGGGAGTACCAAACACTCTTATAATATGGTTTGTTGATCATTTAAAAAATGCCTTGTTATTTTCTTCACATAATTCTAAAATACTTATTAATATGCCTAAATTTATGAAATGAATGCCTATCTTTAGATGCACACTAGTGAGATGGTGTTGAACTTATCTTATCTAGACATAGGGCCTGTTTCGATTGACTGAACTGAACTGAACTGAACTGAACTTATTAATTAGTGATTTTTAACTACGGATTAGTGATCTTTGATTATTTATTGATTATTTATTACTATACATATGTGTATATACAAATGTACATATTAAAATATTTACGAAAAATATACTATATAATTATAATTATAAAATGTATGGAAAATATATTATAAAATGTATGGAAAATATATTAAAAACTTGAAACCTCTAAACATTTTAAACACATATACTATTTATTATTATTTATTGATGATTATTATTATTATTTATTGATTATTATTATTAGTATTATTATTTCAATTATTATTGTTATTATTATTATTATTGTTAATAATAATAATATTATTATTATCATTATTATTATTATTATTATTATCATTATTATTATTATTATTGGTATTATTATTATTATTATTATTATTATTGTTGTTTTTGTTGTTGTTGTCGTTGTAATAAGAGCTTAAAAGAATGAAATTTGACTTTATATCATTAGTAATATCACTAGACATAAATTAAGAGCTGAGCTGAACTGAACTGAACTGAACTGAATTTCAACAGAACAGAACAGGCCCATAGTTATTTTATAGGATACTTGTAAAAGAGATTAAAGCCTAAATCAATTCATAAAACTATTAGGCTTCATATATGATTCTATGGGCTAACATATGAATCTTATATACTCATAATAAACAAGAAAAAGAGAAGCACCTAAGGTACGGAATTGGTTTATTACTAGCCTTGTTTAATTTAACTTATTTTCACTTATTTCCAACAAAATATATTTTATAAAAGGTTCAAATAAGCAATTTTTTACCACATAAATTCATACACATAAGATAATTCAAGACAAAATAGCTCTATTACTTAACATAAAGTTAAGCAACTAGTAGTATACTAGTATATTAAAACGAAATAAGATGAATTAAACATAGCCTTAACCTCTTAGGAGTTTAGCAGTGATATGGTCGAAAATGTGGTCTATGATGAGCCAATAAGGAGAGGACGGGCCAAACATTCGGTTAAAATTTTGCTCAAATTTATGTTGGGCCATATTGGTCTTTTCAGATGCAACGCATTTCAAAAAGTAAAATCCATTCATAAAGCCCAAAAAACAAGCTCAGTTGTTTTTCATTGTCCACGAATATATAATTGCTATTTTCTATAAATTATTTTCTGATAATGTTTCCTCTATTTTATAACTACAACGTATGTATTGCTGTTTGCTACATGATTACATAACTAGTCTCATCCTTCTTAACTCAAAACTTTACCACTTAACATCTTTAGATATTTATAAATAAAAATATAATATAACGAGGTTAAACTTGAATTTTTTTTTTCCAGATGTGTAAGTCATAATAAATGATCAATAATGTGTGAAAATGAGGGTGTAATTTATTAATTAAAAGTGATCACTAAATCACTACGTCGTAGATCCAACAAATATGCTCGTAAAATTTAGCTATATGATGTTATTTTACGACAAAAACAAAAAGACCTATAAAGCTCAATTGAAAGTATGAGTGTACGACTATACATGTTAACATGTATGGAAATGGTTCCATAGTTTTTAAGAAAACATGTAAAAGGATACTTGATCCTCCAAGAAAAAATAAGGACAACAATACAAATTCGAACTATTAATGTTCTACTATATCTGTTAATTATTATGTGCAACAAAGAAATATTTTATGTCTTACAGATAGTATCATAATACCCCTTTGTTGCACATAATAGTTAGCGGAGGTAGTATCTAAGAAGAACGAGTAATCTAAGTCTGAAGTGGAGGACAATGGAAGCCATTAGGGAGCTCACTACCACAAAAGTTGATAAGAGCATTAAGAGCAACACTGAGGTCGAGGTTAACAAGACCTAAGATGTTGGCATGAACCGCGGTGCAAAGGCAAGTAGAAGCATTAAGGCTAATTAGGTTACCCACAATGCCACAACATGAATCCCTCTTAGAAGATCCAATGCGAAGGTGAACAAAATCAAGTACATCTGCGCACACATTCAACTCAAGGGCATCTGAGGGGCAAGAGTCAAGAGATTGGGCCGAGTTTGTAGCGAAAGCAAAATTAAACAAAACAAGGTTCAATACAAGAAAGATAGCGATTGAGGTTGTTCTTCTAGAGGCCATTTTGCAATAATTTAACTTGGACAAAGGTTGATTCAATAAAATAAGCCTAAGTAACACAAACAATTTAATTGTTTTGATGTTGAAAACTTGAAAAATAATGGAGTTATTACAATATTACTTATAGATGATTTTAAAGTAATAGATGATGTATAGTTGATTCATAGCACTGAGTTGGTTAGATGAGTATGAAATATGAAAGGATTAGATAATGTTAAGCATATTTTAGGTTGGCAAATAGTTGTAACGTTGAAGAGTTGAACTAGTGAATTGAGATCAAAATTCTAAATAAGATATCATGATATACGTATAATGCTATTTTTAGCATGTAACAACGCAAGAGGCCATGCACGCAGTATTTTGCTAAAATTAGATCAAACACAAAACAACATTGTGGTACACACATCATAGTACCATACGACTCCCATCGATCCTATTATTTTTTCATATAATTTAAAAATCTTTTTGTAAGACAAGAAAAGTTAAAGTGAAAATAATAAAAGAGATCGAAGGGAGTAAAAGTGGTTGAGAAAGAAATGAATGTCTTTCAAGCATGAACAATAGTTTCTCTATTTCTTCATACTAATAGGTTATCAAAAAATTTATGAACACATGTAGTAAGAATAGTTACATTTCGAAATAATTACCATCTACAAGAAATTTACTTCACTTAGTATGTACGATTGCTTGTACAAAATAAAGTTCATGTTGTTGATAAAAATCGCACATCAAATCTTTTTAAAACAATCACCTGGGATTACATTAGGTGAAAATGTGTTTGATTTAGTTCGATAGTTATTAATTTTCTATAAGAATATCAATATATACGACCATCAAATTAAGTTTAAGTACAAAAAAGTCATTAATTTAAACGTATGGTAATTTTACTCCGTATCATATTAAGCAGCAGATGGGACATAATTAGAGTTGTTAGTTTTTGACCCGAACCGTTAAACCCGATTGTTTCGAACCGATCCGAAAAGGAACTGAACTGTTTAAAATCCATTTTTTGGAAACCGAAAACTGACCCGACCCAATTTTTTCCAACCCGAAACTGAACTGAACCGAATTTGTGCAAGTCGTTACTAACCCGACCCGTTATCAAGCCAAACCGTTACAACCCAAAACTGAAAGCAACCCAAACCGATTACGTTTAAACCCGATAGTAACCCGACCCGTTTTAAACCGAAAACCGCTAAAAATCCAATAAACCTAAATCGTTCTAATTTGTAACCTATTGTGACCAAACCGGTTATAATCCGTAACCTGTTGTGACCGAACCGTTTATGACCCGTAACCCGTTGTGACCAAACCGTTTAAAACCCGTAACCCGTTATGACTGAGTCATTTACAACCTGTTACCCAATATCTTTATGATCTAATTTGTTTCAACCCACTACTAGATAAACCCAACTTATTTATGACTTGACTTGATTATAACATGACTCGTTCCTACCCGTTATCTGACTAATTCGACTCGATAATCATCCGACCCAATTTGAACCCGATATGATTTGATTAGAAACCCGCTTCAAATTGGGTAAACTCGTTTTCAAACCAACCAAGTTCAATTTAAACCGATTATAAACTAAAACGATAATGATTGGACCCAATTTCACTCGATCTGTTTTGAACCGAAACCCATTTTCGAACCGACGTAGTTAAACCCAAACTGATTATGACCCGAACCAATTATGAACCGAACCAATTACAACCCGTCTTGATTAAGACCTGAACTGTTTTTAACCGAAACCCACATTAAACTTGCTAAACCCGTTTTCAAACCGACCCGCTTCAACCCAAATTGATTATGACCCGAACCGACTAGAACCCGACCCGTTAAGGACCCGATCCGAATAGAAACTGCAATTTAAAAAACCAAACCGAACTGACCCGATAATTTTCAAAACCAACCCAAACCGACCTGCTTATTATTTCAACCCGTTATAAACCGACCCGTTATAACCCGAAACTGATAAACCCAACTCAAACCTGAATTGTTTAACCGAATTGACACTCCTAGACATAATTGATTTATTGCATGTGCAGTTCTTTCTTCAAATAGATACTGAGTCATACGACAAAGCAAGCATTAATACATTACGCTCGCCTTATGCATCAATTATGAAACTCAAGTACTATATGTCTATATATAGAATAAACTATAAATTAAACCAACAGTGAAAAAAATTACTGTACCTTATAAGCATATTATTGATCTTGTGAATTTGTGATAATTCTAGCCTCTACTTTTTTTTTTCTTTTTCTTATCTATATATTGTAATAGATTAAAGTGTAAATTGAATTGAAATATCTTGTTCGGTTGACAACAGCAAATTAAACTTTGATTATCAGTTAACACAAATTAATGAGAAAATCGTATTCACATAATATGAAATTAAAGATAGTGATAATTAAATTTGTGCATTGAACAATATGAAAAAGCAAACAGATTTTTTTTGAAACCAAAAAAGGCAAATAGATGTATAATATTAATAAATAAATAATAATTACTAGAATATGTACTATTATATAATTTAACTTTAGGAGCCAAAATAAAAAATAATTTAACTTATAAAACCCTTTTAAAAAATATAATTTAACTTAAATAGACAAGATTAATCAACATCTTCGTTCTCCAAATGGACTTACAATTAGTGTCAAGTAAAAGGTGTTAATAATTAATTAATTTAGTGAAGTTCGATTAACCAAAGCATAATTAGATTACAGCTAGTGCAGTACGGAGTATATCAGTAAAATTTTCATAAAATTATTGTTCTCACTGTTACTAGTTACTCAAACCAAAACACGTGAAACTAGGGGTGTCAATTCGATTAAATAGTTCGGATTTGGGTTGGGTTTATCAGTTTCGGGTTATAACGGGTCGGTTTATAACGGATTAAAATAATAAGCGGGTCGGTTTGGGTCGGTTTTGAAAATTATCGGGTCAGTTCGGTTTGGTTATTTTAATTGCAGTTTCTATTCGGATCGGGTCCTTATCGGGTCGGGTTCTAGTCGGTTCGGGTCATAATCAATTTGGGTTGAACTGGGTCGGTTTGAAAACGAGTTTAGCCCATTTAATGTGGGTTTCGGTTAAAAACAGTTCGGGTCTTAATCAGGACGGGTCGTAATTGGTTCGGGTCATAATCAGTTTGGGTTTAACTGGGTCGGTTTGAAAATGGGTTTCGGTTCAAAATAGATCGGGTGAAATCGGGTCCAACCATTATTGTTTCGGTTATAATCGGTTTAGATTGAACTTGGTTGGTTTGAAAACGAGTTTACCCAATTTGAAACGGGTTTCTAATCAAAATCATATCGGGTTAAAATTGAGTCGGATGATTATCGAGTCGAATTAGTCAGATAATGGGTAGGAACGAGTCATGTTATAATCAAGTCAAGTCATAAATAAGTTGGGTTTATCGAGTAGTGGGTTGAAACAGATTATATCATAAACATATTGGGTAACAGGTTGTAAATGACTCAGTCATAACGGGTTACGGGTTTTAAACGATTTGGTTATAACGGGCTACGTGTCGTAAACGGTTTGGTCACAACGGGTTACGGATTATAACCGGTTCGGTCACAACGGGTTACGGGTTGGAACGATTTAGGTTTATCGGATTTTTATCGGGTTTTAACGGTTTTCGGTTTAAAACAGGTCGGGTTACTATCGGGTTTAAACGTAATCGGTTTGGGTTGCTTTCAGGTTCGGGTTGTAACGGTTTGGCTTGATAACGGGTCGGGTTAGTAACGGTTTGCACAAATTCGGTTTAGTTCAGTTTCGGTTTGGAAAAAATTGGGTCGGGTCAGTTTTCGATTTCCAAAAAACGGGTTTTAAACAGTTCAGTTCCTTTTCGGATCAATTTGAAACAGTCGGGTTTAACGGTTCGGGTCAGAAACTGAGAGCTCTACCTGAAACACAAATGTACAAATTGTGACAGATAAATTTGTGGTTTCTAAATAATGCACGTGAATGCAAATTAAATTATTGTCCTTAGTCTCTGAAAAGGCATTCATAATTGCATACACTTTTAGGTGGTGCATTCATATTTCATACGTATAACTATGTGAATATGGCTATAAAAAGGGACACACACACTTTCTTTTTAAATCATCAATAAAAAATCTACAAACTAATAAATTAACTCAAAATAAAGTAGGACAAAAATGATGAAAATGAAGAATTGGGTTAGAAGTTGTAGTTTGGTGTTTATCCTGATGATGGTGGTTACGAATGCAGCTGACCGCAAATTTGATGAAATTCGCGGTCAGCAGCATTCGCTCCCAATTTCAAATATTATGCTACAGGATGTTGTTACATCCCGAGATGTAGGGGGGGCTCTAAATTGTTTAGGACCTAATGTTAATTGCTGGCGCAAGAGTAAAGAGTGTTGTGAAGGAACCGTTTGCTCGCAAACTGAACTCGACCCCAGGATTTGTGTGTGTCAATGGTGCCCATCAGCTGGGGATCCTTGTGGCTTATTGCACAAGTGTTGCCCCGGCTACAATTGCGATGGAACGTTCAGTGGTACATGCTATTAGTACGTACCCGCAAATGAATTATTTCGAGTATGTCGTCCCGTTCGTTTGTTGTACGCTTGCGTTTGCTTTGCTTCGTGTTAGGGGTTTCATCTCTAGGCTAAATAAAGTTGTGTATGCATCAATGCATGCTTGTTGGGGTTCTCTAGCCGTAATGTATGTTTGATTTATATCTTTCTTTTTAAAGTAGTCGTGTCTTTTGCATGGAATTAAAGTTGTTAGAAAATAGAAATTAAAGACTACATCATTATCTTTTGTATTACTACAACTATTGACTATTGTAAGCATTGGATATTTGAATTGAAATAATTATTCTGTGTGCCTATGATATTTGACGGAGAAAATACAAGTTTATCTCAATAATAAATAAATTTTGTTTATTAAATGACATTTTCGTAAATAAATTAACAAAAAATCCCAATCATCATGGCATTTTCGTAAACAGGTCAACATTTGTGGGACCCGCGTATTAATAAAAGTTGTGGCTTATTTATGAAAGAGAGTGTTGTGAAGAACTGTTAGCACGCAAACCAAACCCGATCCCAAGCAATTTGCAGTCACAAATCCAACACCCGCGTAAGGAATGAAGTGATCACATATAAAACTTTGCAATGCAAGATCACGAGGGTACTGATAATTGGACCATTAGTTCAATATTTCTCAATCATTTGATTGATTTATTTCATTAATAAATTACAATAACGGATGGTATAATTTGGGATGTTAATGCAAATTTTTTCGAGATAATTTTAAAGAAAAATTGACATTTGCTACCAGCGAAAGCACCCCGTGTCACATTTACTACCTGTTTAAAAAAAATTTAAAATTACTACCACACAAATTCCCTAACTTTATATTTCACTACCGAATGACTTTTGCTGTTGATGTTTCCGTCAGTGGGCCCAACCACCGTCCAACAACCCCTTCATCCCCAACCACCTCACTGCCACCTCCCTTTCCCCATCATCGCTGCCCCCAATGGCCGAAATCGCGCTGCCACCCCATTCGCCTCACCGGCCAGCACACTCCCCTCACCGGCGACCAGCTCTCCTCGCCCCTAAACTACAATCCCCTACCCGAAACCCTTTTCCTTCCATGAAACCCTAGAAAAACCCATCTTCAACCCTAAACCCCCAAATCATTCTCAACCCTTGAAATTGAAATTAGACCCCCAGATTGTTCCTCCTCCACCGCCGCTAGGTTTCAGGGCTGGCGAGGAGCGATTGGGTGGTTTTTCTAAGGTTTCGTGTGAGGGAAAGGGGATCGTGGTTTAGCCGTTTAGGGGCTAGGGGAGAAGGGCGGTGCCTCGCGAAGGGATTCAGGTGGTGCACCGGGCACGGGGTTAGGGTGGTTGGCAGGAGGGGAAATGAAGGGGTGGGGTTCGTCGCCTTCAGGGAAATGCAAGGTTGGGGTTCGTCGGCTTCGGGGAAATGCAGGGGTGGGGTTCGTCGGCTTCGGGGAAGCGTTTGGGCGTCAGCAAGGGGAGGGGGAAGGGCGGCTGACGCCGTGACAGGGAGGGAGGGAACGAGGTGTTTGGGAATTTTTATTTTTTAAAAAGTTTTTATCTTTTAATAATTTAATTTATTATTTAAATGAAATATGGGACCCACTTAACGGAACCTTAATGTGTGGTAGTAATTTAAAATATTTTTTAAAATCGATAGTAAATGTGACACGGGGTGCTTTCGCTGGTAGTAAATGTCAATTTTTTCTAATTTTAATGAGTGTCTTTTTCCTCTAATTTCCCTAATTTATATATACCCAGTTTATGAAACATGGAGCATGGACAAATAAGGAAGAGAACTTGGCTTCTAAAATTTCAAAGCAATGAAAATTCTTGTAGGTAATTATGGATTTCTTCGGGTGATGGTAATGACAAATAAAGAGTTTGTTATGGTTAGGTCATGGCATCATTGACAAGTTTAATATTTTATTTTTATACTTACATTTATTTTGGTAATTCTTGTTATATTAATTGTAATTTTGAGTTGTACTTGATCTTAGTATCTCGGCAAAACTTAATTTCATGTTTGTATGATTTTATATGTGACTTGATTGTTGAAAAATTCACGAAATTTTGATTTGTTTTGATGGATTTAGTCGTTTACAGTTGGGTATATTGTTGCATTTATAAGTTGCATGTGGTAAAAATTTGGTTCTTTAATTTTATAAATCTACAAAGTACGTATGTAGTACTGTATAAATTTTTGTTTGTTTATTTATGCACATTTAACTATTTGAGTGTGCTTATTTACTACGGAGTACTATAGATTAACCTAAATCTAATATCAATCGTATTGTATTGTATGTGGAAGATACTAGAATGCCTTAATATTATATACGTAAAATATAAAAAGAGTGTCTTCAATTGTTTGATTCAAACTCATATGGTGCTTTTTTTTTTTTATTTTTTTTTTATTTTTTATTATTATTAGGATATTTTGGATTTTAACACCTGACAAAAGGCTGAAAATGGTTTTTAACACCCCCAAAAAAAAAACTTTTATTTTAACACCTCCCAAAAATATAAAAGTTGGAAGTTAACACCAGTTAACGATTTCCGTCACGGAAATTTAACGTGGGTCCCATAAATTGGCTTCAACTCTCATTCGTTTTCAATTTTTTTACGAAACCCACCTTCGTGGCTGCCATCCCATTTTTTCTTCTTATTCCTCCCTTCATCTTTTCTTCGTCTTCTTCCTCCCTTCATCTTCATGGCTGCCATCCCAAACTCTTTCCTTCGTTCTTGCCCACCCTCCCCTCAACTGCCACCCCTTCCCTCCCCCCTCCCTTTCCCCCACCCCTACGCTGCCAACCGAACCCACCCCCCTTCCCTTTCCCCGTTCTCGCAACCAAATCAGCTCCTCTCCAAATACCAGCCCACAATCGCAACCCCTGCAGCCACCTCCTCACTCAAACCGCAAAAAATCAATTCCCAACATCAATTCCCGAAATCAGAGCAAATCGCAGATCCATCGAACCTCGTCTAGAAATCAATTTAAGTTTGCCGAAAAAAGTTACGGTGTGGTGGTTTAGGGGTTAGGGTGGCCGAAAAGGTTAAGGCGGGTCGATTCGTTAGGGTTTGGAGCAAAGTGTTGCAGAAGAGTGGTGGTAGTGGTGGTGGTTGCGGCGATTCAGATCTTTGATTGTGGTTTCGGTGTGGTGGCTTGGGTCGGGGCAGCAGGGGAAAAGGGAGAGGGTTGGGTTGCGTTTGTGGGGAAAAGGGGTGGGATGGGTTCGCCGGTCGTCGGTCGGGGGAGGGAGCTGGGTGGCTAACGGGATGGGGCAAGGTTGGTTTCTTGGGTGGTTGATTTAATTTTGGTGGCCGGTCCCCAGTTAACATGTTTGCTGGCTGCGAAGGCTTGGTCAGTAGCCGTACAGGGCCCTTTATGGGCGGCGGAATTGGTGGTAAAAAAAATGGAAGTTCTCAGTCGCTTTGTTCTCCAACGAAGGAGAAGATGAACCGGTGTTGAATTTTTATTTATTTTTTGTATGGTTTGATTTATGAGCACCAAAAATCTGTAAATCTGTAAATTATGAGCACCAAAAATCTGTAATGGATAAAATCAATGAAATGAAGGTTCAGAGAGGAAGTTTCGTGTTTTGCTGGGTGAAAATTGAAGTTGAAGCCAATTTGTGGGACCCACGTTAAATTTCCGTGACGGAAATCGTTAACTGGTGTTAACTTCCAACTTTTATATTTTTGGGAGGTGTTAAAATAAAAGTTTTTTTTTGGGGGGTGTTAAAAACCATTTTCAGCCTTTTGTCAGGTGTTAAAATCCAAAATATCCTTATTATTATATTTTTCTTAAAGTTTTTTGTTGAATAAGATTAATGAAAGAGCAAAGTGGTGGAATCAAAAAGTTATTATGTGGTAGTAAAGTTGTGGTTCTCATGACTATATACCCGTATGATATATATGGAGCAATCTTTAATTTAAGGATACCCTTTTATGAAAAATGGAATAAATAAATAAAGACAAATGGAATATCATACATTCATATGGGGTATCTCCTTTTACTTCTATTTGTTTTGCATTGTTTTTTTGCTTTTTAAAGTATTTAATATTAATATTCTCAAATCCTCATATAAATTATGTTATATAATATTTTATTTGCATGAAACTTGCCTCTAGATTTGGCTTGAGGCTTTTTTTATCCTCTCCGTAGTCTTTTCAAACTCTTTCCTACCCTTAGTATACTCATCTTCAGCGAATTGCTTAGGAACTTGATCATCCATCTCTGCCTAAATATCAAACCAGTTTGGTTCATTAATTGGAGAGGCAGGATTTGAAACTCATCATTAAGGGATATATCTTCAAGGGGATGATGAATTTCAGGATTAGGTGTCCTCCTAGGTATCAACTTATTAGAGGCAGACACTTGGTTCAGAGCTTGAAGAAACAATTTGGGGTGGTTGAATTTGAGGTGGTGGTGGTTGATTAGCTGCTTGAGGTGATGTTGGTTGATTAGCAGGTTGCCTTGGTTGTGGTGCTAATTGGGACTTCCTAAACCCCAACACCAAGTCATTAGGTTATTAGTTGGATCTTTGGTAAAGCTAACCCAAATGTCATATAGATTAGGATTAGGTAAGGTTCTAAACATCCTAATTAAATCACCATCATCTAATCGAGGAAAATGTTTTTTTTTTTTTTTTTATTTTTTTTTTAAATTTTTTTTTAATTAATGAACATAATAAAAGGTATAGTTGAGGTCTTGAGGATAAAATGTTCAAAATCCTTACTACGAGTCGTATCTTCAAATTCAATAACTAAGTCCATCAAATTACATGTATTTACGTCTACATCAATATCTACATGATTGGAAGGTGGAGGATTTTATTGACTGGAACGCGGGCAAGTGGATCGCGGGAAAAGTTAGGCTTTGCTTTGACTACAATAGTGCAAAATCAATTTTGTCCATGGAACTCCAACTCCCCCACAAAAATGAGGATGATTTCACTTATTGGAAATTTCAACCTTCAGGGAGGTACACGGTCAAAACAGGATACTACTATCTTTCTAAAGATAGGGGGTTGACTGCTCCTCCTTCTCTACTAAGGATCAAGAATTTGTGAAGCTGATTTGAAGAATGGACATACAACCAAAATGGAAGCTTTTCATGTGGAGACTTTTTAGGGGATTGCAGTTAAGGTTAATCTCGCAAATAGAGGAATAATAGTCGATCCAACATGTGACTTTTGCAATTTGGACGTGGAGGATAGCCAACATCTGTTTCGTTTCCGCTCTCTGGCAAAAGAGGTTTGGGAGGTTTCCTCCATTCCTATTTTCCCTGACTCTCCTGGTTCCAGCTCCTTGAGGAATTGGATCCAGCACTATATCTTGCTCTTTTATAGCGAGGATGAGAAATATGGTACTCGGAAGGCTTTGTTCATAGCAACCTTGTGGGGGTTGTGGAAAACAAGAAATGCAAGATGCTTAAAAGATGCCAATGGGAATGCTGGTTTAGTGGCGGAATTCATAAACCAAGGAATGCAAGACCATGCGGTTTTCATACATAACAGGAACCACGATAACACTGAGGTTTTTCAACCAGAGCTAACCTAATCATTCCCCCAGGTTTTAATCATGTGCACCTAGGAATGGATAAGAGTGGGTTTGATAGGTTCATTATGGAACCAGACGGCTCTTGGGATAAAAAGACCTTGAGGGTGGGGGTCTGATGGGCAGGCAACGTGAATAACCTAGGCGATACAATTGAAGAAGGTGGAGTTTGTGGAGCAGCCTCATCAGCGGTACAGAGTGAATCTTGGGCATGTCTCGAAGCTTTGAAATGGGCAAAGGCTCAAGGAAAGCAAGGGATTCTCTTCCTATCGGACCCCATTTCCCTCTTTAACGGTTTGCAAGACAACCTAGGTAAGGATGTTTCGATAACTTGGATGATTAAGGAAATAAGGGAAGTCGGTGCCACCTTTCTTCGGTGTGAAAAAAAAAACTACATGATTAACAATGTTATGAAACTTTAATACAAGCTTGTCACTGTCACCCATTGATGTCTTTCCGTATCATATACTTCCTCTGTTTTTTTAGTTGACACCTTTCTATTATCATGCTTGCCAATGCATGTTTTTAACGCTTAATAACTTTAATTATCAACATTGTAAAATTATAAAAAAGTGGATATTAATAAAATATACATATACACGATTTAAACAAGATCCCACATAATTATATTTTATCGTATCTATAAATCACAAAAGCGAGTCAAATTGTAATATAATAGTTTATCCTATCTACCATTTTTTTTTAAAAATAAATTAATAAAAAGCGAATATTGCCAAAAAATAATAAACTAAAATCGGACATATTTGGCAACATAACAATTTGAGAAAAACATTCTCAACAATTACAGGGCGTATGTCCTGTTTGAAAAAAATGGGAAATAATATTTCGCAATTACGAAGACGCCCTTGCAAAAATCATTCCATTTATATTTCATTAATGGCATTTTAGTCTATTCTTCCTTTCGTCTTCTTCTCTTCTCTTTTCGAAAATTTCAGGTGAGCAACGAACCCTCCATTGTTGGCGCCGTTATTTTCTCTCTCCTCCTTTACCCCTCTTCTCTTCACTCCTTTTCTCTCTCCTTTTTCAATGTCAGACCATGTCACCATTTTCATCAAAAAGCTCGTGAAGAGCGACGTATGCCTCAAGCAATCGCGCTTGTACCTCAATCAAGAAGATGCCGAAGAGTTCGAGAGAATTGTTGAATTTTCTGAGGAAGATTTGAAGAACTTGAAGATTGGCGTCGAATACAGCTTTTTAGCGTTTGATGATTCGATTTCCAATCGGTTTTGGAGTTTCGATTACACCAAGGAAGGGGGATGCGATGCCATTCAAAACGAGTGGTGAAAATACGTGAAGAAGAATGAATTGAGTGCGGGATCAGTTCTCTACTTTCGAAGGGACATGATTCAATTAAGAGCCAATCTGGTGATTCAGGTTATTTCTATTCCTAATTCCTGATTTAAAACCCTAATTTCTTAAGGGGCGTTTGGTTCACGAAATATAGGTATGAGGTATGGGTTTAGAATGACTAAAACCCATACCATATGTTTGGTTGTCAAAAATATGAATTTCAAACCCATACCTCAAACCCATGAGGTATGGGGTTTAGAAACCTTGGGGGATGTGGGTTTGGCTCATTCCATTCTCTTAGGTATCAAATAAAAGGAGAAAATAGTGAGATATTCCATTCCAGAATTAAACCAAACACATGGTATTAAGTATCAAGTTCCAACCCGATACCACCTTAACCCCATTCCTAATTCCAACCCCATACCACTCTGTGAACCAAACGCCCCCTTAATTTGTTTTGAATTTCCTAATATTGGAAGTTAATTGTGTGTATTGTGTGTTGCTATATATATATATATATATATATATAATTTGTTTTAATTTTTACGTAATTTGTTAATTTATGAATAATTTTTATATATTTATTTTAATTTTTTATTTTAAAAAAACAAATATTACTTGTTTCGAAGAGTATTCTGCAGAAATCTAAGACGAATCACTTTTCCTTGATCCTTGGTTGAGTCAGAGAGTTGTGTTGTTTTACACAAAACAAGAGAATTTGGCCGCCTTGCCATGCATTTTGTTGATTCGTCTTATCCGGTTACGATGTTCAATTTGACATATATACAAGACTTTGGTTGCAGTTCTGTATTGATAGGAGGTAATTTTTAGGACAATTTGTCAAAAAAAACATTTTAAAAACCCATTTCTTCTAATTAACCTTTAACCCATCCAATTATTTAATTATATTTGTTTGAATTTGATAGCTACTGTTTTGTCGATGAGCACCATTGTGGGAGTGTTACTTCTATCACAATCACTGGTGATCGTACTTTGATCACTCAATCTATATGACTGTCTTTTGATTTTGTTACACTTGATAAATTACCATATATTGTTAAGGCATATAATTGTCTTTTGATTTTGTTGCATATGATAAATTACCATATATAGTTCAATCGTAGATAACAGTTTTGTATATAACAGTTTAAAGAAATTTGGGTATAGTTGGCCAGTTGGGGAATAGATAACATGTAATCATATAACAGTTCAAGTACAAAGAACTTTATACTAGGTTGTGACTTGTGAGGGAATATAATGTCACTCGTCGGTCGCGGCATTGGTAGTATATCTTCCGTAATGAAGTTAGCAACGTATGACTAAGGTAAGGTAGTTGTTTTGCCACTCGTGTATAGATTCATACCAAACCAAGTATATGCCTAATTGCTATAGTTGGTTTTTTTTTTTGTTGACTAAAGGTTGATTTGCTTTTGTTAATGGTAATGTTTAGTACTTGTGTAGTGGTAACTATATTTTCCTCCAATATTGTAATGCAGCCAAAATTGATTTATCTATGATAGATAATTTGTAATGTGAATAGTCTGATGAATTTGATGTTGATTGGATTTGTTGAGCTTAAAATATGTGCAAATAGTCACGCAGGTACATTTTTAATACACAACATCGTATGAGATCATTGTCTAATTAATTCAAATATATATAGCCAAAATAAGCTACGGTTAATTAACATATCATTCAAAAAAAAATAACGTTGTAGTAGTAAAATTTACCTTTTTTAAAAAAATTAAGTTAAAGATGAATTTAATTTATATATGATTATATGAGATAACGATTAACATTAGTTTGGATTAGTGTGGATGGAAAATAAGATTGGATGATAATCAATAAGTTAGTAGTACTTTTAGGCTCCAATTTGCATTTTTTTTTAAAAGGCAGTAATTGACCAAATATATACTTTAAAATTTAAATGGGAAATTATCTTTGGTAACACTGTAGCCCAGGCGTTGCCCCGGGTTGACGTGCAATCAATAATTTTTTTAAAGTCTTTTTATAATTGTAGTTAGTTGTCATGGTCAAACTAACCAAAATTGAGTTTTTTTTAGTATATTTTATTTTAATTGAATCTTGTGCTTTGCACTTATATAATTTTTTTACATATTAATAACACACTTGGTAATTGACTAAGATTGTGAAATGGTTATAGTTGGTATACGAGGTGGAGGGTTCGATAATGTTGGTTGCTTGGGTGATGTGTTGTTGTTTGAGTGATGATGTGGCATCATAAGATATTGAAAAGATGACATGGCACAACAAAAAAGGGAATACGTGGCATATCAACGAGGAAGTATAAATCAAGGGTTGTGAGACAAATGGAAATGTACATTATAAAAAAAATGTAAATTGGAGCAATTTTTTAAAGCAATTTTTTTGCGAGAAACTACCTTATAAAAAAAATGTTGTAGTAAACTACCTTATATAAGCTAAATGTTGTAAGATACTACCCTTGGTCGGAAAGTGAGAGTTTGACTAAATTCATCTTGGATATTATATGGATAGGATCGGGAAAAATTAGGGGAAAAATGGGGAAAGATGAATTAAATGTCATGTGACCGGAACATGACTTGGTCAACGCCGGAATAATTTAGTCAAACTCTCACTTTCCGACCAAGGGTAGTATCTTACAACATTTAGCTTTTATAAGGTAGTTTATTACAACATTTTTTTTATAAGGTAGTTTCTCGCAAAAAAAAAAAATGCTTTAGAAAGTAGTTTCTCACAAAATGTCCAGAAAAAAGATCGAAACGAGTAAATAAAAGGGGTCGAGAAAGAAATCAATGTCTTTCAAGCATAAAAAAATAGTTTATCTATTTCTTCATACTACTAGGTAATAAAAAATTTTATGAACACTTGTAGTACAGAGTAAGACTAGTTACATTTCTGAATAATAACCATTTACAAGAAAGTTTTACAATAAAATTCATGTTGTTGATAAAAATTGTATATCAAATCCTTTTAAAATAATCACGCAGAATTACATTAGGTGAAATTGTGCTTATTTATGCTCAAAAGTTTTTAATTTTCTATATATATATGTAAGTTTTAATTTAGTTGCATCTATCACTTTCCCCTTTAGTTAATAAATTGTCTCTATCCCTCTCTTATCACATGAACCCTCTTTATTTCTCTCTCTCTCTTCTCTAAACATTTCCTAAGAGTCCACAACTACAAAAGTGATGCATCTTACAAAAACGGAGGAAATAACATATGCTATAGCTCTTATACATGTGTCTTGATAATATTTATTTAATGCGTGGGTTTAACATTGCAACTGGCACTAAGAATAGTTGCCTAGGGTTTTAAGCTTTTTGATCTTGTTCAAGTTTTTTTTTTTTTTTTTTTTTTTTTTTTTTTTTTTTTTTTTTTGAAGGATTTTGGTCTTGTTCAAGTTAAGAATTCATATTAAGAGAAAAATGTTGCAGAAATTATCACCCCTTTGCAAAAATATTGATAATTTTTGTGATACTAACCATAATATGGATCCAAGTTTTATATCGAGCTCTTTAATCGTGCCCTACATTATATTGTAATTGTAATTCTGACAAATTTATACCGCAAAATTTTTCTTGTCGATCTCACAAATTATTATCGATCTCACTTTTCACACTAGGATAAATTATACTTCTTTCGTCCCTTTTGTTAGCTTTTTACTCCATAAAATTATGTTCACTTCATGTATTTGTTATCTAATGAAAAATAAAGCACATGGTCATATATTTTGACAATTATTATTGCTGAAGTTTCAACAGTTAAGTGGCCGCCGTACATGACTCTTATGTGTATTTGATTATGATGAATTAATCACTTAAGAGTGTGAGAAGGGAGACTAATTATGTAGCATTGTAGAACTAAACTACTAGTCAATAGACATGTTTTTCGGTTCTAGGTAAATGATATCCTTGACACCTCTTATATTACATAGGCCTATATTGTACGTTGTTATTCGGATTGAGTACATTTAATCAATCTTATTAAGTTTAATAATGAACCAATTGGTTGTTGGTGTAGTGGTGATTTGAATTACACTTAGTAGGGAGATTTCATGCTTGATCTCTCGCAAAAACAATTGAGAGGAAACTGGAACCTAATCACCCAGAATTGATCCCCGAATCAGGATTAGCCCAAAAAGGGTGAACCGGGAGGAACACCAAAAAAATAATAATTAAGTTTAATAATATATGATAAACCGTATTAGGTATATATGTGTCACATAATTATAATTATTATTATATACTACGTACTCCATATATGGCCAAAATTGATGAATTGGATCATTGGGGAAACCTTTGAATTCGTAAGTGTGCACTTTGATTAAGTTAACTTTCAAGTTGGTTTAATTTGACAAAGATTAAAATCGATTATCTTTATTATTGATGGGTTAGAAAAAAAAGGTTAAGAGACATTAATATAAATAGACGAATAGGTAAAGCATACCACAAGGCAACTATAAACCCTCAAGAATCTTATAAACATACAAGTACATTACAAAGATCTAAGCTAGCTAGCTAGGGCGAGAGGATGGTGAGGGAAACTAAGATAATGGAGGTGCTTCACATGAAGGAAGGGACTGATGAAAACAGTTATTCTAACACCGCGTTTACGGCGGTAATTTTATTCCCTCATTCATTCTTTATTATCTTGTTACAGTTTGGAACAATGCTAAGATTTTTTTTTTTTTTTTGGCTAGTATGGTTGTCATTGAATTTGATTTTTTATGAATTAAAAACATTATTACATCAATCACTAGGTGAGTAAAGTTATGATGCTATGTGTAAAAGCTAGGATCAATTCGACCTAAAATCTAAACTGATGGTTGAATCTCAAATTTATATGTTTTATCACGACCCCTCACATCGGAATCCTTGAACTTGAAGTGTAGTTGCAGTATTTTTTTTTGGTTATGGGTCTTTGACTCTTCTCATTCCATATCCAACAGTAATTTTTTTTTTTTTTTTTTTTTTTTTTTTTTTTTTGAAGGATGGGTGAATGATATTTGAATCCTATGACCTTGCTCTCACGTTGACTTAAATTTTGCATATACGTAGATTGTATCACTATAGATAAGAAAGTGGCATTATAGCCACAGTTATACTCGCACAATTAAACCATTACCAATTTACCATATCATATTGACATATTGTTCATATGACAATATGAGTACATTTTATTTAACCAAGTATCACTAATTAGTTTTTTTTTTCCTTTTAGAGGGAGATACTATCAATGTCAAAATCCTTAAGAAAATGTCATAAGGGAATTCTATTGCATGGAACATCCTATAACTTTATGCATAGCCGACTTGGGATGTTCTTCTTCCGAGCAAAACTGCTTGAGCGGCTTAGCTTATGGGCTCATAGAAGCCATTGATAAGGCTCGGCGAGAACTCGGACATGGCGGCCCTCAAGAGTACCATATTTGCTTGAATGATCTTCCAGGGAATGATTTCAATACTGTGTTTACGTCGGTAACAAGTTTTAAGGATAGGCTTAAGCAGCAATTGGGAGATGATTATGGACATTGCTTTGTTAATGGTGTTCCTGGCTCTTTCTATGGTAGGCTTTTTCCTAACAATAGCTTGCATTTTGTGCACTCCTCCACTAGCCTTCACTGGCTATCTCAGGTGAATTATCCTTTTTTTAAAAATATTTTAATTATCACATTTTTTTTGAGGTTGGCATTTTAAAAAGCAACAGGATCAATTGTTCTCATATATTCTATCACGTACCTTCGCATACATAAGAGCTTGGTACGATTAAAATTTTTATTGTATACTTGAAAGGAGGGTGGATGAGGAACTCGTGATGATCTGACCTTTTGGTTGAAGTCCAAAATTGATTTATATAATCTATGAAATGGAAAAATTTATAATTATATGTTATTGGACGCACCCAACATTATTGAATTTATAAATAAATGTCACACAAGTTGGGTGATCTTCAAGAGACAAAAGAAGTACTCGATTTGTGTGATTTGATTGATACACTTGTACTTACGACGTGAAAGTTTGATAATTTCAGGTGCCGGAAGGAATAGAAGAGAATAAGAGAAACATTTACATGTCAAAAACAAGCCCTACAAAAGTGATTAGTAGTTACAATGAACAATTTACAAAGGACTTTTTGATGTTCCTAAGTTGTCGTTCCAAGGAAGTCGTAGCCGGAGGAAAAATGGTGCTAACCTTATTAGGAAGACAAAACAACGAACCATGTTATGCCAAGGAATCTGCTTACATGTTAGAGAATCTAGCTAAGGTTCTCAATGATATGGTTTCTGAGGTATATAAACCATTCCCTTTTCTTTTTTCTTTTTTTTTGGTGGAAAAATTGCTAAAAATAATACAACCTTTGTCTCATTCTTTTTTAATAATACAACCTTTTGATTATTTTGTAATAATACAACCTTAAGGGGGTGTTCATTTTAAACAAGATAAAATCGAATTTTCGGTGAGGTTGAGGTGGGAGAAGGGGAAGGGATATTCCATCCTTCCTCATCCCCACCACCAAAAACTCATCCGTCCCCTTTCTTAGCCTCAAAGTCCGCCGAAAAATTGATTTTATCTTGTTTAAAATGAACACCCCATAAAGGTTGTATTATTACAAAATAATCCAAAGGTTGTGTTATTAAAAAAGAATGGGCCAAAGGTTGTATTATTTTTAGCAAGTTTTCCTTTTTTGGTAGAATTAAGTCAATAATTAACAATAATTAAATAAGAGTTTAATATAAATAGTAATTTTAAAGACGTCCAAAAAAAATAATAATACGGGAACTATATTTAAGGACAGAGGGATATCATGCAATCAATTTTAATTTATGTACATGCATGAGTATAAATGTGTTACCCATAGCTCTAAAACATATTGTGCAGGGTTACGTTACATAGAAGAAGAGAAATTGAACACATTCAACGTCCCCATTTATACACCATCACCTTCAGAACTCGAGTATCTGGTGGCTAAGGAAGGATCTTTTGCCCTCAATGAAGTTTATACCTTCAATGTGATTAGTTGGGATCCAAATGATGATCATAAGATTGGTAGCTCAATTGACAAAACTAATCGCGAAGATAATATGAATTTACAAGCATTATGTATGAGAGCCGTGGTTGGATCCTTAATCAGTAGTCATTTTGGGGAAGCAATCATTGATGAGGTTTTTCGAAGATATAACGAAATTGTTCTTGACTTATTGGCCGAAGAGAACACTGTTCTAACTAATGTTACTCTATCCTTAACAAGAAGGGAACGAGGTTGATGACTTTTATTGCTGGTGCTTTTGAATAAATTGACGTGGTTGTTGCATTAATAAAAAGGGACGTGGTCTACATGTTGTTGCACATCCTAATGTTACTTTTTTTTTTTAATTATTTTTTTTACTATTACCTTTATATATTTATATATAAGGGAAAAATATATATATATACGTGTAATGCAAATGGAAGCATTGACCTTGGTTAAATTAGGTGCATCATTAAGAATGTGTGGTAGGCCACTATGTCACAATAATTAGAGCTATTAATTCGGGTAAACGGGTCGGGTGGGTCGGGTTAATTCCATAATCTGTACAGGTCGGGTTTGGGTAGGGTCATGCTTGAGTCGGCTCATGTCGGGTCATAATTCTTATCGGGTTTGGATCGGGTTTAGGTAGGGTTAATAACAGGTTGGGTTACATTCGGGTCGGGTGAACAATAGGTCGGGTTCAATTCGGGTTAAAACGGGTTAGGGTAATTCTCGGGTTCGAGTCGGGTTCGATTCAAGTCAATAATTTGCGGGTTAGAATCACGTCGGGTCATTCTGGGGTTTGAGTCGGGTTTGGTTCA
The DNA here is from genome assembly GCF_001683475.1 of Chenopodium quinoa. NCBI lineage: Eukaryota > Viridiplantae > Streptophyta > Magnoliopsida > Caryophyllales > Amaranthaceae > Chenopodium > Chenopodium quinoa. Next base: position 1,406,353 of record NW_018745461.1, read on the forward strand.
AGTCAATAATTTGCGGATTATAATCAGGTGGGTCATTTTCAAGTCGGATCATTCTCGGGTTCAAGTCAGGTTCGGTTCAAGTCAATAATTTGCGGGTTATAATCAGGTTGGGTCATTTCCATGTTGGGTCATTCTCGGATTCAAGTCGGGTTATGTTCAAGTTAATAATTTGCAAGTTACAATCAGGTCAGGTCATTTCCAAGTCAGGTCATTTTCGGGTTCAACTAACTAAAAATAGATAATTATCATTTTTATCAAGCTAATTATTTCCTTTGATGACTATAATATATATGGGAATATACTAGGGAACTATGGCCTATAATTTAGGAAGATAATTATCTCCTTTGTCCATACAACAAATATATACTATATTTAACTCTTAAATTTGAGGATGATGCTCCTTTCTTTTGCTGGCGTGGACCGACTTAATCTCCTAGAAAAAATGTTTTGATCAACAATAATAAGGTGGTCTATTTCAAATCGGGTCAGGAACAATTTCGGTTGAATTTAGGTCGGGTCAATAACAAGTTGTGTTAATTTCGAGTCAGGTTAGTAACAGATCGGGTTGAATATTTGGGTTAGGTAAGTATTAGGTATGGTAAAATTCGGGTCGAGTCAATAAAAAGTCTGGTTGATTTCGGGTCGGATTTGTTACATGTTGAGTTTAATTCGGGTCGGGTTGAATTCGGGTCAGGTTAGTGACAAGTCGGGTTAAATTCGGGTTTTGACGGGTTAAAACGGGTTTGGGTCAATTTCGGTACAAGTCAAGTTCGGTGCAAGTTATTTAAATTGGCCGTTGTAAACCGGTAAATCGGTGCAAGTTGTAAACCGATAAATTGGCTGTTTAAAAGCAAATTGAAGGTTCCACACACCCAATTAGACTCCCGAAAAATATTAGGGACCATGGTAAACATTTTGGCAATGTTTATTTTCAGGCGAAAAAAGTCAAAAAATTCCAAAATTGAAGGCTAATATCCACGCTTTTTGAGAAATTTTGGAGGTTTCGGGGCCCGGTGTCGAAAAGTCTTGAAATTCTATGGGATACATCTTGGGGTAATATAATGTCATTTTGAACCATATATGATCATTATTTGTTGTCATAAATGTTCGTGGTAGACTTGAATTAATAAAATCGGTGCAAGTTGTAAACCGGTAAATTGGTCGTTTAAAGGAAAATTGGATGGTTCCACCCACCAATCGGACTCCCGGAGGGTATTAGGGACCATAGTAAACATTTCGGCAATTTTTATTACCGGTCGAAAAAAAACAAAAAATTTCACAATTGAAGATTTGAAGTCTAATATATTCACGCTTTTTGAGAAATTTTTGGGGTTTCGGGGCCCGGTGTAGAAAAGTATTACTAATACTTTAGGGGATACATCTCGGGGTCATATAATGCCGTATGGAATCATATATGATCATTATATGTTGTCATAAATGTTCGTAGTAGGCTCGAGTTAATGAAATCCGAATAAGTTGTAAACCGGTTTTTTAAATTGGCTGTTTAAAGGCAAATTAAATGGTTCCACCAATCCAATTGGATTTCCAGAGGGTATTAGGGACCATGGTAAACATTTCGGAAATTTTTATTTCTGGCGAAAAAAAGTCAAAATATTCCAAAATTGAAGACTAATATCCACGCTTTTTGAGAAATTTTGGAGGTTTCTTGGCCCGGTGTCGAAAAGTCTTGAAATTTTAGGGGATACATCTCGGGGTTTTATAATGGTGTTTGGAACCATATAGGATCATTATTTGTTGTCATAAATGTTCGTGGTAGGCTTGATTTAATGAAATCGGTGTAAGTTATAAATCGATAAATTGGTCGTTTAAAGACAAATCGGATGGTTCCACTGCACCCACCCAACGGGACCCCCGGACGGTATTAGGGACCATGGTAAACATTTTGGAAAATTTTATTTTCGGACAAAAAAAAGTCAAAAATTTCAAAATTGAAAGCTAATATCCACGCTTTTTGAGAAGTTTTGGAGAATTCGGGTCCGGTGTCGAAAAGTCTTGAAATTCTAGGCGATATATATTGGGGTCATTTAATGCTGTTTGGAACCATATATGATCCTTATTTGTTGTTTTAAATGTTTGAGGTAGGCTTGAGTTAATGAAATCGGTGCAAGTAATAATTAAACCGGTAAATAGGCCGTTTAAAGGCAAATTGGATGGTTCCACCCACCTAATTGGACTCCTGAAGGGCGACAATTATTATTTTCTGGCGAAAAAAGTCTAAAAATTCCAAAATTAAAGGCTAATACCCACGCTTTTTAAGAAATTTTGGAGGTTTCGAGGCCCGGTATCGAAAAGCCTTGAGATTCTAGGCAATATATCTCGGGGTCATATAATGTCGTTTGGAACCATATATGATCATTTTTTGTTGTCATAAATGTTTGTGGTAGGATTTAATTAATGAAATCGGTGCAAGTTGTAAGCCGGTAAATTGGATGTTTAAAGGCAAATTGGATGATTCCACCCACCCAATTGGACTACTTGAGGGTATTAGGGACCATGTTAAATGTTTTGGAAATTTTTATTTTCAGGCGAAAAAAGTCAAAAATTTCCAAAATTTAAGGCTAATGTCCACGCTTTTTGAGAAATTTTGGAGGCTTCGGGGCCCGATGTCGCAAAGTCTTTATAATTTAGGTAATACATCTGGGGGGGTCATATAATTCCGTTTGGAACCATATATGATCTTTATATGTTTTCATAGATTTTAGTGGTAGGCTTGAGTTGATGAAATCAGTGGAAGTTGTAAACCGGTAAATTGACCGTTTAAAGGCAAATTGGATGGTTCAACAAACCAAATTGGAATCCCGAAGGGCATTAGGGACCATGGTAAATATTTCGGCAATTTTTATTTTCGAGCGAAAAAAGTCAAAAAATTCCAAAATTGAAGGCTAATATCCACACTTTTTGAGAATTTTTGGAGGTTTCGGGTAGAGCTGTCAATTCGGGTAAACGGGTAGGTTTTGGGTCGGTAAGAGTGGGCCAGGTAAACTCGGGTCGGGTCAATTCGGATTAATTCCATAATCTATACGGGTTGGGTCTTGCTTCAGTCGGGACACGTCGGGTCATACTTCTTATTGGGTTTGGGTCGGGTTACATTCGGGACGGCTGAACAATAGTTCGGGTTTTCACGGGTTAAAACGGGTTAGGGTCATTCTCGGGTTTGAGTCGGGTTTGGTTCAAGTCAATAATTTGCAGGTTATAATCAGGTCGGTCGGGTCATTTTCAAGTCGGGTCATTCTCGGGTTCAAGTCGGGTTCGGTTCAAGTCAATAATTTGCGGGTTATAATCAGGTTGGATCATTTCCAAGTCGGGTCATTCTCGGAGTCAAGTCGGGTTATGTTCAAGTCAATAATTTGCAGGTTACAATCAGGTTGAGTCATTTTCAAGTCTGGTCATATTCGGGTTCAAGTAACTATAAATAGATAATTATCATTTTTATCAAGCTAATTATTTCCTTTGACTATAATATATACGGAAATATACTAGGAAACTATTGTTTATAATTTAGGAAGATGATTATATCTTTTGACCATACAACAAATATATACTATATTTAACTCTGAAATTTGAGGATGATGCTCCTTTATTTTGCTGGCCTGGACTGACTTGGTCTCCCTAGACAAAATTCTTTGATCAACAATAATAAGGTGGTCTAAATTGCATTTAAGGTGATTTGAATTCGGGTCAGGAACAATTTGGGTTGAATTTAGGTCAGGTCAATAACAAGTCGTGTTGATTTTGAGTCGGGTTAGTAACAAATTGGGTTGAATTTGTGGGTCGGGTTAGTACGTAATAGGTTTGGTAAAATTTGGTCGGGTCAATAATAAGTCGGGTTGAATTTGGGTCAGATCAATAACAAGTCGGGTTGATTTCGGGTCGGGTTTGTAACAGGTTGATTTGAATTCGGGTTGGGTTAGGAACGATCGGGTTGAATTCAGGTCAAGTTAGTAACAAGTTTGGTTAAATTCGGGTTTTGACGCGTTAAAACGGGTTTGGGTCAATTTCGGTGCAAGTCGTGTTCGGTTCAGGTTAATAATTTGCGGGTTACATTCGGGTCGGGTCATCTTTAGCTCAGTTCATGTTTGGATTCGGGTCTCAAATACTCGGATCAACTCGGGTCTAGGGTTGGTTTCAGGTCGGGTCAGGTCAGGTCAGATTTGGGTCACCAATTTTTCGGGTTCAGATGGATCGGTTAATAATCGGATTTGAGTCGGTATTTCGGATCGGGTTAACTTTTAACAGCTGTAACAATAATGGCCTGACATATTGAATTGGGCTATTGGCCGGCATTGTAGTGTTATAAAAAGAGAACCATGCCATAGTGATAAACTATAGGAGCTCACATTAATTAAAAGAAAAGGTAATTTACTTTCTTAATATAGCAGAAAAATATGATGGTGAAGACAAAGAAATTTGTTGAGTTTCTCCTCCTTACCGTTGCCATTATTGTGATGGTGGCCGCCAATGCGGCTGCCTCGAATCCCGAAGGAAGACGGTTGATTAATTGGGGTTTTGCGTCAGAAGGCGAAGCATGCCCGCAAGGCGGAACTTGCTAAGCATTTGCAACCATTTGTTAATTGTTACATGGTACATTATTGTGTCATATGAACTATATACGATGTCCGCTTGCTAGGGTAATGAGATCTTCGGCATCTTCCATGGTCTTTTTACAAATGACTCATATTTAATTTTTCGTTACCTAGTTCATTATTATTATTACTATTATTATTACTACTGTTACATTTGAGCTTTTCGCTTGTTTGTTTTAATTAATAAACTGTGCGCGTCAACTTGTCTTCATCTCATTTTATATGCACGTATTTAATTAGTACGTACTCTATACAACATATACATTTCCTCTTTATATATGATTATTATTTTTGAATAGATACAAATACACCTGTTTGACACGCTATTTAACAAGTTATTAGTTTGAAAAGATTAATGGACCAATTAATTAAATTAGTTAAAAACCATTATGACACGCAAACTTAGTTGGCACTATTTTGTTCCAACCTTGCCTTACTTATGATAAGCTCTACTATTAGATTGTCGTCTTGTTTGTCAAATGGTTGTTGGCGGTTGGTTGTTGGCTGGTTCACTTAGCTTGTTTGACCAGTTTGAATGTTAACTGTTTATAATGACTTTTGAAATTGGCTGTTTATAAAAGTGTTTGGTAAATTAATTGTTGGTTGTTGGCTGTTTATTAGATAATTTGTGGGCCAACAAGCCAAAAGCCAACAAAAAAGCTACTCAAAGCAGCTTTTTCATATTGGCTTAAAAGTCAACTTTTTCACTGACTAAAAAGCCAATTGCCAAACACATTTTTTGGCTGTTTGACCACCTAAGAAAGCCAAAAGCCAAATGCTAACCAAAAATCCGTTTACCAAACATGACCTGTATCTTGAATATATTTGCCTCATACAAACGACCCGAGTTGAAGTTTAAGGGCGATGCACCATAAGCTAGCTAGTTGAGGCTTCGGGGGCACAATGCGGTTCAATTATGAGGGTTTGAGAGCAACAATCCTGAATAATTTGAGGGTTACTCCATTTTAATTTTGTATGTAATAATTTGTACTTCCTACGTTTTTTTTTTATTTGCAATACAGTACAGCTTCATGACAACACATTCGTTTGAGGAAGAGATTAGGTAATGTAAATGAACAAATTAATTTCAATAATTATATATACACATAATACCTAATTAACCCATCTTTATTCTTAGCTTGGTGTTATAATTATATTGATAAAATAAAAGTCATCAATTGTGTTACCTATTCTATGATAATCTCCTAAAAAATGTGTTAAACACCATATGTGTTGGAAGTAAAAGAAAATAAACCGAGCAAGTATTTTACCTTTAGATTTATTACTTTTACTCTTAGATGTTGCTAATTTATACTTCCTCCGTTTTTATTTAGTTGACGCGTTTGATTTAGACACATATATTAAGGAGAGGAGAGAGAATGAAAGAGAGTGAGAGAGAATGAAAAACCAAGTGGAGTAGCTTGTAAATACAAGGTAAAAAAGTTTCCCTAAAAGAAAATGTGTCAACTAAAAAAAAACTTCCTAAAAAAGAATACATATCAACTAAAAAGAAACGGAGATAATATGAAATACATGTTATTAGTGAACCTTGTAATTGTATGGTCATGTACTGATCCTTCATTAAATTTCCTATTCTTTGTTGGTGTCTCTCCTCAACAACCACATAGAGTACAATGATTGTTTCATTTACTGTTGACATGTTTTAATAGTTAAAAAGTATAAAAATATTCTTTTTGTGACATTCCCAACAACAAAAAGTTTAATTTATTAAAAATAGAAAAAACGTGACACAGTACTCCTCAATTATATAGTGAATAACAATATGCACAAAACTACAAATAAATATATTTTTTACTACTCTCACAAAAAAAAAAAAATCTTTTTACTACGTATGTTTTTTGTGGTACTGAATAGTTATGTCCCAAGGCTAAAATAATGAAGAACCTTTACTATAAATACTGATCACATTTACAAGGTTATAAGCACATAATTTTTTTTTCATAGCTCATTTAGAGATATTGGGATAGTTCTTAACACGTAAAAAAGCAACATAATCACGTAAGAGTAAGGAAAAAAAAGAGAGCGAGAATGGTTATGGCAACTGAGTTAAAGCAAGTATTTCGCATGAACGAGGGTACTGATGATACCAGCTACGCAAAAACGTCGTACATTCAGGTAGTTAGCTAGTTTTATTTTATCATGTCAGTTAGATAATAACAACAAATGCATGTTTTTATCAAATCTAGCTATACGTGTGTCTAATCATAAACGCATTTTAAAACCCTTACATAGTATCATACGAAATTCTTGGTTAAGATATTGTATGTCACGAAATAATTATACATTTACATCTTGTACTTTACATACAAAGTAATTTACAAATCCTTTATTTGAAAGATGATCATTCTATGGTAGTCATCTTCGAGATGACTACCATTATACTAATTCTTTAGGGTACGGTGTGTTTGACATCGTTTTTTTATTTTTAGTTTTATGTTTTTCTGAAAATCAAAAACCAAAAACAGGAAACAAGAAATAGGTGTTTCCACATTTCTGTTATCAATTTTCAAAATTATCATGATTTTAATAACTTTGACTAATTTTTAATTCATTATATGACATATATTATATGATTTTAAAAAACAAAAAACCAAAAAAACAGAAAACCACGCCAAACAAACCCTTAATTAGTTGATTTTGATTTATTTTTAAAAGTCAAAATTAATTATAAATTATTTATCTAATTTAATTTTTTAAATATAATTTTCCTAATTAATTTACAAAATTTAATTTTACTATTACCGAAATTAAATCATTATTTGTAAGTTAATTATGAAAATTTTAAAAAATAAGGAATAGAAGTTTATAATTAATTTTGACATAGAAATTAAATTAAAACGAGTCAATAAAAAAAATTAGAATAATGATAATCATTTTAAGGATGACGAATAACTACTTGTTAGAGATATGAGATAATCAATATTATCGAAAAATATATGTGTAATATATTTTCCGTATTGATCTTATAGAATATAATATATTTGGATTTATATTTTTTATAATGTTATCTCATATCTCTAACACTACCATAAAATTTTCATCATTTGAATAAAAAAACATGTAAATTTTACACTCCACCTTGATGCATGGGGTTTACTTGTAGTTGTCCTCCTACGAAGCTACGATATAAGTATTAGATTGTAGATGATTTAATATTATACTTTATCACATATGAGAGGGTTAGACGCAATTATGTATGCAATTTAATGCAAAACTTAAAACAACTAAATTCAATGCAATTTTTTAAGTGACCCTAATAGTTTCATGCAAGCTGACACATGCATGTGTAATTTTTTAAGTGACCCTAATAGTTTCATGCAAGCTGACACATGCATGTGTTTGACCATGCTTTAAAAAGTATACATCGTGACAAATTAATCCTACAACTTAGTGCTATTGAGAGGTATCTAAACTAAATGATTAATAATTAAATTTCGAAACAATATGAAATGGGTCTGGGCAACCCAAACAAGAAGGAGAGTTTGGGTCACAAACAAGGCTTTGAAGCTTCCATACTAAAACCAATTGGCAATAGTAGGAGGTACTCCTCTACCTTATAAAGTGAAACAATCTCTCCTTTTTCTCCAATGTGGGACACTCATAAGTGGACTACAATGAGTTTCAACACTGTATTATATAAATAATTAATTACGTGTCATATTAATTACGTGTCATATATTATATTATGGTACAAAAATTACATATACTTTTGGTACCACGTGAGATTTACGAATTTCTTACAGGAATTTTTCTTGTTTTGTTTGTTTCCTTTGTTTGTTCTTTAGTGTTTTTGTTTTGATGCAACAGAAGCAGGTATTAACATTAACAAAACCATTGAAAGAACAAGCAATAAGGAAGTCATATTGCAAGAATCTCCCAAAAACAATGTGCATAGCTGACTTGGGTTGTTCCTCCGCCGAGCTAAACACCTTGAGTTTGATCACCGAGCTTATAGACACCGTCGAAAAGGCACGTCGAAAGCTCGGGAACGAGCCCCAAGAGTATCAAGTCTACTTGAATGATCTTCCAGGGAATGATTTTAACACAATCTTTAGGTCATTGGGAAATTTTGAAGATATGCTTAAGAAAAAAACGGGAGATGAATTTGGACAATGTTTTGTGAGTGGTGTACCTGGCTCTTTCTATGGTAGACTTTTTCCATCAAACCACCTTCATTTTGTCCATTCCTCCTATAGTGTCCATTGGTTGTCTCAGGTGATGTCTCTATCTTTTTTTTTTTTAATTTCTCTTGTATTGTATTTTCTTTTTTCCAAATAAATTAAAAAGAAAACCTTGTCCATTCCTTTGTATAATCACTTTCTTACACATAATAATAATGTGACTAAGATAGTTGTATTATATAATGATGATAACAAATTGGAAATTTTCAAGTCACATATATGGTTGTATTATTTCCTAATGGGATAACATGGAATGATTTTAAAAAGTCATACGTATGCAATGTTCTATCATACACTCTTAGGTTGAGTAAGTGTTATTTCAATTCAATCGTGCCTTGATATACTTTTTTTTTTTATTCAGCTTTAGTTGACATATTTATGTAATCACGTACGTCTATATACAACTTTAACATAATATTTAATATTTATAATTATCAATAAATACTACTATAAAATGTTGATATTAATAAAATACAGTGTGAGACCATTCTCATGCATAACCACCTTCATTTTGTCCACTCCTCATATAGTGTCCATTGGCTGTCACAGCCTCACAGGTGATGTCTCTATCTTTTTAGTTTATTTTTATTTATTTTTTTTATTTTTTTTATCAATTGTATTATTGCCTTAACAACTTTATTTTTTTCATAAACAACTACATACATGGACGAACTAGATTGATCCAAAAAATTAAATGATCAAGATTGAAAACAATTATAATAACTACGTTTTTATTGTAGTCATCGAAAAGTCCTCCCAATTGTAGTACGTATAATAATGATAATAATGAGATGAAAATTTTAATTTCAAGTCACACGTGGTTGTATTTCTTAAGGCATATATAACATAAAGTAATTGTTGTAAAGTATCATAAAGAAATCTGGTCATTTAGATTAAATTAACTCATTATTATAATCCAAAAAAGTCATACGCGATGTTCAATTGATCATACACTTTTAGGCAGATTAAGTATTAGTTCAATTCAATCATGTCTTGATAAATACTTTTTCTATTCTTTTTTAATTGACACTGTTTCTTTTATTAACTTTGTCATAGCACAAGTTTAACAACGAATATCTATAATAACTAACAACAAATAAAAATTATAAAATGTTGATATTATATATAAAAAAAAGCAATTCTAACAAAATCCTACACGTATGTATGACTAAGTTTTATCATAATTACAAATAAAAAACGTGTCAAAAAAAAAGGGTCATACTGTCATAGTCATGTCTAATGTCATTCTTATTGCGTTCTCGATCTATATTCAGTCCATAGAAATCAAGAATTCAAATCCAACTAGATCAATTAGTTGTACGATGTTGATAGTTTGGATTTTAATCAATTTGGTCCGACAAAGTTTTTATTTGGTGTTTGATGATTTTGAAACAGATACCAAAAGGAATAGAGAACAACAAGGGAAATGTTTACATATCAAAGACTAGTCCATCTAATGTGGCTAAAGCTTACTCTGATCAATTTGAAAATGATTTTTCGACGTTTTTAAGCCGTCGATCTGAAGAAGTAGTAGTAGGAGGGATGATGGTGCTAACAATGTTGGGAAGAAAAACTGAAGAACTATATAGCAAGGAATCATGCTACATGTATGACCTTCTTGCTACAGCTCTCAATAGTATGGTGTTTGAGGTACGTACTCATAAATTCATAATGCACCTTTACTTTCTTTTTTTTCTTTTTTACCTAACGTGATAAACATATTAGTTGATATTTGATGCTAGTATTTGATTATGATAGAATATGTTAAATGCGATGACAATAAAAGTGTAACTGTATATAAGCGAATTTAAGTAAATAAAAAATAGCAAATCCTCTTATATATATTAGAACTTTAGAAGTGATTATTGCACGTAAAAAATAATGATTGATTAAAATTATATATATATGATGCTATAATAGAATTATTTAAATTATATATTGATATCATATAACTAATATATAAAGCTAAACTTTTAGCCAGGCGACGAGATATCGACACTTGGCGTTCCAACTTTTCACCAAGTGTCACGTCACGTAGGGTAGAGTTATATAAAATTCAATTTGTAGGATAAAAAATGTTAATTTAAAATTCAATTTTCAATCAAATTTGGATAGAATTTTAGGATAAAATTGTTAATTTAGAATTTTATTTTCGATAAAGTACCAATATTTCATATGTACAAATTAAATTATAATTTTATTAAAAAAAAATTATAACACTCATAAATTATCATATAAATTTATTTTTTGTATCATAGTATTTTTTTGGAGCGAAGGAATTAGCTTAAAATGCACCACATCCATTATTTATAATATATTCTAATCAATTAAAACAATATACTTTACAATCTAATATAATTTTATTACTGTGTGTAGACCTGTCAATCGGGTCGGGTCACGAGTCATTTCGGACCGGGTCATTATTTCAGGTTAAGGGTCAAGAAATGTTTTTCACCAATGTTATTATTATTAGTCATTACATGCCTACTATATAGTTTAAATCATCACAAAAACACATCAATTCCTAACTAATTTTGTGTCAATGATATATTTTAAAATTTGACATATAGATTAAAAATTTATCTTAAAATTCAATAAACAACCCGGGCATCGCACGGGCACAAAACTAGTATATATATATATATATATATATATATGAAAGTAAAATTTTAAGTAAAAGATTAAATTTTGATTAGATTATTACAAAAATGACTAAGGTCCAGTGCAATTTGTTACATTGTACACAATTAACATGTACAAATGTATATGTACTTCTACATAATAACCAATAGATCGATTAATTAACGTTAAGTTATGTGACAAATTAAAGCCTAGGATAATCCTCTTTACGAATCAAAGAATTTATTAGAACTATTCAATAAAAAAAATGATACAATATACGTATGTTTTAATGTTTGTAGGGTTTAATAGACGAAGAGAAGTTAAATACATACAACATCCCTCAATACCCTCCATCAGCAAAAGAGTTGAGCAATTTGGTTGAGAAAGAAGGATCTTTTAGTTTCGATCAAGTTCATGTTTGTGATGTTAGTTGGGAAGCAAACGAATGTTATAAGTATTCATCAAAGGATTCCGATCATTACGACTTCTACAAGTGCATGAGATCTGTGGTTGAGCCCTTACTCACAAGTCATTTCGGCGAAGCCATCATTGAAGAGATTTTCAAGAGATACAAGGTGCTCATACAAAATGCAATGGCATTAGAAAACAATGTGTTCATCAACGTTACCATATCCCTCACTAGAAAGGGATAATAAGTAATTCTTATCAAGAAAATCTATATATTTTTAATTATCTTTTGTACGTTGTATTCATAATAAATTCTACATTAATATTAATCTATGAAATTTGAGTTGTGGATTAGCTTCTTGTGGTTTTTCTTATTGGAGTTCATTTTTTTGCTAGTATTTTCAAATACTCCGTATATATATTTATGTATGAAATTAATAAATATGAAAAATATTGTGCTTTAATTTGATTATATACGTCATGATGCAGGAATATTCCATATTGTTTGCCAAGGAAAACTTACAAGTAGCCGGAATATTTTTTTAGGACTTAATAAATTAAATTAAATAGAATTTGAAATTCTTTTTAAATATAAAAAATTGTTATCTTGTTTCAATTAAATGAAACATTTGCCATCCCCAAAATGTAGGATACCATGTGGAAAAGTGGACTTTGATTATATAATTAACAAGGAATCTTAATCTTAGGGCTATATAAAGGCCGTGAATAAGTAGATTAGAACACATTTATCAAAAAAAGAAATTTCAGAAAGAGTGTATATTTAGCTAAGCAACATAGACTATAAGATAAAATTTAAAATGGAAAAGAGACATGTTTATGTTCTCCTGCTTCTAATTGTTGCAATCATTCTGATGGCGGCCACTCATGAAGTGGCCGCTACGTGCCAAGATGTTGGGCAGGATTGTGCAAAACTCTACAAGTCGTGTTGTGGAAACCTACTAAGTTGTAGTGGTTGGTTTTCGGGTTTTTGCGAGCCGTGCCCATCACCTGGCCAATCTTGTAATCTTTTTAATCAATGTTGCCCTGGCCTTAGTTGCAGCGGCACATTTTCGGGTATATGCCAATTCACATCAATTTAATGCTTCGTACTTAACTACATAAGTACGTACCTCGCTATTCCATCGATCTACAAGTTCCTTGTACGTACCTATATAAGGGGTTTGGATCCTCTAGAGTTGAACTCTATAGAGTTCAATAAATCTAGACCCTCCACAAAAGATCAATGGCTAATATTCATCTTGCATGCATTTTAAAATAAAAAATAAAAGTTCAATAAAAAATAATTTAAAACTCTCACTCTCACAACTCTACAATCTATAATTTTCAAACTCTATAGGATCTTAACTCCTATATAAGGCTATAAGCCAATTCACATCAATTTCATTGTTGTCTATTTTATTAAATTTGTATGTTTAAATAAACTAGGGTATCCTACACGCGCGATGCGCGCGAAAGAGTTAGCTGTTGCATAGAAGTTGTATTAACGCGTAGTTACACCTTTGGTTTGGGTGGTAGATCTTGTAGTTTTAATACATACTATTTGGTTTATGTGCCTATATAGTGGTTTTGTAGAAATATAAAAAAGGCACCAAAATCTTTAATGATAATTATTTTTTAAAACCCTTACAAGTTTGACAGTGTTATTTCAAAATTAGTTTAGAACTCTTAATTGATTTGCATGATTTAATAATACTTAACTTATTTTTCTTCAAACGAATTTTTTGTGAGCTTGGTCATACGGAGTAATAATATGTGAAATGTTCGTTGTAGCTAAAAACTTAATAATGTAAGTTCAATGTTCTACGACCATCTAATATCTATATCAGTTAACCACTTAGTTATATTTTTCTTCTTAAGTTCTCTCCATATTTAAATACATTTTTTTTTCTATCATCGATTTCCTTCGATTTTAGGATTTTAAAGTTATTTATACCTCTTGATAATATCTGCTCAAATATCATTATTTAATATGAATGTCATTTAAATTCCACGTTGTTTATGTGCGTGCCATCAAATAATGTACAATTAAAAAACTAATAAACCTAAACAATATTTGTAATAATTAAAGGACAACAAAATTGTAAATAAGAAGAGCAACCGCGAAGGAGTAAAAATAAATCATCTCGTGGTAATAAACAAAGTCTTCGTACATACAATTTTTTTTCCTTTTTAAATAACAATAATAACATATGAAGTACAAAAAATTATACTTCCTCAATCCGTTTTTTTATTATTGCACAATAGGGGTAAGGGACAAATATTTTGGTAGTGGAAAAAAGTAAGAGAGGGAAAGGTAAAAATACAAAATTGCCCATGTGACATATTGATAAATTAAAAAGTAAGTGTGAAAAAGCAAGGGTATGTTGGGTATTTATAGTGTGAACACAAATAATTTTTTTCCTAAAGAGAAAATTGTGCAATATTTGTTAAACTTCCTTAAAAGGCCAGTGGTGCAATAATAAAAGAACGGAGGAAGTAATTTTTTTATTTAAAAAAAAGGCATTATAAGTTTTTGTTAAAAAAAAATTGTATTAATTGATGGTATGTTTAATGAAAAAAAATCCAATTAAATATATTAATAAGAGTAAACATATTAATGAGGGTAAACAAGTAAATATACATTTTTGTACACAATTTTGTACATATTTTTTAGGGTATAGTTGGTAACACACTATTCCTAAGAGTTATTTCCTACTTTTTATAAGGTAGAGATTTACTACTCCTAGTAAATGGGAGATCAAGGAGCTTAGTACTCTAATAAATAATGAGACCTTTCCCAGTCATTTAGAAGGGTACTACTACTATCATTATTGACTTATTGTACGCAAATTGTTGTACGCGGTGTTGTTTCTTTTTGTTATCAATAAGAAAAAGGTGTCAATTTCCGTGTTCTAATTTTTTTCGGAGTATTTGTTTGTTCATATAAGCTAAAATATTTTATTTTTTCCTGTCAAAAAAATAAAATAATATATTACTTTAAAAAAAAAATTATATCTTTTGAATTATTGATTTCAATCATGTCTCTAACACAATCATTAATGTCTTATAATCCTTTATAAAAAAAAAGTTATATATTTGTAATTTACCATAAATATATTTAAGCTAGATGGAGCTGGGTAGATTCATCTTGATATACTTCTTATTTATTTTCAATATATTACTCCACGTTTTATAACTTTTCCACATGGATAATTAGAAATATTTACGGTCAAAATTATGCCTTTATAAATGTTAAAACTCCACGTGTTACAATTCATAATCAATACTATACTTTTTTAGCACACTTTTTGACTTTTAACACTATTTTCCAAATTTTTCTTAATTTTAACTTAGTTTTTTCTGATTTATATTATTATGATAATGTATAATGAAGCGGAATTTATTGATAATTAGAAAGACTAATTGGTGAACTTTCAGAAAATATTTACGTTAATTTTTTTTTTTAAAGCACAAGGAATACATATTTATATCCCTCGCATTCAACGGGGCAATAAAAAAACCTAGTTAATTAAACAGTTTATATAAAATATAATCGCAACGTGATTAGACCCAACTTCATAGAAGTGCACCTCATGACGTTGCCAATTCATCTCCATGTTGAACAAGGGTGATAAGTACGTTGAATTTTATTAGTTTAATAAAGGATACTTTTGTAATTTTACTTAATTTTAAATCTTATATAAATACATTAAACACAAGTAATTATATTACCCGCAATATTTCCTCAAAAAAAAAAAAAAAAAAAAAAAAAATACTCGCAATATTGCTAAAATATGATGAAGATGAAGAAAAATAATGAGGCCCTCTTGTTCATCGTTGCCTGCATTATCATCATGGTTGTATCAACTAACGCGGATACCCTGCATTCGGATAGAAGGTGGTTGCTTATGCACTTAGGCTTAGGTATAAGCGATGATGCACCGTGCCAAGGAGCCGGGGAGGCTTGTGGTATCGATTTCCCCTGTTGCCCCGATTATTCGTGTGACAATGAGGATTCGGGTACCTGCCTATAGATCCGTGTAATTCATCTCTGTGCATGCCTAAATTCATTGGTTTTGATGATCGATGCCAAAGTCAAAGTAGAAAGGACAGAAATAATCCGAGTGAGTTTAGGAGTACATGGTCGCGTGTATGTACGTAGTACTCCTGAAATGAGACTACCAATCTGTTAGAGATATGATTGAGTATATAAATCGATCTTGAACTTCAACCAAAAGTTTAAGCTGATGGTTGAGTAAACTTTTGGTAGGTCCATGAATATGTTTTACTCTATCATAAACTGTATCATGTGTTCGATTCAAACAAAGCATGCTTTATTTTTTCATTTCTTGAGTTTACAATTTACATTATATTCCTATATTGTGATTGACCATGAGGAACAAATTTAAAAACCTAGGGTTTTTTTTTAATCATTTATTTATCTATTTATATAGTATGAAAATCAATTATGTGCTTTAACCATGAAATAACGAACTATTTATTACGGAGTAACTTAATTCTTTAACCCTCATAACAAAGTCTTGAATTTTTTTTGGAAAAATGGAATCTAAAAATCCAATTTTTGGTCGACAATAAAAATCCAACCTTCCATTAATCTCAAAAAAATCCAACTTTTGCACCCCACCTTCTAGATTATGGCAAGGGACATGGAATTCCAAGCTTAGGAAGGCTAAGAAACACAAAAATTACAAAGGCGGTCCTAAGCCAACTGATGTGTGTAATTATTGGAAAAAGAATGTCCCAAAATACCATAGCAGATAGTACAAGAGAATTTGAATTCGATGTTAGGATGACATTTCTTTAGTTGTGTGTGTGGGTTCTCGATTTTGGGGCATCGTATCATATATGTCCAGAAAAGGAGTGGTTTATTACTATCTATTAGCAAATAGATGAAGGTAATAATTCGATGGCTAATAGTGAAGTCGTCTGCAAGGCAATAGGGATTGGCTCTATCATTAACATTAACATTAACATCAAGAAAATTATGTTAGAATAAATTGTCTAACATTGATACAATGAAATTTACATCGAGACTAATTCATCATTTTCATTCCATAATAACATTTATTACTGAATATATTAGTAAAAATAGTTAAGTCTAAGGGCCTATTCTGATTTACTGAATTGAATTGAACTGAACTAAATATTTTATGAAAGAAGAAAATTAAGAATTGAACTGAACTGAAAATAAGTGGAAGAGATTAGACCTTAAGACTCTAAGGTAGTATATAAATTAAATAATGCAAAAGTCGATTATTGCAAAGAAAACCATTAGTGTACATATAATCAAAAAGGGTATTATTAGTGACAACACTATTATTATTTTAAAGTGACACCACTATGGCACTATTAAATTTAGCCCTATTAATAAAGTTGACCCTTACAACAAAGTCATAAATTATCAATAACTAAAAATGATCTAACATACTGTATAATGTATGCGATTAGATCCAACTTCGAAGCACATGACATTGCCAGCAAACTATCCAAGTTATATTGATTATGGTTGCATCTATAGAAAATTTAAATAATGTTATATAAGGTATAATATGTTTATTTTGAAGGTTATAAAAGGAAACCAAAGGAGCACCAAAAATCCAAAACATAAATAAACAAGAGCTAGTATTATACTACATACTTTGTTATACTCTATCATACTTTAATTTATAGTTATAGCATAAAAAAAAACTATGATGATGACCAAGAAAAATGTGAAGGTTTTGCTTGTGATTGTTGCCATTATTTTGATGATGGTAGGAAGTGGTGTTGATGCTATTTTCTGCCAAGAATTTGGTGAATCTTGTGTGGCTGGTGCTTGTTGTGGTTTCTTCACATTAAAATGCAGTGGCTGGACTAGTGGTACGTGCATACCCTCCGATTGGGCTTAACCCGATTATTGTACCTACATGCTCGCTTGCACAAATTGCTCGATCGATTTTTCTTTTCATGTATCAATAAGCTAAGCTACTCTAGCATTAAAGAGATGGTGATGTTAGAAATCTTAGTATGTGTATTAATTTCGTATTGAAATGTACTTTTTTTTTTTTTTTGAAACATTATTGAAATGTACTTTTATTATGTTACTTTAATACTTCCTCCGTGTTTTTTTAAGTGTTACAATTTGACCGACACATAATTTTAGGTAAGTGAGCTGTTTGGAGTATTAAAAAATAAGAGGTAAGTGAGCTACTTAGAGTATTAAAAAATTGTAAAAGAAACATAGTGAGGTTAGTAGTTTATTAAAAAGTAATGAATGTGAGATGAAAGATATATTTAATAAAGTAGTATTGGGTTTGGGTGGGGAGCGTGGAGGAGAGAAATATAATATTTTTACGTTGTCTTTTGCCAAAAAAGAAAGTGTAACACTTATTAAAACATGGCCGAATTTAATTAGTGTAACACTTATTAAAACATAAAAGGAGTATTCGCATTTTCCTTACATCGCTGTTTATTATGGTCGTGTAACATGCATAAAATAAAACAAAAAACAGTCAATAATTGAGTTTTCATTCATAGCAAAGATGAACGCACTTAAAGAAATATGCTGTTGATATGATGTACTCTTGCTGTTGCTGGCCGTTACCGTAATTTTGACTGTGGCGCGGCACCGGTGTGGCTGCGCAGGAATGCTTAGAATTAGGCCAACAATGCAGCATTGGACAGGTTGCCCGGATTCCGAGTGCCTCAGCGTCTTCCATCGATCAGTTTATCTTTGTCAAGTCAATAAGCTAGTACTACATCTATGTATAGTTTCTAATTCACGAACACGATCATAACAAGGGATTTTAATAGAATATGCCTTGAATGTGTTTACCCCATAAATGATCCAGTACGAGGGTCTCTTATCAAGACCAATAAAAATTCCTCTATCTAAATTGCACGCGAACGTATGGCTAAATCATAGTTCGCGAATCATGTAAATTAATCTGTGAATTCATAGCTTGTTTGTTCTTCGTTGATCTTTCTCGAATCTATTACAATTAGGAAAAAATGCCCGGAATAATCCCATTTGCTAAAAATAATCTCACCTATGATTTATTTTTGACAAATTAGAGAGAAATAGAATAGAATGGCTTGATTATTATTCATCAATAGGTTGAGTATTTATACAAAACCTAAGCTCATAAGATATGAAACAATATTCCTAAAAGATATACGTCTAACTATAAACCCTAAAGATATATTCTCAAAATAATATCTTAACATAAATATCCTAATTAAATATATTATTCTCTTAAATGATATCTACGGAAAATATATCACACATATATTTTCCGATATCTCTAACACCCTCCCGCAATCGTAACGACAGTAACACGAACGTTGCGATTGGAAATTCTTCACTTTGTTGAAACCGAGATGCACACTCTTGTGATGTCGGATGAGAACGTTCATCTTTTCGAACTCATCAGTCATCAATCAATCAAGCAGGAACGTCATTCTTTTCGAACCTGCAAATATAATAATTTTGGTTTTTCCAGAGCAAAACCGAGCTCCAATCAAATATTGGTTTTTCAGAGTAAACCACACTCAAATCTTTTATTGGTCTTTCAGAGTAAACCACACTCAAATCTCTTGGCCTTTCAGAGTAAACCACACTCAAATTTTTTATTAGTTTTTCAAAGTAAAACTAAACTCAAATTCAAAAGAGCAAAATCATGCTCAAATCAACTCACAAACCTTGTCTCACGGCACAAGGAGAACCAAATATATCTTGTCTCGCGACACAAGAGAGCCGTTTTTTAATTTCTTCATCTCCAAAGATGTGTTATAGTGGAGGAAGTCCACTCACATACTCCCAAAAAAAAAATTCTCCCAAAAAAAAATTCACATACACATATATGATACGTGTACCAACCCAAAAAAATAAAAATTTAAAAAATATTAATATTGCATAGCGGAAGCAAAATTTTGAATCCCACCGGTGGGTTTAACTTTCTAACCCACCGGCAGGGGGGAAATTTTTGTGAGCGGTCCCAAGATTTAACCTGCTCTTGATACCATGACAAATTAGAGAGAAATAGAATAGAATGACTTGATTATTAATCATCAATAGGTTGAGTATTTATACAAAATCTAAGCTCATAAGATATGAAACAATCTTCCTAAAAGATATACGTCTAACCATAAACCCTAAAGATATATTCTCAAAATAATATCTTAACATAAATATCCTAATTAAATATATTATTCTCTTAAATGATATCTACGGAAAATATATCACACATATATTTTTCGATATCTCTAACAATTTTTAACTGATCCGATCTTTATACCCAATCTGCTCTAAATGGTCCTGAATGATCAATAATTGGTTGAAGAAGTAATTTTTTTTAATTAAATTAAATTTACACGTGTCAAATTTTGATTTGTCCAAAAAAAAAAGTAAAATCAAATAACAAAAAAAAAAAAAAAACTACCACCATCCCCACCACCAGCCAAACCAGACCCCAACAAACCTAGGAACCACCACCACCACAGCATACCCGAAACCAGACCCTGCAGGAACCACCACCACCTACCAAACCAGACCCAGCAAGCCAACCCCAAAATCCCCTTCGAAAAATAAAAAAACCCACCAATCCAGATCCCATGAAACTGGTTGGGGAGGTCGGCGCGACCGGAATCGACGTCGGGGGAGGACGATGTGGTCAAAATGGGAGACAGGGAAGGTCAGTGTGGCTTGTTAAGGGACGGGGAGGAGGTTGGGATCGGGACGAAAAAGGGGTTTTCGAGGGTAAGGGGGTGGGTGGTGGGTGACTTTTTAAATTTTTTTTAAATCAAACTCTTTTATTTTAACCAATCACAGATTGCCGCGTGTTAGATAACTTGTTATAACAGGCTACATATCCGATTATGACCATTTAGAGCGGATTGGGTATAAATATCGGATTATTTTAAAATAACCCAAACGTGGGATTATTCTGGGAATTTTTTCCCAATAATTAATAGACTATTCATATACAAATCATTATAAAGCATAATAATAAATTCATGATCAAGTAACATTATGGAAGATAATACCAATATAACAAAATGGGAAGTTACTCCGATTTATATACTAGACTTTATACATTAATTAGGCAATTCAATTAAAGTCATTGATAATTATTATCCAATCTGAAACGAAGCAACTTCGAAGATGACTAGATGAGTAGAGCCGCCCATTGACTTTAATAGCAATGATAGGATGAAACGTCATAATATTATAGTAGGGCATCAACTTTGAAGTTTATAAAAGGTAACCAAAATATAGACTAATTCACCTATCAACACAAAACAAACAAACAAAAAACACCCAATTTTTTTTTTTAAGGAAGATGAATACAAAGAAATATGTTGTTGATGTTCTCTTGCTGTTGCTTGCCATTGCCATACTTCTGACTGTGGCTGGCACCGGTGTGGCTGCGCAGGAATGCGTAGGATTCGGCCAATATTGCACCATTGGACAGTGTTGCCCGGGTTACGAGTGCCTTAGCGTCTTCCATTACCCCGTTGGCCTTTGCAGATAATGCCTCCGTCATGATCAGTTACATATTTATACCATCTACCTAAATAAAAATACGCTAATCCTACAATATACTGCATACTAGTTTAGTATGTTGTATACATACTATATATTGGGATTGCTACTTTTATGTTTAAATTACTACCTCCGGTCCAAATTACTTGCAACTTTGGAATATTTTATATCTCACAAATAATACCCCAAAGTTGCGAGTAATTTGGACCGGAGGTAGTACTTGTTATTACATGTTGTTGTTTAATATTATCATTGCTTGTATGTACCATAACTGTATTATGTCATGTTTGATTTTATTAAATTAAATGAAGTGATGTTGTGTGTCATGTTTGATTTTATTGAATAATTCGTTTATTTTCAACTTGATCATAACCAAGCATGTGTAAATCCGTTCACATTTAAGGTCGTGGATGTCTGCTAGATTAATTGATAAAAGAAGTCGTGGAGGTGCTGGGGATCGGATCAAATACCATCTATATCATTGCTCTTACGGTTATCTGTACACCAAGTATATATAAGATCTATTTTATGTATAAAATATATAATTTATGGCAAAAATGATGAAGATGAACAAATGTGTTATGGTGCTATTACTTACGCTTGCCATCATTGTGTTGGTGGCCACAAGCGAGCTTAATAGCTATGGAGGATGGTGCTCAGGATACGGTGAACCATGTGGACTATGGGAGTTAAGTTCGTGTTGCCAAGGCCATCAATGCAACAATTGGTTTAGTGGTACATGTTATTGGTCATTGCTCGTTAGAACACCCTAGCGCCTTTGCGTCTACCTAGTACATAAGTTAATACGTATGACATGTAGTATGTACATATTGAAATATTGTGGTGGTTTGTAAATTGTAATTTCTAATTTTCTATTATGTACCACCATCCCTATGTGTTTGTTTCTATTAGAGTGTATTGGATAAATTTTTTTGTTTATTGAATGTTATTTGAGCGAGTGGTGAAACCGTGAGAGTGTACGACCTAGTCGCATCATGTTTATGAATGGCGTGTATCACAAAATTCACCAATAATTAATTAAATATAGCATATCATGTTATACTCCAATAATTAAGGGTTTACTCATAAATAAACATATTTTCTAAGAGATTATCTAATTATTATGGCACCAAAAATGAATTCGATTGCATTGATGACTTAATGTCCATGCCACAAAAATTTCTAACTTATATATCCATGGATGAAAAACTTGAAGAACAATGAAGAACGATTTTTGAATTTTATTAAAAACTAATTTTTATAAAATAATTTTGAAAATAAAAAAAATAATTTTCAGAAAATAAAAATTAATTTTCTGAAAATAGAAAAAGAATTAAAAAATAGAAAATAAAGGGGGTTGACCATGATTTTTTTTAAAAAAAAAAATTAAAAAAAAAAATGAATCAATCATATTTAAGTATAGTGGTGGTCATAATTTTTTTTTTTTTTTTGTTTAAACTTCATACGGAGTATGATGTAAGCCTGTAACATTTTTGTAATCTAATGATCATACCTTTTAATTTCTTAAATTGTTTATTGTTAGGGCCTATATTTAGTTTTTTATATTGTATGACTAATGGGCCTATTTCATGAGCCCTAATCATTTGTATACATACTCTACTCTACACTCTAATGAAACTGTGGAAAATTATTTAGTGACATGGTATCAGAGCCAAAATCAATCTAAATCCTATATCTCTATTTTTTTTTTCTAATTCCTACTGAAAATAGGTTCGTAACTATACTCAACCCTCTTAATTATAGTTGACCTCCTAATTTTATATGCTCGATTGCTTGACCTTGATGTGACAAAGTCAATAATAATAATAATAATAATAATAATAATAATAATAATAATAAGTTGTTATGTCAATCATAACCATGCCCATATGTGTACTGGTCCATTGACTTTAGTAGTGAATGAGAAGTGATTATAAAGAGCCAAAAAGTGAAAGAGTACTAATTCTATAAAAATTCTCCGTATATTATTGTAATATACATATAGATAAAAAAAAATAATCTTCGTGGTATAAATCAAAATGATGAAGACCAACGAATATGTTGTAGTTCTGATTCTTATCTTTGCCTTCATTGTGTTGGTGGCTACCGGTGAGCGCGATCCGTTTGGAGGGTGGTGCTCAGGAGTCGGGGAGTCGTGTGGAGTCTGGGAATTCAGTTCATGTTGCGGAGACTATAATTGCGATCAATGGTTTAGTGGTACATGCCATTAGTCCCCCAGCCGTCTTTGCGGACCATTATTCATTATGCCTTCACAACTGCCTATAACATACGCTTACATGTAGTATTATGCATATCACAATGGTTTGCAATATCAATTATGTACCACAGCGACCTACTTGTGTTTTCGAATTTATTAAATTGTTTCCTTTTTTATGTATGTATTTATTTTGTCTGCTACTACCTCCGTTACATATTATTTGCAACGATTTGCTATAATGTAGAGAGAAAAATTGTATGATCGTTACAAATAATATGAAATAGAGGTAGTATATTGGATTAAATTTTCTATTGAACATTATGTGAGCAAAGCATGTGTGAGAGTGTGCGACCTTTTGTACCATGTTTATAGATTAATAAAACGCAAGCTAAAATCTTTATGATTTCTTATCTTCTTTGGTTAGTGAAAATTATCTAAAGTAGTTTAATTATAAGCTAAGCGTAATATTGAGTTAATTTATTATGGAAAATGCTATAAAAACAGTCTTGAAAATTGTTTAAATTTAGAAAACAAAACACACTAATTATACTAATCTACGCGTGTTTTTGTCATAAATTCTTAATTTTATAATTTTCAAGATTATTTTTAATACTTATATATACCCCTAAGAGCTATGTATAACATTACCCATTAATTATATCTAGTCAAACCTCAAGAGTACATAGCCACATAGGGTATATTTATTATCATGAATTTTTTAAAAACCACTAGGATATTGGATGACAAAAGGCATTAACGTGATGTAGAAAGTCATCAATGCAATGAAGTATTTAGTGGTAAATGCCATTAATAGTCATTAAAGCCGCTTAATTAATTGATTAACATATATGTATATCCTTATTAATTAAGCATAGCTAGTGTATTATGTAGATGCATTGACTTTGAAATTGTTATAAGACGAACAGATCAAGGAACATTGCTAGTATATTTCTAAAAACAAAGTAAAAAAAAAAGGTTATGAAGATGAATAGCATCTACTTACTTGCGGTTATCTTGCTAATGCTTGGCACCATGGTGATGGAGGTTAGTGGTGCGCCAGCATGTTGCTATTATGAACCGTCGTGCTCGGCTTACGGGGAACCTTGTGGAATCTTCAAGCTGGCTTCGTGTTGCTCCGGCTCTTGCGACGATATGTTTTCCGGTACATGCGGGCTATGATTAGAGCTGGCAAATAGCCGGCGCGTACTATTGCATCTGCCTAGCTGCCTGCCTCATATATGATGTCAAATGATCATGTACCTTTACTCTCTTATTATATTTTCTTAAAAGCTAATCAAACTATAAACCGTGAATAAAATTTGACCCTCTATATATATGTTTGATATTTCTTCCGTTCATTCTTTTTGTAGTCTGGTACACGGATCGAAATATTTATAAATTTCAATATAATGGAAGTTAGTGTTCCAACGAAAAAGAGAAAATACAAGTTTATCTTGATAATAAATTGTAGGGAATAATTTCAAGCCTTTAAAATCCCACTAGCTTGAACCCCACTGTGATCATACACTAAAGTACGGTGGCGTCCAAAAGGGAAGAAGATAGAGCAAAAGAGTCGCCAACAAGTTTTTAAGGAACTTGTAAACCGTTCACGAGGTGAAGGTTACACCCCTTAACGATCCAAGAGATCGTCAACTCCATAAAGTCATGAACCAAATAAGGGTTCGGGGATGATGGTACAAATCCAACCTAAAAGAGATTGAACCTGCCCTAATAATAGGCCTCTACTTTATTCTGCTCGTATTCATGTGCGCTTTCTGACTAACATACAATCAATAAGATTTAACCCTAAACCTGTTTATCTATGTTGGTTGAATTTAATGCACAAATAAACCTATTATTGGCGATCACTTGAATTATAATCACAATTAACCTAACAAGATTATTAATTATCTTATAAAGCGTGATTGCAAATACCAATTCCCTTTAATCTGCAATAAAAGGTGATCAAGCAATAATAATATACAATAATATACATATCAAGCAACATAATAAATAATCATAATAAATCATAAACATAAACATTAGAAATCATAGGAAGCATCATACTTTTAATCATGCTTAATATTAAAAACACCCTAGACATGATACTAGGAATCATCAAAAATAACAATTTAAGCATAATATCTACATCATGAAATCAATTAAACTATTAAAGTACTTACTTGGATACCTCGTACCTCTTTCTAATTACAAAATACACACGTTAGTAACTTCAAGGAAAATAATAATCAAAACAATTAAATTAAATAATTGAAAGAGAGATTTGGGACCAAACCCTCAGAAACTAAAACCTTTCACGTCTAGGGCGAAGGCAACTTCGAATATGGCTAGGTGTTTCAAGATCTTGTGAATGCGGAATTTTGTATGAAAAAGCAAAGTTTAGAAAAGAATGCTAAAAGACCAATGTTATTGAAAATTGATGAATGAAAAACTTAAGAATAAAGAGAATTAATTAAAAGCCTTGATGAATGAAGAGAGTTGATGAAAATTGATTGTAGATGATGAAGATAGTTGGTGAATTCGTCCATGAAAATGGAGTTTTGATACGATATTTATAGAGAAAATCAGCCAAAAAAGATAATTTATCAAAACAGAGTCTGGAGACCACAGAACCACCTTGGCGCCAGCCCTGGCTCATTGGCGCCAGGACCAGTGGCTAGCGCCAGGCGCCAATGGCTGGCGTCTGGCGCCAATCCTGGTTCCAGGCGCCAAGGCCTGGGGTTGGACGCCAAACCGGCTTTATAAGCGTTTTTGAAATTCTGATAAAATTCCCGTACTGGAAGATAAAATAATATAATTTCAGTTGAAAATGCTATTTGATCTTGATTAAAACTCTGAAGAATCCTAATTGAATTAAGAATGATAAGAACCTTCTAGAATGTTCTAGAAGACCAAAACCATTCCTAATTACATTAGGAATGATAAATCATATTAGGCCCTCCCCTAGATCATTGGGCCGTACTTAAAGCTCAAACAAGGCCCAGTTTAGTAAATTGGCCATAAATTCCTCAATATTCATCGAAATTGGGCTTATAATATATCGTTAGAAAGGTCTTTGCAAACCCCATCCAACTACACCACTATTGGACCCATATCATGGACCAACCAAACTGGATTGGAGGTTTTCTTAAAATAAAGTTTTCAAAAACAGAGAGAGGAGAAAAGAAATAAAACTTTCTGCAACACTAGACCTTTCCACACTTTCGTTTCATTCGATTATGATTCGACGTGAAAGGTACTCATCACTGGGTTTGGTTTTGGGGAGACACAAATGGGTGTCTACATAAATAAAATTTGTTTATCTAATGACATTTTCGTAAATAAATTAACAAAAAATCTTAGTCAGCATGACATTTTAAATAAGTCAACATTTGTGGAATCCGTATAGTAATAAAAGTTTCACTTATTTAAAAAAAAATGTCATGCTGACTCAGTTGAATTGTTGATATATTTATCAAGGTGAACGGGGACTACCTCAACGAAAAATAAAAAAAAATATAAAAAAAAACCTGTTATGTGGGCAGATTTTATGTTTCATTCCGTTCATCTTGATTTGTAGTTTCATAAACTCAATTTAATATTAAAAAAATATTTCCTTTGTTTTTATATACTCTATGCGCGAGCATATATAACTAGAGTTGTCAAAAGTTAACCCGACCCGAAATACCGACTAAAACCCAATTATTAACCGACCCATCTGAACCCAAAAAAATAGTGACCCAAATCCGACTTGAAACCAACCCTAGACCCGAGTTGACCCGAGTATGTGAGACCCAAACCCGAGCTAACTTGGAAATGACCCGACCCGAAAGTAACCCGTAAATTATTGTCCTAAACCGAACTCGACTTGAACCGAAATTGACCTAACCCCGTTTTAATCCGTCGAAACCCGAATATAATCCGACTTGTTACTAACCTAACCTGAATTCAACTTGACTCGTTCCTAACCCGACCCGAATGTAACCCAACCTATTACAAACCCGACCCAAAATCAACCTAATTTGTTATTGACCCGACCCGAATTTTACCAGACCTATTACTAACCCGACCCAAAAACTGAACCCGATCTGTTACTAACCCAACTTGAAATCAACACGACTTGTTATTGACCCGATCGACCTAAATTCAACCCAAATTGTTCTCGATCCGATTTCAAATCACCTTAAATGCAATTTAGACCACCTTATTATTGCTGATCAAAGCATTTTGTCTAGGGAGACCAAGTCGGTCCAGGGCAACAAAAGAAAGGAGCATCATCCTCAAATTTAAGAGTTAAATATAGTATATATTTGTTGTATGGTCAAAGGAGATAATTATATTCCAAAATTATAAACAATAGTTCCCTATTATATTGCCATACATATATATTATAGTCAAAGGAAATAATTAGCTTGATAAAAATGATAATTATCTATTTATAGTTAGTTGAACTCGAATATGACCTGACTTGGAAATAACCCCACCTGATTGTAACTTGCAAATTATTGACTTGAACATAACCCGACTTGACTCCGAGAATGACCCGACTTTGAAATGACCCAACCTAATTATAACCCGCAAATTATTGACATGAACCGAACCCGACTTGAACCCGAGAATGACCGGACTTGAAAATGACCCGACCTGATTATAACCCGCAAATTATTGACTTGAATCGAACCCGAATCAACCCCAAGATTAACCCGACCTGAATCTAACCCGCAAATTATTGACTTGAACAGATACCGACTTGTACCCGAGAATTACCCTAACCCGTGAAAACCCAAATTAAACCCGACCAATTGTTCACCCGAGAAGAATGTAACTCGTCCTGTTATTAACCCGACCAAAACTTGATAAGAAGTATGACCTGATGTGACACGACTCAAGCATGACCTAACCCAAACCCAATCCGTATAGGTTATGGAATTGATCCGAATTGACATGATCCAAGCTGACCCGACCCACTCTTACCGACCCAAACCTGACCTATTTAACCGAATTGATAACTCTACCCGAAACGTCCAAAATTTCTCAAAAACCGTGGATACTAGCCTTCAATTTTGGAATTTTTTGACATTTTTTCACCCGATAATAAAAATAACCAATTAAAAATGTTTACCATGATCCCTAATATCCTCCGGGAGTCCAATTGGCTGGGTGGAACCATCCAATTTGCCTTTAAACGACCAATTTACCGATTTACAACTTGCACCGATTTCATTAACTCAAGCTTACCACGAACATTTATGACAACATATAATGATCATATATGGATCCAAAAGGCATTATGTCACCCCGAGATGTATCCCCTAATATCTCAATGCTTTTCGACATCGGGCCCCGAAACATTCGAAATTTCTCAAAAAGCGTGGATATTAGCCTTCAATTTTTGATATTTTTGACTTTTTTCGCCCGGAAATAAAAATTGACGAAATGTTTACCATGGTCTCTAATACCCTCCGGGAGTCCAATTGGGTGGGTGGAACCATCCAATTTGCTTTTAACGGCCAATTTACCGGTTTACAACTAGCGCCGATTTCATTAAATCAAGCCTACCACAAACATTGATGACAACATATAATGATCATATATGGTTCCAAACAGAATTATATGACCCCGAGATGTATCCCCTAAAATCTAAAGGATTTTCGACACCGGGCCCCGAAACCTCCAAAATTTTCTCAAAAAGCGTGGATATTAGCCTTCAATTTGGAAATTTTATACTTTTTTCGCCCAGAAATAAAAATTGAAAAAATATTTACCATGGTCCCTAATACCCTCCGTGAGTCCCATTGGGTAGGTGGAATCATCCAATTTTCCTTTAAACGACAAATTTATCGATTTAAAACTTGCACCGATTTCATTAACTCAAGCCTACCACGAGCATTTATGACAACATAAAATAATCATATATGGTTCCAAACGGCATTATATGACACCAAGATGTATTCCCCGGAATTTCAAGACTTTTCGACATCGAGTCCCGAAACCTTCAAAATTTCGCAAAATGTGTGGATATTAGTCTTCAATTTTGGATTTTTTTTGACTTTTTCGTTCGTAAATAAAAATTGCCAAAATGTTTACCATGGTCCCTAATTTAATACCCTCCGGGAGTCCAATTGGCTGGGTGGAACCATCCTACTTGCCTTTAATCGACCAATTCACCAGTTCAAAAGTTGCAATGATTTCATTAACTCAAGCCTACCACAAACATTTATGACAACATATAATTAATAATCTTATATAGTTCTAAACGACATTATATGACCCCGATATGAATCTCCTAAAATTTCAAGGATTTTCGATACCGAGCCTTGAAACCTCTAAAATTTCTTAAAAGTGTGGATATTAGCCTTAAATTTTGGAATTTTTTTTGACTTTTTTTTGCTTGTAAATAAAAATTGCAAATGTTTACCATGGTCCCTAATATAATCCGGGAGTCCAATTAGGTGGTTGGAACTATCCAATTTTCCTTTAAATGGTGAATTACCGGTTTACAACTTGCACTGATTTCATTAACTCAAGCCTACCACGAACACTTATGACAACATATAATGATCATTTAAGGTTTAAAATAGTATTATATGATCCTGAGATGTATCCTCCAAAATCTCAAAACTTTTCGAAAACGGGCCACGAAATCTAAAATATTTCTCAAAACGCGTGGATATTAGTCTTCAATTTTGGAATTTTTAAACTTTTTTTCGCCTGAAAATAAAAGTTGTCGAAATGTTTATCATGGTCTCTAATACCCTTCGGTAGTCCAATTGGTTGGGTGGAGCCACCAATTTGCTTCTAAACGGACAATTTATTGGTTTATAACTTGCACCGATTTCGTTAACTCAAGCATACCACGAAAATTTATGACAACAAATAATGATCATAAATGGTTCCAAACAAAATTATATGGCCCCGATATATATTCCCTAAAATCTCAAGTCTTTTCGACACTGGGTCCCGAAACCTCCGAAATTTCTCGAAAAACGTGGATATTAGCTTTCAATTTTGATTTGTTTGACTTTTTTCACCCGTGAATTAAAATTTCCAAAATGTTTACCATGGTCCCTAATACCCTTCCGGAGTCCAATTGGGTGTGTGGAACCATCCAATTTGCCTTTAAACGACCAAATCACTAGTTTACTACTTGCACTGATTTCATTAATTCAAGCCTATCACGAACATTTATGACAACAAATAACGATCATATATGGTTCAAAACGGCATTATATGACCCCGAGATGTATCCCGTAGAATTTCAAGACTTTTCGACACCGGGCCCCATCAAAACCCGAATTTAACCCGACTTGTTACGAACCTGACCTGAAATCAACCCGACCCGAATTTAACCTGACCTGTTACAAACCTGACCCGAAATCAACCCGACTTGTTATTGACCCGGCCCAAATTCAACTCAACGTGTTATTGACCCGACCCGAATTTTACCATACCTATTATTTACCCAACCCAAAAATTTTACCCGATCTGTTACTAACCCGACTCGAAATTAACACGACTTGTTATTGACCCCACCTAATTAAAATTCAATCAAAATTGTTCCTGACCCGATTTCAAATCACCTTAAATGCAATTTAGACAACCTTATTATTGTTGATAAAAGCATTTTGTCTTGGGAGACCAAGTCGGTCTAGGCCAACAAAAGAAAGGAGCATTTTCCTCAAATTTAAGAGTTAAATATAATTTAGAGTTAAATATAATTTATATTTGTTGTATGGTCAAAGGAGATAATTATCTTCCTAAATTATAGACTATAGTTCCCAAGTATATTGCCATATATATTATAGTCAAAGGAAATAATTATCTTGATAAAAATGATAATTATCTATTTATAATTAGTTAAATCCGAATATGACTTGACTTGGAAATGACCCGACCTGATTGTAACCTGCAAATTATTGAATTGAACATAACCCGACTTGAATCCGAGAATGACCCGACTTTGAAATGACCCAACCTGATTATAACCCGCAAATTAATGACTTGAAGCGAACTCAACTTGAACCCGAGAATGACCGGACTTGAAAATGACCCGACCTGGTTATAATCCGCAAATTATTTACTTGAACCGAACCCGATTCAAACTCGAGAATGACCCGACCTAAATATAACCAGCAAATTATTGATTTGAACCGAACTCGAGAATTAGCCTAACCCGTTTTAACCCATGAAAACCTGAATTAAACCCGACCTATTGTTCACCCGACCCGAATGTAACCCGACCTATTATTAACCTGACCCAAACCCGATAAGAGGTATGACCCGACGTGACCCAACCCATACATGACCTAACCCAAACCCGACCCACACAGGTTATGGAATTAATCTAAATTGACCCGACCCGAGTTGACCCGACCCACTCTTACCCGATCCAAACCCGACGCGTTTACCCAAATTGACATCTCTATATAAGTATGTAAGTGACATGTTTCTTTAATCATGGATATGTTTTCCGATGAAGTAAGTCAATCGTTAATATCTTTAAATATTGATATGCAAAAATTATAGAGATTTATTGGGTAGATGATTTAAATCATTCATTATCATTATAAATCTAACAAGACCCCGGATAGAATACTATATTTTTCATTACTTATTTATGACGCGCAGATGATTGGAATGGAACAATTTGGGAACTCACCTTCAAAAACAAAACAAAATAAATAGCAAAACATGATAATAAAAGAGATCGTATTTATGACAAAATTTAGATTTCCTCCTATCAAACCAAAATATTATTTTATTAAGTTTCTACAAATTAAAACATGATAGAAAATAACTATCTTGATGAATTTCCTCTTTAATAAACCACCATTATGTTCACCCTCTTGATGATTTTCCTCCTCAATGAAATCATAATTAATTTTTTAGTTAAACCCTCTTATATAGGCTAACCAAGAAACCTATCACATTAAGATATTTTACTTTCTCCCTAAGCCTAAATAATCCTACATTGATTATATAAATAAAATCTATCTAGTTTTCTAATTACAATCCTCATCTAACTAGGATTTTAAAGCATAAAAGATGAAAATAAATAAAAATTACGTATTTGATAAGTTTAGTTTATTTCCGAACAAACCTTCCCTTAAACTCAACCTAACACATCCACATGTACCAACGGACCTTTTTTCCTCTTGCCGGGCTTGCAACACTAACATTTATAAATCACAACGTAGACAAAGAAGAGTGTGTAAATAATACTTTCTTCATTTTTGTAAAATGCATCAGTTATTTAATTTAGCATTTATCTATATTTGGTAACTTTATACCATAATTTATTTCCCTACTCAAAATATTTTATCATTTTTTTTTTGTATCTACTTAAATTATTAAAAAAAATTACTCTCTCATAAATGTTATCTCTTTCATGGTATGATTATACTTTTATCAAAATTAATTAATCATCCATAATAATCCATTTACTTAACTTGCATAATTGGGATTATTTAAAAGTAATTGGCTCAAATTTGGAATTAATAAAACCATTTTTTTCAACTTTATTTAAAGACGAAAAAAATACATCGATCAATTTGCCTTTTGTGATCGATCCGAATTTGTTTTGTGTGCAATTGTGCATTTGGATGCGTATACCCTAAAAAAATTCCTTTAAGCAATATATATAACATTATGTTGTCAGGCATGAAAGTTATTAAAATAGTGCAACTAAGCACTCCAATTGGCCAACGTACTTGCTTGTGAATTATTGTAAATTTTTGTTCTTATTCTATTTCATTTTTGTAAGATTTTTCCTTGGAAATGGGAACTTAAAGTGAAAGAAATAATTGAGTTGACCCTAATAGTTAGCAAATTAAAGTCATTATTTATGATAATTATCCAATTCCGAAAGAGTAAACTCACAATTAGAGTGAAATTTATAACTTTGCCAGCTTATGTATAAATCGAACGCACGGGTATGCGTTGGCTTTGATTACAAATAAAATTAAACATGGACGACGACTTTAATTTGAAGGTTATAAAATGGCTAAGAAAACATACATGAAAGCACCACAAATTAAAACAAAGAAAAAATATATATACGATGAAATCATCAATAATGAGTTATATTCATATCTTGGTTGTTGCCATGACCATCGTGATGGTGGCGACGAATAATAATGTAGTTGCGCAGGATCAATGCATTCCTCAAGGCAACATTTGCAACTCACGACCTACTGAGTGTTGCTCGGACTTTGAATGTAGACAATACGAGTACGAGGCTTTTACTTGCCAAACGTGCCCGGGCCTTGGAGAATCTTGCGGGTTTTTCACCAAGTGTTGCTCACAAAAGTCTGAATTCACTTGCGATGGTTTTTTTACGGGTAATTGCAAGGCGTGCCCAGGACCTGGTGAACCCTGCGGTTTCTTCACTTCTTGTTGCAAGAAAAACTCTTGCAGCGGGTATTTTTCGGGTACATGCCAATAGATCAAATTCATCAAACCATCAATAGCATGCTGATCTACTAGCACAATACTCCGATCCCTCTGTGCCCTTTTATCTACACTGTATGATTCAAAAAGCTCTTACAAAAAGTGGACTCATGGTGCAAGAAACCTGGGACTAGGGTTGTCATTACTGTTTGGGTCCAATTTAGTCCAATTGGGCCTAGACATTAAATGATCCAATTAAAAGCCCAAGGTCAAGGTTCAACTCTCCAATTTGCGCTAAAGTCAAGATCAGTCCACAAGGCAAGTCAATTGGGCCAAGGCCCACATTCTCCATATATGCAAAGGTATAAAAGCCATCAATATTACATTTGTACAGACATACACACAAAGCCTCAAGCAACTAATTCTCTTGCATAGCTTTCTCTCTCTACACATTGTACTGACTTTAGCATCGGAGGGGTCTTCCTCGGCAACACCCCCGAGGCTAGTTTACGTGTGTTTGCTGTGCAGGAAACCTTCGGCCCAACATCACTTGGACCGAACCAGTCTTCACCACTTTAGCGGGCCTTCGGCAAGGCCCCATTATTTTCACCCGAAACAATTACTAATGTACTATATGTCTATAACTACTACTATCCTATGGTGTTAATTTTTAGTAAGTGTGCGTGTGAATTTCTTTCTATATATGGTAGTATGAGGGTTGTTACATACAAAGTATAATAAATGTACTTCCTCCATTCTCTTATAATCAACACAAAGTTTTAACTTAGGTACTTCTTCTATTCTTATTTAATCACAAGTTTTATATTTTCATGTTTGTTAGTTGATGCATCATTTTAGATTTTTAACCCTTTATATCTCTAATTATAGCTGCATAAAGCCTATAAAAATTTGATTTTAATAATGTAAATTGACACAAATCTTAATAAATCCCAATTTCTTCGATATGATATTATATATATATATATATATATATATATATTATCTAACGTAATACTCTCTCGATCGCTCTATTATTTTTAACCGCATGATTTGACTTTTGCACTATTCACATATTATGGTTGACTTAATTTTTTCACTTGTATAAAATAATAAATGTTACTATATAATATATCGTAAGATTAGTCATAATGTCGAGTTTCATAATATAACTTTGTTATAAATTTTACTAAAAGTCATTTAAAGATATTAATGGTCAAAATTATATCTCGCCAAATATACCAGTCAAACTGATGCATTTAAAAATAACAGAGGGAGTACTAACCGTTGACACTGAGTGTCTGAGAATGTGATTGATGAACTCATATCATTTTTCTAATAGCTCTTACAGCGCTGCTAATGCCATAAGTAGAAGTTAAATGCGTGGGTATGCGTGCGCTGGCTTGATTATACAATTAAACATAGACGACTTTGAAGGTTATAAAATGGCGGCTAATGAACATAGATGGGAGCACCAAAAAAAATAAAACAAAGAAAATAAACATAAATATTATACAAGATGAAATCATCAAACAGTTATGTTTTTGTTGTTGCCGTGATCATTCTTATTGTAGCCACTAGTGTGGTTGCGCAGGATCAATGCACTCCTCTAGGCTACCCTTGTTATTCTTCAAATGAGTGCTGCCCGGGAAGCGAATGTCGACCTCTCAGGCTCCCAGCTCATAGTTGCCAAACGTGCCCCGGACTTGATGCATCTTGCAGTAAATTATTCACTCCGTGTTGTTCTGCCTTCACCTGCGACGGCTATTTTTCGGGTACATGTCGGGAGTCGTAGATTTAATCATCTATAGCTTGTGGATCTACATCTACTTGGTTGCCTGCTGCCCTGCTTTATTTGTATGTAAAATGTAGTATTGTAGTACCTAAATAAAATTACTTCTCCTGTATACAGGAAATCAAGTACTAATGTACTAATATTATTATGTGATGGTTAAATTTCTAGTAAGTTCTATGTATGACTAGCTATACGTTGCGACCACATTTATTTAATTTATAAGAGTAATCTCAATTTTTTTGAAACCATATAAGAGTACTCTCAATTAATTATTCATTAATTCATTCAAGTATGAGTAGCCTCAATTATTCATAAAAGTTATCTTAATATGATCGGTAAAGTAACCTTAATTCATTATCAGTGTGACATCAATCAATTAGAAAAAAGTAAAATTGTTCTATTCATTCAAGTAATGCCTCATCTTTTATTTTAACTATTAACATAATAACTCCATTTATTTATAAGAGCAACCCTTTTTTCTCTCTTTGCGGTAACTCTTTATGCATCAAAGTAACCCCTTTTTATCATCGTCATAACTTCATTACTTAATAATTGCTTATAAGAGAAATGGTCACACCATATGCCCAGCCACATTTAAGAATTTGTGCTATACTTTAGTATGAACTTCAATTTTAATTAATTGAAAAATAAATAATTATAATGATAGAAGTGTATATTGTCAAGCAAGTGTTGCAGATAATGATAAAAAATATACATTGCCAATAAACAATTGTCATATTTATAACAGAGGTAATGTTGCAATTAATATAAAACGTAGGTACATATATGTTGTTGATGTAAGTTTTTGCCTTCACTCTATTTTATTCCATATTATCATAATATTTTTCCATAAAAATTGGAACTTAAAGCGAAAGACTTAATTAATTAACAAAGTCATCAATAATAAGTAATAACTATCCAATTCTTATAGAATAAACTTAGAAGAAGTGCTTTGATAACCTTGCCAGCTTAATCATAGATGTAGAACTCATCAATATGCGTTGGCTATGGTTATTACTTAATAATACAGAGACGACTCTAGCTCAGCGGTTATAAAATGGTTGGGAAAACATAGATAGAACCACCAAAAAATACTAAGAAAATAAATACAACTACTACAATGAAATCAAACAGTTATACTGATGTTCTCGGCCTCGTTTCCAAAATTTTCATCCTTTGCATTTTGATGGGGTTAGCCGCTAATGTGGCTGCGCAAGATCAATGCACTCCAGAAAGCCTTCCTTGCGACTCTTCGAGTGAGTGTTGCCTGGGGACTGACTGCAAAACACTCGAGGTGGGTCGTAGTTGCATATCGTGCCCAATACTAGGGGCATCCTGTAGTAAGCTCACCAATAAGTGTTGCCCTGAACTGGCGTGCGACGGCTATATTTTTGGTACTTGCAATCCTTGTCCAGGACCTGGAGAGCCTTGCGGTTTCTTCACTCCGTGTTGCTCCAACTACTCATGCGACAGCATTTTTTCGGGCACATGCCATTAGATCAAATTAAACCTTATGATCATATAATTTATATGATATACTACTACTAAATACATACATACTACGGAGTATATCATTATAAGGTGTTTAATAACGTACTGTGCAACAAGTGTGCCAGTATGTATCATGTTAGAACATACTACGTATAACAATATTACATACATGCTTCTAATGTTTATTCGGTAACCTCCAATAATACTATGTATGTTATCTAATAACGTTTCCATTACATGTACGTATGGTCATTGTTTGATACATAGTGTTTCATGACAGTTTGAAATACTTTTCAATGCAATGCAAATGTCCCAAATGTAATTGATGGTGCAATGGCTTTGTGATTAATGTCTTTGTAAATTGCAATTGTGAAATGAATTGTCAACTAAAAACTTTTGCAAAAACATTATTATTCCTCATAAAGTAGGATGATGATTTGAGTGATCACAATAAAATTGTAGCCATTGTATTAGATCAACCTGCAAACATTTATTTCTTTTGACTAATATAAACCATCAATAGAGTTCACTTTTGATTTTATTTTTGAAAAACGTTGACCAAAAAAAAAAAAAAAAAAAAAAAAAAAAAAAAAAACTCATTATATCCAACTATCATTCGATTTTAACATACTACCTCTGGTTCAATTTACTCGCAACAAATGAATATTTTATGTCTCACAAATAATACCCCTTTATTGCGAGTAAATTGAACCGGAGGTAGTATTAGTTTTGTTTTTATTTCCTTGCTCAATGTCGTTTGCTTTCATGCCCAATGGGGCAAATAAAAAAAAAAAGGAATGAAATAGTAAAGTACATTTAAATACAAATCTAACAATGGGGCAAATGATTTTGATGCAATACTTTCAAGAAAAATCACGTTAAATAATTAAAGTTTATACTCACAAAGCATAAGCAAATAATAATAAGCAACGAATGATATTGCACTCCGTAGAAGTCAATGATATTGCACTCCGTAGAAGTCAACAATCATATCTTCGTTTGTTATATGCCAATCATCCCAGATGTTGGTCAAGTACTCAAAACTCAAAATCAAATATCATCTACATCAATTTTCTATTGAAGTTCAGACGGAGAGATTTGGAGGGAAAGGGGAAAATGTGTATATATTTATCAAACGTATAGGCCAATTTTGAAACAAAAGTATATATTTAGGTCTTTGAATCACACCTTAATACCTTATAGAAGAATGGAATTCAGAATGGCACATATAGGCCAATTTTGTAACAAAATTTTTATTTTGCCTGCTTTTGTTTCCTACAGACAGTACATTATAAAAGCAGAAGCTATCAGAATTTCAACATGACAGTAAAGAATCAAAAGCTAACAGTCAATTCCATTAAGCACTTGGACGAAGCAAGTTAAACCAGCAAATCCTTGGGTGTTCCATATGCTAGAGCTAGGTGTACCCAATACTTGTTTACTTGCTTTATCGGATGGCTCAGATGAGCAAAACCAATAGGAAACAGGGGACTACTGATCTTTAAAAGAACAACAAGAATAGAGTGTCCAAAGTCAACCCTGTTGCATCTGGACCTTGTACTATACAAAACCTGAACTCTAAACCAAATCCCTGAAAGATCTCAACCTAAATGTTCAACAATCAACACAAACCTGAATACACCTTTTTCGGGGTATATGTCAATGCAAATCTACTTCCCATGTACGGTATACATGGTCTCATAACTATTAGTCAATGTTTGTCCAAACAAATCTCGTGCTTTAAAACCTCCAAGTTACCAGCAAATATTCTACCTCAAAGCTCAGAAAATCAGAATGGTTCATATCTATAAACATCATTTTATATGGATGGCAAGCATTACCATTTGAACTAGAGTAATTTAAATGAATACTCTATAAGACATACAGCCACAGGAGAATTGTGTATAAACTTATATGACCCCAAGTCATTGAACAATGCTAACAAGACAAAACTCACCGCTATTGGCCCTATTCAATCATCAACAGTCACCAATCTTTGATCAACTACACATTAAACTATAAATATCACCCCTATACACACATCTTATGCTAGGACTGCTCATAATTTAATTAGGAAGCTCAATTCAGCAAGCTATAGTTTACGTCAACTTACAGTCAAAAACTCAGAA
The DNA here is from genome assembly GCF_001683475.1 of Chenopodium quinoa. Taxonomy (NCBI): domain Eukaryota; kingdom Viridiplantae; phylum Streptophyta; class Magnoliopsida; order Caryophyllales; family Amaranthaceae; genus Chenopodium; species Chenopodium quinoa. The sequence goes on from NW_018745461.1 coordinate 1,445,752, forward strand.
AAATAATCCAATCTACGTAATAAAGGATGCTCTAGTAATGAGTTAATGCTAGTGAGTTTCTCAAAAGTGGAAACTCAGCAGGTACTACATTGTTATTAATTTGTCTTTCTTAGTCCCCATAGCCTCACACAAATGCTACTCTATTTCTTAATATGTTCAAATCTCTGGAGCGTTCATCTCAAATTGAACCAGAAAATAAACATTAAGTTATTTTGTCTCAGGAAATCATACAGGGCTAAAGTAACATTGCCCTCCTACATATCCAATCAGAGACTATAAACTTCCTACCATAGATAAAGCTAGGTTCTGATCGAGCTTCTTCTACACTAAGACTCCAAGCAAAAGCACACCTGCAATTATCTCAATTAAGAGCTACTCAATATTCATGTCTTAATTGGGTACGTTTCTGGCCCTTGCTTCTACAATGAAGGCAGTCAGATTAGATATACCAGCACTAAACTTCTCATAAGCTCATTCGTTTATTTCACTAATATTTTCATCTTACAAGTTCATCCAACATGAGTTACATAACCCAGTGAGTGCAAAAGGAAACTCAAGTTATGAGGAAAGAAACAAAAGGAATTCCTAACCAATCTAAATCATACAAGAAGGGTTCTCCCAAGGTTATTAAAACAAAGGTCCCCAAGTCGAGCAATTCTACCCTGTCTTATATGATTGCAGGTGAATGAGAAAAGGTGAAAAGATTAGGCCACTAAATCTTACTCATCAAACATTTTCACAATTCCTAACTTCACTCTGTTAGGCTAGATTAATGGCTAGCGGTTGAAGTTGTACAAAAGAGCTTGATAGATCATGGTTTTTTTTCTTTCATTCTACTTCAACCACCCTACATTGGCACAATGCTTTTACGAATCTTATTAAGAGTGTAATAATGCTTCGTAACCCTTGCCCCAAAATCGAGTAAAACAGTATAAGCACTCAAACTTATTATCTATGCCCGTTCCTCATCAACTTTTTAAGCAAGGTACTAAAAAGACGAGCAACACAAGATACCATATTAAAATCCCTAGTCACTGATAATGGTTGCCCATCCCACGGAATAACAGGGAACCAAGTAATCAATCAAGTAAAATCCTAGGCTCCTAGCTATTTATACACCTTTCTTGGGGCCAAGGTCCATATTTTCCCATTTAGAGTAAAATGTGGTATAATGACATTTGGTCTATGTCAAAACAAATTGGATGCTAAGTACCCAAGCTAGCAGCAAAGAGTTTTTCACATAAATATTCACATAAATTATCTTCATTTCTATGAACTGCCATTTGGACTTATCTAAACAAATGAGCTAGATTATGTCTAATACTTCATACTACGCACTCTTACTGTACATCCATCTTATGTTAAAAGTGACTCAAAACATAATCAGGTAACCCAAATAGACAAGACAAGCTTACAGTTCTACAAGATGCTCAGAGAATAGTCCAATCAATTCTGCTCAAAACTAAACCAAGAAGCAGACTATTCAGCTCTTTTATCTCAAGTAACTCATCCTTAAAGGGGTCAAAGTGACATTGCCTTCCTACATTCCAATCACAAGCATAAAGCCTCTTACCATAAGTGAAGCAGGTTTTGATTGAGGTTCTACTACAAATAGACTAAGTGAAAGAGCAGTTGAAATCTCTTAACTGAGACATATACACAAGTACAGACACACCTTTGGTTACCCTCAGAACATTAATATAGCAGGTGTGTTTCTGGAAGCTGCTTCAGTGCTTCTACAAAGTAAACCAGTCAAATGAGATCAACCAGAGCATTTATACATCTCAAGCAACTAATGATTTTTTTTTCCTTCTCATTTCACTCACATTTTCTTGTTCCAACCTCCAAGTCTATTCATCACGAAATATAAGTCCCAAGGAGCATTTAAGTCAATAGGAAAGGAACAAAAGGATCTTTCAATCAAACCTAAAGCAAATAAAAAGAGCTCTTAGTTCATGTAATTCCACTCAGTCTGGATGCTCGAAAAGATTACAGGGAAATAGGAGCAGGGCAAAGACTAAGCTGCTAATAGATAGTAATTGATGATTTTAATCAATGGCAGAAATTTTATAACCTCTGATTAAGGGTTTGTCAGAACTACTCCATAATCCTTCATACAAATTGCAAAATTGTCTCAAATTATTGCACCAAATGGGGTAAAGAAGAAAAGGCACCTAAATTTAGGCTCTTTGCCCTTTCCTTACCCCCCTTTTCTAAGCGAGGTACTGAAACAGATCTAAACACCACACGATAACTTAAGACAATATACAAGAGGGCTAAAACCTCTGATTAAGTTAAGTATACTCATATTCCCAAGTCTTTTTGAAAGACCAACGACATGACCAAGTAAATTAACTCTTTCACTATTCAACGATACCATTTAAACAACAGTATCTCACACTACCACTACAATTTCAAATTTCAAATTACTTCAGTTTATAAAACAAGCTCATCAAGTTTGAGGTTTTACATCACCGATACCAATGCAATCGATATAAGTATATAACACTTGTATGAGTTCAAATTTCTCCAAACAATTGACGGTTTTCTTTTCATTACCAAAAATAAAACTATGAAACTAACTACTTGCAAAATTACCACACTTCAGTGCCTAAAAAATTCCAAAAAAGAAACCATACTAATCATCATCAATTAAATATCAAAACTCACTTGAATTCAATATCAAAAGAGCAAAAGAAACAGAAATCATCATCATCATCATCATCAACTATCAATTTAATAACAAAACTCAATATAATATGCATATAAATAATTATAGGTTTATCAGCTGAATAACAAAACTCAAAATAGCATATACTTGTATTAGTTGTATATAAATAATTATAAGTTGATAATTTCCTCCATAATTTAATGATTTCATTTGTTCATCTAAAGTAGAACTAACAGCTTACAAAATCTGTTTATTCCATTGTTCTAACCCACATATAGCAAAAATTTATAAAAACAAAATTCAACAATACCACACATAAACAGCTTGCTCAAACCTTCCACCTTGAATTCTGCACAAAACTAAACTAGAAAAGCCAGTAATTGGGTTCTTTAAGCTCAAGTAACTCATCTTTACTGGGGATCATACGGCATTGCCTTCCTACATTTCCGATCACAAGCATACAACCCCCCTATACCAGAACATTTTTTTATTTTTTTTCATTTCACTCGTATTTTCTATTTTAGCCAATTCAACATGAAAGAGTTGGTGCTAAGGACTATTCAAGTCGATAGGAAAGGAACAAAAGGATCTCCCAATTAAACCTAAAGCAAACAAAAAGTTATCTTTGGGTTCTTAAGAATTAAAGAAAACAGAGCTCCCAGCTTATGAAAATCCAACCTGTTTAAATGCTTAAAAAGATTACAGGAGAATGGTGAATTGGTGACAGGGCAAAGATTAAGGCGCTAACAAAAAGTGTTCAACAATTTTTACTATTGGCACAGACTTTAAGAACTCTGATCAAAGATGTGATAAAACTACTCTGTAACCCTTCATACCAATTGCAAAATTCTCTCAAGATAATGCACAAAACAGAGTAAAAAAGAAAAGGCACCTAAATTTAGTCTCTTTACCCTTTTCTTACCCCCTTTCTAAGCAAGGCACTAAAAGATCTAAGCACCACAACATAACTTAATATATTCAACAAGGGGATTGAACCCTCTAATTTAAGTTACGTATATTACTTTACAGTCTCATAATCTCCAAGTCTTTTTCGAAAGATCGACAACATGACCTAGTAATTTAACTCTTCTACACCTCAACAATATCCTTTAAATAACAGTATCTCACACTACCCCAACAATATCAAATCTCATTACACTCCCTTATACACAAGCTCATAAAGTTTGGGGCTTTACATCACGAATATCAATGCAATCAATATAATTCTGGTATGAACTCAAATATCTCAAGATTTTGACGGTTTTCTTTTCTTTGCCAAAAATAACACAATTTAACTACCAACTAGCTAAATTACCATACTTCACAGTTCATCAACAAAATCCCACAAAACACTATACTACACCATAAACAACTCACTCAAATTCGATATCAACAGAGCAAAAAGAAAACATCATCATCAACAAAATAACAAAATTGAAAATAGCATATATATATATATATATAAATAATTATAGGTTAATATTCCTCAATAATGTGATGATTCCATTTCTTCATCTAAAGTAGAGCTAACAGCTTACTAAATCAGTATATTCCATTGTTCTAACTCACAGCAAAATTCACTTTTATAACAAATTTTATAAAGACAAAATTTAACAATACCATACATAAACAGCTTACTCATTCTCCCACCTTCAATTCACCTTCATCTTTTTCATCAATAACTCCCAAGACTGCTGTTCAAAATCGAGCCAAGAAGTCCCAACACCGCGAAAGCTAACAACGGGCTAACATCCAATGTATCGAAAATTGGTGGAATAATATTTCTAAACAGATTCAAATAAGGATCACACAAATCCCTAATTGCCGATAATGGCTGCCTATCCCACGGAATATTAGGGAACCAACTGAGCAAAACCCTAACCATTAAAACCCCACTGTAAATATCAAGCCATTTCGCCATTCCAGCAGCAACAACTGTTAATGGAGTATTGAGGGAACCACTAGGGCGGTCTTTCAATGCGGCGAAGAACAAAGGACCCACTGAACCTAGCAAATTCGTCCTCAAATTGGTGAGATTCTGGAGCCCAGTAGGGGTTGGTAAGGGTAAAATCGAAGCGATTTTAGTAGCGAAGAGTTTCGAAACGGCAAAAACGGTGGCGATCAAGGTGGTGATTGGGCGCATGGAAGTGGAAAGTGGGGAATCGTTGAAGGGTATAGTTGGAATTGGTGAAATTGAAGGTGCTGGTGAGGTTGAAGATGAAGAAGAAGCCCTAATATGAAGAGAGAGATTGGTTGTTGGTGCGGCGGAGGTTGCGAAGAAGAGGGTTTTTCTGGTGGGTTTTGATAAGGAGAGAAAAGGGGTTTTAGGGTTTAGGAGAAAGAGGGATTGAGAAGAAGCTGTAAAAGTCGCCATTGTTGAGGTTTCAGAGCTTCTTCTTCGTTGAAGGAGGAGAGAGAAAGAGAGGAGGAGGGAGAAGAGTGTGGATGATGTTTTGATAAGAGGAAGATTTAATGGCGTTTTAGTGGGCTTTTTATTTTGGTTTTTGTTTGAGTTTTTGAGTTAACTCACGTTGGACCCATAATAGATAAGTTGGATGCTAGACTTATATATTTAGAAGTGTCAAAACCTTATTCCATCTAAAATCGATTCGAAAATATATTTAATTTTAATTTCAACTCATATAAACGATTATTTTTTTTTTTGAAACAAAACGAAATTATTGATTGAAATTATTTTTGTATAAGATTTAATATTATAATTTATCGCCATTGTTTATTTGTATAAGATTTAATACTATAAACAAAACGAAATTATTTTTGTATAAGATTTAATACTATAATTAATTTTTTTTTTTTTTTAAAAAAAACACACCAGAAGATAACACGTGTCATTGCTGATGCGTTGTCTTATAATAAGTTCAGTAAAAATAAGTTCAGTTCAGTAAAATTAATTTCAGTTCAGTAAAAATAATTTCAGTTCAGTAAAAATAAGTTCAGTTCAATAAAATTCAGTTTTCTTAAAGAACAATTATAATAGAAAATCAGTAAAAATAATTTCAATTCAGTAAAAATAATTTCAGTTCAGTAAAAATAATTTTAGTTCAGCAAAATTAAGGTAAATCAAACAGGGCCTTATTGATTGATTAAACCCTGTTCACTTCACCTTAAAAAAATATTAATAATTTAGTAAAAATAAGTTCAGTTCAGTAAAAATAATTTCAATTCAGTAAATTTCAGTTATCTTAAAAAAGAATTATAATTGAAAATTAGTAAAAATAATTTCAGTTCAGCAAAAATAATTTCAGTTCAGTAAAATTAATTTAATTTCAGTAAAAATAATATAAGTTTAGAAAATATAATTTTTTTTCACTAAAAATAATTTCAGTTCAGCAAATATAAGGTAAATTGAATGGGGCCTTAAGTTTAAAATTAGATTTGACCTTATCGAACTCGATCCGAACAGGCGAACACCCAAAATGACACCTCTAATTCATTTGTTCTATGCATTTTTAGCTCCCTATAGCATTTTCCAAAAAAAATAAATACTTGGTAATATCCAATCCAATCAAATATTTTGATTATACTCTCGAATTCATAATCTTTACTTTCCTTAATCACCAAAAAAAGCTGGTATAGAGGCTTGATTGCACAGTCAATATATAGAGTGTTTTTAATAATTGTTTTAGTAAGAATCCTACAATATCTTATAGCATTGAATATATGAGTTGGAATACTACAAGAAAAATTACATATATGGAAGAAAATCATATGATTACATGAATATTTTTGAAGTATGGATAGTACATTATTCACTTTGATTCTAAAAAAAATGTTCCTATTTAATCAAATTCTTTTGTTCTGCCTCATAATAATAGCTCACAAAAATTTAACCACACCAAATTAATTTAGCCATTCGATGAAAGTTTTCTCATACAACGGTTGTAAGTAAAATTTTATTGTTTTTCGAAGGTTTATATAGTAGAACCTTGTTCAATTTCAAGCATATACAAGAAAAATGATGTCCCACTTGATAATCTCTAGGAAGCCAACATTAAGCTTAATGCAATTCTTCAAAAATTGTCACAAAAATCCATTATTATTGCATATAGTTATTGCAACACTTTTATTGTTGTGCCTTGCATTGCCTTCCTACTACTACTTCTCGATCTCATTCACATATGAAAGTACCATAATTGTTACCAATTGCAATGTTACTTGGCAGACACCGGGAAAAATCACTCCGAGAGTTGATCAAGAAGAACCAAGGAAGCGAAAATTTGATCAAAAATCACTAGACATTCATGTTAAGCAAGATCCTTGCTCGGGCCGTTACATTTACATGTATGATCTTCCTCCAAGGTTCAACCAAAACTTGCTTAAAAATTGTCACACACTTGTTAAATGGTATAATTTCTGCCCTTATGTGCAAAATGACGGTTTAGGCCCTAGAATTAACAAGAATAGTTGGTATCATACTGACCAGTTTATGTTATCTGTGATATTTCACAATAGAATGAAGCAATATGAGTGCTTGACTAGGAATTCTTCCTTGGCCTCGGCGATTTATGCTCCATTTTACCCTGGCCTAGAGATAAGTCGATACCTTTGGAGCGAGGTTAACTCCTCGGTCAAAGATGCAGCAGCCTTAGATTTCGTCGTGTGGTTAAAGAAAAAACATGAGTGGAATCGAATGTTTGGTAAAAACCATTTCTTTGTTGCAGGGAAAATTAATTGGGATTTTAAGAGAACAGGTGATGGTAACGACGGTTGGGGTAGCAAGCTCTTGAATTTGCCTGAAGTCAAGAACATGACAGTACTAACAATCGAATCAAGTCCTTATGAAAGTAATGAGTTCGCGATCCCATATCCTACCTATTTCCATCCCTCAAACATTAATGAAGTGTATAAGTGGCAGAAGATAGTGAGTAGAAAAAAACGAGCTTACCTCTTCTCGTTTGCTGGGGCCTCGCGCCCCAATCAGAAACAGTCCATCAGAGGGGAGTTGATCAGTCAGTGTAAAGATGCGCTGAACGATCGTTGCAACTTAGTTAACTGTATGCAAAATAACTATCAGTGCAACAGTCCAACACATATCATCAAGATGTTCATGAAGTCTGTTTTCTGCCTGCAGCCCTCAGGGGATTCATACACAAGGCGGTCCACTTTTGATTCGATCTTGGCTGGCTGTATCCCGGTTTTCTTCCACCCTGGATCAGCTTACATTCAGTACTTGTGGCATCTTCCGAAAAATTACACCAAATATTCAGTGTTTATACCAGAAGATGGGGTAAAAAATGGGACTGTCAGAGTTGAAGAGTTGCTGTCACAGATTTCAGAGGAAGAAGTGTCTTCCATGAGAAAAGAGGTCATTAGATTGATACCGAGAATATTATATGCACGGAAAAAATTAAATATGGTAGAAGACGCGTTTGATGTTGCTGTCACAAATGTTCTCGAAAGGATTGAAGATGCCAGGAGACTAATTCAAGAAGGAAAAGAACCAAGCAACAATTCCTCTGGAAATTTAAGCAGAGAGGATTTCTCAGAAGGTAAATTAAAGGAGTGGAGTTCTTTCTTCTGACATTTCGGCCAAATGATGGATTTGGTAATGTATGCATAAACATTAGCTTATATATATACTGTATGACTGAATTGTTATGGTACAATTTTTTACACAGTTAGATCTCGTTTGAGAGGTTTGGAAATTCATTATTTCTCAATCAGTACTTCTGCAAGTTTTTCTGAACCTTTTGTTTCAGTTTTGCCCTGTGTCTGTCCACCTTAATAATATCAGTTCGTCGCTGATCAAGAGTCAGGACTATACTGATGTTTCGTGTTTTAGCGATGTTATTAGTAAGACAGTTCTAAACCTATGATTTTTTATGAGTATAATCACATATTCTGACCAAACAACATTGCAAACTACCATCAAGTAAGCTATCATCAATTCATCATACAATATTTCAAACGAAACAGAACAGAAATAAAATCATGCATTCTGAATTTTTATCTCTGAACAATTGATTTAAGATGACTGATTTTTCTATGTTTCTCTCTAAGATTAGTTGTCAAAATCTAAGCAGTAAAAAACTATCATGAAGTCAGATATTACAGTATACCTAACAACCACCTTTAGGTCCTTTACTAGTTTTTAACTATCAATTCACTTGCACAATTATAACTTTGAAATTTGGCATTATTTCTGCAAATTCTGCTTGCTTCAGAAATAAGAATCCCATTCATGATCTTCGCCTTTTCCTGTGAAATAATACTTCTTTCTTGACTCCTCTTTCCCTTCTCGAAACCTTATCCTAGCTTCTTCAATCCTCCTCAGTACCATTTTAACAGATACATCAAATGCGTCCTCAATTGTTTCCAACTTATTTTGCGCGTAAATAATTCTTGGGATCAACCTTATTACCTCTTCTCTTAAAGCAACAGCTTCATTGTCAGGAATTTTTGACAGTAGCTCCCTAACATTAACAGTCCCATTTTTAATCCCATCTATTGGTATGAATACAGAATACTTTGTGTAATTCTTAGGAAAATGCCACAAGTACTGAATGTAAGCTGATCCTGGATGGAAAAATACCGGGATACACCCAGCTAAGATCGAATCAAAAGTAGATTTTCTCGTGTATGAGTCCCCAGGAGGTTGCAGGCAGAAATCAGACTTCATGTATGTCCTGATAACATTCTTTGGACTGTTACAAAGATCATCTTTATGCAAACAATTAAGCAACCTGCAGCTATTGCTTATCGCGTTTTTACACTGACTAATCAACTCTCCTCTGACCGATCCTGTCATATTGGGGCGAGGAGCTCCACCAAATGCAAAGAGGTATTTCCTTCGTGGTGACTTCCTCACGCGTTGCTGCCACTCAATCACCTCTCTGTCACTCGAAGGATGGAAATAGGTCGGATATGGGATTGCAAAGTCATTGCTGCCATAAGGGCTCGACTCAATGGTTAGCATTGTCATGTTTTTGGCTTCAGGCAAGTTTAAGAGTACATTACCCCATGCCTTAGAGTTTGCGTCTCTTAGCCTCCTAAAGTCCCAAGTAATTCTTCCTGCTACAAAGAAATGATCCTTACCAAGCATCCTGTTCCACTCCGGTTTTCTCCTTAGCCATGTAGCAAAATCAAGGGCTGCAACATCCTTAACTGATGAGTTAAACCCGCCCCAAAGAAACCGGCCTACTTCTAATCCAGGGAAAAACGGTGCATAGATTGCTGATGCTATAAAAGAACTAGTAGTTAAGCATTCATACTTCTTCATCCTATTATAGAATATCACTGATAACATAAACTGGTTAGTAGCATACCAACTTAACTCATTAAGCCGAGGCCCAAAACCTTCATTTTTAACATAAGGGCAGAAATCGAACCATTGGCTAAGTGTATTACATTTTGTTACTAAGTCATGGTTGAACCTTGCAGGAAGATCATGCATGTAAATGTAACGGCCTGAGCACGGATCTTCCTGTACACTGACTAATCTCTTCCCTGTCCTTTCCTGATTAATTACCGGTACGAGACGGATTGTTTCTTTCACTGTGTTTGAATATGGTGATAAGTAATGATAGGTATGCAATGAAAGACAGAATAGTATGAAGGTTGGGCTGATTATACACCATATATAGTTGTGACAATGGCAGAAAACCATTGATTCTAATACTAAGATTTTTCTGATAATAATATTGCTTTTAAGAGTAAGGAAGATTTTTTTGTGATCTTGATTTGCACAACAATTATAGCTTAATAATTGGCACCTAAATCTTTGTTGTTTTACTTTATCTAAGTCCAAGCTACTTATTCTCAATTCAGTTAAGAATTATTTTTGTGTTTTTTTTTTTTTTTTTTTGTTTTTTTTTTTCAGGGAATATAGGAATTATTGAGTTTATTTTTTAAAAGATATTATTTTCTGTATAAAAATTATATATTTATTATTATTCTATTTGAGGGGTTGTATAAAAAATTAATCTAAGCTGTTATTTTTAAACTTTTCATTTGCTAATGATTTTGCTATTTATTATTATTTTTTACAAGATTTTGCTGTATATTCAGAACCTATGTGTAAATAAATAAAAGATTTCAATGTAAAACCATCATGATATATTCTACGACCAAAAAAAAAAAAAAATTGATATGAACTTCCATTTGTGTGTGCAATAGCTGATCGAAAAAACTTTCATGATGAAGAAATTTCTTTATTGTTGTAAAACTTATTAATACAGCTTCAATTCAAGATCATGAACGAAATAAATTGTTTGTTTTTATGACAAAATGTAACTATTAACAACAAGATGATCACACAAAGTAGACAACATTTAAGAAATACAGGATTCGGTATATGCAACATCATCATTCAGGTGACCAGGAGGACAAAGATGGAGTCTCTGAATTCTCCCAAGTACTAGTAAGACCTCCATATCGATGGCCTTTAACGCTGTCAGCAGAGGCAAAGGGCTCTAGCTCAGCCATCTCTTCAGGAGTAAGCTTCACAGATAAGGCTCCAATGTTCTGGTTGAGGTTTTCAATCTTAGTGGTTCCGGGGATGGAACACACATCAGCTCCCTGGTGATGAACCCATGCAAGCGCTAGTTGTGCTGTGGTGCATCTTTTTCAGGCTGCTATTTCACTGACTCGCTCAAACATGTGTTTATTGTGCTCAATATTCTCTGGTTGGAACCTTGACAAGTTCTGAAAGCCAATAAGAGTAACATGTAGCAAGAGGTTACTATTAAAACAAAAGTAACTGTACAAAACGAGACCACTTATTTGGCACACATGGAACACATTGTATACAAATACGTCAACAATTTGGACAAACCTGCCGAAGGTCCTCCTTTGAGAAGCTCTCCACTATCTTAGGCCCTGAAGAGAGGAACCCCCTTCCAAGAGGACTATATGCCACAATTCCAATTCCGAGTTCCCTAGAGATAAATAAAGTCAGAACTCAGAACACAACAGTTTGATGTTCTCATTAGAATTTCGAGCATCAGAAACATGTCACCTGCAGGTAGGAATTATTTCATCCTCCACATCTCTTGTCCACAAGGACCATTCCAGCTGAACGGCTGTTACAGGGTGAACTGCATGCGCTCTTTTGATGGTTGAAGCTGAAGCTTCAGATAGACCTATGTACTTGATTTTTCCCTCCTCGACTAGTTTTTTCAGCTCTCCCATCTGATGCAGCATGTCAACAACTCAAAAGACAGAACTGGTTTTATCAGACAATCTTAGTATAGCAGCAACCTTAAGTCGTGTAACACCCAACCTAATAATATATAGCATTTATATATATGAAAAGGCTTTAAATAGGTAGCTCTAAGACATCTGAAGTAGCTTAAAACTTTATAAATTATTAGCACACCCTTGTGATAGACACAGTGATCAACCTATAACTTAATACCACTGAAATTGTCATCACATCAACACATCACCTGATGTGATGCTCTGAATCCTCCGAACTATTAACTTATCTTCACCCTGACTTTTCTTCTTGGTCCCCTCTCTTCATAATATTAAGTGATAGTCCAAATGTTACTAGAAATAACATGAAAACTGGAAATCCAAGTTAAATAATAAATAATGTTTCTGGTAGCAGATTCCATTTCAGAATGATAAACCAGGGTGAATAAGAAAATAAAATGAAGCAAATGAACACACCGTGACTTCAATGGGAATTCTGATATCAACACGGTGCTGATAATAGAGGTCGATGCAATCAACATTAAGCCGCTACAAGCTTCCCTCACAGCAAGCCCTTACATATGCAGGATCACCACAAATCTCTCCTTTTCCATCAGTAAATTTGAGGCCAAATTTTGTAGCCAATTCCACTTTCTCCCTCCAACCTCCTCTCAATGCCTGCCCAACACAAATCCACAAGGAAAATAATAAGAAAAGAAAAGGAAAGCTAGCTTAATCATACTTGAAGTTCCAATTGGGACCAATTCCAAGTAATGAGTTATGTTGTTCCCAAAACCTGACTGCTAAGTTAATGTCACTTACCATAAAGTTAACCAACAATCAGATTCAGTAGCACAAAAAATCAGCATCAAAACTAAATCTTGTCAAAATATATAGCTACACACAAAACGACATCAACAAAAATAAATCAAAATGCCTTTGGAAAAAAAAAATTACCAAAACTGAGCACACACCTATAATATCAAAGCTTAAAATAAATAAACAAACAAAGAGCATATAGAATCATCAATATAAAAGGTGGCATATCTTAAATTACCTTGCCAAGGAGATACTCATTTGTATGAGGTCCATAAACATCAGATGTGTCAAGGAAGGTGATACCAGAGTCAATAGCATGGTGGATCAGTTGAATCATGTCTTTCTCGGGTTTAGGAGGGCCGTAAAAGGCAGACATCCCCATACATCCAAGGCCTTGAGCTGATACTTCCAAACCCTGAGAACCCAGCTTTACCCTCTTAACAGCTGATGCCATATCTTCCTGTTTCTGCTTCCTGGATGTAAGCAACTGTGTATCAAGTGAATGTTAAATAGGCAAGAGAAACCTTTGGCCAAGCTCAAATCTCAGTGACTGGAGTTTCCAATAAGAGGGGCTGGATATGGCCTTTTGCTAAGTTTGACTTTTCTCATGGTATCACTTATCCTATAATTGCCGTGTGTCAGATAGTTATGTAATTATGTAATAACAGCTGAGTCAAGGAAATCAACCCATGAAAATTACATGAAAAGTAAATCTTCTTTATTAAGGCAAAAGATATAGATACAGTCCATACAGATTACAAAAAGAAACAAAAGCACACTTAACTGGCAAAAACAACTCCAGCAATACAAAAAAAAAGAAGTAATTTGATCAAAAAACTACTGATGTTCACAACAAAACATTATCCTTTGGAGTACTGTTGCACAATATATGATGAACCCTTCATTCAGGTGTCCATGAGGACAAAGGTGGGGTGTCTGAAGTCTTCCAGGTAGAAGATAAACCTCCATATCGATCACCCTTAACACTGCCCTCTGAGGCAAGAGATTCTAACTCAGCCATTTCTCCTGGAGTTAGACTTACAGACAAGGCTCCAATGTTCTGGTTGAGGTAATCTTAGTGGTTCCGGGGATGGGACATACATCATCCCCTGGTGAGTGGTGATAAACCCACGCAAGTGCTAATTGTCCAGGGGTGCATCCTTTTTGAGCAGCTATTTCACTGACCCGCTCAAATAAATGTTTGTTATGCTCTAGATTCTCTGGTTTGAAACTTGGTAAGAGCTGAAAGGAAAAGAAATGAGTAGATCAATATGAAGATAAAGATCAATAATCTTCACAAAGCTATTCGTATTATGACAGGGATTACTTTAATAATCGAGATAAGCCCTCATATTTACTTCCATTCATTAAGTACAACTTTATTATGTTTGTGACTCATGGAAGATATACAGGAGCAACCCTTAGAAATAATTAGCCTAGAATTACTAGCTTTGAAGTTCCCTGTTTCGAATAAAGATCAAGGGGTCAAACTCTAGAAGCAAATAACAACGATGTTTATAATGTTAATTGACAAAATGACGGGCAATGAGCTTGTTGGTTAATTTTGAGTGGGAGTACACCAACAAAGGCTTCAAATGCAACAAGGAACCTTTGCATAAATTGAAAAAGCACTACTGCACACATATTATGTTAAAGGAATAGCAAGGAAATTATAGGTCAATTACAGTACATTTGAAACAGGAAATGGAGCATTGTTTTGAGGAATCCCTTAAAAACAAGATTTTACTAAACAAATATGGAGTATAAGATAGATAAATAAACTAGAAAAAAAGAGCAATTTTTTTAATCTTATACCAGTAAACTCGGAAAAAAAAAAAGACTATAAACTAAGTCAGAGCAATTTGGACAAACCTGCCGGAAGTCCTCTTTGGCCAAGTTCTCTGTCATCTTAGGCCCTGAAGAGAAAAAAGCCTCTTCCTAAAGGACTGTATGCCACAATTCCAATCCCAAGCTCCCTATGTCAAGATACAACAAAGTCAGAACTTTGAGACACAGTCCCAAGTTTTTACATTCACTTACCAAGTATCAGATTTAACTCACCTGCAAGTAGGAACTATGTCTCCCTCCACATCTCGCGTCCACAAGGACCATTCAATCTGGACTGCTGTTATGGGATGAACTGCATGTGCTCTTCTGATGGTTGATGCCGATGCTTCAGATAAACCTATGTACTTGATTTTCCCCTCCTTGACCAGTTTCTTCAGTTCTCCCATCTGATGTAGCATATCAACATATAAGAGGACAAAGAAATAGATTTTGAACATTAAGAACGTAAATACAAAGGGGTTGGGCAACAAGATAATGATTATGTTGATAAACAGTTATAGAAACACCAGCTCTATTCTCTAA
Source organism: Chenopodium quinoa (assembly GCF_001683475.1). Taxonomy (NCBI): domain Eukaryota; kingdom Viridiplantae; phylum Streptophyta; class Magnoliopsida; order Caryophyllales; family Amaranthaceae; genus Chenopodium; species Chenopodium quinoa. Next base: position 1,460,768 of record NW_018745461.1, read on the forward strand.
TAACACAGTGAATATTATTCCACAATCACTACCAAAATTTTTACTTTAAAAGCTATTGCTTTCGCATGCTTTGACTTTGTGACTATCTTTCATGCAAGGACTGCTTGTGTATGACCAATTCTCTAGCTAATTTCCGACCAACGTCCATGGGATTGGTTTAGATTTGCATAACACCTGAAAAATGACAATTTTTGTAGAAAGAGCTAAAATTTCTTGTACAGTTGTATTTGATACACCATCGGTCCATCCCTTTCCCCTAAATAGCTTATGATAAATAATCCGGTGTATTCAATAATAGCTTATGATAAGTCCCTCAGTGATATACCTTCTATTTTCCCGTCCACTCCATACAACTAATTTCTCACCCAAATATAGACAAGAGATAGAACAAATTACGAATGTTTTTTTGAAAAAAATATACGAATATTTCAGAAATGAATACTAATAGAGATTTCTGAAGAAGCAATTGTACAAACCATGACTTCTATTGGGGTTTTGGTATCAATACGATGCTGGTAATAGAGGTCGATGCAATCGATATCCAGCCGCTTTAAGCTTCCCTCACAGGCAGCCCTTGCATAGGCAGGATCACCATGAATTTCTCCTTTTCCTTCCACATATCGAAGGCCAAATTTTGTAGCCAATTCCACTTTCTCTCTCCATCCTCCTTTTAATGCCTGCCCAAATTACAAGATCAAAACCCAAAAAGGAAAAGGAAAAAAAAAAAAAAATATACAATCATAAGCTATCTAACCCGAAAATCACATCACCAATTAAGTCCTAATATCAATCAAATTATCAATATGTTTAGAAATTCAATATATTGCTAACAAAACATTATCATATATCTATCCAATCAACACACCAATTAACAACTGATCAAAAATTATCATAAGATCATCATTATACTAGAACACACCTAAATCAATACCCATATCACAGAGGATTTGTCCAAAAAAAAAAAAAAAAAACAGACGAGAAAAAAAATGAAATTCCTAAGTATTGAACAAATCCCCATCAAGATCAAGACCAAAATAACATCAAATAAACAATCAAAGCTCAAAAAATGTCATAAATAGAAAAGGGTAATGGTTAAATACCTTTCCAAGAAGAATTTCATTGGTATGAGGACCATAAACATCAGAAGTATCAAGAAAAGTGATGCCAGAGCTAACAGCATGATGAATAAGTTTGATCATATCTTGTTCAGGTTAGGGGGTCCATAAAAAGCAGACATACCCATACACCCTAGACCTTGAGCAGAAACTTCTAGACCCTGTGAACCCAGCTTCATTCTCCTAACACCATTTGATTCTGCCATAGAGTGAAATCTCTCTGTTTTCCCCTGTTTTCCTCTGGTTTTGGGGGTTTATTTTTGTTTCTTCTCTTTTGTGGGTATTGGTGAGAGGAGAGTAATTTGAGTGTGTTAAGTGATGGAGCTAATTTGAGTATTTAAATGAAGAAAAAGGGGGGAAAGTTGCAAAATTGATGAAGTCATGGTCTAATTGGGATATCTATTGAGTTTTGTCTTTGTTGATACAACCATACAAGTATATCTAAATTTGGGAACTTTGATAAAACAAACTCAAAGAACAGGGCTTTAAATTTATAGAGGACCTAACGTGTATTATTTCTACGCATTGGCCAAATATAGGTGTTAAACAGCTTCGTTAAACAGTTCAGCCAAAGGGACTAGAGCACAAGACAAACTCAAATTTAAATGGGAAAATGTAAATCCAGAAGGCATGTAAACTAGTTTTTGCGGTTATTGATATCTATTAATGCAAAGGTTCTTAAAAAATTAAATAAGAAAATTAATAACATGATTTATTAATGAACAAGAATTAAACAGTTGTAAAATCCTATACTTTGAATGTCTCATTTTCAAACACCAAACTTTCATTTTAAGACATTTTGCAAGGAAATAAGATAGTGAAACAAAAGAGTAAAAAAGAAATTGATTCATAGTCTTGGAAATAATTGAAAGGAATGATAAATATGCAGATTAGCATGGAGTAACAGTCTAATAGGCTATTATCTAGCTAAAGATTACACGATACAGGAGAAGAACAAACATGCTGCTGGACTATTAATGCAAAGTTACATCTAACATGCTAAATACAATTACATTATACATGGAAAATTCATTTGATGTTAGAACGATTCATGGGTTGATCACATGAAATTACGCGTTCATACCTGCTGCCAGGAGCCCTTCTTTGTGATGCTTGTAACCATCTTAGGCCCTGAAGAGCGAAAGCCCCTTCCTAGAGAAACATTAGTTAAGCTCAAATCTCAGTGACTAGAGTTTTAGTAAGGGGGCTGGATGTGGCCTTCTGCACATTTGACTATCCTCCTGGTCCACTTATACTTTGATTGCCGAGCGTCAGATAGTTAAGTTATTATGTGATAACTTATAACAGCCGAGTTGTGGAAATCAACCCATGAAATTTTCATGATATCAACTCATCTTTATTAAGGCAAAAGATACTGATGCAAATTACAACATTAAACTAACACATAAAGACTCAATAGTACAAGAAAGAGGTAAATTGATACATCTGAGATAGCTGTAAGCGGAAAAATACTGATGTTCACAACATAGGATGAACCATTTTCATTCAGATTTCCATGAGGACAAAGGTGGGGTGTCTGAATTCTTCCAGGTAGAGGATAAACCTCCATATCGATCTCCCTTGACACTTCCCTCCGAGGCAAGAGATTCTAGCTCAGCCATTTCTTCTGGAGTTAGCTTTACAGACAAGGCTCCAATGTTCTGGTTGAGGTTCTCAATCTTAGTGGTTCCGGGGATGGGACATACATCACCTCCCTGGTGATGGACCCACGCAAGCGCTAATTGTCCTGGGGTGCATCCTTTTTGAGCAGCTATTTCAGTGACCCGCTCAAATAGATGTTTGTTATGCTCTAGATTCTCCGGTTTGAACCTTGGTAAGTGCTGAAAGGCAAAGAATTAAGTTGATCAACATGGTGCTAGAGATCAATAATCTTTCCACAACTGATCATACCATGAAAGGGATTACTTAATAAGCCCTCAAATTTACTTCTTTTTATTAAGCACAACTCTTCTAAGTTTGTAAATTATGGAAGATATAGAGGAGCAACCCTTAGTAATAATTAATCTAAAACTAGGAATTGCTCTGTTTCCAATAAAGATCAAGGGGTCAAACTCATCAATAAACTAACAACGGTGTTTATAATGTTAGTTAATGAATTGACGGCCATTAATTTGGCGCATAATTTTGGGTGGGGGTAGAGTGGTAGACCAAGAAAGGTTTTAAATCAATAAAGGACCTTTGCATGAATGGCAAAAGCACTACTGCATATTTATTATGTTAATGGAGCCAAACTAGAATTATCATCTTTGATTAAAAAAAAAAAGATTGGGGGGGGGGGATTATAGGTCAATTACGGTACATATGAAGCAAAAAAACGAGCTTTATTTTGAGGAATACCATTATACTTGTATAAGATTATACTTAAGTACTTAACAAATATTGTTTCAAAAAAAAAAAAAAAAAAAAAAGTACTTAACAAATATGGGGTACAAGATTAATAAACTAGATAAAGAAGCTTCATCTTTTGCTTTTTTGAGGAATCTCAGAAAAATGAGACAATTAACTATGTCATAGCAAATTGGACAAACCTGCCTGAAGTCCTCTTTTGCAAAGTTCTCTGTCATCTTGGGCCCAGAAGACAAAAAGCCCCTTCCTAAAGGACTGTAAGCCACAATTCCAATCCCAAGCTCCCTATGTCAAGATACAACAAAGTCAGAACTCTGAAGATACAGTTCCAAGTTTTCACATTCACTTACCAAAATCAGAGATATCTCACCTACAGGTAGGAACTATGTCTTCCTCCACATCTCTCGTCCACAAAGACCATTCAATCTGGACTGCTGTTATGGGATGAACTGCATGTGCTCTTCTGATGGTTGATGCTGATGCTTCAGATAGACCTATATACTTGATTTTCCCCTCCTCAACCAGTTTCTTCAGTTCTCCCATCTGATGTAGCAGCATATTACCATATAAGAGGACACAGAAATAAGTTTTGAACTGCTTTTAATCTTAGCAGCAATTACTGTGTTCTAAAATTAAACTGAGCATGCTGCATATTAGTTCTAGCAAATTATTGTGACCATGCTGTATACCATTCAGGTGCATATCATTGTACCAAACCATATAGAAAAGTTTTGTGATCGGTGGCTCAGTTATCGAGCTAGTGGTTCCTTTAAAAGAAGATTTTGGTTAATATTATTGGCAAAGTATTTGTTGCAATATTATTTGTTTGTATGAAAACTAAGGACTTAATACAAAGGGGTTTGGGCATAAGATAATGGGTATGTTGGTAAAGAATTTTTAAAACACTACACTATTGCTAACATCTACTCTTAAGAATTTCTGCTAAACATGCTAAAAATTTACCAGTAGCTTTCATACAAGGATGCTTGAAAGTTAACAGACTCTCACAGCTAATCCCCATCCAGTGACCATGGGGTTGGTTTAATTTTGGCAATTGGCATAACACCTCAATAATGAGAGTTCGAGAAGAAAGTTCTCCAATTTCTCGTGGAGTAGTATTTGACACACCACCTCTTCTCTAAGATTATGATAGCTAATCTGCTTAAGACCTCAATTTGACAGTTTCAGAATAAAGTGCTTAGTTGTATTTAATCACCACCAATCCCATTCCAAATTTTCCATACTATGATTATGATAGCTTAACACGTGTATTGAAGAGTATGTGCTAAATTGTGATGTGACAACAGTTTAAAAGAAGATAAGGCTTCATTTTCCAAACTCTCCTTAAAACTAATCCATAACCCAAAATAGACAAGACATAGAACAAACATGGATATTTCATAATTAAATGAGACATGTTTTAGAATCATAAGCAAGAATAACTAATAGAAATAACTGATGGAGCAAAAGGACGAACCGTGACTTCAATCGGAGTGTTAGTATCAATACGATGTTGATAATAGAGATCGATGCAATCGATATCAAGCCGCTTCAAGCTTCCCTCACAGGCAGCTCTTACATATGCAGGATCACCGCGAATCTCTCCTTTTCCATCCACATATCTAACGCCAAATTTTGAAGCCAATTCCACTTTCTCTCTCCATCCTCCTTTAAATGCCTGCCCAATTTACAAGATCAAAACCCAAAAATGGCCAATTCAATCATACTGTACACTATCAAACCCCAAAAATTGCATCATCAATATTCAATAAAGTCCCAATTCTAGTCAAATTATCAATGTGTTCAGAAATTCACAAAATTTCTTACAAAACATTATTATATATCCATCCAATCAACAAAGCAATTAACCATTACCAATTATTACTAAAATTAATCAATACCCCAGATCAGAACATCATCATAAGATCATCAAAAACCAAGAACACGCCTAAATCAATACCCAAAATACCCTAAAAATTGAACACATACCCATCAAAATTAAGACCAAATTATCATCAAATTATTCAATCAAAGCTCAAATTATGCCATAAATAAAAAAGGGTATTGATTAAAAACCTTCCCAAGAAGAACTTCATTGGTATGAGGTCCATAAATATCAGAAGTATCAAGGAAAGTGATGCCAGAGCTAATAGCATGATGAATAAGCTTGATCATATCTTCTTCTGGTTTAGGAGGTCCATATAAAGCAGACATACCCATACATCCTAGACCTTGAGCAGAAACTTCTAGACCTTGTGATCCCAGCTTCATTCTCCTAACACCATTTGATTCTGCCATTCTATCAAATCTCTCTGTTTTCCTCTGTTTTTTGGGGGGGTTTATAGTTTCTTCTCTTTTGTGAGAGTTGGTGAGAGGAGAGAATAATGAGTGATTTGAGTGTGTTAAGTGTTGGGGGGTATTTGTAGTGATAGATAAGTTGACTTTTTGATGAAGAGATTTGCGTAATTGATGAAGTCATTTTTTTTTCTTTTTTTTTTGGAAAGAAAAGTCATGTTTTCATTGATTTGCATAATTGATGAAGTGAAGAATTATAAATAAAAAAAATACTTCCACACTCATAATACTCGATATAGTTTTCATTTTCCTTCGTCCTACAATACTTGACACATTACTAAAGTATGGAATGAGAATACTTTTCGTCCGTCCCATAATATTTTTCCACATTTTTTCTCTCTTCACCTACTCCACTTCCACCCCACTTGTTCTTTTCTTACAATATTAAAATACAAAAGATAATCTTTTATATGATAAACAAATGTTTTAAATAGACCAACTTATAGTTTTCTTAAACTAAGTGTGCAACTCAACGTCTCAAGTATTATGGGACATAGGGAGTATTCAGCAAAAATGATTTTGGTTTCATAAAAATAATTTTAGTTCAATAAAAATCATCAGTAAATTTATAGAACAGATACAATAGAGAATCAATTAAAATAATTTCAATTTAGTAAAAATAATTTTAGTTCAGTAAAGATAAGAGAAATTGAACAGGGCCTAAATGTAATTGGGATTTTTAATCTCAAATTAGATATAGTTGTATTACATCCTTATGTGGTGTAATCAATAGAGTCACCATGTTTTTAAGTTTTTAATATTTACAATTTGTATTGTTCAAAAAAAAATTATTTTAAATTTGTATAAAAATTATGACAAAAGAGATAAAGTATACAAAGTTAGTTGGTCTAAGAAAATATTGCCTTTGTGAGTTTTACAAAAATAAAAGGAAATTTTGCAAAAAAAAACCACCTTTTAAATCTATTTTTTTGCATAAAAAATTATTGCACAATACCACCAATTTTAAAAATTTGCAGCAAATTACCACTTGTTTAGCCAAATTTATCAATTTGTTTTACATTGAATTGGGTGGTAAGTTCAACAAAAATTGACTCTTACAATCTTAGACTAGCTTGATTTTGATATATTTAGTATTCATATTGTCGAAAGCACAAAAGTTGTCTCTGAAAAATTGTTTTTAAATTTCACTAGATTTACATAAACAATCCCGAGATATTCACGAAAACCATAAACTATGGGATGAAACAAGATATAATTTATTTTTGAGATCGATTGAAAGATCAAAGTAAAGCTCGCCTAATTAAGTTCAAAGAACATAAAAACAGGTAATATTGTCTTAACTTTTATATACACTCTTAGGGCTTGTTCTCTTACGTTAAAATTCAGTTCAGTTCAGTTCAGTTCAACTCAGCTCCGCTCCTAATTTCCTTCTCTTATAAAATATTCAGTTCAGTTCAGCTCAGTTCAGTTCAGCTGAGTTCAGTCAATAAGAACAGGCTCTTAGTTTGAATTAAAACTAAGAAAATTGATATGGAGCAATACTTGGTGACACTGGTGCATTATCACAATTTTCTTATTGCCATGCTTATGAATTAAATATCAAAATGTATGTACACTTTTAGGTGATTAAATAATAAAATGATCACCGTAAAACGCAATGATATAATATAACCCATAATCATATAAAAAAAATAATGGTCCCTTAATTTATTCAAAATTTGATTATTCTACGTCAAAAAAAAAAAAAAAATTGATTATTCAAGGTGGAGGAGCTCATAAACAAGATTACATCATTTACTCTGAATATTACATAAAATTGACACACAACCAATAAATAATGCATTTTTAAAATAAGAGAGGAAAAAAAAAAAAAAAAAAAGTCTACAACTCTCAAGTCTCAATTCAAGAAAATTCAGCACCTAAGCACAGGATGTTCCATCTTTTTTTAGTTCTCTACTTTCCAAGAGGATAAAGGTGGAGTATCACAGGTCTTCCAAGTAGCCATTCCAGCTTCATATCGATCACCCTTAACACTATCCTTCGAGGCAAGGTGCTCTAACTCAATCATATCCTCGGGTGTTAGTTTCACTGATAGCGCGCCAATGTTCTGTTTCAGGTTCTCAATCTTAGTGGTTCCCGGGATTGGACACACATCATCTCCTTGGTGATGGACCCAAGCCAGTGCTAGTTGTGCAGGGGTACATCCTTTTTTGGTTGCAATTTCAGTAACTCGATCAAAGATGTGCTTGTTATGCTCTAGATTTTCAGGATGAAACCTTGGAAATAACTGAAAGAAATGGTAAATAAGCAGATCAATATGGAGTGACAGCCTAACAGGCTAGTCGATAGACTGAAACTAATGTATATAGCTAAACTTTACGCGATATAGGAAAAGAATAAACATGTTGCAGGATTATTTATTATTTATGTAAAGTTACATCTAACAGGCTTAATACAGTTATATTTAACATGGAAAATTCATTTCAGGTTAGAAGTTAGAACAAATATTTATAAATTGGTCACATGAAATTACGCGTTCATACCTGCTGCCAGTATTCCTTATTGTTTGAAAGGTTATCTAACATCTTAAGTCCTGAAGAGAGAAATCCCCTTCCTAGAGGACTGTATGATACAATTCCGATCCCAAGTTCCCTAAGTTAATGTAACAACAATGTTAGAACACTCAATTTTTTTTAAGAATGTTACATCTGAAAAGTCTCGCGGTCTCACCTGCAGGTAGGAACTATTTCTTCCTCCACATCTCTGCTCCAAAGAGACCATTCCAACTGAACTGCTGTAATCGGGTGGACTGCATGCGCTTCTGATAGTCGAAGCAGATGCCTCAGATAAACCAATGTACTTGATTTTACTCTCTTCAACCAATTTCTTTAGCTCTCCCATCTGAAATTACATGTGACAAAAACATAAGAAAAACAAATTAACTCTTGTTTAACCTTATGATCAAGTCAATATACATAAGTTCTGATAAGGTATGGCCTAATGGCCTATATATGTTTAACCTCGAAAACTATGTATGCCTTATAGTATGAAAGGGAAGAGATCAAGTATCTATTAGTATAAATAGCACAAAATATAATAAAAATTAAGTAACCAACCGTGATTTCAATAGGAACATTGGTATCAACACGGTGTTGATAATAGAGATCGATACAATCAACATCAAGCCGCTTCAAGCTTCCTTCACAGGCAGCCCTTACATATGCAGGATCACCCCGAATCTGCATGTCTGCACCAACAGCGCCGTTGATGCCAAATTTTGTAGCCAATACCACTTTTTCTCTCCATTCTCCTTGTAGTGCCTGCTCAATCAATACACAATTTTACAAAATAAATTTTATTAAATTAAACCAACACAAACTCTCATTTTATGTTTATAATCTATTAAACATATCATATCAAAAACAAGTAGTTATGCAACTACGAGTACATACCTTGCCTAGGAGAATCTCGTTGGTATGAGGTCCATAGGTGTCGGAAGTATCAAGGAAAGTGATGCCGGAGTTGATAGCATGGTGGATAACTTCAATCATGTCTTCATCGGAGTTTCGAGGTCTAAAATAAAAACACATTCCCAAACATCCTAGACCTTGAGCTGAAACTTCTAAACCTTGAGAGCCTAACTTAATCTTTCTAACAACACCTTCCATTTCTTATTGTTTTTTTGAGTTTACACTTGTTGGATTTACTGATTCATTTCTTGGAAGGGCTAATGCATGCTATTTATAGAACATCTAGGGAAATTCGTGCGTTATACATGATGTCATAGTGATTATTAATATAATTAAGATAAATATAAAAAGAAACCAATAACATTATAGTCTATTTACCATGGTTGAGATGTCAAATTTGGTGATTTAATTTTCAACATGTAGGTATATACAAGTTTATTATAGCCTATAGTAAACAAAAGTTAATTCGATTACGTTGAAATGGTCAGTCATCAAACATGTACAAAAAAGCTTGGAGAAGAATGATTAATTGATAATAAATTAATTAACAGAAAAAAAAAATTAATCATTGATAATATTATCTTGAACCTACTTGTACAAAGTAATCAGTTATTGCAATTCAAAGAAAAATGTCCCCTGATTTGAAAATTTGACAAAGAACTTGTTTTTAATCAATCTTAGTATGGCAGGAAATATAATTAATAAATATGTAAAGTTAAAATAAAAATAAAAATAAAAAAAAAATAAAAAAAAAGAACAGAAATACATATTTAGTAGCAGATTCCATTTCAGAATGATAAATCAGGGTAATAATAAAGAAAATAGATGGACTAAATAAAAGGACACACCGTGACTTCAATGGGAACGGTGCTGATAATAGAGGTCGATGCAATCAACACCAGGCCAGGCCGCTTCAAGCTTCCCTCGCAGGCTCATAGCAAGCCCTTATGTATGCAGGATCACCATGAATCTCTCCTTTTCCATCAGCATATTCGAGGACAAATTTTGTAGCCAATTATGGGAAATTCCCTGTTTCTCATATTGAGAAACGAAATTTGTTTCTCATGAAAACATTTTCGTGAATAAATCAACAACTTTTTCATTATGACCCCATGATAATTTCAAGAAAAAGATATTGATACAAATTACAACAAGAAATTAAGCAAAAGCACACTCAACTGGCAAAAACAGATCCATTAGTACAAGCAATAGGTAAATTGATCAATATCTGAGCTTGCTGCATTAAGCAAAAAACTACTGATGTTCACAGAAAAACATATTCTTTTAGAGAACTGTTGTACAATAAAGGATGAACTAATTTCATTCAGGTTTCCATGAGGAGAAAGGCGGTGTGTCTGAATTCTTCCAGGTATAAGATCGAGATACATCCCCATATCGATCACCCTTGACACCCTCCTCTGAGGCAAGAGATTCTAGCTCAGCCATTTCTTCAGGAGTTAGCTTTACAGACAAGGCTCCAATGTTCTGGTTGAGGTTCTCAATCTTAGTGGTTCCGGGGATGGGACATACATCGTCTCCCTGGTGATGGAGCCATGCAAGTGCTAACTGTCCTGGGGTGCATCCTTTTAGAGCAGCTATTTCACTGATCCGCTCATATATTTGTTTGTTATGCTCTAGATTTTCTGGTTGGAATCTTGGATAGTACTGAAAGGAATACAAATAAGTTGATCAACATGAAGCTATAAATCAATAACCTTCATTCACACAACTAATCGTACTATATATGAAAGGGATTGCTTTAATACTAGAACAACGTTTCTAAGTTTGTGAATCATGGAAGACATAAATCATTTTCGGAAATTCAGAAAAATAATATACAAGAAACTAAGTCAGAGCGAGCGATTTGGACAAACCTGCCGCTGATCCTCTTTTGCAAACTTCTCTGTTATCTTAGGCCCTGAAGAAAAAAAGCCCCTTCCTAAAGGACAGTAAGCCACAATTCCAATCCCAAGCTCCCTAATTCAAGATACATACATAAAATTCATAACTCGAAAGACACAACACCAACTTTTCAAACTCACTTATCAAAGCGGGATATCTCACCTGCAGGTAGGAACTATGACTTCCTCCACATCTCTCGCCCACAAAGACCATTCAATCTGGACTGCTGTTATGGGATGAACTGCATGAGCTCTTCTGATGGTTGATTCCGATGCTTCAGATAGACCTATGTACTTGATTTTCCCCTCCTCGACTAGTTTCTTCAGCTCTCCCATCTGATGTAGCATATATATTAACATATAAAGAGTACAAAGATATAGATTTTGAACAGGTTTTATGCCAGCCTGCCAGGCTATCTTAGCGGCAATTACTACTTTTAAAAATTAGAGTGAGCATGCTGCATATTAGTTCTAGCAAATTATAGTGAGCATGCTGTATAACTTTAAGCTGCACATCATTCTACAAATCCATTTCAAAGGTTTTTACTCGAATGCTTAGTTATCGTGCTAGTAGTTCCTTAATAAACAGATTTTGGTTGATAATAGTTGTATTGTGAAGTGTTTGCTGAAGTGAGTCATATATTTTTGGCAAAACTATCTGCTGCAGTAGTATTTTTATGAAAATTTCTTGTGTTTAGAAGAAAGTGCTTCAATTTTTTGTATAGCTTTATTTGATACACCGTCTTTCCATTAAGATTATGATAGCTAAACACCTCAAAATGACTGTTTTAGAATAAAATGGTGCAAATTCACATATAGTTGAATTTGATACACTATACAATTCCTTTACCCTGCTAAAATTTTGATAGCTTAACCTATGTATTTAAGAGTATGTACTTCATTGTGACGCAACAACAATCTAAAAGAAGAGACAAGGCTTCATTTTCACATTCTATTCTCTCCATATATATTAACTTAAAAATGCACAAGACAGCAATAGAACAAACATGATTATTAAATGAAACATGTTTTGAAAAGGGGATTTTTCTGTGTGGCTAGCCGGGGTTACTCAATTTATTTGCTCAGGGGTTACTCGAGTTACTCCTGACCAAGTAACACCTCGAGTAACCCCTGAGCGAACCCTTCAAATAATCCCCTCAAGTAACCCCTGACCGAGTAACTTGAATAACCCCTAATCAAGTAACTCAAGTAACCCCTGTCACACGATGGAGTCAGCCACATATAAAATTTTGTCGTTTTGGAATCATAAGCAATAATGAATACTAATTTAGATAGCTGATGGAGTAAATGGACAAACCGTGACTTCAATCGGAATGTTAGTATCAACACGATGCTGATAATAGAGGTCGATGCAATCGATATCAAGCCGCTTTAAGCTTCCCTCACAGGCAGCCCTTACATATGCAGGTTCACCATGAACCTCTCTTGTTCCATCCACAAATCTAACACCAAATTTTGAAGCCAACTCCACTTTCTCTATCCATCCTCCTTTTAATGCCTGCCCAATTTACAAGATTAAAACCCAAGCATGCCAATTCAGTCATTAGCAATCAAAATCATCAATAAGCCCCAATTCCAATCAAATCATCAATTTTAAGAAATTCACAATATTGCTAACAAAAGATTATGTATATCCAAATCCATCCAATAAACAAGGCACTCAAAATAACCATTAAAATTTCTAAAATTAGTCGAAGACCCAGAAAAAAAATAAAATAATAAATAATCATCCTAAAATCATCAGAATTTGTTACATACACTCGGTGTATGGTACACCCGATACACCAGGTAATTTGCTCATTTATTGAATGAGCAAAAATTAATTAATGAGTAAATTACCGAATATACCATACACTCGGGTATACAAAACGGACAAGGATTTAAACAATGCATCATGAAGTTTGGAATGAACAATGTACCCTAACAAATACGATTAATAATTATGTACTAAACATTCTTAATTACTAACACCGTTAAGTATCCGTTAGTTTTAAAAGACAAGAATTCCACCATTGCATTTTATTTAATTTTTTTTGAAATGAATTATTAACGAACATTAACATATAAGAAGATTTTTCATATATGACTTTATGCAGACTTTATTTGAAATGAAATGAAATGAATTATTTGAAAGATTAACAATGCTATCATGCAAAATGTATGACTTTATGTAGACTTTACACGATATTTGGGTCTATTTAGAGACATTAAATTAACAGTATAAATAAAAGGGTATTGATTAAATCACCTTCCCAAGAAGAACTTCATTGGTATGAGGTCCATAAATATCAGAAGTATCAAGCAAAGTGATGCCAGAATTAATAGCATGATGAATAAGTTTGATCATATCTTCTTCTGGTTTAGGAGGTCCATAAAAAGCAGACATACCCATACATCCTAGACCTTGAGCAGAAACTTCTAGACCTTGTGAACCCAACTTCATCCTCCTAACACCATTTGATTCTGCCATTCTATCAAATCTCTCTGTTTTCCTCTGTTTTTTTGGGTTTTATATTCTCTCTTTTGTGGGAAGAATAATGAGTAAATTGAGTGTGAACTGTAGTATTTGTAGTAATAATGTGATGGGCTAATTTGAGCATTTTAATGAATAAAAGGGGGAAGATTGCATCATAGATGAAGTCATGGTCTAATTGACTAACTTGATTTTTTTATTATTTTTTTTACTTTGTTGATGAGATTCACTATCTATTTTCATACTCTTTTTTTATATACAAAGTCTGTTTCATATTATTTTTAATGATTTCGATTTATGAAGTATGAAACAAGGTACGAGTAGTAGATTACCATATTTTGACTATTGCTCTCTCTGTATGTATGATCCCTTCTGTGATTAAATAAATAAACATTTTCCTTGTATACTTATGTCAATGCAACACTTTAAATAATACAAGTAATAATATAATATCTTTAAATATCAATAAGTAAAAATTATAACAATTGAATATTAATAAAATAACAATGCAACACGTTGTGGTCAGCCGCACACAAAATTACATTAGTCAAAGTGAATTAGATAAATAGTACAAATAGTCAAAACATTTCATTTATTTAAACACGATGGGATTGTTACATTAATTATAAAATAAAAAATTGTCGAATCAATTTTTTTTTTTTTTTTTGGGAAATATGAATCAAATAGGATTGATACATATTAAAAAGGTAATTTCCAAATAAGAAATTTTCATATATGTTAAATTATAAAAACAGAAATATTCAACAGTAATGATAAGATTCGATTCGATTTGGTCTGATTTGATATATATATATATATATATATATATATATATATATATATATATATATATATATATATATATATATATATATATAAGATAAGATAAGATAAATGTAAGATAAGATAAAATATAGAGATATTCATTACGGAGTAGTAAAATACTCTGTATAAGATAAGATTCGATTTGGTTTGGTTTTTGGTTTGATTTGATCCTCTTATATGTTTTAAGCTTCAAATCTATTAATGATTCACAAACTTTTCATTAAATCGGATGTTCACTATTTTAGTGAAAATCGGAAGAAGACGTCAGTTTGGTGGCCCAATTTTGGCAAGGAAAAAAATTCGTATTTTCTCTCTCCTCTTAATTCTACTGCTTCTCTGTCTTCTTCAATCTTTTTTTTTCTCTCACCTCTACTTTTCATCTTTTTTTGTTTTTTCTCTCTCCTCTTTTGGCCATTTTCATTTTCTCACTGTGTTAGTTGATTTCTCTGCGTTACTCAATTTCATTTTTCAATTTTGTTAATTTTTAATGTTTTGATTTTTAGGATTTTTTGTAGTTTCTGCAATGGTGAAGAAGAATAGTTTGGTTTCTGGTGATGATTGATGATGTTGATGTTTCTGCTCTAGATTAGTGTTTGCACTCTTTTTTTTTGTAAATTTTTCGTCGCTTTGCTTGGTGAGATGGTCGGAAAGGGTGGAATCAACAATGGTTTCAGCACGATTGGTGCCGCTAACGGTGGTTCCGGCGGTGACTTTTGATTTGTTTGAGTGATTGTATTGTTTTTTCATGACTATTGTTAATTTTGTGTTTGTTTTGTTGATTTTGATACTCTGTTTTGCATACGTAGTTTAATTACTTTTGTGAAAAAAAGGGGTCACTTTTGTGAAAAAAAAGGGTCACTTTTGTGAGGGGGAAAAAAGTCATTTATGTAAAAAAGGGGTTATTTTTGTGTAAAAAAAAGGGGTCACTTTTGTGAAAAAAAAGGGTCACTGTTGTGAAAAAAAAGTCACTTTTGTGAAGATATGGAACACTTTTGTAGAAGAAAAAAGGGTCACTTTTGTAGAAAAAAAGGTCACTTTTGTACAAAAAAGGAGGTCACTTTTCGCAAAACAAAATGTTCGATGCACAATAAAATTATTGTAAACCGGGGGCATAAAAAAGTTTTTGTTTATGATTTGATCTAGTTATTTCTAAAACAAGTTCCTCCATCCGTTTTTTAATATTTGCATCACTTTAACTATCAAATTTCATAAGTTTACCATAAATAACTTTAACCGGATTGTTAATTGGGTTGTTCAATATACATTTTTTTTAACGAAAAGTAATAATATCATTAAATAATAGCTATACGACATTTTAAATAATAAAGATTTGTAAACCACAAATTTAAAGAAAATATTATAACTTTTACAAACAAAATCATAACTAATTTGGCATAGCTCATACTCCACCGCTTCAAGCTTGACGCGAGCAATGATTTTCGATGTCTTTGCATCTTTCCAAGTTAAAACCTTCGCAATCCGCGCTGATGTTTTGATCAATTAGTTGATGACAAATCCAATACCCATAGGAATCCAAATCACCTTCCCAATTATTATAAGAACCCTAAAAATAAAATTTTCATCCATATATGAGAATCAAAATCTCAAAAAATTGGGAAAAATCAAGAAAATTGGGATAGACGACTCTCACGGAAGGAGAGAACAAAAAAAAAACAAAAAAAACAAAACGTAAAGGAAAACAAAAAACTAAATTGAATTAAAGAAAAAGGGTCGAAAATAGTCTAATTAGAAGAAATTAGACTATTTTCAGCTTAAACGGCCAAGAAAACTAAAACCCTAGAAGAGAGAAGAGAGAAAAAGAAAAAGGGGGTTGGGGTTCTTCTATATAATAACCCTGTTAATTCACTTTTCTACGTTCATTTTCCACATTATAACCCCAATATACATTTTGTTTCCGTACGGTAACCTTGTCGTTATCCCGCCGTTAAAAATTCCGTTAGTAGGGTCCACTCTCAATTTATTAAATTTTTTTATCGATTTGCACGTTGGAAAATGTCCCGTTTAAAGTTTTCAGGGCTATTTTGGCCAAGGAACCAAATTAAACTCAGATTTGGAAAAAAAATAAATTAAATGCCTCGTTTTTCTTATTAAGTAATGTCTCGATTTACGTGTTCACGTTTTAATACTTATAACGAGGCATTTACTGACTCATTTTGAGAAGATGGGAATTAAAAGTGGGATTATTCTAGGAATTCAAAAAGGTGAGATTGTTTTGAATAGAATAGACAAAGGTGAGATTATTATTTTCCAATTTTCCTAAAATATAATGTTTGTATGCAACTCGTGACGGCTAAATAAATGGATGAAATAATGTCTTGAGAAATTGAGATTAATATAAACCGTAAGCTACTAATAAAGTTACACACTTACACCTCTAAATCACTAGTGTATTGAAGATTTGAAGTAGAAAGTCATGCTTTTCTTTTTCTTATTATTAATTATTTCTGTTGTTACGGTTTATTTTCAAAACTTAATCACTTTTTGGCTTTTTGCACCTTATTTTGGCATCAACCTAAAATTAAATTAAGAAACAAATTAACTTTTACATCATCTAGCTGAATTTCGTGTTTGATATGCTCCTGGGAAAATTGCAATTGTGAGAAATCTCGTGTGATATATTCAATGGCTTAGAAAAAAATTGTTACAAAAATTAGGATTTCAAAATATATTTGACCAAGATTTAGGGAGTAAAATACGTTAAAATTTTATATTATACCTTTATTTTTTTTAGTTGACACTGTTTGACTTTTACACAATTCACACAGCACACTTTGACTTGCTTTTATGGTTTATAGCTACAATAAAACATATTCATGTGAAATCTTGTTTGAATCGTTTTAATGTATATTTTATTAATATTCACTTTTTATAATTTTATATTGTTGATAATTAGAGATATTAATCGTTAAAAACATGCGTTGACAAGCGTGATAATAAAAAGGTGTCAACTAAAAAAAAAGAGGAATTAGATTTTTAAAATTTTATGTTACAAATAAAATTTTAGCAAGATAATCATACATTTTAATGCGTTTTTTTTTTTTTTTTTTAATGGAGATTTGTTTTTAAATTTAACCATGCAAGACAAATAGACAATAAAGGTTTTTGGTAGAAGTTGTCATTAAAATACAAATATAACAAGGCAAACTATGGTCATCAAAGTAGGTTGTAAATTTAGGGATGATTATGTGAAAGAATGTTTAGAGTTTGTTTGGGTATCCATATGACTTTACTTTGGGCCGATCATTTGTAACTATTGTAAGGTCCAAGTCAAGTCCATTAAAATGTCCTTAGCCAAGTCTAAAGTTCAACCTTAACGTATTAACAATTTAATTGCATTTACATACTGATTTACGGATTAGATCATTTGAGGGACTTTTCAGACAAACCCCCATTGTTTAAGTAATACCTCCGTTTTTTTTTTAGTTGACACATATTTCTTTTTAAAAAGTTTTTTTTTAGTTGACACATTTTCTTTTGGGGTAACTTTTTTACCTTGTATTTACAAGCTACCCCACTTGCTTTTTCAATCTCTCTCACTCCCTCTCATCTCCTTAATATATGTGCCTAAATCAAACGCGAAACGAAGGAAATAGTAACCAAAATAGGATAAAAATACAATATAGTACTCGTTCATAATAAAATTTTTTTTTCCGACACCACAAGTATTATAACATGCGATGGTTTATAGGAAGCTACAAAGGATAATTATGTAAACAATATCCCAAACTAGTACCTTGCCAAGGAGAATCTCATTGGTATGAGATCCATACATGTCAAAAGCAAGTAAGGTGATATCAGAGTTGATAACATGGTGGATAACTTCAATCATATCCTCCTTGGGCATATATTAAGTTACAAAAATAATTTTTTTTCGGTAACTTTGCTACATAATTACAGAAAACCCTATAGTAAAGGGACTAAATATAGGAATGATGAACCCTATTGACAATTTTTAAAACTAAAGTATAAATAATTCCATTAAATAATCGTATTAAGTAACAGGTGACTAACATATTAGTCATCTCTTTAAACTCACTTATATATCACTTTAAACATTACACAAATCTGGCACACAACACATAAATAAGGATTTAATCAACACAACACTCTGAAGTCTCAATCCAAGCACAATATGTACCATCTTTAATTTTATGTTTCAGTTTTCCATGAAGACAAAGGTGGAGTATCATAGGTCTTCCAAGTAGCAATTGCAGCCACATATCGATCACCCTTAACACTATCCTCAGAGACAAGGTGTTCTAGCTCAGCCATATCCTCGGGGCTTAAATCCACAGACAACGCGCCAATGTTCTGTTTGAGGTTCTCAATCTTAGTAGTTCCTGGGATTGGACACACATCATCTCCCTGGTGATGGAGCCAAGCCAATGCTAGTTGTGCAGGGGTACATCCTTTTTTCACCGCCATATCAGTAACCCGTTCAAAGATGTGTTTGTTGTGCTCAAGATTTTCTAGATTGAATCTTGGTAAAAACTGAAATAGAAGATGTAATAAAGCAGATCAACATGGGGTAACAGGCTAGGAATACACTAAAACTGATGTACTGCTAAACATTTCGCGATACAGGAGAAGAGATCATAAATCTTCTGCAGGTCTGCAGGATTATCTTATGCAAAGTTAGAACGACAATGAAATTAGTCACAACTCACATAGAATTATGCGTTCATACCTGCATTCGGGCGTCCTCTTTTGAAAGGCTCTGAACCATCTTAGGCCCTGAAGAGAGAAAGCCACATCCTAGAGGACTGTAACATACAATTCCAATCCCAAGTTCCCTAAGGTAATGTAATGACAAAGTTAGATTTCATAATATTTAAGGACACTACATACATTTTTTAAGGGAAAATTCTCACCTGCAAGTTGGAACAATTTCTTCCTCCACATCTCTAGTCCACAACGACCATTCTAGCTGAACTGCTGTTATCGGGTGGACTGCGTGTGCTCTTCTGATCGTCGATGCAGGTACCTCAGACAAACCAATGTACTTAATTTTACCCTCTTCAACTAATTTTTTTAGTGCTCCAATCTGAAATTATTTGTGACAAATGATGATGAGAAGAATAAAAATAGGACTTATATTATGAAATGGTAGCATTAGCATTTATAGCACATAGTGCAAATGAACTAACCGTGATTTCAATGGGAACATTGGTATCAACACGATGTTGATAATAGAGGTCGATACAATCAACACCAAGCCGCTTCAAGCTAGCTTCACAGGCAGCCCTTACATATGCAGGGTCACCTCGAATTTCCATCTTTGGATGAATTGGATCACCAACGTTGTTAAGGCCAAATTTCGTAGCCAATTCCACTTTTTCTCTCCATTCTCCTTTTAATGCCTGCTCATTTCACAAGATTATTATTTAAGTAGTCTATAATCACACAATACAAGAATAATTTATTTATGCCTACTACTACGTACATACCTTGCCAAGGAGAATCTCATTAGTATGTGGTCCATACACGTCGGATGTATCAAGGAACGTAATGCCGGAGTTGATAGCATGGTGGATAACTTCAATCATTTCTTCATCGGGTTTCGGAGGCCCGTAAAAAGCAGACATCCCCATACATCCTAGACCTTGAGCAGAAACTTCTAAGCCTTGAGAGCCTAACTTAATCTTCCTAACAGCACCTGCCATTAATTTTTATGTTATTTTTTTTTGAGTTTCTTTGATAGGTTAATTATTTGTTTAATATTTTTCTTAAGAGTTATTTATAGTGTAATAATATAAGGTGCAGAAATAATAGTCAAAGTTGTGCGTAATAGATGAAGTCATGGAGATTGGAGATGAAGTCATGTATTTCTTGTTTTAATTCTAGGTAGGGTAATATAATGCATGTTATTTATAAAATTCAATTAGTAAAATGGACTAAATATCTACGAAGTAGAAAAAGTTGTGCGTAATACATGATGTCATAGAGATTATCAGTTAGTATAATGCAAGGAAAAAGAAGACAATAGCAATTGATTAAGTGATCAACTTTACAATATAGTCTTTTTACCATCGTTGAAATGTCAAATTTGGTGATTAATATTTTAGATGAAGGTACATATGAGTATATTATAACCTACAATAAGCAAAAAGTTAATTTATAGGAGATGATGATAGTTCGTCATTTCTAAATTGTGATGCTAAATTTAAGGGTTTTTATTAAAAAAAAAATGATAAAAAATGTACTATATTGTAAAGCTAGCCCACAAAAAGGGACTGATTTAAAATGCTTCATCAATCAGCTTGATTGACTAGGGTGGCCTCGCAATAAATCAACCAATGAAATTTTCATGAAAATCAATTCTTTTTGTTAAGGCAAAAGATATATATTGATACAAATTACAATAAGAAACAAAAGCACACACAACTGGAAAATAAAAATGTTTCTAAAAAATAAAAATAAAAACAAGAAATAGATAAATCGATCAATATCTGAACTTTGAAAAACATAAACATTTGGAAATTGAATGAGTTACACCATTAAGGTCACAACTTAAAAGAGCTAGCATGAGTTACCACATATATACCATCTCTTGGGGACATTTTTTTCAAACAAAAAAATTCAATAATTTTATAAATAATCGTATTAAGTATCAAGTGACTAACATAATACTATTCAAAAAAAGTGACTAACATAATACTATTCAAAAAAAAAAGTGACTAACATAATATAAGTCATTTATTCTAACTCGCTGACATATATCACTCTTAACATTACACAAAATTGATACACAATTGTGTAAAAAAAAAACCGGCACACAAAAAAATTAAAAAGGAATTTAATTAAAACCAATGCAACACTCTGAAGTCTCAATCCAAGTACCATCTTTATGTTTTTCAGTTTTCAGATTTCCATGAAGACAAAGGTGGAGTATCATAGGTCTTCCAAGTAGCAATTCCAGCTACATATCGATCACCCTTAACACTATCCTCAGAGGCAAGGTGTTCGAGCTCAGTCATATCCTCGGGGCTTAGCTTCACAGACAACGCGCCAATGTTCTGTTTGAGGTTCTCAGTCTTAGTAGTTCCGGGGATTGGACAAACATCATCTCCTTGGTGATGGATCCAAGCAAGTGCTAGTTGTGCAGGGGTACATCCTTTTTTCACCGCCATATTAGTAACTCGTTCAAAGATGTGTTTGTTATGCTCAAGATTTTCTGGATGGAATCTTGGAAATAACTGAAACAGAGGAAATAATACAACAGATCAACATAAAACTGATATGCTGCTAAATATTACGTGATACAGGAGAAAATGTGCTGCAGGACTAGCATATGCAAATTTGCATCTAACAGACATAATGAAATTACATTTTACATGAAAATTCATATGAAGTTAGAACGACTTGAATTCAACATGGAATTACGCGTTCATACCTGTAGTCGGGCATCCTCCTTTGAAAGGCTCTGAACCATCTTAGGCCCTGAAGAGAGAAAGCCTCTTCCTAGAGGACTGTAACATACAATTCCGATCCCAAGTTCCCTAAGTAATGACATGACAAAATTTTATTTGGAAATATTTAAGGATTTTACATTTTTTTTAAGAGATAATTATGCAAAATTCTTACCTGCAGGTAGGAATAATTTCTTCCTCCACATCTCTAGTCCACAATGACCATTCCAGCTGAATTGCTGTTATCGGGTGGACTGCGTGTGCTCTTCTGATAGTCGAAGCAGTTACCTCAGACAAACCAATGTACTTAATTTTACCCTCTTCAACTAATTTCTTTAGTTCTCCCATCTGAAATTATTTACGAAGAAATTATAACAAACTTTTACAATGATCCACTTAGTACACATGAACACATCAAGTTCTGATAAGGTATGTATTGTGGCATATTTTTAAGTTACCTCAAAAATTATATATATTAGGCCTTATATAATGTAATGGTAGCACGATGGTGCAAATGAACTAACCGTGATTTCAATGGGGACTTTGGTATCAACACGATGTTGATAATAGAGGTCGATACAATCAACACCAAGCCGCTTCAAGCTTCCTTCACAGGCAGCCCTTACATATGCAGGATCACCTCGGATTTCCATTTTTGTATCAACAACGTTAATGCCAAATTTCGTAGCCAACTCCACTTTTTCTCTCCATTCTCCTTTTAATGCCTGTTCAATTCACAAGAATATTCAAGGTAGCAAAAGGCTTAGTAAACCCCCCAACATCCACAATCACAAAGTACGCATACAAGTTTATTTATGCCAATTAACACTAATAATTTAGCATTACTCGATAGATCAGATCACCCATAAAAATAATATTAACACGTACTAGTTTATAGAAAATCCACATATCAAATTATGTAACAATGCAAATAAAATTCACCACCAAAACAAGAACAAAGCCTCTGTTCTCATTAGATTATTTTTAGTTCAATTCAGTTCAGCTCTAATAAGTTCAGTTCAGTTCAGTTCATTTCAATCAATGAGAACAGGCCCAAGAAGTCTCAAAATGATTTGTTAAGCTAACACAAAAACTCGTGTTTACCATATATACACAATAGAATTTTAAACATATATCAATATCTCAATTAAGTATGTATGTAGCAACTAGCTAGTACCTTGCCAAGGAGAATCTCATTGGTATGAGGTCCATACATGTCGGAAGTATCAAGGAAGGTGATGCCGGAGTTAATAGCATGATGAATAACTTGAATCATTTCTTCCTCGGGTTTTCGAGGTTCATAAAAGGCAGACATCCCCATACATCCTAGACCTTGAGCTGAAACTTCTAAACCTTGAGAACCTAGCTTAATCTTCCTAACAACTACACCTGCCATTTCTTGTGTTATTTTTTTTTGAGATTCTAAGATAAGTTATTACCTGTTTAATTTATTTCTTAGAGGGGTTATATCGTGTTATTTATAGTGTAATAATGTACATAAAATCTAGGCAAAGTTGCTTGTGCGTAATAGATGAAGTCATGGAGATTTTAGATGATTAATATAAAAAATTAGAAAAGAATGATAAAAGGCAGTCAATTGATTAACTTTACAATATTAAGATATAGTAGTATATTATCTTCTTTATTTTTTTGAAAGAAGTATATTATCTTTTTAATAATTGTCGTTGAATTGTTGAAAAATGTCATATTTGGAGACTAGCAGCATAAAAGTATATTTTAAAATATGGTAAGCCAAATTGATTTGTTCATTGGAATGGTCAGTCAAACATGTAAAAAGATGCATGGGAGGACAATGATTCGTTCGTTGTTAATTTTCTAACACAAATTATCAATAAGTATTGTTTCGGGTAAAACAATGTGGACCTTGATCGATCGATCCTTAGTCAAAGGGTTGAAGACACAACTTGGGCGGTCAACTCGGACCAAAGTTTTTCTGCACAAGAAGAGCACATAAACTAGCCTCGGGGTGTCCGATGATCTCCCCTCCAATGCCTAAGTCAGTACTAAATTACTTCAATGGAGAGAGTGTAATAGAGCTTGTGCAAGAAATAGTGCTTGTGGCTAATAATACCTTATTATGGTGGAATTTGGGGAATTTATACCCATCGGGTAGTGTGGGGCCCTTGGACACGTGTCAAGTTGTGAGCACATGGGCCTCTTCTATGGACTTTGACATGCCTTTGGGCTAGTTATGTAGATTTAGAAACTTGACTTATTGGGCTTGATGGCCCAATTGATATTTAGGGACCAAAATGGAATAGCAATCAAACAAGTACTACTTCCTCCGCTAAATATTGCTCCTTTGTTGCAGTTAAGTAATATTTTATGTCTCACAAATAATATTCCTTTGCTGTAATTAATATTTAACATACAAATATTAATTAACCTTAAGCATGAAGTATCGATCAATTATTGGAGTTCAAAAGAGATACTTTTCCTGCCCAAATTTCATAGAAATTCACTATAGCATGGGAGTATTAGAGCAGTAGTTTAACACCCGTGTACGCATATTAATATTGAGATCCTACGCATGCTAAGCTACAAGAAGCAGGTTGTTTACAAAACTCGAGACCATGATGTAACCAAACACTTAGTCAAATTGTTACGACTAAATATAAATATAGGAAGTATATGACACGGTAATATTTACAATAATTGGCTACATACAATCTTGTTACATGTAATTTGTAATTAACCAATATAATAAGAAGATTGTTCATTAATTTGTATTAATCTTGTAAGGATGAACAATTTTGTTTTAATTTATTGATCGAAGCAATAATAGTGTATAATGTTAAGTTGTGCTTCAAAGGAGCAATTAAAACAATTCATCATCCATGGTTGAGAAGATCAAGCTTATGTAGTTATGTCACTCAGTCACTAGATCTATACTCCGATGCCTTTGCCCTTGCTTCACTTGCATTTTAAGAGTCAAACTTCATAAAGTTTGACCACACATTCTGATTCAGTTATTAAAAAGAATAATCCCATTGAATCTTGTTACACTCATCATAGCATGCATGTAATTTCATACTCCGTATCTACCTATTTTTCTATGTTGCTATTAGAACTGGTTATTGCGTAGGGTAACCTAATGGTAATAGAGTCAGGGCCAGTTTTAAAGGGTTTTAATGGACAATGCCTTTAACGGACAAGACCCTTATTTGGTAGGGTCAATATAAGTCCAAAATATTTTTCCAATTTAATAGACAAACATAATACTAGTAGATAAAGTAAAAGTAATTACATAGATAAATTTGTATTCATATATACTTGCTAATGGCTTGTTCATTTAATTATTATTATGTTGGCCCGTCCATTATCAAACCGCTATTGACCCACAACCCGCATTGGTCCAACCCGCTATTGACCCTATAAAATGTGATCCGACCCACAATTGACCTACAATGATCTACCTAATAACAAGGTCTAGTTGCTACTAGGGCCTCTTCACATTTACTTAATTGAGCTGAGCTGAACTGAATTGAGCTTGACTGAAATGAATATTTTATGAGAGAAGGAAATTAAGAGTTGAATGTACTGAATTGAAATTAAGCTAAATTGAACAGGCCCTAAGACATAGTAAAATAATTAACAGTCGATCATTATTTCTTAGAGATCATAAAATAATAAATGAATGAGGCAAACATGCATTATAATAGGGGGGACTCGATATTTCAATAAGATATCCCCACTTATGTAATGCAGTGTCGATATTGTAGGGGATTGGGAAGTATGAATTCAAAGAATTCAACCTACAAAGACTTTTGTGGGGGCAAATAAACAAGAAGTGAAGAGAGATTACTCCCTTTGTCCCTACCAAGAGATGGATTTGTTATCAAGGGTTGAATTTGGGGATCATGTTTTAATTGATCATTTTGTTGGTACGTACTAGAGTAAGGTACATATGAATGAAACTTGTCACTCAAAGCACGAAAGTAACAACAAATATAATCACTAGATGTAAGGTACATTACGGGATGTATCACTCGTTGTAAGGTACATTACGGGATATGTAAGGTACATTAGGGGATGTATCTGTTTCTAAAAGATATTTTTGTTCGTCTCAACGGGAATTTCATTGGCATAAATAAATTATCTAAAAATTGACAACATAAAGTTCCAATATATATATCAAAGTTCAAATATATGTGTATTTTTTTTAAATAAAATAAAGAAAATAGAGATACACAATAAAAAATAAATTAGTCTTCTCTCAAAACTGCAGCCTAACTTGTCAAAAATAATAAAATAAGAAATTTGTCGTCTATCTAATAAGAATCCATGTCGATCTTGCATGTTGTTTGGCTGTCAAAGTGTCAAGTGTACTTTTCTCGTGAGATTATATAGTTTGCACAAATATTTGCTTTCCTACAAACATGTTGTGATTAAAACGAGTCAAATTGGCTAAGTATATTGTTCACATTGTCTCTAATTAAGTAGTTAAAAAATGAGTGTATGTTCGAATTTCAATTACCTTGCCAAGGAGAAATCTCATTAGTATCGAGGAAGGTGATAAGTTGAATCATGTCTTCCTCTGTTTTAGGAAGGCCATATAAATTAAAGCTGACATTCTCATGCATCATGTGAATATAATTTGCCCCCCTCAAAAGAAAAAAAATATCTAAACAAAAATAATATTTTCTTCATTCTTTTTTTTATTATTATTTATATATATATATATATAAATAGATATTTCAACTATTGTTGTTATTGACAAACTCTACTTTAATTAGTTTTTGTAGTTTATTGATTAGAAAGCATATTTCTAAGTAAAAGTTTGTTAGAATCGTCTCACTATATTCCAAAGTATTGAGCTTTTTATAATCACCTCGTCTTGTATATGGTCAGCCATACCGTGTGACCGCTTATAAAATAACAAAGTAACACATATAAAACTGACCAAATAACCCTTGTAAAACTAACTAAATTACCACT
Source organism: Chenopodium quinoa (assembly GCF_001683475.1). Classification (NCBI taxonomy): domain Eukaryota; kingdom Viridiplantae; phylum Streptophyta; class Magnoliopsida; order Caryophyllales; family Amaranthaceae; genus Chenopodium; species Chenopodium quinoa. The sequence goes on from NW_018745461.1 coordinate 1,487,645, forward strand.
ATAACACTAATCGAGTAACCCTATTGCACTGACAAACTAACCCCTTTAACACTGACCAAGTAACCCCTATTATACTAACGAAGTAACCCCAGCCACATGGTGTGACCAGCCACATATAAGACTTTGTGTTTAACAATATTTACTAATATTTACTAATTGATAATTAATGATAGTAAGAATATGAATTTTGCACTTTTATATTGACAAATCACAAATGTAATAAAAGAAATGTATCAGCTAAAAAAACGAAGAAATAAATTATTAAAATAAACCAAATAAGTAAAAGAGTGAGATAAGTCCATGAAGTGATTAATTAAACAACTTTACCTTTTGACTTTATTAGTATTAAATGATTGACTCACTATAAATTTAATACTCCTACTATAAAGTTATTAGAGGTCAAGTGAGTCAGCACGGGTAGATCAATGGGAAATTAAAGTTTCCCTAACTTTATTGCCACTTTATAGTTGGCAGTTGATGTCACTTTTTCATGAACTTCTTAGAATTAGCTATCACTACTATACTTCTCTTGTATACTATAATAAGTTACATAGAGAAAATAAACCTAATTAACACATCCAACGAGCTGAGAGCTTAGCTAAGCTAGCCATGGGAAGACCACCTTGCTGTGACAAAGATGGCATCAAGAAAGGCCCTTGGACCCCCGAAGAAGATATCATTCTCGTTTCGTACATTCAAGAACATGGTCCGGGAAACTGGAGATCTGTACCTACCAATACAGGTACATATTTTTATTTGTTATTAGGAGTAAGAAATAAAATAAAACTCGGTTGAGATTATCCTGATCTATGAATATTTCAATTTTTCGAGTTCATTTTATGCTTTTGGACCGAACCTTATCATCAAAAGTAGGGTTTTTTTTTTTTTTTTTTTTTTTTTTTTTTACCTCATTGTCATCATATTCTATAGTTTCTTATATTTCATAAATTTATGTAAATATTATTGTACATTTTGTAAAAGGGTTGCAAAGGTGCAGCAAGAGTTGTAGGTTAAGATGGACGAATTATCTTAGGCCAGGAATTAAACGAGGCAACTTTACTTCTCATGAAGAAGGAATGATTATCCATTTACAAGCATTATTGGGTAACAAGTAATTTTCTAACCCTAAACATTTTATTTTTTTTAATTTGATGAAAACTTTATTCATATATAAATTGTGATTGTACCAAATAATTTATTTATTTCGTTTATCATTTTATGTTTAAGATGGGCTGCAATTGCTTCTTATCTTCCACAAAGAACAGATAATGACATCAAGAACTATTGGAACACCCACTTGAAGAAGAAACTTAAGAGGTTTCAATCATCTTTTCATCAAGAGCCACAAAATCCTCTAACCTCATCTTCTCTACACAATAACAAATCCATCAACGACGACAATAATCATAATCATAATAATAACTACGAGAATAATAGTGCTGATCGCAACAATATGGTAACACCACCACAACCACCATCCTCATCATCAACTTGTTATGCCTCGAGCACCGAGAACATCTCAAGGCTTCTCGAAAGTTGGATGAAGTGTTCACCAACTTCCAAACATAAGTTGGAAGTTGGTAACAATCACGACGACAACAACGACGACGATAACAACAACAATAATGATAATAATGATATTGCTCATGATGGATGTGTTGGTGACGAAGAAGATGATCAATTCGAGTCAATGTTGTCGTTTGACAACCTTAATAGTGATAATAAGGTTGGCATGGTCACTACTACTACTACTGCTTGTGACGACTCTACTGAGGAGGATTCTAACGAAGGTGTAAAGGTACACGAAAACATGGATTACATTGATGACGACGATGGAAATAATCCTCCGTTAACATTTCTAGAGAAATGGCTTTTGGATGAATCTACTACATCTCGTCAAGTAGCTCAAGAAATTTTGCGGCTACCATCTATTTTCTAATGAATTATGGTGTATGCAAAATTAATTAGCCTAAAGTAGTAATTATATATAGTTTAAGCTACATAAATTATGAATTGTAACGCATGATTATTAACAATAAACATGTTAATTAGGAGGAGATCGAGCAGCTCTTGCAAGTTGTAAAAAAATGCTGTAATTTTTCTTTAAATTAGTTTCTAATTGATGAATTGAATTAAGCTTATTATATATTATGATTTTTTTTTTATATGATATACGTTTATGTTAATGATAATGGACCCTATAAACGTTAATTACGTACGATTGCATGCATGTGGTGAGAGAGGGATCAATCCAAAATTTAAAGCCATAAATTAAAAATTTAAAGCAAGATGACCCTACATAAAAATGGCGTAATTAATTTTGAATGAAAGCTCCAATTAGCTAAAATAGTCGTCCAATTTAATGCTTGAGCCTGAAATTTCAGCTTTAAATGTGATTACTAATCTTGGTCCTTGATCATCTTGTATTATTGCAAATTCGGCTTTAATAGAGAAATTAGAAACATACAATAACGTCACCCCACCTACTACAACGGGGATAATAGTTTCAATAATAACAATCATTTTGAAATTACGAGTATTAATAATATATGCAACCCTTAAGCTTGAAAATAAGTATTATGGGTCGCTTGGTAATCGATTATAAACTATGGTAGTGAGAGTAAATTTATATGTAGATTTATTAAGAAAATCAATTGCATGATCACTCAAAATGACTCGTAAATTGTTTGTTTTTATTAGTAAGTTATTCTCACAGTGTCACGTAATACTACCTCCTAACTGGTAATGGAAAAATATGAAGAAAACACCAGCTGTGCTTAAGGATTGAGGTTGTCTTCCATACTAAAATACACTTAAACTTCATTCTCATTACTGCAATTTACTACTGTAATGAATACGAAAAGGATCATCAAAAATTGACGGGAATATTAATTTAGGAATGTGACAAAAAACACAAACGTCGATTGATGTGATCACTGTAGAATTACGTTTATTAATCTATTCTTAGCCTCCCATTGATGTGTTAATTGTTAAATTTCGTTTATCATTCTATTTTTAGCCTCTCATGTGTAGCTCTTACAGAGAATGTTCTAAATCAATGCCATTCGTTATCAGCTCTTCAGGGTTTTATACTACGTGTATCATTTTTCTTCTAAAAACAAAACTAAATACGAGTACATTTAAAAAAAAAAAAAAAAAAAAAAAAAAAACAAATAGTACAATTTTTATGTCAACAACCCAAACTTGATATACAACTCTTATCTCCATTGTTTGTCCGTTACGTACAACTCTTATAGATTTACATAGTTTATATACATCCAAAACCTAAAGTTTTTTTTTTTTTTTTTCTTTAAAGAAAAAGTCATACAACAATTTTAAGTTCTTTGTAATGTCATTTTTTTGTCAAACACAAATATGTTCTTTTATCAAACACAGTTATGTTCTTTTTCAAACACTAGTATGTTATTTTTCAAACATTAATATGTTTTTTTTTTCGCCCTTGTTTCTCAAAACGTGTCTAATGTTCGTGGTGCACCCGGGTGCACTATACTATTTTTAAACAAATTAACAATACACCACAAGCTTCGATAGCTCATTAAAATTTGTCAAATTTGCTTTTGTATATATGCATGTGAATGTTAATTAGGTTAATCCAAAACTTTAAAACAAATCCCATATGACTTTACAAATGATATAAAAATAATTTTTTAAGAAAAAATAATTAGAAAAAAAAAATATATATATATATATCATCCAACTTGCTTTAATTTTATCACAATAATTCAAGTTAGATTAATAAAAAGGAACAAGATAAATAAATCATTAAGTACTTAGACTATAATTGGCAAGCTTTTTGAAGCATTTCTTGGCTTGAGAAACAATTGTTGGGCCAAACAAGGAGTTCTTGAGGAATAGCATTTTTTTAGAAGCCCAAAATAGTTTTGAGAAAAGGAGAAAACTTTGAATCACTTAAATTATACTTTTTTTTTTTTTGACGGGACTTAAATTATACTTCATACTTCCTATTAGAGTTAATCTAATTCGAAAAATGATGGATAAAGAATTTTGAATACAAACAAGTGAACACATTATTTATAACTTTTGTACCTGTGAATCAAGAATACAACATATTTTTGCAATAGATTGTTCTATGATGATTGCCAAGAAGACAAAGGAGGGGTATCTGAATCCATCCAAGAAAAGGTTTTAGTCCAGGTTCTATCACCCTTCACATTATCAGCAGAAGCATACGACTCGAGTTCAGCCATTTCATCAGGTGTTAGTTTCACTGTCAAGGCTGCAATATTTTGGTTCAGATTGTTGATCTTGCTTGTGCCTGGGATAGGATAGACATCGTCCCCTTGATGATGAACCCAAGCAAGAGCGAGCTGCGATGCAGTGCACCCTTTCCTTGCAGCCATATCACTAACCCGTTCAAAAACGTGTTTGTTATGCTCAAGGTTTTCAGGCAGGAACCTCGGTATATTCTACAAGAATATTTATCAGCACACACATATACGAAGTATATAATAATGACAATAAAAGAAAAAGTGGGTAATAAATGGAGAAGAACACATAAAATTGAAAATAATAAGGGAATCACTCCTGATAACATCCAACTTCCACACCCAAATTAAAACACCGTCGATTTACATATGCCAAACACCAAAACCTCTACAATTCATACAGCATCAGTGAAGATTTAAGGATGCAGAATGTCATACTCTTGGTTTCTGTGATGACATCAGCTTCCCGTTCCTTTCATGGTGGTTCTAGTTCTAATACTCCCATCTTCTCTCGTCCTATTATAGTAAATACAGAAAAAGGATGGAAAAGCCAACTATTCCACTAACTTATAATACTCTTATCATTATTTGCACTAATCTAAGATTACTCACCCAGATATTAATATGAAAAGGCAAACGGTGCAAAACAAATGTATAATAGTCTACAAGATTTGCAAAGGAAACCTTTGCTCAAAGCCATAATATACTACCCCATTAGCCATCACCCTCAACACCTCTAAAATGACTCCTGCCTTTGAAAGGTAGTTGAATGACTTGATTCTAAAGTCTAAACAGTCTAGCCTGAGAAATAGTGAAGATGCTCTTGATGTCTAATCCTCTATTTGCAAAGAGGCTGTTTTTAGTAGATTTTTGAGTCAAAAGACAGCTAAGAACTTCAAACTTCACAGCAATTGAATACACGGGACAATTGCCAGAGGTATATGATTTAGTCTATAGCCTATTGTAATTTGAAGTTGAAAATTTGCCAACTAGAGGCCTTTTTTCAAAATTGTTCAAAACTATCAACAGGATATGATGGGGAATTTTTTCAAAATGTAGCAAGTTTACACAATAATAAAATGCTAGGAAGGCCACTATTTTTTTAATGTAAATGCATTGAAATTTGAACACACCTTTCGGTAGTCACCTTCATAGAAGTTTTCAACCACCTTGGCTCCCAATGAAAAGAATCCACGTCCTAAAGGGCTATATGCTACAATTCCGATGCCTAGTTCTCTGTTCAACATCAACAATATGCTCATGTACTAAGATAAATAAATACAACTTACAACCATTATAACTATACAATATGGTTCCATGACTTCCAACCATAGGTGAGGAAGATCCTCCTGAATTCACCAAACTTATCATAATCAGTAGACTTTGTGCAGTTCTAAAAGAAAAAAGTAACAGTGGACTCACCTGCAGGTAGGCACAATTTCTTCCTCTAAATCTCGTGTCCACAAAGACCACTCCATCTGCACAGCTGTTATGGGGTGGACAGCATGAGCTCTTTTGATTGTCGTAGCAGATGCTTCTGATAGACCAATGTACTTGATCTTTCCCTCTTCAACCAATTTTTTGAGCTCACCTACCTGAAAGATGGACAGCAGAATCATGATAGGAGCAGCAGCCAGAGAGGGCAGCACAGTATTATTAACAAATATGATTTATATGAAGCATTAGACAACAGAATGTTGTGGTTTAATTAATAAATGAAGCCAACATGATGAACCAATTTTACTCGTAACATCTTACAAGGTTTAAATCAGTAGGACTGTTCATTGGCACAAAAGATCCAAATTTTTTGCAGCAATTCACCAAATAAAAAAACAAAAATACATGCTTGAAACTTGAGTGCAGAGGTGAGCTTCAACAACCCCACCCCCCCCCCCACCCCCCCACCCCACTCCCACTATTCTCTTAACCACCAATATTCATCACAGAAGAAGAAAGTCTCCCAATATACATTTGTATCTGTCACAGTTCACTGACGTTTAGTACAAGTATAATATTCAGCCGTTCAATATAGAGTAGGTCCTCAAACAAATAATCATTTTCATTTAAACAAGTAAATGTATCCCCCTAGGAAATTATTAGTGCAGTTTAGTTGCACAAATTTAGAGGAGCCAATGGCAGGTGTAACTTACATACTTACATAAGTTAAGAAAAATAATAATAATAAAAGGAAGAGCTTACAAATAAACTAGTCCAATAGCATATATAGAGATCTCAAATTTGAACCTCATTCAGTTCTTGCAAAACAGTAAACGGGTAACAAATATAAAAGTTAAAGTATAAATAGGGGAAGGCTATGAATTAGAGACATTCAAATACTAACCGTTACTTCTATCGGAACACTGGTATCGACACGATGCTGATAATAAAGGTCTATGCAATCAACATCAAGTCTCTTCAAGCTAGCCTCACAAGCAGCCCTCACATAGGCAGGATCACCCCGCACCTCTATCTTACCATCAGCTGATATTAACCCAAACTTGGTAGCTAATTGTACCTTCTCTCTCATCCCTCCTTTTAGAGCCTGATTAATTAATCAAGAACATTAATGTCTGCAACAAAACTAGCAATAATATCATCATAAACAACAAAATGCAGGAGGATGTATGGCAAAACGTGTTGAAATTTATATTCAACTTCAACAAACATGATGTAAAATAGCATTGTAAACTTTTGTGCCTAAGCAATACCCTATCCACGAGACTTGCCCCCAAACTAGAAGTACTCCTCCCATCATAACTAGTCTCCTTTTACAAGAGGGGGACAAAAAGGAGGGAACTTAGTGCTTTTCCCACCAAGCTCACCACAAAAATTCTATCAGAATATTGTGTACAAGTAAAGACAGTCTAATCATAAACAAAAGTGTAAAATTTTGTACCCCAGCCACCACAGGACTAGATCTTCTTCGAGTTCTTAGATATCGATTATGCATTCGAAATAAGGGGTTTTGCAATTTATTTATTTTTTTGGCTAGCTTAGGAATCATAATATGTTGATATAGACTTATAGAGTATCCATATACAACCATCATACCAACTAATAACAACCCATCAATTTTATTTTTTTTTCTGCATAAATGTTCAAAACCTTAGCCACAAAATACCAATTACATCAATCAAGGTTTGCAAACAGCTACTAAAAATATTAAATTTAATCAACCAAGAGCACAAAATGTGTCACATTTTAATTCCTGTTCTCAGACAAATTTAACAATATTGCTTAACCTCCAAATAATCTCCCCACAAAACAAAAAAATGGTTAAATAGTAAACAATTAGCATAAACAATCTCAAATACTAAAAATAATATAAACAAAACAAATTGGATGAGAATCAGTAGCTAGTCCACAAAGTCAACCAAACAAACTCCACTAATTTTCCAATTACATGATACATTAACATCCAAAACAACCAAAAATATGAAAAATTGTAGCTTTTTCAACAAGACCCATCAATTTTAACATACAAAAACTACAATCAAACCCACAATTATTGCAAAAAGCTAAATCAATCTCAATTTTTAACAAGAACAATAAGGAAAAAATGAAGAAATTGTACCTTTCCCACAAGAATTTCACTGGTAAAGGGGCCATAAATATCAGAAGTATCAAGAAAAGTGATGCCAGAATTAATGGCATGATGAATTAGAGCAATCATCTCATCTTCTGGCTTTGGTGGTCGAACTATTCCTGCACACCCAAGTCCTTGGACTGATACTTCTAACCCTTGCGAACCCAACTTCATCTTCTGCACTTCTGCCATTGATTTTAATTTTTGATGATTTTATTTTGAATTTTCTGGGTTTTCTGTTTCCAATTTTATTGGAGAAAAATAATTCCTTTAAAATGTGGGAGAATGAGAGAATTGTAGGCAGTTATGACTTCATTCATGACTTCACTAAATTGAATAATGATGTAGTGATGTTTGTAGAATTGTGATACTGGAAAAGTAAGAACAAAATAACAAAAGTCGAAAATATTTTTTAGTGTAACCCATATTGACTATCGAGTTCGTGAGATCAGGTCGGGTCTAATTTTAAACGTGAGTCATTCTAAATTATTATATTAATCAGATATTTTTTTGGTTGGTCGGATCAAGTATTGACACCTCTTATTTTCATACTACCTTTTGGCTTCTACCTTCATCTTCAATGATTATTTGCCCGTTGTTATTTTTTACTTTGTTACTCAATCCTTTATCGATCAAGTTGAATTAATAAGAGACAAAAGTAATATGATCAAATGCATGTTATGTGAGAGTAAAATTGTGAACTTTAACATCGATTAATTGATTTTGGATGGAACAATTTTTGGACTTAATTAAGGTTAACATAATATCTGAATCATTAGAGATTGTTCGTGGATGTATCTAATTGCATTGTAACTTTACAAGTGATCAATGTTGAACCTCTGTGTTTGTATTTGTTGATTTTTTTTAGTCTTTCTCGCATCCATTATAACAATGTATAAAAGTATTTACCATTGTACAAAGATAAGCAAGTCATTTACAATACTAGTAGATTAGAAATTTGAAGTTGTTAACATTTGTGTATAAAGGCCACCAAGCTGTTCTTGAAGCTGCACTATGATCTTCTCTTCTTCAGCAATTGTGTCCAAAAGCCTCTTATTTTCCTCTCTTAGCACAACAAACTCACTAACCACCTCCTCAACCTTGGCTTGAATGGCATCATCACTTAACTCGAACACACTCTCCACGGCTCGAACCACTCGCCATAAGCTCACCACCACCAACAATCCTCCTCCAACCCTCACTAAGGCCAGCTCTAACACCAATGCCACCACTACAACAACATAGCCTAGCTTCTCGAAAAATGCCCTCCCTAACCCTACACACAAAAGGATTGTTTTCAAAAATAAGAGGCCTAGAATTGCAATTCCTGCCCAATGAAACCATGTTTCTAGTCTTCTTCCTTCCACATCTTTGCATTTGGTTGGTGTTAAAGAGGAAGAGAGCTCAATAAAGGATATCGCGAGATCAAATATTAGTAGAATAATCACGACGATGTGAGCTTGAGGGGATTCTAGGATATTCACTAGATGAAGTCTCCATGGTACAACATCATTGCTTATAAGATAATTAGTTGTGGTGGACTTGAAAGTTTTTTGTTGATAGTTTTCCCTACGCCTACACAACTTAATGAGACCTTGAATAGAGGATTCCGTGTTTGTAATGCAATGTGATTGCTCGATTTGGCTCGAGAAATTAGTCATCATATGGGTTGGAAAATCATATAGATATTCTGTCAATAAGTTACTATATAGTATCAAGAATTAGGCACAGGGATGACATTGATGTAAAATTAAATTAAGGTGCAAGAAAACTTTAGTTTATGCATGTATTGCTTTTTTATTACGTTGATGTCTTCTTTCTCTGCCAAAAGAGTAGTAGTATGAGGTATTTTAAAAGTTTAGAGATGCGTTAAGGGATGTACGAAGTAGTACATATTATTTAACATACGCGATTGCACGACTATATTATGTATGCATGACTTGTCTATATGTAAAGTTAAGCAAAGAAGATGAGACCAAAATACAGCATAAGTGCATAACATATTTGACCATCAAATGTATTGTGAGTCATACTTCATCACCTTTGTTTCTAGAACTCTACAAATCCACAATGTTTTGCACGTAGATCTTCGGATCTCCAATAGCAATGACAATCAGTACCCAAAATGACAATCAATATGAGATTCAAATCAAGTATTTCACTTCGACATAAATATATATGCATCCTGCAGCTCGAATGATGATTTTGAATCATAAGTTCGCGCCCTCCTGTTACATCCTTTTGTCCGATTCTATCAAGAAAAAAGTAATTACTTCGTATTAGTTAAAGTTGATTAGGAAAATAACACCAGACAAATTCACCAATAGAACCAAAGGAAAGACGCACAAGTAGAGGCAACTAGCCTGACTCATTGGTGTATTATCACACTTAAGTCTTCCTAAACTGTAACAATAATACGAACTCTACTACTTAAGTCTTCCTAAACTGTAACAATAATACGAACACTACTAAACAAAAATCAAATGCAAGACCCTAGTAAAGCGAGATTGATGTACCTTGGTAATTAGATTAGTTGTACTAAATGATGAACTTGGTAATCTGCTTCAAGACTTTAACACTGGCATACGTTTGGACAGTCTGTTATTACAATCTGCACCATCATCAGTGAGCTCTGATTTAGAATCGAAGTACTCGAAATCAACCTGATTTTTTCTCCTATGTTCTCTGTCTATATCCAGGGCTGTAACAGAAGTGCAACTTAAGTCATCCATTTCATCAACCTCTTCTAAAGTGCAACGCTTTGCAGTAGCGAAAATCTCTGCCATAGTCTTCATTTTACGCCTCCACTTCCTTGTTTTATTCCCCTCTTGCGCTGATATTGCACTAGGATTTATGGCTGTGACCTCGTTTATGTACTGGACTTGTTCAGATTTCATAGATAATGTTGTTTCAACTAAGTCATGATCATTTCCTACATTCGCCACATTTCTCTCATCATATGAAATACTTGTCCTTTCAAGTACACCTCGAGCTTCAAGAGGTGGAAGCACGTTTGTAACACCATACTCAAGGCACGATTTTAGGTATTTCTCCTGGAATGGCCAGTTCTGAAATGTATTCTTTTGACGCGAAAGATAAACATAATGTCTGCAGGGAAAATTACATCAGAATAGTGTGATACACTTAACCTTGCAGCTCATAAAAAATTAAAACAGCTAGAATTTACAGAAGTTGGTAAACTAATACCTAAACATTGATGAAATGGCAAAACAGAAAGGTTGCAGAACAAGAAGAAGTGCATAGATTCAGAGACAGTACATGCTATTGATTTAGCCAAGTGAAAATTAGAAAACTTAACAGGTTACAGTAAACAAAACTTACCACGTACATTCAATTTGTTGGAGTGTTTAATGTAATTTGTTTACAAGTTCATAGAATGAATCGAGTACGTAGTACGGAGTATATTAACAAAATCAAGCCCTTATACCAGCTTGCCTTATACCTTCTAAATTTCCAATTGAAATTAAAGAGCATGTTAAATCAATATATGATCCTCAAACAGCTAATATAATGCAAGTTGGAAGTGATTAACTGATTATACACTCCCTCTCTACTTCTCTAGCGAAAGTGTTATTACTTCGTTGCAAATAATAAGAAACGGAAGTAGTATATATAATAAACCGTCTCACACCAAGATTTTGCAAAGACCTTATTTTCGGACATATAATAGACTCACAGTTTCAAAAAACTTCAGTATACAATAGGATTAATTATACAGTACAATTAACACTTGTCCAGATTTAGGTACGCTATGAACGTGATAATTAATTTCGGACGGAAGGAGTATATAACGTACCTTATGGAGAAGAGCTTGGTGCATGATTCAGCGGTAGTCTCAGTGCAAACATAAAATCGCTCCGCCGAGCTTTCGGCTGTCTCCATGTTATTCATCTGTTGGAGCTCATAATGTTGCATCATTACCAAAATTTTAAAAATCACCTGATGAAAACAAAAGTTGCAAAAAAGATAGCTTAGACAGTGTTGTTTAGTTGCTTATAAAAATCTGAAAAGGAGAAAGCAGGGGACATACCAAACATAAATAATCTTACACCATAGTACTTAACATAGATACAAGAAAGTGTATAGATTAAATTATTTGTACTACAAAAAATTCATTAAATAAAAACCCATGATGGAGAAGCAGGAACAGAACCCACAATTAAAATAAAAAAAATCCAAATATTAGAAAGTGGAAGACAAAATAATCGGAATTAACGAATGCTTAAATCATATATACGGAAAGAAATACAAGAAGATTATTTGTGGGCGGAGGGATTGTTATTTGTTACTGCTAAAAAGTCAAGTGGTTGAACCAACAAATGAAGATTTTATTTAATGAGTTGAGAAAGAGTGAAATTGTGCAAGTGATTTTATGTTGGCAGAATGAAGGTAGGGACTACTAGGGAGTGAATGTGAATATGTTTGTGATGGAGCAATCTTGTACGGCAACCACTCTTCATTTCTAGTCTTTTTACATACACTTGCCCACAATCTTGTTTTTTCCCTAAAAAGATCTAATTTACTTTGATGGCAAAAGTAATTGTACAGTTGATCAAGTATTATCTGATCCAGGGCAACACCTCTTGATAAGAAACTTCACTCTTTACAACCCTTTGTACCATTTTAAGATATAGCCAATCCTAAATTTTTAACCATGTACTGTCAAGGCATAAACAAATTGGTAAAATAATAATATTAGTAGCATTATTAATAATATCATATACAAGGGTATAACTGGTTGTACATAGAAAAATTGCCCGTTTTTATATAGCAAAAAGCTTATGTCTCCATCAATATATTTATATGAAATTACTTAGTAATGTTAATATATACGAAAATATTCTCGTAAATTTTGAATCATGAAAAGGATTTGGATACAAAGACTTTTTAGTTTGAAATAGAAGCACTGGAAGCAAGATTAGTTGTTTTTTTCTTAAGATTAGTGTAAAATTATCGGCCAAAATGAAATACAAAGTTTAATACGAAGTATGTAACAAATCCTTAATCTCTACAAAGACACCACCTTGAGCAACAAATAGAGCAACCAAAGGAATTTCTTTGTACCCACAAGCTTAAGATCGAATGAAACCAACTAGTTATCAAAGATTGAATTTACAGGCACAAAAAATGCATAAACAATTTGTATTAATTATTATTCTCTGTTATCACTCTTGACTGTTTCAACCACTGTAGGATGCTAAATTTAAAATTTTCCAGAGTGCAATTGGATTGTCCAATCAAACATATATTCAGGAATATAAAAAGATATAATCCTATATACTTGTACATTTGTACATATCTAGCACAGGCAACACAGGACCACACCAGCATGATTTCACTTATTTGGGCTATATGGTAATGCACATTTTTTTTCACCCATAATAAAATAGATAAATTGCTTCTCCCATCTGAAGTTAATTATTGTGTATTATCTTAAATTGTACTTGCACTATATAAGTTGTCACCTTTCAAATATAATATGGAGTCATAATGATTTATGACCATATTTGGATATCACTACTAAAAATGAGTGATTTTACTATTATCAAGGGTCTTTTGTAAAATCATGTCATATCCTTAATTACGAGAGATTCAGAAGACAATGTGATAACGGATTTTGAAATGTGAGAGTGCGCTCTTAGACAAAGAAGCATCATTTAAAATAGCATGTCACTCATTATTCAACTCCATTGTTCAATGTAGCATAAAATTATCGTACACAAGAATGATAAAATGCAAGACAAAATTCTATATGCATTACTCAGTAGTCAGTACTCACTTGGAAGCAGATCCAGGAGCTGTAGCACGGGGTTGTTTGGTTGACAATGTAAAATGAGGGAAGTGAAAATTCATGGGATTTGAGAAATTGAGGAGTTGTTTGGTTGACACAAAAAAGCAAAAATGAGGGAAGTGGAAATTCATGGGAATTTCAACTTCCTACAAAACAAGGGAAGTAAATTACCTAGTCCCCCCCTAGGTCAATCAAAATTCATGGGATTTCTAAATTCCCACATTGCCAACCAAACAAATTTAGGAAATTCCTAGGAATTTCATGAGGGAAATAACTTCCCATGAAATACAATTTCCTATGGGAATTTAATTCCCATGTCAACCAAACAAGGCCTTAGACAAATAAGTTCACAAACACATTCCTTCTTCCAACTCAAAAAGGCTTGATAGAATATATACACTGAACTCAACTCAGCTTGGCTAACTTAGCCACTTCCGTCTCTTAAGACCAACAAGGATTCATAGAGCAATATTCACCTGCTGTCCATAGACTACGCCATTTAGCCTGATCACTCAACTTCCATGGATGAACCTAGCAGTGATTCCCTTAGGCCCTTAGTACATAATTTTCACCAATGAACATAGAAGAGGTTTTACTTTGAAAATAAATATTCAGATCTTATAAAGTGACATATCATTAAGCACCATTGATTGAAAACTGATTGTGCAGGGCACAAGCAAACTTGCTCTACTTTAACTCGATTTTTCTCTTCAGATTTTTCAACAATGAGTTGGGATTCTGGAGGGGGATGTAATACTTCAATCAAAAACCATAATGAAATTTAGTTAACCAAAAAGATTAAAACCTAAAACCTATACCATAAAACAAATCCAATGATTAGAATCACCACTTGGATGCAAAACAAGATGAGTTGATACTAGTGCCAGTTGATGTCATACTCAACCCAAACATGCGCGGTATATTTTTTTTTTTTTTTTTTTGGAGGGAAAAGGTGGCTTAATTAGTAATTAAATTGTTTACAAAAGTTTGCCTACCCCTCTGGATTTGGCACAAAATTTGGCACAAAATAGCATCCTGTGGAATACAATCCCTAGAAATAGTAGCAATGTCTTTAGCTAGATAGTTAGTACATATGTCTGGGGGTACAGCAATATTACATCGAAGATTCAAAACACTTAGTTTCTCCCTTGCATCTCTAGCCAGGATGTCAGCCACCATGTTCTTCCCTCTTTCACCATAGAAGAGCTTGGCCTCAGGTAATCTTTGGAGCTGCAGCCTGCAATCAATTGTTTTTGGTGTTAGAGTAGTGTGAACATTTTGGCCAATATCCTCAATGATGTATTTGCAGTCACTCTCAATAATGCATTTGTTCCATCTTCTCTCTTCTATCCAGTCTAGAGCAAGTTTGATTGCCATTAATTCAGCATCCTTGGCATCTGTACAGAACCCTTTCCATTGAAATCCCTCTATCCATATTCCCAGGTGATTTACAGCCAGAGCTTTTGGAGTGTGGAAGGAAAGAAGCATCTATATTGATTTTGAGGAAGGATTGAGGAGGGGCCTCCCAGGCATAGGATTTAGGCTCTATTCTAGATTTCTAGTGTGTGGAGATGTGGAGAAAAACCACTCACTAGCAGCCCAAAGGCACTGGGAAGTAGAGGTTGTGATGTTGGTGTTCGTTTTTGAAAAAATCCAAGAGTTCCTTCTTTTCCAAATGAACCAAAGAGCAAAACCGAAGGTTATGCTCCAGAGAACAGAATTTTGAGCAGGTTGATTGTTTTTGAGGTTTCTTAGGATCCATTGCTGGGAGCTCTCATTTGCAGATTTGGGGGTGGAGGATGGGTGAGAAAGGTTTTGCCAGAATTTAGATGCTCTGGGGCAAGAACTGAAGAGATGGTCAATGCTCTCAGTGAAATTTGATTTGGGCAGAAGGGGCAGGTGCTGGTATTTTTGATGTTTCTTAGATGAAGATTTTGGGAAGTAGGGAGTCTATCCCATACTAGTTGCCACATGAAGACTTTTATTTTTGGGTAAGTGTTAGAGTTCCAGATAGCATTCCAGTCCCAGTCAGGGTGGAGATGCATATTAACAGAAAGTGTTCTGCTACTAACTAGCCACTCTCTAGCCCTGGTGGTGTCAAACCTCCCTTTTTTTGACCATGCAGTGAAATTGTAGTCCTCATTAGGATTCAAATTAACACTTTGGATTCTGCTCCACAAGTTGTCACAAAGCTGGAACCCCATCTTATGTTCTAGAGTAACTCTACTGCTGGAAAGGATATCACTCAGGCAAGAATTTGTGGCTGACTCAGGGATGGGACCTACGAGTTGGGATCTGACAGTGTCAGCTTGTAACCATCTATCCCCCCAGAAGTTAATGCTTCTCCCATTTCCCACCTCCCAGTGAAGGCTATGGCTAAATAACTCCCAACCCTTCCCTACAGCAGACCATATATGAGATCCCTTATTAAATGGGGTAGGTCTACTCTTGGACTTGACATACTTCTCAAATAAGACTTTCCCTGCCAGTTTACTCTAGTATCCACCATCCAGCATAATCTGGCTAGGCCTAGTTGGTTCATCTCACTATTGTTTAGGATCCCCAAACCCCCATTCTCCTTTTCTTTACAGATATTCTTCCAAGCAATCCAGGTTACTCTCCTCTTGATGGTATCCCCACCCCATAAGAAATTTGAACAAATAGAATCCAGCTTACCTAGAATGAATTGGGGAAGCTTGATGCAGGACATCAAGTACAAGTACCTGGGAACTGAAAGCATAGAGGATTTCAGAAGGACAAGTCTACCCCCACTAGATAAGTGGTTTGACTTCCAGTTTGCTAATTTTTTCCCCAACTTGTCAATGATTGAGGAAAGCTGTCTTCTTGAGGGTCTTTTATCAGACAAAGGGTAGCCTAGATAAGTCCCTAGATCATTTGAGGAGCTAACATTCAGACATTGCTCAAAATCATCTCTCAAGCTCATAGGTGTATTTCTAGAGAAAAAAAGCTTACTTTTATCCTCATTTATTTCCTGGCCTGACAGAGAACAAAAACTTTTTAAGGTTTCAGAGATGGAATGTAAGGTTTTTTTGTCAGCTACACCAAATAAAAGGACATCATCTGCAAATAGAAGGTGGGAGATGGCAACACTCCCTCCTCTGAATCTAAAGGGCTTCCATTTGTTTTGGCTACATTCAGTGTGGATTTTCCTGGAAAGGAATTCCAGGCAAAGAATAAATAGATAAGGGGATAAAGGGTCCCCCTGCCTTATGCCTCTAGCAGGGAAGAACTGAGAGGAAAGCTTGCCATTTATTAGAATGTTGGAGGATACAGAGGAGATACAGGACATGATAAGAGAGACAGTTGAAGGGTTGAAGTTAAAAAAACAGGAGGCAGTGGTGAATGAAAGACCACTCAAGCCTATCATAGGCCTTTTCAAGGTCTAGCTTTAAAGCAAATAAACCTCTGCTACCCTTCCTTTTTCTCATAGAATGGAGTATTTCAGTAGCTAGAATGTAGTTCACCTCAGTCCCTCTACCTTTTAGAAAACTGTTCTGGTTTGGGGAAATAATGTTGTACAAGTGAGGTCTTATCCTGTTGACTAGGATCTTTGAGATGAGCTTGTAAGAGGTGTTAACAAGGCTAATTGGTCTAAAGCTGGTAATTTGGGTGGGAGACAAAATCTTTGGAACTAGGCATATGACAGTCCTATTCATGCATTCCGGGACCATTTTGCAGGAGAGCACTTGGTTTACAGAGAGGAGGCAATCATCCTTTAATGTGTCCCAGGAAAATTGGAAAAAAATAGCATGGTAACCATCTATGCCAGGTGCTTTGAGGCCACCAATGGAAAAAAGGGCCTCTCTAACTTCAGAAAGTGTAGCTGGATGAGAGCAGTCAATGGAGTTAAAGGATTGCACAGGTGGGAGGGGAAAGCAAGGCTCAGAAGTGAAAAGATTTTTAAAATGCTGCAGAATGTGATTGTGAATTTGGCCAGGTTCTTCAATCCATTCACCAACGTTATTTTTTAGGGACAAAATTCTATTCCTATTCCCTCTGATGATAGCAGTAGAATGAAAAAATGTAGTGTTTCTGTCACCTTGAATCAACCACTCAGTTCTAGCCCTAGCTGCCAGAAGAGTTCTTCGTGGTCAAGGATTTCATTTAATTGCAGCTGTAGGTGTTGTTCTAGTTCAAAGAGCCTGGTATTATTGGGATTGTTCTGGCAAGCTAACTGGGCTCCATTGATCCTGGCAAGAAGTCTATTTTTTGTATTTTTCTGATTAAAGGCTAGGTTCTGAGCCCATTCTCTGAGATCAGGTGTGAGTTGTTGTAGCTTGTGGTGTAAGGAGGAGGTATATGACGGCCATTTGGATGATAGGAAGGAGGTGAAGTCAGGTTCATTCAGCCACAAAGGCTCAAACCTAAATGGTTTTTCTCCAGGAAAGGAAGGCTTGTGATCAAGGGAGAGGAGCAGGGGATTTTATGGTCAGAGGACATCCTTGTTAGGTGCTTAACTACAAAGTTTGGGAATGCTTGGATCCAGTCATTTGTGGCTAAGAATCTATCTAATCTTTCAAGAATTGGCTTTTTCTTTTGTTTATTGAACCAGGTATATTTATGACCAGAGAAGCCTAGATCAATCAAGTTACAATCATGAATAGCATCATTAAAAGCCCTCATTTGATGTAAAGGATGTTTATTCCCCCCCCCCCCCCCCCCATTTTTCATGGTCATTGCAAATTTCATTTAAGTCCCCACATACCAACCAAGGCAAGCTATTATTTTGTGAAGTTAATCTTAAAGCATCCCACAATTCTAATCTAGCATGATAAGAAGTAGGTGCATAAATAGCTGAAAGAAGAAATTTTTTTTTGTGATTGTACCTGCACAACAGCATGGATTGCACGAGGCTCCTTGTTGACTACTAAGAGGTCGTGGAAACCCGAGTTCCACATGATGAGGATCCCACCAGAAAACCCCACCGGGTCCAGCACTTCATTCGAGTTGTAGGGTAGAATTTCAACAATTTCCTCGCAGCCAATTTTAGTGACTTTTGTCTCAGTGAGAATGAGAATGTCCGGATCATGATCTCTGATGAGTTGCTTGATGTTACCCTTGAACCCATCTCTTGCTATCCCCCTAGCATTCCAAATATGAAACATATGTATTAGCCTAATTTGAAGTATGTGTTCTTTTATTACCTTTCACTCTTGCACACTTCTGCATTCTTCTGGGTTTTTCTTTACAGATTGATGTTGCAAAACAGAAATACAACACCATGGTGAATTGGCTCCTCGAGACAAGCTGATTTACCTTAGAGGATTGAGGTTCCAACTACACTTAGCAGGTAAGCCGATAATTAACATAAATCCTAGAAGACAAACAAAATAATGATTAAAAAAACCCATAGTAGTGATAGAAAACAAAAAATAATATTGAGAGTTGGGCAGTACCTAGGTATTCACAAGTATCATATTCATACTTTCTTGTTGCACTTCCCCTGCAAGAAGTGAGTTGATCCACATCATTGGTTCACATTCTTCCCGGATGGAACTTGTTTCCCAAATTAAGGTGCTCGAACAGATAAAATTGTTGAGAGATGCTTAATGACGTGATGTACCAATAAGAATAACTCAATTGTTCAAATGTTCATCTACTTCAACCCAACTCCATGCTGCACACTTTTCCACTCCTTTTGGCTTCATCAATTTTCTGATATTGGCAACCTCATCCCATAAGCCAGCTTCAGCATAAATGTGAGCCATTGTTAGGTATGCAGCAGAATCCTGTGGCTGCAGAGCAAAGAGCTGATTAGCAACCACTCTTCCCAATTCCACGGCACCATATGTTTTGCAGCAACTCAATAGCGAACTCAATATGACAGAATTAGGATCAAAAGGCATCTCATCCATCAATTGCATTGCCTTTTTTATATGCCCTTGTCTGGAATACAAGTCAATTAGACAAGCATATTGATCCATTGTAGGAGACAGATCATAATCCTTTATCATCTTCTTGAAGTTCTCTACAGCTCTATCAAGTAAACCTGCATGATTACAAGCACTGAGAACTGCAGTAAAGCAAATATGATCAGGGAAGAACCCTTTGCCCAACATGTGATCAAACAGCTCTAGCGCCTCTATTGCTCTTCCACTCTGAGCATACCCTGAAATTAGACTTGTCCACAAAACATAGTTCTTTTCAATTGTTTGATCGAAAACATAACGAGCTTCATCAATGCTACCGCTTTTTGAGTACATGTCAATCAGAGAGCTCAAAACAAACAGATTGGTCAAAGAACCTAATTTTATTACCAATCCATGCACCTGCCTCCCAACCTGGAGAACTGATAGCCTCCCAGATGCATGCAAAATGCTGCTCATGGTGAAATCTGTAGAGCTAATACCCTGATTTCTCATACGTAAAAACAGTCTGACTGCATTTTCAACATAGAGGTTATGGCAGTGACAAGCAATCATTGAGTTGTAGACAATACTATCCCTGGTTGCTGCCTCATTGAAAATCAAAACAGCAGCATCTACACACCCACATTTTGAGTAAAAATCAATCAAGGAGCTAACCACGAAATTGTCAACCATAAAACCAAGCTTTATAACATGAGCATGAACTAGTAAGCCTTGTTTAAGAGGTTCTTTTTCAGCAGAACAGGCAGCAATAACACTAACATAAGTGAAACAATTAGGTTGAATATCGCTTGTTAGCATCTTCTTGAACAAGAAGTTGGCCTCAACTCCACATCCATACTGTAGATACCCCGATATAATAGATGTCCATGACACTTCATCATGCTGCTTCATTTCATTAAACATGCTCCTAGCATCCTCAATCCCAAAACACTTTGCATAAAAATCAACAAGTGCACTACTCAATATTAAATTATCTCCATAACCATACTGAATTATCTTCGCATGAATTTGCAAACCCAATTGGGAATTTCGAATCTTTGTACAAGAATTAAGTGTTGTACATAAATCATACTTGTTCACATCAGTTCCAACATGTACCTTTCTCAAAATCACCCTTCTAAACTTCCAAAGAGTTCTCTTAGTTGATAGGTATATGAACCTACTTCCCCATGAAACCATTATTCTTCAACAACTTTCGACTTCTAATGGAAATTTCATTGAACAGCCGATGTGCACTAATGGAACAATGGTAGTTACAGCAAAAAGACGGATGTTGGATGTTGTGTATTAATCATATATCCTCCATTCTTGCCCATCATCAAAGACTCAAACAATTAGAATTTGAAATATTATCAATAGATCGCCACTCTTACAAGTAATTAAATTAAAATACAAATAAAAAGTAATCAATCAGGTTTCTCTTGCTCTGTTTATGGTCATACGGTGTTTAAATTATAAAGATTCAATAGCAAAAACCCAGAAAATTATGAAAATCAACAAATTTAATCATAGTTTATAGTTCCTAAGACATCAAAAACAACCCAGGAATAAGGGAATTTCGTCGAATACTTAATAGGCATGACATTTAATTAGAAGTTTATATTAAATACCCAGCATGTTATACGATGAGACTGATAAAGTTAGCACCTTTACCTTTCATTGCAGAATTGAACAGCAAGAACAAATAAATCAAAGCAAAAAAATAAATTTAAAATAAGAAAAGTAGATTGAGGAATTTTGACGAACACATGGTGTGCAACTAAATTTACAAAGTATAAAGGTCAAGCAGAGAAATGAAATTTTACAAAGTTTGCAAAATACAGAGAAAATTGCATACCAGATATAAGCTCGGCAATCCTCTCGGCGAACGTCTCAAAACCCTATCTTCCTCCATTTTCTTCAAATTCTCCGGCGATACTAAGCTCGGAGATTCCGTCCCCAACTCTCCTTCACTCTCCTTACATTCCGCCGATTTTATCAGTTTCAATGGCGTCTTTTTCCCCAATTTCACTTCAATTCCAACGATTATCTCCGATTCTGAACCCGAAAACCTAGGTGATCGTCTCATCACCTGATCGTCCTTAATTTTCCCCAATTTTTCCACGCTTGGAGATTTCACCTCCGATTTTCTGTCACTTAATACTGGTTTCACTAGCTTTAATGCTGCTTTCTTCCCTGATTTACCTCCAATCTTTTCGAAGCAAGGTTGAGACAAGAAATTCAACCGCCATTTTCCCATTTATGCTTTTTAAAATACGTACCCTAAAAAAAACGTAGTAAAATTAAAAAATAGTTTTTTTTTTTTTTTTTCCAACGTGAATCCTAATTAAGATTCATATTAGCCGACCCCAAATAATTTTGATACGAAGGCTTTTGTTTTTTGTTGACCAACGTGAATCCTACATACGTAGGGATATTCATAAAAATATGGGGTAAGTACGCAATGTACTGTTTTCGAGTATTTTTCATGGAATTCGCTCCTCCATAGGCATTGATTTCATTAATGGGTTATAGAGGTGATCATCGGGCGGGTCGGCAAGGGCGGGTCGAGGGAAAAAAGCAGCCCACTTCTCGAGCCAGGCCAAATCGGGTCGAAAATTTTATGCCTAAACTCATCCAAAATGATCGGGTCATGCGGACTTTTCGAGTAGAGCAAAAAATAATCAACTAAAAATGCATAAAAACGCATTCCGAAGCCCGCCCAAAAAATATTCGGGCCGGACCGGCCCAACTCGATTTTGGGCCAAAAATTTCTGCCCAAAATCGGACCGGGCTAACTTTGAATCTTTGATCACCTCTAATAGGTTAGCCATTTAAGGCATGTTTCTGATTTACTGAACTGATTGGAGCTGAACTAAATTGCATTGTTTATGAGAGAAAGAAATTAGGAACTAAAGTGAACTGAACTGACTTAAACTGAACTGAAATTAAGCTGAAAAGAACAGGCTCTTAGTAAGTGAGTTGGGTTTAATGGGTGATGATGTGAATCTAGTTTGTGAGAGTTGTAAGGAAATGTTTGATTTATGAAATCTTAATTCCAAGTTTTTAATTCCAATTATATGATAACATTGTTTTTTTGATTTGATAGAGACTTTTTTAGGGTAAAATAGATTTTCTACTATTATTAAGGACCTCAAATCTCTAGGTAAAATAGATCAAATTCTACTCAATAACTTTGTAAGTGGCAATTTTCAATGTACAACTGGTTATACGTTGTACACAGTACAATCAAAATCATCACTACTTTCTATCCTCAAATTCTAATAATATCCCTGACCTCTAAATCTCACCCGGTACCATATTATCATAGGTTAACAATTATCGTTTCAGTTAATTAAATTAATAACCTTGAAAGATGTAATCATACAAACATTGAAACATATAATCATGCAACTAATAACTCATTAATCCCACTTGACCTTTAAAAAAAGAGAGAGAAAAGCAAGAGAAGACTTCTACAGTTCTACCAAATCAAACACACAACAAAAAAAGTCAAGAACCCAAATAAAAATTCAAAAGAAACCACACATACACTGTAGTAGAACCAAAATTCCAGGTCATGAACAGAAAAATAGTGGTCCTTTGATAATAGACAACTCATTTCACCAAAAAATTGTTTAAGAAATCATCCCCAATTCCCCATCAATTTTACCTTTTCACTCAACCTCTAAAAAGCAAAAAAATTAGAAGCAAAAATAAACCCCAACTTACTTTCTCAGCTTCTCTTCTCAGTACTACTACTACTTCTTACAGATTCTCCCCTTTTTCTTTCCTGTTACTTTCAAAGTTTCAACCTTTTTGCTTAAATTTCCCATCTTTTTCAATTTTAGGGTATTAATTTCATCTGGGTGTTCTTCAATTTCTTCAATTTTCAATTTTTCTTTTTTGGGATTGAAAATGTATCCAAGATTTATTCAACCCCATCACCATAATCCTCAGCATCAGCAGCAGCAGCAACTCCATGAGTCTTTAAGTGTAATGGCGGGTCCCACTGATGAGATTCATCAAGTGGGTCCCACTTCCACTTCTGCCGCCGCAACAGGGGACCCACGTTTGGTGTTGACTTCCGATCCAAAGCCGCGTCTCCGGTGGACTGCTGACCTCCATGAACGCTTTGTTGATGCTGTCACTCAGCTTGGCGGGCCCAACAGTTAGTTTTTAATCTTTTAATTTCTTTTTGGATCTGATAAATTAACTTTTTTTTGGTTTTTGATTTTTAAGGTTTTGCTGATTTTGTTTTATGGGTAGTATCTAGTAGTATGACATTGTTGATTTGGTGTGCATTTATGACTTTGAGTTGTTTGACCTTTATTTGTTTTGTAATTATTGTGGTTTCTTTTTGTACTTTTGTTTGATGCTATTTATTGTGTAAATGGGTTGGTTTTGTTTTGTGGAATTAATGGGGTTAATGTAATTGTGGTGGTAATGTTGGGTTTTTTGGGTGTATAGATAGCCATTAGCCGCGAAAGTAGAGATGTAGACGGGATTTGATCTTGTGTATGTTACAAGTACCGAAGACTTTATCGAGTAAGCTAGCTCACATCCACATTGTTGGTGTTAATTGTGCAAAATGGTTTATACTTTAATGTACTTTGTTGTAGTGTGTCTGAACATGGTAAGTTGGGTGTTGGAACGCCTAGAATCATAGAATATGATGATCTCATGGTTAATACTAGAAATGGTTCTTGGATAGTGCCATTTGTGGAATTGGATTAATTGGAGATTAGGGTGGGTGGAATTAAGGTGAGGGGGTTATTGTTATAATTATGTATGAGATTATCAAGAAAAGTGGATTTTTTTGTTGGGTATTCTTTCTAAATTTGGGTGCCTGCTAGATGCTTGAGGAGAAATTATATGTTCTTCACAATTTAGGCTTCCCTCTTATTGGTCAGTAAAATAATGTATTTCCTAATTAATGAAATTGTTGGCCATTCTACATAAGTGGCAATGTGACGTAGAGGCTAACTGCAATTCTGTTTTGATAAAAGATGGCATCATATGCTGTTGTGCGGTACACGAAAGTGAGAGGGGATATGGACTTACAGAGTATTAGTAAGGTTTTATGGTAGTCCCAATGTATAGGAGAAAGTGATACGGTGAAAGAAGTGCTTCAAGTTATTGTTGTAGAGATTTTGATTAATTTTGCTTTCGTAGAAGGTCAAATGGATCCGTGCCATTTGATGTATTGTTAAAAAACCTGTGGCTCTTTGCTGCAATGCTGCCTCATAGAGTTTTTGTGTAGCAAGGGATGCTGAATTGCTGATAATGAAGTTGAAGTACATTGTTAGGACTTTCCTTTGACATGTGTGATTATGAGATGCCATCTTTGGTATGCGTTTGAGAGTTGTTTGCAATAGGAAATTGAATTTGTTTTTT
Organism: Chenopodium quinoa; assembly: GCF_001683475.1. Lineage (NCBI taxonomy): Eukaryota > Viridiplantae > Streptophyta > Magnoliopsida > Caryophyllales > Amaranthaceae > Chenopodium > Chenopodium quinoa. The sequence goes on from NW_018745461.1 coordinate 1,512,557, forward strand.
TGATATGCTACGAAGAGCTTTAGGGATGCCAATGTAATGTGTTGCATATCCAAATGTAATCTTGTACTATTATCCATCATACTATCTACTTAGACGGTTAGACCTATAAACCATAAACTCTTACAGATGATGATGCCTTTGAAGCTTCATTCACTTGAATGGCTTGTAGGTGATCCTCATGTGTGTGTGTGTGTTTTGTTTTTGGGGGGGGGGAGTATATTATCAATCTAATACGAAGAATTTTTTTTAGAACTGCGTGATAATTAATTTTGTTGGAAGTGCTATACTGTTATGTGAATTTTACTTATAGAAATAGTCTGTCTACTGGTTCATGGCTATAGGCAAAGCTGTGTACCTGTGGACCTCCCCAAACCTGGCATATGGCGAGTATATGTTGGGCTATTACGTTGTCAATGCTGCTGCTGCTGCTACACTGAATAACTTATAGCTTTCCTATTGAATGTCTAGTTTTTTGTTCTGAATGCTTTTTATAGATTTATTACTTGATCATGTATAGCTTTTCTTATAGCCTGTCAATTTTGTTTTCCAAATTGGAGCCTTGCTTTCTTAGCAAGACCTTCATTGGTTTTGTCTACATTTGCTAGTTGTAAATAATGTCAACATATGATCTTCTAATGCATGTTTGAATGTGATTTATCTGTGCAGAAGCTACACCTAAGGCTATAATGCGGACAATGGGTGTGAAAGGATTGACTCTTTTCCATTTGAAAAGTCATCTTCAGGTTTAAGTTTGTTCTTTAACTATTTTCTCCACATGTTCAGAGAGTTAAATTATGCAACCATTGTCAACCTTCTGGTAAGTATCTGATTGTTTTTTTTTTTTTTTCTATTTTTACATGGCAGAAATACAGATTAGGTAAGCAATCGGGGAAGGATATGATTGAGGCTCCAAAAGATGGTGCGTGTTACACTAAAATGAGTATTTATATAATTAAAGATGGCATCATATTCAAGTAATACAACATTCCATGCCGTAAAACAAATTCCTCAGATTTTTATCTAATCAAATTTCTTACTTTTCTTGTATCCTGTATACAAAGGAAATGTCTTGCTTGATTGTCTCATCTTTTTTTCATTAACATTTAACAAGCTTGCCAGTGCAACTTGATCAAATTGATTGCTCGTTTGGTACAAGGTCATGAATATAAGGGGAAAGTAATGAACTCATACGCCATTTTGTATAAATTGTTTCACGTCAATGTCCAAAGTAATGTAAATCCATTCCCAGTAATAGATTATGTCTCATTATAAATCCGTGCATTATTATGGATTTTCACACAGGACATTCTTTTTAAAGCTAAACTCAATTATTTAATTTGTAACTTTGTGCAAAGTGGCTGGAAATTGGTCTCCTATGTATTATATTAGTTATGTTTCATTGACCTACAAAGTATGATGGTTCACATTCTATGGGGTTCTATATCTGTGTCCTTTAACTCCCAAGTCCCAATCCTACATATCTTTCCCAACAAAAAACAAATGTAAAATAGCTAGAACTTCTTTTAATGTGAATATCCATAGCTAAAGTATTAAAACATTGGTCATCCACTAGAATTTGAAGTAATTAGTTTAGAAAAACACTTCTCTCATTTGTCTTTACTGATCATCCACAATAATGAACAAAGGAATTTCAGCTTCATACCATTTGGAGAGCCCTCGCACGAGTAATTCTTCTTCAAGTTTGCCAACATCAGACATGGATGAGTAAGAATTTGAGAATCTTTACTCTTTTTTATATTTATTATCGCTTTCTTAGATCTTATGCTCTTTATACATCTAATATTGCAAACATTCATGGTGAATTGGGCTTGAAAAGGGGTTATAAGGTTAAGGAGGCCTTGAGAACTCAAATGGAGGTGCAGACTAAACTACATTTGCAGGTTGAGGTATGTAAATTCCTCAGTTCTTGTGCATGCAACATTAAGGCTTTGCTCATTACACCCGAAAAATGTTTAATTGATTGGAACTTAGCTAAACTTCTTGGGTAGCCCTTTTTAAAACTTAACTTCACTTAAGTGAAAAGAACAAAGCCATAGAGTTGTTGATTTCTTTGCATGACTAATTATCTTTTGTGGTCTATCAATAATCAGTTCTGTGAGAAGTTGAAGGTAGTTGATCAATTTGTTTTGCTGTTTACTTACTGTAGGCTGAGAAGCACTTACAGATACGCCAGGATGCAGAGCGAAGATATATGGCAATGCTTGAGAAAGCATGTAAGATCCTTGCAGATCAACTTATGGGGGTTGCAATTGCAGAAAATCACGCGCAGACACTTCAAGGTCAGGTATCGGAAACTAATTACTCTTTACAGTCCTTATAAAGTGCCCAAAACTCTATGTTTGGATAGCTATTGTGGAAAGAAAGGGAAGGGAGGGGAACCCGGGGGGGGGGGGGGGAGGGAGGGGGGTCAGAAAGGGAAATGAGGGGAGGGAAGGTGTGAGCCTTCATTTTTCGTTCAATTTTGTAAGGATTTGGTTTGTTTAAAGGGAAGGAAAATGGACTCCTCCAATTCCCTCCCTTGCCTCTCCCAAGTCACATCCAAACAAGGAGAGGCGAATATCTCACTTTCTCTTCTGCTCATTTCTTCATCTTACTCTATCCAAACACTGTAAATTCCCAGAGGGATGACTGTTTTGCTGAAAGTTGTTTGACTGTTGACACGGTATAATGTTTTTGAGGTTTCAGAATGAATGATTTTTAGCTGTTGTGGAGCGCAAGGGCAATTATGGGCTTGGTTCAGTGAGCGTTGGATCTTGTTTGGAAGGACAGCTTAGCTTGCTTAATTTATGACAAACCTTAATCTATACAAATTGATGGAGTTTGCATTTCAGCTACCTGAAGTTGGAATTACAATCGTCAGTGGTGGACAAAGTGCTTGAATGATGCTGATTTGTGTAATACTTCTGTCAACCTTGCTGCATGTGTCATACTTCTACCCGGAAGAACGTAGAATCTGTAGCTTGTAAATTTAATTACTAATGTTTCTAACATGAGATGCATCTGCATCTCCTTTTATTCATATTCGAGGAAATACAAACTCAACGCCCTGTGTGGACTGTCATGCACCCTTAGTACCAATTTTGTGCCTTGCCATTTGGTAATTCCGCGTAGTAGTATATCCTCTTCAAATTTCATGACATTCTTAATTTCTAATGGATTGTAATTGTTGTAGTTTGCAACTTGGATGGGTGATTGTTCAAGGGACTTTGATTTCCTACTGATGTAACTGATGTCTATATGTGAATTAGTAGTTAAATGTCAATTTTTTCATTATGGTTTTTCTTCTAGCTAATATCTTAATTACTAGTTTATTACTTATTTCTAATGAGTCATTTTTTTTCCTATCATTTACTCTTTAGTTGTTCGAATTATATGCAAATGATTAACGAGCATTCTAGTTTTTACTCTTGATCTTAATGAGCTATTTAGTTTTTTTTCTTGAACTTAATTTTCTGTTTTTTCAAAAATTTTATTCTTGAACTTAATTTTCTGTTTACGTCTCAAGATATTGTCTCAAATGAATGATATCGCTCAACATTCTTTTCACCCCTTGTCCCTTGTTTTATACAATAGAATTACGAGAAAAATGTTGGAAAACTTGATTACACTAATTATGCATCAATTTGAATCGACATTGTCTTATTATATACTTGGTATGTAATAATCAATTAATCATAATTGAAATGATATTATGGTTTCAATTCATCCATGAATGTCAGATCTATGAAAAACACACTTCCTTGAGCTCTTTTCACCCAACGATCATTATTCGAAATCTGAATTTTGGATGGTACCATCTCCAGCTTGATATTCTTCTCATAAAGCATCACAACCTTATCAATGATATCTTCTGGGTCAACTATTCTGTTACAAGGACCCATTACTACAAAATCCACTCTAATACCACTGTATTAGGGTTAGGGTTCATCATTGGCATTGGGGAAGATGGACTTACAATCCTCAAAACAAATTACAACATTAAAAGCAACAAAATTAAAGATTTAAGAGCAATCAATTTGGAGGAATTCAGGGTTCATCACTTTTGAATGGGAGAGAAAGCGAGACAATTAACATAGAGGTGATCATAAAATCGAGCGGAGCCAATAATTGAAATTATATAATACAAATTAGCTATTCAACTTCGTGGGATTTTAGTAATTAAACAACCTGTTAATCAACATTTTACTAACTAGATTTAAAATCAAACTTGGATTAAATATTGAGAAATAAGTATGGCAATGTTCATATTGGAGTACCTTAGCTTGTGGAGGATATATTATTACTAGTACAAAATATAGAAATAGATCGAGTTCATGTGCCATAGAAAAATAGCCTAATAACTACTGTATTAAAAATTATACTAAAGGTATGGATTCTAAAACTCATACTAGTCTAAAGTTGTTTGGTTTTATTGTTAAAATGGATTATATACTTCATTAAAAGAATGGATTGTGAATCGAGGGGAGGTGGTATGAAAAAAAAAAAAAAAAAAAAAAAGGTGAATGGATTCTAAAACCCATTCCAAATGATCCAATTTCTCTATGGCACACGTACGACCCTTATGTTAATCCCCTTTAGCCTCAAGAATATTGAGTTTGGCTTCCAATTTCTTCATCTGCTCTTGCATCACTTCCATTTGGTGCTTCAGAACCTTTAACTCGGAAATATCCTCACTAACTGGCGCCAAATCATACTCCTGCTGAGAAACAGAAACAGAGTCCTTCCAGCTAACTTCATAGTCGGCTTCTTCGAAACCACCATTCTCCTTTACCTATAATTCCACGATAGTCACCTTTAAGCAATAATGTCTTTTGTTTATTATTGAAGGAATGCAGCATTTCATCTCTTATTAATATGCTGGAGATGACACTTAGCATCAATAATATTGGTAATTAAAGATAGTTACCCTTCTTAAAGAGAAGGAGCACAATTGTTCCAATGCCTTGTGACATTCCTCATAGTTGGCAAATTGTATAGTGACATTGCAATATTTTGCATCAGCATCATTCACACTCGTATCAAGATTCCTACAAGTATATTTTATAGCAAACAAAAATCACATATGTGAATAAATTATAACAGAATAAAACGCCAAATACCTTAATTCTATGGCTAACTTAAGGGAGCTTGTCTTAGCTTTGCACCATGCACAGACTCCCAATCCTTGCACAAATTTGGCCTTAAAAAAAAAATTTGACTAACTTCATTTTACACACAACCAAAAAAAACACACTTAAATTAGCTTTATTACTTTATCTAACATAGAAGATATATGTTGTACAAGTAACATCCATCCTTGCGCCATACAAGGGTAAGAATTTCCCTAACTTGAGGTAAATTATCATATAAAAATACTAAAATAGTGGAAAAAGAAAAACAAACAGTAGTCAATATTTTGGGTTGACACAAGAAGGCATTTAAGCACAATTCATCAAGATAATACATAATAAGCTCAAAAAAAACAGAAGACAACATAAAGCACGTTTGCTACTAGGATGTCACGATTTCTACCAGTTAAACAACAACATCAATTAATGAATCAAGATTAATAACCACAGAAAAATAAATGTCTACTTGGTATATAATAATCAATAAATCATAATTGAAATGATATTATTGGTATACATATTCAAGTAAGTGAGTACCTGATTAACCCCAAAGTCCCAAAAAAGGAACGTAGGCGGTCCTTTGATGGTTGGGAGGAGTCCTGATTGTGGTCAGCAAACCATTAACATGGCACACCCTTAACAACAATAGCTGGTGGCATAGATTTATCATCAAAATGCCGTGCCATCATTTGTTCAACATCCTCAAAAACAGGCGAAAATGCTCGAATCTTAAAAGTAACACCGATACGTGTAACTGCATAAAACATTTTGAAGGTGGACATTCTCCCCCTAAGAAATTCCCTAACCTTCCTCAGCTTTTCTTGACCTTTGGAGTCACCAATTATGTGTTTCAATTCATCCATGAATGTCAGATCTCTGAAAAACACACTTCCTTGAGCTTTTCTCATCAAAACATCCTTATTCCTCCACCGATATTCGGAAGGTAACCGTTCCACCTTAATATTCTTCTCAGAAAGCTTGACATCCGCATCAAATCCTCTCCCATTTGAATGCATTAAGATGGATTTAATAATCCTTTCTGGGCTAATTCCTGAGCTATAAGATCCAATTACTACAAAATCCACTCTAATGCGGGGGGCTAATACCACTGTATTAGGGGTAGGGTTCGGCATCGCGATTGGGGAAGATGGCACGCTTACCTGATAAACACCCAACATGAATATGAACCTCACAAATCCCACAAAAGTAATTACTATTCGCCATACATAAAAAAAAAAAAAAAAAAAAAAAAAAAAAAAAAAAAATCCATCGCATTGACCAATAAATAACTAAGATCTAGAGGCAAAATCCTACTGATGTAGCAAAAAGTAATAGAACCTTTAGAACTTTCCAAATACTAATTGTGCTATTTCATAAATCCATTGTAATCCAAATTGCAAAACTTTCTGCTACTTGACAGCAATTAAGTACAAACAATAATTGCGCTATTTTCATAAATCCATTGTAATCAAAAGCTAAAGAATATTGCTTGATTAAACCTGCAATTAGTAAAGCAAGATAGGAAAACATAAAACTAAGGAATAGTGCTTGATTGGCTTTAGATATATGAATATGAATATCACAAATCGCACAAAATTAATTACTAATCGCACATCCATAGCAAAATTCATCGCATTAACCAATAAATGTTGCACACTGATAAAATTAGCTAAACTAACAATCGACAGATCAAATATAACAACAGTCAAAGCAGCAAATCAAAAATTTAAGAGCGCCGATTTCGAGAAATCAACAAATTATGAAAGCTTAATCGCACAATTTCTCCAGTTTGATTAAAAAAAAAAATTAAAAATTAATTAAAAAAAAATCAACCTATAATAAGGAAATTGATACCTGAGACATTCGGTTTGGGTTTCGTATCAATAGGATGCAATTCGAGCCGAAATTAGCCAATCAATGTGTGATGATTCGAGTAGCAAGCAATTTGTGAGAAAATCAAGCAGCAATCAATTTGGGAAATTCGAGCAATCGATTTGGAAGCAATTTTGGGTTCATCATTTTTGAATAAAGAGGGAGCGAAATAATTTAGGTCCATTTTTATGCCCGAAACAAACATAAAAACGAGGAAGGGCCGCCCCAACAACATCCTCCTAAAAAGATTGCTTTATTTGGATTGGAGGATTATCGGAATAAACCCTCCGATATTTTGTTATTATGATGAAAAAGGGGTAAAAGTATGATTTATGTTGAGAGAAATGAATTAAATATTGTTTTCAAATAAGAAAATAGGAAATGGGGTAACTATTTTAAAACGGTCGAAATTGAAAATGGAGCAAGTTTTAAAAAATGGAGGGATTATTACACAATACTAATTCAGTAAAAAAAATTAAAATTATACAATACTTATTAGGACACTTATTAATCACTACTTTTCTTTATTATTGAATAACTAAATTTTATTTGCGCTTACTTTTAATAGGTGCAACTGGTCAACAATTGTTCAACAACTTGATACAACAACTTTGACACAAGTTAACACGTAATTAATCCATAAAATAAAACAAAATACCCCGTAATAGGCCACCAGACCCCTACTACAATTCGTGCCTAAAACCCATCGAAAAAACCCCAATCCTACCGGAATAACAACTCCATGCCTTTAGGATTGTTCAAAAACGGACCGATCTCCATTTGGGGAAATTCAGACAACCTCTAGTATGTTTCAGACAGTATCATATAAGTTCACATAAGTGAAATCAAGTGAATAAAACATACCCTTAAATACTTAGGGACGGACAGAGCGTATCACATTAAAATTAAAATAGGGCAAGTCGTGTCAAGACTTGTCATTATTGCTCCAATCCTTTTATTTTGAAACAAATTATATCCATTTTCTCTCTAATTGTTAGATAAATTGGTACTTTGTATTAAGCTGAGACCTATCGTGTTGTGAGAAATTATAAAATAACGTAGAAAGTTACTATAGATGGAAATGATGCAAAAAAAAAAAAAGTGATGCACTAAAAAAAAGGAAGTATGTAATTCTTTAGGTTTTTTTATCTGTCATGACCAACTATAGAATACAGTAAATTTATAAGGGGGCATGTTTGTAAAATCATGTTAAAATACGTGCGTTACCCGGTTAGTAAGGGCCTGTTCTGATTTATGAACTGAGATAACTAAACTGAACAGGATTGAATAGAGTTGTACTGAAGAAAATTAGGAACTAATGGTTTAGCGATTTACTTTATTTATTGTCTTATGAGAGATTGTTATATACACCCTAGTATACGGTACACCCAATAATATTTGTTTGTTCATTTGATCATAAAATGAGCAATAATCAACTAAATGAGCAAAAAGTACTCTTGAATGCACCGTGTACTTATAAAACAATTTCTATGGCCTTATTCGATGTTTATACGGATCTGACCCACTTATAACTGGGATTGGTCACGGGTTAAAATGGGGCTCCAACCCATTGAATTGCTGTCAATGTTCTCTTTTCTTAGCTCTCCATTGAAGCGCACTTGACAATCTCCATACTTGTATCCCCCATTGAAGCAGCTTTCTGAGGTAAGTTGTTTCCTTTTGTAATCAATCAATCTTATCAATTTCAGGTTTATCTTTGAGAGGCAATCTAATTTAATTGTTTTAGGTTCTAAAAGCTGAACTATTGGTTCTAATAACTAAGATTATGAAACATCACAACCATCGATTATGTTGCTAGAAAAGAAATTTATGACCCTAATTTGATAAATAAATCAAATATCCCTGAAATTATTTATGTGATTTTTCGAGCCTTATTTGATAATTGAATCAAATTTGGTTGCTAATGTATTGCAGAACCCTTTAATGTTAGGATTGAACTATGATTTTTTTTGTTAATTGAATCAAATTTGGTTGCTATAATGTACTGCATAACCCTTTACTTTAATGTTAGGATTGAACTATGATTTTTTTATTTATTGAATCAAATTTGGTGGCTAATGTATAGCATATCCCTTTAGTGTTTGGATTAAATCATGAATTATTTGGTAATTGAATCAAATTTGGTTGCTAATGTATCGCAGAACCCTTTAATGTTAGGATTGAACTATGAAATTAGACCTTTTCACCCTCCTGCCATGGCTCAGAGACGAACAAGGAGCTTTATACCCTCGATTACAATGGATAGGATTGGTAGAGGTGGGTATGGTTTTGTAATTTCATTGGGGAAATGTAAGAGGAAGTCCCTCTCTATTTGTTGTTCAGCTCCTAAGCTGGTACGAGATCGTTCATTAGATAGGCATGTGATTAAGCAAAATCGAATTCGATTTGTGCAGAAGCTTAGGAATTTGCTTCTTTTGAAGCCTAAACACTACATGATAGAACAATGTATACTACAAGAGGGGGGGTGAATTGTAGTGTATGTAGACTATGGTAAATTTTGTGGAATTAAATCTACTACTAAGAGAAAAGACACTGAGATAGGCAATGAATAAATTCACTATGTAAAAATAATTTACAATCACTAATACGTTGCCTAGACTCAAGTTCCGTGAGGAACTCAAGTTACCCAACTGTGATCCCTCAATCACAGTTTCTCACACTTTGTGATTCTACTCCGAATCACTTGTACAGTGTAAACAACTCTCTCAAATCTCACACTTTACAACTCTCACAACCCAAACCCAATTACACAATGATTACAAGTATTTCCTAAAGAACTTAAGAGACTAAGGATGGAAGGAACTTCTCTTTTAAACACTTTGAAACTCTATGCTCAGAATACTTAAGATTATTTTTCCACACTTTCAAAACTTAACGTTGATCTGTTTTTATAGGGAGATTATCCAAGCTTCCATCATGTTCCTACTTCCCCCTCAATCCCACGTTCACCTATACTGGGAAGTTGGGATGTAAGTGGAGGAAGTTGAGAACCATGATTTCACTAGCTTGACTCCTAAATCAACGTGCTTCCTTAATTTAAGTAAACAGTTATTTTTACTAAGTAAAAAATCAGTTAAGGATTTAAAAAGATAATTATTTATTAATTAAAAAAGATAATTGTTTATTAATTAAAAGATAACTAAATAATTAATTAATTTAAAAACTTATCTTTTAAATTAATGAATTATTTTGATTTTATTTATTTATAAAATAAATCTTTTTCAAAACTGATTTTATCTTTTCCTTAAATTAAGGGATATGAAAACTGTTTTTGAAAACCATCGTTTAAACACTTTTCTGAGCATCAGTCAAGTTCCTTCAAGAATTCCAGATTCCATCAGGAACTTTGAGTTTCTCATGAGTTCCTTCCAACACTTTTGTTTCTTAAGTTCATGCACTGAATAACTAAGTATACTAGAGTTGTGAGGACATCTTGAAAGCTTGCATTCATCATCAAGTCTTCCAAACTCTGTTGTTCCTACTCCGGAACATGTATTTGTGTACCTGAATCTTTCTGTTCAACCAAGACTCATAAACATCATTAGTCAGAGTTTGTTTTATGTAAGTCAATCATCAAAATATTAAGGTAGTCAATTCAACAATATTCCCCCTTTTTGATGATGACAAACAAAAACAAACTCGGTTAAACAAAACAAACATCCAAGCAATCAGAGTAACCAATACTTAAATAAAACAATTAAATTATTTAAAGCAATAAAATAAACTAAGGATAAAGAAGTCTGCATCATTCATGAAATTAATAAATTGTGAAATTTATACCTTTACTTAAATGATGAAGACTTGAAGGGAATCGGTTTGAGTCCAGCTTTCTGAGTTTGTTCTTCTCTTCCCCCTTTTGACATTATCAAAATGATAGAAAGAGCATGCTATATATAGTACTAAACTACGGAGGGAGTAGTAAATCTGAATTCATGAACGATTAAGCATGCGCACACAGTTCATATGCAACCAAAATGAAAACATCAAATTCAAAGACAAACTTAGCCAGTTTAATACAAACCGAAATAAAACAAAATAAAATGTTCAAAACAAGCCAAACAAAATAAAATTGAAGGACAATATCACTGTTTAATAAATCACAAGAAAGAGTGGGGTAGGTTTGTTTTGCAAAGGGCTAGGAAATGGTAGCAGCTTCATGGTAAGGTAACATCCTTGATCGCATCGAGAATGGTCTTGTAACAACTTTGCTTCACTTTAGCTTTGAGTTCCTGAGCCGAGGAGTCCATATGAGCATTTACTTTATCTACCAGAGAAAGCATCTGAGTTTGCAGCCCCTCAACTTTAGTAGCCAGGTTATCCACTTTAGAAGAAAGGTTAGTTATACTCTGTGTAAGTGTAGTGGACAAAAGCTGAAGTTCCTCCTGGATTTGCAAGGAACTTGGACCAGAGCTAAAAGCACTGAAGCCGAAACCAGAAGTACGAGGTTGTGAAGCAGGTGGAGAAGGTGTGGTTTGGTGAACAGAGGAAGGAATAGGGGGTGGTGATGGAGTGCCTTCAGAAACAAGGGAAGACGGACCCTGAGGAACTTGGGTGGAAGTTCCTTCAGACACTTTAGATGTATCATCATCCAATTCAACAATAATAACAGGCTGAGATCTCAGTGTTCTGGGTTTAGAAGAAGCAAGTCTAACGCTTCTCCTTTTTCTACCTGTTACAGGGACAGTTTGTTTAACAAAGCCTCCAATTTCCTTGAGTAGCTCTTTCACTAACTCCTCTTTGTCATCTTTTTCCTCCTTCTCACTCTCTATTTCTTTCTCTTCTTCTGTTTCCCTCTCTACTGCACTTTTTCATTCTTTTTCACTTTCTTTTTCCTCTTCTTTTTCACTCTCTGTTTCCTCTTCTTTTTCATCATTTTTCTCACTGTCTTTCTCTTTCTTTTCTTTTTCTTTCTCACTGTTTTCTTCCTCCTTTACTTCTTCCTTCTCACTGTCTTCCTCTTTTACTTCTTCCTTCTCACTGTCTTCCTCCTCATCAATGCTTTCCCTCTCATTCAGTTCCCCCTCACATTGATCTCCCTCTTCCTCAGATTCCGAGTGTACATCGGTAATAAAACAAACTTTTCAACGAACAACTTTAAGGCTTAATTTTGAGAGGGATTTTTCATGGAGTATGTTTTCTGGTTTCAAGGGGTGGGTTTCTTCATTGGTTAGAGGAACTTTGAAGGTTGGAAGTGGCGGTTGGTGTTTTGGGGTTTTTTGAGGTGAGTGGGTGCGTGTGGTAAGTGAGGTGAAAAGATAGGTGACGGTTGAGAGTTTAGTGGGATAGAGAAAAGGTTGTGATTTATTTTGACAATGATAAAAATAAAAAAATAAGATAAAATCTAATTGAGAAAAAAAAATCTTTTTGTTGTTTTTTAAATTTATAAGATAACAAAAATAATAAAAAGATAAAAATAAAAATTGAAAAATAAAGAAAAATAAAAATTACGAAAGAAAAAAAATTTCCAGTAAGTTACTTCAAAGTAAAATACTGGTTAACATGTACAGAGCTTTACAAAAAGGAACTTGGAAAATAATATGGCTTAATTTGTCTTCTTCATTGACATAATCACATGATCACACACTCATTAGAATTACATGCTTGTTCATTGCAAGATTCGAGATTATGTTTTTCACACCAAGGTTATATATCGCAATGCTCAGTCGTTTCACTAAGACATACCTTGGGGTTCCAAGAAGAACTGCTCAATTCAGCTTTATCATTCCGAGTTCCAATCGCATCTTTTCGAATTTTTCTCTACTCAAAGGCTTTGTTAGAATGTCAGCAATTTGATATTCAGTTTGTACAAATTCTAATTTAATAGAGCCTTTTTCCACATTGTCTTTTAGAAAGTGATGCCTAACATGAATATGCTTTACACGTGAATGATGTACTGGATCTTTTGAGATGCAAATAGCACTAGTATTATCACAGTATATAGGAACACATTCTAAAATTATGCCAAAATCACGCAACTGTTGCTTTATCCATATTAATTGGGAGCAACATGCAGCAGCAGCTACATATTCTGCTTCAGCAGTGGATAGAGCAACAGTGTTTTGTTTCTTGGAACTCCAAGAAACTGGACAAGAGCCTAAGAATTGAACCATACCTGACGTGCTCTTGCGATTTACTAAGTCTCCGGCATAATCTGCATCAGCAAATCCTTTGAGATCGAATGTATCACTTAGTGGGTAGAATAAACTCAAGTCTGCCGTTCCTTTAAGATATCTCAATATTCTTTTTACGGCAGTTAGATGCGACTCTTTTGGATTTGATTGGAACCTAGCACAAAGACCAACACTAAAAGAAATGTCAGGTCTACTTGCAGTTAAATATAATAAGGAACCAATCATACCTCTGTACATTGTCTGGTCCACACAAGTTCCTGAGGGATCTTCGTCTAATCTAGAGTTAGTTCCCATAGGAGTGTGGTTAGTCTTTGCGTTGTCAAGGTTATACTTTTTCAGGAGTTCCTTGACATATTTTTGCTGATGTATAAATATTCCTGATTCTGTTTGTTTGATCTGCAGTCCTAAAAAGAAATTGAGTTCCCCCATCATGCTCATTTGGAACTCACTACACATCAAGTCAGCAAAGTACTTGCACAAAGATTCGTTAGTTGCACCAAATATAATATCATCAACATAGATCTGTACAACTAAAAGATGAGTTCCTTTAGATTTTAAAAACAAAGTTTTATCAATTTTTCCTCGTTTAAAATCATTTTCCAAAAGGAACTTAGACAATCTTTCATACCATGCTCTTGGAGCTTGTTTTAGTCCGTAGAGAGCCTTATCAAGTTTAAAAACATGGTTTGGAAAATTTGGATTCTCGAATCCAGGGGGTTGATCGACGTAAACTGTTTCTTTTAATAAACCATTCAAAAACGCACACTTTACGTCCATCTGATACAGTTTAAAACCCATAAAAGCAGCAAAAGATATTAAAATTCTAATAGCCTCAAGTCTAGCAACAGGAGCAAATGTTTCCTCAAAATCAATACCCTCCTGTTGTTTATATCCCTTTACAACCAACCTAGCCTTATTTCGTACAATTGTACCATATTCATCAAGTTTGTTTCGAAAGACCCATTTTAAGCCTATGACCTTTTTATCTAGTGGCTTAGGTTCAAGATGCCATACCTTATTTCTTTCGAATTCATTGAGTTCCTCTTGCATGGCTATAATCCAGTCAGGGTCTTCTAAGGCTTCTTTGTGGTTGCGAGGTTCCAAAGTAGATAGAAAAGCATTGAAGGCACAGAAGTTCCTCATTTGCGATCTAGTCTGAGTTCCTTTGCATAAGTCACTGATAATTTTGTCCAGTGGGTGTGACTTTTGGTGCTTCCAAGGTTTGGGCTGGAAGGTTTGGATAGGAACTCGACTATTCTGATTTCCTGAGCCTGTTGCTTCTTCTTCAGTGATTTCCTCTTGTGTTATTGGTTCCTCGGCAGGTTCTTCATTCTGAGGCTGTTCTCTCGAAGGAACTTCAGTCTGTATGTCGAATTCCTTCTCTGGATTTTCATGATTTTCATTTAATCGAGTTGGCTGCTTATTTGGAATTACTGCATCTTCTTCTTGTTCTTGAGGACGTACTAGACCAATTTCAAAGTCATAGTCCTCATGTTCCTGTGTACATGGAAGTGGATTAGTTTCATCAAATATAACATGCACACTTTCCTCAACACACATAGTGCGTTTATTGTAAACTCTATACGCTTTACTGTTAGTAGCATATCCAAGAAATACGGCTTCATCACTTCTTTCATCGAATTTCCCTATGTTCCTTTTACCATTATTATGCACAAAACATTTACAACCAAATGCTCTCAGATGAGATATATTCGGTTTTCTGCCTTTCATAAGTTCATAGGGTGTCTTATTTAATATAGGCCTTAGCATGACACGATTTATAATATAACAGGCTGTATTCACGGCTTCTGCCCAGAAGTTCCTTGGAAGATTGCTGGCTATTAACATGGTTCGAGCCATGTCTTCTAAGGTTCTGTTCTTCCTTTCCACAACTCCATTTTGCTGTGGAGTTCTTGGAGCTGAGAAATTATGACTTAAGCCTTGTTCCCTGCATAAATCATCAAATTTAAAATTCTCAAATTCAGTGCCATGATCAGATCTAAGGTGTATCAGTTGATGTCCGGTGGACTTTTGAATTCTCCTGAAAAATGTGACAAACTCATCAAAAGTCTCATCTTTGCTAGACATAAAAATTACCCATGTGAATCTAGAATAATCATCAACAATTACTAAGACATACTTCTTTCCACTTCTACTTTGAATCCTCATAGGACCACACAAATCCATATGAATTAACTCTAAAGGTTTCGTGGAACTCACCATTTTCTTGGATTTAAAGGATGATCTGACCTGTTTTCCTTTCACACAAGCATCACAAATTTTGTCACATAGGAACTTGATTGAAGGAAGTCCCTCTACCAAGTTCCTTGTTCTTAATTTATCAATCAAAGAGAAACTTGCATGACCAAAACGTTTATGCCACAGTAAAGGATCATCCTCAATGACACTGAGGCAAGTTAAGTTGTTCCTCGGAACTGTATTGAGATCCACTGTATAAGTGTTCCCTTTCCGAGTTCCTTCCAGCAAAACTTTCCCAGTGTCATTCTGAATGATGCTACATTTTTCAGAATCAAAACTTACTGAGTTTCCTTTATCACAAAATTGTGATATGCTTAATAAGCTGTGTTTGAGGCCCTCGACTAAAAAAACGTTATCAATAGCTTGGGAACTTGACCTTCCAACTTTTCCTACGGCAACAATGCTGCCTTTCTTATTATCACCAAAGGTCACAGTTCCTCCTGTATAGGCCGTCAGTGAGAGAAATCTTGATTCATCTCCTGTCATGTGCTTGGAAAAACCACTATCGAGGTACCATTGGTTGTTCCCCCTCACTACGACCTGCAAAAGAAACTAAGGGTTAGATTCAGGAACCCCATCTTTCATGGGTTCCTTCGTTGATACAGCAGACTCATTTTTCTTTTGCCATACATAAACTATATTTTTAGTGGACTTAAGTTCCTTTCTTTTGCATTCAGTATCTTTGTGTCCTGACTTGCCACAGAAGGAACACACAGTCTCACTAGGAAGTTCCACATAGTTTTTCTTTTTACTACTACTCTTCTTTTTGTGGTTGAAACCCAAACCTTCTGTCCTTCCGGTTTGAGCTTCAAGTATCCACTTTGGAACTCCCATGTGGATTACACTCTCATTGTTTCTTGCTCTTTCTAGATCCTTTTCAAGGAACTCATTTTTGTCTTTAGTAACCTGCAATTCTTTTTTCAAATTTTCAAGATCATCATTAAAGGTTACTAAAGGCAATTGAAGAGCATTATTAGAATCAATGTTAGTGCATAGCAATTTATACTGAGTCAATTCAACATTTAACATGATATTTTCATTTTTGACTCTTTCCAGTGTTTCTTTAAGCATAGTATTTCTATCTAGCAAATCAAAGAATCTTCCCTGAACATCTGTTCTTGAACTATTCAAATATTTCATATGATCCTTATAGATTTCTAGAGCTTTTTCATTTTGTCCAAGTTTAAGACATATTTCTTTATATTCATCCAATGTTTCTATGAGCAAAGAAATTAATTTGTCTTTTGACAGGGATTTCAGAAATTTAGGTTCGAGATTTACCTCCTTTGACTTTTCACTGTGTTTAGCCATCAAACACAGGTTTGCAGTTTCTTCTTCCGTGGATTCTTCTTCATCCTCATAACTTGTGTCTCCCCACGCAGCTATCATGGCTTTCCTGTAATCAGATTTTGAAAAGTTAAGAGTATTAGATTTTCCGTGTTCCTTCATTTTGCCTTTTCCTTTTTCTGATTCCCAGAGAGGGCATTCCTTGATGAAGTGATCTGTGTTCCCACATTTGTGGCAACCTCCTGTTTCCTTGGAGTATTGGTTCTTCTTGAAGTTCCTTTTCTTTTGGTCACCAAACCTTTTGTTGCGGTACAGCTTTTTTAACTTCCTGACTAGCATGGCAGCTTCTTCCTCTCCAGATTCGGAATCCTCATCACTTGGTTGGGCAACTTTTAAAGCGATTCCTCGGCTTTTTGAGCTTTCTTGACTTTTGTTTGATAGGTGAAGCTCATGAGTTATCAAGGAACCTGCAAGTTGTTCAAGGTTAAAGGTTGTAAAGTCCTTTGATTCCTGCAAAGCAGCCACTTTGGCTCTCCACCGTTCATCTTCAGGAAGGCTTCTTAGAATTTTGCGTACCTGTTCATCCATAGGAACAACTCTACCAAGAGAAACTAATTCATTAGTAATATTTTTAAAACGAGTAAACATTTCTTGAATAGTTTCTTTTGAACCCATTTCAAAACGTTCATATTTAGAAAGCAGTATATCAATTTTAGAACGTTTGACTTCATGAGTTCCTTCGTGGGTTATTTCTAGTAAATCCCATATTTCTTTTGCTGTTTTACATCCCATAACACGAGTGTGTTCATCTGGCCCTAAACCCCAAACTAGGAGTTTTTTAGCAGTAGCATTAATCTCTTTCTTCTCAAAGTCATTTCTATCATATTCAGAGATAGGTTTAGGAATTACCTCATTTTCTGCATTGGTCTTGGTTACCTCGTAATCTCCTACTTCGATAGCTCGCCAGACTTGATAATTCTCGGACTGTATGAACATCTCCATCCTTGTCTTCCAATAGGCATAGTACTTCCCATTGAAGAGTGGTGGTCTTTGTGTAGAGTAACCTTCAGCTAGTCTCTCGTCCTTTGACATTGTTCCTCCAGGAACTTGACTCGACAGGGCTTCCTGCTTTTCCGAGTTCCTTGCTCTGATACCAATTGATAGAACAATGTATACTACAAGAGGGGGGGTGAATTGTAGTGTATGTAGACTATGGTAAATTTTGTGGAATTAAATCTACTACTAAGAGAAAAGACACTGAGATAGGCAATGAATAAATTCACTATGTAAAAATAATTTACAATCACTAATACGTTGCCTAGACTCAAGTTCCGTGAGGAACTCAAGTTACCCAACTGTGATCCCTCAATCACAGTTTCTCACACTTTGTGATTCTACTCCGAATCACTTGTACAGTGTAAACAACTCTCTCAAATCTCACACTTTACAACTCTCACAACCCAAACCCAATTACACAATGATTACAAGTATTTCCTAAAGAACTTAAGAGACTAAGGATGGAAGGAACTTCTCTTTTAAACACTTTGAAACTCTATGCTCAGAATACTTAAGATTATTTTTCCACACTTTCAAAACTTAACGTTGATCTGTTTTTATAGGGAGATTATCCAAGCTTCCATCATGTTCCTACTTCCCCCTCAATCCCACGTTCACCTATACTGGGAAGTTGGGATGTAAGTGGAGGAAGTTGAGAACCATGATTTCACTAGCTTGACTCCTAAATCAACGTGCTTCCTTAATTTAAGTAAACAGTTATTTTTACTAAGTAAAAAATCAGTTAAGGATTTAAAAAGATAATTATTTATTAATTAAAAAAGATAATTGTTTATTAATTAAAAGATAACTAAATAATTAATTAATTTAAAAACTTATCTTTTAAATTAATGAATTATTTTGATTTTATTTATTTATAAAATAAATCTTTTTCAAAACTGATTTTATCTTTTCCTTAAATTAAGGGATATGAAAACTGTTTTTGAAAACCATCGTTTAAACACTTTTCTGAGCATCAGTCAAGTTCCTTCAAGAATTCCAGATTCCATCAGGAACTTTGAGTTTCTCATGAGTTCCTTCCAACACTTTTGTTTCTTAAGTTCATGCACTGAATAACTAAGTATACTAGAGTTGTGAGGACATCTTGAAAGCTTGCATTCATCATCAAGTCTTCCAAACTCTGTTGTTCCTACTCCGGAACATGTATTTGTGTACCTGAATCTTTCTGTTCAACCAAGACTCATAAACATCATTAGTCAGAGTTTGTTTTATGTAAGTCAATCATCAAAATATTAAGGTAGTCAATTCAACACTACATGTCTATCCGCGTTCTCTCCAAATGCCGTTCCTACTTATCTCTATCAAAGCCTCGGTCTATTCTCTCTATGATCGAACGTTATCCTACCCTCTTTGAGCTTTTCTATGTGCCATATCCGCCTACTCCCCTTAATGCAACGAAAACAAACTCCCAACTGTGTGTGCGTTTAACCCCAGCTGCTGAATCGCTTTCTTTGCGAGAAGCCCATCTTAAGTCTACTGCTTCTGTTTTGATGGCCAACAAGCTTCAAAAGCTTCTCATGCTCTCTCCTCATAGGAGACTTGTTTTGTCAAAGCTTGCACATATGGGGCCTGATCTTGGTCTGCCACCCAATTTTAGGTCCCGTCTTTGCAATGAGAATCCTGGAAAATTCAAGATTGTTACTACATCCTATGGTAATGCTCTTGAACTTGTGTCTTGGGACCCAAATTTAGCGGAACCGTTGCCAAAGTTTAGAAATCACTCACCTGAGCTAATTGTGGATAGGCCTTTGAAATTTAAGCTAGTAAAATTAAGAAAAGGCTTAACTGTGAAGAGACGCCATCATGATTTTTTGATTAGATTCGGAGAATTGCCTGATATATGTCCCTATAAGACTTCATTTGAAGAATTTCATAAAAGTTCTTTAGAAGCAGAAAAGAGGGCTTGCAATGTAGTGAGGGAAATTTTGGGGATGACAGTTGAAAAGAGGACGTTGATAGACCATTTGACACATTTCAGAAAGGATTTTGGGCTACCCAACAAGTTAAGGGCTATGTTGGTTCGGCATCCAGAACTGTTTTATGTAAGTTTGAAGGGCCAGAGGGACACCGTGTTCTTGGTTGAGGCATATGATGATAATGGTGAACTCATCCAAAAGGATGAAGGTCTCCTTATCAAAAATCATTTGTTTGAGCTGGTCAGGCATGGCAAGAGAATAAGGCGAGAAATGAAATTGGCCTTAGCTAATGATGACACTCTCATTAAAGATCATCCTGTTAAAGTTGTTCATCAGGAGCTGGAACCTTTTGATGATGTTACTGAAGATGATGGATTTGAGGATCTATTTGACGGGAATGATTCAGAATTTGAAATTTACGAGGAAGACAGTGATGAAGAGTATGATCAACCGGTGGATGTCAATGCAGAGCAGCAATTCTGGAGGCCTGAGGGTCATAGGGAAGACAGTGATACTTCTGAACGCTGGTAGTATTGAATATTGACACTGTAAAAAGTTTATATTTAGGTTCTCTCTGGAAAGAAATGGAGTGAAAATATGAAGTAATGTAAGTTTTCCTGTCACCATCATTTTCTGTATTCATGTAATTTTCTGTATATAGTGTTTTTATTACTTATTCTGGTCTGGTGATTCGGGTTAATATTTATTTTCCTTTTGTTTTTCTTGCTTTTCCCTTTTTCTAATTTGGGAATGGGGAAAGTTGCAAATGTTGTATTTGGCACAAATTGTACGCGATATATGCTTGCAACCCAGTATTCGAGTTTGGATTTTACTGAGGTGGCTCATTCTTGTTGTGTTTCTCTAGTTATTACATTTTTCTATCAGCCTAAGGTAAAAACATGTTGCTTGTATGCAATCTCTTCGGGCACTTTACTTTTTATCATGCAAAGGGCTGAAGAATGAACTCCAAAAGTGCTCATCTTATAAAGTAATTGGCAGTTTCTGCAAGTATTTTATTCCAGACTTACTCTTATTGGTACGCCTTTTCTTCTTTTCATTTACGGAACATAAAACCTTAATTTATGTTATCTTGCATGGACATGTGCTTCGAATAATTTACATCTCTTGTTTCCAGCTATAACACTTTCTTTATGCTGTAACTCAAAATTTCAGAAGTCCTGGATCCTAAACTCTGTACTATAGGGCTTTACTTAGCATATTGTTTTATATTATGGCCTTTTCCATGAACTATTAAGCATCAATGTTTGAGTACCGTAATATTTTCTTAGGTGATGACATTGGGACAATAACACATTGATATTGTGATGCACATAACTGTATCAGGAAACTTATAAGCAATACTGTAAACAATATTCTGAACTTCTAAACAATATCTGCTGTAGATATTGTACAAACAGGTCTATTTTTGGAGCATTATGGATGGTCCCTTCTATCTTTGGAGGGTTCCATAGTTTTTGCTCCAACATCAACTGTGGCTTCTGATGACCGCGCACTATTAGAACTACTGTGTGGACAGATACGGGTCAAATATTTACCTCTTAGGTCATTCAAGACTCTAACCAGATTCTTTTTAACCCTCCCTTTTTCTGATAACCTGCCTCTTGCATTTACTTCATCTTGCTGGTTCTGAACTGCTTATTAGTGCAATATTACAGAGGTATTCAGTATTTATGTAAGCTTGATGCTTCCTAGTCTTCATTAGGCAAAGCTCTTGGACATTAAATAGTCTTTTGTCTCTGTTTTCAATTTTCCTTTCTTTAATGTATTTCATTCAATAACTTAAGGTACGTTCTAAAATGCTACACCATTATATGGTGACATGGGAAGCTCTACTCTTAAGATATTTTGTTTGATCTTAAATACCATAGCAATCTGTTGGGCATCCGACTTGTGTTTGGCAATTTCTCTTGTTCATGCTTCCTTAAATAGCATCATAAATTGTTGGTTTCAGTCAAGTTATTCATCCACCCCTCCACCTCCTTACATGCTGTCATTTCCTTTTTCTTTACTTCATCCCAGGTCTACTTTTTTTGTTAGGGATGATGCAGTGTTGTTTAACCATTTTACTTTGAAAAAAAAAAATTTGCGTTTCAGTTCTGTCTTGCATGCTTGCTAGTGAGTGTAAATGCTAATTTTGGCCTCTTAAGGGCATCACTAACAGTGCTTGCAGTTTGCAAGTCCCTTGCTGGTTGCTTCATTGCTCAAGTGCACACTACATCAGGTAAATTATAAGGGAAAGTATGCAAAGTATCTATGATCCCTTTAGGCTGGAGTTTGTGGCAGTATAATCGTGATGCATCAAAGATAGGTCCGTTTATGTCTACTTGTGTCAAGGTACCTTAATTGCAAGTCATTATTTTTGAAGCTGCTTCTGAAGTTCTGATTATATTTTGTTGCAGCAACAAGCCAGCAATTGCAGGATTTACACTATTTTGCAGCAAGGAGCATTTCAAGATCCGAGAAGTTCTTTATAAGCAATTTACAAATGGCTTGACCTTTGTAATTCTGCATCAGTTACATCGTACATTCTCTAGAACTACACTGCAATTTACAAATGACTTGCAGTACAACTCTTAAGATTTTCGGTTGATCTGCCATGGCAATTTGTCTTGTGTTAGCTGTTTCTCATGTCCATGCTGTCTTAAATTATTGTATTATGAATTGCTGGTTTCTGTCAAGTTTCCGTTGTCTCCCCGTCTTACCCTTATCCCCTGCCTCTCTTCTGTGGTGCATTATTAATATCTAAGAATTCGAAGAAGATCTCGTCCTGTGGTAGTTGGGGTGCAATTTTTCCATTGTTGTGTATGATTAGACTATCTTGTACACAATTATTCTGATAGAGTTATTGTAATATATTGGCGGGAGAAGCACCAAGTTCTCTTCTTTTTGTTCTCCTCTTGTAAAAGGAGACTAGTTATGATAGGAGGAGTACTTTTAGTTTGGTGAACAAGTCTCGTGATTGCTAAGTCTCAAAAGTTTACAAGGCTGATTTACATCATATTTGTCTTAAGTTGTGTATAAATTTTAACACGCTTTGGCATACATCTTCTACATTATGTTGTTTATGAGACATTGTTGCTAGTTTTGTGTGGAAATAAATGTTTCTTGGTTGATTAATCAGGCTCTAAAAGGAAGGATGAGAGAGAAGGTATAACTGGCGACCAAGTTTGGGTTAATATAAGTTGATGGTAAGATAGAGGTGCGAGGTGATCCTGCCCATGTGAGGGCTGCTTGTGAGGCTAGCTTGAAGAGAATTGATGTTGATTGCATAGACTTGTTTTATCAGCATTGTGTTGATACCCGTGTTCCGATTGAATCACGGTTAGTGTGTTGAATCTCTCTTATTCATAGCCTACCCCTATATGTTGATTCCAAGCTCAATTGTTCTTAGTGAGCATTATACTTAAATATTTATGCTTGTTTTCCGTTTACTGTTTTGCAAGAACTGAAAAAGGACAATACAAATGTTTATTGGGATCTTCCACGATGAATCTTAGTGGTTCTTGCTTTTGGTTTCATGTTTCAATTGAACACCAAAACATTCTGCTCTCTGACGTTTAATGTAAATCATACATATTTGTTAATACCGTGCTGCCCTTGCATGCTGCTGCTGCTCCTATCCATGATTCTTCTGTCCATCATCCAGATAGGCAAACTAAAAAAAACTAGTTGAAGAGGGAAAAATAAAGTACATTGGTCTATCAGAAGCATGTGTTGCAACAATCAGGAGAGCTCATGCTGTTCACCCCATAACAGCGGTGCAGATGGAGTGGTCTTTGTGGACACGAGATTAGGAGGAAGAAATTGTGCCTACCTGCAGGTGAGTCCACTATTTCCATTTTCTTTTAAAATAGTTACCTTGCAAGTTTTTTCTGCACAAAGTCCATCTTCCTTCGCCTATGGTTGGAAGTTTGGGGACCGTAATGGGGTAGTTTTAATGGTTGTAAGTTTTATTTACTGATCTAAGTATATGAGCATGCTGTTGTTGATGTTGAACAGAGAACTTGGCATCGAAATAGTAGCATATAGCCCTTTAGGTCGTGGATTCTTTTCGTTGGGACCCAAGGTGGTCGAAATTTTCTGTGAAGGTGACTACCGAAAGGTGTGTTCAAAGCATCTTATTACTGTGTAAACTTGCTATATTTTACTTAGTTGTCTTTTGGCTCAAAATTTACTAAAAATAGCCTCTCTTGAAAATATAGGATTAGGCTTTAAGAGTCTCTTCATTATTGCTCAATTTAGACTGTAGGGATTCGAGTATCTTTCTAAGGCAGTAGTCTTGTTAGCGGTTTTATTGGGCATAATGACTAATATCAAGCAAAGGTGTGTTACAGTATGATATCAAGCAAAGGTGTTTGTACAACAGTTCGAAAAACCTTATATAATCCACAGTAATCTCTTAAGCACAATTTGAAGATTATTGTACTTTTTGTAGGCTATTGTACTTTCAATGTTTGAGCTTGAAAAGAAAAATCATGGAACTATATTGGAACAGAGGGAGTATAATTTTTGTTAATTTTTATTTTTTTGATTTCAGTTATTATTAGTAGCAGGTTAAAATATATTTTGGCTACTAATATAAAGGGAGAAAAAAGAGGGTCAATTGTGAGAATTTTTTTTTAGGCTATGTTTGGTAACATTGGTTCATCTAATTTTGTCTTAAATTATTTATTATCTTATCTAAACTTATTTTAATTTATATGAACTTATTTTATTATTTGATTTTTTTTTTCCTAAAAAAAAGATTAAATAATACAAAACAAGTAGACCCTTAATAGACTTTGTATTTCGTACTTAATTTTGCATGTTTTTCTTCTCTTCTCACTCATTTCTTTTGATTTTTTGGTTAATAATCCTGCTGATTCAAACTCTTGTAGAACATACCAAGGCTCTTGCCTGAAAACCTTTAGCTTAACAAACATGTTTTGAACGGGTTAGTGAAATGGCTGCGAGGAAAGGGTGCACTGCATCGCAGCTCGCTCTTGCCTGGGTTCATCATCAAGGGGACGATGTCTGTCCTATTCCGGGAACAAAGCAAGATCAATAATCTGAACCAAAGTATTGAGGCCTTGTACACTTGATGAAATGGCTGAACTCGAGTCGTATTCTTCTGCTGATAATGTGAAGGGTGATAAAACCTGGACCAAAACCTTTTCTTGGATGGATCATGGATTCAGATACCCCTCCTTTATCTTCATATCATAGAACAATCTATTGCAGAAATATGTTGTATTCTTGATTCATAGGTGATAGGTACAAAAGTTAAAATAATTTGTTGTTTGTTTTTTAAATTTCTTACCCATCACTTTATTGTTTTGGGGACAACTTTATTGTTCGATTGCAAACTTCAGCATTTTCGAATGAGCTTTAACTCTATAATCTAAGTCACTTGGTGTTTTCTCCTTTTCTAAAAACTAGGTTGGGCTTCTAAACAAGGTTATTATTCGAGAACTTGTTTGCCCCTAGGATTGTTTCTCAAGCTAAGAAATCTTCAAAAGCTTGCCAAATACGATAAGATTAGTAAAATTGGGATTATTAAAATGTATTTTTTTCTTAAATTAAATAGAATTTACGTAATTTATATTCAAGTACTAATATCTCTTTTCTTGTATACATTTACGTTTGATTCAACTCTATTATTTTTCTTAAATAATTCTTTATACGGAGTACCTTAAGTTCTCATAAGTCATTCTCTCACTATTATACTTAACTAAGTACTCCGCAATGGAGATTGGAGACAACGGTTTCTTTACAATATATATAATTGCCATAGCACCTGTACACTCAAGTTATATCATCGATTTAGTAAAACTGGATATGACAACATAGCCAGATTACTTGTCATGTAGTTTTTCATTAAATTGAAATTTTTGTACTTTGATATTTAATTTATGGAAAACGAATGAATTGAGGTAATTAAGCACAAAAAAATATGATTCTTGTAGAGTTATGGAGGTTGTACAAAAGAAGGGAAAAAGAACTTCAAAAAAAAAGGATGGAGTTGAATAAAAACATACTTCCTCTGTTTTTTTTAACTTGACCCACTTTGACTTTTACACTATTCACCACCCCTCCTTTGACCGTGTTTTGTGAATAATATGGAAGGAAAAACATATTCATGTTGGATCATTTTGAATTCGTCTCAATAAGTAATATCATAATATATAACTTTTATATTTTTTTGCCGTTAAATTTTTGCATTGGCAAGCGTGATAAAAGAAACAGGTCAAGTAAAAAAGAACAGAGGAAGTAGTATACAAGAAAAGAAAAAGAGATAAAAACTAGAATATAAATTATGATCTCTATTATAAAAAATCAAGAAAAGGGATAGTTAAAATGATATGAACCAATAATGGTGGGTGGTACATAGAATGAGACACAATACGAAGTATTTTCTAACAAAAATAAGTATTGACTAATGATCGAAGATGAGTATTTCTATTAAGTAAGGAAAATTTGCAAATTGCAGCTATTTAAAGTTCATATTTTGCAAATTGCAGCCATTTAAAATTTTTTTTTTTTGCAAATTGCAGCCCAAAAGTTCGTATAAATTGCAGCCCAATTCAATTTTTACATCGATTTACATGTCGAAAAATCTTCGGTTAAGGTTTTAGGGGCCATTTTAGTCCTTAAGAGTCCAAATTGAGCTCGAAATTAGCAAATAAAATAACATAAGTGCCTCGTTTTGCGTAACAAAAATATATCGATTTGTGGGAAACTGTAAAAATGAGACACTTACATTATTTTTTTTTGCTAATTCCGAGCTCAATTCGGTCCCCTAAGAACTAAAATGGCCCCTAAAACCTTAAACGAAGATTTTTTGACATATTAACCGATGAAAAAGTCGAATTGGGCTTCAATTTACAATTTATACGAATTTTTGGGCTGTAATTTGCAAAAAAAAATAAAATTAAATGGCTGTAATTTGCAAAATACAAACTTTAAATGACTGCAATTTTTCATATAATTAGATGAGTTATGAAGATTTTTTGGTGAAAAAGGAAGAATGGCTAAATGATTATTTCAATGACATTCATCATAAATCTGTTCAAATAGTAGTAAGTGGCATGAAGAATGGTTACTTGGATCAGAATTTTGGCACTGACTCAATTATTTCCAACAACATGAGCTGTTAGATTCGCGGCTGGTGAGTTTAAAGCGGTTATACTCTCAAACTAAAGTATGAATTCAGGAAATTGGCATACTTAATGTTATCAGACACTAAATACCATTTATCACTTGTAGTAGTTTCTAATCGTGGATGCAGTTCATCCATGACTTTATTTTTGTCGTCCAACATATTTTTACCAAGCTCTTTTAAACTTAATATATGCAATTTTGTATTGGTGGTGTGTCAGGATCATCGGGAGGCGGGTTGTTGGATAAAAATGGAAGGGTTTTTACAGTTTTGATTGGGGACATACTAAAAACATTGGGACTCCATTTATTTTTGGTATTAGCATTAATCGATATTTTGAATGTTTGTCCGACATTTGTGATAGAGAGGCGATTCCTCAATGAAATTCTTTGATTGAGAGAATAAACGAGATTGGTAAAAAAATTGATGGACGGCAAAAATAAGGTTATATTCTTATAAAGGATGTGCGTGCACGATTAGGAACTGTTACAAGTGATAAATGATTTTCAGTGTTTGACCTAACAAAATTGTTTCGTATTTACCAATTCATTCTCTAAATGTAGATAAATCGGAGAAATCATATACATCCCTTCAAAAAAAAATGTTAAAGTTGCTTCCTAATTTCACGTAATTTGTTATTACATAAATAATTTTAATATTATTGGTTTATTTAATTTTCTTATCTTATTAGTTAACTAGTTTTAGTATCGTGTAATGCATGCATTTATAATATACGATTTATTAATAATAACAATTAATTGAAACTAAATGGCTTATGTAACATTTTTTTTTAGAAAAAAAATTGAATTTATTAATGTCTATCCTTTAAAAGAATTTATTAAAAGAATTTTAATTTTTTCAATAGATATTTTTTTTTTTAAAAAAAAAAGTAAAGTATTTTGGAGAGAAAATTTTTCACAAAATCATGCCAAGTGTCCATCCGGTGATTAATTTAGTATTTAGTATATATTTTATTTAAAATATAATATCGATGAATTACACCAGCTTAAATTTAATACATACATTATATAAATAAAAATATTAGAATTACCGTATTAATCGATTGTTATCATTATATATACCGATGAATTAAATAACCTTAAATTTTATTTAATTTTCTTATCTTATTAACTAATTTAATATATACAATCTTAAATTTAATGTATACGTAACAACATGGTTATCAATGCAAAATATTATTTATTTTTTTTCCGGTGTTTGTGTTAGTTTCTTTAATGTGCATTCAATTAAGGCTTGAAACTCAAATATTAAGTAAAATTTCAAATTAATAAGTAACATTTTAAAGTAAAACTTTTAAAAAATAGGTAACATTTGATGAAAAGACTAAGAGGTGTTACCTTATTTATGTAACATATCTATTACCTCCGTTACATATTATCTGCAATGATTAGACATTTTTTCTCTCTATTTTATATCAAATCGTTGCAAATAATATGTAACGGAGGTAGTATATTTATCACTAATAACTAACCTATAAAAGCTAAAACATGCAAATAAGGATTATTGCAAATTAAGAAACTCCTTACCCACTATGTTGAGACAAATTTACCCCTCAGAATGTCAATAACATTTCTGGCTTTTTTTTTTAATATAAATATTCTTATATAATAAAAGAGAAAATCAGTTTATCTCCTTGCTTTAAAATATAATAATAATATACTTAAGATATTTATTAAATACTTGTAAAATATACTTATATCAAATACTTGTATAAATACCACTATTCATATTTATTAAAATACTTATTTTTATTGTAAAATACTCTAAAAATACGGGGTATTACAAATCATGCATAATAGTTATTGATTGATGATCTATTACCGAATTTCACTTAGGCTTTAACCTAACAGGTGCAACCGGTCAACAACTTGATACAATAGGTTACTGGCACATGTTAACACGTAATTGGACCATAAAATAAAATAAGATAACTACCGTTCGTGGCCAAACCCATCGAGAAAAACCCCAGCTCCACAGAAAAACAACCCCCCTTTCTTAGGGGTGTTCAACAACAAGTCCGATCTTGGAATCGAGCTAAACAATTAATTTTTCTAGTATTATGTTTGGTTCGATCGAAAACTCTTTAAAATCTAGCCTTTGACCAGAATTTTTTTTTTGGTTATTGTATGCCTAAGCCCTTAACAAAATGATAAGGATAAGTCCAATACAAGATGGTTTAGGTTTTAGATTAGATTTTTTTTGTGCGGTCCAAGCTAAATTGGTACGGTCTCCAATGCTTAAAATACAAATTTTTGATTTCGTACTGTAAGAATTATGTCTTTTAAGTTGCTTAATTGTTACTCCCCCGTCCCCGATTGATAGTCATTTTTGCTAAAAAAATCACGGGAATTAAGGAGAAATAAAGAAAGTACATTGAAAAAGTTAATTTACATTGAGTATCTAAGAAAGTAAGAAAATAGAGAGAGAAAGTAATTATAGTACATGGGAAAGTAAAATTTACATAGGAAAGTTAAATTTGCACAAATATTTTTGCAAATGTTAGAGAATTTTGGTAAAAAAAATATTATTAATGGTACTTGAAAAAAGCAAATGTGACTAACATTTTGAGTCACCAAAAATGACAAAAGTGACTTATATAGTTATATGCTTGCAACCCAATATTCGAGTTTGGATTTTACTGAGGTGGCTCATTCTTCTTGTGTTTCTCTAGTTATTATATTTTTCTATCAGCCTAAGGTAAACACATGTTTCTTGTATACGATCTCTTTAGGCACTTTCCTTTTTATCATCCCATGTCTACTTTTTTTGTTAGGGATGATGTAGTGTTGTTTAACCATTTTACTTTGAATTTTTTTTGCATTTCAGTTCAGTCTTGCATGCTTGCTAGCGAGTGTAAATGCTAATTATGGCCTCTTAAGGGCATCACTAACAGTGCTTGCAGTTTGCAAGTCCCTTGTTGGTTGCTTCATTGCTCAAGTGCACACTACATCAGGTAAATTATAAGTCAAAGTATGTAAATAAAGTATCTATGATTCCTTAAGGCTGGAGTTTGTGGCACTATAACCATGATGCATCAAAGATAGGTCTGTCTATGTCTAGTCGTCTACTTGTCTCAAGGTACCTTAATTGCAAGTCATTATCTTTGAAGTTGCTTTTGATGATATATTGTCGCAACAAGCCAACAATTGCACGATTTGCACTATTTTGCAACAAGGAGCATTTCAAGATCCGAGGAGTTCTCTTGTGTTAAGTTCCGTTTCAAATGGGTTATATGTTTGCTAGCTATTATGCCCTTGCCATCCGTGATTCCAAGATATTTTCACACAAACACTTGTACCTAGCACTGTCAAAAACCGAACCGAACTGGTGAAACCGAACCGTTTCAACCGATCCGAATGAGAACCGAACCGATTAAAAACCGATTTTATGAAACCGAAAACCGACCCGAACCGCATGTTAGTAAAACCGAAACCGAACCGATCCGAGTAAACGTTAAACCGTTTAAGAACCGAACCAAATCTTAACCGAACCGTTTCTAACCCGAAACCGTTTAAACTGGCATAAAAACCATTTACACCGAACCGTTAACAAACTGCAACCCGTTTACACCGAACCGTTTATAAACCGAACTGATTATAAACCAAACCGCTTATAAACCGAACCGTTTATGAACCGAATCACTTATAATTCGAACCGCTTGCAAACCACTTCATACTAGGGGTATTTTGAACGACTCGATAAAAATCCGATTTTTTTAAATCAAAAACAGATCCGAACCGTAATTTAGTAAACCTAAAATAAAACTGATCCAAATAATGTTAAATCGTAGAAAAACCAAACTCGTTAACAAACCGAACCAGTTATAAATCGAACTAAAATAAAACTGAACTAAAAAAGAACCGAACCGTTTCTAACCGGGATAAAAACCATTAACAAACCGCAACCCGTCTGCACCGAACCGTTTACTACCCGGACCGTTTACAACCCGAACCGAATTTAAACCAGGATAAAAACCGTTTACACCGAACCGTTAACAAACCGCAACCCGTTTGCACCGAACCGTTTACTACCCGAACCGAATTTAAACCGTTCAAGAATAAACCAAAACCGAATCGAACCGATAATTATTTAAACCAAGCTGAAACCGACCCGTAAGACATTTGAACCGATTTCAAACCGACCCGATTTCAAACCGAACCGAAACCGAACTGTCAAACCGTTTTGACAATACTACTTGTACCACATCAATACTACTAGAGTACTTGTCTTTGACTACAAAAATATGAAGGAATTTAGCCCATTGTTTAAATGGTTAGGGTCGAGCTAAGCGAGTAGAAAGCTTTCATGGGACAAGGTTGTTAAAAGGGCCAATAAGCCGTTAACCATGAGGATGGTTATTAGGAGATAGAATCTGGGAAAATAATTAAAAAATGAAGAGAGAAATTTTTGGGGAAAAAAAAAGGCAATAGCCTGGTTGTGGAAATAAGGTTATGAAGCTTGGTTATTGAGTGAAATAGTAGTGTCAACTTGCTTGGTCATTGGGTAAAAGAGGGAGATTGTGTGGTATGGTTGGGTAAAAGTAAGAGAGAGAAAATGTATAACCAAAAATTTGTGGGTTAACTATTGAGATACATTGGTTATTAAATAGGTATAAGAGTGGTTATAGATGAGGTGAAAGATATAAAAATTAATAAAATAAGTGATAACCACAATGGTTATGGGCAACCAGTGTGTTATATCTTAGTTTTAACTACTATTTTAGTTTACTTTATTTCTAATTTGCTTAATGGTCCGCACTCTATCAACTCGCTATTGACCCTCAATTCACTTTGGCCTAGCTAGTTTTGACCCAAGACGACCATGATATGACCCAAGTATCCAACTCATACCATGATATGACCCAAGTATCCAATAACTAGGTCTATGGCTAATGTAGCGTGTACATGAAATCTTCTAGAGTATTTGTGATATAATAATCCCTTAAGTAGCTAATCAAGTACTTATGCTACTAGTTTGCTTCTCTGACAAATACAGTTATGATAGCCCAAAAGAAAAGAAAGATGTATTGGTGAGTTGCATTGACAAATGAGCAACAAGACTTAGCACCACTCAAGTAGGAATATTGCCCTTTTACCACATTCACATGGCATACATTTTTTGGTCTAAACCCATAATAATGAGGAATATTACTAAGCACAAAAAAAATGTGGATTTTCTATAAGCTCTTTATACTCCACATTTTGCTAACACCTTGTCTTGAAGGTTGAGCACTTGTTCCCTATTTTCCAACACCCCAACTTTGCATTGCCAATCTCCACAAAAGATTTGATATCTCTTCTCAAGGCATGCAAGTTTTTTAGTATCTTTAATTTTGCACAATTATGCAAGTTTTGCTCTCTAGATATTGAGCATGCATCTAATCTATTGACATTGCAAACTATAGAAGTATGAAGGTGTATTTACGTATGCATGTGGACCATGTGGTTATGTATTTTTCTATCTTTAATTTGTATATTTTAATTTTTTATGTGATTAGTATATGACATAAATCATAATAACTAATTTTATTAGAGACCGTCTATTTAAAAAAAAAATTAAGAAGTTGAATTAAATAATTACTAGAGAGAATTACACTCTAATGTCAAAATGAGACTAATTCTATGAGCCTTAATCTTATGTAATTGTAAAATAAATAAATAAGGACCAGCTTGATTTTTACAATAAAAGTTTGTTAGGTTTTACAATTATTTGTCACTTCCCCAAATTTAATGAGTTGATTTATTTCATTAAGAAACATTTTTTGTTATTAAGTTTATTGTTGAAATTAGCAGATTTGTCTACGTAAGTAAATTTGCTCAAAGTGACCAACAATTGGAAACTTGTCCACTTTGGGTTGTATGTAATTTGTCTCAAGTCATATACTTGTATTTTTTACAATAGGACAAAAATACTCCATAAATTCCACTTTTAGTGGGGTTAGAAAATGATGCATGCTACCTAGCTTCAAATTATTTGAAAATGATAGACAAAGTTGTTTTTCGAGAGAAATCATTTTTAAGAAAGAGATAAATTATTTAGATAGGAATAATTAGCTTTAATTAGTTCAATTCACATACACACAATAAATTAGATAATTTAAGTTTAGATTAGTAAATATAATTTAAGTATATGTCAAACTATAATATATATACTCATACCATTTTGTCCAAAAAGTTAAATTCAAGTAGCTCAAATTTACTTATATAACACAGTCATAAATTCATAGTAAAACATTTAAACTTACCTCTAGGATCAAGAAGTTAGATCTTATTAAAAACAAGTAATAACTTTAATTTTGGTCTCGTAATAGGATCTATACAATTCTATCGTCACTTAGCTTTTATATCAATGTGGTTAATTAACCAAGCAAATTTGATATTATTATGGGAGTTTAATTTGTTAAACCTGAGATTATATTTTTGTTTTACGGTCAAAATTTGTGATTATTCTTATTGATTTATCTTTCAAAAAGTGAGAACGTGGTACTAATAAAGGTAGCTTTTTAGTTCATTACCAATTTTTTTTTTTTAATTTTATTTTGGGGGAAATTTACGGAAAAATATATAGCGTATACAAATTAGATACTTTGGTGCTAATTAAGGCTCACAATCGTGATGATTTCAGCTAATATAAAGGAGACATGATTAGTGTTTTGTAATAATGTTTGGACCAACTAATTGCTAGTTCTCATTTAGTAAAAATGGGGGATATGATGCTTAATTCTTCCCAATATGACATAAAGTTGGATATTTAACTTAAACCAATTAATAAGCTTGAGTTAAGTTCGAAAAATTTGTTGAGATTTCACTCAATGAAATTGATTGCTTAACAACCAATTGGTTGTTGGTGTAGTGGTGATTGGGACTACACTTGGTAGGGAGGACCCGTGTTCGATCCCCCGCAACAACAATCAGATAGAACACCAAAAAAAAAAAAAAATGATTGCTTAACAATTTAATTATCTTCAACGTGAGGCTAACATAAGGCACTACACCCACATCATGGAACAGGATATTATTATTTTCCCATAGATATTGATGAGACAAAGAAAAGGACGTTATGATTCAATTGGATTACTCCTACCTTGCACTTATTTTTCACTTTTTGTATGTCAAAATAAATAAATTAATTTTCACTTTCACAATTTTTTTAGACAGTTAATTATGACTAGCTAAATATTTATAATTATCATTACTACTATTACTTAGTATTTTATTTTGGATCCTGCTAACGCATTTAAAATCTTATATAAGGTGGTATTAATTTGAGAAAGCATGACAAAATCACGCGTTGATCAGTGTAATTAATGTTAATTTTAATTTAATCTTTATACTTTTAACTAGCTTATCCAACGCCATCGGGACTTTCGTTAGCATTTGCCTTTTATGAGTAATTTTCATTTTTCAGTTGTAATAAAAGCAAACATAGGCGGAGTTAGGGGGTGGCCTACCCGGGTCTTGGCCCCCCCTATGCCCAGATCTTGATACATATAAATAAAAAAATCTTGTGTAAAATATATAAGTTTTGTAGTTCGTTTAGTTGGTTAGTTACTTGATGTATAGATGTGGGAAGGTCAAGGGTTTAATTACTCATATTTCTTTATGGCTTTATTAATTGAAATTCTTTATAACTTCGGCCCGATTTATAAATAAATTCTGGATCCGCCAGCCTTTAGAGACTAGCTAAAGGTATATCATTCACCTTGCTTTTGAAGGCTATGTTCAATGTAAGATTGCACACTCCCGCATGAGCACATGCATGCATGGTTGGGATTTTGAGAGGTTGTGTACGTAAATTTATATCGAGTTGTACAATGAAAATGGTAATGATATGTGTATGGGACTATGAAATTATGGTTGTTTCAAATATTTGCAAGGTGACTTGGATTTGAATTGAGAAAGTCTTTATATAAGAGAAATTGATTTTTATCATTGAACATTAAAATAAAAATAATTCTCACCTATCACATCCAAATATTCGAGTATCTAAAAGATGAGAACCTTTGATGCATGGTATGAATCCTCGATAGATGAGCAATTTCCATTAAAAATGCTCGAAAAGGACTAATTTCCATAACTATGCCTTCTTCTTTGTTTTTTTTATCAATATTTCAGACATGATGTCCACATCAGCAGTTGAAATTAGCGCAACTATTTATTTTACTTGTACACACAAAAATTATTATTATTTTAGATATTAAATCAGTGGTTTTACTCTTGATTAAAATAGCGATTTTAGTAAGCGATCGTATGAATGTTGAACTAAATTTTGATGTATGTGTATTAATTTAACCACCGCTAATTGAATTAGTGATTTGCAAGGGGCTCAGTTTTCTTGGTTGACGTGGATGGTATGTACGGACTTTTGTAAAATGTAGCAAATTAAGAAATTAGTTATTTTCGAGCTTTTAATATGGAAATTGCTCTAGAAAGACGGAATAATATACCAAACATATAAACTATATAATGCTTTCTCGATCCTAAAAAATTGTCACATTTATTGGAACTTTGTAGGTTAACTATCCTATAAATAATATTGTAACTTGAGATTAACATAGATTTATTTGCTTTAAAGTCCACTCTAAAAACATCAAATTTATGTAGGTATAATTTTTGTGTGTATAAAATATACTACCTTTAAAAAACAAATCGGATTAAATTAAAATAAAAGTACAATTATTACTCTTTGTTAGAAAGAAAAAGAAGAATATCATGTATATATAAATAATAATATAATATATACTACTCTTACGTAGACAACAAAAGGAATTATAAAAGTATGGATCGTATGATTATGAAAACCCTAGTTGAGACGAAAGTGTAAAAACAACACCAAACTATATTAGATTATTACAGTACTAGAGTTGTTTACGTATTTGATTAATGAATTTTAGAATCCTTTTGTGATTCTATGCATGCGCACCCCTTTACGTTATTGTCATTGACAAAGCATGAGGTGCACACTCTATTTTTAATTATTCAATGTTTGTTTTTAGAGGCTGTGATAATTACAGGAAAACACTTGAATTGGCTAGTTTTGTTTTAATTTTTTTTACTTTCTATTTCGATGATATAATACAAGTATGTTATAGTGGTGAGAGCATAATAGATAATGATATAAGTAAGCTTTGATCATAAGTTCCAGTCTTTCAGAATTTATGTATCGTTACTACAATAATAGGTATAAAGAGGTCACCCGACCAATCTCAGTAGTACGCGATGGATTTATAAGTTTTCTTACCATTTAACAACGGACAACATACGCATACCATGTTAATTGGACACGTACTTGTGCAATACTTATATAGTCTATACTACTATACATTATTTATTAGTACTGTAATATTTTTTTAATTTAAGTTGTTTAAATATATAGGGTCAATTACATTTTGCCCTTAATGGCTCTCAATAAACCAATAATAAAATCAATACATTTAAATGTTATGAACCAATTGTTTAGGTTGTGCATTGACAAGGTGTATTCTTGTTATTGTATTGCCAAATTATATACTCCATACTTCGTAGGTCATATATGTTGTACTTCATAGTTAATTTATTTTCAATAAATGTACTTGAACAAACTCTGGCATGAAATTAAAGAGTATTAATTATTATTGCTAAGAGAGATAGTCCACCATTATTAACATGAGTAAAATGCGAGAAAGATATTGAAAAACAAGATATTGAATAAAAGACTTTGACATATCAAAATAAAGTTAGAAAATAGAAACAAACATTGCTATTTCACGATAGGTTAGTTGTTACAAATTTAAAATAGTAGAATCGGGTTGTGCTATGTGATTTAATTTATGAGTACTCCCTATCATCTTCAATCAAAATTACATACATAGCTCATACATCGACATACGAAGTATCATAAATTATTTAATACGAGTATTATATCAAAGTAGGAATAATTCTCATTTATAAAAAGTTAATAAAACAATTATGGTAAATGTTAAAGTAGAGAAAGATGGGAGAAAACGGGTTAGTCTTTGGTATTGATATTAATTACACAAATGTTAAAGTAGAGAAAGATGGGAGAAAACGGGTTAGTCTTTCGTATTGAAATTAATTACACATATATACACAAAGATAAACTTGTCAAATATACAATATTAACAAATATAACCAAACCGACTGTTATAGTAAAGTATTCAATATTCATAACATAGTGTTGTATACTTGTATACGTACGTATCACAGGTACCTAAGAATCCATGATTCATTGGTTAGCTACCTCATAATCTATTTGTGTTATTTTCATGCACATTTCATTCAATCATTTCATGTTATATTAATAGTACTTGGTTTAGTGGTAAAGATAGCATCTTATAGACTATAAAATAAACTATGGGATCATTGTTCAACAACGGCATTTTAGCGGTGAAAATTTCTTTACCTCTCTCCTTTTGTTTTCTAATAAAATTAAATAAGATTCTTCATCTTACCTAAAAAAAAAAAAAAAAAAAGTCGTACTCAATGTGTCAAAAATATCGGATAAGATTGAGGAATATTTTAATTTCATAAGTTTCGAAGCATCAAATTTTCTAGTGGGGATGAATATTTATTTTGAAATAAAAGGGATTGTTTGCCGACTACATGTCATTATGTTTGTTTTCTTTTGTGACAAATAGAATACTACCCAAATTCTGTAAACGCATCTTTGTTTTTTTTTTTCTTCTTTTTTTCCCCTTAATTGTGGCATTGCTGCTACTGATATCTATATGCTGGAAAAAAATAAATTAGAAAGTATATTGTACATTCTAAAATTAGATTGCACTCGACATAGTCGACACATTTACAATTTAATATCTCTTTTTAAATTTTAAATCGCTTGTGATAATAGGCAACTATTTTTTTTTTTTAAGGAAAATGCTATACATGCCCTTAGGGCTTTAGGCTTCATATAAATATTAAATATACACTAAAGAATGTATAAAGTTAGGAAGTCATAAAAATATAAGCACTAATTACATTAATTTACGTGTGTTTTTATCCTGAATTCCTAATTTTATACAAATTTCAAGAGTATATTTCATGCTTTTATATATATATATATATATATATATATAGCTCTCTATTTCATATATATAATTCCTATAATAATTTTTCTTTTATATAAATCATCGATAGTACTCCATTTTTATTTTTTTTTGAAGAATTAGTCCAAAGTTAAATTAGAGTACGAATCTTAAAACAAATAATGAATAGGGTAAAACTCACAACATTGTAAGGATAATTAAAACTACTAGGAGTACCTGGTGGACTTGGGCTTAGACCTGGTGGGTCAAGTGACTCACCAGGCCCAAAAAAAAATTTTAAGTTATTTTTAAAAAAAAAAAATTAAAATCAGTTTTCCCCAAAAAAACCAAACACGAATTCAGTTCAAGACTTCAAGCCCTAGCCTTCTTCAGTTCTTCTCTTCGCCATTGCCAATTCGCCTCTTCCCTTCAATCCTTCATCAATCATCTGCAACTCCAGTTCTTCACTTCTTCATCAAAGAGTAAGTTTGTAATTTTTATTGTTAATTTCTAATCTTCAATTTAATTCATTCTAATTAGTTAATTTTATTAAACTACAATCGCAATCTTCAATTTAATTCAGCCAATTCGCTATTTCGCTGTGCGGGCTGTGCTGCTGGCTGCTCCGCTGCTCGCCGACGCCTAGTCGCCTCAATCAGCGCCTGCCGCCTCCGGCACGGCAGTCCGGCAAGGTATGTTCATCAATTTATTCTTTTTTTTTTGTGAATTTTTTATCAAATTTGCATTACTTGTCTCTTAAAATTAGTATATACGGTGAATGTTCATTGAATTTGCATTATTTGTGTAAATTGTGTTTTGACTGTTAAATTGAACTTATTAGTTTATCTGTTTTACTGTTTATGTCATTATTTGAAATTGTGAATATGTGATGCCGGTATTGCCGGACATTGTGTTAGACAACAATTAGACTATTTAACTATTAGTGTAAGGAAGATTATAAATTTATAATTAGATTACAGTGTGGACTGGTTAGTGCTTAGTGGTGCTAGTCGCATATTCGGCTTGAAGTTCCGTATAGTCGTATAGATTAGTGGAGATATTAGTTTGTTGATTTTAGTCTTGTCAATTTTTTAAGCTTGTTAATTATTAGTTAGGATTGTAATCTTGTCAATTTTCTATTTGGATGATCTAATGATCTTTGTAAATAATTTTTCTGGGGAATATTGTTTGATTTAGTTGATTATTCATTCAATTTTCAGAATGAAGAGAAAACGCACTCCAAATGAAATGCAAAACATTACTAGCTTCTTTGCTAAAAAGAATCCTACTTCAACTTCTCTTCCACATCCAACACAAAATGAACAAACTATATCTCCGCCTCAACAAAGTGAACAAACTATATCTCCACCTCAACAAAGTGAACAACATTCATCTCCATCTAATTATTCAACTCAAAATTCCCCTCAAAATGAACAAGGCCAATGTTCTCCTAATGCCCCAATCTTTGGTGAAAGATTAAGTGAACATGAATTTGCTAATCTTCCACAAGATCCAGGAAAGAGGAGAAAGATGAGTCAATTCCATAAAGATGATAGAGATTTAGTGAGAAGAATTTACATTCAAAGAAAGTCTTGTCAGCCCAAAGACTTTATATTTCCTCAAACTTCAATTTTTGGCAAAAACCGTCGCTTTTGTGCTAAGTGGTTTGATACTTGGACTTGGCTTGAGTATAGTGCTAAGTAGTATTATATGAACATTTGGTTGTATTTTGTACTGTTTGAATAATTGGATGTATTTTTTAGTACTATTATTTGGTTGTTCGGTAATTTTTTTTTTTTTTTACATACTTGATTATCGATTGTGACCCATCAGTCGGAAATTCCTGGGTCCGCCACCTCTATTTTAAATTATGTGTAATGATTAAATATTTTTAAAATAATTTTACGTCAAATCGTTGTAAATAATTTGAAAATGAGGTAATAATAATAAAAAAAATTGTGAAAGTCGATAAAAAGCAATTTTCCGTATGAGATTATTAGTTATGACTCTCATACGTTTATTTTCAGTTCAATTCAGTTCAGCTAAGTTCAGTTCAGTTCAGCTCAGCTCAGTGCAGTTCAGCTTCTAATTTCCTTAGCTTCTTTTATAAAATATTCATTTCAATTCAGTTCAATTCAGTTCAGTTCAATTCAGCTCAACTCAGTTCAGTTCAGCTCCTAATTTCCTTCTTTTATAAAATATTCATTTCAGTTCAGTTCAATTCAGTTTAGTTCAGCTCAACTCAGTTCAGTTCAGCCGAGTTTAGTCAGTGAGAATAGGCCCTACAACTAATCTATATTATGTAAAATTATTAACATTTTTTTTGAGGCCACGTAAAATTATTAACACTTTGTTCGTCTTTTATTGTTCTGCCTCTTTTCATACTCGTAATATTTTGTTAAGCTTTTTATTAGGTAGAGATCCTAAACACTACTCTTTAAATAGTTACTCGCATTTTCCTAAAAAAATAGTAAGAGCAATATTTTAGGGCATGTTCACTCTAGTTTAGTTTCATTTCAGCTCCAATCAGTTCAGTTCAGCTTTTAATTTCCTTCTTTCATAAAATATTCAGTTCAGTTCAATAAATGTGAGCAAATTAAACCCTTAGGGCATGTTCACATTTACTGAAATAAGCTGAACTGAACTGATTGAAGTTGAACTGAACTGAAATGAATATTTAATGAGAGAGGGAAATTAAAAGTTAAACTAATTGGAGCTATACTGAACTAAACTGAACTGAAATTAAGTGAACAGATCCTTAATCATAATAATAATCTTAGTAAGATCACATGTGACTATATTATTCACATTAACAAATAGAAAAAATCAAAATTTTACTAGTATAAATTTTCAATACAATGAAACAATCTTTATGAGATAGATAGAGTAATTTATTTACACTTGGTATAATAGTGTTTTTATAAAAATCGGGATCTACCGTCGCATCACAATCTGTCTTTTTCTATGTTTCTCTCTCCTCCCTCACAACTCATCCTCTCTGCACAAAATCTGCTTTGCCAAATCCAAATTTAATTTCTCAAATCTAATTAACCTTGATATTCACTTATCAAATCAATTTAATGCTACAACCCCATTTATCTATTTCTGGGGACACATTACTTTTCGAGTTGAGTTGACTCATCCGAGTCTTTGCGTTCAATTTTTTTCCCCAAATTTTAAGGCCCATTTAGTTTTTCTTTTCCCCACTACCCAATAAAGTCGGTTTTTTTTTTTTTTTTTTTTTTTTTTTTTTTTTTTTTTTTTTTGTAGAAATTCAATTAATTTATTAATTTTCTAAAAAAAAAAAAAAAAAAAATTCCCCTTTAATAAGTTATAGTATCTGATATTTGGGAAAGATATTCAGGTTGAAGGAGAACGAGAGTTTTCCAGATTGCTCTTCTGTCTTAAAATTTAATTAATTAAAAGGTGATGTCGTTTTCCTACATCTTCTAAATTATTCATACTTGGTTTATTTTATTGTTTTTTGTTTTTTTTAGTTATGTTATGTTTATAATAAATTAATAATATTTGATTTGATGTTTTGGGGTAAATACAAGTTAATATCTGAGTTGTTCTTTGGTTGCAATTTTAGGGTATGATTTAGGGATTTGGGATTTCAATTTTACTGGGTTTTGGGTTTTTTTTGTACGGGTTCAAGTATTGATAGATGGGTTATGATTGTTTTGAATTGGGTGTTGTTTAGATTTGGATTTAATTGAGAATTATTGAATTTTGCTTCTGTTTTAGATTTAAATTTTCAATTTTTTTTGGTGGGTGAAGATCCATAGAAGATCTAGTATTGATTTCTTTTGTTGGCAATTGATTTTTCTACAGTATAAAGATTAGGGGTTTAGTGATTGCCTGCTAATTGATTTTTGATACTTTTGATTTAATTATTTGATGAGTTATTGCGAATTTTGTATATATTATATTTCAGTGATAGAGCAGTTGATTCCGCTTTAAGCATAGGGTTTAGGTAGGAAATTATGCATGAATTCTAAATTTCAAGCTTTTTATGCTAATGCCAAGACATTCATGTGTAGGTGAATCATGTCTGAACATCAAGTCGACGAGTTCGACTACATGGCTGATGAGCAGGATGTTCCTGAATTCATTGACGAAGTGGATGGGGAGTTTTATGCTAGAGATGATGGCAATTTAGGAATGGATGAGTATGAGGCGGTATGTAGTATCTCTATTCATGTTATAAGCAGTGTAGAAGTTTGATTATAGTATTAGCTTTTAATGCAGTTCTTTCTCGATTTCAAGTATTGTTCTTCATGGTACTGAAACTTACCTGCTTGATATGATTTAGCAGCTTACGAAGGTGACAGATACCTCGGCTGCCAGTGCTAGACAAGGGAAAGACATTCAGGGTATTCCATGGGATAGATTGAACATAACAAGAGAGAAATACAGGTTAACTAGGCTAGAACAGTACAAGAATTATGAGAATGTCCCATCTTCTGGGGACTCCATAGACAAGGTTGGTTACTTGCCTTGAAGTGTGTAATGAATAAATATTTGTTCGGAATTTTGTGTGTTGACTTACTTGGTGTGATTAGGAATGGAAGTCAAAGGAGAAAGGCGGAAGTTTCTATGAGTTCTTCTACAATTCAAGATTGGTTAAGCCTACAATTCTACATTTTCAGGTTTGTAGCTTTCTGGATTTCTGTATTGATTCTGTGAGAAAAACAGATAATTCAGTTTAGTTTTACATTACCATATATTGTTGTTGCAAATGTGTTCTTTCTATCTGTGTTATATGTTGCAAAATAGTAGGATTTAAGCTTTTCACTTGGCTGAGGCCTTTTTCCCTCGTCGGATATTATGATAGTGGCCTTGATAAGCACTGTTGCCTGGAATTTTAAAGCATTCATGCTGTAGTTATTTGATAGACTTCCCATTTGTTTTCTCTGATAAGGTTTAGGATCTTAGTACCTGTGCAATTTTTTCTCATTCGTGTCATGGTCTCTCTCTCTCTCTCTCTGCCTCTTCATGCTGTTTAATTTTGGATTGGAAGTTTGCCTAGGCTCATAGCTTGTGCCCAAGGGAATACACTGAGATAGTGAGATGTAGGCCACTTCTAAGCTTATGTTAGGCTGTGAAGTAAAATTGTATGACTGTTGAAGAAGTGACTCCTAGATTTATAAAGTTGTTATATTCATCTTCAATGTGTGAAATCTCAAGATTCTGCCTCCACGTTTGAATTCTCATAAATAATGAGTAAATTTAAAGGTAATCAATTGTCCGTAGTGGGACTAGGCAGACAATTAAAGTGTTTAGGTGCAAGACTGAAAGCTATAAATCTAAATAAGCCAACTAGATTTTCAACCCGTGTAATATATTGTATATTTGAATTTAAAATGGTCTGTCTGTGCCTATGAGATCACTTCCTAGCCCGTTCTGATCGATTCCGAAATCAATTGGCAATAAAAAAATAGCAATATTTATGCCTAATAGGTGGTTGACTTCTCAAATGTAGGGAAACTAAAGTGTAGAATGTGATGAGATATTGATACATGCTAGGAGTCGGGGGACTTCCATTGTGTTTTATTGTTAGATGTTACTGTCTATGACCATTGTGAATGCTAAATCGAGTTATTTTCTTGTCAAATTTGAGTATTTGCATTATGCGTCCTTTAAGACCATGTGTCTTGGTCAACTTGTTTTCAGTTTTTAAGAAAAATTTGTGCTTTTTTTATGTTAAGTCTAGGAAAAAGTAAGTGCTACTTAAATTCAACTTTCTATATAAGTCTTAATAAGCTTTGATAAGTGTAAATCAGGTAGATAATGCACCCTTAGAAATAATATTGTGTATGATTTTCAGAGCTAGTGCATTACTCAATTTAGCGAGGCTTTGTGTTGATAATTATAATCGTTCACCCACATAAAGATTAATTTAGATCCTTGTCAATTGCTATCAGTTTCAAATGTTGTTCTAGTACTAGGTTTTTTGAATGCTGTTGAGTCTTTTGATCTCATTTTTTTGTTATCATAATCTGCATGTTGTTGGAGCTGTATTACTGTTTGACATTGTTGTGTTCATCTATTTGCAGTTAAGAAATCTTGTTTGGGCTACTTCAAAACATGATGTGTATCTCATGTCCAACTACCAAGTGATGCATTGGTCATCATTGACTCGAAGCTTATCAGAGGTTGTTAATTTTGCTGGACATGTGTCCCCTAATGAGGTATTTTCTCTCCTGTCTTGAAATGTGTGTTTTTATTATTTATGTTTTTTTTTTATTCTTTTTTAT
Organism: Chenopodium quinoa; assembly: GCF_001683475.1. Classification (NCBI taxonomy): domain Eukaryota; kingdom Viridiplantae; phylum Streptophyta; class Magnoliopsida; order Caryophyllales; family Amaranthaceae; genus Chenopodium; species Chenopodium quinoa. The sequence continues at coordinate 1,556,709 of NW_018745461.1, forward strand.
ACAATAAAACTGTATGGGGGAATATTACTGCATAATAATGTTAATATTTTCATGTCCATAGTATCATACTGTGAGATTGTACTTTTGCCCTCTATCCTTTTTTCTATACCCCCAGCCTTTAAAGCTTCTTCCACGAGTCCTTGGCTGATCTGTAATTCTTAATGCTTTCTTTGTTGATTGATGTTGCAGAAACACAAAGGGAGCTTGGTGGAAGGTTTTACCCAAACTCAGATTAGTACACTAGCAGTCAAAGACAAACTCATGGTTGCTGGGGGATTCCAAGGAGAATTAGTGTGCAAGGTATATTTGCATCTTTTATTTATTTACTGCGATACTTGATTTCTTTTGCTTTTCATAAACTGAATTGTCACTTATCAGAGTTATCTCTATATGACTGTACATGTTATTGGTGTGGACAGTTTTCTAACATCATGAACCTATGTTTAAAAAGGACTTCATAGCTTAGTTTTTTTTTTTTTTTTTTTGAAGGGAAGATCAATTCATTAATAAGAAGCCATACGACATCTACAAAAGCGATTAGAAACGATTAATACAATGAAAATTGAATCAAATAACAATTCTAATTCTGTAGAACTACGATCACGAGTGAGAATTGACATTGATTAATACCCTCGTCTCTTGAATCGCTGTCCTCTGCAGCTTTCTTCTACGAGAGGGCTTTGCGATCTTTTGGTAGTTTTTGAACTGAACATAAACCGATTCAATTAATTGTAGTTGTTGATCAGACTACTGATTCAACGCCGCACGAATCACCACCAAAAAATTACAACTTTCGATGGCAAAAGAGAAATCATCTACACTGATTAAGACCATCGTAAGGATGAGATCTATTATTATAAGCAATTAAAAGGGGATTTTGGGGCTTACCACTGATTAAGGATTCAGTGGTAGCCCCTACCAATATTCACAAGGGAGATAAGGGGAAGAGAAGGATGAAGGAGAAAAAAAGGGAGAAGGGAGTAGATTGAAAGAAAACCCAAAAGACTGGGAAAACCCTTGCAAAAACTAGGAAAACACCCTCCCAAGGAGAAACCTAGAGGGAACAAGAAACCACACGTAAAAGGTCAAATTGAAAGCATATATGCTGACAATTTAGCACTTCTAAGTAGAAAGTCAAATTATAAGCGTGAGTTAAGTTCCTTTTTTAGAATATCAACATCATCTTCTTATTCAATAAAAAAAAGAGTTGATTTTTTATTTTTTTAAAGAATTAGCGTAGTAGCTATGTTACTTGACACCCTGACATTGTTATGAACACACTTCATTTTGGACCATAAACATGAAGATTTTTTTTTAAAAAAAAAGCTGGTGATTGGATTTGTGACGCTTGGACATTCGTGTCTGAGTCTGAGACACTGACACAAGTAAGCGAGTCTAAGACTCTGAGTGACATAGCCTTGTAGTCAGATTCATAGTATGAAAATGTGGTTTCAGTCGCGATCACGGTCGCGTGATTCGGTAACGGAATTGATGCGTTTGATCGCGGATCGTTGCGTAAGAATTAAAAATTATATTTAAGTTTTAAACTCTGTATTTTACAATGATTTTTCTCTTAAATTTTGAAAATCTTATATTTTTTACACCGAGTATACCACCGTATTTCCCTTTTTACTACTATGTATTCTTATACCCCTCTTTATATTTTAAAATTAAAATCCTTTTTTTGAGTGTGGGGCCCTGGTAAATTGAAAAAAGGGAAGAGAAGGGATGGGGGTCACGTGGGACGTGAAATAAGAAAAAAGCAGAAGGAAAGAGAAGCAGTGGGGTCAGGTCAATTTGAAAAGCGGATAAAAAGTGATGTTTGATAACCAGCTGTATCACATTTTATTTAAGGAAAATGCTATACATAGCCCTAAGGGCTATATATAAGCATTTAATTTACTCTTGAAAATTGTTTAAATTTAGAAAATCATGACAAAAACACACTAATTACACCGATTTGCGCGTGTTTTTGTCATGAATTTCTAACTTTATATATTTTCCAAGAGTAAATTCAATGCTTATATATAGCCCTAAGGGCTATGTATAGCATTACCCTTTATTTAAAAAGAACTCGACTTTTATGGAGAATTCAAATCCCTCGCCGGAAAAAATGTCAAGAGAGCTTAAAACTCTGTTTTTTCTTCGGATATTCGCTGGTAACGTTTGATACGGTCAATTTTCACTTTAAAACTGCCTAATCAACCGAAATCGCAGAGTATTGTAAAGCAGCGTGCTGTACGTAAATATCGGAATGGCAGCTTCAAAATCCGTTACGTCTTGGGCGATTTGTGACGTGACGGCCGAGTTTTTATACCATGGGACTCAGATTTTGCGATCAGCTATTTGGGGTATTTGAATTGGTTGCTCTTGTTATAGGGGCACTCTATTTGCATTGTTTGTGTTTATTTCACTCTAATGTATCCTTATGCTCTTTCAGGGCATTGGATTTATACATTTGTTATTCTTTCCTTTTTTCTTTTGGTGTGTTCCAGAATCTTTATTGATTATATAATGGAATCAATGTTGTTTTGACTTGATTATATTTGCAGCGTCTTGATAAAAAAGGAATAAGTTTTTGTGCCCGGACAACATACGATGACAATGCTATCACCAACGCAGTTGAGATATACAACAGTTTGAGGTAATGAAATCACGATAAATGAGTGCTGTGGCTATTTTTTTTATAATCTTTATTGAAAGAGGACTTTTTCTGTTTGGAATTGTTTTTGCAGTGGCTGTTATCATTTTATGGCTTCAAATAACGATTGTGGAATACGACTGTATGATATGGAGAGTTTTCAGCACTTGAGCCACTTCCGTTTTCCTTGGCCCGTAAATGTGAGTGTTTTCATACTTTTAGCTTATCTTTCTTTCTTTCTGTCACTCACCTCAAATTATACTCATAGCATAAATATAACAATGTTAAGTTCTGTTTCTTTCTTTATTCTCTCCTTTTTTTTTGAAGGTTGGCATGGAGGTTAATTTAGAGTTGTATTTTGCAGTTATTTGGCTACTAGTGTTTCTGACCTGTAATTTTTTTGTACTGATGCAGCACACATCAATTAGCCCTGACCGGAAACTTATTGCTGTCGTGGGTGATCATGTCGACGGGTTGCTAGTTGATTCGCAAAGCGGAAAGGTATGCCAGACTATTCTCTTAGATAGAATTAAGGGGCCGTATCTTTGCCTAGTTGCCTAGCCATTAAAGGTTTAAACAGTGCCCTTTATCCTATAAGCATAAGCATGTGTAGGTATTGGCAGTTGCATGTTGTTGGCCTAGGTATTAGTGTTCAAATGTAGCTACATTGAAGGGTCCAAAGACATAACACTCTAGTTGAAAAAACAGTAGATATGAGCAACTGAGTTGAGATATATAAAGAAAAATGTGATGCTTCGTTCTTCCCGTGCTGGGTTTATCTATTCTTTTTGTTAATATTCCTCCGATTTCACGGCTACTTTCTGTTAAAATTACTCACTACGGAAGGGCTTCCAAGATCAAATTGTAGGATCGGATTGTAAAATTGTACTATCCTACCTAATTCAATTAAATAAGACTTAATACTTGTTTTTTTTTTTTGTTTTTGTTTTTTTTTTAATTATTCATTTATTTATTTTTTTATCACAAATAGATATATATTGTGGATTCGTTGACATTTTTTTTTAAATTCGCATTTAATTTTTTTTTTTTGAAAAATTAAGTGTACAAGTTATAGAATAAGTCACAAACTACAAAGAACACTTAGCTCTTAGTTTTTTTTTATTTTTTTTATTTATATCCTTTTTACAATATATTTATCTATTATCCAATCTAAAATTCCCATTTGGCCATTTCCATACTCAACATCATCACTTCCAACATCAGTTGTTGTAGTAGTTGGCTCATTTTAAAAGTTTTCAGTTTTTGCCATCACCAAAATTTTCTGCATCAAATTCACTTGGACCCATAAAAGTTGCAACGCTCAAAGTTTGATCTTCAATATTAATATCACTTACTTTTAAAATTTGTAGTTCTAGCAAATCTCCTTGTTGCTCTATTAAGATCAATTAACCATGTTTCATTTAATAGAACATGTTCTTTTACTTCTGCTATGCACCCATCATCACTGGCAACTCTTCCAAATCAATTGGTGGTTGTGTTTTAGGGATGTTTACTTGTTTTCATGTTTATATTTTAATATCAAATTAAAATCATGAATACGAAATCGTTTATTTTTCTTGATGTAATTGATTTCCTCTCTCTGCCTTTCTTTGTATGAACCTATTAAAATTTTAACTAAAGTAATGAGAAGATACTAAGTCACCCCATGAGTATATTATATAAAGTAGAAAATAATAGATATCATATTTACCATCTCAAATGCACTTCGATTTCACAACCAGAAGAACTGCAAGTCTAGGTTGCAAACTTTTTTTAGCTATAGACAATTAGACATTCATCACCATAAGAATTTCACCAATCAGCTTTATGAATTAATGCACATACATACTATCATGTTAATTTCATGAAAAAAACTTTTGTTTACAAATATAAAAAATAAAAAAAGGTTGGTGTATGTTGGGGCCTTTGATCTTGTTTACAAATACAAAAAATAAAAAAAAGCTTTGCAAAGAAGGGAGCAAGACATTTGCATTTGATCTTAAATCTTAACAAGCTTCACTCATTTGTCAACACTTAAGGGTTCTAAATCAGAATTGCGGCTTCACTCACCTTAGTTCACAATTTTGTAGGGTCTAATTTTGTTTAGCTTCACTCACTAAACTAATTAACCCAATTTTAAGTTCGGTTTTACTTGCCTTTGATTGTATGGGCACCCTCCTTTTGATTTAGGTTTCACTTGATTAAAACAATAGGAAACCTATTATGTAGGTTCAAAACTTTAAACAATCATATAAGCTAAATTTAATCTACAGCAAAACCTTGACTTTATTAATGAACGTCCATGCCTTTAAATAGGCTACGAATATGCTTTAAGAGTCCTAAGTACTTTAGAATTTTCTAAAATAAATTTTAAAAAATTAAAAAGATAAACAAACGTTGAGCCAACTTAGACCAATTCCTAGTAGAATTCTTAAACGTTAGATTTTGTAAAATAAATTTTGAAAAATGTAAAAATAATTCCTAATGCTTGAAACCAAAAATTCCTTTTAAGTGAAAGGTAATATTGTAAGCAAAATCTAGACTTTAACTTAAAGAAATTTCCAAGAACCATTAAGAACTTTTAAGAAGGCTCCAAGAATGAATCAAGAAAGGAAATCTTGGATGTTTTCGCATCAAGGTTGGAGTAGCATGAAATTGTCAAATTAGGAGAGTGAGAAAGTCAAAGAACTATTTGTTGGGTTTAATTTTTCTTCTCATGTTTATTCTAATAATAACCGAGTGATGGTTTCTTTTATTTACAGTATTATATGGGCTAGCCCAAGGCTGGTAAAAGACGTCCATTTTATTTATGTTGTAGGATCATTAGAATCAGAATACACTCTTGATCCTATTGATTCTCATGCTATCCTAACAATCCTACCATTGATTCTTTATTTGATCCAAATTTTATGCATGATCCAAGTCTTTGGATGATTCTTTAATCCTCGTGATTTTAACAACTCTTGATGTAATAAAAATTGACTAGTAATGTTGGTATTTATGATCACTGGCGGAGCCAGCGTGGGACAAGGGGGACAGTTGTCCCCCCACTTCCAAAAAAAAAATAGTATAAATACAATATTTTGTGCATAATGTAATAGACCAAAGGAGTTAGCGCAATGGTTAAAGTAAGTTGCATGAGTTTGTACTTGTAGTCTTAGGAACTGGGTTCGATTCTTCCTGTGCGCTTTTTCTTTCCTTTATTTTTTTTTTTTTTTTTGTTTTTGTTTTTTTTTTTTAAAAAAAATTATTATATATATAAATCTTTATAAGATTTTGAAACCTAAATTTTTATAAGATAGTATTACTTCAATTTAATTCTTAACATTACCCCATTTACTTATTTGAATAATTGTAACTGTAGTTCCCTTTATTTATTTATTTATTTTATTTGTTTTTTAATAAATCTTTATAAGATTTTGAAACCTAAATCTTTATAAGATAATATTACTTCAATGCATTTCTTAACAATTACTCCATATACGTATTTGAATCTTTGTAATTGTAGTTTTGCATGAGCTTTACCCTAAATTACGATTGTTATAGCCTAATAGATAATTATGACAGTATTACATTTAAATAACTATATTATTAATTGTTTGAAATCTTCAAAAATTATGAACCCCTAAACAAATAGTTTATGGAGAAAAGTGGTATACGATGTTGATTTTTTGACTAAGTACTCCGTATTTTATATTTTGAGCTGTAAAACTTTAACTATTCAAGCATATTTTTGCTCCAATATTAAACTAAGTGATGATGTTTATTTGTCCCCCCGGTTTGAAATTCCTGGCTCCGCCACTGTTTATGATTAGATTGATTAGCAATGGTGCATTGGTTATTACAAGTTATTGATAGTATGAAATGAAGTATACTGAGCAATAACTAATTGGTTACTAGGTTAGTGAAGTGGAAAGATAACGAGTATTGGAGGGAATATACCAAATTTGTGCACGTGTTTTGTTTTTAAGAAGAATCTCAGTAGATACATATGTTGGACTTGCTGTTGATTTGTACTCTATAATTTTCAACATGCTAGGCCAACTGCCAATGTATGTTAATTTGTTCTTATAAGTCAAAATAAAACCTAAACCCAGGGAATACTTAAAAGAGGGAATGTAGAAAACGGGCCTTTATAAATGAGAATTTATCACGATGATGTGTTTATTGCATGGGCAGGTTGTTTCGACAGTGGAAGGCCATCGCGATTTTTCCTTTGCTACCGCTTGGCACCCAGACGGACAAGTTTTTGCCACAGGTAATCAAGATAAGACATGCCGAGTTTGGGATGTGAGGAAGCTTTCGGAATCAGTTGCCGTCTTAAAAGGAAACTTGGGCGCTACCCGATCCATTCGATTTTCATCAGACGGTAAATTTATGGTGGCTGCTGAACCAGCCGATTTTGTCCATGTGTACAGCACGAAAGCAAACTATGAGAAGCGACAGGAGATCGATTTCTTTGGGGAGATTTCCGGAGTATCTTTGAGCCCTGATGACGAATGTTTATATATAGGAATATGGGACAGGACTTATGCAAGCTTATTACAGTACAATAGAAAACATGCGTACCAATACCTGGATTCGTTTTTCTGAATGGTGGAAACTCGCCTGCTCAATTCATTAGCAAGGTTTGAAAATCGTGCTTCAAGGTTTCTAAAATTATGGATCTTTTGGCATCAAATAGGTTATATTAGAATAAAGCAGCAGGAGATTATGCTAGTAAGTAGTAAAGTATACCTAGTAGATGTTTGTATAGCAAGAGGTATGCTATCATAGTATGATAGGGTTCTGGTTCTTCTAGTTAAACTCTCCATCCCCTCTTATTTTCTTCTTTTTCCGGCTGTTTTTTTCGCTTTCGGTTAATGTAAATGTATCGGTGTAACATTGTCTGAAATCTAGCTGTGAACATTTAATCTGTGAAAGGTGTCTGAATTCCCCCTTCACCATGAGACTTGCTTTTCTTCTGTGTTGAGGTGAAGATTTTATTTGATTTTGCAGGACTAATCTTCTTTATAATTCAGATCTCGGGCTAATCTTGTCGATAATTTTTAGTGTTAGTGCTTAATTATCACTATTAAGCAAGTGTGGCATGTCTGATACTAGGATACCAGCACATGTTGAATACACAAAATGAATTTTGTTCTATGTTCGTAAAATATCTAATTTTGCAATAAAAAAAGAACGGAAAGAGTATGATGATATCACTTCATTTGCTTTGCACATGTCATCTCGAATCTAATTTATATATTATACTAAAAGACAAGCGCCTCAATGTGAGGATGACAAATGCCACTCTCTCATTGGCTTATCTTATGTATAAAATAAATCTATATAATTACTGTTTACATATTTAAGCATAGTTATTTTTGTTAAACTTCAAACAATAAAAGCAAGTTTCTATACATGCATAAGATTTTCATGATTTCCTAACATAAATATTGATTTAATTTTTTTATAATAAATATATATACTTTCCAATACTACAAATAATCTATAAAATCTTTCAAATCTTTATGTATAGTTAAGTTAAAGAATAATAACTAATTTGAAGCAATATGATTAAAGTGGCATAATTAAGGAAACAAATATTTCGTATTTTGAAAGGCTAATATTGTTTTTTCTTTATGAAAATTAAATAAAATCGATAATATTTAGTTTGACGTCAATTATGAAATCAATACAAACATTTAAAAAAAAAAAGCAGATGTACAATAAAATATTGTGCACCTATTATAAAAGCTACCCTGTAATGAATGAAAGTTATTTATGCTTTATTGATAAAAGTTACCCAAAATATCAGATGTACAATAAAATATTGTGCACCTATTATAAAAGCTATCCTGTAATGAATGAAAGTTATTTATGCTTTATTGATAAAAGTTACCCAAAATAATGTAAAAGTTTTTGATACAAAATTTTTTAGTGTAAAAATTACTTTTATCGTTTGTTGTACTCCTTGACAAATACTGAATGCTGAGCCGAAATGTTGTTTTGGAAAAAAATACATAATCTTGAACATAAATTTAATTTTAATCGGCCTTTCATTTTCTATACAATGTCTTTTACAATGACCTTTTGTTTTTCTTGCATATAAAAAATAAAAATAAAAAAAATTAAAAAACTGAACCAATAACCAATTAAACAAGAGGAATAAAAGTTAAATTGAATTAGACATTTGACGGAAAAGGGATAGATATAAAATATATTATAACTATTACTCATGTTTTAAATTGTAATATTCGTATTAACAATGCAATTACTTATGATTTTTTTTTTTAGAAAAACTAACATTTTGAATTAAAAATCGTGCATTGCTCATGTACTATACTAGATATACAACAATCATGTGCAATAATTTATGTTGTTTTATACATAATAATACTTTTAACTATAATAGTATGTGTATATAATATAATATTTTTTATAATATAAAAAAGTATACGTATATAATATAATATTTTATAACACGTGTCCTCCATACCAAGTGTAGTCCCAATCACCACTATACCAATTGGTTGTTGGTGTAGTGGTGATTGAGACTACACTTGGTAGGGAGGACCAGTGTGCTCCCTTGCAACAACAATCGGAAGGGAGTGAAACCTAATAACCTAGAACTGATCCTCAAATCTAGATTAGCTCAAAGGGTGAACCGGATAGAACACCCAAAACTCAATGCATATATGACGGAAATTAACTTATCCTTTATCTATCTTATACAAAACTCCAAAGTCTATTTTTTTTTTCAAAATATGATAATAACATTTGTAATTTTTTGTTAATATGAAAGATATAAACCTATCAAAATGTATATATAGTTAAATTGTTTAATAACTTATATCGAATGCGTAGTTTTATTAAAATTATTTGCATGTAATCATTAAATGTGTTGGATGTTGTGTAGCTATGCAATGTCCAAAACTTTAGTTGAGCGACTTTGATTTAGTGATTGTACGGTAAAAAGATATTGACTTCGATCTTGAAACCTAATAGTCTAATAAATTCTAAATAGAAAAATTAAAACAAAAGAAAATGAAAATAGTAAATAACTTTAAATATTGAAATAAACATAACCTTTTAAATCAATTTAGCGAATTCAAAAGACAATTTTAAGGCATTTAAAATTAAATGGGGGAAAATATATGTATAAATAATATTTTTAGATATATAAATGTTCATGCACTATTATAAGAGTTTTGTTAACTTTTTTATAATTAAGGTAGGGATAAATCTTAGTAATATATACTCCGTATATTTTATTTATATAAAATTATCAGTATCCATACCTATATACGAAGTATTTGTGTCGTATACTATATTTAATCAGCTGTTGGTTATATATATGACTATTATATAATATATAGTTTTTGGCACAATGCTTAACTTAGGAAAATATATGTTCTGGTAGATCAAATATAAGGTTATTATTGTGTCTATAGATTTAATGAGTGCGACGGGTAAATAAAACATGTATATATTAGATTGATTGTAGCTACTGATGCGGATGGTATGATAAGAAAATTTTAGTTTTTTCTCAACGGGAGATATAAATAAATTAGTCCACTTCTTATATAGCTATGTGGAGTATTATTCAATTATTTTTCAATTTATAAAATAACATTATAAAAAATTAAAAGAAATTCAAATAACATAAAATACTATTTAAATAACGTTCCTTTAATTTTTTTTTATTGATCATTAGTACAAGTCCTTTAATAGTAAATGAATTACCTTTGTTTTTATTTTTATTTTTCCTACGGGTTTAATAATTTGATTAAATTTATAATCCGTGCATCGCACGGGCACTATGCTAGTTTTTTTATTATTTGCGATGTAATATAAGTTTTTTTTTTTGGCAGGAAGGGACAAAATGTATTAAAGTTTTAAACCTTGGCTAATGCCAAAAATACAGAAACACCTTGTTAGTCAAGGTGGTTGATAAGTTTCTGAGCTTCCTGCCCCTACTGGTTGCTGCGTAGCAGCAAGTTGATAGTTAGAGTTAACAAGTTTGTTCCAAAAGAAGCGTTAAAACTATTACAGACATTAGTTTGGGCCACAGGGGGCTGCAGAATAATTACAAAAGGACTTAAAATAGACATCTCAGCATGTAGGCTGCTAGAAGAAAGAGGTAGATCCAACACAGCTTGCTTGGCTGCCACATCCGCTTCCCACACTCCTTTCCTTTGGGCCTTTCTCAGCCTTCCTATTCCTGCGTTTGAGATTAGGTCCCTGCAAAGAGCATAATAATTTTCCATATCATCATGGCCTCAAACAATCAGAGCTAATCTGCACATCTTCCATTTTTCCCAGACAGCCCATGAGATAGCTGCTATAATGGCTAAAGTTTCAGCCATCAAGGCAGAGGTAGCAAAAGTATGCACATCAATTCCTTTGATCCATTGACCCTATTTGCTTCTACAGATACAGGCTAAACCGGCTTCCAGAGATTGGGGTATGAAAGAGGCATCCACACAGATATTTAGGTTATGATGGGTGAAAGATGGGAGGGGGATATTGGAAGAGAGAACAGAAGGAATGGAGGAGGGACCCAGGAAACTAAGTTGATTTGCAAGATGCAAAAGAGATTTAGCCCAGATATCGGTTCTGACTGATTTCTTATTAAACACCCAGTAATTCCTTCTTAGCCATAGTCTCCAAGAGATGAGAGCAAAGGACTCACTCCAGAGGAGGTTAAGGAAAGGATGCAGGTTAGCATTTCCGAGGTTGGCATCCCACCGGTCCTTGGAGTTAAGGTTTAAGTTTAGAGGGGGAGGCTGGACAATGTTCCAGATTTCAGTGGCTCTAGGACAGTCCCTAAAGATATGGAGACTTGTCTCCTATAGAGTAGGATAGAAGCAGCAGAAGCCCGAGGGTATTATTTGCATGGAGTTGAGATGATTAGCTGTAGGAAGCCTATCCCAAAGGCATAGCCACAGGAAGAATTTGTTAGATGGAGGAATATTCAGATTCCAGAAAGAGTGGCTAAAAGGGGTATCAGCAGATTTGGGGTGGGAGATTTTCCATAGGTGGTCATAGGCAGATTGGGTGTCAAAGAAACCCCCTTTCCCCAGGCAGAGAAAATGGAGTCCTCTCCATGACATGGAAGGATAAGCTTCGAGAAGAACAGTATATTAGATAATTTCCAACAATTACCAGTGTCTAGTTATAGCATAAACTGGTATAGGGAGCAAATATGATGAATATTTTTACAATTCATACAAACAATCATCAATTCATTTTATGTTACTATTATCATTTTATACAACTGAAGAGGCAAAGGAAATATTTAGCCCATACTTTGGACTGGAACATAATTTAAATTAATGAGCCATGCATAACATGATGCAAGTCGAAATATAGAAAAATCTAGCTTATTAATTGTTGGACCTTTGGGATTTCAAATAATTATTGGATCTTTGGTCCCATAAACATTGTGGAGTGTTGTGGTAGTTTTGGTACTAAAACTAGAGCTGTCAATTTGGGTAAACAAGTCGGGTCACTTCGGATCGGGTTAATACAGATTTATTCCATAACCTACGCGGGTCGGGTTTGGGTTGGATCATGCTTGAGTCGGGTCATGCTGGGTCGTACTTCTTGTCAGGTTTGGGTCGGGTTTAGGTCGAGTTAATAACAGGTTCGGTTACATTTGGGTCGGGTGAACAATAGGTCGGGTTTTCACGGGTTAAAACGGGTTAGGACAATTCTCGGGTTCGGTTCAAGTCAATAATTTGCGGGTTAGAATCAGGTTGGGTCATTCTTGGGTTTGAGTCGGATTCGTTTCAAGTGAACAATTTGCGGATTATAATCAGGTCGGGTCATTTTCAAGTCGGGTCATTCTCGGGTTCGGTTCAAGTCAATAATTTGCGGGTTATAATCAGGTTGGGTCATTCCAAGTTGGGTCATTCTCGGATTTAAGTCAGGTTATATTCGGGTTCAACTAACTATAAATAGATAATTATAATTTTTATCAAGCTAATTATTTCCTTTGACTACAATATATTTGACAACTAGGTTAGATCCCGTGCAATAATGCACGGTTGTAAAGTTCCAATATATGTCATATTATTATAAAATAAACTCTTGCTATATTAATTTAGTACAATTAAGGCAATTTACATTTTAGCCAATCTTTATTTATCTTATTAAAAATTAAATTATAAATTTTAACCAAAACAAAAAAAAAAAAAAAAAAAATCAAAACTAAAAGACACGCCAGGAGACGACACATGTTATTGCTGGTGTGTCTTTTAGTATATAGTTATTGATATAGTAGGGAACTATAGTCTATAATTTAGGAATATAATTATCTCCTTTGACCATACAACAAATATATATACTACTTCCTCTGTTCTTTTTTACTTGACCTGTTTATTTTATCACGCTTGCCAATGCAAAACTTTAACGATCAATAACTTAAATTCTCCATAAGTAAAAATTATAAAAGTTATATATTATGATAGTATTTATTGAGATGAATCCAAAAAGATCATACATGAATATATTTTTCCTTACATATTATTCACCAAATACGGTCAAAGGAGGGGTGATGAATAGTGTAAAAGTCAAAGCGGGTCAAGTAATAAAGAACGGAGGAAGTACATTTAACTGTTAAATTTAAGGATGATACTCCTTTCCAATATTTCGACAATTTTTATTACCGTGCGAAAAAAGTCAAAAAATTCCAAAATTGAAGCTAAAATCCATGCTTTTTGAGAATTTTTGGAGATTTCAGGGCCTGATGTCGAAAAGTCTTGAAATTTTAGGGGATACATCTCGGGGTAATATAATTCTATTTGGAACCATACATGATCATTATTTATTGTCATAAATGTTTGTGGTAGGCTTGTGTTATTAATAAAATCGGTGCAAGTTGTAAACCAATAAATTGGTCATTTAAAGGGAAATTGGATGGTTCCACCCACCCAATTGGAATCCCGGATGGTATTAGGGACCATGGTAAATATTTCGGCAATTTTAATTTTCGGGCGAAAAAAAAGTCAAAATTTTCAAAATTAAAGGCTAATATCCACGCTTTTTGGGAAATTTTGGAGGATTCGGGGCCCGGTGTCGAAAAGTCTTGAAAATCTAGGGGATGCATCTCAGGGTAATTTAATGCCGTTTGGAATTATATACTCTCATTATTTGTTGTCATAAATGTTCATGGTAGGCTTGAGTTAATGAAATCGACGCAAGTTATAAACCGGTAAATAGGCCGTTTAAAGGCAAATTAGATGGTTCCACCCACCCACTTGGACTCCCGAAGGGTATTAGGGACCATGATATGGTAAACATTTCGGCAATTATTATTTCCGGGCAAAAAAAAAAAAGTCTAAAAATTCAAAAATTGAAGGCTGATATCCACGCTTTTTGAGAAATTTTGGAATGTTCAGGGCCCTGTGTCTAAAAGCCTCAAAATTCGAAGGAATATATCTCGGGGTCATATAATGTCATTTGGAACCATATGTGATCATTATTTGTTGTCATAAATGTTCGTTGTAGGCTTGAGTTAATGAAATCGGTGCAAGTTGTAAACCGGTAAATTGATTGTTTAAGAGAATATAGGATGGTTTCACCCACCCAATTGGATCCTGGAGGGTATTAGGGATCATGGTAACATTTCGGAAATTTTTATTTCCGGATGAAAAAAAGTCAAAAATTCCTTAGTTAAAAGGCTAACATCCACACTTTTTGAGAAATTTCGAAGGTTTCGGGGCCAGGTGTTGAAAAGAAATGAGATTTTATTAGATACATCTCGGGATCATATAATGACGTATGAAACCATAAATGACCATTATATGTACTGTTGTCATAAATGTTCGTGGTAGGCTTGAGTTAATGAAATCAGTGCAAGTTGTAAACCAGTAAATTGGCCGTTTAAATGCAAATTGGATGGTTCCACCCAACTAATTGGACTACCGGAGGGTATTAGGAACCATGGTGAACATTTCGGCAATTATTATTTTCGAGCGAAAATAAATCAAAAAATTCCAAAATTGAATGCTAATATCCCCGCTTTTTAAGAAAATTTTGAGGTTTTAGGGCCCGGCACTGAAAAGATTTGAAATTTTAGGGGATAAATCTCGGGGTCATATAATACTGTTTTAAACCATAAATGATCATTATATGTTGTCATAAATGTTCATGGTAGGCTTGAGTTAATGAAATCGTTGCAAGTTGTAAATTGATAAATTCGCCATTTAAAGGCAAATTGGATGGTTCCACCCACCTAATTGGATTCCCGGATCGTATTAGGGACCATAGTAAACATTTCGGCAATTTTTATTTACAGGAGAAAAAAAAGTAATAAAATTCCAAAATTTAAGGCTAATATTCACGTTTTTTGAGAAATTTTGGAGGTTTCGAGGCTGGGTATCGAAAATCCTTGAGATTTTAGGGAATACATCTCGGGGTCATATAATATATATTGGAATCATATATGATCATTATATGTTGTAATAAATGTTCGTGGTAGGCTTGAGTTAATGAAATCGGTACAAGTTATAAACCTGTAAATTAGCCGTTTAAAGGCAAATTGGATGGTTCCACCCAGCCAATTGGTCTCTCGAAGGGTATTAGGGACCATGGTAAATATTTTGGCAATTTTTATTTTCGAGCGAAAAAAGTCAAATATTCCAAAATTGAAGACTAATATCCATGCATTTTGCGAAATTTTTAAGGTTTCAGGTCTCGGTGTTGAAAAGTCTTGAAATGCTAGGGAATACATCTTGGTGTCATAAAATTCCGTTTGGAACCATATATGATTATTATATGTTGTAATAAATGTTCGTGATAGGCTTTATTTAATGAAATCGGTGCAAGTTGTAAATCGGTAAATCTGCCGTTTAAAGGCAAATTTGATGGTTCCACCCACCTAATTGGAATCCATGAGGGTTATAGGGACCATGGTAAATATTTCATCAATATTTATTTTCGGGTGAAAAACAGTAAAAAAAATTTCCAAAATTGAAGTCTTATATCCAAGTTTTTTGAGAAATTTTGGAGGATTCGGGGCTCGTTGTCGAAAAACCTTAAGATTTTATGGGATACATCTCGGGGTCATATAATGTCGTTTGGAATAGGGATGTTCAAATCCGGGTACCCGGGTTTTCGGGTACCCGAATACCTGGGTACCCGGAGTTCCGGGTACTTGTTAATATGTCCCATTTCCCGACCCGAATATCTCGGGTACCCGGGTTTCGGGACATAGGGTACCCGGATCTAATAACTTCGTCAATTTTTCTTTCTTTAAAAACTTCCTGTTTTTCGAGTTTTATCAATTTCATGTGAGTTTTATTAAATTATAAGCAATTGAAACAACATAATTTACAAAGACATGTCTGCCAATCTATCATATATGTTTTGTGCTTTTTATATATGAAAAGAACATGACCTTGTTGTACCAAAAGAAAAAAAAAATTAATAATGAAAAAAAATACAAGCAGAATACTACTCCATAATTATCAACTATCAAGCATTCACGATTTCATGCTAGTCTAATGTATAAACAAAAGAATACTAGCAAAGTTGTAATGCTTCTATCATACTTTAAAGTAGGAAACCACCATTAACATATCACATACACTTCGTACAAATGAACATCTTCATTCAAAATCAAGTATGAAATTAGACCCATCATGTTGTTTACGATGGCTAGATCTTGCCTTGCGGTTGCTGTTGCGGTGGACGACGTGAGATCTTGTGGTGCTTCTTGTGGTGCTTCGATTTTTCTGGGTTGATGAAGGCCGACAACCGTGTGACGGTGTGAGTGAGACAAAGGACAGAGAGATGGAAGGGATGGAGGACGAACAGAGAGAAAGATGAAGGAGAGCAGATCCGTAAGGAACTCAAGGAAGAAGGAAGGCAGATCCGTGAATTTGAGCCCTAATTTCGTGAAGAGAGAACAGGAAGAGAGACAGGAAGAGAGAGAGCGGCGGAGAGAGAGGCAATTGAGAAAATGTGAAACTGTGAATGAGAACCCTAGTTTGAGCCTTTCTAACTTTTGAGGGTGATTTTTGAAGGAATTGTATCTTCGATAAGTGCAATTAGTAGATATATCAAGGATCACTATTATGGAGATAATAAGTTCGTTCTTTTGGGTCGTCATTATCTGTTGCTAGACTATGATCAATGATCTTTAGGCTAGTCAAATAGTCCAAAGCCTACTAGAATGGATCCTATGAGGTCGCACAACAAGATTATTGGGTTAAGCAAGTAAGAGGCCCATTAATGGGCCTCATGAGAAACTAACTAGTCATGAAATGGATTGGACTAGCATAGTTAGATGAGAATTAGGTTTTGGGCTTTTGACATGGGCTCTTATTTAGAGATGATATCTATAAATAAGATTCATGCCTAGGGTTGCTTGTAAGCAGTCATAATTCACACACAGTGTATTTTGACATCAAGGCAACCAATCCCAAAGACCCTAATTCCTCTCTCTAACTCACGGCTTTCTCTCTCCTCCCCTCGTCTGTACGGCCAGCCACCTTGGTGGCGCGTGTGGTGGTTCGTGGTGGTTCATGGTGGTTCGTTGCTCGCACTTCTCCATAGAAGGTCAATTGAAGGGTTCAATTGCAACTAACTAGCATTAGTGGAGGTCTTAATCTGTGCCCGTGGACCAAGTAGAGGAATCACGCTTGAGGTTCTTTATCTCCCAATGTTCTTGTTCGATCGCACGTGGAATCACGCTTCAAAGGTACGATTATATGTTCTTTAAGTGTTATGCATTAGATCTTGGGATTAGGTATTGTATGAATATGATTCATGATTATTTCCGCTGCGTAGTACCTATAATTCCCTACAGTGGTATCAGAGAGCTTATTGCATTTACGCATATTGACTATAATTCTTTGATAGTCCACAATTTTAATTCAATTAGGAGGGAGAATAATTAATTATGGTTCAATCTTTATATTAAACGGAGATTTAATTTTTGGGATATGATTAAATATGATTTAATTGCTCAATTGTTCTAGCAAAATCTGAATTTAGCCCTAGTTTTTTTCGAAATTTTTTAATTGAAATAAAGCCCTAAATTTTGATTTTTGTGCTTAATTTTGATGATTTTCGAATAATTTATGCTTCATAATTTTAATTAGATTGATTTGATACATAAAATATGATTTTTGGTATAATCAATATTTTAATTTAAGAGTTAGATTAAAATTGAATTAATTTTGTGAAGAACCCTAGATTTGAAATTGAATTGTGAATTTGATTTCAAAATTGAATTAGGCATAAATGTTATGTTTTAATTCAATAGACCTAATTTAATTTAATTTTGCAAAAGTTGTTTAATTAAATTAAACTCTCAAAAACAAAAAAATCAAAAAAAAAAAACAATTTTGGGAAGGGGCAGCCGTGGCTGGGTGGATGAACCACCGTCAGGTGGCCGCGGCGGCTGCTCAGGTGGTCGAAAAGGATGCAACAAGAAAGGCGCAAGCGGCGGACTGGTTGCAGCAGCGTAGTGGAACTATTCCACTGCCACCTGCTGCAGCCAACATACGCAAGTGGCTGGGCTTTTCTGCCTGGTTGCGTGCCTGGATGTGGCTGCAGCTGGGCTACGGCCGACTGCAGCTGCAGCTGCGGTGGTTGGGACGTGACTGGCAGCAAGCCAAGTCACGGTGTTTCCCAATTTTTCAAAAAAAATATAAAATAAAATAAAATTGTTTTTTATTAAATTATTTTTTATTAAAAAAAAGTATTTTCAAGATAAAATCTGATTTTACATTGGAGATAAAATCAAATTTCAAAAGTTGTTTTTTGATAATTATCCTTAATTAAAGTTGTTAATTTTGGATAGAGTTTGTTAGAATATTTTGAGCATATTCCAAAAGGATAAAGATTGATTTGAATAATGTGATTATCCCATAATTATTTTTGGACAATAATTGATTAAAATTTTGTGATTGGCTAGTAATTAGGATAGAATTTCCTAACTTTGTTAGGATAATCTTTGAGGATAAATATGATTTATCTTTTAAAGATTAAAATAAGATTTGATTCTATCTCATGACTAATTTATAATATATGATATTTATTGATGGTCATGAATAATATATGATATTATCTAATTGCAATAATTAAAATATGAGATATTTAGATGTCATGTTTCCTTAATATGATCATTCGATGTTGTAGTTTAGGAAATCATGATGAGTGATTTATTATGTGGCACTTTATAATATATGATATTATTTACTGCTATATAATGACTAGTATGGCCCAATAGATTGCCAAATACGATCTGCGCATCGTGATGTATTTTTGTAATCTAAGTACGGTCTACATACCGATGAAGTATTTTTGTAATTTTATTTCATTTTATTTAAGTAGTAGATAGAATAGAGTAAAATTACAGGTTGCAGTTAATCCAAGAAACCCATGAAGTGAAGGCCCAAAGGAGCAAGGTGGATGAGATCCATGATGATTCAAGTGGGAGCATTTACTTTATTGGTTTTCTTAGGATTAGTGGGCCATGCTATGTCTTGTTTATGCATTCAGTTTATTATGCATGTTAGATTTTATTGATGTTTTGTGATGATGCGCTAGAGTTCACTATTAATCACAACATAATGAATCTAGGTCCCAGTAATATTGAGGTAGCTTTTCCAATCAAAAATCCGATGAAACTTTCGATATTTATGATGGGTCATGCTAAAGCTGGGTGTCATATTATATCTTAGGGGAGTGGGGGTAAAAAAAATTTTACACTTTTGATTGGTTATACTCAACAAGGTTACCTAAAGAGTTTAAAACCTTGAAGCTAAGGGTAATAATTAAACATGTGATGGTTATTATTCAACCAAGCATTACAAAGAGTTGTAATCAGTAAAGAGTTTACTCACCTTGAAAATGTAATAGTTGATGGTAGGGCCAAAGTCCGGTCAATTATTGCACAAATAAAGGATCTTGGAATCATTCTATTCAATAGGGATCAATTAAAATTGAATAAATGTTTTAAAGTTGCCAATTTAATTCGCTTATGGCACTTTAAATTTTTATTAAACATAATTGAATTTTGCGTTTACTTATAAGTATTATGTCGTTCTAATTTTATTATTATATAATCTCCTCGATTGAAAATAAAGTTGAGAAACGTTCTCAAAAGGTTAAAAGATAATCCATAAACCTATATACCAATTTTGCTAAGATGATGATTAAATAGACTTAGCGAAATCATGAAATGTGCTTAAAGTAGTTAAGCAAAGCATCATTTTGAACCTAAGAGAAGTGTTTAAAATGGCTCAAATAGGAAAGGTTTAGGAATATATGAGGATTGCATTAAGAAGTTATGTGCCAAGAAATGCAAACAAGTTGCTACTTCTCAAACCTAGAACTACTTATACGCTAAAAGTTGTTATGAACAACAAATGTTAAAAATTAAATGGACCAATTCCAATTGATTAGAAACTACCTCATATAGTTGGAAGGTAAAAGAATGGAAATGTTCCAATTTAAGAAGTAAATTATAGAAATTGATTTAGCACATTGCTACTACTTCTTGGACATATGATGTCTTGTTTAGTTCTCTATCATTGAGAATGAGGTTGAACTAAATGAAGAAGTATGGCTAAAGGAGAAATAAATCTACAAGTTTAGAAGCAAATGTTGCTACTTCACATATAGAATCTACAAGTTTGGAAGCAAAAGTTGCAACTTTACAAGTAGAACCTATATTTCACCTTACCTTGTTATTGGCTAGAAATAAATAAATGTTATTCATTCTTGCCATTATCAAAGCACCATTCAATGTTAGTAATGAATAAGCATCGAAGATTCAAAAATGTGGAATAAATGTTATTCTATGCTTCATTGAGTCATAATGTGTTTTGAGATTGCTAAATAGGTTCAAAGTTCTATATGATAGAAATAATTAAACCATTTCTATATATGAATTGTCTCTAAAATGTCTTAAATTCGAATGAAAATGAACATTGCATGCGGAAGATCCAAAGGGATGGACTTTCAATATCATCGGATTATGAATCCATTGATATATGTAAATATCATTCTAATTTGAAATTATTGACAAAGTCACCATTTAGAGAAATGATGATGAGAACTCAAGGTTGAATACATATCGATGTAAGAAAACCAATGGTTCAAAGGCTAGAGATGGACAATGAAACTTCATTTGTGATATGATCACATGTGCTTAGTTGAAGCATAAGTATGAAAATTTTGAAAATGTTTAAAAGGTTCAGTATGAAGTTCAGTATCAACTTGACAAGATAATGATTGCATTACAATATGATTGTAATTGTGAAAATTTAAGTCAATACATATACTTGGCAACACATTCAAAGTATTGCGATATGATCGTAATAATGAGAATTTAAGCCAAGACCTTGATGAACATCCAAGAGTTGTGAAATCGTTTTACGACAAACACCGAAAGAAAACCTTGTGAAGTGTTTATGAAGGGAGCTATCAATCTATATAAGATATATTTTTATAATGGATGTAAATTACCTATCTTCCAACCATTGTTCAAGGGATATACTTTTAAGATAATCTACAAAACTAAACAAAGAAACATAGGGCAAATCAAAATGTAGCAAAGGTTTCATATGTGATATGGATAAGAAGAGTTCTTATAAAGTTTTTCTACAAAGCAAGGAATAAAAGTTGTATTAAATCGTTTAATGCACGATCAATTCCTATACAGAGCACGGGGTACTACTACACAAATCATACTTAGCACAAAATGTTTGTTGCTCAAGTAGATGCCCTTATGGAAATTGTTCCAAAAGGTCAAGTGGGAGTAGTACAAATCTCGAAAGAGTTCGAGAAAAGCAACAAACAAACATGGCTCAAACCATGATTGGTTCACCCTATGCTAAAAAGTGCCTCCTCAAAAAGGCAAGTGGGAGTATAAGAATCTCGAAAAGTTTGAGAGCCTTGAAAGAGTTCAAGAAAAGCTAATTCGAAATTCTTGAAGAAATTTGAGAAGTAATCGAATCAAAGCAACAATATGAGCATGATTCACCTCATGTTACAAGTGACAACGCATGGTCTCATTAAGTGTAATGAGAATAATAACCATGTGTCGAAGGTAGTACATTCCAAGTGCACATCCTCAATTGTTGTTTCTCAGTGAAAACTAAACAAAGTTGTTGTATGAGTTTCAATTGTTGCATAAAAACCCACAATGATGACTAGCATATGTAAAACTTAGCCAAAGAAATATGATTTCATATTGACTAAGAGTTCTAAAATATTCATTTTGGAACATGATGATTATGCAAGTAACAAAGATGATTTGACAAGTTATAACTCCAAGTAGTTTAAAAACCAGGAAATCTGAAATAGATTCTAAATCTGTAAGCAAGTGTATGACACTTGAATAATTTGCCTAATTGGGTGAGACCCATTATAAGCAAAACAGACAAGAAAGAAAAATGTTTTCTAACTAAAGCAAAGACTTATTAAAGGATTCAACTAATTCATAGTATGACTATGACTACGATGAAAACTTTATATTAGTCATGTTGCAAAGATCTATTAAAGATATTTTAGTGATTACTACCTTATAAGATATGGTAGATGGACTTCAAAACACTTTATTGAAATTGTTCATGAAAGAAGATTTGTATATGATACAATCAAAAGTTTGAAGATCCAATAATCCTAGGGATGCATAGCATCATGGAGTTAGTGTTCTTAATTTTGAGTTAATCAAATTGTTTGATGTTCTCGTAAAATGAAGAAAAGGTCTTGTGTGTACAAAATGTTTAGTTGGAGCTATGAAGTCTTCTTGGTCTAGTATAAAGAGAAAATTATTCATTGCTTGAAGAGTCAAGTGGTGGGTAGTGCATTTTGTATGAAAAACCTTGAAGAGAATGATGAGTACATTTGGGATTCAAAATCTATAGAGATAGGTTTTGATTGATGTTTGATTTTGGTTAAGGAACTTATATTGATAAGATTCTTATAAGGTTCAACATTATATTGAAAGGAGTTTAAATCCCATGTAACATGGCACAATGCTTATGATTCAATACTTTGAGAAAGGTTGATGAAATTAAGGTCTTGAGTGATGATCCTTATGCAGTTTGCAAAGGATGAATCATGCATGTCATGGACTATACTCGTCTATTTGATTCACATGTTTTTAAGAACAAGTGATGATAGATTTCAATCAAAATCCAATATAACGTTGGAATACAAATTAGAAAGTCCAAAGTTCCTTGCAAAAGGGCGAAGGAAAATTCTTAATGTATGGAGATGAATATGATTATTAAATTTAGAAATTGCAAAATTCATGTTTATGAGAACGTCTCAAGAACTCTACTTACTAAACCCCTTCCATTTCCAAAGCATGAGAAACATGCTAATGAAACTGGATTGAGGCAAATGATGTAATTAGAAGTTGTATTTGTTTTTGGAGAAAAACAAGTTACATTTGTAATACATTCATTTGCAGAATTATGTTTATCAATTAAAACAAAGTTTCAATCTTATTTAATCGTGATTTCAAGATTAAATAAAATGTCCAAAATAATTATGGATTGATGGGCTCATCAGGTTAATTTATTTAAATAACCTGGTGAATGAAACCCCACAGGTGAACTAAATTCATACATTATTTAAGTTCCTAGTTCGGAATCATTAAAATGGACATAAATGATTTCATAAATTTGACTAGCATATAAGATTGATTGGATAGCGCAGTTTCATGGGCTATAGGAGCGTAGTGAAGCTCGGTCAATCATATGGGTATGCATGAATGATGCATGATCGAACTATAGATCTACTTTGAAGTTCAAGTATAGAACTTCCGGATATATTAGTGGATTCCTTTGACATGAGTGGAACATTGATTTCATTCAATGATTGATGTAACTGTGTACATTCAAACGTCTTCCCGTAACTGGAGATTATAAAGGGTGTTTCCTGGTTACCTCATGATTTGAGTGGGAGCCTTGGTTTCTACAATATTGGATCGAGTCTGCCTATTAAATAGGAATGTGTCTTGGCCCCTTGAAGAGGGAGAATTCAGAAAATGCATGGCCGTGCTCAAATGGATTACATAGTAATCATTTGTTTTGTAATTCTAACTCAGTTTTCAAGAAAAGATTTGTAGATTAATATGATCACGACATGAGATGCAATCATATTATCAAATCGACACACATTGACTTAAGGAATTTGAATATTGCGCACTTGTCTCAGACAAGTGGGAGATTGAATGAATTGTATCTTCGATAAGTGCAATTACTAGATATATCAAGGATCACTATTATGGAGATAATAAGTTCGTTCTTTTGAGTCGTCATTATCTGTTGCTAGACTATGATCAATGATCTTTGGGCTAGTCAAATAGTCCAAAGCCTACTAGAATGGATCCTATAAGGTCACACAATAAGGGTATTGGGTTAAGCAAGTAAGAGGCCTATTAATGGGCCTCATGAGCAACTAACTAATCATGAAATGGATTGGGCTAGCATAGTTAGATGAGAATTAGGTTTTGGGCTTTTGACATGGGCTCTTATTTAGAGATGATATCTATAAATAAGATCCATGCCTAGGGTTTCTTGTAAGCAGTCATAATTCACACACAGTGTATTTTGACATCAAGGCAACCAATCCCAAAGACCCTAATTCCTCTCTCTAACTCACGGCTTTCTCTCTCCTCCCCTCGTCTGTACGGCCAGCCACCTTGGTGGCGCGTGTGGTGGTTCGTGGTGGTTCATGGTGGTTCGTTGCTCGCACTTCTCCATAGAAGGTCAATTGAAGGGTTCAATTGCAACTAACTAGCATTAGTGGAGGTCTTAATCTGTGCCCGTGGACCAAGTAGAGGATTCACGCTTAAGGTTCTTTATCTCCCAATGTTCTTGTTCGATCGCACGTGGAATCACGCTTCAAAGGTACGATTATATGTTCTTTATGTGTTATGCATTAGATCTTGAGATTAGGTACTGTATGAATATGATTCATGATTATTTCCACTGCGTAGTACCTATAATTCCCTACAATTTTTTTTTTAAAAAAATTTAATTTATTATCGGGTAATCGGGTTCCCGATAATAAAAAAATGCGGCCCATGTCCCGAACCGGATAGAATGCAGTTTCCCAGGTCGGGTGCTCGACCCGAAAAATTAGTTTTTTCTCCTAAAATTCCCATCGGGTATCTACCGGGTCATCGGGACAATCGGGTCGGGTTTTTTTGAACACCCTAGTTTGGAACCATATATGATCATTATATGTTGTCAGAAATGTTCGTGATAGGCTTGAATTAATGAAATCGTTGCAAGTTTTAAATCTGTAAATTGGTCGTTTAAAGGCAAATTGGATGGTTCCGCCTACCCAATTGAACTCTGGGAGAGTATTATGGACCATGGTAAACATTTAGACAATTTTTATTTCCGGGTGAAAAAAAGTCATAAAATTCAAAAATTAAAGGCGAATATCCACGCTTTTTGAGAAATTTAGTGTTTGCGGGGCTCGGTATTTAATAGTCTTGAAATTTTAGGGAATAAATCTCGGGATCATATTATGCGTTTAGAACCATATATGATCTTTATTTGATATCATAAATGTTCGTGGTATGCTAGAGTTAATGAAATCGGTGCAAGTTGTAAACTAGTACATTGGTCGTTTAAAGGCAAATTGGATGGTTCCACCCACCCAATTGGACTCCTAGGGGGTATTAGGGACCATGGAAAACATTTCGGCAATGTTTATTCTGTGCGAAAAAAGTAAAAAAAATCAGAAATTAAAGGGTAATATCCATGCTTTTTTAGAAATTTCGAAAGTTTCGGGGCCCGGTGTCGAAAAGAAATGAGATTTTAGGGTATACATCTCGGGGTCATATAATGCCGATTGGAACCATAAATGATCATTATATGTTGTCATAAATGTTAGTGGTAGGCTTTAGTTGATGAAATCGGTGCAAGTTGTAAACCGTTATATTGGCCGTTTAAAGGCAAATTGGATGGTTCCACCCACCTATTTGGACTCTCGGAGGGTATAAGGGACCATGTTAAACATTTCGACAATTTTTATTTGCGGGCGAAAAAAAGTCAAAAAATTCCAAAATTAAAGGCTAATATCCACGCTTTTTGAGAATTTTTGGAGGTTTTGAGGTCCGGTGTCGAAAAGGCTTGAGATTTTAGGAGAAACATCTCGGAGTCATATAATGCCGTTTGGAACCATATATGATCATTATATGTTGTTATAAATATTCGTGGTAGGTTTGAATTACTGATATCGGTCCAAGTTGTAAATCGATAAATTGGCCGTTTAAAGGCAAATTGGATGGTTCCACCCACCCAATTGGAATTCCAGAGGGTATTAGGTACCATGGTAAACATTTAGACAATTTTTATTTTCGAACGAAAAAAAGTCAAAAAATTCCAAAATTGAAGGCTAATATCCATGCTTTTTGAAAATTGTTGGAGGTTTCAGGGCCCGGTGTCGAAAAGAAATGAGATTTTAGGGGATACATATCGGGGTCATATAATGCCTATTGGAACCATATATGATCATTATATGTTGCCATAAATGTTCGTGGTAGGCTTTAGTTGATGAAATCGGTGCAAGTTGTAAACCGTTAAATTGGCCGTTTAAAGGCAAGTTGGATGGTTCCACCCACCTATTTGGACTCTCGGTGGGTATAAGGGACCATGGTAAACATTTTGACAATTTTTATTTGCGGGCGAAAAAAAGTCAAAAAATTCCAAAATTAAAGGCTAATATCCACGCTTTTTGAGAAATTTTGGAGGTTTTGGGGTCCGGTGTCGAAAAGGCTTGAGATTTTAGGAGAAACATCTCAGAGTCATATAATTCCATTTGGAACCATATATGATCATTATATGTTGTCATAAATGTCCGTGGTAGGCTTGAATTAATGATATCGGTGCAAGTTGTAAATCGGTAAATTGGCCGTTTAAAGGCAAATTGGATGGTTCCACCCACCCAATTGGACTTCCAGAGGGTATTAGGTACCATGGTAAACATTTAGGCAATTTTTATTTCCGGACGAAAAAAAGTCAAAAAATTCCAAAATTGAAGGCTAATATCCACGCTTTTTGAAAAATTTTGGAGGTTTCTGGGCCCGATGTCGAAAAGGCTTGAGATTTTAGGGGATACATATTGGAGTCATATAATGCCGATTGGAACCATATATGATCATTATATGTTGTTATAAATGTTCGTGGTTGGCTTGAATTAATTAAATCGGTGCAAGTTGTAAATTGGTAAATTGGCCGTTTAAAGGCAAATTGGATGGTCCAACCCAACCAATAAGATTCGCAGAGGGTATTAGGGAATCTGGTAACATTTCGGTAATTTTTATTTCCACACTTTTTGAGAAATTTTGGAGGTTTCGAGGCCCGATATTGAAAAGTTTTAGAATTTTTGGGGATATATCTCGGGGTCATATTGTAACACCCCAATAATTCTCCCTTTTACAAACCACTTACTTTAAATAAAATAGTGGAGAACCATTGACGTGTTACTGCCACGTGTTAAAACGTTAAGGCTTTATCAAAGTATCACAGCGGAAAATCAAACTTAAGTCTTTAAAATAACATAATTTAGAAAATCAATAAGTCAAAGCTTACAAATTGGAACCATATAAGGCCCTTATTTAAAACCAAACCAATATTCAAAATCCCAAAACATAATTAAAATAGTAAAACATAAATAAGTTCAACACAAAGAACGAATACTCTCAATCACACCAATCCCTTGACAATGCGTATGTCAAATCACCGAACTTTACATCATCAAGCTAACCTGTGCATTACTGCTCCCCAATAATACAAGTGAAATAATTTGATCATCATAGGGTTATTGAAAGGCGAAGGCCATGACCAAAAGAAAACACACAAAAGCACGCAATCAGCAAAGCTGAGTACATATAAGCTACAACGCACAAAACCTGACATGCTCAACTAATTAAAGTAAATAAACATACAACTTGAATTCATTAATCAAGACTCCACACTTAAACAATTCAATTGACTCAACATACTTTCTAACCAATTCTAAACACTCGACTCTTTATATTTAATTTAATTAATTTAGTTTGGAGTAAGCAATGGACGAGGTTGTCCAATCCACCAAATCATTTTGGTCCCAGATGACCATTTAAAATAAAATTTTAGCGTGATGGAAGAATGGGCGCGACTCCATTCTCACAAAGTTAGTCTAGGATCCCATCTAACTTTCATTATAAAATAAAATGTAAATACCAAAAGAAAAGAGGACATGTTGATCAAACAAGCCTCGGAAAAGCCACGGGCTACCACCGCGTACCCCAACCCATAATTGTTAATACTCTAGAAGTGCACGCTTTCCAGAGTTTTATTGCTCATCCATGTTTCACTTTACGTGATTACAATTTTAATTAATAGCCGACTCATTCAAGAAGACCATACATAACAATCATATATCAATTCACTTTTAATCTTATTTAGGACAATGGTGATCACATCACAAGTTGACCTCTAATTCCATTAAACTTCCAAATTATTCAAAATTGTTGAACATAGTCAACCCACCTATCCATTTCGTCTTAATCCACCTTTACTCAATATACTAATAAGTCATGATTGAGTAATAAATAAAATAAATAACAATCTTGTGGAATAATTAATAAATTCATTCCACTTAAACCATTAAATTCCAATCCTTTAATAATCCAAATGTGGTTAACAAACCAATCTAATAAAATATGTTTGTATCAACATTCCATACAAACAATTAATCCAATATAATTCAACATACTTGCATCCATAATTCCATACAAGCATAATTAATTCACCAAAACATGCCTCATAAAAATAAATACATGAATTAATTAAATATATAACCGAACAGTTTCCATCCAAGTGTTCTCTAATCATGAAACTAAGTTCTTTTCTTTGGTACCTAAACATGATACTACTTACAACGAAGTAGACATGTACGTACCTCGTGTAAACAATCCTTTGTGCCGCTTTTAATCACTTAAAAGTCTCCTAAGGAATAATCACTTCCTAGAAAACAACCAACAACAATAAATTAATACTTAACCAAATTTCCAGCATTATAATTTAGATTAAAACTCCTTAAAACTTCATTAAAAACATGTTTTTATGCTTAATTAATCAATGAAAAATTTGCCAATTACTACCGCAAGTTAATACTACTTTGTAAATTACTACCGCAAATTAAAAAAGTTGTGAATTACTACCGCAAAAAATTTTAAGATGTTACGATTATTACCAAACCCCCATTAAACCCAACTATGACGTCATTATATCACTTTAACCCATGGTTAAAGCCCTTAACCATGACGTCATTATATCCCTAACCCATTTTCTTTTTTGGGGGGGGCTGGTTAAAGCCCTTAACCATGGTCAAACACGGGTTAAAGGGATATAATGACGTCATAGTTGGGTTTAATGGGGGTTTGGTAGTAATCGCAACATCTTAAAATTTTTTGCGGTAGTAATTCACAACTTTTTTAATTTGCGGTAGTAATTTACAAAGTGGTATTAACTTGCGGTAGTAATTGGCAAATTATCCTTAATCAATAGAAATACAATAGGAATAAAAGCTCCAAATTAATTGCTCATTAGAACCCTAAAATCCCAATTTGAATAAATTGAAACCCTAGGTTTATAATTCATAAAATCTGAAAATTATAATAAAAATTATAATCTGAAATTATAACTTTAAACTATCAAAAACATGATTTTGATACTAAAAATATAATCTTTACACTATAAAATCAAAACCCAAAATAATTAAATAAACATTAAGCAAAAATAATGAAACAAAGGAGGAAAGAGGAAAGGAAGGCCACGGTGGTGGCTGGGCTGATGGGCTGGCAGGGTCGCCGGCGGCAGCGGCAGGGGGGTGCACCAGAGGTGGATGGGCGGCAGTCGGTGAAGGGCAGCAATGGTGGTGAGTAGTGAAACTCACGTAGGAAAAGAGGAAAAAAAGAAAGAAAAAAAGAAAAGAAAGAAAAAAATAAAAGAATAAAAGAAAAAGAAAAGAAAAATAAAAGGAAAATAAAAGAAAAAGAAAAGGAAAATAAAAGAAATAAAATAAAGGAGAAAGAAAATTAGACTAACCTTTTGTGTGAGGAAAATTTTGGGGACGTATAGGGTATTTATAGGAGAGAGAGTTGTAGGGTAAGTAGTAAGATTGAGCCACATAAAATTAAAGGGCCAATCAAGTATGTAAAGTGAGATTGACTTTGATTGTTTGGACATGAATTATTGAATGATGGTTCATAAAAATCATATTGTAATAAAAATAATTTTCCACCCAAAATAATTTGAAACTTTTGAAATTAAATTCCGGAAAAATATAATACAAATAAATATTATAAATAAAATATAATTTTATTTATAATATATTTAAAAATACGGGGGATTACACATATAATGCCGCTTGGAACCATTTATGATCATTATTTTTTTTTATAAATGTTCGTTGTAGGCTTTAGTTAATGAAATCGGTGCAAGTTGTAAACCGGTAAATTGATTGTTTAAAGGCACATTGGATGGTTCCGCGCACCTAATTGGACTCCCGGAGGGTATTGGACCATGGTAAACATATCGACAATTTTAATTTTCGGGCGAAGAAAAGTAAAAAAATTCCATAATTGAAAGCTAATATCTTTTTTGAGAAATTTTGGAGGTTTCGAGCCCGGTGTCGAAAAGCCTTTATATTTTAGGGGATATATATCGGGGTCATATAATTCCATTTGGAACCATATATGATCATTATATGTTGTTATAAATGTTTGTGGTAGACTTGAGTTGATGAAATAGGCGCATTGTAAATCGGTAAATTGGTTGTTTAAAGACAAATTGGATGGTTCCACCCACCCAATTGGACTCCCGGAGGAAATTAGAGACCATGGTAAACGTTTCGGCAATTTTTATTTTCGGGCGAAAAAAAGTCAAAAAATTAAAAAATTGAAGGCTAATCCACACTTTTTGAAAATTTTTGGAGTCTTCGGGGCCCAGTGTCGAAAAGTCTTGAAATTCTAGGGAATACATCTCGGGGTCATACAATGTCGTTTGGCATCATATATGATCATCTTATTTGTTGTCATAAATGTTCTTGGTAGGCTTGAATTAATGAAATCGGTGTAAATTGTAAACCGGTAAATTGGTGTTTTAAAGGAAAATTGGATGGTTCCACCCACCCCAATTGGACTCCCGGAGGGTATTTGGGACCATGGTACACATTTCGGCAATTTTTATATTCGGGCAAGAAAAAAGTCAAAAAATTCCAAATTTGAAGGCTTAATATCCACGCTTTTTGAGAAATTTCGAATGTTTCGGAGCCCGGTGTCAAAAAGCATTGAGATTTTAGGGGATACATCTCGGGGTCATATAATGCCGTTTGGATTCATATATGACCATTATATGTTGTCATAAATGTTCATGGTAAGCTTGAGTTAATGAAATCGGTGCAAGTTGTAAACCGGTAAATTTGTCGTTTAAAGACAAATTGGATGATTCTACCCAACTAATTGGGCTCTCGGAGGGTATTAGGGACCATATTAAACATTTAAACAATTTTAATTTCCTGTCGAAAAAAGTCAAAAAATTCCAAAATTAAAGGCTTAATATCCACGCTTTTTGAGAAATTTTGGAGATTTTGGGGCCCGGTGTTGAAAAGGCTTGAGATTTTAGGAGAAACATCTCGGAGTCATATAATTCCATTTGGAACCGTATATGATTATTATATGTTGTCATAAATGTCCGTGGTAGGCTTGAATTAATGAAATCGGTGCAAGTTTTAAATCGGTAAATTGGCCATTTAAAGGCAAATTGGATAGTTCCACCCACCCAATTGGACACCTAGAGGGTATTAGGGACCATGGTAAACATTTCGGCAATATTTATTTGCGGGCGAAAAAAAGTCAAAAAAATTCCAAAATTAAAGGCTAATATCCACGCTTTTTGAGAAATTTTGGAGGTTTCAGGGCCCGGTGTCGAAAAGGCTTAAGATTTTAGGGGACACATCTCGGAGTTATATAATTCCGTTTGGAACCATATATGATCATTATATGTTGTCATAAATGTTCTTGGTTGGCTTGAATTAATGAAATCGGTGCAAAGTTGTAAATTGGTAAATTGGCCGTTTAAAGGCAAATTGGATGGTTCCACCCAACCAATTGGATTCCCAGAGGGTATTAGGGACTTTGGTAAACATTTCGGTAATTTTTATTTCTAGGAAAAAAAAAAGTCAAAAAACTCCAAAATTGAAGGCTAATATCCACACTTTTTGAGAAATTTTGGAGGTTTCAAGGCCCGGAGTCGAAAAGTTTTGAAATTTTGAGGGATATATCTCGGGGTCATATAATGCCATTTGGAACCATTCATGATCATTATTTGTTTTTATAAATGTTCGTTGTAGGCTTGAGTTAATGAAATCGGTGCAAGTTGTAAACCGGTAAATTGATCGTTTAAATGCACATTGGTGGTTCCGCGCACCCAATTGGAACCCCGGAGGGTATTGGACCATGATAAAAATTTCGGCAATTTTTATTTTCGGGCAAAAAAAGTAAAAAAAAATTCCAAAATGAAATCCCCGCATTTTGAAAAATTTGGGATGTTTTGAGGCCTGGTTTCGAAAGTTTTGAGATTTCACAGGATACATCTCGGGATCATATAATGTCATTTGGAACCATATATGATCATTATATTTTGTCATAAAAGTTCGTAGTAGGTTGAGTTAATTTAATCGGTGCAAGTTGTAAACCGGTAAATTAGCCGTTTAAAGGAAAATAGGATGGTTCCACCCACCTAGTTTGACTCCTGGAGGGTATTAAGGACCACTGTAAACATTTCGGGAATTTTTATTTCCGGGCGAAGAAAAGTAAAAAAAATTCCAAAATTGAAGGCTAATAATATCCTCGCTTTTTGAGAAATTTTGGAGATTTTGTGGCCCGGTGTCGAAAAGCCTTTAGATTTTAGGGGATACATCATGGGGTTATATAATGCCATTTGGAACCATATATGATCATTATTTGTTGTCATAAATGTTTGTGGTAGGCTTGAGTTAATGAAATAGGCGCAGGTTGTAAACCGTTAAATTGGCCGTTTAAAGGCAAATTGGATGGTTCCACACTTCCACCAACCCAATTGGACTCCCGGAGGAAATTAGAGACTATGGTAAACATTTTGTCAATTTGTATTTCTGGGCGAAAAAAGTCAAAAAATTCAAAAATTGAAGGCTAATATCCACGTTTTTTCAGAAATTTTGAATGTTGCGGAGCCCGGTGTCGAAAAGCATTGAGATTTTAGGGGATACATCTCGGGGTCATAAAATGCAGTTTGGATCCATATATGATCAATATTTGTTGTCATAAATGTGCATGGTAAGCTTGAGTTAATGAAATCGGTTCAAGTTGTAAACCGGTAAATCGGTCTGTGTAAAGGCAAATTGGATGGTTCTACCCAACCAATTGGACTCCCGGGGGGTATTAGGGACCATGGTAAACATTTCTGCACTTTTTATTTTCAGGTGAAAAAATTCAAAAAAATCCAAAATTGAAGGCTAATATCCACGTTTTTTGAGAAATGTTAAAGGTTTCGGGTAGATCTATCAATATGGGTAAACGGGTCGGGTTTGGGTCAGGTCAATTCGAGTCAGGTCAATTCGGATTAATTCCATAACCTATGCGGGTCGGGTCATGCTTGAGTCGGGTCACGTCGGGTCATACTTCTTATCAGGTTTTGGTCGGGTTAATAACAGGTCGGGTTACATTTAGGTCGGGTGAACAATAGGTCGGGTTTAGTTCGGGTTTGCATGGGTTAAAACGGGTTAGGGTAATTCTCGGGATCGAGTCGGGTTCGGTTCAAGTCAATAATTTGCGGGTTAGAATCAGGTTAGGTCATTCTCGGGTTTGAGTCGGGTTCGTTTCAAGTCAATAATTTGCGGGTTATAATCAGGTCGGTGATTTTCAAGTCGAGTCATTCTAGGGTTCAAGTTGGGTTTTGTTCAAGTCAATAATTTGCATGTTATAATCAGGTTGGGTCATTTCCAAGTCAGGTCATTCTCGGAGTCAAGTCGGGTTATGTTCAAGTCAATAATTTGTAGGTTACAATCAGGTCTGGTCATTTCCAAGTCAGGTCATATTCGGGTTCAACTAACTATGAATAGATAATTATCATTTATCAAGCTAATTATTTCCTTCGACTATAATATGTATGGCAATATACTAGGGAACTATAGTTTATAATTTAGGAAGATAATTATCTCCTTTGACCATAGAACAAATATATACTATATTTAACTCTTAAATTTGAGGATGATGCTCCTTTCTTTTGCTGGCCTGGACCGACTTGGTCTCCATAGACAAAATGCTTTGATAAACCATAATAAGGTGATATAAATTGCATTTAAGGTGATTTGAAATCGGGTCAGGAACAATTTGGGTTGAATTTAGGTCGGGTCAATAACAAGTCGTGTTGATTTCGAGTCGGGTTAGTAACAAATCGGGTTGAATTATTGGGTCGGGTTAGTAATAGGTCTGGCAAAATTCTGGTTGGGTCAATAACAAGTCGGGTTGAATTTGGGTCAAATCAATAACAAGTCGGGTTGATTTCGGGTCGGGTTTGTAATAGGTTGGGTTTAATTTGGGTCGGGTTAGGAATGGGTCGGATTGAATTCAGGTCAGGTTAGTAACAAGTCGGGTTAAATTTGGGCTTTGACGGGTTAAAACGGGCTTGGGTCAATTTTTGTTCAAGTCGAGTTCGATTAAGGTGTATAATTTACGGGTCACATTCGGGTCAGTCATATCTAGGTCAGTTCATGTTTAGGTTCGGGTTTCACATGCTTGGGTCTAGGTTTGGTTTCAGGTCGGGTTAGGTCGGGTTTGGGTCACCATTTTTTCGGGTTCAGATGGGTCGGTTAATAATCGAGTTTGAGTCGGTATTTCGAGTCGGGTCAACTTTTGACAGCTTTAACTATAACAAGTCTTCCAACCGGTCTACATTATGCCAAATTGCCAAGAATGAGACTAGTTTGATCAATCATGTGCGTGGCTATTTGGAAACACCGTTGCAAAGGTGGTAATGATGTAGAAAAGACGCTTCCAACTATCCTAATGATGACCTCTCAGGGTCTCATGGACACCATGAGCAGCGCCTTCTCGTCTTTCCTTTAAAGCCCCGAAAAAGTCAAAAATCGCCTGAAATAAAAGGCTATAATTCATGTTTTCGGATCAATTTCATGAATTTTTAAAACTAAAGTGAATGTGTGGGGTATCCTCTTGGATCATACCGTCATAGATTGTTGTTTGGAACCATAATAGGTATAACACTAGGTCTATAGTATCACGAGAAGATGAGAATAACTTTGATTCGATTACATATGTGCATAGCTAACTCGGAATTTTGTTGCATTGGAGCCAAATGTATCTTGTTATTTGCTTCTAATTTAATCAACCCATGGCATCAACAAGTTAAATGTAGGTGGTGGTACCATTGTTATCAATATCAAAGGGTATAGTACCATATATAATGAGGCATGAAAAGAAGCATATGAATTATGAAATATAGGACCACTTACCTCTTTGAGAAGCCAACTTTATAAGTACGTGAAAAAAGAGAAAAAAATCATTTCTTTTTTGGGTGGAGTGGAGAAAATATAGAGGAAACACCCGTGAACGTGTTTGGATCTTGTGATACTGAAAGCTCTAGGGTTTTCTTGTCCTTGTTCCCTTCTTCTTCGGGCACCTTATTTCTATATTCCTAATTTATGTACTTGTACTAGTCTACTATACTTAATTATGGAATATTATATAGACTATACATCTAATTTCAATGTATTAGTACTAATAATACTTTTTCTTAGGGACGTTACTACGTTAGGATAGGTTACTTATAACCATACATATAATCTAGAAAAAATGATATTGCCTCGACTCATATTAGAATACTTGTGACATTTTTCTTTATCCGTTTCGAAATACTTATTGCTACCATACATGAAGAAACCTTATAACTTTATAAGTATGTTAATATTAATATCGATATCTTTCCATTAAGAAAAAGTTTGGTACTCACAAAATATACTCCACACTAAATCACATTACATCTATTTTTTTCAATGAAATAACAATTATTCATAAATCATAATCAAGAATACAGTTGAATTTGAATGCTTAATTAAGTATAAACCAAATTATTGTTCATACTAATATTTCATTAGGAGACAAAAGAAGTTATAGAAGACTCTTTCAAAATTATGAAATTTGTATATAATTTGACTAGTAACTAGTAAGTGACCATATTCTTTGTCTTCTCATCATCACCTGGACATTAATATATTGGGAAGAGGAAATCAGTCATATATATTGAATGAATTGTATTTTTCTCATAAATAAGTATGACCCAAAAAAATATAAAAATAAAAAAAATAAAAAATCAATGCATGTTAATCTTACATTATTATTTATGGTAGGTATGATATACGTAGGTTGCAATATGCATTATATATCCAGATATATCCTAGGACTATCTCCTAATAAGTCACTTGAGTGATTAAATTAAGTTTGGAGTAGATGTGTACCAAAGCATGCTAAGCATTAGTGATTTACAAATCATATACTTTCTCCGCCCATAATTATGTGCAATAAAAAGGGTATTATTTACGAGATATAAAATATTCCTTTGTTACACATAATTATTGACGGAAGGAGTAATAATTTAACTAAGCTAATTAATACACTAACAAAGTAACAAGTACCTAGCTAGTTTTTAGTAATGCAAGTAGTTAATACCTACAATCTTACTTAATTATTGACCATGCTAGTTAAACTCCGTCATTAATAACGTATTATGATATTAAAATGACAAAATCAATGTTATAGTACTATATATAATATATATCACCGTCACCCAACATTATAAGGTACATGAATATTTTGCCCGTGAACCAAAAAGAGGCCTCACAATCAAGTCACATGTGATGAAGTGAGTGTGTTGGAGGTTGATTGAAGTTCCATATTGCTAACATTACATCAGCTTAATATAGCAAACAATCCAAACTAAAATTATGAAGGCCTTAAAATATTGTGGCCTTTAAATTATGTAATGTTGAATAAATGTGTGTTGGGTTTTATTCTTATCTTTGAAGATATCGCATAGAATGATTGGTAGTTTAATTTGGTGCCAATATATGTTTCTCCTGTGTCCACTTGGTGCTAACCAAGTTAACTGCTAGCAGTTTGGTCTATCTAGCTTGCTAGTTTAATACAAGTATTATTTTATTATTATTGGTTTTTCTAATGAGTGTTCATGGACACTTGTTAAGCTTACCCAGGTTAGAAATTCACCCTATTATAACTCTTGCTTGTTAATTTAAGACCGTATTATGAAGTACTCCTTGTTCATTACTACGGTGATTTTTCTTTCTAGTTCAATTATGATTGGATATCTCCTTAAATTGATCACTATTAGCACAACTACTATAGAGTTATGAAAAATAATTGAATATATAAGGCATTAGTTGTTGAGACTGTTAGGAAAATAGGGTGTAATTTTGTTTGATTAATGCGGAACAAGTCAATGAAATTAAAAACGAGAAAAAGCAATAGAAAAGATAAACAAAGAACACAAGGATTTACGTGGTTCGGTCAAAATAGACCTACATCCACGGGTGGGGGATTCGAGAGCTTCTTCACTATAATGGAGAAAGAAACAAGAGAATAATACAAGGAGTCCTAAATCTAATGGCTCAAAAGTTATGATCTAAATGATCAACTAAAGGGTCCTTTTATAACACAAGGAAACTCTAATAAAACCCTAAAATTGTTCCCCAAGTATACTTAAATAACCGTCATAGAAAAGATATAATTTTAGGAAATATTCCATCAATTACCCTAGAATAACCTAACTTCCGCGCTAGCTCATACTTGCCGCAAGTCTACCACGTAAATCCTTGTGTTCTTTGTTTGTCTTCTTTATTGCTTTTTCTTGTTCTTAATTTCATTAACTTGTTCCGCATTAATCAAACACAATTACACCCTAATTTCCTAACAAGCCAGCTTCGCCACCTCAAAATTAGTTGTAATTTGAGAGTTATAAGCGTTCAAAGCCATCCCTACTAGATTTCGAGTCACAATTTAACAGAGACAATGTGACAACTTAGTAAATTTATCCAAATACTTGCAGCTTTTATGTTAATGCCGCAAAATGAAGACTTTATCTTTACATAAACTATAATTAGCTTGTATTAAAATTTTCATACAAGACATGCATGCATTTATTGCTTGTTTAGATTTTGTCATCCAGTTACCCTTTTAGGTCGGCAGGAGCAGACAAGATTCAGATGTAGGGTTTAGTTAAGTAGAGTATTTAGCATTCAATAATTATATAATCAGTACTTTATCAAGTGATCGATTAACTAATCACTTCTCCAGCTAGCCTATATTTTTATGTGTCTGTTAAGCAGTTCATCCGAATTTAATTGTCACGTTGATGAGATGAAACTAATAATATGACTATCAAATTCATTCTAATTATTTGCTACACTTTTAAAACCACAATTTTACCGAACAGTTAATACAATTAGCTAGTTTTACTATTTTCTGCTATACGGCTCCCGGGTTTTAAGCTTTTAAACAAATATATAGTTGAGGCTTCACATCAACTGAATGTTATCAATTAATCCTATGTAAACAATCTACTGCCAAAATTCCAACAAACCCATCAGCCTTACTACTGTCATAGCTTTACAAGCTACTAACAGTGAAGTACCAAAATATTCCCATTGTCATTAATGAAGTGTACTGTATACTAATTTCAAACACCAAAGTATGGGAAAAATATAGCCATAAAATCAACCCTAAAAAGAGACAAAATTGCACAGATAGGATGCCTTAGACAAGAGGATGTAAACATTTTGTTGCATTATATGCTGTATACACATTATTTTATCTTCTGATATGGTGTCACATGCATTTTTTGGACCAATTACTTGACTTGTCTTTCTCTTTACACATTACACCCAACTTTTTTTTTTGGCACCATAATTTTTTCAAAACATTCTCCCAAAGATTTCAATCAATTTTCTTCTGATTCATCTGCCTTTCTTTCCCTGCAAAAAACCCACTAAAATTTCATCACCCACAATTCTTTTTTAGGTAAGGATTTCACCTTTTTTTTTTAGTGGACTAACTCAAAGTTTAATTATTATATGATATTTTAGTTAGTTACAGTTATGTATACATAACTTTATGCACCAAAAAAAAATTACTCAAAGAAATTTTTTGCAAATGAGCACTCTTCAGCTCATAGTGTGCCTTCTACTACTATCATGTTGTGCCATGAGATGTTCTAGGGCTGCCTACGAGGACGTGGCGATCGATCTCAACGACGACATTTTGGGACTAATAGTGTTCAAGTCAGAACTTCATAACCCACCAGCATTGAGCTCATGGACTGAGGATGATGGATCTCCATGCTCTTGGAAGTTCATTCAATGCAACCCGGCCACGGGCCGGGTTTCTGGGGTTTACCTAACAGGGCTAGACCTTTCGGGCCGGCTAGGAAAAGGGTTGCAGAAGCTGCAGGGACTTAAGGTACTGTCAGTATCTAACAACAATCTAACTGGTGAATTAAGGCCAGAATTAGCCCAACTTCCTAACCTTGAAACACTTGATCTTAGTCACAACAAACTTACAGGGCAACTCCCTAGTTCATTTTCGAGCCTCGGTTCGTCTCTTAGATACCTTGATCTCTCTCAGAATATGTTATCTGGTCCATTGCCTGATAACATTTTCCAAAATTTCCCATCTTTAAGCTACCTTTCTTTGTCAGGAAACTCCTTTGAAGGTCCAATACCAAGTACACTATCTAAATGTAGTGTCTTAAATGGATTAAACCTCTCAAATAATCATTTTTCTGGTAACCCTTTTATCCAAAATGGTGGGATGTTTGCTCTGAATAGGCTCAGATTATTAGACCTGTCAAATAATCAACTCTCTGGTAATATCCCAACTGGTGTATATACCTTGCATAATCTCAAGGAATTACACTTGCAAGGTAATCAGTTTTCGGGTTTAATACCATTCGACATTAGTCTATGCCCACATTTGCTTAAACTCGATCTTAGCAGTAATTTCTTTGCTGGTAATATACCCACAACATTTGGTACACTAAAATCTTTGGTGTTCCTAAATTTAGCACACAATACCTTAAATGGTGAACTTCCTCAGTGGTTAGGAAATTTGACCAATTTACAACATTTAGATGTTTCAGATAATGGTTTAACAGGAGCTTTGCCAATGTCAATGGGTGATCTTAAATCACTTAAATCTCTCATTTTGTCAAACAACAAGATTACTGGGAATTTACCCACTTCAATAGTTCAATGCAGTGGGCTAAAAACCCTCCAACTTAAGGGTAACCTCTTTAATGGGAGCATCCCAGAAAGGCTGTTTACAATGGGGTTGGAAGAAATAGACTTGTCAGAAAACAGGTTCTCAGGCTCAATCCCACCGGCCTCGAGTCAGGTTTTCGAGTCCTTGCTTGTGTTGGATCTGTCAAATAATGATCTTTCAGGGGAAATTCCACCAGAAATGGGACTTTTCTCTAGCTTAAGGTACTTAAACTTGTCTAGGAATAACCTTCATTCTAGGATACCCCCAGAAATTGGGTACCTTCAGAATTTAACAGTCTTAGACATTAGAGGTAGTGCATTATATGGGATGATTCCTGGTGATTTGTGTGATTCTACAAGCAGCTTATCTATCCTTCAGTTGGATGACAATTCCTTGACTGGCCCTATTCCACAGGAAATTGGCAATTGTTCATCACTATATTTATTGTAAGTACTCATTTATCCAGTAAATTCTGTTTTTTTATAGCTTTGATGCCTTGAACATTAGTTTTTGCTTGCAAATTTTTCATATTTATAGTCTAGCATTAATTGAGAACTATTCTAGATTAACAAACAGGGGAAATTGTACCAAACTTGAGTATTTATGTTTCTTTCTTTTCTTTTTTAGGATGTTTACTGATATGATTGCATAAAATTATGAATTACAGGAGTTTGTCTCACAATAATTTAAGTGGTCCAATTCCGAGCTCTATGTCAATGCTAAAGGGGCTTGAGTTTCTAAGGCTGGAGTCGAACGAGCTAAGTGGGGAGATGCCTAAAGAACTAGGTACAATGCAAAATCTTCTAGCAGTTAATGTCTCCTACAACAAGCTCATTGGCAGGCTTCCTCCAGGGGGAGTTTTTCCGAGTTTGGATGCAAGTGCATTACAAGGAAACTTGGGACTTTGCTCACCCTTACTAAAAGGTCCTTGCAAGTTGAATGTACAAAAGCCATTAGTCCTTGATCCCAATGCATATCCCAACAGCATGCGTGGTAACGATGAGGGGAACGAGATAGCACGAAGATTAGATCATCACAAATTCCTCAGTATCTCAGCCATCATTGCGATAGCAGCAGCTGCAATAATCGTAATTGGGGTAATTATCATAACCCTACTAAATGCTTCTGCAAGGAGGAGAATTGCTTTCATTGACAACGCGTTGGAAAGCATTTTCTCAAGCTCATCTCGGTCAGGAACACCCTCAGTAGGGAGACTAGTCCTCTTTGATACAAGGACATCAGGAAACCTGTTTGCTGACCCTGAGTCTCTTATTAACAAGGCCTCTGAGATCGGAGGAGGGGTATTTGGCACTGTTTACAAGGCTACTATAGGAGCCGAAGGCAGGACCGTGGCAGTAAAGAAGCTCTACAAGTCCAACATACTTCAGTATCCGGAAGACTTTGATAGGGAGGTCAGAGCTCTAGGAAAGGTCAGACACTTAAATGTGGCATCTCTTAGGGGGTACTATTGGACTCCTCAGTTGCAGCTCTTGGTTTCAGACTATGCTACCAACGGCAGCCTTCAATTCAGGCTCCATGAAAGGCCGCTAAACTTAGCTCCTCTCTCTTGGGATACAAGGTTCAGAATCTTACTTGGAACAGCAAAGGGGCTCGCTCATTTGCATCATTCTTGCAGCCCTTCAATCATACATTACAACTTGAAACCAAGCAACATCTTACTAGACGAAAATTACAATGCTAAAGTTTCTGACTTTGGACTAGCTAGACTGCTTACCAGGTTTGACAATCATAGTATAGCCGGCAATAGATTTCAGGGTGCACCAGGTTATGCAG
Organism: Chenopodium quinoa; assembly: GCF_001683475.1. Classification (NCBI taxonomy): domain Eukaryota; kingdom Viridiplantae; phylum Streptophyta; class Magnoliopsida; order Caryophyllales; family Amaranthaceae; genus Chenopodium; species Chenopodium quinoa. Next base: position 1,598,492 of record NW_018745461.1, read on the forward strand.
CCCCTGAATTAGTGTGCCAGAGCTTGAGAGTTGACGAAAAATGTGATGTATATAGCTTTGGAATCATGGTGCTTGAGATTATTACAGGAAGAAGGCCTATAGAATATGGGGAAGAAAATGTGGTGATACTGAATGATCATGTAAGAGTGTTACTCGAGGAAGGGAACGTGTTGGATTGTGTGGATCATAGCATGGGGGAGTACCCTGATGGAGAGGTGTTGCCTGTTTTGAAGGTGGCACTGGTTTGTACCTCTCAAGTTCCTTCGATCAGGCCTTCGATGTCTGAGGTGGTTCAGATTCTTCAAGTGATCAAAACCCCAGTTCCTCAGAGACAAGAAGGTTACTGACTTTAAGTAGGTAGGATCATTAGGATGTGAAGAAATTGTAATTTTTTTTTGTTTTTTATTTTAATGTTTTGGACAAGGATTTGGTAACAACTTTCCTGATGTCATTTGCATATGATAAGTGTTTGTTAGTCTTTTGGTGAAACAGTGATTTTTAGCAATGTGGTTTCTAAGATACTCATAAAAATTGCTCCATTCTTAAGGATACATATCAGTATATCACTTGATCACCTTGGCCATGCATGTATGCAATATACTGTTGTGTATTAATATGTCATTTTCTTGACATAGCCGCATAATAATTTAATCCGATCATATACTCCCTCCGTCTTTTTTTATTGATACAATCCCAAAAGAACATCCCAAAAAGAAATTTGGGCAAAGAAAAAGGGGTAGAGAGTGTTATTTTTAATGAAGACAAACATTCTTAGATCAATAAAATATATTTTTAATGAGAGTTTTATTTTTAAAACGTGGTTAGTAAAACTCAATTTAAAGGAGTATTAAAATAAAGTCTTGTTCAATTCCTTTTTAGCTTTGAAAGGTTGACAAGATCTTAACTGTAATTGCCATCAACCCAGTTGCTTATAGATCGTCATCCAATAGCTTTGGGCAGTATATAAGTATATAACAGCCCCTACCTCCTAGATTAACATTAAAACCGAAACTGATAGCCACACACGGTCGGACTAGTAGGGCTTGCTAACCTTGACACAAATCTTGTTCAACAAAAATAAAATACTCCCAAGTCCCAAAATCGAAAATGAGTTGTCACATTGATGGTATAATTCAAACAATGCAACAGCAATATGCAGAGATACAACTTCGCCGAACCCTTCAATAACAAAACAAAACAAAACAAAAACGCTATAAAAATTGTGACATGTGAGATTGTAGGTCACCTTTATTAAGGATTTCGAGCCACCTAATCGTCAGAATTCCCACAAGTACTAATAAAATATAACCATTGAGGCAAGCCTTGCTGAATTCATCTAGCCTGCAGCCATACCAAGTTATTAACTAGAGTGCAAATTTCAAGGCTTTCCATTTTCAAATCATAACTCATTCCACAAGTATCCAAGACTGTAGGAATTCACATTTTCTTCGGCATTAATTAACTCAACGATGGTATACAAACTAAGCCTTTGCGAGCTTCCTTATAAAAAGTACACATTGAAATAAAGAAACCCCATGAAAAGGGCAAAGCAGCACTATTGCAGCTAATCATCCCCTTGTTACATTCAGATCTAAGCAATGATCCTACAACCTTAAGTGTATAATACAAACATAACTAAATTGTAAAAAACACCAAGAATGTGGTCAGACAAAAATGAACTAGTCTACAAATCACCATTCCTCGAAAATTGACACCAACTCCCAGATGATAGTATTTCATTAAGGACAGCATTTTCAGGCAGCAATAATGTATTTGTGAGATCTGTGGGAGAGGCTCACCACATCCGCACTTTAATTCTCATGCAATGCCTTGGTCAAATACAATCTACTGAAGTTCTGTCCAGCAACCCTGCAACATAACCAAAAACAATTAAAAACTCCTTACCCACCGACCCACACCCTCCAAAAAGAAGAAAGAAAAAATTGCAGAAACTCAGGGCAGTAAAACTCCACAAGTACCATCTAAATATATCATGCTGAAGGTAGAAAGCCTTGCAGCTGTGAAAAATAGGCAACTGATACATGCTCACTCTTCTCACAATCACAAGGGCTCCCCAAGTTCATTATTTATTCAAACGAAAAAAAAAGTTCTAAACTATCCTGTAGTTTCAACATACCCATTGATTTGGTTGCAGTAATTGCCAATTTGATTTGTTATGAGGAAACTATCCAGTCGTGATGGCTCAGGAATTGGCTTAAAGATTGGATTTGAAGGATCTTCCTCAGGTAAAGGCTCTTCTCCAGAAGCTTTACGGGCCATGTTCTCCGCCCTGCATAAAACAAATTGCAGGAATGAGAGAACAAAATTAACATTAGAAGATATAAATGTGTCATGGTTATACTTATATCTCATTAGACCATTCTCAGCAGAACACTTTCCATTTGCAAACATGATATTTCAATTCAGACAACTTTAATAAAATAATATCAAAAGGTATCATAATTACACTAAATTCATTTAACAGCTGATTCAGTCAATGGGTATGAGTTCTACTGCTGGCAGGGTCTAGGATCTACGGAGGTCAGAACACACATGTCTTCAATCAACCACTAATCCCATGATCTATTCAATAATACAACAGCGACAATATTGGGAATGCCAACAATAAAGAATTTAAAAATTAAAAATCCAACATGATGGTAAAAGAGAAATATTAGCAGTAGCAATAATAGTAATCAAAAGATAAAAACTAAGCAGAATTTCCAAGGTAATAGGAAAGCCCCTACTTAAGATCCCCAAGAGTAAATTCCTAGTATATATATCATATCAGTTTGGTTCGGTTCTCCCAAATTACGTACCCACAACGCTTTTATTGCCAAATCTTAAGATTCAGTGGCAGCCTCTTCATTTCTACCCAAACTTAGCTTTGAAGGGGATATTACTCTGTGTAATGTTATAACGCTCTTGCTTTGGCTAAAGGTAGCTATTTCAAAAATCACTTAAATTACCTTCTTTTCTGAAGCCATGCTTGCTGCTGAGCTTGTTGCCGGGAGAGGTTCCGATAATAGAATTGGAACTGCAACAAAAGAGAAAAACAATAAAGTGACTATTGTCAAACAGAAAGGAAACTCTAACAGACAACAAGTTCCATAAAGCCTGAAAATCTAACCTTCTGCTGTTCCATAGACAAATCATCCATGCACTCAACCAAAAATTCCAAGTTTCTCTCCATGTATGGAGTGGTAGCTAATTGCAGGCGATCATAATCACACTACAATAGAAGTACAAGCCACATAAGTACCTACACAAAAGTGTTGGGGGAAAATAAATTCTGCAAAACACAAGAAGAAACCACACCTGGGTGACTGGTGAATCATTTTCCAGCTCTGTCATGACAGCACTTATAAGAGGCGAGTTTGAGACTTTAATCTGCAAAGAAAAAAGTTGGTATATAAATCTATCAGCCTAAGCAAACAACACTCAAAGTGCCACACGGATAAGCACCAAAGTACAGAAAAGTCTTTAATTCCTTTTTTCCCCCTTATAAAGCAAATGAGTAGTGTGATTTCCTTAGGCCTACATGCAAATAGCTTTACCAAACGTAAAATTCTTTGAATGTGAAGAAAGATATCTATAAAGAACACAATGCAATATCATTTCCCAAGAAGATATAAGGTACATCTCTCTCAAATGTACTCCTTCTTAAGCTTGCAGAGAGAGAATAGAAAGTCAGGATATTGTTCTTTATGATTCATCTGGCGAATACAAATAAGTAGACAACTGTCTACAATTCAAGAAAGAAAAGGAACCATTACTTACAGGAATTTCTTCAAATATATCCACCCATGTCAAGTTCTTCTCCCTCAACCTATAACATAAAGGACCAGATATGAGTAAAGAGATTTTTTTTATTCATGAAAATGAAACTGGACAAGCAAAAAAGACATACTTCTCTCCAGTAAAATTATTGCTGCGGTATAGCTCCATAAAAGAATCTGAAAGCTTCAACGCCTTCAGAGCCAGGACACCTTGATTTGACTTTGATGGATCATATATAATGCAAACGCAACGTCTTATATTTTCCTGCAATGACATTAAAACTGTCAAAAAAAAATCAAAACTGAAAAATAGCCTACAGAAGACTTAAAAATTTTAAAAAAAAAACTAAATAAATAATTATAAAAATAATATATACATACACACACACAACAACAACAACAATCAAAGGGTAAACAAGATGATACAATGAGCAAATAGCTGATGAACCTCAATAACCCAGCATCCATTAAGCTAATTAATAGAAACAAAATTTTAAAAATTAAAACTAAATCAGTGACCATACTGAAGACTACGGGCAATCTTTTAACGTAAAAATATAAATTATTGTTAGAACCTCAAAGGTCAATAATACAGTTATTACAAATGGGTTACAGCTGAGAGAAAACGCTACTTGAATTGTTGTCAACCTTATTGAATAACTTAAGAAATAAGAACGTCTATAATGCTGGCTGAACTTCATCAAAACCACAAAATTGGCACTTGCATTAATATTACATGGCAAATCTCACAAAATTTGAACATTGGATTATCAAAAAAATGTGAAAATATAATTGATGTGTATCCTTCCTTTCAAAAAATATAAAAAGTTACAAAGGTTGACAATGTGTCTAATGTAGTGTTTAAAAAGCGGTTTTTTAGTAAGAAATATGGAATTAAAATTGGTAAACCTATAGTGTGTGTTTGGTTACAAAATTATGAATTTCAAACTCCTACTCAAACCCAGAAGGTATGGGGTTCAAAAATTCAAGGGGCAGATGGGTTTGGCGTATACCATACAGTCCACTAGGTACAAAATTAAGGGATTATTTTCAATTTTTAATTGAACCAACACATGGTAGAAGGTATCAAGTATCAACCCCATACATGCCTAGTTTCAATCCTAATTCCAAACCCATTCCATTCTGCGAACCAAACACCAACTTAAGAGGTACTAAAGCAAGATTATCCTTAATACAATTATAAAATCAATAGAAAATAACACTAGTCAAGTTGATAATGGTTGACAGCACAAGTCAAATGCAAAATTTTCATTTTATAATACAAAATTCCAAACAAATGAAAGCAAAATTTAGTTTTAAAACAATTAGTTGTCGCGCGAGTCAAACTAATTAAAACATGGTAGAGTACTACTACAACTAATAATGTAAGATCAAACAATAGTGTCGATTGTCGACATAGAGGAACTAAATATAGAAAACATTTCAATTGATAATTTCCCCAAGAAGAATGGTGAATAAGGCTTGAGTTTATTTCAGCACAAGCAGCCATGGAAACACTAAAGATTAAATATAAGATTTATTAATGTACCACTTTAGGATACGTATAGTACAAGTCAAAAGCACCATTGTGACTGAAATCAATCAAAATGTCACCCATTATGAATAGACTACCACTGGATACTGTATGCATGTGCAGTAAAGAAGTAAAATTAGAATTACCTGGTAATTCATGAAAGTCTCAATCAGTTCCACAGTCTGGTAAGACCCCAACAAGGTTGACTGGTACCTGAAATGTTACATTTATCCCAATGAGGCAGAGAACACAGCAGCAGCAACAATTAGATTAAAATTCTTTTACAAGCTGGGGTTAGCATGATGAAATATAAATAACCTTATCCCCCAATGAACAAAGACTAGTTTAGAGGTTGCTAAAAGACACATGCTTGAAAACATTATGAAGGCAGGTTAAGAGTCCTCGCTCAGGCTACCTTAGTAGTCTCATCTAGAAATAGTGTATACACCAAGACGGTTTATAAGCTATTTTACGACATATAACTGACAAAGGTAACTATACATAAACAACCTTGTATCTGTAGTAGTTTAATTAGAGCAAGTAGAGACCCCCAGCCCAGCTATCTACAACCCAACTGAGTAGAGCTATGGGACACAGGATGGTGCAAATGCCAAGAAAATGGCGTTGACTTGCAACACTTAAATGATCAAGTTCATCACTTCAATACGAACAGTTAATACAGTCAAAAGGAAAAGTGCTAAGTGTAACAACAACTCAAAGGTACAGGATTAATAGAATAAATTAGCTCTTGCAACTACCAATTACAATATTGAGGATAAAGGACAACTACTTGATAGGGAGTTGATGTGTGATTACTAAACATCAAACATAATTCATATGTTGAACACAAATTCTTTGGCAGAAACATAACCAACACAATCAATCAGAGCTTACCATCCAACAGTGTTATTGTCGACATTAACCTCTCTCAAACACCTCATCATTTCAAGTTGATAATTTGCACCCTCAGCCTCCAGCTCTTCATCCTCTTCTCTAATCTAAGCATGATTACATGACAATAGACATCAATAACCCCCCCAAAAAAAGCTCACTAAATAGGACAAGGGTAAGACAACGAAAATAAGAGAAAAATCACTTTGCATACCGGGAAGGGAAAGCAGTTAGTAACTTCAAGTACACTGCCAACATCTAAACCAAGAAGTTGCCCCGTGACTAAAGCTGGGGAAAAGTCCTTGCAATGTTTAATTATCTTCAGTATTGCCTGCTCAAATTACATGTCAATAAAAAATGTCAGAATTCTAGAAACCTACTAATTTACAGCTCCATATACACAAGAGAGATTACATTCAATGAAACCCCCTTTTAACATATCACACTACTCGTGACCTCGTGTTTGTTACTTATAAAATACAGTATAATTTTACATGTAGAAATTATATGCATGAAAGTCAAACATCAAACTACCAACCTATTGACTCACATTCTCGATTAAGAGAAAATTAGAACTTGCAACTACATTAAAACCATATACTAGCAAAATGCATTAATAATCTTCCCCAATGTTAACACAACAACTATAGATTGATTGACAAATACCCCACGTGAAAAACAAAAAGAAAGATGACTCAATGCAAAATGAAGAAATTCTTGACTCAGCCTTCTTTTCATTCATAGTGGGTGTTCCACACCACATCTTTCATATAAATTTGAGCAGCCCCAATGATCATTCCTTGGCACCACTACGTGTAGTCTGAACCGATTCATACAGAAAAATTTAGTCTTAGCCATCCATCAAAAAAAATAAATAAACAACTTTTAACTTCATAAACACATATACTTTAAGATCCCAACCTCCTACATAGTGACACTAATCGTAAATTAATTATGAACTCACCATCATTGTCAATTTTACTGCACCAATGAATTTATATCAATAATCAACTCATCAATTTAGTTTCTCCCTCAACCTTGTAAGTAAATTGCTAGTAACACTTCAACTTTTAGGATTGCATGACTCAACCCACTTCTTTTCATATCCAAGTGATGTTCCATATCATATCTATAAGAAATGAACTGGATTGGTGGCTATTCATCCCTATTATAGACCAGCATCTCCTACCAACACTTAACCTTAGGTCTTAAGTACTCCAAAACATCAAATTTGCAAAATCTAATTTTAACCTTTAGCAACTAAAAATAAAAATACAACTGTTTATGGCAAAATCACAATTTCTGCATTATTCACTTACGCAAGGCCTCATCCTCTATCAAAACAAAAACAATCCAAAATCAAATTCTCTGTATTATTCACTTACTCAAGGCATCGTCCTCTATCAAAACAAAAACAATCCTAAATCAAAATCTCTGTATTATTCACTAAAGGCCTGTTCCTCTATCAAAACGGAAAAAGAAAAAAAAAAGTGTCCCGTTGATCAATATTATTATTACTGCATCACTAATATACCTCCCATTTCCATCCATAAACAACTCATTGATTTTGTTTCTTCCTCTCCTCCCCACATTAGTCAGTTGCTAAATTACAGCTTGCAGTTAAGAACTGAATCATCCACTTCATTCTATTCTTCTTACATACACCATTTTTATCTTCAAATTCAGCTCAAAAATCACCTACCCAAATCCAAAACCATTCAATTATATCCACGCTGTAATTATCTTCAGCGATTAACCCAATGCCCTATAATTTTTGCAAAACCGATAAACACCTACACACTTTACAATCATCCTATACCTCCATCAATTCCATCCGATTCAATCCAGTTCCACAACATAATTCAACATATTAACATGTTTCACTCGCACGCAAATCCAGTGATCACGATAATGGAGATGAAAAGTCAAATTTTGGTTTTCTGAGGCATGTAATTGCATCAAAGAGATGTGCAATCTTCGAATTCAAGGGATAAACAATAAAAATACAAACTTTAAACCAACAATAAGATTTTTGAATTAAGACATCTAATTATATCAATCCCATTAAAAAAGGACCAAAATTCTTCGGAAAACCTAATCAAATTCCGCATAAAACAATGCTTTCACAACTAAATCAAATTAAACGAAATTTCTAAAAATTAATAAAAAAGAGGAGAGAGAATGACCAGGCCCTCAATCTGAACAACGCGAAGAGGAAGAGGAGCTTCTTCCGGTTTCGCAGCAGCTTGAAGAAACGATCGAATTGGTGCTGGAGCTTCTGAAAACCACCATTAATAAATTCAAACTTCAATCGAAAAAACAAAAAATTATACAAAAAAAAAATTGAAAAAAATTGCAGAAAATTCTAGAAATTCTTACGATTCGCCATGATTAATGTGAAAACTCCGAACAGGAAGAGAGAGAAAGAAAGGAATTTGATGAAAGTGAAAGAGTTTGTATCTCTTCCTGCTGGAGTGATAAAGAGGAACAGGAGAGAGAAAGATAAACCCTAGATACCCAAATTTTTCTTACGCTCAGAATTTCTAATTTTGATTTTCTTTTTGTTGGTTTTTTTAGTTGTTTATTTATGGGCTTAATTATGAGTTGAAGTCCGAGTCTCTTTAGGAGTTTAAGTTAGTTGTAAACTTCGTTACACAATTTTTGTTAAGCGGTTTTGGCCCACTCAAAACGAGTTTGTTCTTGTATCAAATTGAGTGTGCGGATCTGATTTAGTTACTTTGTTTATTTCGGTCGGGTTCGGTAAGATCAGGTCGGGTCGGGTCAATTCTATTTCAAAGTTGAATCACCCTAAATTATTGTGTGTATACGAGTCGAAATTTGTATTGAGCTTTTTTTAGTGTAGAATTTGTTAAATATACCCAGATTATTTACTCATTAAATTTTGCTCATTTTATAAATGAGAACAAGCTCTCTTTTTTAGTGAGATCAGTTTCAGTCAATCGGATTTGATTTTGACACATCTAATCAGGTTTGTATAAAATCTTCTTTGTAGTCAAGATAGGTCATATTATATTTTTCTCATGAAACATTAGTGCGTCCTTGCAATTTTAAGGGTAAATCACTTCGGTTTTTAGGTTGTTCTGCCATGTTGGAATTATTTCAACCTTTAGATCTAAGCATAGTATGCACTTGACCACTTGTATAGTTGTATTGCATGAGTCCATTGTATGAGTCTTAAGAAGTATTGTACTATGTATACACCACACCAGCAAAAACATGTGAGATAATATACAATGGTATTTATACCAGTACTTTAAATTATGGTCTACATTTATTACATGTATATATTTTGGATTATTGTCGAATTAATAGAAAGTTGATTAAGGGTAAGATCCATCTCATAAATGATTAGAATTTTGGGGTGTATTAATTTAAACTTAATCACTTATAATTGTAAATCGAGCTCTAGTTAAATCAAAGGGGTGGGGTCAAAATGGATCATATAGAAGTATAGTCTAATATAACCACACAAGGGATTTAGCTAGAATGTTGAAAGTAAATTATAACTGACTTAATTAAAGTTGCTCAAGCAAATCAAGGTAAGCTACATGGATTGTGCCGATCAATGGTATTTTACTCCCTCGAGTTGTGGTGGTCTATATGGTAGATTGACTTGATTAGTCCTCATTAGCTACAGTTGTTAAGAACATGCTCGAGCCAGGAATAATGTGAATCAAAGTAAACTTGATTCCACATTCGATAAGCATAGATTTATCAACTCGGCATGATCATTATTATCGCTATATAACCTGCCCCATGAGGCCATGAGTCTGTGGCTTGTAAACTCGACTTGACAAATCGAACATATGAGTTAGTAGACCAAATTTAGCCCAGGCTAATTGAGCATATCGGCTAAATTTAATAAACATTATTTTAGAACATAAGGACACAAGTACTAAGTTTTCAATTCTTATTAGTCTGCTTAGCCTCTTAGTTCCATTTCTCACATTTCCACATACAAGTTGGACTTGGACCAATTCTATTAATTAGAGTGTAAACTGTAAACCAAAGAAAGAATCATACTGCAATATACATAATATAGAGACCGTAACATAAAGAATATTTAATACAACATACAAGAATATGTTTGATTTGTAAGAAGGAGCATCCAAAATTCCAAACCACAATTTGAAGCAAATCCATTGTCCACAGCAAAAGATGAAGCACTATTAACCCCTGATCACTCTCCTTGTTAGAGGAAATAGACTCTCTACATATCTAAAGCACTGCGAAACTGCTATGTTCCTTTCCGAAAACTTGTTTGTTGCGGGATTATAAACCCAAAGCATGTCATCAATTTTGACCAGGAGATCACCATCCAGCCGTGATCCCACGACGTATGGACCAGAACTTACCTGAATTGGTGCAGTTACAAACAAGCACTGCCATGCTATTGGAGCTCCCACTTAGTCAAATTCGGTAACTACCCAGATTTCAACGTGACCAACTTGTTGCTCGGGATTTTGGGTAACATATATTGCAAGGGATTCTTTGTACAGACCAATCTCCCGTCCGAACAATTGATCTATATTCATGTTCATGGGCTGAGCAATCCCTTGTGGTAGATCAGATAACTTAAACGTCTCGGTACTTAACTGAAAAGAAAGGATATAATCCTTGGTTTCATCATCATTAGACAAGTCGGCAATCCAATAATAAACACCATTTACAAACGCATCCATGGTCGAAGGTGAGACAATAGCAAGGCCAGGGCCACGAGCACCCGAGTAAATTGGCTGATTACTAAGCCTCTTCCACGAGTTGGTGCTTAGTGAGAAGATATCATAGGCCAAATTTATGTATGGGCTGTCAGAGTCAGACACGATACAAGTTCTTGCCATAATCTTGAAATCGTTACACAAAGCATCATACATGAAGCCAACAACACAAGAACATCGAGGCAACAATTGATCTGGGGCTTTTGGAAATGCAACAATCTTAAAATCTCTTGTGGCCGGATTCCACAACCCACAATAGAATTCAAAGTCCCCTAGTTGATTATTAAACAATTCAATGTTAAAGCAAATAATGCCATTTCCGCTGCCTCTACATATAGTGTTCACTATTACATTAGGATCAACAGTGAGAGCAAATCTTCTATCGCGTTCTACATCTGATATCAAATTCAAAAGAACATCATCCCCTCCGTGTTTAGAAAAAAGATGGCATTGATCTGGATGCATTAACATCATATGAAACCAAAGGAGGAATGGTACATCGCCATCTGCTTTGCTAGTAGCATATTGAGCATGGTGTTGCATCAATATGAAGCTATAGTCGTCAATGAGGGCACGCCATGACTTGCACACGCATCTTATTCGTAACAAGTCTTTCACTGACAGCCTCGAAAAGATGCCCCGATCAAATCATCAGGGAGAAGGACGTAGTTTGTTTTCCCAACCTTCATTTGACTACAAGTTTTTTTCAGCCAAAAATTCAATCGTTACATCCCTTAAAACCTAATTAATATTAAAATTGGCTTCTACAATCATATTATGTAGATAAGTGATAAGATATACTTTTGCCTCAAAACCAGATTGATGAACAAACTTCGTCATATTTAATTGAGTTTGTTATCACAGCTATTCAATAATGAAAGATGCATGAAACACCAAACAAAACAGAATTTTTCCAATAGCAAACAACAATTATTCAATTAGATGTAAAAACTTCAACAATTCCTCAGAAATTACAAACATCAAATACATGCATCAACAAGATATAAATCAATCATTTATATTGAGGACAAATTACATCTCATAGAAATCCCAAACATACGACATTCATCAACATTCACAAAAAATGCTATTGGGATTCAATAAACTACTGCATACCCACCAAATAAGACACAAACAGAAAATCTTAAACTGGTGAAAATTGAAAACAAATAAAATTACATAATAAAGGAAATCAAAACAAAACAAAACAACGAAATTCGCAGTACCTGCAACAATGAAATTCCAATCGCAACTCCCTTTGAAATCGCCACTATTATTAGAGGATTGGAAGAGAGAGAATTGTTGTGTCAAAAACAAATACGGGGTACTAAGTTCCAGGTGTTTGGTATGAGGGGTTTAGGAAAGTTCTAGGTGTCAAAAATAAATACTACGGAGTATCAAAAAAAAAAAAAAAAAAAAAAGATAGGAATAAATATGCTTTTAGAGAGTGCTTGTTTAGAGGGATAAGAGAGAGATACAGAAGTAGGATAAAGATGCTCAATTTTAGAGGAAATATGTGCCTTCGTCTTTTAATCTTCCTCTTTCAACTCATATTAGTAGGGGTGTACACCGGTCCAAAATCGGACCGGACCTGGACCGGACCTGTTTGGACCGGGGACCTGAATTGGGTAATTATGAGGACCGGGGACCGGACCTGAATTAACAGGTCCGGTTCCGGGCCAGACCTGAAAAATCAGGTCCGGTCCGGGTTTGGACCTGAATGGACCTGTTTTGTGTCTTTTTCGTTTTTTTTTTTAATACAAAACCTGTTGGACCTGCATATGGACCTGTTTTGTGATTTTTAGACCTGTTGCATAATTTAATGATTACATACAAACCAAAATTATCAATTACAAAACTACATAAAGTCTATAAAGTCCCGATTCTCAAACACCAAAAATACAAATGTCCGAGCGGAGCCGAGCAACCCCCCCCTCATATGCCTTTTGGCTAGCTTTTACGGGTTGCTACTTTCTAGCTCTTAGCTTGACTACCTCTACCGAGAAGCTCTCTCTCGCTTCAGGTTTGCCTAATCGAATTCTTCCTTTTCCTCCGCAAACCAACCACTGAGTCCACCGAAAATACAAATAAGTCCACGAAAACTCATAAAATTACATAAATTCTCTTAAGTCTCAACTCTCAAGTACTAGGAATACATAAATTCTCCAACGAGTTGTTTTCCCTTTGATCGCGTGATTCACACTAATGAGTCCACGAAAACAACTTCATCGTCTACATCGTTAGATTCACCACGTTGCACCTCTAAATAAAATACAATATAGAATATATTAATGATTGATAACAATGAAATAATAAATTTGGTGTAACAAAATTTCAAATACATAAAATTATTACTACCTTTCTCTATTTCCTCTAACTCTTTCAAATTTTCTTCCACATCAACAATTGGCACTTCCTTAGCTCTAAGCCAATCTTGTGTGCAAAGTAACGCTTGAACCATCTTCAATACAAAAATATTACACAAATATGTATAAACAAAGTCATATTAAGATATAAACAAACTACAGTGAAGAGGGTTTAAGTATTTCATACAAGTTTTTCAAATGTAAATAGAGTTTCTTGTCCAATTCTCCTTGAATTCATACCTTATAATTAATGATGCAAAATTTTAACATTGGGAAAAATTGTTTTCCACCATTCACAAACCAAACAAAGAAAAATGGAAAAGATGAGAAAATTATTTTCCAGGAAAACATTTTATCTCAAACCAAAACTAAAGAACAAACAACTACAAACAAAAAACTTGTAGGTTTAAACTAAACTACTACAAACTGGAAAAATAAAGTTAGGTAGAAAACTAAAGTTGAGTTCGGTTGAAAATGTGCACTTAGTGGCATATTACGTCATATAGGATCCACATAGGAATTTCTTCGATGCCAATTGATAATGTTTTTAACTTTTAAAAGGGATGACACCAGCTGAAGGTCATAGGTAATAACATGTTTCAGCACTTGCATTTAAAAGGCGGATAGCAGGGAAACCGTAAACTCAACAGCCTCGCACTCTAAAAAAAAAATCATCATTCTTCTAAAAAAAAACCACTAAAATATGCCCGAAAACAGTCAAAAATCAAGAAGTTAATTATTTTGAACTAAAATGGATCCTCTTAATTATCATCAATATGTCTAGGCCAGAAGTTTTCCTCTTCTTTTCCTCTTATCCCTCCTTACAAAGCCTCTTCAAACTTACCTTGCTTACTGCAGCATTGATCCTTTTCCTTGTATTATCCTTCAAGACGTACTTATAAAAGCTTGATAATTGCTACCTCATTATTCTATGGATCGAATTGGTAGTGCAGTATGGGCAAAGGCAGCACTTCCCCCTCATTACCACCCTCGTATTCTCTTTCATCTGTCCAGCTCCTATATTTCACTACTTTTACCCTTCTATCATACTCCTCTGTATTTGGCCTTCCTTCAAGATCTTAATCTGTCGGGTTTTTTGCTGCAACAGGACCAACAATAGGCAAAACCAAGCACCCCATCTCCACTCCCGACAACCCCATCAACATTCACAATTTTCCATCCAGCCATCCCAAAAACCCCAGCTCACCACCCCAACCCACCCCACCCCACCCCACTGCCACCCCTTAACCCTTAACCCCCCACACCAGAACCGTACCACCGTAACCCCACCATAACCCCACCCCAACCCACCCTACCACACAAATTTTCGCACTAAATTAATCTTAATAATCATAATAAACACAAAATTTCAAACTAAATTTCGCACTTGAACCCTAAACCCTAAACTTCTTAATTCTTATGAACCCTAAACTCAAAAAAACCAAAAAAAAAAAAACAGAAATTCGAAAGAGATGAACTAAAAATAAGAAATTCAACATGCAAACATCAAACAATCATTAAAAGCAATTGAAAATTTGAAACAAGAATAAACATATAAATTCTCACACTTAATTTATTATTTCGAATTAAAAATACCAAAATTATAAGCAAATACTTACCAGATATTATCGGTGTGCATCGCCTGAGAGAATGAGGGAGGTGTCGGCAGTGGGCGGTGGCCGGAGCGAGTTGGGACAGCCGGACAGCCGCGTTGAGAAGTTGAGATTGAGGGAGGCTGAGAGAATCAGTTTGGGCTTAGGGAGTTAGGGTTAGAACTTAAAAATATGAAAGAGATTGAGGGAGGCTGAGAGAATCAGATATTTTCTTGTTTTTTTTTTTTTTTTTTTTTTTTTTTTAATTACGATTTTCCCGGGTTTCAGGTCCGGACCTGAAAACCCCGGGTTTGGACCGGGTCCGGACCGGGACCGGGAACCTGGATTTTTAAGAACCGGGACCGGACCTGAATCAACAGGTCCGGGTCAGGTCCGGTCCGGTTCAGGTCGGTTCAGGTCCGGTTTCAGATCCGGGCCAATTTTTGTACACCCCTACATATTAGTATACTACTACTCGTAGATGGTAATGCTAAACGACGTTACCTAACAGCACAAGGCCCACCATTAGCTTACTTTTTAAACTTTACTACTCGTAGATATTTTTTATTAATATTTCACTTTTGTCTCTTGAGATAAACCCAATTTGTTTATCCATGGGATAAATGGGGTCTCCTCCTCAATTTATATATGTAGGCAAATTTGCAAAAGAAGAAAAAAAAAACATGCAAAAAAAAAAAACTTTTAAAAGTTTTTTTTTTTTGTTTAAAACAGACTAGTCCTACTAATTCACTTAATTACACTCTTATTTCTTTTAATTAACCTCTAATTCTCATTTTACTACTTAATAATTAAATTAATTTATAAATTTAAAAGAAAAAAAAACCACCATCCCCACTCGGCCACCAACCAGCCACCCCATCCCCCTCCCTTGACAGCAGCCCCCTCCCCCATTTGAGTCGCTGCCTTGAACCCCTTTCTCGTTGCCCGGCAAGGGCTGTGCATCGGTCCAAAACCGGATCGGACCGGAACCCGAAATTGACATATTTTGGAGACCGGGACTAGACCATAATCAACCGGTCCGGTTTTGGACCAAAATGGACCTGTTACATTTTTTTATTTGCATTTTTGTATCTTAATATATACATACATTTTTAACGCCTTGTTTTGTTTGCGTGCTTTCCTATTTTACACCTAGAATTAATAAATTACAAGTTTTGTACCTAATTTTTTTGAAAAGTTAAACATAAAATTTAAAATTTTCACCAAAAAATTACAAAAATATACTTTCCGGTCCATTTCGGACCGGGAACCCTAATCCCCAATTTGTGAGGACCGAAGACCGACCCGGAATCCCCCAATCCGGTCCCGGTCAGTTTTCCGATCCAGGTCCATTTTTGCACACCCTTAGGCCAGGCAACCCATATCCCTTAGACCCTTACCCCCTCCTTTCTTCTTCATCAATTTCCTCCAAAAATTCCTAATTTCATCTTTCTATCTCCTAGCTCAATCATGGTTATCAATGACTTCTCCCTCTCAATTTCCTTAAATTATCTCACAATTAAAACCCTAATTCATCAATTGAAGACTTTAATTTCACCTTGAATCTCTTTCTCCTCCTTCCACGGGAAGAGGAGGACGACCCTTGCGGAATCCTTGCCTGCCCCGACATTTTTCGCGAGAAAGCACTTCACTCACCACTTGAACGGACCGAGGGGCCAGTTTGCCACGATTATTGTTGTAATCGACCTCCAATTGTGCAAACTCTAATTATTGTTCTCAACCTTTTTTGGAACACGATGTTGTATTTCGAGAATTCGTGGTCGAGTTGATTCTGGGTGTGGGTATTTTCGTGGTGGGCTGGCGATGGTAGGCTAGCCGGTGTTAGGTTATGGCTGGGGTGGTTTTCGTGGTTGGCTTGGATGGGGGCAGCGATTCTAGTGGCTTAGTCGGTGGGGGGGGTGCTGCTAGGGGAAGGGAAAGGGAGTGGGTGGCTGGCTGGTGCCTGGTGGTGGAGATGGTGGTTTTCGTTTTTTTTTTTAATTTATTTATAAACTAACTTAGAATTTTTATTATTAAATAGTTAAGTGAGAATTAGAGAGTAATTCGAAGTAATTAGTGGTTAATCAAGTGTATTAGAGGTACCAGGTTGTCATCTTCAACAAAAATTAGATGTGTTCGGGTTTTCTTTTAAAAAAAGCTTTTAAAAGGGTTTTTTCGCAAAGTGGTGGTGCATCTAAAAGGTTTTTTTTTTTTAAAATTAATTAATTAATTTATTTTTTTTTTTATCAAATTTGCCTTGTATATATGTTCTTCAAAATATAGTGTACCATTATAGTGTCCCATACTAAAAAAAAAAAAAGTAGAGTTTAATGCTTCAACAACCTTGACATTGATATAAGTATAACAAAAAAAATATGATTTTTAGTTGAATTAGTATTGCAATTAGTTACAATATACTACGTAATATTTAGAATAACCATGCATTGTACGATACTTAATCAAGTTAGTGTTAAGTGTCAACAAAAGTATGTCTTCTCTTCTTGAATTGTTATGCTTTTTTCCATGAAGTTGGCTATTCAACAAATAAATAATAATTCTATTTATCAATATTTATGGTCTTGGATGATTAATAATGATTTTTCTTTATAATTTGGCTACCTAATATATCAACTTACTTCTATTATGTCAATGTTAATAATTAACTATTGTTGCAATTTTGGTTCTTATTTATAATGATAATTACATGTCTCACAATGAAGGATATTTGAGATTTTTTGTGATGAGTTTTTTCAATACTTCTATGCTGGGATTAGTTACTAGTTCGAATTTAATACAAATTTATATCTTTTGGGAATTAGTTGGAATGTGCTAGTATCTAAATCAGCAAAATAGGATGATTCAACTAATTGTTAAATTGCACGGGATGAACTGTTCCATAATCATGCAAATAAAGATTTTGATTGTTGTTGGATCATGCATGCAAGATAGGCAAATTAATTGTTGTTGAATCATGCAAGGAGCTTGTTCTTAAAAATTGAGTAGCCACGATATAAGTAGATAATCTCATAATCAGCAACCACGATATAAGTAGGTAATCTCATAATCAGCAAAAAGCTATACTTGTTTAGTAACTCACCATAATTTCTTTTACTTGCTAAAAACATTTTAACAAAAAAAAAAAAAAAAAAAAATTTCTACATTGTTTTTTATTTTCTTCATCACGATACTTACTACTGTTGCTTCTCCACCTCCCTCTCTTACTAACCCTCCTCCTCCTCCTCCTCCTCCCCCATCACCGGATTTCGCAATCTTGGCGCTACAATGGCCCAAGGGGCTATGTAGAGCCACAACATGCAGTAAAGTCCCAACAGCCGGTCAGGGATTCTCTTTGCACGGCGCATGGCCTGTGGATAGCACCAGTCAATCCAAATTAAGATGCACCTCAGGGCCTAATAACGCAAGTGCATTACAGGTAGTATGATATTCGTATTATTAATACATCAAATTGTTACAATTTTAATCATTATTTATACTCGTAAATTGTTACAATTTTAATTATTTATACCTCTTTTAATATAGTTTCTTGCAAGTGACATGGCCATATATTGGCCAAGCTTTCAACAAAGCAACGCCAATTTTTGGAGATATGAGTGGAGAAAACATGGATCTTGTTCAAGTTTACCACTTGTAACTTGTTTTCAAAACAGTATAGACTTGACAAGAAGGCGTGCATCCACACTTCTATCAAGTCTGGTAAGAGCAGGTAGTGCATTTTACAAACTAAAAATAACATAATTGTATTTATTTAAATTATTAGAAGTCTTTTGTATTCTAATTATGTCTTTTGGTTACAGGTATTAACCCTTCTCCCACTATGGCATATCCTTTAAGACGATATTTGACGGGGATAAGCAATAGTGTTCATAATGACAGAATTTTTCAAATTAGATGCATGACATCTTCCACCACCAAGTATCTTGTGGAGATTCGCATCTGTGTTGACTGGCCGCTACGTAATTTAATCCGTTGCCCTGTATCTGCCCGCAACAAATATCTTGGTTGTGGAAATAATTCAAATAATATGATTATTTTGTATACTCCCTAGTTAGAATTATATTAGTCTAGGGTAAGATTAACGAGTAAGAAGATGTAATAAGACTCATAAATAATGTAGTTGTTAAAGTAGTTGATCTGATAATAAACATTTTCTGAATGCTGGAATTTATCTTCTCTTTTCTCTTTATGTTTTGAAAGAATAATCTTCTCTTTTCTAATTTTGTATAATGTGTTTAATGTCAATTTTGTATAGCCATGTGTTAGTTAACCCGACTTCCTTGCGAAAGCGTTAACATATGCAATTAGAACCTACGTTATAAATTTAAAGAGTAGTACTTGTTATTATGGCATGCAATGCATGCATCTTTCTAGCTGCTCGTCTTCTCCAACAACAATGGTACTGTCGAAGATCAACCTTAAGTAATTTTCGATTATTTTGTACTTATTGTCTAAAATATGATCAATAGTAAGTTTTTCATGGTTGAATTTCCAAGTGAATTGATTTGAGACAAGGAGTTTGAATACAGACGTTTTAATCCATCTAAAATTATAGATGAATTTTATTGCTTGTCAATTGTATTGTCTTTTGCAAATTTTTCTGCTTTTTAATTGATGCAGGGGTTATCATACAAGCTTTGAAGAATAATTATTCAGCAATTACAGAGGTACTAAACTCATTGGAATATATAACTAATCAGGAATCCTATATTAGTATATTACTATATACTGTATGTGTTATTGATCCGATCGACACAAAAGTATTGGGTGAGACTTAACTCTTACATTATATTGTTGTATTACAAGGGCTTAAATGTTCGTGTATGAAGCGTTGATAAACAATTCTTCGAGAGTAGATTCTACAGTCCTATTATAATCGCCTTTGTCGGTTTCTTTCTCCTCTATATTTCCCTGCCTCCTCCCTTTGGCCCTTAACAAGTAAAAATAGTATGGTATGCATTGATTCGACAAAATTGCAAGGACTTTTAGTCTCTTAGCTTAGCAGCTTGTTGGTTGTTCATTTGTATTCTTTTGAAAATTATAATTGTTTCCTTTAATGGTTTGCTCTTTTTGCCCTGTTACATTCTTGATATATAGAAGTGTTATATAATCTCTCAGTTGATAGTTTATTATGAACATTACAATCTCTCAATTGGTATTTTATGAACTTTATACTTTAGTCAATTTTCGCTAAATCTCAGTTTTCCGTCTTAACTCTTAAACACCAAGACATCATTAGCTAATCACATTTCGGCATCATATATGTACTCTATAACCATAATCCAAATGTTACATAATTTTGTATGTAAGTTGTAATGTTGTATACTATCAATTCCTTTTGTAAGATTATTTGAAAAAAATTATATATATCCCATACATTACTGATTAACAACAAATCAAGCAATTGATCGAAATTAATTAGTCTGGCCATCACAAATTTTGTACACTGATCCTGTTTAGCCAGATGCATGTTCTGATATTGTTTTGTTTTTTCTTTCTTTCTATATTAATTATTTTCATTTTCTGTGCAATTAATATAATTTGATATAGTAAGATGACTACATATTTAAGCTGTCATGTCTTTTTTTGTCACATGATTTAACTATTTTTGCTAAAAGTTTATAAAATTTTCTTGTGTAGGTCATACTTTGGTGCTGTCTTTTGTTATTTAACTCAAAAATCACTTCACTTGCTGTAAGCCATAATTTAAATTTTGTATAAGATACAAAAATCATATCCTCTTAAATTTTAGAAGTATGCAATTGCTAGATTGAATTTAACATCTTAATTTGTTTTGGATTCTCCCTAAAAATGAAATGAAGATTATTACTTTCTTGTTATGGCATGCATTCTTTCTGCTCCTCTTCCCCTACAATAATGGTAATGTCTAGGATTCGCCTTGTGTAATTTTCAATTATAGTATTGTTGTCGTTTACTAAATTTTCGGCTTTTTAATTGATGCAGGGGTTATCATACAAGCTTTGAAGTATGATTATTCAGCAACTACAGAGGTACTAAACTCATTGGAATGTAGACAGTCACAGAAAATCCGGCTCTTACAATCGAGTTTTAATTAATATCCTAGGTTGAGCAGAGGTTCTAATACAAGCATTTTTGTATGTTGTTTTGAAGTGTTTGGAGGAAGCTTGGAAAGTTCAATATGGTGGAGGGATCATACAAAATCCAGAATTCGATGATGGTATTGAAGAATGGACTGTTTTCGGGCCAGGGAAGATCCAAGAAAGGGTAACAAAAAGTGGGAACAAATTTATAGCAGCTATTAACAGGACACATCCTTCTGATGGCCTTTCTCAGAGGGTTTTGATTGAGAGTGGAAAACTTTATGCATTTTCAGGTAACATGAACTAACTTCATTTTCTTTAGGAATTCATAATTAAAGAGATTTGATTAAGCAAGTTGAAACTTCGTTATTATAACTAAATAGGAATAATTTGTTGTTGGCCCGACACAAAAGTATTGGGTGAGACTAAGGGTCTGTTCTCATACGTTGAAATTCAGTTCAGTTCAGTTCAGCTCAGCTCAGCTCAGTTCAGTTAAGTTCAATTCAGCTCAGTTCAGTTCGGCTAAGTTCAGTTCAATTCAGTTCAACTCCTAATTTACTTCTCTTATAAAATATTCATTTTAGTTCAGCTCAGTTCAGTCAATGAGAACATGCCCTAACTCGTAGTACAGTAAATTGTTGTATTCCAAAGGCTTAAATGTTCGTTTATGGAGCATTGATTAAAATTCTTTGAGAGTATGTTATACAGTCCTACTATACTCGGCTTTGTCGTTGTCTTTCTCCTCCATATTTCCCTGCCTCCTCCCTTTGTCTCTTAACAAGTATGGTACATGCATTGAATCGACAAAAATGCAAGGACTTTTAGTCTCTTAGCTAGCTAGTTGGTTGTTATTTTGTATTCTTTTGAAGATTATAATTGTTTCCTTTAGTGGTTTGTTCTTTTTTGGCCTGTTACATTTTTCCTCAATCTTATGCTTTACTATCTTTGATACATAGAAGTGTTACATAATCTCTCAGTTGGTAGTCTAATAGTCTATGAACATTTATTCACTTAAGTCGCCAATTTCATTTAAACCTTCACTGTATGTCCGTCTCAAATTATAACCACGAAGACATCACTAGCTAAATTAGATCATATAATACTAATTAGCTACAAATCAAACAATTAATCGATCGAAATTAATCCAGCCATCACAGATTTCACATCTTACTTGTTAGTTGACAAATGACATGCCACTAGTTTCATGCAATATAATTCATTCATCTCTTTATTAGAAGACTTATTAGATCATAAATTTTTTGATAAAATTATGATCAGCCTGAAATTTAACAGCATGGATACAAATAAGCGAGGGCAGTGAAATTGTAGCTGTTAAATTTAGAAGCACTTGTGGTAAATATCTCCATGGCGGTACTGTCATAGCCGAGCAAGGATGCTGGAGCATGCTTAAGGGTGGCATCGTTGCAAATTTTACTGGCACGGTTGATTTAACTTTTGAGGTAAATGTACTGCTGTCAAAAATGATTTTCCTAGGAGAAATAATTTCTGTGTAATTTTGAGAAATGGACCTGTTTTTATGCTTTTTAACTCTGTATTATGCAAGTTTCTAACAATTGTATATGCAGACTAATAACACATGTGTTGAAGTTTGGGTTGATAATGTATCGTTGCAACCGTTTACTAAGAAGCAATGGAGATTGCACCAAGAATCAACCATTGCAAAGGTAAAAAAAAAAAAAAAAAAAAAAAAAAAAAAAAAAAAAAAAAAAAAAAAAAAAAAAAAAAGGCAAACATATTTGAAGTTATATTGAATATTTACAGTCTTAATTTTCAGTTTTTAGTTGAGTGAAAATCAGGTAAATAGAACGAGCTGAGACTGAAATCATCGTTCATGTAGGTGAGAAAGCGTAAGGTGAAATTTCAAGTGACAAACGAAAAGAAGGTAGCAGTAAGAGGAGCAAAGATTACTCTGAAGCAAACAAAGGCAGGCTTTCCAATAGGATGTGAAATGAACCTGAATGTCTTAAATAGTACTAAGTACCGAGATTGGTTTATTGCCTCAAGATTCTCTGTCACTGCTTTTGGGAATGAAATGAAATGGTACTTCACAGAAGAAAAGACGCGAGGAAAAGAAAACTATACCATTCCTGATGCGATGCTAAAATTTTGTGAGCAGAACAACATTGATGTTCGAGGTCACAACATCTTTTGGGACGATCCAAAGTACCAACCCACTTGGTTAAATCTCAATATCAGCTCAAAGAAGTTGGAAAAACTAGTTGAAAAGAGGCTGAAATCGGTTGTTTTAAGGTATAAAGGGAGATTGATTCATTGGGATGTTATGAATGAGAACTTGCATTTTAGGTTCTATGAGAATAAACTTGGTAAAAATGCT
The DNA here is from genome assembly GCF_001683475.1 of Chenopodium quinoa. Classification (NCBI taxonomy): domain Eukaryota; kingdom Viridiplantae; phylum Streptophyta; class Magnoliopsida; order Caryophyllales; family Amaranthaceae; genus Chenopodium; species Chenopodium quinoa. The sequence goes on from NW_018745461.1 coordinate 1,621,826, forward strand.
TCAGCAGAGATCTATGCTAGAACTTATGAGCTTGATCAAAAGCCGATTTTGTTCATGAATGATTATAGCACGATAGAGGATAGCGAAGATGAAGAGTCAATGCCTGCAAAGTATGCCAGAAAGTTGAAAAGGGTTGTTTCATATTACAAGGAAAGGAGTAGTGGTAATAAGATGTTGCCTATGGGAATAGGGTTAGAATCGAGGTTTGCTCCTGGTCAGCCTAACTTTGCTTACATGAGAGCAGGAATAGACTTCTTAGCTTCAATGGGATTCCCTATTTGGCTTACTGAAGTCTTTGTTGATAAAGGCGCGAACCAGGTACAATCATTGACTCTTGTTGCAAGTCTATTAAACACACATTCATATACAAGTACTTCTTAAAAATTATAATTTGTGCTTAATGGGATCAGGACAAAATATAATGATCTATGCATTTGCATTCTTTATGTTCACTGATAGCGCGAAAGAGTGGCAGAGTGCATCATCTCAAAATTAAGGAATACACATAATTTGTGAATCTGAAATCTTTATATTCTAATATGTAAAGCAACAGTATTACACATATCAGTGTATAGTATGTGACAGTTTAATTTATATGTCCAAAACTGTTATAAGCAGGCAGAGTATCTAGAGGAAGTTTTGAGGGAGGGATACTCACACCCTGGTGTCAAAGGAATTGTGATATGGCCCACTTCGCCGTTCAGCAAGGAGTGCAAGATGTGTTTGATTGACATTGATCAAGACTTTAAGACCACACCAACCGGAGATGTAATTGATAAGCTGATCGAGGAATTGTGGAGCTCGAAACCATTGAAGATTTCAACCAATGGACATGGGTTTTCTGAAGAAGTAGTGTTGCTTGTTGGGGATTATGAAGTTACTGTAAGGCATCCTGAATCAAATTCTTGTACTAAGTTAAAACTCAAGGTTACTGAAGATGAATCAGCACAGTTTGTGAATGTTCTACTAGACAAGAATGATGCATGTGTTCCCAATATTAATAACTAAATTTGGAAATTTGAATTGTAGACATGTTGCAATACTCGCAAATAACAAGTAGATGTGTTTTGCAGTTTTGTCTATTATTAAAACTATAGCTACATATTGCATAAAACAACTTGCATGGAAGCGGTCCACATTTTTAGTACTAGAACCGAGAATATTTCAACCCAAGTAAATTCTACCCAAACGAGTCTTGCCTATAATTGACCCAATTGTGATCAAATTGTTGTGATGTGGAACTCAATAGTCACCTATAATGAAATTGGTCTTAAATTATTTGCACCAAAAAAATTGGTCTTACATTATCATGCTAAAGTAAATCTTCTATCTGTGGAATCCACATGAACACTGATGGGTTAGTAAAGTATATGACGTGTATAATTTTAATTGATATGACTAAGGGCATGTTCTCTTACGTTGAAATTCAATTCAGTTCAGCTCAGTTCCGTTCCGTTCCGCTCCTAATTTCCTTCTCTTATAAAATATTCATTTCATTTCATTTCAGTTTAGCTCATTTCAGTTCAGCTAATTTCAGTCAATGAGAACAGGCCCTAATACCCAATTACTTAACCGAGATTAAAATTTGAAAATTGAACCTAAAATATATGGACACATTTTGACTTTATTAGAAAATAAATCTTTCTTGATTTTTTATATATATATAAAAAAAAGGATTTTTTTTATAAAGTAAATATCGTGGGAGTAGAACATAAAATCACTCAACTCAACTAGACTCAACTCCGAAATCAGCCCAAATGAGATTTCCATGCATCAGTTGCTCGGACCAATTCTATTCCACATGAGTTAAAATAATACAATACTACAACATTACCCATTAAGGAAAATGTTATACATAGCTCTTAGGGATACATATAAGCATTAATTAAAGTATGAAAACATTAAAAAGATTTTTTTATAAAATAAACATTGTGGGACTAGAACAAAGAATCACTCAACTCAACTAGATTCAACTCCGAAATCAGCCCAAATGAGATTTCCATGCATCAGTTATTGCTTTCATGTGTCTCAGGCCTCAAATGGAAGTTGCATCTTTTTACTAAGGCCTTTCTTTTTCCTCCTCAAGAGCTTCTTAAAAGGTCCACCTGTGGTTTTTGGTATGGTACAATAGCCAAAGGACCCAAAGCAATGTCATCGTTTATCTTTGCAGCAACGTTACCAGTATTTTGTGAACCAGAATGATGGTTGGTACATATAATTTCCTTGGTTTTTGGTGATTCAAGTTGATCAGGTTCATCAGTATATTGCATTTGGTCCAGCAGAGAGGACCTTTGGCTAGCTAGCTTTTTCTCAGATTCCGGGGTTGAGGTAACACCAGGAGCACTCCTAGTTGGAGTGGAGATGAATTTGTCAGAAATCACAGCATCTTGTGATGAGGCCATTGCTTCCTTCTTGGCACTCTGCTAGCTTCTCTGAAGCTCCTGATATTTCACATTCCTACAAACCATTTCATATTTCAGTTCAAATTTCAACAAGGAATAATGGATCCATTCATATATACTATTCTATAAACATATTCAAACATGTTTTTCCCTGTATGAACTTAGGGGCCTTCGTCTACAAGTTTCAAGGTGAAGAACAAAGTTATACATGTTGTCTTCCCATTGGAGTATAGATATGCAGGCATTTATTTTTGCTAACACCTTCTATTTCCTTTTTTTATGTACATGTAGATGAAAGGAATATAACTTACATTTCTAAGTTGCTTTTTGCCTTGATCGAGATGTTTCATGGTATCCGCCTTTTGCACCCTGATATCAACAAATTAGTAGTTCAAACAGCAGTTTTAAAAGCTCAAGATAATTCAAATTAATCAACACGATTGCAAAAGTCTACCAGAGTTCTGCCAAGTGCAAATGTGACAAAGACAGTTAAGTATACCTCTTTAGTTGGACCTGCAAATAATTGTGGCATTTTGCCTCCAACTCTTCACAATGATTCTCCTTATTCTTCATCTCTTCCAGTAAGGATGCAATCTTTTGGTGGGATTCATCCATTCTAGAATTGACTGCCAAAAGCTTCAAATTCAGATCTTCATTTCCCATCTTGTAAATTTCAAATTGTTCCTCAATCATTTCCTTAGAGTGCTTCAAGGCCTCTATTTCTGATCTCAAACTTGCAACAGTACTTTCAGAATCCTGAAGTAGATTTCTCAAGGATTTGTACTCTAATGCATGCTTTTCAGAATCTACATCTTGTGAAATCACAGTGCTCGACCAATTGAGCTAATAAGCTTCCAACACAACAAACAAAAAGACTACCTCATAAATTGATGATCATCCCCTCTTGCCACAGGAACTCTAGCCTCTGCCATAATAGATGGATCACTTAGACCTAATAGACAGTGGCAAATGAGATTTCATGCATCAGTTGCTCAAGACCAATTCTATTCCACATAATCTATATCTATACTTAGTATTTAAAAACTATAACCAAGAAACTAAGAAAGACACATGTCCCATCCATTTTATTACACTTCTCTAACCATAGTGCCACATATCATCTTACACTATTAATTTTTTATTACACCATTTTTTTTTTCTTTCATTAAACTTATAGTACTTTATTTTTCATATACACTTCATCTTCATTTTCATCTCTCCCCTTTAATTCAACCTTTTCCTATTCTCTTTAATTTTAGCCCTTCCACCTTCTTTTTAAGCCCGATTAAAGTTCTAAAATTTTAATTTCTTTAATCATGTTTCCGATTACATATTATACCCTATAATGACTTACTGATATTTCCTCACTTATCTCTCAATACAATTTTATATGAATAACCCGATATTTCCTCACTTATCTCTCAATACAATTTTATATGAATAACCCGTGCATTGCACGGGCCACAAGACTAGTTTAAAATAATACAACACTATAACATTATTAATTAAGTATGAAAACATTAAAACACTTTCTTCAAAAATAACTTATAAAGCAAATTAGTTTCGTCTTAAACTGATACATACTTGACACTTATAAAGCAAATAGGATGTCTTTTTAACTGACATTGCCACATACTTGAACTAATCAGGCAAAAGTTTTAGCTATAAAACTAAATAAATAGGATGTCTGATAATAAAGACAATAGGAAATACTTACAATATGCGAGACCATCCAAACCACAATTTGAAGCAAATCCATACATAATCCAGAACATGATGAGATGATACATTATTAACTCCTGATCACTCTCCTTCACAGAGGGAATAGACTCTCTACATAACTGAAGCAGTAACCAACTTTTACACTCAAATCTCGACACTGGCTTGTTCTGGGATCATAAACCCACAGCGTATCAGCAATTTTGACCAGGAGATCACCATCCAGCCGTGATCCAACGGCATATGGACCATATTGTACATGGATAGGTGAAGTTACAAACAAGCACTGCCATGCTATTGGAGCTCCCAAATTGTCAAATTCAGTAACCACCCAGATTTCAATGCTACCCACTTGCTCGAGATTCTGGGTAACATATAGCGCAAGGAATTCTTTGTAAAGACCAATTTCCCATTTGGACCCATTATATAAATGCAAACTGGGCTGAACAACCCCTTGTGGTGCATCAGATAACTTAAATGTCTCGGTACTTAAATGAAATGAAAGGATCCAGTCCTTGGTTCCGTCTCCAGTAGACAAGGAGGCAATCCAATAATAAACACCATTTACAAACGTATCCATGGTCGAAGGTGAGACAATAGCAAGGCCAGGGCCACGAGCACCCAAGTAAATTGGCTGATTACTAAGCCTCTTCCATGAGTTGGTGCTCAGTGAGTAAATATCATAAGCCAAACTTATGTATGAGTCAGGGTCACACACAATACAAGATGTTGCCAAAATCTTGAAATCGTTAGACATAGCATCGTACATGAAGCCACGAACAACATGACCGCCTTGGGGGAACCGTTGATCTGGGGCTTTTGGATATGCAACAATCTTAAAATCTCTTGTGGCTGGATTCCATAAGCCAAGACGGTATTCATAGAGATCATAGCCACTCCGTTCTTTATGAAACAATATAATTTCGAAGCAAATAATGCCATTTGCAGTGCCTTTACAAAGAGCTTTCACTATTACATTTGGATCAACAGTAAGAACATAATTTCTATCACGTTCAACATCTGATATCAAATTCAAAAGAACGTCACCCCCTTGGTGTTTAGATAAAAGATAGCACCGATCTCCACATGCTAAATCATGATACCAAATGAGGAGTGGCACATCGCCATCTGCTTTGTGGATTGCATACTGAGCACGGTGGTGTGTCAAAATGAAGCTAAAATCGTCAATGAGGGCACACCATGACCTGCAGACGCATCTTAATCGCAACAAGTCTTTTACAGGCAGCCTTGAAAAGATACCCCCTAACAAATCATTTGGAAGAAGAATGTAGTTTGTTTCCCCGGCATTCATTTGACTACAACTTTTAAAATTGGGTGCTTTCTCAGCCAAAATTTCAATTTATATCTCTCCAAACCTAATTAAAAATTAAAACCAAATTATACATAAGAAATTCTTCAGCCTCAAAACCCGATTGAGAAACAGGTTTTTATCATTAACAATTGAGTTTATCATCACAGCTATTCAACAAAAAAAAAGATGATTTGATACGAGTAAACCATTAAATCACCTAAAAAAAAAAGCATTAACTTTTCCAATAGCAAACAACAACTATTCATTTCGATGCGAAAATTTGACGATTGCTAGCAATAACAAACATCAAATTGATGCAATAACAAGACACAATTCATCAATTCAAAAAAAAAAAAAGACACAATTTATCAATCGTCAGTATTGTTCGATACCAAAATTCATATCATCGAAAGAATCCTAAATAACCAAATACGACTATAGAATTAACATATATATACCCACAAATAGCAAATTTTAGAAAAACAAACGAATCAAATTAAGGCAAATTGAAAACCATCAATAAAATTACATGCACAGTGATATTCGAAAGTACCTGCAAATTTTGGTGCTTTCATGAAATTGAAATCGCAAATCCACTTGAAATTGTCACAACAACTGCAATCACTAACTGGAGATTTTGTGAATTTGAGGAGAGAAAGAGAATTTGAAGAGAGAGAGAAAGAGAGAAAATGCTCAATTGTGTCAAAATGAAATAAGTTGTCTATTCCACTCAATGAGTCAATGTAATTCCGTAAATAAGGTGGTGAAAAGGTAAATAAATTAACCACAGCACATTTTCACAAAGGTTTATATGCGGTTTGAACCTTGTCCTTCTAAGGTTTTCCCGTATGTTCTTTCGGACAAAGTTGCTTTGAATTTTTTTTTGAGGGGAAAGTTGCTTTGAACCTTGATTAATAATAACACACTAACGTTTCCTAAAAAAAATGTTTTATATACGGCAACGCACCATACGGCCAGCCACAAAAACTTTTTAAAATTTTTTTCTCTTTTTTCTCTCCTCTCCTCCACTTTCTCATCCTTAAAGCAAGACTTCATGCTCCAACCCAGATCGTCGTCGACCTCTTCTCCAACTCTAATCGCCGTTGACTTCTTTCTACTTAGCTCGTGGTCGTCGTGAACCTCTTCGTACTCCATCGTCGAAAAACAACTTAGAGGTTTTTTAAGGCTAAATTCAGCCATAAAAACTCTAGATCTAGTGTTTTCATGGTCGAATTTGGCCTTTTTAGCCTATTTGAAGTGAAATTTGAAGCCATTGTTAATAATTAAGGTATTTGTTAGATTTGATTTTTTTTTTTCCGGTTTGGTTTGTGTTTTGGTTGGATTTTGGTTTGTTGTTGCGCGTGGTGGTTAGGGTGGGTTGGATTTGGGTTTGTTGTTGCGCGTGGTGGTTAGGGTTGGTTGGATTTGGGTTTGTTGCTGCGCGTGGTGGTTAGGCTGGGTTGGGTTAGTTTTGGGTGTGGGTTCGAGTTTGGTCAGTGTTAGGGTGGATACGTATCAGGGCTAGGTGTGGGTTGCTGGGCGTGGTTGATGGTGGCGTGGTGGTTAGGGTGGTTTTGGGTTCGAATTTCGTGGCAACAGCGTGGTTGCTGGTGGTTAGGGTGGGTTTTGGGTGTGGGTTCCGGTTAGGTTGGGTGGATCGGATCTGGTGCTGCAGCTGGTGGCGTGGGCAGTGGGTACGGGAGGTGGTGGTGGTGGTGTGGTGGAGTTTAAGGCTTTGAGGTGGTGTAGGATTAGGGGTTACTAGGTCCGATCAGGGTTACTTGGTCAGGAGTTACTAGGTCCGGTCAGGGGTTACTTGAAGGATTACTAGATGGGTTACGTAAGTGGGGTTACTAGAGGGGTCACTTTAGGGGGTTACTCTAGTGGTTACTAATGTGACACCCGGCCGCACCGTACGGCTGGCTGCACCAGAAACGCACTGAAAAGTGTGTATATACGCCTAAAAAAAATAATAGGAAAGATGGAAGTTATTAAAAAAAATGATGGAAGTTATTTAATGGGAGGTTATAGCTAAAAAAATAAATCTAAATTCTTGAGAGTTCAGGATTGAGGTTTTGGAAAAACCTCACTCTGTAATTATATTATACTTCATAAATTTTTTTTAATTTTTTTTGCTATAACCTCTAAAATCTTTTTTTTTTTTTTTTTTGCTATTAACTGATATTATACTTCGTAGAAAAAAAAAATTCTTATTGTTGAGAGTGATCGAACGAACACGACTACACGAGTTCTCCTACCAAGTGTAGTGCCAAATCAACAGCCAATTGGTACCACTCGACGATGTTGTATTACATAAACAAGTTAAACCAAACGGCATCATGGAATTGAATTGATGGATGTTGGGTACTGTTATTTCGGATGATATACTACAAGAGGGGGGGTGAATTGTAGTATGTTCCTAGTGCCTACTTTTCGCAGAATATAAAACTAATTACTGTTAGGAACTTAGACAATGCAAAGCGGATTTTACGAGGAAACCATCCAGGGCCCAACTGGAAGTAAAACCTCGACCCTCCAAGGGATTTCAAGCCAAACCAATCTACTATAATAGGGTAAACACCAAATTACAACCTATTATACTCAGACCTTTACTCACAAGTTCCTGCTCGGAAAACTTGCTAGTCGATAGGACCCTATCCTACCCAATCTAAGTCCCACACTTAGATTCACTCGTACTACCAAAGTACTACCCACTCGGCTTCACACTAGAAGCTCAATCGGCTTCACCCTAGAAGCTCACACATTGCACTCTTACAATACAATTATAACGAGAATCCTCACGAACTCTCACACCCCAATACATAAAACACTCTAAACCCTTTTTCTCGTTTACAAGATCTCAAAGAATATCTCTAAATACATATCAATGAATAAAGAGATAAAACTAATATGCTGGACACTTCTAGATCTATCTAGAACTTACTATACGAACTGAAACCAAACCTGATTAGAACTTTGACCTGGAGGTTTGACTTAGCTTCGTGGTGAAGGATGAAACCATTAAGCACGACCACTAAGCTTCATCAGCCTCAACTTTGAATGAATACATATGAGCATATTTATAGTACACCCAAATCATCCTTTTCGTAAAAGATAAGTTTTATTAAAAGATAGAAATAAAAGATATTTTCCAAAAATAAATTTTCCAAAAATATATCTTTTGTTAAGAATATATTCTATCAATAATAATAAGATATATTTACCATAAAATCAGATTTTATCTAAATATTATATTTTCCAATTATACTAATATATCTTTTAACAAAAGATATACTTACCATATCTTTTATAAAAGATATACGAGTACTTGCCATATCTTTTTATAAAAGATATACTTACCATGTCTTTTTACAAAAGATATATTTACCATATCTTTTAACAAAAGATATACTTGCCATAAAATTAGATTTTATTTAAAACTTATTTTGCTGAAAATATTTTTCAAAAATAACTTATCTTTTTCCAAAGGGATTTATTAGAGTGACCGTTGTCAGCGGACTGGGACTATTTCAAGGAAGCACGAATTACCACTCAATAACATACTCGAGGTCGAGTTGTTTGATGTGTGGGGGATAGATTTCATGGGACCATTCCCTTCCTCCTATGGTAATCGATATATTCTAGTAGCTGTTGATTATGTCTCAAAGTGGGTTGAAGCAATCGCAACTCCGACCAATGATGCTCGTGTGGTAAGTTAGTTCTCTAAGAAAGTTATTTTTCCTCGATTTGGTTTACCACATGTGTTAATCAGTGACAGGGGAACACATTTCTTGGAGAATCGGTTTGAAGCAATGCTGAAAAAGTATGGAGTGCAACACAGGGTTGGAATTGGCTATCACCCACAAACTAGCGGTCAAGTTGAGGTATCCAACCGAGAAATAAAGTCTATTTTGGAGAAAACAGTCGCTAGAACAAGAAAAGATTGGTCTGTTAAGATCGATGATGTGTTATGGGCATACCGAACGATATTCAAAACGCCTATTGGTACCACTCCATATAGATTGGTGTATGGAAAGGCATGTCACTTACCCGTCGAACTAGAACACCGAGCATTTTGGGCCATCAAGAGTTTAAATTTCGATGCTCAAGCAGCGGGTGAAAAGAGATTGTTACAGTTAAATGAGCTAGATGAGCTTCGCCTTGAAGCTTATGAGAGTTCAAAGTATTACAAGGAAAGAACAAAAAGGTGGCATGACAAGGGTCTCGTGAGAAGAGAATTCAAAGAAGGAGATCAAGTCCTCTTATTCAACTCAAGATTGAAGCTATTCTCTGGTAAGCTTCGTTCTAGGTGGTCGGGGCCATTCAAGATTTGTAAAGTCTACCCCTATGGCACTATTGAATTATGGAACAAAGATGGTGACACTTTTAAGGTGAATGGCCAAAGATTAAAACACTACCGAGTTGGTGACCCAATCGATGAGAGAGTAAACATCACACTCTCTAATCCGGCAAAAGAAAGTTGAGAAAAAAGGTGGTCGAGCTTATGAACATATAAACAAGCTCTTACGGGAGGCAACCCGCCTTTATTTTATTTTTATTTTATTTTAATTTTTTCTTCCTTAATTTTCCTGTCTAAGAGAATGTCAAGAGAATTACAGTGCCATACTCATCGTTACAAATGGTTATGTAGGTGAAGAGCTAAGGGAATGGGGCGATAACGAATAAAAGCTTCATTGCCCGGTTAGCCCGGGTAAAGTTGCCCGGTTAGCCCGGGCAAAGTTGCCCTACCGGGCGCGAGAAGCAGCAAGAGAAAAGAAGGAGAAATTTCGGAATCCCCTCCGCCCGGTCAGCCCGGGCAATCTTGCCCTACCGGGCGCAAGTCGCACATTCCTCCGAAAAAAAATAAATTCCTAACCCCCTCCGCCCGGTCTGCCCGGGCAATTCAGCCCTACCAGGCGCGAGCACCCTTCTCCGAAAAAAAAAAACAAAATCGAAAAACTAAAATACTCAAAGCAATTAAATCTATCTAGCAAGACAAAGGAAAAGAGAACATACCAAAGCAGAATCTATATACATCCTCCCCCAAGCTAAACTCGGCAATGACCTCATTGCAACGAGGGGTAGGTAGTGCACTACTCGAGAACCTCAGGGAAGGTTCTTATCATCGCTAACATCATCATCAGTTGCTCCATTTCCACCAGCAGAGTTCCCATCATCGGGAAGGACATACTAAGAAGGATGTTGGCCATCCCTGGGAATGTGACCTTGCCTGCAAAAAAAGTCATAAATAGGATACATACATAGGCGAAGGTCGGTCTCCACGGTCTGAAGACGAGAGGAGAGGCCCTGCTGGGACAACTCAAGACCACGAATACTGGCCATGATGGCATCATGATCGGGGGGGGGGGGGGGCAGAAGAAGAAGGGGTCCTTTTTTTCGATTTTTTTTTAAAGAGGAGAGAGAGAGTGAAAGAGGAGTATGGGAAAAAAAATAAAAGGGGGAGGAAGAAGAAGGGGTCCGTTTAGGAACTTCGTGTTTGACAGCACCCATAGTTCTATAATGAGACCTCTAATACTCTTAGGCAAGTGAGTATGTCTTTTACAACATAAGAACTAAGTGTGACACATAAACAACAAGTGTATATTCTTTACTTCAAGTTTAACATGCATAGGAACCCAATCTTGACATAAATTAAGGGAAAAATACTTTATACTCATGTTATGTTTTATCAATTCCATTAAGCAATATACAAGAATATGACAAGTTAAGACAGAACCATAAGTTAATCAATTCATAAATTCACATATTGCATTCATACCAAAAATATATCAATTCAATTCATCTAATGCCGTCACGTGAACAGGAACTTATATCTTATGTAGTCTTAAACCAGTAAAAATATAACTTTTAAAACATTGGTTGATATCATGGCTTACCTTGGAGTTCTTAAAGTGGTTGTTCTGTTGTTTGATGATCTCAAATCTAATATGAACTTCCACTTCTAAATCAAGTTCCATTGTCAGCAGTTAATGCTTATAAATATATTTTCTCATCATAGAATCATCAAAAACCAATGCACAATGGCTCATTAGTTGTACCAGAAATATAATCAATGTAAACAAGCACAACTAAAAACTCAATCCATATTAAAGCAAAAATCGACAATTTTAAAGCTCAAATTTCAAGAAGGAACTTGGATAGCATTCTATCCTAGAGTATGTTCCACATAGATGTATATAAATATTCATACTAAAAACATACACGGCATCCATGTGGTACAACTCTAATCCCATTTAAACAACAAGATCAAATAATATTCAAAGTCTAGCTACACGAGCAACAAGTTCCTTAAAAATAATACATACCTTTGTATTGGTTGTTTCCTTTAAGAACCAACCTGGCCTTGTTCCATTCACGTGCCTTACTTAACAAGCTGTTTCCAGAACACCTTTTTCAATCACCAACCCTTTTTAGGTGTTCTAGAATAGGTTCAGGATATGACATACACCTTCTTCCTTTTAAGCTTATTAAGTTCCTGCTGCACATCCAAGCTACATCTTCAAATGCTTTAATATCGTGAGGCTCGGCCTTGGTTACATATGCATGAAAGACACTGTAGTTCCATATTTTGTTGAGATTTTTCTAGTCGGAACAAATATTATCTCATCTTTGGAACTTCGTTGGAACTTGCTTTCTTGTATTGAGTTCATTGAACTTTGTTGTATGAGTTGGAACTTATTAGCATCTGAAAGTTCCTCAACGTATGTAAGCTAGCCCTTACTGTTATTCTTAGTGACATATTTCTTTACTAGGAACTCAGTTAGTTCTACAAGAACTTGTGAGTTCATCTTTTATAATTTGTTTGATGGGAACAAACCTGTTAGTCTCAAAATATGTTCACATATTGCACATTAAACATGATAGTGTAAACTCTTTATGTTTTACTATTCTAGGCGTTTATGGATAAATCGCCTTGGCACTTCTATCATCAAACATCCTTAAGTAGAACATAGGATGTCTTGTTAATCAAAGATTTATTGCTTCAGTGTTGATGATGTAGTAAGAGATATTGAAAACTATTCCAAAGAACCTGCAAAGACCATTAGCATATAACTTTGTTCTCTTCGTGACTTTCATGATTCAAGGTTGAATATTTGTTGTCAATCCTGTGTTCCTGCAACAAACATCAAACCTGACTGGAACTAGGTTCCATCATTAGATCTACAACTTCATAAATAATTAACACTTAGCCACATACCCTGTGATAGAAAAGACTTTCAACAAATAGTTCATCATCTCTTCTATTAAGAAAAGTAACAAGTGTCCATTTGCGTTCATCACTTATAAACAAGACATCTCTAAATAACACTAAGATCCAATGGATTAGTGTTGCTTACCATCTACCCGATGTTGAAAGAGAATATAACATGTTTTGATTCTCATGCTTCTCAATCTTCACCTGTTTGGAACTTACATATACATATACCTAATACTGAGTTCCTACTAGGTTTAACAAGCACGAAAAGATTGACATGTTTACAGTTTGAAGCATAGAAGTATTTCATAAAACATCTAGAGTTACAAACATTTAAAAACCAAAAACGTACATCAAAAACTCGACAAGAAAAATGTTCACAATAGTATAGGAACTTGACTTACTAACCTCCTATTATGTAACAATTTTACCTTTCATGTTAGTCGTATAAGTCATAGTTCTTCCATTGTAGGTTTATAGCAGGAGATATCTTGTTTTGACTGATGTACACATTCTATACCATACTTTACCCTCGATTTATAGCTATTTTTGTATGATTTCTAAGCTCTACGGAGCTATTTCTCGCTAATATCCTTCTTCTAGTGTGGCTTGGTATATTTGATTAATTTTTGTAGGCATATGAAGACTTTCGGATGATTTGGACGCATTTTGGATAGCCACGAGAGCTTAGTAGGATGGAAGAGATTTTTCCCGTGTCCGCCCTGGAGGGCAACATTGCCCTGGCATCCAGGGCGAAGAAGAAAAGAAGTGAAGAAGTTCAGCCCCTGTCCGCCCGGACCGGGCGGCATTGCCCTGGCAGACCGGGCGAACAGGATATCAAATCTAGAGCCAAAGCGTTTGTCACGCCCGACCGGGCGGCTTTGCCCAGTCTGACCGGGCGGAGTTTCGCGGAGCTCCTTTCCCTCTTTTTCGGGATTTTTCTTAATTGGGGATATAAATACCCCTTTGTAAAAACCGACTAAGTACTTAATCATTATCCTAGCATTTTTAAAACACTATTAGAACCCTAATATTCTCTCTAGATCTAGATTACATTCCACTTTCAAGTTTTAATCTTTATTCATCAACAATTGGTACTTTTCTTCATTCAAGCAATTGGTATTCATCTTTATTTCTTCTTTTACTTTTAATTGCTTATTAATCATGTTTTCTTCATTGTTTATTGTTTTTGCTTTCGTTAATATGTGTGAGTAGTTCTTTATTCCAAGATCTAGCGGAACCCGAATATGATTAATGCATGATTTAATTCTTTAAATTCTCTAATAATAATTGTAATTGATTTGCTTAATTGATTATGCTTATGCCAATACTAGATTAGGGATAATTGGTATTGTTATTAATCCTTTGTTTTAATCGCAACGGGAGTTGGGTTTTGACGGATTTTAATAAATCAATTAAGGGTTTGAAGTTCATCACGGGAGTAGTTGAATGGATGATTAGGAAATTAGAGTAATGTGCTTAAGGTCTCTAATTTACATGATTCCACGGAAGTAGGCTTGATTGTGATTAGAGAAGCCATTGATAACTCGAGAGAGACCATTGGTATTATTCATGGATTACTTTTCCTCTTAAAAATTATGTGTTAGGGGTAGAACGACTATTGCATTAATTGTATTCGTGGTGAAGCTTGATCTTGGATGTTTTTAGCATTAAATTGTCATTTTCTTTAGATTTAATCGTTTTAACTAGTCCTTTAGATATTGATTCGATCTCATTTATTTGAATTGGTTACTTGCTTGGTAATTGCTTGAGTCTATTTAATTGGTTGAACCATAGTCTCTTGGGATCCGACCCTTGCTTGCCCGTCTACATAGTAGTGGTCTAGTTAGGTTTATTTTTGTTAGGTACGCGACACGCCTATCATTGACAATCACCATCCCTTTGGAACCTCGCTGTCGAGATACGACGAGTTCCTACCTACTATTCACCTCCAACTGTTCATGTTCCTATTGATATCAGATTGGAACATGTCCTTCTGGTCCTTTGACCATTGAATCTTGGGTAAAGGAACATGTTGATTTAATCTCAAATATAATTCTTCAACACCTTGTTAAAGTTCCTCAAATATTCATTCGAAAGATATAACCTGAAAAATCAAAACCCAAGAGATTCCTTTGTGCATTCAACAAGTCAGTAGGTTAGTCAAAAGATATAGATTAAACCTAAAGCATAAAAGTTTTAAAGCATAAAGTTCCTGTAAGAATACTCCCTTTTGAATGTCATTCTATAAACCAAATTATGAATCTCCAACACGTAGTCAAAGATAATCATCTTTCTTTATCATCCTTCACAAGGGTCTGCTACAAGAATTTATGCTTTGTTCCAAGGAACTTTGAACGATAGGAACTTGACTGGAACTTGAAAAAGAAGCTGAACAGAAACCTATACTTGAACTCCTATTGCATCTTGATATAGAAGCTTTGTTGTTCCTGTATCCCTAATTCGTTTTGTCATTCCAAGTTCACCAAGTTCCAACAAAGTTAAGCACTGAGTTCCTAATAGAATAAACGTTTATGCACCGATTTATCTCAATGGAAAAACCTACAAATAAAACAATCATTAATAACCAACACAAAACTGGAAGAGAAGTTAGTTTGTCAAGATATACGTTATAAACTTCAAAACACCTTCTCTATTACATCCATTCACAAATACCACCCTGGAAATATGTAATTGAAGTTCAATAGGAATTTGTGAAGTATTAATATGTATACCAAAAGCAAATGACCAATATTTACATAGAGAAGTATAGGCGACTTACACACTTTTCCATATTGTCGCTTCACCTACTACAAACCTCTTATAAAGGCTCTCTAGTGAGAGGACTTGCTCATAATTCCTAATATACAAACAACCAAAGTATCATCATTATTAATAGGTTGTCTCCACTCAAATAGCCTGCAAAATCATTCACCTTTTGGCTTTGGTTACCCAATATATATTGGGTACCTTGTTGTTAGTAATAGTCGTCAATAATCCATAATTAAAACAACTACGATTAAGCCAACTATCTTTACTAACAATAAACATCATGTGTCTACATAATAAATATTTAGAATAATAAAAACACATGATAAGGTTATTCTTTGGCAAATATTCAAAATATACGTTTATTACCTTGCCTAAAGAATTAAGTTTCCATTTAAGGGCAGTCCAGGTTCCAAAAGACCAAATATGCATAATTCTAAACAATAAGTTCCGTGAACTATTTCTAGTAAACTGATTCTTTATCAATAAATCAATTTATAAATCTGAAAAATGATTTTTAAATACACTCCAAATCAGATTTGAGGTTACACAAAATTTATTTAAAAACATTAACAATAAAATCAAAAATTTAACTAGAAATACTGTAAAGAACTTGCACACATAATACCATGCATATAACAAAGAATTCAAAGACGAGACACTTACCTTCAAGATGTTAATCTTTGAATTACTTCTGCTTTACAAGCCAATTTTGGTCTTCATGTGGTGTTGGGAACATTCTCGGGCTGAGTTCCAATCGCTGCATTCCTCGTAGGTATACATCCTAGTCTGGAACTTGCTCCTCGGGGTTACCCGGTTTTACCTAGAGCATTGGCTCTGATACCAATTGTTATTTCGGATGATATACTACAAGAATCTTCTATACATGCTACAGGATTGGCCTTAAATTATCATGCTACAGGAATCTTCTATACATGGAATCCACATGGACACTAACGGGTTAGTAAAGTATATGACGTGTATAATTTTAAATGATATATGACTAATACCCAATTACTTAACTGAGATTAAAATTTGAAAATTGAACCTAAAATATATGGACACACTTTGACTATATTAGAAAATTAATGTTTCTTAAAAATGATTTTTTTTTAAATAAACATCGTGGGATTAGAACAGAGAATCACTCAACTCAACTAGACTCAACTCCAAAATCAGCCCAAATGAGATTTCCATGCATCAGTTGCTCGGACCAATTCTATTCCACATGATTTAGAATAATACAACACTATAACAATTTTTTTTTTTTGAGGGAAACCGAGCTATAAAATTAATTCAGAGCAACCTTGTCCATCAATACATAGGGTGCAATATCAGAGGGGGAATTGCTCACCCAGATTTGCTCATCCCCAAAGGGAGAAATCTTAGCTAAGTGATGAGCAACCATGTTGCCATCACGTTTTACATGCATGAAAAAAACAAGAGTTAAAATTACAACTTAGAGCTAAGATATCTTCAAGGATGGAATCAAGCTCGGTGTAGAAGATCATTGACTTGTTACGTCTGCTAACAAGTGCCTCGCAATCCGTCTCTACCACAGCATTCTGCAGCTCAAACCTGATGCCCAATCTGAGTGCCATGACAATGCCTTTAGCCTCTGCATTCACCGGCTGCCACCAAGCCCTATGACGTCTGACAGCAGCAAAAACCACCTCGCCATTCTCATCCCTTGCTACAACACCGAGGCTAACTACGCCCTCAATATTCAGACTCGCATCATAGTTTAATTTCACCAATGCATGAGGGGGAGCCTTCCACCCACGCTGCTGCTGCTGTTTGTTAGCATGACTAGGCTTCGAGTAAATACACTTGAGCATATTTTCCTTGTTCCTCCACTAACCTCTCCACTCTATCAATGATCACCGAGCTAGGAGTGAGCTTATTCTTAAAAACCAGTTGATTCCTCTCATGCCACACGCACCAAGCCAAAATAGCCTCTCTCCGAATAATTTTTTCATCTAAGTTGTTCCAATCAGCTACAAGTTCACACATAGACTTTTTACCGTCATCTCGCAACATAATTGAGCACTGAACATCCTCCCACATCGGCTTCACTCTGCTACAATTAAAGATTGCATGCCAGGGGCTTTCTTCTTCATTATTGCAGCGTGGACAAGCAGCATAATCAAGCAAATGTCTTCTCTGAAGTTCTGACCTGGTAGGCAAAGTATCAGTACAAAGGCGCCAAAGAAAGTGCCTGAATTTCGGAGAGACATCCAAACCCCAGATTTTAACCCAAACCTGGTGAAAATCATCAAGGTTACAACCTTTTCCCAACATGTAAGTAGTTTTCACAGTGTAGGTGCCATCCTTTGAGAAAGCCCACATCAATTCATCTTTCGGTGCTCTCATGCTAAGAGGAATTGCAAGTATGCACTTCTTGTCTCGTTCAGTAAAATGCTCGTCAATTAAATCTTGCCTCCACTCCATCCTATCAAGATCAATGATGTCAGTGACCTGCTGCAACTCAACTGGAATATCACTTAGAGCAAAACGCCCCAACTCATCAGCAAGCCAAGGATCAGGGAACGAAGTTGAACTTGTTGCCCATTTCCAATTCTCCAAAGAAGACCCTCTTTGACAAGGGCTTTGGCACTCCAAATGCTCCTCCAAGAGTAGCTATTTGAGTACCCTAGTGCAGCCTCAAGAATTGAGAAATTCGGAAAATACTTGGCTTTCATGACCTTCCCAAAAAGCGTAACACTATAACATTATTATTTAAAGTTTTGTTCAAAAAAAAACATTATTAAGTAAGTATGAAAACCACGGCCGTTTTTGAGATTTCGGTGGCCTGGGGCAAAAACATAAATTGGGGCCCTAATTCACATATACTATATAAAATTTTAAGAAAATTGGGTATGCAAAATGAAAATACATATTTTATTATGATTAATAATTTTTATAAACATCAAATTTCATAAAACATTGAAATTACATTCCCGTAACTCTCGTTGAAATAATTACACCAGCCGAACCATTCAAACCAAGTATCCAACCAATCAATTAAATTTTTTTCCTCAAATTTTGTAATATTTAAATGAAAGTAGTTATACATTTTAAGAAAAATAATTTAATACAAATAAGAGAACTTGATGAATAAAAGTCATGTATGCACCATTCAAAAAACAAAAAATAGTTATACATTTTAAGAAAAATAATTTAATACAAATAAGAGAACTTGATGAATAAAAGTCATGTAGGCACCATTCAAAAAAAAAAAAATAGGGTAAGCAAAGAGAATTATATATAATTAGATAAATTCCCGTTGAAAATTGAAGAGTAAAAAGACCATTTATTTTAGTTTTCATATTCAATTGAATCGAGAAAGTGAATGAATTTAACTAACTGAAAATTGTAATGAGATACATTTTGAAAAATAAAATTACCAAAAAGGGGGTTACAATTTAAATTAATGACATTTTTTTTGTTAATCAAATTCACTTAGGAAAGTGAATAATTTGGGCAAAAAATTAGGGAAGAAATACGTTGACCAAAAATGTCATTTGATATTTTGGAATTCTACGGCACTACTGTAGTGTTGTACAGTACACACTTCTTGTTTTCTTTATTTCTTTTTTCTTAAAAATATATATACATAGTATTATTTAGTACGAAGTATATTTTTCTGGGGCCTTGTATTGTATTAAAGCTGGACTTTTTAACAAGGGGCCCAGGGCAGCCGCCCCAGTTGCCCTCCCCTTGCTACGGCCCTGATGAAAACATTAAAACACTTTCTTCGAAAAACTTCTAAAGCAAGTTTGTTTCGTCTTAAACTGATACATACTTGACACTTATAAAGCAAATAGGATGTCTTTTTAACTAACATTGCCACATACTTGAACTAATCAGGCAAAAGTTTAAGCTACAAAACTAAGTAAATAGGATGTTTGATAATTAATACAATAGGGAATACTTATAATATGCGAGACCATCCAAACCACGATTTGAAGCAAATCCATACCTAATCCAGAACATGAGATGCATTATCAACTCCTGATCACTCTCCTTCACAAAGGGAATAGACTCTCTACATAACTAAAGCAGTTATCAACTTTTACACTCAAATCTCGAAACTGGCTTGTTCTGGGATCATAAACCCACAACCTATCAGCCATTTTGACCAGGATGTTGGAAATAGGTAATGCAAACGGATGCTCGCGCCCGATCGGGCGTGTTCGCCCGATCGGGCGGAGGTGGCTAAGGAAAATAGGAGAACTCTCACGCCCGATCGGGCGGCCCTCGCCCGACCGGGCGGCGGACTCGAGTTTTTGACGAGCCCGATCGGGTGGGTTCGCTCGATGACTCGCCCGGGATGGGGTATCTAGATCGCCCGACTAGGCGCACGATCGGGTGCCCGATCGGGCAGTGTTCGCCCGATCGGGCGCGACACCAGGTCTGGAGAAACTTAATCTCGTGCTCGATCGGGCGGCAGCTCGCCCGATCGGGCCCGCCTTTTTTCCTAGGTCGGTTTGCTTTGCATGTTTCTTTTTTCGGGACTCATATAAATACGAGTCTTGCCTTTTCATGAGATTCAATTCACTTTCTAGCCGAAAACACAAACCTACCTTTTGAGATATGGACAGTTCTTGAGCAATTCCACTCTTCGAGTTCGGGTGCACGGATTACGGAGAGAGTTGCGTTAAACTTGGGGGGCGTGCGTCATCAGGAAACTTGTACCGGTGGTGGCGTATTTCGATTCTAAGGCAGTGGATTATTGTTCCAAGGCGCGACTGTGAGTTTGAGATCTTCAATCAAGTATTTTCCCTTTCATCTTCTCTATTTTTGTGATTGGAATCGACAGGTATTTTACCAACAATATAGAAGCAAAATAGTATTAATTTATTATACTGTTGATTCCTGGATTATTCAATTATAACTAGTATGATCGGGATGAGAATTACGATTCGGATGATCAATATATTTTTTCGAAATTGATTTGGGATCGTTAAGTCAACGTCCATTATTATTTAATGTTCAAGAACCCTAATTTTTGGGGAAATTTATTTTATCCGTCAGTGTGCAATATCTGTGTACATTGTTGGAAGGATGAACTCGAATTTAGAGAAAAGAAAATCCTGAAATTTCCATTGAAGTATGTCGGTGGAAGCAGTGCAATTGAGAAGTCTTTAATTTGGAATATTAATTAAAGTGGTAGATTATCAAAAGGTTGCTCCTTCTCTAGCGATGACTCCAACAGGATTTGCAAGTAATGCAATCGGTTATGGAGTACGAGGATCGATGGGCAGCAATGGTGTCGACTGTCGAGTTATAACTCAATAAAATCTGTCTAGCGAGTGAGCCGAGATATGCAACAATAGTTGGTCAGACCATTGCTCGTACTCAGATAAGTTATCCTTGTCAATTTATTTAAGTAATTTCTAACTCTAAATAATATTTGTGTCTATTATTATGTGCCCCTGTTATATATGCATAATTTAATTATTATGAGCTATTGTTTAGCAATGTGGGGGTGTTTTGAGTTAGGTTTTTGTGACTAACTAGTAAGTTAGTTTGTACTCTAGTTGATGAGTGGTATTGAGGAGGAAGGTCTCCGAAAGTGACGTTTATCTATAGCTTTTGACTTGTTGTTTGCAAGTAATTTATTTCTGCTAACGTATGATTCGTCCAATGGTAATTTATTTATGTTCATGGAATTTAATGTGATTTGTCCTAGCAGATTAGGGATGATATATAAATATGTTCTATCTTACGATAGTGTTTTTGTTGTTATTTCTCCTAATCATGGATAATGTTTTATTTAGCACGGCGTATGTGATAAGCTTGTAAGTGTCTCTTTTTTAGATTAAAAAAGGGATTTAGAATTATTGGTTCTTTTAATTCTTGTGTTCTTAATTAGCTTTGTTCATGAACTTGAAATGTATTTATTTTGTTAGAGGTTTAGAAATTATTTTTCTTGTTGATGGTCTAGATGAGACCGGGTTGATTTCTGTGCTTATTAGCAGAATAAAAAGTCTTGACTTAACAAAGTTAGAATGGCCGTGCAAGTTTGAAGTGTAAGTGCCCCACATGAGGTAAGTATGGGAATTAATACTCCATATGTCTTTAAAATCTATTAATATTATGTGAATGTTAGTATTGTGGGGGTTGCAGATATGTATCAGTTGTTTATTTGTTTAGTAAGTATTTCACCCAAGAATTTGGTTTATACTCCCTAATTTGTTACCTGATTCATGATTATTTTCATGTGGTATCTGTGATGTGGGGGTCTCCAATAATAAAGGATTGACTTCTAGATATGTTTCACATAAAGCATGAGGGCTTGTGGGAATGTGGGTGATATGTATGCTGAATATCTGCTACGTTTATCATGTACGAGCTTGATATGTTAAATCCTTGAATTGTCTCAAGTATATGTTTTCCTATGATATGACATGTTAGTTTTGCTCGTTCATAGGAT
Organism: Chenopodium quinoa; assembly: GCF_001683475.1. NCBI lineage: Eukaryota > Viridiplantae > Streptophyta > Magnoliopsida > Caryophyllales > Amaranthaceae > Chenopodium > Chenopodium quinoa. Next base: position 1,643,683 of record NW_018745461.1, read on the forward strand.
TTGTTCTTGCTTCCTAAGCTTTATTCTGCCAGTAAAGTTGATGAGTTCATCATCTAAGATGTATTGGATTAAAGCTTAAACTAGTTGCGTATCATCTTGGTTTTACTTTCTTAATCGAAAGTTGTATGTGGATGTTTGTTGTGTGGTATATATTCATGTAGTAGTGAATGGAAAAATCCTGAACCATATGGATAAACCTGATTGACTAGTTGTGGAAAGAAGCATGTTAACGCAAGTTGTGCACTCTCTTTGAGTCTGATATGTTTGAGAATAGTATATCTTTCCTTGCTATTATAAATCCTTCAGTTGTAAGTATCTTTCAAGGTGAGTTGAAAGGTGGTTGATTGGAAATGGGCTAAAGGTAAGATACTATGTTATTAGGATTTATTCTGTAAGTTTGGTGCTAACCAACTCTTATGACTCACCTGGTTTGTTCTAAGATTGTCTGGTTTGCAGTAAGGTTGCTTAAGCTTCCTAGCATGATTGATTGTAAATCAAGGGTGTGTATTTTAAAACGCATGCACAGGTGACAACTTAGAAGATGAGGTATTTTTTTGCTCATGATGTTATATCCTTTGTGATATGTATGGTGAGTGGGGATTAGATTTGAGTACTCTAACTTGTTATGTTAAGTTTTTTCTTGGCATGTGAGTTGAACTTCTTGATGCATGTGTGATGCTACTATGGTTCGCATTGATAGAGTTCATTTGCTAGAATGATCATAAGTTGTTAACTTCACATGCATGTTGTTAATTGAGATAAAGATGTATATGTGTCTCTAAGCCAGGAGACAAGTACAAGATAATGTGATAAGCAGAATGGTTCTAGACAGTATGCCGATGAACTAATAAAGGTACGCATCAATCTCATTATTGTGATGTAGAGAAAGTGGTTTGGTAAATTATATTTATCATGTCTAAGCTAGAGTTATTTTCATGATTTGGCCTTGATGTTTGATTCAAATGTGCTAATGTTTTGCAATCTAAATGATGAACAAACTATTCTTGACGTGTAGTGGTTTTGTTGTAAACTATATTGTTCATTCTGTTTGTCAAGAGAGAATTACTCAATTATTGTTTAAGTTTCAGTTAGTACAGGGATGAAGGTTAAAGTGAGAAAGTTTCTCAAGTACCTATCCAGTAAATTATAAGAGACAATGATTGAATGAACAACGATGATTAGTTGAACCTCTTCAGTGTATGATTTTTACATGATGAAGGGTGGTGCTCTGTTTCGAGTGAGCTACAAAACTAATTGTTGTACACTATCCATTATGAAGCAAAGGTTCATTAGATTGGATGACGTGTGTCAAGAAGATGATTGCTGCAAAAATTAATCTCTAGAAGTTTGTCCATTGTGGGGTAAGTTGATCCTCATGTTCTCTACATTATTTTTCACAAGTGTCTATGTATGTTGTCAGGAACTACAGATGTAGTGACAAAGTTAGACAGATCTTGTGGAGATGATACTCATGTTAGAGTACGTGAAAGAAAAGAAGAATCAAGCAAGTCCTTATACTAGGATGAAGCACAGGTAAGTGCTTGATTGTCTAAGAGAATGTATTTAAGATCCTGTGGGGTATCTTAAATTATTCTAGTGACGAAGTTTAAAAATTGAGTCTACGTCCTGAAGTGATCTGACTTAATAACCCTCTAATTTATATGGTTATGAGATACTTTGGTAGACTTGTTGCTTGATGTTGCAGGTTGAGCTTTAAGTGCTCTTAATATGTCCATAACCCAGTTTGGGTGGTCAATTGAGACGGCTTACATGGACACGCCGAAGTATTTTAATTTATTGAACTTTTGTTCGGAATGGGTCTGGAGCCTTGTTTTGGTTGACTTATTGCTGGATTTACACCATATATGTTTATTGAATCTATAACTCTTTTTATGGTCTGTTGACCAGGTAGTTAGATTCAGTAAGGTTGAGTGTGGCTCTTGATGTCATTTGTCCAGTTATTCTTTGAGTAGGGATTGATAATGGTTCTTAAGTGGATTTAAGACCGTTAGCCCAGTGGCTCTTAGAGTGGGATTGATAATGACACCGAAGGCCAGGTGGAAGGTTGAGCATTGCTTGCTCTTAATACTACTAGCCCAGTTGCTTGAGAGGTGAGAACGATAGTGATTCTTAAATAAATTAGAATCACTAGCCCTGATACTTCTCGAGTAGGGAACGATAGTGGTACCGAATGACTGAGGTTGGGAGTATCCCTTAATGCATCTAGCCTAAGAGCTCATTGAGCAGTGGATTGATAGATGCACCGTCGAGTTGATAGGGTTGAACTTTTCGTTCTTAATGTTCTTATTCCATTGCACAGAAAATCTTGGGTTTGCAAGGTGCTTGAATGTGTTTTTGAGCCTGCAAGGAAAGACTCTAGATGTGCTGGGAATGTGTATTTTATACACAAACGGAACACCTACGTGAGTACGAGGGGTGGCCTTCTTCAAGGGAAAATTGTGGTGTAGTTTTCCTGAAGTACTCATGAGAGCCCAAGGTGTAGGCCAAGATTGGCGGAGTTGCTTAAGCTCTAAAGTCAAGGTATGTGCGTTCAAGGTCCCTTCTTCGCTCCTAGGAGTTCAAATCTTAGGATACTCACTAGAGAAGTGTTGAAAACCTTGTGCACTAATGTGTTAGTTCAAACTTTTGGATACTAGCACTTAAGTACTAAGACTTTCATTTACTGTTCAGATTTCATGTTGAAGATCCGCTCGCATTAGTGGGGGATTGTTGGAAATAGGTAATGCAAACGGATGCTCGCGCCCGATCGGGCGCCCGACCGGGCGTGTTCGCCCGATCGGGCGGAGGTGGCTAAGGAAAATAGGAGAACTCTCGCGCCCGATCGGGCGGCCCTCGCCTGACCGGGCGACGGACTCGATTTTTTGACGAGCCCGATCGGGCGGGTTCGCCCGATGGCTCGCCCGGGATGGGGTTTCTAGATCGCCCGACCGGCGGTGTTCGCTCGACCGGGACCGGGCGCACGACCGGGCGGTGTTCGCCCAATCGGGCGCGACACTAGGTCGCCTTTTTTCCTAGGTCGGTTTGCTTTGCGTGTTTCTTTTTCCGGGACTCATATAAATACGAGTCTTGCCTTTTCATGAGATTCAATTCACTTTCTAGCCGAAAACACAAACCTACCTTTTGAGATCTGAACAGTTCTTGAGCAATTCCACTCTTTGAGTTCGGGTGCACGGATTACGGAGAGAGTTGCATTAAACTTGGGGGGGCGTGCGTCATCAGGAAACCTGTACCGGTGGTGGCGTATTTCGTTTCTAAGGCAGTGGATTATTGTTCTAAGGCGCGACTGGGAGTTTGAGATCTTCAATCAAGTATTTTCCCTTTCATCTTCTCTATTTTTGTTATTGGAATCGACAGGTATTTTACCAACACAGGAGATCACCATCCAGCCGTGATCCAATGACATATGGACCATATTGTACATGAATAGGTGAAGTTACAAACAAGCACTGCCATGCTATTGGAGCTCCCAAATTGTCAAATTCAGTAACTACCCAGATTTCAACACTACCCACTTGCTCGAGATTCTGGGTAACATATAGTGCAAGTAATTCTTTGTACAGACCAATTTCCCATTTGAACCCATTATATAAATGCACTCTAGGCTGAACAACCCCTTGTGGTGCATCAGATAACTTAAATTTCTCGGTACTTAAATGAAATGAAAGGATCCATTCCTTGGTTCCGTCTCCATTAGACAAGGAGGCAATCCAATAATAAACACCATTTACAAACGCATCCATAGTTGAACTTGCACCTATGATAATAGCAAGACCAAGGCCTCTAACACCCAAGAAAATTGGCTGATTACTAAGCCTCTTCCACGAGTTGGTGCTTAGTGAGTAAATATCGTAAGCCAAATTTATGAATGAGTCAGGGTCAAACACAATACAAGATGTTGCCAAAATCTTGAAATCGTTAGACAGCATCATACATGAAGCCACAAACAAAATGACCGCCTTGGGGGAACCGTTGATCTGGGGCTTTTGGATATGCTACAATCTTAAAATCTCTTGTGGCTGGATTCCACAAGCCAAGACGGTATTCATAGAGATCATAGACACAATTAAGAATTCTCTCTCTCTCTCTCTTCAAATTCTCTTTGTATCTCCTCAAATTTACTTAATCTCCAGATTGAAGATTTTGGATTGTATAGATGTTTCACGAAAAAAAACATATTATACAAATATAAAGAACAGTTGTAGTAGAAAAAATACTATCAAAATATAGTGAACTTATACCTAATAAAGTAAAAAGAATATATTTACACCAAAAAAGAGTGAAAAGAATATATGTCCATAATCACCTCTGTGTGAGAACACCTAAAGTAAACATGTTTTTAATCTTTTTATCATATCTATATGCGTGTCTAATTATAAACGTGTTTCTCCCTACCAAGTGTAGTCCCAAACCAACAGCCAATTGGTACCACTCGACGATGTTGTAGTACATAAACAAGCTTTAAGCTTAACAAAACGGCGTCATGGAATTGAATTGATGGAGTTAGATGGATGTTGGGTACATGTGGAATGAGACAATGAGTAATAGCTAATTCATATTCAACGTGTGGAGTCTCATGACTTGGCGAAATAGATTGACAAATTAATTCAATCAAAAAGATTAACCGAGCAGCCCTCGTTGATAAAGTCATATATTCAGCATATATTTCATGGATTATTCTCTTGACTTCTTGGACTTGACTCATCTTCTATCATATACTTATGATCTACTAGACTCATATAACTCTTTCGGCTTTTTATCGTACTATATACAACATAAAGTGTATGTGTTGTCAAGACCATTTTTTTTTTAAGAAAGACGGGTAAGCATTAATTAAAGTTAAATAAGTTTACAGACAAAGGTTGGATGCTCACAGGCAAGCCTAAAGTAATAGTACTACCATTAGTTTGGTGAACAAAAGAAACTAAGTCTTGTGTTAGAAAATCATTACAGACAAAAGGAGGACTATCAAGATCATACAACTGGAATAACTGAACCTCTGCCTCTCTAGCATGCTTAGCAAGACAGTCTGCTACTTGTTGCTTCCCCTTTCTTCAAAGTAAGCCTGACTTCAGGGAGCTGCTCCAGCTGCTGCCTGCAATCAATAATGGAAGGAGAAGATAGATTAACATTCTGCTGATGAGTGATTTCTTCTACAGCACCCTTGTTATCTGAACTAATCTTACAACTTTTCCATGCCCTATTCACTATCCACCTCACAGCTAGTGAAATAGCTTTTATTTCTGCTTCCCCCGCATTTGGTGCATAACCTTTCCACAGAAAACCACCCATCCAAATTCCTAAATGGTTCCTGCGAACACCTGCACACCCAACTTGCTTTGTTCCTTGAATGAAAGATGCATCCACATTGATTTTAAGAGAGTTTGAAGGAGGAAGGGACCAAGCAATATTTCTAGGCTTTGATATTTGGGTTCTAGTTGTGGAATAGAACCATTCAGATGCAGCCCAAATGCATTGAGTCTTTGATTTTTCTAACGTGAGATTTTTGTTTGAGAAGATCCAAGCATTTCTTCTTTTCCAAAGAGTCAAAAGGGCAAAAGAGAAGATCACATTCCAAGGGATGTTGTTGTGAGAAGGAAGGTCAAAACTGAGGTTTTCTTGAAGCCATACATAGAAAGGTTTGTCAGGGATAGGTGATAATTGAGGTGGTGGGTGCATTTCCTGCCAAAATTTAGAGGCTCTTGGGCAATCGAAGAAAAGGTGAAAGTTAGATTCTGTGGTGGAAGGGCAAAAGGGGCAAGAATCAGAGTTAGCTAAGGTTCTGAGGTGAAGGTTTTTCTTGATAGGCAGTCTGTTGTGTGCAGCTTGCCAAAGGAAAACTTTGATCTTAGGCATAGAGTTTGCTTTCCAGATACTGTCCCAATTGAAATTCACATGGTTAATAGGTTCTCTCTTATCTTTGACCCAAGTAGTTGCCTCTTTCATGTTATATTTACCCCTCTTGGTCCAACTGGTATAATTATAGTCAGGTCTATCATGTATGGTGACTTGTTGTAGTCTGTGGTACAAGTGGTCATCAATTTGGAAACTGATGGTGTTCACAAGTACAGGGAGAGGTAAAGAATGGATCTGGGCTAAGGTTAGATTTGTGGCATGATAATTGACAGGACCCTTGAGAAGAGATCTGAGAGTATCAGATTTCAGCCAGTTGTCTTTCCAAATGTCTATAAGAGTACCCCTCCCAGCATCCCAATGCAAGCTATTCTGAAACACAGTCCATCCATGACCAACCCCTTTCCAAATGTGAGAGCCCTTATTAAAAGGGATAGGGTTTGTTTTTCTGTCCACATACTTCTCAAAGAGAATTGAACCAGCCCAATTTACTTTTGTGTCAATCATCCAGCACAACTTAGACGGAGCTATCTTGTTCATTTCCTCATGGGTGAGAAAACCCAAGCCCCCTTCATCTTTTTCCTAACAGACCCCTTTCCAAGAAATCCAACAAGTTTTCCTATTTGTTAGGTTCCCCCCCCCCCCCAAAGAAAATTTGCACAAATGGAGTCCAGTTTTGAGGTTATAGATTTTGGCATTTTAATACAGGACATGGAATATCTAGACATGGAAAGCAAATTTGATTGGATCATCACAATTCTAGCTGCTTTTGACAGTGATTTTGCCTTCCAGACATCTAGTTTATTCCCTACTTTGTCTACTATTAAGTAGAGTTGTCTTTTTCTTGGTTTTTTTGTGGTGAGAGGGTAACCTAGGTAGGTTCCTAGAGAAGGAGCAACCTTGACACTCAAAGATTGCTCAAAGTAATTAATTATGTCTTGAGAGGTATTGGGTGAGAAGAAAATGGAGCTCTTATCCTCATTTATCTTTTGACCAGATATAGAACAAAAATGTTGGAGAGTGGTTGAGCTAGAGAGATGAGGGGGTTTTTCTGTCAGCTATCCCAAATAAAATCACATCATCTGCAAAAAGTAGGTGAGAGATATCTGTTTTACCTCCCCTAAACCTAAAAGGTTTCCACTTTTTGGTTATGCATTGTTCATGAATGAGTATGGAAAGATACTCAAGGCAGATCATGAAGAGGTATGGAGACAAGGGGTCCCCTTGTCTAAGCCCTCTAGATGGAGAAAAAGGTTATATCATTTTCCCATTGACGAGTCTCTGGATAGAATTTGTGGTGATGTAGGAGTTTATGAGAGAGATAGTTTCTTGAGGGAAATTTTGCATATTCAAACAGTGCTCTACAAAAGACCACTCAAGTCGATAATAGGCCTTTTCAAGTTCTAACTTTAGGACAAAGACCCCAAATTTTCCTTTTTCTTCCTCATGGAGTGTAACAGCTCACTAGCAACAATATAGTTGACCTCAGTCCCCCTCCCCTTAATGAAACTGTTCTGAGTTGGAGATATAAGGGAAGGTAAGTGAGGTCTAATCCTATGCACTAGGATCTTAATAATCACCTTGTAAAGGGTATTGACAAGACTAATAGGTCGATAGTTGGTGATTTTGGAAGGGTTTGAGATTTTTGGAATCAAACTGATAAGAGTTTTATTGATGGTAGGGGATGGTTTTGTCCCTGAAGATGGCAGTGATGAAAGAAAGGAGATCAAGATGAATTAGGTCCCAATGGGTTTGGTAGAACAAAGCATGGAATCCATCCACACCTGATGCTTTTAAGGACCCTATAGAAAATAAAGCTTCTTTTAGCTCAGAGAGAGAAGGAGGAGCTGAACAGTCAAAAGGATCCAAAGGGGTGGTTGTGTTTAGAGGAATGATAGGGTTATCTGAGCAGAAAAGGGATTTGAAGTGATTACAGACATGGGTTTGGACATGGTAAGGATCTTCTATCCAGTTTCCTACCCCATCTTTTATTGAAAGGATTCTATTTTGTTTCCCTCTAATGATAGCTGAAGTATAGAAGAATTTTGTGTTCTAGTCACCATTAAATTAATCAGCCAATCTGACCTGGACCTAGTAGCCCAGTACACTTCATCCTGACCTAACAGCAGCTGAAGGTCAGTATTAAGCTTAGTATCCAGATCAAATAAGAACTCATTCAAAGGGTTTCTTTTTTTTTTTTTTTGAAGCATTTCAAAGGATTCTATTTCTTTCAAGAGCTTGTGTGCTCCTTTCAATTTGGAAATCAGATTTTTTTTTTTTTTTTTTTTTGTGCTCAAAAGAGGTAAAAATATGTTTTGTCAGGTTTGGAGATGCAAAGACAAATATTTTATTTATTCTGGAATCACACCCTGGCTGTTGTCCAAGTGTGCTTCACACACTCCTCATAGGTTGGGTCTAGGTGCCACATGGGCTCAAACCTAAAAGTTTTTTAGCCTGGGAAAGTATTTTGTTTTGATAGAATGAGAAGAAGGGGGTTATGGTCAGAGGTGAGCCTTGGAAGGTTATGTACAACAGATAGAGGAAAAGCAGTTTACCACTTTGGAGAGGCCCAGAAGCGGTCCAATCTCTCAAAAATTGGGGTTTTTTTCTCTTGTTAAACCAAGTAAACTTGTGTCCTACGTAACCTAGATCACTTAGATTACAATAGTCCATACAGTCTTTATAGCTTCTCATCTTATGGAGGGAGTGAGGGTTTCCCCCCCATTTTTCATGAGCGTAGCAGATATCATTAAATTCGCCATACATAAGCCAAGGGAGGGAGACAGAGGACGACATTAATTTTAAAGAATTCCACAAGTCTAATCTACTATTATACTCAGTACTAGCATAGATAGAAGAAATGAGAAAATTGTGTGAAGATTGTACCTGCACCACGACATGAATTGCACGAGGCTGTTTTGAGACCGTAGTGACAGAGATCACACCAGAGTTCCACATGATTAGGATTCCCCCTGAGAGTCCCACCGGGTCAACCACTTCAAAGGAATTGAAAGGGAAGGTATCAATGATATCTTCGCAACTAGATTTCGAGACCTTTGTTTCTGTTAAAATGACAATTTTCGGGTGATGGTCTTTGATGAGATGGCGGATATTTCTCTTGAATCCATCCCGCGATATTCCCCTAGCATTCCATAGTAGAATCGACATTCCTGGCTTCATATCCGAAATTCTGAGCATCTCTATTTTTGTCTCCTGAGACGCATTGTTGTCTAGGACGACATATCTCTCCAGATAATGACTGTACATCGACAAGGAGTTTGTCTTCACCTTTGCTCCGAACATTTGCAGCGTTCCTCCTTTCTGAATTCCCCACGCTGCTTCTAGTCGCATCTGATTTGCCTCGGACACTATGTGCATCCACTTCACGTTGTTTGTGCCAGCTACAGACTGTAGAACTAGCCATTCGTCGGTAATTGACAGGGCTTTTCTGTCTTTTGGAAGTACGGGTACTAGATCTAGAGCTAACTGGAGTTCCCACGGTACATACATCAGTGTGTAGTTGCTTTATAGCTTCGCAATCCACCAGTTGAGCAGCGTTCCCAGCACCGGGCTAATCAGGGCTATATCCGCCAGAGAAGGGATGTGAGCTGGTACAAATCTTAACGGCACCTCCGCATATTCCATGTGCATATTTGTCATGAACGCCGGCACGATCTTCGGGTCCAGCAGCATGTTCCGGATAAGTCCGGGGGTTATGGGGACCCACTCCCCCGTTGGACCCTCCGTGTAAAACGATATTAGGTTGAACATCGTTTCCGGGTATGTCATCACCGGTTTGGTATAGGTTGATAGAACAATGTATACTACAAGAGGGGGGGGTGAATTGTAGTGTATGTAGACTATGGTAAATTTTGCGGAATTAAATCTACTACTAAGAGAAAAGACACTGAGATAGGCAATGAATAAATTCACTATGTAAAAATGATTTACAATCACTAATACGTTGCCTAGACTCAAGTTCCGTGAGGAACTCAAGTTACCCAACTGTGATCCCTCAATCACAGTTTCTCACACTTTGTGATTCTACTCCGAATCACTTGTACAGTGTAAACAACTCTCTCAAATCTCACACTTTACAACTCTCACAACCCAAACCCAATTACACAATGATTACAAGTATTTTCTAAAGAACTTAAGAGACTAAGGGTGGAAGGAACTTCTCTTTTAAACACTTTGAAACTCTATGCTCAAAGTACTTAAAATTGTTTTTCCACACTTTCAAAACTTAACGTTGATCTGTTTTTATAGGGAGATTATCCAAGCTTCCATCATGTTCCTACTTCCCCCTCAATCCCACGTTCACCTATACTGGGAAGTTGGGATGTAAGTGGAGGAAGTTGAGAACCATGATTTCACTAGCTTGACTCCTAAATCAACGTGCTTCCTTAATTTAAGTAAACAGTTATTTTTACTAAGTCAAAAATCAGTTAAGGATTAAAAAGATAATTATTTATTAATTAAAAAAGATAATTGTTTATTAATTAAAAGATAACTAAATAATTAATTAATTTAAAAACTTATCTTTTAAATTAATGAATTATTTTGATTTTATTTATTTATAAAATAAATCTTTTTCAAAACTGATTTTATCTTTTCCTTAAATTAAGGGATATGAAAACTGTTTTTGAAAACCATCGTTTAAACACTTTTCTGAGCATCAGTCAAGTTCCTTCAAGAATTCCAGATTCCATCAGGAACTTTGAGTTTCTCATGAGTTCCTTCCAACACTTTTGTTTCTTAAGTTCATGCACTGAATAACTAAGTATACTAGAGTTGTGAGGACATCTTGAAAGCTTGCATTCATCATCAAGTCTTCCAAACTCTGTTGTTCCTACTCCGGAACATATATTCGTATACCTGAATCTTTCTGTTCAACCAAGACTTATAAACATCATTAGTCAGAGTTTGTTTTACGTAAGTCAATCATTAAAATATTAAGGTGGTCAATTCAACAATATTCCCCCTTTTTGATGATGACAAACAAAAACAAACTCGGTTAAACAAAACAAACATCCAAGCAATCAGAGTAACCAATACTTAAATAAAACAATTAAATTATTTAAAGAAATAAAATAAACTAAGGATAAAGAAGTCTGCATCATTCATGAAATTAATAAATTGTGAAATTTATACCTTTACTTAAATGATGAAGACTTGAAGGGAATCGGTTTGAGTCCAGCTTTCTGAGTTTGTTCTTCTCTTCCCCCTTTTGACATTATCAAAATGATAGAAAGAGCATGCTATATATAGTACTAAACTACGGAGGGAGTAGTAAATCTGAATTCATGAACGATTAAGCATGCGCACACAGTTCATATGCAACCAAAATGAAAACATCAATTTCAAAGACAAACTTAGCCAGTTTAATACAAACCGAAATAAAAACAAAATAAAGTGTTCAAAACAAGCCAAACAAAATAAAATTGAAGGACAATATCACTGTTTAATAAATCACAAGAAAGAGTGGGGTAGGTTTGTTTTGCAAAGGGCTAGGAAATGGTAGCAGCTTCATGGTAAGGTAACATCCTTGATCGCATCGAGAATGGTCTTGTAACAACTTTGCTTCACTTTAGCTTTGAGGTCCTGAGCCGAGGAGTCCATATGAGCATTTACTTTATCTTCCAGAGAAAGCATATGAGTTTGCAGCCCCTCAACTTTAGTAGCCAGGTTATCCACTTTAGAAGAAAGGTTAGTTATACTCTGTGTAAGTGTAGTGGACAAAAGCTGAAGTTCCTCCTGGATTTGCAAGGAACTTGGACCAGAGCTAAAAGCACTGAAGCCGAAACCAGAAGTACGAGGCTGTGAAGCAGGAGGAGAAGGTGTGGTTTGGTGAACAGAGGAAGGAATAGGGGGTGGTGATGGAGTTCCTTCAGAAACAAGGGAAGACGGACCCTGAGGAACTTGGGTGGAAGTTCCTTTAGAAACTTTAGATGTATCATCATCCAATTCAACAATAATAACAGGCTGAGATCTCAGTGTTCTGGGTTTAGAAGAAGCAAGTCTAACGCTTCTCCTTTTTCTACCTGTTACAGGGACAGTTTGTTTAACAGAGCCTCCAAATTTCCTTGAGTAGCTCTTTCACTAACTCCTCTTTGTCATCTTTTTCCTCCTTCTCACTCTCTATTTCTTTCTTCTTCTGTTTCCCTCTCTACTGCACTTTTTCTCTTTTTCACTCTCTTTTTCCTCTTCTTTTTCACTCTCTGTTTCCTCTTCTTTTTCATCATTTTTCTCACTGTCTTTCTCTTTCTTTTCTTTTTCTTTCTCACCGTTTTCTTCCTCTTTTACTTCTTCCTTCTCACTGTCTTCCTCTTTTACTTCTTCCTTCTCACTGTCTTCCTCCTCATCAATGCTTTCCCTCTCATTCAGTTCCCCCTCACGTTGATCTCCCTCTTCCTCAGATTCCGAGTGTACAACGGTAATAAAACAAACTTTTCCACGAACAACTTTAAGGCTTAATTTTGAGAGGGATTTTTCATGGAGTATGTTTTCTGGTTTAAAGGGGTGGGTTTCTTCATTGGTTAGAGGAACTTTGAAGGTTGGAAGTGGCGGTTGGTGTTTTGGGGTTTTTTGAGGTGAGCGGGTGCGTGTGGTAAGTGAGGTGAAAAGATAGGTGACGGTTGAGAGTTTAGTGGGATAGAGAAAAGGTTGTGATTTATTTTGACAATGATAAAAAATTAAAAAAAATAAGATAAAATCTAATTGAAAAAAAAAAATCTTTTTGTTGTTTTTAAATTTATAAGATAACAAAAATAATAAAAAGATAAAAATAAAAATTGAAAAATAAAGAAAAATAAAAATTACGAAAGAAAAAAAATTTCCAGTAAGTTACTTCAAAGTAAAATACTGGTTAACATGTACAGAGCTTTACAAAAAGGAACTTGGAAAATAATATGGCTTAATTTGTCTTCTTCATCAACATAATCACATGATCACATACTCATTAGAATTACACACTCTTTCATTGCAAGATTCGAGATTATGTTTTTCACACCAAGGTTATATATAGCAATTGCTCAGTTGTTTCACTAAGACATACCGTGGGGTTCCAAGAAGAACTGCTCAATTCAGCTTTATCATTCCGAGTTCCAATCGCATCTTTTCGAATTTTTCTCTACTCAAAGGCTTTGTTAGAATGTCAGCAATTTGATATTCAGTTTGTACAAATTCTAATTTAATAGAGCCTTTTTCCACATTGTCTTTTAGAAAGTGATGCCTAACATGAATATGCTTTACACGTGAATGATGTACTGGATCTTTTGAGATGCAAATAGCACTAGTATTATCACAGTATATAGGAACACATTCTAAAATTATGCCAAAATCACGCAACTGTTGCTTTATCCATATTAATTGGGAGCAACATGCAGCAGCAGCTACATATTCTGCTTCAGCAGTGGATAGAGCAACAGTGTTTTGTTTCTTGGAACTCCAAGAAACTGGACAAGAGCCTAAGAATTGAACCATACCTGACGTGCTCTTGCGATTTACTAAGTCTCCGGCATAATCTTCATCAGCAAATCCTTTGAGATCGAATGTATCACTTAGTGGGTAGAATAAACTCAAGTCTGCCGTTCCTTTAAGATATCTCAGTATTCTTTTTACGGCAGTTAGATGCGACTCTTTTGGATTTGATTGGAACCTAGCACAAAGACCAACACTAAAAGAAATGTCAGGTCTACTTGCAGTTAAATATAATAAGGAACCAATCATACCTCTGTACATTGTCTGGTCCACACAAGTTCCTGAGGGATCTTCGTCTAATCTAGAGTTAGTTCCCATAGGAGTGTGGTTAGTCTTTGCGTTGTCAAGGTTATACTTTTTCAGGAGTTCCTTGACATATTTTTGCTGATGTATAAATATTCCTGATTCTGTTTGTTTGATCTGCAGTCCTAAAAAGAAATTGAGTTCCCCCATCATGCTCATTTGGAACTCACTACACATCAAGTCAGCAAAGTACTTGCACAAAGATTCGTTAGTTGCACCAAATATAATATCATCAACATAGATCTGTACAACTAAAAGATGAGTTCCTTTAGATTTTAAAAACAAAGTTTTATCAATTTTTCCTCGTTTAAAATCATTTTCCAAAAGGAACTTAGACAATCTTTCATACCATGCTCTTGGAGCTTGTTTTAGTCCGTAGAGAGCCTTATCAAGTTTAAAAACATGGTTTGGAAAATTTGGATTCTCGAATCCAGGGGGTTGATCGACGTAAACTGTTTCTTTTAATAAACCATTCAAAAACGCACACTTTACGTCCATCTGATACAGTTTAAAACCCATAAAAGCAGCAAAAGATATTAAAATTCTAATAGCCTCAAGTCTAGCAACAGGAGCAAATGTTTCCTCAAAATCAATACCCTCCTGTTGGTTATATCCCTTTACAACCAACCTAGCCTTATTTCGTACAATTGTACCATATTCATCAAGTTTGTTTCGAAAGACCCATTTTAAGCCTATGACCTTTTTATCTAGTGGCTTAGGTTCAAGATGCCATACCTGATTTCTTTCGAATTCATTGAGTTCCTCTTGCATGGCTATAATCCAGTCAGGGTCTTCTAAGGCTTCTTTGTGGTTGGGAGGTTCCAAAGTAGATAGAAAAGCATTGAAGGCACAGAAGTTCCTCATTTGCGATCTAGTCTGAGTTCCTTTGCATAAGTCACTGATAATTTTGTCCAGTGGGTGTGACTTTTGGTGCTTCCAAGGTTTGGGCTGGAAGGTTTGGATAGGAACTCGACTATTCTGATTTCCTGAGCCTGTTGCTTCTTCTTCAGTGATTTCCTCTTGTGTTATTGGTTCCTCGGCAGGTTCTTCATTCTGAGGCTGTTCTCTCGAAGGAACTTCAGTCTGTATGTCGAGTTCCTTCTCTGGATTTTCATGATTTTCATTTAATCGAGTTGGCTGCTTATTTGGAATTACTACATCTTCTTCTTGTTCTTGAGGACGTACTAGACCAATTTCAAAGTCATAGTCCTCATGTTCCTGTGTACATGGAAGTGGATTAGTTTCATCAAATATAACATGCACACTTTCCTCAACACACATAGTGCGTTTATTGTAAACTCTATACGCTTTACTGTTAGTAGCATATCCGAGAAATACGGCTTCATCACTTCTTTCATCGAATTTCCCTATGTTCCTTTTACCATTATTATGCACAAAACATTTACAACCAAATGCTCTCAGATGAGATATATTCGGTTTTCTGCCTTTCATAAGTTCATAGGGTGTCTTATTTAATATAGGCCTTAGCATGACACGGTTTATAATATAACAGGTTGTATTCACGGCTTCTGCCCAGAAGTTCCTTGGAAGATCGCTGGCTATTAACATGGTTCGAGCCATGTCTTCTAAGGTTCTGTTCTTCCTTTCCACAACTCCATTTTGCTGTGGAGTTCTTGGAGCTGAGAAATTATGACTTAAGCCTTGTTCCCTGCATAAATCATTAAATTTAAAATTCTCAAATTCAGTGCCATGATCAGATCTAAGGTGTATCAGTTGATGTCCGGTGGACTTTTGAATTCTCCTGAAAAATGTGACAAACTCATCAAAAGTCTCATCTTTGCTAGACATAAAAATTACCCATGTGAATCTAGAATAATCATCAACAATTACTAAGACATACTTCTTTCCACTTCTACTTTGAATCCTCATAGGACCACACAAATCCATATGAATTAACTCTAAAGGTTTCGTGGAACTCACCATTTTCTTGGATTTAAAGGATGATCTGACCTGTTTTCCTTTCACACAAGCATCACAAATTTTGTCACATAGGAACTTGATTGAAGGAAGTCCCTCTACCAAGTTCCTTGTTCTTAATTTATCAATCAAAGAGAAACTTGCATGACCAAAACGTTTATGCCACAGTAAAGGATCATCCTCAATGACACTGAGGCAAGTTAAGTTGTTCCTCGGAACTGTATTGAGATCCACTGTATAAGTGTTCCCTTTCCGAGTTCCTTCCAGCAAAACTTTCCCAGTGTCATTCTGAATGATGCTACATTTTTCAGAATCAAAACTTACTGAGTTTCCTTTATCACAAAATTGTGATATGCTTAATAAGCTGTGTTTGAGGCCCTCGACTAAAAAACGTTATCAATAGCTTGGGAACTTGACCTTCCAACTTTTCCTACGGCAACAATGCTGCCTTTCTTATTATCACCAAAGGTCACAGTTCCTCCTGTATAGGCCGTCAGTGAGAGAAATCTTGATTCATCTCCTGTCATGTGCTTGGAACAACCACTATCGAGGTACCATTGGTTGTTCCCCCTCACTACGACCTGCAAAAGAAACTAAGGGTTAGATTCAGGAACCCCATCTTTCATGGGTTCCTTCGTTGATACAGCAGACTCATTTTTCTTTTGCCATACATAAACTATATTTTTAGTGGACTTAAGTTCCTTTCTTTTGCATTTAGTATCTTTGTGTCCTGACTTGCCACAGAAGGAACACACAGTCTCACTAGGAAGTTCCACATAGTTTTTCTTTTTACTACTACTCTTCTTTTTGTGGTTGAAACCCAAACCTTCTGTCCTTCTGGTTTGAGCTTCAAGTATCCACTTTGGAACTCCCATGTGGATTACACTCTCATTGTTTCTTGCTCTTTCTAGATCCTTTTCAAGGAACTCATTTTTGTCTTTAGTAACCTGCAATTCTTTTTTCAAATTTTCAAGATCATCATTAAAGGTTACTAAAGGCAATTGAAGAGCATTATTAGAATCAATGTTAGTGCATAGCAATTTATACTGAGTCAATTCAACATTTAACATGATATTTTCATTTTTGACTCTTTCCAGTGTTTCTTTAAGCATAGTATTTCTATCTAGCAAATCAAAGAATCTTCCCTGAACATCTGTTCTTGAACTATTCAAATATTTCATATGATCCTTATAGATTTCTAGAGCTTTTTCATTTTGTCCAAGTTTAAGACATATTTCTTTATATTCATCCAATGTTTCTATGAGCAAAGAAATTAATTTGTCTTTTGACAGGGATTTCAGAAATTTAGGTTCGAGATTTACCTCCTTTGACCTTTCACTGTGTTTAGCCATCAAACACAGGTTTGCAGTTTCTTCTTCCGTGGATTCTTCTTCATCCTCAGAACTTGTGTCTCCCCACGCAGCTATCATGGCTTTCCTGTAATCAGATTTTGAAAAGTTAGGAGTATTAGATTTTCCGTGTTCCTTCATTTTGCCTTTTCCTTTTTCTGATTCCCAGAGAGGGCATTCCTTGATGAAGTGATCTGTGTTCCCACATTTGTGGCAACCTCCTGTTTCCTTGGAGTATTGGTTCTTCTTGAAGTTCCTTTTCTTTTGGTCACCAAACCTTTTGTTGCGGTACAGCTTTTTTAACTTCCTGACTAGCATGGCAGCTTCTTCCTCTCCAGATTCGGAATCCTCATCACTTGGTTGGGCAACTTTTAAAGCGATTCCTCGGCTTTTTGAGCTTTCTTGACTTTTGTTTGATAGGTGAAGCTCATGAGTTATCAAGGAACCTGCAAGTTGTTCAAGGTTAAAGGTTGTAAAGTCCTTTGATTCCTGCAAAGCAGCCACTTTGGCTCTCCACCGTTCATCTTCAGGAAGGCTTCTTAGAATTTTGCGTACCTGTTCATCCATAGGAACAACTCTACCAAGAGAAACTAATTCATTAGTAATATTTTTAAAACGAGTAAACATTTCTTGAATAGTTTCTTTTGAACCCATTTCAAAACGTTCATATTTAGAAAGCAGTATATCAATTTTAGAACGTTTGACTTCATGAGTTCCTTCGTGGGTTATTTCTAGTAAATCCCATATTTCTTTTGCTGTTTTACATCCCATAACACGAGTGTGTTCATCTGGCCCTAAACCCCAAACTAGGAGTTTTTTAGCAGTAGCATTAATCTCTTTCTTCTCAAAGTCATTTCTATCATATTCAAAGATAGGTTTAGGAATTACCTCATTTTCTGCATTGGTCTTGGTTACCTCGTAATCTCCTACTTCGATAGCTCGCCAGACTTGATAATTCTCGGACTGTATGAACATCTCCATCCTTGTCTTCCAATAGGCATAGTACTTCCCATTGAAGAGTGGTGGTCTTTGTGTAGAGTAACCTTCAGCTAGTCTCTCGTCCTTTGACATTGTTCCTCCAGGAACTTGACTCGACAGGGCTTCCTGCTTTTCCGAGTTCCTTGCTCTGATACCAACTGATAGAACAATGTATACTACAAGAGGGGGGGGTGAATTGTAGTGTATGTAGACTATGGTAAATTTTGCGGAATTAAATCTACTACTAAGAGAAAAGACACTGAGATAGGCAATGAATAAATTCACTATGTAAAAATGATTTACAATCACTAATACGTTGCCTAGACTCAAGTTCCGTGAGGAACTCAAGTTACCCAACTGTGATCCCTCAATCACAGTTTCTCACACTTTGTGATTCTACTCCGAATCACTTGTACAGTGTAAACAACTCTCTCAAATCTCACACTTTACAACTCTCACAACCCAAACCCAATTACACAATGATTACAAGTATTTTCTAAAGAACTTAAGAGACTAAGGGTGGAAGGAACTTCTCTTTTAAACACTTTGAAACTCTATGCTCAGAGTACTTAAAATTGTTTTTCCACACTTTCAAAACTTAACGTTGATCTGTTTTTATAGGGAGATTATCCAAGCTTCCATCATGTTCCTACTTCCCCCTCAATCCCACGTTCACCTATACTGGGAAGTTGGGATGTAAGTGGAGGAAGTTGAGAACCATGATTTCACTAGCTTGACTCCTAAATCAACGTGCTTCCTTAATTTAAGTAAACAGTTATTTTTACTAAGTCAAAAATCAGTTAAGGATTAAAAAGATAATTATTTATTAATTAAAAAAGATAATTGTTTATTAATTAAAAGATAACTAAATAATTAATTAATTTAAAAACTTATCTTTTAAATTAATGAATTATTTTGATTTTATTTATTTATAAAATAAATCTCAAAACTGATTTTATCTTTTCCTTAAATTAAGGGATATGAAAACTGTTTTTGAAAACCATCGTTTAAACACTTTTCTGAGCATCAGTCAAGTTCCTTCAAGAATTCCAGATTCCATCAGGAACTTTGAGTTTCTCATGAGTTCCTTCCAACACTTTTGTTTCTTAAGTTCATGCACTGAATAACTAAGTATACTAGAGTTGTGAGGACATCTTGAAAGCTTGCGTTCATCATCAAGTCTTCCAAACTCTGTTGTTCCTACTCCGGAACATATATTCGTATACCTGAATCTTTCTGTTCAACCAAGACTTATAAACATCATTAGTCAGAGTTTATTATTTTACGTAAGTCAATCATTAAAATATTAAGGTGGTCAATTCAACATAGGTGATGATGTTCCTTTCGGGGACTGGTTTGACATGGATTATTGTCGGTTGTTTAATTAGCGGTCACGGTAGCGCCGCTTCTCCATGGTTGAAATCCGGGTCCCCCACCATCAATTTGTCGAGATTCTGACTTAGAAGGAGGTGATGCATTTTTTGTGCTTTTCCCAGAGAAAGAGATGGTGTAGGTAGAGGGAGGGAGAGAGAGGGAGTTTAGAAGAATTTGAAGGGAAAGTGCCTGGTTTTCCTAGTTAAAGGGGGCCATAATTTCTAGGAGAGTAGAGGAGTTGAAGAGACTGCTGAAGTGACTATTTTTTCCAGGCGGCGGAGGTCAGAAGGGATGATCGAGAGAAGTGAAGATAGCAGATGGAGTGTATTTTTGGAGAAATATAATGATGGGCTTGGGGAGAAGTGATGAATAGGGGGATGACACGTCATAACATTGGGAGAAGGCGATAAATCACCCGTCAAATTTGCAAGTGGGAGAAATTTATTAAAATATTTATTTCTTGTGGGGCCAAAAACATTTTGCGGTTTTTTGAAGGACCGTTGGACAAATTTCCTTTTGAAAATTTCCCCCCTGTTTTCCATGTCTGTGATTTTTCTGGTTTGGGAAGCTCATTTCCGGCCCGGTTAACCTTCTGAGGCTGAGCACCGTCAAGTTCCTTGTGGCCCGGCTGAGGATTACCCACATTGAACTCTTTGTAAATGATTGATTGCTTTAGCTTGCCTATCCATATGAACTCTTTTCTCGGAGAGGCAGAATTAAGTAATAGTAAGATTCTTGCAAACCGTAGATTTCCTTGGTCCCGTGGTTTCATTGTAACTTTGATGACATTTCCTATGCTTTTCCCTAATCGAAAGAGGAAAGTTTCATTGATGAGCTCTGTTGGTAATTCTGGCAATTAGATCCATGTGGGCAAAATAGAGATTTTCTCTTCACAGGGTTTGAATCCAGGTCTCCATCGTTGAGTGTGAATAAATACACCATTCAGAAACCAAGGTCCCTTATCAAGGATCTTAGTAGCATCCGCTTTCTCCAAGAACTTCGAAATGAAAAACCCTTTACCAATGGGAAAGGTGTATACTTTTCCAATCGGTTTCCAAATTCTTTCTATACCCTGGGTAAAATATTATGTGGAGAAAGATTTTCCACATGCTTTAGAGATGATAGCATCCACCCAAGGGTGGCAAAGATTTGAGTACTCTGAGTATGAGATAGGGAAAAAGATCTCCGACTCTGAGTCAAAAGAAGGAGGCGGGGAGGTTGAAGCTGGGGTAGGGAAAGACAGAGAAGAAGGGTTGGAAATAGTAGAAGAGTTGTTTAAAGAATCTTTGAAAGAGGGTTTTTTGTGGAGAATTGGCTGGCTTTTTGGTGTAGGAAGCAGAGGCTTATTGGTTGAAAGGGGTGAGGTATTATAACGGTTCTTTGAGTTAGAGGAGCTAGGAGAAACAGAGGAAAAAACTAGCGTTTCTTGTGTTTCAAGAAGTGGCGGTAAGGGGTGGTTGGAGGGAAGGTTTGGTAAGGGGTCTGGTGGTTCCGGTGGGGACTCTCTCTCACTAGGTCTCTCTCTCATTTTAGAAGAGTATTGTTGTCAAGACCATTTAGCACATAATTCTAACCTAAAAAATAAGAATATTTCCAAGCATTTACAGCGACAACCATATATAAAAAACCTGAGAACGAACTAGATTAGTAACCACTACTATATGAGTGTACTTAAAAATCAACACTTTAGAAGTGACATATAGAAAATGAAACATTGATGAAAAGGTGCCAATATCTAAATACTATAACTACTCAAAATAACTAATGAATAGGTTTTTTTTTTTATTTGTTTTTTTTTATTGGAGAATTATATTAAGAAGAAGACAAAGAGTCTATCAAAACATACAAGTTAATCTCACACAGACAATGATTAACTCATACTAGTTCTACTCCGAAAAGAATAATGATTCTAGGTAGGTGGTGGGTGGCGATAAAGTTCTCACTTGTACATACATATCATATAGACAATGATTAACTCGTACTAGTTCTACTCAAAATATTGATTTTTTACCTGCTACACTGAAAGTAAATAAAAAAAAATTAGATCAATCATAACATGACACCTCATCATTTTATGGTGTCATTTTTTGAAAATGACACAGTAAAAATATTCCCGCTACACCTGTATAAATTACTTGCAAGTGGAATTTTTTACAAGGTGGTAAACTAGATAGAGCTTTCTCATTGTTCAAAAAAATTATAATGGCTGCTATTTTCCTCATCTCATTTCTAACTATACTTCTGTAACACCCCCAAATCTCTCTCTACGGAAATACTAGTATAATGCGTATAGTTATACCGTAGAGATAGACTTAGGCGTATTACCGCCGTGTGATTACGCAAGGCTACACAAAATACTTAACTCAATAACAAAACTTGTAGCGGAAACTCAACTTTATTTTATTAATACTTATAAAAATAGTAACATTGTTATGAGTACTCAAAATAAAGATAAGACCGACATTCCTAAACTAGGTGAAGCAAATCCCGGGACTCCCATATGCTCATTCATGACTCCACCTGAAAATAGTCAACACTGCTTACCATTATGGTAAACAGCGCGAACCAAAACAAATAAGAAATACGAATTAGCAAATTATGCTAAGTACGATAAGTGCAAGATAGTGTAAACTCAATTTATTTGTAAACATGCTTTTAAAATCAATTCCAATAATTAATCCAATAATTTCAAACTCATTGTTCCAATACCGACTCCAATGATTCAATATTCAAAATAATAGTTAATAAAACCAATTCTTTTATTAAGAACCAATTTCTTTTAATCCAATTCATCACCCAAGTGTGCACATCCCCCAACCTAGTCTTCTTATATTACAAGGCTATTCTTGAGGAAAGACCCAAATATTCAAAATAATAGTTAATAAAACCAATTCCTTTATCAAGAACCAATTTCTTTTAATCCGATTCCTCACCCAAGTGTGCACACCCCCCAAACGGCCAAACTAGTCTTCTTATATTACAAGGCTATTCTTGAGAAAAGACCCGGTCATACAAGGTCCAAAGCCTTAAATAATTAAGAAAATAAAGATTACATAGGTTGAATTATTATTGGATGATAAAAGATGACGTTGCATAAAACCGCAAGCAAAGTCGACAACACAAGCACCTCATGGGATGCTTTGGCTCTCCAGAACCTGCGGGCGCAGGCTGGTGGCCGCGGGCTGGCAGTAGCTACGGATGGTGTCGAGTGGTCGCGGGACAAGGGCGCAGCAACATCCCGCGGGTGGCTGACTGCATTTCTTAGATTCAAATGTCTATAACTTCTGTTACAGGAAGCTTCTTGAGGCGTGAAACCTGTCATTGGAAATATCTTCAAGTCTAGTTTCCAAAGAAATTTGAATCGCTTCAATCCAATCTGTAGAACTCAAGTTATTATCAAAAGAGTGACCAAAGGTCTGTTTTGCCACTTTGTAAAACATCGTTTAACTTCGTTTCTAACTCAAATTCAATTCCGAAAAGTGCATAACAACCCTTGTGGATGCTATATTCATTCCTCATGCATATAAATCTCAAAATCAACATCCACGAACGTCGGAACTTTGATTTATAAACTCAATTAATCAACTTTCATCCAATTATCATCCAAATCAACTCCAAACACTACGAAAGCGTCCAAATGTCTATCAAATCACCTGAAACATTAAGAAAAACACAAACAGAGCGTAATAGAGTACAAAACAAACAACTGATGAATTTACGACCTAAAAAGAGACTAAAAGACCTAAAAAGCAACTATAAACTTAATTAGCATAAACGTGCTTATAAATCCTATATAAATGTGATTCATCAGGTATGTATGTCATGAAAAATAATAAGGAAATTAGAATTACTTTGAGAATAATTAAGAAGAATGATTGGCAAGAAAATATGATGATTAGATATTAAAAAGATGGAGAATTAAAATTAAGGAAAATAAGAGATTTTGGGAGATAATTAAAATATAATTTTACCAATTAAATTCCCCCCAAATAATTCAATAGGGCCGAAAATATTGAGCTTACCATAGCTCAAATTTTCGAACTCCTATAAATATATTTAAGAAAATTTTGCTTGGTTTTTAAGGAATAAAATAATTGTGTAAATAATATAGAATAATTAATTAACTAAATACCAATTATTCACCAACAAAATAACTAAAAAAAATCAGATTTCCTACACATAGAAAATCCAAAATTCCTAGCTAATTCATGAGAATTTTTAGACATATTAATTAATTAATAAAATATAGTTTTTGCCTTAGATAAAATATCCGAAATATATAAATAATCCGGTTTTTAAATAGGATAAATGGATAATAAATCTTATCCAAAATAATGATTAGTTTTCAAAATACTTTTGGCGCCAAAATTCAAATATTATTTTGGCTCCAAATAATAAATTTACTAAAATACCCTTTTTATAAAATACTTCTTAATTAATTAATTAATTAGAAAATACGTATATAAATACGGGGTATTACAACTTCTCTACAAAAGTTCCTAGGGGACTAGAAGCAAACCTAACGTATTGAAAAGAGGTCTTTCCTAACACCATTATTCCTATGTCAATCCGTACAGCCCTGTCGTCTGTACCATCCAATACCAGTGCAACTTCAACATAAGAACAAGCTTATTCCCCCATGGTGGCCGTCAACCTTGCAATGGCCTTGTACTCCTCCATATTAGGGCACTTTATAAGTCCTTGCATTTGGTGGTCAACACAAATTTGTATCTCCACTAGATACGTATTGTTGTCTTTGACCAAACATTGAACTTGAAAAATATTATTGATGCCCTTAACCGCGACATTTATGGCCTTCATATAGTCCGTTAAAGGATGTGCCTGGTACGAGAGGGAGAATAACCTATAACCAAATAACAACACAATTAACACATTAAAAAAAAACTTTATAATAAACAACCTCATATATAATTTATAATACCTGGGGCAATAAGCTTGCATTGAAGGTTTGTGTGCTGTTTCCAACAACTGACGGCTTCATCTTCCCGGCGGCATCCACAGCAGGGGAGGATCTTCATTAGGGCTAATAAAGGTTCGACCTCTATTATTTTTGTAAGAGTTATTAGACGAGCGTGATAAAAATATTATGTCAAGTGACAAACACAACAACTTTTTCAAGTTGGTTTAAATAAATGAAAATTAAAATCTAATGTAACATAGATACTTTTACTACTTAAGAAAAATTAATATTTAAATTTATTTTTTATTGAGACCTTAATTTTTTACGCTCGAATCATCACATCATTACAAATTTATTTCATTATTTACAATTTAACAACTACAAATCCAAAATGGTATGTATTTTTTAATAATTATATTATTTTTGTACATATATTGTACATGTATCGTGATATGTTGTTTGCATCTAATGGCCCATATAAGTTGTGTGAAGTAAAATTTTAGATCAAACTCGCATATTGTTTTCTTATAGTGATTTATTATTTAATTATCATATTTTAATTGTATGTAACTAGTTTCTATAATAGCTTTTTTTTTTTTTTTTTGAAGGAAGCTTCTATAATAGTTAAATGAGGACGATTGATGTCATTTCTATTAAACTTGACACCAGTCAGATTATTATTTTTTGTAAATAGTTATATATCTATAATTTTAATTAGAAGTTATTAAATTTTATAACTTGGCCCCCCATATAGTTTAGTCTAAGATCTGCCACTGATCCACAGGCCACTCATCATGTAATGAAAACCCTTGGTTTGTGCTCAGGGCAGTCATGCACCATGATGCCTAACACAGACTTTTGGGCCATTGCAGAACAAGAAGGACAAAGTCGGATGAAGAATAGGGAGGAGGTGGAGGATGAGGATGTGATGAAGATGGAGGCGAAAGAGCAGCTACTATAATGGTGGGGGTTATCGCAAAGGCAACAAGAAATATGGTAATAATAGTGAAAGAAGGCATTGTAGAGCTAGCTTAATTAGTACACGTACAAAGTATATAAAGTAATTTTTTTTTTTGGAAACATAATACAAGTATGAATTGAAGCACTTGATATGAAGCACTAATAAACTCCAATTTATAGAGTACATTTCTGTTGAGTAATTGTCATATACTTTACTAAGTTACCAACCCATTATAGTATATGTAGCTTCCATTTATGGAATACAGTAAATTTCTATTATCATATGGATGTTTTTCATTAATTTTAACTACCTTAATTTTGGGAATTACTTCAAGCACCAAGATGTTTATTTAAATAAAATAATCATTTTTGTCTAAACATCTATATCCAAATGAGGTTAACATGTTTGAATTGATCTTTAGTTCAATTTTAATTTCAGTTGTGTAATTGGTTATGAGTCATTATACCAAATTAGAAACCTTATTTTGGATCTCAAGCACAAAACTTTATCATTTAGTAGATGATATGACATTTAGACTCCTACTAATGCCAGCCACGATTAAATGTTTCCAAAGTAACGAGTACGACTACTAAGTATATAGCATCAAAGATATCGAATAGACAAATATATGGTTTTTTTTTTTAAAAAAAAAATTATTTTTATTTAAATAAAAAAAAAGCCAATTGAGGCATTGGATCTTATCAGCCATCATTAACCACAAAATAAATAATGTCTACCTATGTTTATTATTATTATTATTATTATTATCTCAAAAACAAAAGTCATACAACCTACAATAAATTAGTGGGAAGCCGAGATACAATCTGAGCCCCCACTCCTCTAGCTATTGCAAATCCTACCCTAGTGAAGATGTGAGCTGCAGCACGAGCCCCAATGTCTTGCGTCGTCGAGAACCTTTGAATCCGCTTCAGTAACGCAACAACCTCTTTCTCTAATTCCCCAAGCGAAGAAAAGGAGAAGGGAATGAAACCATATCCAATCGCCTGACATCGAGCTTCATACTTAACCCGCTTCCGATGAGCTGCATCAGCCACAACCCGCCCAGGAATGAAGTCAGATAGCCCTGATTGTGTCAAAGGAGAAGACTCTGTCAAATCAACACAGACATCGCGACCACAATCCCATGAATAAAGTAACACATCCGTGGGTCTGAGGGCCTCGTCGTTCCCTCCGGCCAACCCAATGTCAACCTCTTTTCTCGCTGAAATCCCAGAACGAAAGCAAACATCAACAAGGGTATCCCGAACAACATTATGCCGATGTTTAATACCCACAATACCAGCACAAGACACTGCGTGATCACCGAAAATATCTCCAGCAAAAACCCTCGAACAAGCAGAGCACAACGTCGAGATAGAGAACAATGGTACACCCAACCGATAGGACAACACACAGCGATAAGTCTTGGCGTTCATCGTCTGACCCAACCCTGAAATAGGAACCGCCCGAAGCCAACCAGAGGTGTGATCACCTTGCTGTGATTTCCATAATGCTGATTGTCGAGGAGTTAAAGAATAAGCAGATTCTGCAGAAGCGGTAACCTTTGTGAAATATATATCTGCCAATTTCTTCATGAGTTTAGGGGCAGCGACCTCACTAGGATTACTCAAAATGTCAGACTCCACTGTTCCATTAAACAGACTCAACACATCCTCAAAGGCTCGTCCAAGACCAACAATGCCAGCATGCCGAAGAAGTTGTGTCTGCAACCCAGCAGACTGTAACCGAGAAGCAAGAAAAGCATAGTGACGAACATCACCTGCAGAATAAACACCAAGCCCTCCAAACACAAATGGTAAGGTGGCAAGTCGCCACTGCCAATCACCAAACCCCGGCCCCGAAGCAGTAACAATACGCTCCATGGAAGATCGAAGAGCTGCATCAAAAGTGCGCTGAGCCACCTCAAAAGTACTAGGAGGACAAGTACGCAATGCAAAGTAGAGTTTTGAAACTCCAGTACATGCCCTAAGTAACAACAGCTCACACTGAGGATCATCGAGCATAGCGACCTTATCCATAAGGGCAATGGTCTTGGTCACCCTCTGCATCACAAGCTCACCACTAAAACCAGAATCGGAACTAGCGGGACCTCCAAGCAACCTAACACCACGCAAAGGTCGAGCAATATTAGGTGGAAAGACACCCACCAGCCTGCTTTGAGGGTCTTCTGTAGGCCAGAAAACTTCAGTTTTTTCCACATTAAGACATAACCCAGAACGAGGTCCTTCCTCCATAATCAACTGCAGAACTTGCCCCACCACCAAAGTGTCACCAATAATCGTGTCGTCATCTAAATACCAAGCCTGAAGACGTACATCAAAAGTCTCTCTGATTTTACACACCAGGGGTTGTAAAACTAAAGAAAAAAGCAAAGGACCAAGGGGATCACCCTGCTGCACCCCTTGAGATGACCATAAGGTTTGGTCCCCATAGTACAACCTGGCTAGATTAGAATAGCAGAATTCTACCCATCGCGAAATGCCCGGACAACGACGACGTACCTCACGTAACATGACCGAACGATCAACCAGATTGAAGGCATTTTGAAAATCCACCAACAACATAGATAAACCAACATCAGAACCACGGTCCTCAATCAACCGATTCACCGCATGAAGAATTGCCTCACCACCTGAAGAAACCCCAACACCAAATTGAAGGCCAAAAAAGTAACTCCCTAAAGACCGACCAACCATAACAGCACCCACCTTCGAAACGAGACGCCGCCAAACCGTACCCACAGCAATAGGACGGATACCACCACCGGGCTTGACAAGTGGCGTAAGAGGAGCACTAGCAATGTACTCTCCTAATTCCATAGGACATCTCCCAGCTAGAAAGAGATTAACCACCCCAGTAATAGAGTCAACCAACTCATCTGATACTGCCACAGCCGCACCACTCAAGCAATCCATAAGATGTTGAGCACGCAAACCATCCCTACCACATGATGTGCCACGAGGGAAACTCCTAATCCGATCCAAAACAACAGCAGAAGTCGTAACGAGATGAAGGTGATCAATAGGTATATCAGGCAAGGATGGAGATGGAGATGAAGGGTGCTTTGACTGTAAATCTGCAAGAGTGGCGTCATTATAAGGTGCAACGCC
Source organism: Chenopodium quinoa (assembly GCF_001683475.1). Lineage (NCBI taxonomy): Eukaryota > Viridiplantae > Streptophyta > Magnoliopsida > Caryophyllales > Amaranthaceae > Chenopodium > Chenopodium quinoa. The sequence continues at coordinate 1,671,991 of NW_018745461.1, forward strand.
TGCTGAAGAAAGAACCCGAACCGCAGCAGTGTAATGGCCATCGCAAATCTTCCTACGACACTGCTTAATATTACGCTCTTCCAAATCAATGTCCTCATCATCAACCATCGACAAAGTAGGAGAATCCTCTGCCAAAATTTCCCTCACAAGCTGCAAATTACCACCCGCTACACTCCAAGAACAAATAGCACGGGAAATACTCTCTTCTTGATGCCGACGTCTTACCGAAGACCGAGACTCACGACTACTCCGCGGGCGAAAGATTTTAAGGATGCAAAGAGGTAACACCAACAAAGAGACCCAGTTAGAAATGTCATCAGGCTTAGAGATCACCTTATCAAGAGCACCTTTCAGAACCCGAGAAAACCCCAAACGACATTTGGGAGGGATAGACTTAACAGAGCGAAACCCCTTAGAGAATAAACAATCAAGGAGGGCCACATCAAAACCACCGTTATGATCTTTCACCAATCCATCCATACGATCAACTCGAGCAGGAGAAGAAGGAGATTGCGGCTTGGTGAAATTATGAAGCACAAAACGAACAACACCATCTCCTTCATCAGGGGGTGACACATCCTCATCCCCACGATGACGACACTTAATACGTACCGTGTGCGTTTTATAGCAAACTCCACATAACCAAATCCCCATACGCCTAAAAGTAACTTCTGCCTCATTATAAACAGCCAAATTAGAAGTAAGAGAATGTCGGGTGATATCTTGCGCACCGATACAACAATGACGATCACTAAGATGTTTGATTAGAGAACGTCGAGTAAGGCCATTTCCACTCCCATCTTGACAACCACTAAGACCCACAAAGGGACAATAAAACTTCACAACGGCAGCCGACATAGCTGACTTGCACCACCCAAAACTGAAATAAGCCCGAAAGAGCACCAGAAACTGCCGCAAAACAGCACCCAAGAGCTGCCAAAACTGGACCAAAAACTGCACCAGAAACTGCACCCAAAACTGCTCCAAAACAGCACACAAAACTGCTCCAAAACAGCACCCAAAACAGCACCCAAAACTGCTCCAAAACAGCACACAAAACTGCTCCAAAACAGCACCCAAAACTGCTCCAAAGCAGCACCCAAAAACTGCTCCAAAACAGCCCCTAATATCGAAAATCGCTGGAAATATTGATCACCGAAACCCAAAATAGAAACCAACAAAGAACCTCCTCTAACTGACCAAAAACAACACCAATATTCGCGAGAAAAGATGCCCTCAAAATGACCCAATAACAGCTTGAAATTGCACCCAAAACGCACCCAAAAACAGAGCAAAACCACGCTTGAAAACACAGCAGAATTGCACCCAAAACCGCAGCCTGAAAACTGACCAAAACAACCCAAAAAATACCAAAAAATAAACGCACCCTAAAGACGCTTGAAGCAGCCCAAAAACCCAAGGAAAACAGCGTGATAATTCGCCAGAAAATTGATCAAGAAACCACCCACAAAAGCCGCCTGAAATCCGCCCAAAAGCTGCCTGAAAACCACCCGAGAAACCACCTGAAATCCACCCAAAAGCCGCCTGAAGTACCCCTGACTGAAAACCGCCCACCTGATCACACCTTACGCCAGAGATGATGCCGGAAAAAGGACTCGGAACTGCACCCAAACAGCCTGGAAAATCGCCCCTTAAACGCCTGAATTTCTGCCTGAAACCGCCTGAAAACAGAGCCACCACCGAGAATCTTCGCCGGACCTGCTAGGAAGATGAAACCACCGCTTATTATTATTATTATTATTATTATTATTATTATTATTATTATTATTATTATTATTATTATTAATAATCTATTTGCCTTTCATATTTTCTGATACACATAATTAATCATCTACATCTATATCTCATATTATGTCATTATGTATTATGTGTGAATATGTACGCGATTTGTCTCATTAATTTGTGTGAATTGATGATCAAGGTTTAATGTGCTCTCATTAATTAATTGTGACATTTTAAGTAGGTACAAACAAAGGGAATATTATTATCTTAATTTTCAAAATACATATGATCAAGATTCCTTTTTTTAAAAAAAATAAAAGAAATATGATCAAGATTTCTATTTTATTTAAAGATAACATGGACAACGTCAAAACAATTTTTTATTTTTTTTATTTTTTTACAAGACGATCAAATTATTTTAGTATTGTGTGACCGACATTTTATTTAGGGCTATATAGAATGAGTTTTAATTATATGATCAAGATTTTTTTTATTTATAAATAACATGGACAACATCAAGACGATCAAATTATTTTAGTATTATGTGACGACATTTTATTTAGGGCTATATAGAATGAGTTTTATATGATAATTAAAATGAGTTTCCAATAATATAGAATGAGTTTTACGTCTAGTGATACATGTATACTTTATCTAGATAAGAAAAAAATGAGAAAAAGTAGGGTGTCAATTATCATAAGATAATGCTTATTAGCTTAGGTAATTTTTTTCCTCTTTTGGTTTATAGATTTTTCTATATATAGTTCTTGAATTTCAAATTGATGCATAAAGTGTAAGATATTTAATGCTTTGTTGTATCTATACTTGCAGAATTGCACATGCAATAAATCAATTATGCCCCATCTGCTGCTTTAAATAGTAAATTAGTGTGTAGCGCGGGCGTCGCACCAGTTGTTACTTTAATTAGACCTTGTAATTATCAATTATATACATTTATGTTCATGTATTTTCATATTTATAACATAATTTATTATTGACCTAAATGGTTAAGTAACTATCTTTCTTATAAAAGGCTGGGTGTTCAAATCCCCTTCTCATCGTTTTTTTATATGAATCAATAATCTAGTTGGATTGAATAATGATGATGTGGCATAATGAGATGACGTTTTTAGTAACGCCTTTTTATTATATATTAGTATAGATAACATACGTTTCAATGACTTTTTTTTACTTAAATTTAATTTGATGGTCATATATGATTATATTCCTATAGTAAATTAAACACGAGCTAAAAAGAACACAGATTTCCCAAAAGTTATCTTGCATGTTTGTTTTTAAATGATTTGATGTACTATTTCTAAGCCAGCCCACCCATGCTCACATAGAGAGGCGTCACAGTTGATCTTTATAGTTCCATGACTTCCATCAGGTGGAGCTTTCCAGATCTTTGGGCTGCTGCAAACACGATTCTTGGCACCACCGTAGATTTTCTTCATATATGAAAGGAGATATTAACATTATTTCTGGACATAATTTTACATGCAAACTTATAGCAGAGTGGTTGGAGTGATTGAGACAAAGCCCAATAAGCAAGTGGTGCAGGTCTTATGCTCGAGGATTGCTGGTTTGCATTTTTGCAAATCTAGAGGGACAAAGCAATAGTTTGTATTGTTTTAGTCAATTTTGCATGTTTTTTTAGCTTAATTTCAGTTCGATTCAGTTTAGTTCAACTCCAATCAGTTTAGTTCAGTTCCTAATTTCCATCTCTTATAAACAATTCATTTCAGCTCTATTCAGTTTAGTTCAGCTCCAATCAGTTCAGTTTAGTTCAGTTCTGTTCAGCTCAATTCAGTAAATCAGAACAAACCCGTAATGTACAGTACAAAAATTGAAGTACTCCATTGACAGTTGGTCATGAAAAAGTCAACACTAGGTTAATTTTCAACGGATTGGACCTGGGCTGGCTGGGTAGATCAGTAGATGTAGTATAAAAGGGGTAATAGTCTCAAAATAAACCCTAAATCCGATTTTCTGAAGACACTGAGGCAGCCAAGACTTATCAGTTTCTGGGTTGTCTTCAAGTCTTCATTCTTTCATTCATCTGAAAAAAACTCAAAATCGGAGACATAAACAATCCGAGTCATCTCCAGAAAGCCTTTGCTCTTTTTAGTGAGCTTTGTGCTCGCTGTGATGCCTACATTCTACTTTTAATCTTCATTATTTTGTTTTGTTTTCTTTTCAATGAATTTTTTTATGCAAATAAATTGTTTTAATTGGTGTTCAAATTATTTTGGTTAGATATCTGTTTTGGGTGGTTGAATTTCATATTGGTGGTTTTTTCTAGGTAATTTTTTGTTGAATTTGGTTGCATCATCAATAAGAAAATACTTTTTTTTTTTTTTTGGCAAGAACCAACTTTTCATTAGCAAATGTTTTTAATTTAGATAAATCATAAATAACATATTTATACAGAGTATAGCATTAGCAATGTTATAGCAAAAATGAACAGATTTTTTATTTTGGGTTTTTAATGATTCTGATGCTGGAAATGGTGAATTGATAGATAATCAGAATACCTGAATAACCCACTTGTGAATCCTGCTCAATCATTTCAGATCACTGATCTGATCACAGTTCTGAGTCCTCTAGGCGAACCGGGGATGGAGAGTGGGATCTGTAGTGTATGGGTGGTGTATGAACAGAGCCATGGATAGTTAACATAGATACTGAAAATTACAATATCTGCCAAAAACCAAAATGAATCTAGAATTTGGACTGTAAGATTGATAAGTTCCAAAACTCAGTATTACATACAATCTTTCGGACGATTTAATGAGCTAAATTAGTTGAAATCCATACTAGTTAATCAAACTGAGTTATGAATTTCTGTTTCTATCACATACATGATACATGTAGCATTAAAAACAAATCAATAAGCCTATGATTAAACAGAAAAGAAAGGCAGGTATTTTTCTTCCCATAGGGAATGACTGATATATCAAACAGGTTTTTCTCCAACAGCAACACCTGCAGCAGCAGCTTGCTCAGCCATTGCAACCTCGAATTGTTTCAATGAAATTGATGGGAAAGAGATGATTTCTGAAGGGGTCAAATTTTCCCAGCCTTTCGCGTCATTAGAAACTGTAGTAGAACCATCCCATCCTATGTGTGTTAGATGCTTTACATCTGTTGGAAAGCCTATCTCCAGTTCTTTCTCTTCTTCGACATCCATCTCCTCCTTGTATACTAAGGAATCACAGCAATCAGTTTCACAACAAATTATTGTCTACAACTTAGTTTTTTTAAACACTTTCCCAAACTGTTGTCTAGCTTGTGTATTAATGAAAACAAATTTTGTTCTTGAAATTCTTTTTTTTGTAACTTACCAAAGAATTGAGAAACAGTCTTCAAACTTCTGATTAATCTTCTAATTCCTTGGGATAATTTGGACTTCGGAAGCTTGAAGCTAATCGAGTTCATGGTTTTCTTGGTGATGGGTAAATCATTTTGCTTGCCTTGTCTACCTTGGAGAACATATAAAGCATAATTCAAGTCAGAGAAACTAAACTGGTATGATGAGCGCAATTATCTCATAGGATTAGCATAACCAACCACATGATAAAAGAATATGGACTCAGGAATGAGCAAAGGGGTAGAGTTCGTACTATTTAGAACAGCACCGTTAGGAGGACTTGGAGACCCAACAGCAACGCTTGAACGAGAAGAGCAACCGAAGGAAAAGGGAAGAATTATCCATCTCTCACGCCGTTCCTTCATGTCTTTACTCATTAGTGACTTGATAATAGTACTAATTAAGGAGATGCAAGAAAGTATTAGTAAATCGCACTTAAGAAAGCTCTATTATAAAATATGAAATTTGAAGTGGCTGAAAAATGATGCTAGTAGTTTCTTGGTTAGCCTTAATTATCAAGGTAGAATCATAAATCATGCTACGTGTGAATATGTAAAGTACAATTTGAGTTTGGTGCAGAGACACAACCAGAGAAAATAAAAGAGAAAGAACCATCATGGAGTAAAATTAGTTGGTGGAACTGTGCTACTCAACCAACTAATTGTTGATTGATAGTCCTTATTTCTAGCTATTTTGTCGTTTAAGTAAATATGATCCCACTAAATCAATTAATTTATTTAATTAAGCACCACCTTTTTCTTTTTCTAGTTGACCTAGCCACATTTTCATAAAAATAAATATATTAGGATAATTTCCGAAGTGTTAGGTTATACAAAGTATAATTAGTCGGGTTTTAGAATGATTAGAAGTAGGTCGACTAATGTCTAATAAGGTGGGGAAGGATGTTGGAATAGGTGAAGTCAATTGCAAGTAAAGTTCCTGGATTTAAGGTTCAAAAGAACACTCAAGTATGCCTTTGTTTCTAAGAAGTGGAGATGGTGACCAAAACTTCTGTGCAAAAGAAGCCAGAACAGGGGATTGGTGGCTTTCTAAATTTTGATTAATTACTCTTACGAAACTCTCTTTCAGCAGTTAAGCAAGAGATTCAACCAATAGCACGGCAACAATCCACAATTCCTACTTTCTGTATTACAGGTGAGATGCCTCAAGCTCATAATACAAGTAAAACCCTCATACATATAAAATAAACTTGCAAATAATGTTGCTATCGATTTTCTTACCTTTTTTTGTTCTCGCTGTAATCGCGTTCCACATTAGAGTACTGCTGTTTTCTCAGTGTTTCTCATTGCAGCAGCATTTACCACACCAGTATCAGTAGTGTAGATCGCACACCCCACAGACACCCTGGGCCTGCAACACTCCCAGTGATTGTTTTCTACAGGTATCACTTAATATTCCAAAGTTCTAAGCTCAAAATCCTTTCATTAGAAATTTTCTTGAAACTAGACACACAACTCTGACCTGTGCAAAGGATGCAGCCTTTGAACCAGGTAAATTAGAGGCAACCACTGAACCACATCCATCCTTGACAAAGCTTCCTTGAGCATCATCTCAAGTCTTGTAGGGATGGATATTTTTCCAGGTACAGGAACCACCTAGAGGGTGGAAAGCATTCCAGCTGAGAGTTCAGATGCACAGCTCGATTATATTATTCGGTGCAAGCTCTGAAATGCAACTGCAACTAATGACCCATCTCCAGTGGCATATAGAACAGTGACAGACTAGCAACAGGATGGCTTTTTTACCTGTAATTCCACTGCACATGTTCAAAAAAAAGGTGAAACAGATCCCAGCAGCAAAAAGTTCTTCAATTCAGACTAACAAATGCAGCTGATTATACATTCTATTAATGTAAGCACACACAGCTATTTTTAAGTAGATAATACTATTATCAGTATGTCCTTTTCTTTTCTTTTTTTTTTTTTTTTTTTTTTTTTGACATGTGACTATATCAGTATGTCATCACTAACAGAAAAGGCAAAACAAAAAACTTCTAAAGCGAAAGTGGCAAAATATGAGACAAATCTTCTAATCAGGACTTCAGATAAAAATGAAGAGAAATTTCATTAATTGGTTAAGATTCCGGAATAGGGGCGTGATTTCATTCAAATTGAATGCCCCAATAAATTTTTTAATTCTCGTCATTTATATACAGATCCTAGCTCCTAGCAAACTCAGCTTCAGATTACAGTTCCCAACTTACACTACATATGGGAAATTATTTTTCCTTCTAACTCTCAATTTTAATCTCCTTCAACAGCTTGACAACTTCAAGCATAGTAGGCCTCTTAGCAGGATTATCATTGGTGCATATTCGGGCAATGCTGAGGACCTGCAACATCTGACGCCTCCACCTTGCGACAGATGGGATGTATGAATCGAGCACCTCATCTTCTCGATGGGTGGCCATCATCACCCGAACCCAACCAACCAAGTTACCACCCTCGATGTCAGCTTGCCCTGTTGGTGCCCTACCAGTGACCAACTCCAGCATCACCACACCGAAGCTGTAAATATCACCTTTAGTTGTTGCCACCATAGACTGTCCATACTCAGGAGGTATATACCCAAATGTGCCAGCAAGAATGGTGCTGACATGGCTCTCATAAGCACTGATTATTCTGGCCAGGCCAAAATCCGAGACTTTGGGCTCAAAGTTGTGATCCAGTAATATGTTGCTGGATTTGATGTCCCTGTGAATGATGTGAGGCACAAACCCATGATGCAGAAAGGCAATGCCCCGGGCAGTTCCCAAACAAATCTTAAAACGAGTGGGCCAATTGAGGGCTTCCACTGCATCAGCTCGGTTTCTCAACCACACATCAAGGCTCCCATTCTCCATGTATTCATACACTAGAAACCTTTCCTCAGCAAAGACACAATACCCAAATAATGGAACCAGGTTTTCATGTTGAACCTTTCCGATAGTCTCCAACTCAGCTAGAAATTCTCGATCACCATGAAAATGTCCTCCATTAAGCCGCTTGACAGCTATGGTTCGCCCTTCTGGCAGGGATGCCTTGTAAACTGTACCGAATCCACCATCACCGATTATGAACATCTTGCTGAAGTTGTCAGTGGCTGATAATATATCTGCAGGGCTTAAGCGGGTGAGAGAATGCTCAAAAGTAGCAATATTAATGCTCAATGGCTCCTTTGACTTTTTACACATGAGCTCATCATCAGACCGCTCAGCTGTACTTACAAGCTCACACTTTTTACAGTCACGAAGGGCCACTTTGTGCTTCAATATCAGATGTCTGCCCACACAGATGACCAGAACAATAAGGACAACTAAGACCCCTATTATAATACCCCAAATAGGGGCTTGTTTCAAAGTTCGTGGAGGACCAGAGGCTAAGCATGGTCCTTTATGATCAGTGCAGGACTCAGGCACAATTCCCAGAAATCTGTTGGCAGAGAGATTGATAAAGGAGAGGTCTTCAATGTCACAGATGTTGCATGGAACATAATTTCCAAAATTGTTACCAGAAAGATCTAGGTATGTCAAAGCAGCAAGGTTTGATATAGAGGGTGGAAGGCTTCCTGTCAATGCATTGTTGTGCAGGTCTAGAGAGGAAAGGGTGGTTAGGTTTGAAAGGGAGTCACAAAGGGGGCCAGAAAAATGGTTGTTGCTAGCATTTAGATGTACCAGCAAGCTGGCAGATGCCATGTGGCAAGGGACAGTTCCTGTAAGGGAATTTGCACTGATATCAAGGTAGCTAAGGCTTTCAAAACTGAACACAGAAGGCGGCAATGAACCACTGAGAAAGTTCCATGAAATATCCAGCTCAGTTAAGCTAGGCATTGACGAGGACAAATTATCTGGAATAGAGCCAGTAAGCTCGTTGTGTGAAAGGATAAGGCCCTGAAGTTGCTTCAATGTGAACATTTTGGGTATGGCTGGACCAGTTAAATGATTGGAGGACAAATTCAGCAAGCTCAAGTTAGAAAGACTAGATAATTCAGAAGGAATGCTTCCATTCAGCTCATTATTGTGTAGTAACAGCTCCCTAATTATAGAGCATTGACCAATTGATGCAGGAATTGGACCCAAAAACTTGTTGTAGGAGAGATCAAGCATGCCATAATGCTGAGTGAACTCGGAATCTGGCAAGGGCCCCTCTCGGAATCCAGAGCAAATCTCTTCAGGAATGAAACCAGATAAGTTATTCCGGGCTAATACCAAATTATCCAGCAGTTTCAATCTTTTAATGGATTTTGGAATTTGACCAGTAAGACTGTTTGAACCAAGATCCAAGGATACTAGGCTTGTGCAGTTGAAGAGCTCCACAGGGATCTCTCCTGTTAGCAGGTTACCGCGCAGAGAGAGGTTGGTCAGGTTCCTCAATCTCCCAATGGCAGTTGGGATGGTCCCTTCAAATAAATTATTGCCTAATTGCAGTCTCTGCAATGTCTGAACCTTGGCAAGAGCTGGAGAAATCACTCCGGAAAGCAAATTGTTGTCAAGAATTAATCCTATCAGAGATTTTGACTCCCATAACTGATCTGGAATCTTTCCTTCAAATCTGTTCTTTGACAATGCCAGGGTGATGAGAGGAAGATCACCTAAGTAACCAGGCAACTCACCGGAAAGATTGTTCATCGACAATGTCAAATCACTTAGACCACTACAATTTCTGAAGGTATTCTCAATGCTTCCACTGAAATTATTGTTGGACAATGACAGGGTACTTATTGACTTTGCATTGCATATTTCTGAAGACAACTCACCAGAAAGCATGTTAGAATTCATGTCAAGGAACATCAGTTTAGGCAGATTGAGTGGTGGAATAGACCCTGTGAAGAGGTTCTCAGCCATATTTATAGATACTACTTGCTTCCAGTTGGAAATCCACCTTGGGATCATCCCTGACAAGTGGTTAGACTGAAGCATTAGAGATCGAAGGGAATCCATCCCAGCAAGACCATCCGGTAAAGGACCAGAGAAAGAATTAACGGAAAGATCTAAATCAATCAGCCTTTTGCAGTTACCCAGTTGTCCAGGGATGTCCCCACTCAACCCTGCATTTCCAGCAAGAAACTGCTTTAAGCTGGTCATTTTTCCAATGCTTTCTGGCAATTCTCCCACAAAAGAGTTCTGTCCTATACCCAGGTAACCCAAGTTTGATAGCTCAGTCAATTCTTCAGGTATGGCACCTGTAAGTCTGCAGTTCTGGACATTAAGCAACTGAAGTGCCTTGAGATTGCCAACAGATGATGGTATTACTCCACTAATGACATTGCCCATCAGATTCATTGAAGTCAGATTTCTCAAATTCCCAATATCAGTCGGTATGGTTCCACTGATGGAATTCCAGGAGAGATCAATCCTTACAAGGCCTGTTAAATTTCCTAACCCAGAGAAGATAGGACCACTAAATTTGTTGTTACTAGCATCAAAGTACAACAGACTTGCAAGATTACCCAAACTCGAAGGGAGGACACCAGAGAAAGAGTTTGCACAAATATCAAGTGACTCCAATTTTGAAAGATTTCCAAGCTCTGCCGGAAGATTCCCAGAGAGGAAGTTTTCCTCAACAGAAAGCTCCATAAGATCAGTTAGAAGGCCAATTGATGAAGGCAAGTTACCAGACAAGTTGTTTCCATCAAGTACAAGTTGCCTGAGATTTTTCAGGTTGGACACTTTTGAAGGTAGAGTTCCAGAGAACCCATTGCCACTCAGGTCCAGAATCATGAGTTCCTTGAGACTCCAGACATTATCAGGAATAATGCCATTGAACCCACACTGACTGAGATTAAGATACTTCATTTGTTTTAGCTCCCCTATGGTACTAGAAAGAGGAAGGTCTAGCGGTGAAGATCTACAAGGAATACTAAGCCCAAGGATGTCCGAGCCTTCACATACTACACCTGTCCAGTTACACACAGGAGACTCTGGGTAAAACCAGCTAGGAATCATTTCTTTTCTCTGGATTAAACCCTTCCGTAGAGAAGTGACTATATCAATATCACTGGAACCATTGGCTGCACATAGCATAAGCAGCACTAAAACCAGGCTCTGAATCATCATTCTATACAAGCTCAATACTTCAGAGTAGCATCCCTGCATATGCACAAAGTATCATATTAAAACCCTATAAAAATGGAGGATACGTTATATGAAATATATACAAATTTAAAGGTAATTCATCATCAATTTTTCCACCCTCACTATACTACCATTAAAGAGTTGATAAACTCTCAAGAAAGGCACTTTTTCTACTCTCTTTCGCATCCTTACCCCAATTTCTACTCTCAGAAGTAAAACATCAACTATAACACACTAATGTAATTATATTACCCACCTTAATTACATATTAAGAACACAAACCCCCACTAATCTTTCAAAACAAAAGAACCAAAAAAAAAAAAGCACAAACATGACAACCACATTCCAACAAAATTGTGAAAAGTTCATGAAAATTTTCAATCAGTCCAAAGTTGATTCACCCCTGAACCAAAAATCACAAGAACAGTGAAAAAAAAATCTTTTTGGACCCCCACATTTCACATTCTCACCTTAGCCCCATCACGGGTACCCCCACTAAATCACTTTTAGTACTTGAGAAACCCATTTTTAAAAATTGATTACTATAAATAGAATGTTCCAAACCCAGGATTCATAGTTCATAAAAATTGGTTCCAATTTTTGAGCTTTAACCCTAATTGTGGTCCCAAATCATCCCCAAAATTAAACCCTAATTCATTCTACTTTTTTTTTTCCTTTTTAAATCAAGATAATTAATGTACTGTAGGTTGGTATTAATCAAACTACTCCCATTGAATTCTAGTAGTGAAATGCTGCAAACTTCAACCACTTTACTAATACATGTATAGTAGTACAAAAATTCCAGCAACAAACAACCCAAATTAAATAATCATAAATTAAGAAACCTTAAAAAATTACACATTATAAAAATGTAGCTTATATTTTATGCAAAACAAACACACGAAAAAGATTTTATGCAATCTTTTATTATATAGAGTAATTAAATTATTTTAATAGTAGCACACGCAACCATCCAATCCATTAGCTACAAACTCTAAGCTTTATTCCATAAATAAAATATTCATCAAATTATTTATTTAATCCATACAAAATCATACAGTAATATATTAAATGCAACTCTACCTCCACCAATAAGCATTAATGTATTAATAATATCAATTGACCCGCCCGTAATTTTATCACTAAAGTAATATTTACACCGATTAACACGTGATTTGTGTGTAACAATCAATTCACCCATGATTTTATTGTAAATTTAGCCATTATTAGATAGATGAGTATGATATAACAACAATTCCATACTAGAAAATGACAAATTAAACGAATTAAAGTCATTAACAACTTTGAAAATGACAAAAAACATCTGAACCAACAAAATATGGGAAAACAACAACAATTTTGAATAACTTGTTCCAATATTCAAAATTCATATAAAAAATTCTAAGAAATAAAATTGTTGAAGAAGACAAACCTGAGTAGAGTAAAGCTTAGGTTGGTAATTATCCGTACAAAAATGGGAGTAATTGGATTCTCTCTCTAGAAATGTTGAAGAGTTTCTCTCACTAGAACGGAAAAAAATGTTGTTGAAGAAATGGCCATTATTATGGTAGAGAAGAAGGTAGGAGGAGGGGAGAAACGACGTCGTTTTAGAGGGTGGGACCCACGAGAAGTAGGGGGTAAGCGTGGTGCAGAATGCGTGAGTGAGTGAGTGAGTGAGTAGCAGAGTGAGTTAAGAGAGAGAAAGAGAGAGTTGGTTACTTCCAAATCTTCTGCAACGATTCAGAGCATCTTCATTTTTTGACTCTTTCTCATTCTTTGGTTTTATTCAACAATTTTTGTATGGGTTAGTGAAATAATTGGGTAATTTCGTGAATTTACAAATTTTAAATACAATAGTTTGACCGGATATGGTTGAATTTTAACCAATATTCCCTCTATACTAGACTTGATAAAAAAAAAATATTGAACCGAATCGGGCCTTTACATGATATGTCATGTCCAGATTTGCAAAAAAGTAATAATAGACTTGTCAAGCCAAAGCGGATTTTTTTGGGCTTTTTCAGGTCGGATTTGGACTTTTAGCTAAAATCCGTTTTTAGGCTAGCATAACTCGCACTATTTTCGGGCTGAATTAGCAGGCCGAACCAATTTTGATCACCTCTACTCTATACTCCCTTTGTACATACTTAACACGCCAGATCCAAATAGGCAAATACTCCAATTCTTACGAATAATCAATTCTGTATTTTTTTTTTTATTGAAACGTTTCCTAGACATGAATGTAAACCTTTCAACAATAATATATTTGACTATCGATAACATGATGATATAGTAGAGGTGGTTTTGCCACGTTTTGTTCCTCGAAGTTTTTATTTTTGTTTTTCTTGTTTGGGGCCTAGCCCCTCGTATTCACACACACACACTGACACACACACACACACAAAACCTTACTCAATAGGTAAATATGCATCATATATAAATCAAAATAAGAAGGAAAATTTGCAAATTGCAGCCATTTAAAGTTCGTATTTTGCAAATTACAACCATTTAAAAAAAATTGCAAATTGCAACCCAAAAGTTCATATAAATTGTAAATTGCAGCCTGATTTAACTTTTTTATCGGTTTACATCTCAAAAAATCTTCGATTAAGGTTTTAGGGGTCATTTTTGTCCATAGGGAACCGAATTGAGCTCGGAATTAGCAAAAAATAACGTAAGTGCCTCGTTTTGCGTAACAAAAATATATCGATTTTGTGGAAAACTGTGAAAATGAGACACTTACGTTATTTTTTTGCTAATTCCGAGCTCAATTCGGATCCCTAAGAGCTAAAATGGCCTCTAAAACCTTAAACGAGATTTTTCGACATGTAAACCGATGAAAAGGTGGAATTGGGCTGCAATTTACAATTTATACGAACATTTGGACTGCAATTTGCAATTTTTTTTAAATGGCTGCAATTTGCAAATTTTCCAAATAAGAAAGAGGCCAGGGTAAATACCTTGTGTATTAGCATGAGTCAATATACGAGTAGTTCAATTCTAGTTTAATCTGTACTGTATTTCTTTAGTATACCATGAATCCATGATATACAAAGAGGTAATTACTATATGAAGCAAATATAGTATTACGACTATTACCTTACTTATATAATCTGCTAGGTTTTTGTATATTTCAGGGTGTAACGTTTTATAATTATGAAAGCATTATACAAGCACAGGATTTTCTCGTGAAATAGTCATGCTTATTTGCCATTAACATTTAACTTAACTAAATTGCATTATCAGCAAAGTATAAAACCGGATTCCACGACCCATATCCAAATTAATTACGAGTAATTGAATTTGTTTGATTGATAATGGAGTATTTTCTAAATGACTTGAAAATGGAAAGCGTGGAAAATGACCGACATTTTAAAGATGTATTGAGATGAGAGAAAGCTGGTCTTTTATTTTTTTTTCCTCAATCCCAAAATATGATGTATTGAGAAGAGATAGACCACAAGTAAAGTAATAGAAATAGATGGCTAGAACATCAGATTAAGGGATTTAAGGCTAGAAAGGGACAACAAGAAGAATACAAATATTGCATGAAATGGTAGGGACCCCATCACATACTCCGTATTTTATAGTTTGTGTGCCGGAGGTAGGGCTGGCAAACAGGTCGGGTCGGGTCGGGTTCAGGTCGACCTGTTTACATAAACGGGTCAGGACCCCCCAACCTGAACCCGACCTGTTTACTTAAACAGGTCAAAATAACCAACCTGAACCCGACCTGATTATAAACGGGTCGACCTGAACCCGACCCGCCTAAACCTGATTTTTTTTTAATTAAAAAAAAATAAAATAAAAACCTGTAATTTACTAATTTCTTTATACTGTAATTTTTTTAACCTGTAATTTGACTAATTTCTTTAACCTGTAAGATTCAAGTATTCAAGACTTCAAATTCAACACATAATTCAAGCAAACATAACTTAACAACATAATTCAAGAGTTACATGTCCAAAATACTTCCAAGTAGGCAAATAAAAGTTCAACTAGAAAACCAAATACATGTCCAAAATAACAGTAACAGTTTCATCAACTAATTTTAGAAGAAATTAACAACATAATCAGGTTTGACTCTCCATGACAGCAGGACTTTCTGGTGCACTTTGTGGAGGGCTGGGGCTGGGAGTATCCCCCACATCATCGTTGACTTTCATGGCCATGATTTTTCCACATAAATCTTGCAATTGCGGATCCATATTAGCTACAACCAAAAGAATACATACAAAAGTTAATTTCAGCCTTAAGCATAAATAAAATAGTACAAAAAAGAAACAAAAAAAATTGTAATTTTAAATACATAAACTATTTTCATACCTTCACCAAAAGTCCAATCTTTGAGGCAAATGATAGCTTCTGCTGTGTTTGGTTTCAAAGAGCTTCTATAGCAGTCCAAAACTCGACCACCAGTACTGAAGGCAGATTCTGAAGCTACTGTTGAAATAGGGATTGCAAGGATGTCTCTTGCCATCTTTGAAAGAATTGGATACCTCACAACATTTGTTTTCCAATGATATAGAATATTAATGTTGGTTGCACGAGGAATCAATGGCTCTTCCAAGTAGATTTGCAAGTCAGATTTAGCAGCAACATATGATTTGCTAGAAGAGAAGTTATCAAAGTCCTAAAAGATGTTTAAACAAAAATTACAATAAAGCATACAAAAAACAGAATTTAAAGCTGATTATCAAACAAAAAGCAAGTGTTCACAGTTACCATCATAAAAGAATCAGAAGCAACATCAACTTGCTCTTCATTAGGCTGTCTAGAAGAACGGCGCCTTGTTCGTGGTGTTGTTGTGGAAGCCTCAGTCACATAAACACCATATAAATAATCCAACCTTTCCTTGAACTTCACCAACTCATTAGTACCCTCTATTTCCCCATACACCTTCTTAAAAGCCCACTCCACAAACTCATACTTAAATCGAGGGTCTAAAACAACAGCCACAGCCATGATTATGCTAAAGTTGGTCCAATATTTAGCAAATTTCTCATTCATTCTTGCTGCCATCTTATGCATGAAGTTATCAGAATTTTCAAGCTCCTCTTTCAAGAGTAAACGGATTTTCAACACATTTGGGAAGTATAAATTAGCGGTAGGATAATTATTACCCGAAAAAACATTTGTCACATCAAAAAAGACCTTCAAAAATCTAAATAACTTCTCTATTCTCCCCCACTCCTCATTTGTTGGACAATGAATGTAATTGGCATCAACCTTTTGAAAATGAAGAAAAGCTTTTTTGTAGTACAAAACATTCACTAACATCAAATAAGTTGAATTCCATCTAGTAGGGACATCTTGTCTCAATCCTCTACTTGAGTCTAGTTCAACATGTGCCACACAAGTCAAAAAACGTTGCTTTCTAGCCTGAGACCCTTTACAATACTTCACAGTTTCTCTCACCTTAACAACAGCCTCATTAATTTCTTTTAACCCATCTTGCACAATTAAATTTAGGATATGTGCACAACACCTCACATGGAAATAATCCCCCCCACATACCAAATCAAGTTCATTTTTAATTACATCAGCAAACACATCATTAGAGGAAGCATTATCAAGAGTAATACACATGATTTTCTTTTGGATACCCCACTCTTTAAGAAAATCATAGACATGGTCAGACATATGGACACCGGTGTGAGGTGGAGGCAAAAAACGAAAGTTCAGAATTTTTTTTTGCAAATTCCATTGATTATCAACAAAATGGGCAGTCAAAGACATGTAACCATCAGTAGTAATTGAAGTCCAACAATCAGATGTAAGAGAAATCCTACCCTTAACTACACTCAACTCCTCCTTAAGTTTATCTTTTTCCCTCTTAAACATTTTCAGAACATCAGCCTTCAAAGTATTTCGAGACACAAGTTTAACATCAGGATTTATGTAATTAATCAACTTCCTAACAGCACTATATTCAGCAAACTGAAAAGGCAAATCATGTTTCACCACAGCAATAGACAACATCTCACGAACAATATCATAATCAATTGTAGGAACCCTATTCATCATAGAACCAGAACTGCTTGAATCAATAATCATCTGACCCACATCTTTAAAGGTCCTTTTTTTACATTTCTTAATGTGGCGTTTTAAATTACCAGTTCCTTGCCTACTTTCAGCATTATATTTCTGCCCACATTTTTTACACATGCAAATGATGTTACCTTGTTCGTCAGGTTTATCAAGGAATTCAAAATTTGCCCACACATCTGAAGTGAGCTTTCGTTGGCGCTTGAAATGAATTCCAGGCTTATTCAGCGAGGTGACATTAGAGGTTTTCTTCTTTGATTCCGTTTGATGAGAATCAGAAACTTCATCATCTGAATCAGAATCCGGAAGATCAATGGGTTCATCAGGATTAGGGCTATTAGCCATCTGTGAATAAATTAAAAAAAGAATTACACTCATATCCGAAGTATAAACATGAAAAACAGAAGTATAAACTCATGAGTCATGACATAAAGAATCAAACTCATGAAATTGCAGAGTAAGAAAATCAAATCAGGGCAAAAAATCGCATAAACAAATCGCAAATAATCGCAAAATAAGTAAATAACAAATCAAATCTTCGAAAGAAATTGCAGAGTAAGAAAATAACAAACGAACAACATTAAATGATTAAATCACATAAACAAAGCATACATAAACCATAATAGCAAAAAATCGCTTAAAAAATCAAAGAAATCTGAAAATTGCATAACCAAATCAAGGAAATTGCATAAACAAATGACTCATGAGCAAACAAACTCATAAAAAATCGAATAATAGGATTATTACCTTCAGAATGTTTGAGATGAAGCTTCAATCTTCAAGGTTCAAGAATTTTTATTTCAATCTTCAAGAGTTAGAGAGAGAAAAGAGAGGAGAGAAGAGAGAGAAACTGAGAAGAGAGAGAGTTTGAGTGAAAGTCTGAAAGAAAGCGGCGAGTGAAAGAGGAAATTAGCTTAGGGTTAGATAATTTGGGCTTGGCCCATATTTTAAAATTAGGGTTTTAAGTTAAGCGGGTTGGGTTCGGGTTGACCCGACCTGAAACCGACCCAATTAAATAAACGGGTTTATGCGGGTTGGTTTCGGGTTGGGATTTTCAACCTGAACCCGACCCATTTAACTTCAGGTCGGGTTCGGGTTGACCCAATTACATAAACGGGTTGAAAATCTTTATCAAAACCCATTTATTTCGGGTTGGGTTCGGGTCGGGTTGTCGGGTCGGGTCAGCTTTTGCCAGCCCTAGCCGGAGGTGGCACCTTGGCAGTATAAGAGCTTGAGTTATTAGAGCTAGCTATATAGATAGGCCATATATAGGCACTTTCTGATAGAGTATATAAATCAATTTTTATTTATTTCAATTATCATTTTAAGCTTTCAAATCCCATTTATTTCTTAGGCCATTTAGAATATTTTGCGTTGGGTATGGGTATAAGGGGATCCATGTTGCATCCACATTTCAAGCTAGACGTGATAAAGTATATAAACAAATCATGAGCTTAAACCATCAACTTTGATGGTTGAGTTGGTCCGCTATCACTTCCGATATGATCCGTTGTTCATTGATTGAATGAAATTGCAGTAGTACTTTTTTCAATATAGCAGTCCTTTTGCTTCCTTATTTCTAACGCATGAGTATGTAGTATTAGTAACATTATTAATATATTGGTAAGACTTCTATAATATAAAGGAATGAATAACGAATGAAGTAGATTGCACAACTAACTATTACACATTGTACGTTCTCTCCAATGGAGTAGATCAGCTAGAGGTAGGGGTTCAAGGGTTCATACTTAACGTCGAAATCGAAGTAATAGGTATTAACACCGGTGAAAATACCATCTGACAAAGTAGTCCTTTTGGCATCTCCGTTAGGCATATGATCAACCTGATCATACGAATAAGGAACATCACATGTTCCTTGTGTAGCAATTGCATTTACGATTGCTTTTTTCTTAGGTTGGCACCTTGACAGCAAAAGAGCTTTGCACTTCCTCAGATTCGGACACAGATCATCCCAAATCGCACTGTATCTTAATCTCTAAACCGATCTCTAAGGTCCCATTTGCAATGAAAGGGACTCCACCGGTAATGATAGCTTTGGTAGTCACAGCCCCAGATTTACTAGTATTCCAAGTCTTGGTACTAGTTTTCGTATAGGTAAACTGAAGTGTGTACTCTTGCTCATGGTCGGTTGGGTTGTTTGATACTCCTTCGGCCATTGTGAGAGGCCTGCGACCGTAGATCCTAGCCCTATCCCGATGAAATTCGAAAATATTGACTTCGCGTGCAAGTACAGGCTCTACCACTTGTAATCTACACTCTCTTGTTATAGCTTCTGAAGAGGCGATCAGGTAATCATATTCTGGCACCCACTTTTGCATTTTTAAAAAGTTGTTGGTGTATAGGTGGCGAAGAGCAATGGTATTGACATCGACCTTAAACACTGAAAACAAACACTTTGTGTCACAAATTAATGTCTTTTCAGGCAAGATGCGGATAACATCATCATTGTGATAAAATAACGCATCCCAATAAAGGCCACTCTTAACATCATCATTCGTGACATAGATGTGGCCATCACGAGTGGTACAGATTTCGTACGCATTGCCTGCATCCCCAACATCGTTAGAACTGAAGTACGGAACTTCGCATGGCATCGGAGAAGTCTTTAAATAGAGACCTTCTTGTTCCTTAAATGCAACATATTGAGGAAGTATAACAATTGTTCCGTAATCCACCACAGCAGACACGTCTATGGTGGTGGCAAGAGGTTCCAAGCACAAGTACATCTCACGATCCCAAGCAACATCACGTCTCCCTACATTTATTCCAAGTTGAATATGAACGAACTTCACTGTCTTCCCGTCGTAACTAACGTCGGCCCGAAACAATGTACAATTCCATGCCCTTTTGTCTTCCACCGCATCTCTTGATGTTGCAACTATCCAATTTTCGCTTTCCGATGACCTACATGCATGTTAAGCTCGTACTTCAATTCAACTCTTTACCTAATTATTTTATGTTAAGTTCAGATCGGTAAAAAAAAATAAAAGTTCAACTCTTTACATACTTTATTGTTTTATGCTCAATTCTGAAAAAATTATTAGCGGTATGATAATAAAGACATGTTATATTCATGTCAGATCTTATTAGATTTGTTTCATTATATGTTTTTTTTTTTTTTTTGAAAGATTTCATTATATGTTTTATTTTTTACAAGTATGATGATAAAGATATAAGCGTTTTAAAACACAACTTGAAAACCGTGTAAAGTCAAATGAGGCAAAAATAAAATAGGAACGGAGGTTAGAGGGAGCATATATAACAGTTTTATTTCCTTTTAAGACAACAATACATGGCATCTAAAAACACTAAAGGATTGACAAAAAAAAAATGATACCTGACCCAATATTTGTTGTTATAGCAAGATCTGATATGAACTATACCATCTCCGGCAGACTCGACGGCAAACTTGGCTCGATCACTCACCACTTTATTAGTGGTATACGCAAGTTTGCCGTCATCTTCCACGCCCAAATACTTGAATGGTGCACCACCGTATGTTGCTTTCAGTGCTACATACGTTGGTAAATGAACAATCGCTTCCAAGTTTGCCATCACTCACACACGTTTAATTTGCTTTTTCTTTTTTGTAGCTTCATTAAAAATCCTATGCTATTTATAGGCAAATTTCCTTACTAATTCTAATACAAGTTCTTTACTTATTTATTTGGACGCGACTACTAGAAATCATGTTCGTTAATTAGTGATTAAAGTCTTTACTTATTTAATTTTGTCAACGACGCAAAGCCATTAAGCCAAAATTAACACGTTACATTGTATTATCATAACTCCCACGAGGCCACGACCCTTTATTTTTTAATCATCCTATTGTACATTTCAAAGCATTTTCTGTGGGATTTACCACCACATGTGGACACTTTAATTTGTAAGAAAATAGAATAACTTATATAACTCTAACTTATTAAAAAAAAAAAAATAATAAAGGAAGTATATTTTAATAATTAATAATTTAAAAGCATGGCTCGAAAATTATCTAGTGCCTTTTCTAATTTACTTCCTTTTTTATTATTAACCCGCAAGTCTGCAACGTTTGTATAACGTTTTAGTCAATGTACATTGAGACAAATGTAACATGATCTTTAACTATAATAGCGAAATATATTTGAAGTACTAATTAGTAGGTAGAATATATGAATAATATCCAATGTAGAGATGCATGTAGGGCTGGCAAACAGGTCGGGTCGGGTCGGGTTCAGGTCGACCTGTTTACATAAACGGGTCAGGACCCCCCAACCTGAACCCGACCTGTTTACTTAAACAGGTCGAAATAACCAACCTGAACCCGACCTGATTATAAACGGGTCGACCTGAACCCGACCCGCCTAAATCTGATTTTTTTTTAATTAAAAAAAAAATAAAATAAAAACCAGTAATTTACTAATTTCTTTATACTGTAATTTTTTTAACCTGTAATTTGACTAATTTCTTTAACCTGTAAGATTCAAGTATTCAAGACTTCAAATTCAACACATAATTCAAGCAAACATAACTTAACAACATAATTCAAGAAAATCCTGCTGCATTAGTGCATTGTCCATACTTCATAGTTTTATACACTCACAACAACAACTAAAACTTGAAAAGTAGCTAGCCAACAAGTCCAAAATATTTCCAAGAGTTACATGTCCAAAATACTTCCAAGTAGGCAAATAAAAGTTCAACTAGAAAACCAAATACATGTCCAAAATAACAGTAACAGTTTCATCAACTAATTTTAGAAGAAATTAACAACATAATCAGGTTTGACTCTCCATGACAGCAGGACTTTCTGGTGCACTTTGTGGAGGGCTGGGGCTGGGAGTATCCCCCACATCATCGTTGACTTTCATGGCCATGATTTTTCCACATAAATCTTGCAATTGCGGATCCATATTAGCTACAACCAAAAGAATACATACAAAAGTTAATTTCAGCCTTAAGCATAAATAAAATAGTACAAAAAAGAAACAAAAAAAATTGTAATTTTAAATACATAAACTATTTTCATACCTTCACCAAAAGTCCAATCTTTGAGGCAAATGATAGCTTCTGCTGTGTTTGGTTTCAAAGAGCTTCTATAGCAGTCCAAAACTCGACCACCAGTACTGAAGGCAGATTCTGAAGCTACTGTTGAAATAGGGATTGCAAGGATGTCTCTTGCCATCTTTGAAAGAATTGGATACCTCACAACATTTGTTTTCCAATGATATAGAATATTAATGTTGGTTGCACGAGGAATCAATGGCTCTTCCAAGTAGATTTGCAAGTCAGATTTAGCAGCAACATATGATTTGCTAGAAGAGAAGTTATCAAAGTCCTAAAAGATGTTTAAACAAAAATTACAATAAAGCATACAAAAAACAGAATTTAAAGCTGATTATCAAACAAAAAGCAAGTGTTCACAGTTACCATCATAAAAGAATCAGAAGCAACATCAACTTGCTCTTCATTAGGCTTTCTAGAAGAACGGCGCCTTGTTCGTGGTGTTGTTGTGGAAGCCTCAGTCACATAAGCACCATATAAATAATCCAACCTTTCCTTGAACTTCACCAACTCATTAGTACCCTCTATTTCCCCATACACCTTCTTAAAAGCCCACTCCACAAACTCATACTTAAATCGAGGGTCTAAAACAACAGCCACAGCCATGATTATGCTAAAGTTGGTCCAATATTTAGCAAATTTCTCATTCATTCTTGCTGCCATCTTATGCATGAAGTTATCAGAATTTTCAAGCTCCTCTTTCAAGAGTAAACGGATTTTCAACACATTTGGGAAGTATAAATTAGCGGTAGGATAATTATTACCCGAAAAAACATTTGTCACATCAAAAAAGACCTTCAAAAATCTAAATAACTTCTCTATTCTCCCCACTCCTCATTTGTTGGACAATGAATGTAATTGGCATCAACCTTTTGAAAATGAAGAAAAGCTTTTTTGTAGTACAAAACATTCACTAACATCAAATAAGTTGAATTCCATCTAGTAGGGACATCTTGTCTCAATCCTCTACTTGAGTCTAGTTCAACATGTGCCACACAAGTCAAAAAACGTTGCTTTCTAGCCTGAGACCCTTTACAATACTTCACAGTTTCTCTCACCTTAACAACAGCCTCATTAATTTCTTTTAACCCATCTTGCACAATTAAATTTAGGATATGTGCACAACACCTCACATGGAAATAATCCCCCCCACATACCAAATCAAGTTCATTTTTAATTACATCAGCAAACACATCATTAGAGGAAGCATTATCAAGAGTAATACACATGATTTTCTTTTGGATACCCCACTCTTTAAGAAAATCATAGACATGGTCAGACATATGGACACCGGTGTGAGGTGGAGGCAAAAAACGAAAGTTCAGAATTTTTTTTTGCAAATTCCATTGATTATCAACAAAATGGGCAGTCAAAGACATGTAACCATCAGTAGTAATTGAAGTCCAACAATCAGATGTAAGAGAAATCCTACCCTTAACTACACTCAACTCCTCCTTAAGTTTATCTTTTTCCCTCTTAAACATTTTCAGAACATCAGCCTTCAAAGTATTTCGAGACACAAGTTTAACATCAGGATTTATGTAATTAATCAACTTCCTAACAGCACTATATTCAGCAAACTGAAAAGGCAAATCATGTTTCACCACATCAATAGACAACATCTCACGAACAATATCATAATCAATTGTAGGAACCCTATTCATCATAGAACCAGAACTGCTTGAATCAATAATCATCTGACCCACATCTTTAAAGGTCCTTTTTTTACATTTCTTAATGTGGCGTTTTAAATTACCAGTTCCTTGCCTACTTTCAGCATTATATTTCTGCCCACATTTTTTACACTTGCAAATGATGTTACCTTGTTCGTCAGGTTTATCAAGGAATTCAAAATTTGCCCACACATCTGAAGTGAGCTTTCGTTGGCGCTTGAAATGAATTCCAGGCTTATTCAGCGAGGTGACATTAGAGGTTTTCTTCTTTGATTCCGTTTGATGAGAATCAGAAACTTCATCATCTGAATCAGAATCCGGAAGATCAATGGGTTCATCAGGATTAGGGCTATTAGCCATCTGTGAATAAATTAAAAAAAGAATTACACTCATGGCATAAAAGATAAAACATGAAAAACAGAAGTATAAACTCATGAGTCATGACATAAAGAATCAAACTCATGAAATTGCAGAGTAAGAAAATCAAATCAGGGCAAAAAATCGCATAAACAAATCGCAAATAATCGCAAAATAAGTAAATAACAAATCAAATCTTCGAAAGAAATTGCAGAGTAAGAAAATAACAAACGAACAACATTAAATGATTAAATCACATAAACAAAGCATACATAAACCATAATAGCAAAAAATCGCATTAAAAAATCAAAGAAATCTGAAAATTGCATAACCAAATCAAGGAAATTGCATAAACAAATGACTCATGAGCAAACAAACTCATAAAAAATCGAATAATAGGATTATTACCTTCAGAATGTTTGAGATGAAGCTTCAATCTTCAAGGTTCAAGAATTTTTATTTCAATCTTCAAGAGTTAGAGAGAGAAAAGAGAGGAGAGAAGAGAGAGAAACTGAGAAGAGAGAGAGTTTGAGTGAAAGAAAGCGGCGAGAGAAAGAGGGAATTAGCTTAGGGTTAGATAATTTGGGCTTGGCCCATATTTTAAAATTAGGGTTTTAAGTTAAGCGGGTTGGGTTCGGGTTGACCCGACCTGAAACCGACCCAATTAAATAAATGGGTTTATGCGGGTTGGTTTCGGGTTGGGATTTTCAACCTGAACCCGACCCATTTAACTTCAGGTCGGGTTCAAGTTGACCCAATTACATAAACGGGTTGAAAATCTCTATCAAAACCCATTTATTTCGGGTTGGGTTCGGGTCGGGTTGTCGGGTCGGGTCAGCTTTTGCCAGCCCTAGATGCATGCTACAAGTGGGAAAAAAAAAGGAGGATTTAATAAGCAAAAGGTGGCACAATGCATCACTTTTTTCCTAAACGTTGACATGATTTTTGGCAACACATTAGGCCAATTTGGTTAACCCCTACTACTCTGTCATCGCTCACCACCATTGCATCGGCTTCAAGTTGCGATTTCAAAATACATTCAAAAGTCAAAACAACCTAAATTCACGCAGGTCAACGAATTTAAAGTAGAAAATGATTTGATTATGTCATTATTACAAGTCCATTCTTACAATTCCAGCTAAAACAACAATTTCATAGCTATTCTCATGATTAGCTAGTTTGTTATTTTTATCATGTAAATCATTTTATGAACTCACTTATGTTAGTTGAGACGAACACTACAAGAGGGGGTTGAATTGTATGTGAGTTCTTAGCGACTACTTTTGCGAAATATAAAAACATAATGTAAAGAAACTTGAAATGCACACAATATTTTACGAGGAAATCTTCCAGGGCCCAATTGGAAGTAAAACCTCAACCCTCTAAGGGATTTCCAAAACCAAACCAATCTAATATAATAGGGCAAACACACAAGTTACAACCTATATTATACTCAAACCTTTACTCACAAGTTATAGACCGAACTTGCTACACAGTAGGACCCTATCCGATCTTTCCCAACCTAAGTTCCTGACTTAGATTCACTCGTACTCCCTGAGCATTCTCTCACTCAGCTTCAACCTAGAAGCCTACACAACTGTATGCAAAGATAAATCACACACACACACCCAAGAACCCAGGGGCGAAGCCAGGAATTTAAATACGGGGAGGCCGAGATTTATTCAGTTAATAGTATTGTATTTCATACGATTTTCTCATTACATAATATTTTCTGTTGCAGTATTTGCAATATTATAGATTAGATTTGACTATATTTTATAAAGCAACACAAAATATTATTTCATCAGAATATTCAATATTACAACCATTCAACCAACGAGGACTTGCCTTTTTTATTATAGCTAAGCAAAGGTTTGTGTACGATATATTTGGTATTTCTCTTGTAGTTCATTTGCACAAATATATATATATATATAGGTAGGTATGCAATTTACTAATTTAGTCAATTAGAAATATAGGGAAAATAATATAAGTTAAAATCAAAAGAATTGGCAAATTAATAAAAAGAATGATTGAAGGGGTAAAAGAAAAATAGATTAAATTAAAGAATAATGTTAATATTAATAAGTTTTAGGGGGAAAAAACTAAGACTTGTAAAAGAAATAGATAGTGAATAAATTTTTTTTTTAAAAAAAATTTAATTGTATGTATGTAGAGCTGTCAAAAGCTGACCCGGTCCGAAATACCGACCCTAACCCGACCTATTAACCGACCCATCTGAATCCGAAAAAAATGGTGACCCGAACCCGACCTAAAACAACCCTAGACCCGAGTATTTGAGACCCGAACCCGAACATTAACCGACCTAGAGACGACCCGACTCGAATGTAACCCGTAAATTATTGACCTGAACCGAACCCGACCTGAACCGAAATTGACCCAAACCCGTTTTAACCCGTCAAAACCCGAATTCAACTCGACCTGTTCCTAACCCGACCTGGATTGAACCCGACATGTTCCTAACCCAACCTGAATTTAACCCGACTTGCTACAAACCCAATTCGAATTTCAACCCGACCTGTTACAAATAGAGCTGTCAAAAGCTGACCCAACCAGAAGTACCGACCCTAACCCGACCTATTAACCGACCCGTCTGAACCCGAAAAAAATGGTGACCCGAACCCGACCTAACCCGACCTGAAACCAACCCTAAACTCGAGTTGACCCAAGTATTTGAGACCCGAACCCGAACATTAACCGACCTAGAGACGACCCAACCCGAATGTAACCCATAAATTATTGACCTGAACCGAACCCGACCTGAACCGAAATTCCAAACCCGTTTTCAACCCGACATGTTCCTAACCCGACCCGGATTCAACCCGACATGTTCCTAACCCAACCCGAATTTAACCCGACCTGCTACAAACCCAATTCGAATTTCAACCCGACTTGTTACAAACCCGACTTGTTATTGACCTGACCCAAATTCAACCCGACTTGTTATTGAATCAATATGTATAGGTCGTTATCTCATGTTGGTATTGGAACGGATATTGAATCCTAACTCTATTCCTTCAATATTTCACTTTGAATTTTAAGAGGTTAGTTTCACAAAATGTTTTTAGGGACGAAACATGTTCTCCGCAAATTATTGACTTGAACCGAACCCGAGAATGACCCGACTTGATTATAACCAGCAAATTATTGACTTGAACCGAACCCGACTTGAACTCGAGAATGACCCAACCTGATTATAACCCGTAAATAATTGACTTGAATCGAACCCGACTCAAACCTGAGAATGACCCTAACTCGTTTAAACCCGTAAAGACCCGAATTTAACCTGACCTATCTTTCACCCGACCCGGATGTAACCCGACCTTTTACTAACCCGACCCAAACCCGACCCAAACCCGATAAGATGTATGACCTGACGTGACCCGACTCAAGCATGACCAACCCGAACCTGACCCGCATATGTTATGACATTAACCCGTATTGACCCGACCCGAGATGACCCGACTCACACTAACCCGACTCAAACCCGACCCGTTTACCCGAATTGACAGCTCTATATGCATGTAAGCCCATGAGAATCGAACCCTGACCAAATGGCTATATGCTTAAGTGCTCAACCACTAAGCTTTAATTTAGAATACTAGATTCATACAAACAATAATCATTTTATCCTAAAAACTATAGGGGCCAGCCTTTTAGATTAATGGGTCGGTTGTTGGGCCACCGGGGGGGGGGGGGGGGGGCAGGCCTCCACCAGCCCCCCTGGTGGCTTCGCCCTTGCAAGAACCCAACCAATACAAACTATTGACTCCTAGAATATGAAAGGTAAGCTACACATGAAACCCGAAACTAATATGACAAAGTTATGAACTTGGCAAACTTACACAATTAAGCACACTTCGAATTCTTTACGCATGAACTCACAGAATATAATGAAATGAGATTTCTACAATTTATACAAGGCTTGCTCGTATATAGAAAGTAGGTAGGGTTTTCAAAAGATAAATATGTTAATTTACTAATATCCCAAATTAAAACACAGTTTTATGTAAATCATTTTAGAAGAAAATCTTTTTTTAGAAAACTTATCAAAGATAAATCATCAAAAGAATAATATCTTTTAATAATATGTTTTTACGAAATAAATCGTTTTAGAAAATCTTTTCTTAAAAACTTATTTTTTTTTATAAACTTTCCTATTTTAAAAGCTTGCCAAGCTCTTTTGTCACATTTTTAATAAGTCTCACGCGTAAACCTAAAAATCATATTTACAGCAAATCTAAAAGATAAAAACTTAACAAAACTAATTTGCTTCGCCAATATTTTGTAAACCAGGATACTTGGGCTTCATGCAATCTAGGACTAAGTTCCAGCTGTCACTTCTACTCCAGTTCTGAACTGGAACTTCGTAGGCCAAGTTCTAGTAGCTAGAACTTGTTGTTTTCAACGCAGACCAAGTCAACACTTCAACTTGCTGTCTTCAAGTTCCTGTTAGGGAACTCAGATAGTTCGCCTTGTTTAGAGAACTCTTCTTCTATCTCTTTTAACCTTTCCTTGGGATCTCTTCATGTCTTCTTAGATTAGGTTACTCTTCCACTTTCAAAGTCTACTTCACCTGTTCTAATCACATCACTTAGATCAAAAAACCTTTATTAGATGAATTGAAGTTTGCTAATTTTGCGTTCATCATCATCAAAACTTTTAAGCTTTGACAACTTAACCTCCATTAGTTTATAGTAAAAAAATGGACAAATACAATGAAATGGAATGACAAATCAATCGCAATTGGCGTGCACAAACTAGAGTTGGAAGTTGGAAAACAATTAAGCTTACACATGAGCAGAATTAAAATGCGATAGTAGAGCAATATTGTACAAAGAAGAGAAGTATCATAACATTACAAACGTAACACTGAGCAAGCACACCTTTACAATTGAAGTGCACAATTATTACACCGCATACACGAAAGAAGTTCAGACAGAGTGAAAAAAAAAACCAAGCAAATTAATGAAGAGTACAAGCTAGCATGAAAGGAAAAACACAACATATTAAATTAAGTTCAATTCCGATGATCAATTTTAGGGTCGATCTGATGAAGTGGCTGGTTCATATTTGACATGGTAATCAAAATGATAGGAATTAATGCCGATGTAAACACCATCTGATAAAGTAGTCGTTTTGGTTTTTCCATTAGGCATATGATCAACCTGATCATAGGAAAAGGGAACATCATAAGTTGCTTGTGTTGAAACAGCAGTTATGGTAACCTTTGTGTGGTGTGGCACTTTGACAGTATAAGAGCTTTGCACTTCCTCAGATTCCGACACAGATCCTCCCAAATCGCACTGTATCTTAAGCTCTAAACCGATCTCTAAGGTCCCATTTGCAATGAAAGGGACTCCACCTTTAATGATAGCTTTGGTAGTCACAGCCCCGGATTTGCTAGTGTTCCAAGTCTTAGTACTAGTTTTTGCGATCCTAAATTGAAGCGTGGTCTCATTCTCATCGTCACTTGGGCTCTATCAAGATGAAATTGGAACACATTTACTTCGCGTGGAAGTACAGGCTCTACTAATTGCAATCTGCACTCGCTTGTTATAGTATTTGAAGTGGCCCTTATTGAATAACCACCGTGTCCGGGACGAGGAAACCTCTCCACAAAATTATTAGTTTCCAGGTTACGAAGAGCAACAATATTCTTATCGACACTATATAATGAAAGCAGTAAGAAAGAGTAATTAGGATTATCCCCTTGTTCCCTAGTAAAATCAATAATTGTTTCAATATGATATACTTCAAATCCTTCAATAATACGGAAAACTGTGGATTGCCACCAATTCCCATCAACACCTTTCACATAGATGAAGCCGTCATAATTGGTATTAATCTCGAACGAATTCCCTATCTGTCCAATATCGTTACTCGTGAACATGACATAAGGATAATCCAATTTTCACTTTCCGATGACCTATAATTAAGTCAAACATACTCAGCTGCTATCATATAATTCCACTTTTCTCAAATATATTGCCCTGTTAAAAATAAGGAAATTTGTGTTTTACCACCCTTTGAAACACGGTATTTTAAAATTGTCTATTTATTTACAAATTTGCTATTTGATAAAGGATTTTTTGACTTTTGCTACCTATCAAACACATCAATTTCAATTTTGCTACCTATTAAAACTTTTATTTTATTTTACTACCTAACATATGCCCTTTTTTAAACTTTTGATACCAGTTAACGGAATCTGTTAATAATTCCGTTAAGTTTATTTTATTTAAAAAATAATAATAATTTTTTTTAAAAAAAAAAACAGCCACCCCTACCACCCCTCCCCTCAACTGCCACCGCTTCCCTCCCCCTGCCGGCTGCCGTCGCCGGCGCAAACCCACTCCCCTCCTTTTCCCCCTCCCCTACACTGCCAACGAACCTTTCCCCGCTGCCACAACCCCCACCCTAAACCGAAAACCAACTTTTTCCCCTCCCTCCATCGGACCACCGGAATCCGCTCCCAGCCCCATTTCCCTCACCGAAATCGACCCCCCTCCCCCTCCCCTATCGTTTTCGGCCTTCCCTAACCCTAAACCACCATCCCAAAACCACCCAATACAAATCTAGGGTTTCGTTTTGGGTGGTTTTGGGGTGGTGGTTTTGGGGTGGTGGTTTAGGGTTAGGGAAGGCCGAAAACGATAGGAGAAGGGGAGGGGGGCGATTTCGGTGGGGGAAACGTGGTTGGGGGGACGGATTCCGGTGAAAGGAGGGGAAAAAAGTTGGTTTTCAGTTTGGGGTGGGGGGTCGGGGCAACGAGAACGGGAAAGGGAAGGGGTTCGTTTTGGTGGTTGGTCGGGGCAGCGAGAATGGGGAAAGGGTTTGCCGGCGCCGGCAGAAGCTTTGGGCGCCAGCCATCGGTAGGGGGGAGGGGGCTCGGTGGCTAACTGGGGCTGGGCTTGGTGGCAGTTTTTTTTGGACATTTTGTGAGAAACTACCTTATAAAAAAAAAATGTTGTAATAAACTACCTTATAAAAGCTAAATGTTGTAAGATACTTCCCCTTGTCAAAAAGTGAGAGTTGACTAAATTTTTCCGGGGTTGACCTAGTCATGTGCCCGTCACGTGACGTTTAATTCATCTTGGGTATTATATGGATAGTCTCGGGGAAAATTAGGGGAAAATGGGGAAAGATGAATTAAACGTCACGTGACCGGCACATGACTAGGTCAACGCCGGAAAAATTAAGTCAACTCTCACTTTCCGACCAAGGGTAGTATCTTACAACATTTAGCCCTTATAAGGTAGTTTTTTACAACATTTTTTTATAAGGTAGTTTCTTGCAAAAAAAATGCTTTAAAAGATAGTTTCTCACAAAATGTCCTTTTTTTAAAAAAAAAATAATAATAATTTTTTTTTCTTGGTGGCTAACGGAGAGACATTTAAGGTGGCTAAGGAGGGAGTGGTGGCCGGAAGGTGGTAATGAGGGAGGCGCCATCTCACTGACGGAATTATTAACGGATTCCATTATCTGGTAGCAAAATTTAAATTTCGGGATTTGATAGGTAGTAAAATAAAATAAAAGTTTTCTCAGGTAGAAAAAATGATTTTATTTTTAAGAGATTTTATTTTACTCTAATACGGATTGGAGTATTATATTGTGCAAGTAGGGTTAAATAAAGTGGATAACTATTTTTATAAAAGTACAATAGATACCTGACCCAATATTTGTTGTTATAGCAGGATCTAATATGGGCAATACCATCTGTTTCGGGGTTTTCTGATGTCCTGCGGGAGAGTTACAATTCCGAGACTGGAACCGGACGCCTGTACCTGCAAAATAACGGAGACTCCTGAGAGCTCCGCCTCCAACGGTCAAGTTAGTACCTGATTAAGGAGTAATCAATACAGAAATTAAAGTAATGAGATCTCTCTAGGTGAGAGTGCTTAGTGTTGGTAATCTGCGTCGTTAGCGAGATTAGCCGGTTGTTGATGTTCCGTAATAACTCTGTTCTTCTCTGCTTGATTACTTTTTTTTTTCACCCTTAATTAATGAGGATTAATTGAGTATTTATAACCTTGAGAAGCGTGCCACTCTCTAGGTTTAAGGTAAACCTAGGGCTGATCGGGCCTCTAGACTGAATTGGGCCTTGATGGCCGGTTCTCCCATTTGGCATGGGCGGACACGTGGCGTGTCTAAATTGGTCCGTAGAGGACGTATCTGTGATTGACACGTGGCAGGCTCCTGTTGGCCTTCGTGAAGGACACGTGGCGGAACCTGGTTGGTCCACTCGTCAGACGGTGATTGGTGGATAAAAATCCCCTAATCATTTGCCCCTCACAGGTGGCACGTGACTGGTCATGTGTCGCCTGTGACAGGTGTCGCACGGTGACAGGCGACGGCCTGTTACAGGTGTCTCCTTGCAAACGGCCGAGAGATTTTCCCGCCCACATTTTGAATTTGGAAGCGACCTTTCGCCTTCTCACCTTGCCTATATAAGGAAGTGCTGACTTCGGTCATTTTCACATTTGAGAACTTTGCGAGAACATTCGGACCCCTGAACTTGCTCTGACATTTCGGACCTTTTCTGCCTACCGCCTGTTCTGACAAGCCGACTGACCCGAACTTCCAGGACTTCATCAACCGTCACTCGTTCAGGTAACTCAGTTCTCTTACTCTTAATTTTCTTTTTATTTTTTGAAATGGCACCACGGAAGCACACGACACGACCTAAGTTAGTGATCAGCCGGTCACCGGGGACGGCTGAATCTAGGACTAGGAGTGCCGCCTGCCCTTTTCTGGACCCATCTTTGCTCTTTATACAAAGTCCGACTGTATCTGTGTCTATGCAGAACGTGATGGCCAGAACGAAACAGACTGCTATGATATCAAACTCAGACGGCTCCTCCCAAAGGGTGCTCCTTAGTGAAACATCTGACCAGGCGCCAGATGTAGAATTGAAACGAGGCGACTGTCAAGCCGACAGTTCTGAGAGAGGGGCCAAGGTGGTCCCTTCCCATCTTACCGTTGACATGTCTAATTTCCCTCCTGCTCCTTCTAAGGGAGAGGAGGCGGGCCCCTCTAGGAGAGGGGAGGAGTCGTCCTCTGCGGACTCGTCAGAGGACGAGTCCGAGTCCAGCTCTTCTGGCCACAGTTCTCCTGGCTCAGAAGAAAAACATAGCCGCCTACAAGAGGCGAGACGTTCTCATGCAGTTGAGAAGGGAGACAATTGGGCGGAGCCGTCCGCCTCTTACAGAGAGGAAAACGCCCCCTACTACTGCATGGTACCCCGGGGCCGGATCGCAACCATGCAAGACAACGTGGCGAGCTTTATTGCTTACCACAAAATGGGCCCGGAATTTTTACTGTTCGTGCCGGATCCAGAAGACACTGTCGTCTGGCCGGCTGGTACCAGCTATGGTGACGGCTGCTTTGGCTGCTATGTGGCGGCCATCAAAGCTGGACTGCGCTTCCCATTACATCCGGCTGTTCAGCGGATTTTAGATGGGTATGATCTGGGGTTATGGCAGTTAGCCCCCAACTCTTGGGTAAACGTACTCGGCTATGTGGCCGGGTGCGAAATGAACGGGGTGGAGCCAAGCTTTGAGGCTTTCGCCCACATGAACTATCTCAGCCGGACCCCTAAGTCGGGAGGTACCGGCTGGTATCAATTAACAAGCCATAGGGGCTACCTCATGACGAGAGGTAAGGCGAACAAATGGAAGGATTGGCGGAACACCTTCCTTATTATCGAGGGTTCAGACACGGAGCTGAACAAACGCTTTAACAAGTGGAATAGGGATCCGCCTCTTCTCGCAGGCGGCCGCAGCATGCCGCCTGTTCCCCCAAAGGCTAAAAGAGAGATCCTAGACAAAGGACTCTTCAAAGTAGAGACTAGGGTGAACTCTACTTCAGGGGTACGAGAGCAAGTACCCCTAAACTGCGTCCCGAGCTTCAAGTGGCTCTATGACGAGTACTTTTTGGCCGCCTGTGGCCTCAGCAGTCGGTGCTCTAGAGGTAGCCGGCCTGACAAATACTCTGTTTTTTCACGCCTTGTTTACTTGGGATTTTTACTAACTTTGCTGTTAATTTCTTGCAGCTGACGCCATGAGTAAAATAACAGCATCCAAGACTGCAGCGGCCATATTGCGGGCCTCGCTCATGAAACAGTCGTATGCCGACTCCCCTAACAAGGAGGCACCCTTGGTTAGCTTCGAAAACTCTTCCTCTTTTAGTTGTCTTATGCATATACTAACTCTTTTTGTTTTCAGTCTGGTACTCCAAGGGCTTCTTCCTCGCAACAGCCGGACCCCAAGGCCCGGAGGACGACTGTTGCAAGCTCTCCTGGGTCTTCCAGGAAAACAGTGGTGGCTGAGAAGCAGCCGGCCACTTCTTCAAAAACCCAGGCGGGGCCGCCTAGATGTATGGACACTCACTTGTAAAAACTCACCCTTGCTTCCTTCTTGATTAGGTCTAACTTGTTTTATCCTTTCGCTTAATGCAGCCGGCCCCCAGGGACTTGACTTGGTTGAGGTAGCCAAGTCTATGGTTAAAGTAGTTCCTCCATCTGACAGGGAGGCGGTCAGGGGTGCCGGCACCCTTGACCTTGATGGGATTTCAGGGGTCCTAGCTGAGGTATACTTAGCATATTTTTGAGCTTTTGAGTTCCAGGACGCCTGTTAACTTTTTTGATTGGAAACTGACGCCTGTTTTTCTTTGTACTTAGGCCCTGCTCCGAGTCAACAGCCTTCGCAAGCCGATTGATCGGAAAAACAAAGAGGTAAAGGCCGCAAAAGCTATGGCCGCCTCCAGCTGTGATAAGGCAATGTTTCAAATTGCCCAAAATGAAGTACTGACCATTGATCTTCTTTATTATCAGGCGCAGGCTACCGCCGCTGTTCGGGCCCAGTTAGAGGCGGCCCAAAAGAAGGTTGACGAGCTGGAGGCGACCGTCACCAACCTTAAGGCCGAGCTGAAACCTCTTCGCCAAAAAATGCACTCTTACGAAGCCATGGAGAAATCTTTGGCCAACGTAAAAGAACGCCTGGTGAACCAAGAGAAGAGTCTTACCCAAGAGCTCTCGGATAAGGCCGAGCAAGAGAAACAAGAGCTCGTACGGGAGATGGTGGAAGACTCCGCTCAAATCCAGCGCATGACCTGGGAACGACTGTTCCCCAGTGCCGACTTTGCCTCATGGGAAAGAACGTACCGCCAGTGTTCGGAAATATATAATCAACAGATCCTGGCGGCTGCTGAAGAAGAGGCGTTGGACGGTGCGTTGGAGGAGGAAGAGCCGGTTGTGGCGCTTGTGCCACTTGGGGGTAAGGCATCAAAAGAGGGTGCAGCTAAGGCCGAGTCCAGCAAGAAGAGTGCTGACCAGGCGGCAGCTGCTGATACTGAACTGCCCCCTTCTTAAGCTTTAAGTATTTTTTCTTTTCACGGCCTGCGTGCCGTTTGCTTTGTAATTACCCGGCCAGGGGGCCGGGGTTTTGAATATTCTGCTGGTCTTTAATGGCCGGCTCATTTTTAATCAAATTTTTGTTTTGGTTCAAATTTGTCTAAGTATTTTTAATTTGTTCACTAGACCGACTGTTGTGTATGGCCGAACGTTAAGACAGGTACAAATAGTAAGTATGCCGCCTATGCCCCTGGACGACTGGTTGTCTGTTTCCAGGATAGATGATCCGTCGGCCATTTATTCAATCGGTATTCGAACTCTTTATTCAATTTGTCTGACCAAGTAAATAGAATTACCTAGTCGCCAAGGAATTAAGTAGGAAAACAAGCGGCGGGTACCGGTTGTTTCCCTTTATTGCCAATGTTGGCTTTTAACTCGTAATTTGTTAACCTAGCAAGAGTATTGGTTGAGAGCCTTTGTTTATTAAAAACAAGTGGACGACTCATACCTTTTAGGCTCCATACTAAGTTTGAGTGACTATTAAGTTAACATAGGAGTTACTTAGTCTTCGTCACAATCTTGATTGAGTAGTAGAGGTACCAGGCGGCGTAGGCCGGCTAGACCCCTTGATTCGCCAATGTTTGTTGGCTATTAACTCAATAGGTTATCCAGTAGGAATAGGGGTTCGAGTGCCCTTGTTTGTTTAAAACAGGCGGACGACTCAAACTTTTTAGATTCCATACCAAATTTGAAGGAGTGACTATGAGTTAACTTTGGAGTTACTCAGTCGCCGTCACTTTTGTTTGAGAAGTAGAGGTACCAGGCGGCGTAGGCCGGCTAGACCCCTTGATTCGCCAATGTTTGTTGGCTATTAACT
Source organism: Chenopodium quinoa (assembly GCF_001683475.1). NCBI lineage: Eukaryota > Viridiplantae > Streptophyta > Magnoliopsida > Caryophyllales > Amaranthaceae > Chenopodium > Chenopodium quinoa. The sequence continues at coordinate 1,708,570 of NW_018745461.1, forward strand.
CAATAGGTACCCCCTGCATTTATCCCAAGTAATACAGGCGGTCATCTGACTCAGATGTCAACTGCTACCACTGGTTTGGTTAGTGATAGAGTTATCCTTGTCTCAAAAACGGCTACGTGGTTGCCCTTGGGGACAGTCGTATAGGTGCCGTGTAATTAGTTTATAGAACAATGTTCCACCCAAAAGGGAGCTGCTCTCTGCGACGAATTTCATCCGGAGGGATGCCGTCGGACGCCTGCTATGATGTTGGGACAGGTCGTATTAGTTTTGTAGATTTGATCAGTTGGCTTGGCGCCTGGTCTGATCATTCGGCCTGTGGCCTTGGTAAGTTCTTGGTGAACGTAGGTGCTAAGTAAAAGAGGAGTAGCCGCCTGTTAGGCACAGGGTCGGCCAGGCCCTAATCTTTTTAGCTAAGTATTGTGAGTAAATACTCAATGGAGAGTAGCCGACTGTAAAGGAACAGACGGCATGCCCCTCAGAAGATAGAGTGAACAACTCAATGGAGAGTAACCGACTGTAAAGGTACAGACGGCATGCCCCTCAGAAGATAGAGTGAAAAACTCAATGTAGGTTAGCCGACTGTAATGGTACAGACGGCATGCTCCTCGTAATACAAAAATTGAATAGTAAGTGCAAACTTTATTAAGTAGCTCTTTACTTTACATCTTTCAGAAGAAATACTTTTTAAGGTTATCTACATTCCAAGTTCGAGGCAACGGTTGTCCGTCTGGTGTTTCCAGACGGTAGGTACCGTCCCTGACTTCCTCATAGATTCGGTAGGGTCCTTCCCAGTTGGGAGTTAGTTTGCCAGACTCATTAGCCCTACCAACTGCTTCCATTTTTCTAAGTACAAAGTCCCCTACTTTGAGTGGACGCCTGTGTACTTTTTTGTTGTATGATCTAGTCATTCTCAGGCGATAGATCTCATGGCGCAAGACAGCATTGCCCCTCTTTTCAGGAAGTGAGTCTAATGCCAGGCGCATGGCTTCCCAGTTTGCCTCTTCGTCATATAGCATTACTCGAAGAGTCGGCTCGTAGTGTTCTATTGGAAGAACAGCTTCTGCACCATAAGTTAGGAGGAATGGAGTTTCTCCAGTCGCCCCTTTTTCAGTCGTCCTAATGGCCCAGAGAACATGTGGTAGTTCATCCGCCCATAGGCCGCCTGCTCGTTCAATTTTTTTCTTGAGACCGTCTGAGATGATTTTATTAAAGGCTTCTACCTGGCCGTTTGCTTGTGGACGGCCGACAAATGCAAAGTAGTGTGCAATTCCTTGGTCTCCCAACCAGCTTTTGAGAACAGGCGTCTCAAATTGGGGACCATTATCAAAAACCATAGACATGGGAACCCCGAACCGAGTGATGACGTTTTTCCAAATGAATGAAATTACATCTTTCGTCTTGATTCCCTTTACAGCCTCCGCCTCTACCCATTTAGTGAAGTAGTCAACGGCAACAAGTATATACCTTCTGCCACCTGTAGCAGGCGTATATGGACCCAGAATGTCCATGCCCCACTTAGCAAACGGTAGTGGGCTGTGAATGGTAGTGAGGTCAGTAGCCGGACGGTGAATTAATTTGACAAACCTTTGGCACTTGTCACATTTTTTCACCATCTCCATTGCATTTGCTTCCAAAGTAGGCCAAAAGTAGCCCTGCCGCCTTGCCCTTTGAGCAAGCATCCTACCACCTATATGGGAAGCACAGAAACCCGAGTGAAGATCATCTAGTATCTCTCGTCCCTTTTCAGGAGTAACACACTTTAAGAAGGGTTGAAGGTACCCCCTCTTGTGAAGTTCTCCCTGTATCATTTCAAAACAGGAGGCTCGTTTTTTCAGTGCTGCCGCCTGTTGAGGATCATCCGGCAGTGTACCGTTTGTCAGATATGCCCTGATTGAATCCATCCAGGTTGAGCTTCTGTCTAGGATTCCAATAGGGTTTTCCTCGATGCTTCTCTTCTCCATTACTTCCCAAAAAACAGTTCGAGGAGTATCGGAGGAGGCGGATGATGCTAATTTCGAAAGTGCATCTGCCTGGTTGTTTTCTGATCTCGGCACTTGGATCAGATGGAAATCCTCAAGGGAGCCGACTGCTTGTCGGACCGCCTGTAAATACTTGATCATGGCCGGATGTGTTGCTTCGTATTCGCCATTGTACTGACTCACTATCAATTGTGAATCAGAACAGGCGTCTATTTTTCTTGCCCCTGCCGCCTTGCACATGCGGATCCCGGCTAGTAAAGCTTCATATTCTGCCTCATTGTTTGAAGCCTGAAAACTGAAGCGTAGAGCATACTCGAACCTGTCGCCCTCTGGAGATTGACATACGACGCCTGCTCCACAACCGTTTGAAGTAGAGCTTCCGTCCACATATACCTTCCAGACTTGGTCTGGAACTTGAGAGTCAGGAGGACGAGTCATCTCTACAATAAAGTCAGCAAAGGCTTGCCCCTTCACTGCTTTTCTAGGCTCGAAAGTAACTTCGAGACTCTGCATTTCTATGGCCCATTTGATCATTCGTCCGGACGACTCCATGGTGGTAAGGGGCCGCTTGATTGGTTGGTCGGTATACACGACGACTGCATGTGCCAGAAAGTAGGGCTTTAATTTTTTAACAGCCATGAAGAGTGCAAGACCAAATTTCTCCACTAGGGGATACCTCAACTCGGCATTTTTCAGTACGTGACTGACAAAGTAGACCGGGAGTTGACAGCCGTCCCTTTCAGCAAGGAGCACAGCGCTTAACGCATGATCAGAGACGGCCAGGTACATGTAGAGATTTTCTTTGGGCAAAGGGCTGACCAGCCTCGGCAAGGAATGCAAGTGAACCTTTAATTTCTGGAAGGCGGCCTCAGCATCCGGCCCCCATTCAAACCTTGCCTTTTTCTTAATTGCCTGGAAAAAGTATAGGCATTTGTCGCCTGATCGGCTTAGGAATCTCCCCAAGGCCGCCAGACAACCTGTTAACTTCTGAACCTCTCGGACGGTACGAGGCGACTGCATATCAGTGACCGCCTGTACCTTCTCAGGGTTTGCCTCTATTCCTCTCTGGTTGATAAGGAATCCGAGAAATTTCCCAAACTCAACTCCAAATACACATTTCTTGGGATTGAGCATGACATGGTGCCGCCTGAGTGTGGCGAAAGTTTCTCGGAGGTCCGTCAGATGATCTTTCTGAAGTTTAGTCTTGACAATCATATCATCAATATATGCCTCGACGTTTCTCCCACATGAAAATCTCTCGGAATTGTACGGGAGGTGACCTTCATGAGGGACTTCAAGGGAGAGATTCAAGAGTTGATCAACAAAAAACCGCCTGCTTCAGTCAAAGAGCAGTCGGCCAAGAAACCTTCCACTTCACTGAAGAGGAAGCCAGTTCAAGGGCGAGAGGCGACTCCCCATCCTAAATCCAAGAAGCGGGAGCCACCTGCTCTTGATTTTACAAAACTCCGTTATCCTACGGGAAATAGGAAACCGGTTCGTCATATTCAGGCGGACGGGTCAAAGCAAACGTTCACAGATGCTCGGCTCCTGCTAGAGCAGAAGAAGAGTGACCGATTATTAGAGTCGGCTTCTACTTCAAATTTTCAGGACAGTTTGCGAAATGCCTCGATGAGGCATACTCAGTCGTACCATGAGAGTCAGTCAGGAGGCACCTCCCGTCAGTCCGGCTTTCATAGTGCCCAGGCGGTACCAAACTTACCATTTGTGCCGCAACAACAGTATTTTATGCAGCCACCTCCATTTGGTGGACCTACAGCAAAAAACGTCCAACCTATGGACTGGCAGCTACGGCTGCTTAGACTTGGTGAACAGCCGTCGGCCTTCTCCAAGGAAATTACTGAAGCCGCTTAGCCGGCCAAAGTAAAAAATGTTCTAGTAGGCGCCTATGACGGCACTACTAACCCAGAAGACCATCTGATGGCATTCACCAACCTGATGTACCTTCAAGGGTTGGATGATCCCACTTGGTGCAAGTGTTTCCCAGCGACTCTCAAGGGAATTGCACAGCAATGGTTCGGCAACCTGCCGACTGGTTGTGTAAACAGCTTCAGGACGCTTGCTTACTTATTTGCCTCCAACTTTGCAATGAACATCCCTGCGAAGAAAACGACCCTTGATTTGGGAACAATTCAGCAGGGCGAGAAGGAGGGGCTTCGTTCCTACATCAGGCGGTTCAACCTGATAAGAATACAGATTCAAGGGTTACCGGATGAGGTAGCTTATACTGACTTTTTTAGAGGTCTCAAAGACGGGTCTACCTTCAAATTTGATTTAGTTCGAAAAAGGGTGGCGACTCTTCAAGAGGCCTTGATTGAAGCAGAAGCCTATATACAGGCGACTGATCTGTGTACGATAAAACAGTCGGACGGGAAGAGGTTCGACAAAAGAGAGGGACGACAGAAACAGTCGTCCAACAAAGATGAGAAAAGAAAAGAGGTCTGGGCGGCTGATTCCTCTAAACAACCGACTCAGAAAAAGAAAAAAGAATTCAAACCATACTCCCCGAAGTATGTGTTTAACATGGATAACCAGTTTATCCTAAAAGAAATAAAGGGACGGCTCTCAATTGAGAAGCCGCTCCCCATGAAGGGTTCTGCAAGCAACCGGAACCAAGACAAAATCTGTGCTTATCATGATGACGTTGGTCATCACACCAATGACTGCATCAGTCTCATGCGGTACCTAGACCGCTTGGCTGATCAAGGTGATCTTGACACTTATGTCAAGAAATCTACGGGGAACACTTCCTCAAAAAAGCAGTCGGCCAAAAAGAATCAACAGGCCGACAGTTCCGATACAGATGATGCAGTCGTCTACACCATTGCAGGCGGCTTCTCAGGAGGCGGCCCCACTATTAGGGGCAACAAAGATAATATAAGGCGGTTAGATGTAAATTCCGTTCACCAAGAACGGCCGTCCAAATATACATTTCCTGAGATTGTCATCACTGAAGAGGATCTAGGAGGAATAAGGGGGCCGCATGACGACCCTCTCGTTATTGAATGTAAAGTGGCCAACCAGAGAGTTGGCCGAATCCTCATAGATACCGGGAGCTCCTCAGATCTCATCAGCAGCAAATGTCTGTCAAAACTGAAATATCAGACGGACTGCATACATCCGGCCTCCCACCCTTTAATAGGGTTTGGAGGAGGAGTCGTCCACCCACTGGGACGAGTAGATCTACCCATTCGCCTGGGCGAAAAAGGGGAAGGACGACACATGGTAGTCCGGTTCCTAGTGGTAGAGGAACTCTCGGCCTACAACATGATTCTGGGTCGACCAACCCTGAATAATTCCAAGGCTGTTATAATCCCGTCACTTATGCTGCTTAAGTTTGAAAGGGATAATGAAACAGTCGGCTCCCTAAGGGGAGATCAGAGGATGGCCCGAGAGTGCTATCTCTCGGATGTCAAGCCCACTGTTATGGCCACTGGGTCAAGTGGAGAAAAAACAGACCTTGACAATGTCAAGGAGAGTGTGCCTGTTCAAGAAACAGGCGACAAAAAAAGAAAGGCGTCCCAAACAGAGTCCGCAAGAAAAGCAAGAAAATAGCAATCATTGGCAGAGGAGCGGCCGGATGAGTTCCGCCCTCAGCCGGCTGGTGAGCATGCGGACCTGATATTAGACGACTCCCGTCCTGACCGAACAGTCAAAGTTGGGACGACTGCTCTGAGAAACCTTGGTGACGACTTTCACAACCTGTTGAAAGAGTACAAGGACATCTTTGCATTTGAAGTTCATGAAATGCCAGGCATTAGTCCTGATCTGGCAGTACACAAACTCGCTGTGGATCCGAAAAAGAAGCCGGTACGGCAAAAGAAGCGGAACCATGGTGAAGAAAGAGGTCAGGCGGCAGCCGCCGAAGTCAAAAAATTACTTGATGCAGGGTTCATTCGGCAATGTTACTTCCCAGATTGGGTTGCAAATGTGGTGCTTGTTAAAAAGCCGAATGGCACCTGGCGAATGATGTTTCGGGGTTTTCTGATGTCCTGCGGGAGAGTTACAATTCCGAGACTGGAACCGGACGCCTGTACCTGCAAAATAACGGAGACTCCTGAGAGCTCCGCCTCCAACGGTCAAGTTAGTACCTGATTAAGGAGTAATCAATACAGAAATTAAAGTAATGAGATCTCTCTAGGTGAGAGTGCTTAGTGTTGGTAATCTGCGTCGTTAGCGAGATTAGCCGGTTGTTGATGTTCCGTAATAACTCTGTTCTTCTCTGCTTGATTACTTTTTTTTTCACCCTTAATTAATGAGGATTAATTGAGTATTTATAGCCTTGAGAAGCGTGCCACTCTCTAGGTTTAAGGTAAACCTAGGGCTGATCGGGCCTCTAGACTGAATTGGGCCTTGATGGCCGGTTCTCCCATTAGGCATGGGCGGACACGTGGCGCGTCTAAATTGGTCCGTAGAGGACGTATCTGTGATTGACACGTGGCAGGCTCCTGTTGGCCTTCGTGAAGGACATGTGGCGGAACCTGGTTGGTCCACTCGTCAGACGGTGATTGGTGGATAAAAATCCCCTAATCACCATCTCCAGCAGACTCCACAGCAAACTTGGCTCGATCGCTAACCACTTTATCAGTGAGATACGCAACTTTGCCATCATCTTCTACGCCCAAATACTTGAATGGTGCGCCACCATACGTTGCTTTCAGCGCAACGTATGCTGGCAAATGAACCTTTGCTTCCAAGCTTGCCATCACTTACACTTCACACACTTTAGTTGGTTTTACTGTTTTAGACTTTTAGGAAGAAAAATAATTTCCCTATGTGTTTATTTCTTTCCTTGGCTTTTAAAGTTGCTTGCTTCATTATATTTGTCCGAAATGCTATGCTATTTATATTCCATATTGCTTACTGAAGGAAATGTGTCCTCGACTCTCGTGCAATTACTAATATAATATGGATCGTATTATGGAGATAATAAGTTCGTTTAGTTGGGTCGTCTTTACGTCTTGCTAGAGACCAATATTGATCATTGGGTTAAACCAATGCCAACTAAATGGATCCTATGAGGTCACACGTTACAGTGTTAGGTCGAACATGAATACCGAGTCCAAAAGTTGGGCTTAGTGAATGACTGACCATAAGGAGTAAGATAGGAATAAGTCTTGCCCTAATTAGATAATATGATTATATATAATAAAGGGCTTGGGGAAAAATAAAACAGACGTTCATCCCTCAAAAAGAAACAGCATAATATTTTTCCCTTCCTCTCTCTCTACAACCGGTTAGAAGTTCTCCATAGAAGAGGAGATTAAAATCTCCCGTCCAACTAGCATTGGTGGAGGTTCGATCTACACTTGTGGACCAATATTAGAGGAGCAACAACTGGGGCTCTAATCTCCGCAAGAAGGTAGAAGAAAGCTTGGGAATTCACGCATCAAAGGTTAATTCTAAACTATTATGTGATCCTTTATTTGTATATGCATGAGATCTTGTTTAGGTGCGTATGAATGAGATTCATGAAATTCCGCTTAGAGTACCTAAAACCCTACAGTGGTATCAGTTAGCCTATGCATGTACATATATTGAATATTAATTCTTTGATAGTCCACAATTTTAATTCAATTAGGAGGGAGAATAATTTAAATATGGTTCAATCTTTATATGAAATGAGATTTAATTTTTGGAATTGTTTAAATATGATTTAAATTGCTCAATTTTTCTAGCAAAATCCGATTTAAGCCCTAGAATTTTCGAATATTTTGATTGAAATAAAGCCCTAATTTCAAGGCTCTCGAACTTTTCGAGATTCTTATACTCCCACTTGCCTTTTTGAGGAGGCACATTTAGCATAGGGTGGACCAACCATGGTTTGAGCCATGTTTGTTTGTTGCTTTTCTCGAACTCTTTCGAGATTTATACTACTCCCACTTGACCTTTTGGAACAATTTCCATAAGGGCACCTACTTGAGCAACAAACATTTTGTGCTAAGTATGATTTGTGTAGTAGTACCCCGTGCTCTGTGTAGGAATTGATCGTGCATTAAATGATTTAATACAATATTTATTCCTTGCTTTGTAGAAAGACTTTATGAGAACTCTTCTTATCCATATCATATATGGAGTCTTTGCTACAATTTGATTTGACATATATAGTTTGTTTAGTTTTGTAGCTTATCTTAAAAGTATATCCCCTGAATAATGGTTGGAAGATAGGTAATTTTATCCATTATCAAAATATATCTCATATAGATTGATAGCTCCCTTCATAAACACTTCATAAGGTTTTCTTTCGGAGTTTGTCGTAAAACGATTTCACAACTCTTGGATGTTCATATCGCAATATTTTGAATGTGTTGCCAAGTATATGTCTTGACTTAAATTTTCACAATTACAATCATATTGTAATGTAATTATTATATTGTCAAGTTGATACTGAACTTCATACTGAACATTTTGAACTTTTCAAAATTTTCACTCTTATGCTTCAACTAAGCACATGTGATCATATCGCAAATGAAGGTTCATTGTCCGTCTCTAGCCTTTGAACCTTTGGTTTTCTTACATCGATATGTATTCGACCTCGAGTTCGCATCATCATTTCTCTAAATGGTGACTTTGTCAATACTTTCAAATTAGAATGATATTTACATATATCAATGGATTCATAATCCAATGATATTGAAAGTCCATCCCTTTGGATCTTCCGCATGCAATGTTCATTTTCATTCGAATTTTTGACATATTAGAGACAATTTATATATAGAAATGGTATAATAATTTCTATCATATAGAACTTTGAACCTATTTAGCAATTCAAAACACATTATGACTCAATGAAGCATAGAATAACATTTATTCCACGTTTTTTGAATCTTTGATGCTTAGTTATTACTAACATTGAATGGTGTTTTGATAATGGCAAGAATGAATAACATTTATTTAATTCTAGCCAATAACAAGGTAAGGTGAAATATAGGTTCTACTTGTAAAGTTGCAACTTTTGCTTCCAGACTCGTAGACTCTACTTGTGAAGTAGCAACATTTGTTTCTAAACTTGTAGATTTATTTCTCCTTTAGCCATACTTCTTCATTTAGTTCAACCTCATTCTCAATGAGAGAGAAATAAACAAGACATCCTATGTCCAAGAAGTAGCAATGTGCTAAATCAATTTTTATAATATACTTCTTAAATTGGAACATTTCCATTCTTTTACCTTCCAACTATATGAGGTAATTTCTAATCAATTGGAATTGGTCCATTTGATTTGAAACATTTGTTGTTCATAAAAACTTTTAGCATGTAAGTAGTTCTAGGTTTGAGAAGTAGCAACTTGTTTGCATTTCTTGGCCTATAACTTCTTAATGCAATCCTCATATATTCCTAAACCTTTTCCATTTGAGCCACTTAGAACACTTCTCTTAGGTTCAAAATGATGCTTTGCTTAACTACTTTAAGTACTTTTCATGATTTTGCTAAGTCTATTCAATCATTATTTATAATAGAGTTTAATCAACTATTTAACTCTTATATAAAGTGGATGAAGAATAGCGTCATTTGATCAACTTTTGATCATAGAGATTTCCAATCACTTTCTTATATTCAATCATATTGAAGATAAGAGATTTTATTGGACTTTTACTTGTCTTTTAGAGGGTTTGTACCTCCCATCTCATTATATCCCTTGAAACACTTTTCAAAATGAAGATGTGTTGGCATTTTACTCAAACATTTTGAATAAAACCAACTCTAGACATGTGACATGGATTTCTAAAACTTGTCTTTTAGAACCATCTTAGCAAAATTGGAATATAGGTTTATGGATTATCTTTTAAACTTTTGAGAACGTTTCTCAACTTTATTTTCAATCGAGGAGATTATATATAATAATAAAATTAGAACGACATGTTACTTGTAAGCAAACACAAAATTCAATTATGTTTAATAAAATTTAAAGTGTCATAAGCGAATTAAATTGGCAACTTTAAAGCATTTATTCAATTTTAATTTGATCCCTATTGAATAGAATGATTACAAGATCCTTTATTTGTGCAATAATTGACCGGACTGAGGCCCTACCATCAAGTATTGCATTTTCAAGGTGAGTAAACTCTTTACTGATTACAACTCTTTGTAACTCTTGGTTGAATAATTAACCATCACATGTTTAATTATTACCCTTAGCTTCAAGGTTCTAAACTCTTTAGGTAACCTTGTTGAGTATAACCAATTAAAAGTGTAAAACGTGATTTACCCCCACTCCCCTAAGATATAGTATGACACCCAGCTGAGGCATGACCTGTCATAAATATCGAAGGTTTCATCGGGTTTTTAATTGGAAAAGCAACCTCAATATTATTGGGACCTAGATTTATTATGTTGTGATTAAATAGTGAACTCTAGCGCATCATCACAAAACATCAATAAAATCTAACATGCATAATAAACTGAATGCATAAACAAGACATAGCATGGCCCCTAATCCTAAGAAACTAATAAAGCAAAAGGCTCCCATTTGAACCTTCATGGATCTCATCCACCTTGCTCCTTTGGGCCTTCACTTCATGGGCTTCTTGGATTAACTGCAACCAGTAATTTTACTCTATTCTATCTACTACTTAAATAAAATGAAATAAAATTACAAAAAAACTTTATCGGTACGTAGACCGTATTAAGATTACAAAAATACATCACGATGCGCAGATCTTATTTAGCAATCTACTAGGCCATACTAGTCATTATATAGCAGTAAATAATATCATATATTATAAATTGCCACATAATAAATCTCTCATCATGCTTTCCTAAATTACAACATCGAATGTTCATAATTAAGGAAACATGGCACCAAAATATCTCATATTTTAATTAATGTAATTAGATAATATCATATATTATTCATAACCAATTATAAAATATCATATATTCTAAATTAGTCATGAGATAGAATCAAATCTTATTTTAATCTTAAAAGATAAATCATATTTATCCTCAAAGATTATCCTCACAATGTTAGGAAATTCTATCCTAATTACTAGTCAATCACAAAATTTTAAATCAATTATATCCAATATTAATTATGGGATAATCACATTATTTAAATTAATTATTACCCTTTTGGAATATGCTCAGAATATCCTAACAAATCTTATCCAAAATTAACCACTTTAATTATGGATAATTACCAATTTAACAACTTTAAATATGGATAATATCAAATATAACAACTTTTGAAAGATTTGACTTTATCCTAAAATAAAATATTTTATCCAAATAAAACCAATTTTATCTTTTAAAATAAAAGATCATATTTTCAAAATATTATCCATTACCCCTTCCATTTCCAAAGCATGAGAAACATGCTAATGAAATTGGATTGAGGCAAATGATGTAATTAGAAGTTGTATTTGTTTTTGGAGAAAAACAAGTTACATGTGTAATACATTCATTTGCAGAATTATGTTTATCAATTGAAACAAAGTTTCAATCTTATTTAATCGTGGTTTCAAGATTAAATAAAATGTCCAAAATAATTATGAATTGATGGGTTCATCAGGTTGATGACCTGTTGAATGAAACCCCACAAGTGAACTAAATTCATATATTATTTAAGTTCCTAGTTCGGAATCATTAAACTGGACATAAATGATTTCAATTCATGGACTAGCATGTAAGATTGATTGGATAGTGCAGTTTCATGGGCTATAGGAGCATAGTGATGATGCTCGGTCAATCACATGGATATGCATGAATGATGCATGATCGAACTATTGACCTACTTTGAAGTTCAAGTATAGAACTTCCGGATATATTAGTGGATTCCTTTGACATGAATGGAACATTGATTTCATTCAATGAATGTTATGGCTGTGATTGAAGGAAATGTGTCCTCGACTTTAGTGCAATTACTTAATATAATTATGGATCGTATTATGGAGATAGTAATTCGTTTATTTGGGTCGTCTATACGTCTTGCTAGAGAATGCTATAGAAATTTGGGTAAGTAAGTAACAAACCCGAAGCCCGCCTAAACGGATCCTACAAGGTCACACATTAGGATTGGATCAATAAAGAAACCCGAAGCCCAAAGTGGGCCTTAGGGTGACCGGCCAAATAGGGAAAGGGGAGTGAAAACCCTAACCTAATTAATAATAATATGATTATATATTAATTAGTTAGGGATAATTAAAATACACAGTATTCAGTTTTCTGAAAAACAATGTAAGTTTTCTCTCAATATTTTCTCTCTAAAATTGGTTCTCAACTCCAAGAAAGGTGAAAGGTTTTTCCCGTCTAACTAGCATTGGTGGAGTTTTGATTCAATCCGGTGGACCAAATAGAGGAGTTGCAATTGAGGCTCTTTATCTCCGGTAGAGAAGAAGATTGCTAAGAGGATTCACGCTTCAAAGGTTAATTCTAAACTATTATGTGATCTTTATTTGTATATGCATGAGATCCTGTTTAGGTGCGTATGAATGTGATTCATAAAATTCCGCTTAGAGTACCTAAAACCCTACAGTGGTATCAGTTAGCCCCTTGCATATAATTTACTGGTCACAATAATATGATTATTTTGATGTGTGAATTAGGCTAATTTTAATTTGATTAAGGGGAGGAATTGAATTATGGATTCAAATAACCTTATTAAAATATGATTTTAATTGATTGGAATTGATTAAATTGTGAATTTAATTGCTCAAATAGCCTCTAACCATATTTTTTTAAAGAACCCTAAAGCCCCAAAAATTTCGAATTTAATGGTTATGAACCCTAATTTTCGATTTTAATTGTTAAATTTATATAATATAATCTATTTTTCATATTAAAAATTATTTTGATATGATTAATTAATTCATGAAAAATTGGTTTTATATGAATTGGGGATTATTTTATATGAAAATCCCTAAATTAATTAAAATGGAGATTTTGATTAATTTTTTCTGAAATTATGCATAAAGGAGTTTGTGTTTAATTATAATTAGATCACAAAAATTAATTTTGAAAAAGTTGTGAAATTATTTTAACTCAAAATATATATATATATATATATATATATATATATATATATAGATTGGTTGAGAGGAGCAGCCACGGCTGGGTGGCAGATCAGCCACGGTGGCTGCTCCGGTAGTCGGAAAGGGCGGAGGGGCAGCAGCTAGGAGTTCAGGGGAGGGGGCAGTGGCTGAAACGTGCAACTGTTGCACGGTTCCAGCCACTGCTCGACCTGGTTGGCGTGTTGGGCTGCTGCCTGGTGCGCTAGCCAGCGCTGCTGTGGCTGGGCGGTTGCCTGGCTGCGGCGGCTGGGCTCCGGCCTGGCTGCTGCAGCGGTTGTGACGTGGCTGGGCAGCAGCTCAGTCACGGAAGCCCTGTTTTTCTTTTTTTTTAAAAAATTAAAAATTGATAAAAAAAAAATTAAAAAAAAATCTGATTTTATTTTTTTTGGATAATATTGAAAAACTGATTTTAAAGGGATATTGAGTAATTCCAATTAAGGTTGTTTTGAATTGATTATAAGATAATTACATAATTTGATTTTTTAATCTAATTAAAATTAGTTGGTTAGCTTATTTTTAGGATAAAATCTTTTAAGGTTGTTAGGATTTCAGTTTATCAAATATGATTTATATTCTAGGATTTCCTAATTAATTGATTTATCCACTTGACATAATTAAGAATATCTGATATTTTAATTATTGGCAAGTATAATATGTGATATTATTATGTGGCATTTTATATATATGATATATTATTGCTATAAATGACTAGTATGGCCCTAGATTTAAATTATAAATACGATCTGCGTATCGTTATTTATTTTTGTAATTTAAATACGATCTGTGTATCGTTAAGTATTTTTGTAATTTTATTTAATTAGGAATTAGTTTAATTATTTAACTTCTTAATTAATCCAAAGAAGAGCCCAGATGAGAAGGCCCATGATGAAGGTGGATGGAGATCCATGAAGAGTCCAAGGAGGTGCCCATTCAGGCTTAGTTCTTAGGATTAGGGGCCATACTAGCTCATATTTAATTTTGCATTTTATTATTATTCTTAAAATGCTTATAAGTTTATTGTATGTATGTTATCAATGCGCTAGAGTTCACTAATTAATAACGACATAATAAACTTAGGTCCCGCAAATATTGAGGTTTGCTTTTCCAAATATAAAGTACTTATTAACCCTTAATTAATAGTAATAGGTCATGCCTCCGCAGGGTATTGTTATTAATTTTGGGAGGTGAGGTGAAATTGCGAATTTTTCACACTTAATTTGGTTAACCTCAACAAAATCATCAAAAGCGTTTTGGATTTTGAAGCAAAGGGACAGTTAAGCATGAGATGTTTTTCTGTCTAACCAAGAATTACAAATGTTGTAATTAGTAAAGAGTTTACTTACCTTGAAAATGTAATTTTAAGAAAAGGCCTTCGTCTGCTTAACGTTGCATGTTGATAGGATCTTGGAATCACTTATTCAAATAGGGACAATAAAATTGAATAGAGTGCTAAGTAACCTAGAAACTATTGCATGTTTTAGGTGCTTTTATAAACATAAAATTGAACTTTGCCTTTTTTCTGTCTGTAGATATAATGACTAATAACAACAACAACTCGATTTTTAGCGTTCGTCCCTTCCTTGAGAAGGATAGGCTGAACGGAGAAAACTTCATCACTAAGGAAAGGACCCTAAGACTTCTTTTAAAGTCGGAGGGTAAAGAGGATGTCTTAGAAAACCCACTTCCAGTAGTGACTAATGAATCATCTGATGCTGATAAACGTCGTGCTAAGCAGGCTAATGATAGGTCTACTCCAATCACTTGCTTCATGGTGGCGGCTATGGAACCGGACCTCCAAAGAAGGTTTGAGACCAAAGATGCTTACACCATTATGCAAGAGCTTAAGGCAATGTTTCAGAAACAGGCCAGGATTGAGAGATATGAGATCAATAAGGAGATTTTGGAATGCAAGATGGAAAATGGTGAATCTGTTCGCCAACATGCTTTCAAAATGATGGGTCTTTTTGAAAGCATGGAACGTCTTGGATTCCCTTATAGCCAACAGTTGGCTACTGATATCATTCTCCATTCATTGCCTGACAACTTTAATCAGTTCAGGATGACTTTCAACATGAATGAGTCTGAAAAGACTTTGACTCAATTGCATGGGATTCTTGTCAATGCTGAAAGGAACATTCCCAAAGAACCAAAGAAAGAGGTTTTGATGGTTCAAAAGGGAAAGGGTTTCAAAAAGAAGAGGCCAGGCAAGAAAAACAAAGGCAAGCAAGTTGTCAAAAATTCTGAAAAGCCTAAGCAGACCGCCAAACCAAAAGTTGCTGCGGAAAGCAAATGTTTCTACTGTGAAAAGATAGGTCACTGGAAGAGAAACTGCCCCAAGTACTTAGAGGATAAGAAGTCAGGTGCTTCTACTTCAGGTATTTATGTTGTAGAAGTTAATTTGACTTCTACTTCTTTATGGGTATTTGATACCGGTTGTGGTTCTCACATAGTTAATGATGTGCAGGGACTAAAAAGAAGTAGAAAACTAGCAAAAGGCGAAGTGGAGCTTCGCGTCGGAAATGGAGCAAGAGTTGCTGCACTTGCCGTCGGAAGTTATAGTCTACATTTACCGTCTGGATTAATTTTAGAACTTAATAATTGTTATTTCGTTCCATCAATTACTAAGAACATTATTTCTGTTTCTGTTTTGGATAATGAAGGTTTTTGTTTCGAGATTAAGAACAAATGTTGTTCCATTTCTTACAATAACATGTTCTATGCTAGTGCAAAATTGATTAATGGCTTATATGTACTTGATAGGACAGTACAAGTCTATAACATAAATAGCAAGAAACAAAAGTCGAATGATTTAAACCCAACATATCTATGGCATTGCCGGATGGGTCATATAAACCAAAAGCGCATCCAAAAGTTACAAAAGGATGGAATCCTTACATCATTCGATTATGAATCATTTGATGTATGTGAATCATGCTTGTTGGGGAAAATGACAAAGTCACCTTTTACTGGAAAGGGTGAAAGAGCCAATGATCTCTTGGCACTTATACATACAGATGTTTGTGGGCCTATGAGTTCAAAGGCAAGAGGTGGGTTTAGTTACTTCATCACTTTTACTGATGATTTAAGTCGATATGGGTATATCTACTTAATGAAGCATAAGTCGGAATCATTTGAAAAGTTCAAAGAATTCCAAAATGAAGTACAGAATCAACTTGGTAAAACAATAAAAGCATTACGATCTGATTGTGGTGGCAAATATTTGACCCAAGAATTCGATAATCATCTAAAGGATTGTGGAATAGTTTCACAGTTGACTCCACCAGGGAAGCCACAGTTAAACGGTGTGTCTGAAAGGAGGAATCGAACTTTACTGGATATGGTTCGATCAATGATGAGTCTTGCTGATCTTCCAATTTCTTTTTGGGATATGCTCTAGAAACAGCTGCACACACACTAAATAGAAGCCCGTCAAAGGCTGTAGAAAAGACTCCATATGAGATGTGGAATGGAAAAGTTCCAAACTTATCTTTTCTTAAAATCTGGGGTTGTGAGGTCTATGTAAAACGTTTACTGTCAGACAAACTTGCACCCAAATCAGATAAATGTCTCTTTGTGGGATACCCAAAGGAGACAAGGGGTTACTACTTCTATAACCGTCAACAGAACAAAGTGTTTGTTGCTCGTGATGGTGTCTTTCTTGAAAAAGGAGTTTATTTCCAGAAAGACAAGTGGGAGTAAAATAGTTCTCGAAGAAATTCGAGATGAGCAACAAATGGATGTGGATCAAACCACGTCAGAGGAGAGGGCGCATGACTCTGCTATGACAGGTCAGGTGTCGGAGCAAGCTAATTCATTAAGCGAGACTCCTGTCGTCCCACTTGAATCTAATTCATGCGAAAATCTTCAAGATGTTGAAGAGAATATTTCTATTGATGCTCAAGCCCCACGTAGGTCGAGTAGAACAAGGATCCCAAACAAGCATTTGGTTGATTTCCTGTTAACAGAAGACTCTGAAATATTGATTTTGGAAAATTCTGAGCCTACTACCTACAAACAAGCTTTGACGAGCCCAGACTCTGAGAAATGGCTTGAGGCCATGAAATCTGAAATGGACTCCATGTCTGAGAACAAAGTTTGGACCCTAGTCGACTTGCCTGATGGGGTTAAACCTATTGGATGCAAGTGGGTGTTCAAAATAAAAACAGACAAGAATGGAAATGTCTAAATCTATAAAGCAAGACTGGTTGCAAAAGGATTCAAACAAATACATGGTATAGACTATGATGAAACCTTTTCTCCAGTTGCAAAGATTAAGTCAATTCGGATACTTTTGGCGATTACTGCACATTACAATTATGAAATTTGGAAGATGGATGTCAAAACCGCCTTCTTGAATGGGTTCTTGATGGAGGATGTGTACATGACACAACCTGAGGGTTTTGAGGATCCAGAAAATCCCAAAAGAGTTTACAAGCTTCAGAGATCCATTTATGGATTGAAGCAAGCGTCTCGGAGCTGGAATCTTCGATTTGATGAGGCAATCTAACAGTTTGGTTTTCTCAAGAGTGAAGAAGAATCTTGTGTCTACAAGAAATTTAGTGGGAGTAGCTTAGTCTTCTTGGTTTTGTATGTAGATGACATACTACTCATAGGAAATGACATACCAATGCTTGAGTTAGTCAAGGAATGGTTGAGAAGTTATTTTTCTATGAAAGACCTTGGAGAAGCTGAGTACATTTTGGGAATCAAAATCCATAGAGATAGGTCTCGAAGAATGCTTGGACTGAGCCAAGAGACTTATATTGATAAGGTTCTTGCAAGGTTCAATATGGAAAACTCTAAGAGAGGATTCATTCCCATGTCACATGGCATTTCGCTTAGCAAGAGTCAATGCCCATCGGAGCCTGATGAGTTGAAGCGAATGAGTAGCATACCTTACGCCTCGGCTATAGGTTCTATCATGTATGCCATGATATGCACTCGACCGGATGTTACATTTTCTCTGAGTTAATGCAGCAGATTCTAAGCAAATCCAGGTGAAGCACACTGGACTGCGGCTAAGAACATCCTAAAGTACTTGAGAAGGACTAAAGGAATGTTTTTGGTCTATGGAGGAGTAAATGAGTTGGTTGTTAAAGGTTATACTGATGCAAGTTTCCAGACCGACAGAGATGATTACCGCTCGCAATCAGGGTACATCTTTTGTCTGAATGGAGCAGCAGTGAGCTGGAAGAGTTCAAAGCAAGGCACTGTAGCAGACTCTACGATAGAATCAGAGTATTAAGCGGCGGTAGAAGCAGCTAAGGAAGCTGTTTGGATAAAGAAGTTCCTAACAGAGCTAGGTATCGTACCAAGTGTTCTAGAAGGAATTGAGTTGATTTGTGATAATAATGGAGCTATTGCACAAGCAAAAGAACCAAGATCAAACGACAAATCCAAGCATGTAATGAGGAAGTATTACCTCACTCGCGAGATTGTAGATAGAAATGATGTCAAGATCTGCAAAGTTCACACGGATGATAATGTTGCTGATCCACTCACTAAACCTCTCCCTCAACCCAAGCATGAACGTCATGTTAGAGCTGTAAGGTTGAAGCAAGTGTTAGAATGGCTTTAAATTGTTTTTGTTTAGAGAAACTTGTTACAAGTTAAAGACATGATTTCATGTTTTATGTTTATATAGTATGAATTTTTCATCTTATTTAATTTTGGTTTAGTATTAAATAAAATGTCCAACATATTTATTGAATTTAATGGGCTTGTCAAATACGTGATTTGATGAATGAAACCCCATAAGTGAACTGGATTCATAAAATATTTAAGTTCCTAATCTGAGTTGTTAATTTGGACATAAATGACTCAATAAAAGGATTAGCATATAAGATTGATTGATGGTGTCGTTTCATGCGCTATGGAAACATGGAGATGTTTAGTCAATCATATGGATTTGTATAGTCGATACATGATCGAACAGACCTACTTAGAAGTTCTAAAACTTCGCAAATTATATTAGCGGATTCCTTAGACATGAGTGGAACACTACTCAATTCAATGATTAGTGTAACCTTGATGTTGTCAAACGTCATGCCGTAAAAGGGGACTATAAAGGCGACACTCGGGTTGTGCTAAAAGTTGAGTGGGAGTTTTGGTTGCCACAAGATTGAATATGTCCTCCTATGTTAGATAGGATGGGTGTCTTGGCCTCTTGAAGAGTAAGAATTGAAAATGCATGGTCGTGCTCAAATGGATCATAAGATGATCATTTGAGAAGGACTAATTAATATACAAATACTGAGTTCTTCATGTGAGTCGCACTCATGTTGTCTTTAGAGGTCTTGTACCTCTCCATCGAGTCTAGTTACTTGAAACGTTTTCAAAATGAGTCAATGGTAGAGCCATTCAATTATTCAAACTTTTTGAGTTCTTGGAAGCTATCATTAGACATGTGACATTATTAAATAGGTTTTAACACTCCCAATTGCAACTCCTCTATTTGGTCCACCGGATTGAATCAACACTCCACCAATGCTAGTTGGACGGGAAAAACCTTTCACCTTTCTTGGAGTTGAGAACCAATTTTAGAGAGAAAATATTGAGAGAAAACTTACGTTGTTTTTCAGATAACTGAATACTGTGTATTTTAATTATCCCTAACTAATTAATATATAATCATATTATTATTAATTAGGTTAGGGTTTTCTCTCCCCTTTCCTATTTGGCCGGTCACCCTAAGGCCCACTTTGGGCTTCGGGGTTCTTTATTGATCCAATCCTAATGTGTGACCTTGTAGGATCCGTTTAGGCGGGCTTCGGGTTTGTTACTTACTAACCCAAAGTTCTATAGAATTCTCTAGCAAGACGTATAGACGACCCAAATAAACGAATTACTATCTCCATAATACGATCCATAATTATATTAAGTAATTGCACTAAAGTCGAGGACACATTTCCTTCAATCTCCCACTTGTCCGAGACAATTATGCAATATTCAAATTCCTTAAGTCTCTTAGTGTCTAATTTGATAGTATGATCACATCTCTATGTTATCCATACCAGCGTTCAAATTATTTCTTGAAATCCGAGTTTGAATTGCTCAAAATGGAATCGAATTGCATTGTGACAACAATGGCGCCATTGCTCAATCAAAGGAGCCTAGGTCACACTTCAAATCCAAACATGTTGAGAGGAAGTATTACCTCATTCGAGATATCGTTGGCAGAGGAGATGTCAAGATGTGCAAATTTCATACGGATGAGAATGTCTCTGATCCACTTACTAAACCCTTTCCATTGCCTAAGCATGAGAAGAACACTAGTGCAATTGGATTGAGGCAAATGATGTAATTAAAAGTTGTATCTGTTTTTGGAGAAAAATAAGTTACATATGTAATACATTCATTTGCAGAATTATGTTTAATCAGAAATTTATTATTTCTCTTATTTAATTGTGGTTTCAATATTAAATAAAATGTCCAAAATAATTATGGATTGATGGGCTTGTCAGGTTAATTTATTTAAATAACCTGGTGAATGAAACCCCACATGTGAACAAAATCCACACATTATTTTAGTTCCTAGTCTAGAGTCATTAAAGTGGACATAAATGATCTCTTTGAATGGACTAGCATGTAAGATTGATTGGATAACGCTGTTTCTTGGGCTATAGGAGCGTAGTGAAGCTCGGTCAATCACATGGGTATGCATGAATGATGCATGATCGAACTATAAACCTACTTTGAAGTTCAAGCACGGAACTTCCGGATATATTAGTGGATTCCTTTGACATGAGTGGAACATTGATTTCATTCAATGATTGATGTAACTGTGTAAATTCAAACGTCTTCCCGTAACTGGAGATTATAAAGGGTGTTTCCTGGTTACCTCATGATTTGAGTGGGAGCCTTTGTTGCCACAAGATTGGATTGAGTCTACCTATTTAATTAGAAATGTGTCTTGGCCCCTTGAGGAGGGAGAATTCAGAAAATGTATAACCTAATTAATAATAATATGATTATATATTAATTAGTTAGGGATAATTAAAATACACAGTATTCAGTTTTCTAAAAAAACAACGTAAGTTTTCTCTCAATATTTTCTCTCTAAAATTGGTTCTCAACTCCAAGAAAGGTGAAAGGTTTTTCCCGTCCAACTAGCATTGGTGGAGTGTTGATTCAATCTGGTGGACCAAATAGAGGAGTTGCAATTGAGGCTTTTTATCTCCGGTAGAGAAGAAGATTGCTAAGAGGATTCACGCTTCAAAGGTTAATTCTAAACTATTATGTGATCTTTATTTGTATATGCATGAGATCCTGTTTAGGTGCGTATGAATATGATTCATGAAATTCCGCTTAGAGTACCTAAAACCCTACAGTGATCCTTTATTTGTATATGCATGAGATCCTGTTTAATTTATTTGTATATGCATGAGATCCTGTTTAGGTGCGTATGAATGTGATTCATGAAATGACATACCAATGCTTGAGTCAGTCAAGGAATGGTTGAGAAGTTGTTTTTCCATGAAAGACCTTGGAGAAGCTGAGTACATTTTGGGAATCAAAATCCATAGAGATAGGTCTCGAAGGATGCTTGGACTGAGCCAAGAGACTTATATTGATAAGGTTCTGCAAGGTTCAATATGGAAAAGTCTAAGAGAGGATTCATTCCCATGTCACATGGCATTTCGCTTAGTAAGAGTCAATACCCATCGGGGCCTGATGAGTTGAAGCGAATGAGTAGCATACCTTACGCCTCGGCTATAGGTTCTATCATGTATGCCATGATATGCACTCGACTGGATGTTGCATTTGCTATGAGCTTATGCAGAAGATTCCAAGAAAATCCGGGTGAAGCACACCACTGTAGGGTTTTAGGTACTCTAAGCGGAATTTCATGAATCTCATTCATACGCACCTAAACAGGATCTCATGCGTATACAAATAAAGGATCACATAATAGTTTAGAATTAACCTTTGATGCGTGAATTCCCAAGCTTTCTTCTACCTTCTTGCGGAGATTAGAGCCCCAGTTGTTGCTCCTCTAATATTGGTCCACAAGTGTAGATCGAACCTCCACCAATGCTAGTTGGACGGGAGAGTTTAATCTCCTCTTCTATGGAGAACTTCTAACCGGTTGTAGAGAGAGAGGAAGGGAAAAATATTATGCTGTTTCTTTTTTAGGGATGAACGTCTGTTTTATTTTTCCCCAAGCCCTTTATTATATATAATCATATTATCTAATTAGGGCAAGACTTATTCCTATCTTACTCCTTATGGCCAGTCATTCACTAAGCCCAACTTTTGGACTCGGTATTCATGTTCGACCTAACACTGTAACGTGTGACCTCATAGGATCTATTTAGTTGGCATTGGTTTAACCCAATGATCAATATTGGTCTCTAGCAAGACGTAAAGACGACCCAACTAAACGAACTTATTATCTCCATAATACGATCCATATTATATTAGTAATTGCACGAGAGTCGAGGACACATTTCCTTCAATCCCCCACTTGTCTGAGACAAGCGTGCAATCTTCAAATTCCTTAAGTCTCTTAGTGTCCAATTTGATAGTATGATTACATCTCTATGTCATCCATACTAGCGTTCAAATTATTTCTTGAAATCCGAGTTCGAATTGCTAAACAAATGATTATCTAGTAATCCATTTGAGCACGGCCATGCATTTCCAATCCTTACTCTTCAAGAGGCCAAGACACCCATCCTATCTAACATAGGAGGACCTATTCAATCTTGTGGCAACCAAAACTCCCACTTAACTTTTAGCGCAACCCAAGTGTCGCCTTTATAGTCCCCTTTTACGGCATGACGTTTGACAACATCAAGGTTACACTAATCATTGAATTGAGTAGTGTTCCACTCATGTCTAAGGAATCCACTAATATAATTTGCGAAGTTTTTTGAAACTTCTAAGTAGGTCAGTTCAATCTGTATCAACCATACAAATCCATATAATTGACTGAACATCTCTATGTTCCCATAGCCCATGAAACTGCGCTATCAATCAATCTTATATGCTAATCCTCTTCAATAAGTCGTTTATGTCCAGTTTAACGACTTGGATTAGGAACTTAAATATTCCATGAATTCAGTTCACTTATGGGGTTTCATTCATCAAATCACGCATTTGACAAACCCATTAAAATTCATAAAATATTTTGGACATTTTATTTAATACTAAACCATGATTAAATAAGTATGAAACTTTGTTTCACATTGATAAACATAGGGAGAACACAATTGATAGTTTTGCAACTGTGTCCAATACACAATCAAAGCTATCTAATATGTTCAATTTCTATTGAACCTAATATGACTTTCATATTTAGGCTTCTGAAATAGTTTAGTTAACAGATTTTGAGACATTCTCATCCATATGAACTTTGCGACCTTTTCTTTTATGATAGTTTATCTCCATATACTTAGACGTTGCCTTTTGTTCTTCTCCAAGTACTTCAGGGAACTCTTAATTCTATAATTTCCAATATCACATATCAGAATTCGATTTGAAAATTGCATACATGCATCTAATGAGTATAATGCGTAGCCTTTATGACGAATCCTTTGCCATTGCATAAGGAATGTCACTCATTCGCTAAATCTCATCAGTCTTTGCTTTGCACTGAGTCTTGATAAGCAATGTGCTATGCCACATGGGAGTGAAACCTCCTTTGGAGTTTTCATGCTTGAACGTAGAGAGAACCTCATCTATATAAGTTTCTTAATCAAGTTCAATCCTCTTTCAAGACCAATCTCAATAAATCTTGATTCCCAAGATGTACTCATTTAAACCTTCAAGGTCTTTCATACAATAACAATTCATTAGCCATTACTTGACCTATTCAAGTATGGAAACATCGTATCTTGTAAGAAGTATGTCATCTACATACAAAACCAAGAATACTACATAGCTCCCACTAAAGTATCCGAATTGACTTAATCTTTGCAACTGGAGAAAAGGTTTCATCATAGTCTATACCATGTATTTGTTTGAATCCTTTTGCAACCAGTCTTGCTTTATAGATATAGACATTTCCATTCTTGTCTGTTTTTATTTTGAACACCCACTTGCATCCAATAGGTTTAACCCCATCAGGCAAGTCGACTAGGGTCCAAATTTGTTCTCAGACATGGAGTCCATTTCAGATTTCATGGCTTCAAGCCATTTCTCAGGGTCTGGGCTCGTCAAATCTTGTTTGTAGGTAGTAGGCTCAGAATTTTCCAAAATCAATATTTCAGAGTCTTCTGTTAACAGGAAATCAACAACCTTAGGTTTCTTAATTACATCGTTATGTATTCAACCATGGGTTCACGTCACCTTTTCTCCAAAAGATAAACTTTTCAATCATCAAACTACAATAAGATTTGCATGCATCAATGGATTCATAATCTTATGATGTTAGAAGTCCATCCTTTCGGAGCTTCTGTATGCAATTCTATTCGTATTTTGATCAAATTGACATTTCTAGAAGTGATTCATACATAGAATTGGTTCATCTATATCTAACATATAGAACTCTTTAACCTATTTAGAATTTCAAAACATCCCTTGATTCAACTAACATTTGGTTCGATGCTTTGAATCTTTGACATTCAGTGGTAACTGCAATGGAATGATGTTTTGATTATAGCAAGAATATAATAACGATTATTTATGCCGATGCTAAATTATATATAGTTAAGTGAAATGTAAAGTCATACATGTAAAACAACATTTGTTTCTCACATTGTAGATTTACTTTTCCCTTATCAAGGTTTCAACTCTTTAACTCAACCTTATTCTTTAACAAGAGAGTTAATCTTGACATCACATGTCAAATAAGTAGATTTTTGCTAAATCAATTTCTATAACTACTTGATGTGGAACATTTCCATTCTTTACCTTCCAAATATACTTTATGGGGTAGTTTTCATCTCTTGGAGCCAGTCCTCAATTTAAACATTTGCTATTCATAATAGCACTTGACAATTTAGTAGCCTTGTGATTAAGAATTGACAACTTACTTGTCTTTTATTTATCCTTTGGCTTTTATTGTAGTCCCCATCCTTCTTAACCCTTTCTCATTTGAACCATCTAGAACATTTCTTTCAAGCTCAAAATGATACTATGCTCAACTACTTTAAGCATCTTACATAATTTTGCCAAAACCATTCAACACAATTCATGTCGGAGTTTAATCTTGTATTTAACACCGTATGCAATAAGTGATGAATGATGTCACTTAAATTAGTCAACATTTGACAGTATGAAAATCCAAGTCATTCACCATGTTCAATCATGTTGATCAAGGAAAAATACTAAGTTCTTCATGTGAGTCGCACTCATGTTGTCTAGAGGTCTTGTACCTCTCCATCGAGTCCAATTACTTGAAACGTTTTCAAAATGAGTCAATGGTGGAGCCATTCAATTATTCAAACTTTTTGAGTTCTTGGAAGCTATCATTAGACATGTGACATTATTAAATAGGTTTTAACACTCCTTTTAGCCTTTAAAACCCTTTTAGCAAAGCATAGATAATGGTTTACGGATACTCTTTTAGTTTTGAGAACGTTTCTCAATATTTCTTTCAATCGAGGAGATATTCATAACACGAAAATTAATCAATAAAGACATAATATTTGCAAATAATTACAAAGTTCAACTATGTTTATCGAAGTAGTTTATGATTCAAACATCCTTTGAAATCATTTTAGCTACTTTACACTATATTCATTTTGTGTCCCTTTATGAATAATGTGATTCCAAGATCCTATCCCTATGTAGCATTAAGCGGACGGAGGCCCTTCCTTAAGGTTACATTTTCAAGGTAAGTAAACTCCTTTACTAATTACAACTTCTTGTAATTTTTGGTTGGATAGATGACATCACATGTTCAACTATCCCTTTGCTTCAAAATCCAAAACGCTTTTGATGATTTTGTTGAGGGTGACCAAATTAAGTGTGCAAAATTCGCAATTTCACCTTACCTCCCAAGATTAATAATAATGCCCTGCGGAGGCATGACCCATTACTATTAATCAAGTGTTTAATAAGTACTTTATATTTGGAAAAGCGAGCCTCAATATTTGTGGGACTTAAGTTTATTATGTTGTTATAAATTAGTGAACTCTAGCGCATTTGATAACAACATTCAATAACTTTATAAACATTTTAAGAATAATAATAAAATGAATAAAATTAAATATGAGCTAGTATGGCCCCTAATCCTAAGAACTAAGCTTGATTAGGCACCTCCTTGAACTCTTCATGGATCTCCATCCATTTTCATCACGGGCCTTCTTATCTTGGGATATTCTTTGGATTAATTAAGTATTTAAATAATTAAACTAATTCATAATTAAAATAAATTACAAAAATACTTAACGATACGCAGATCGTATTTAAATTACAAAAATACATAACGATACGCAGATCGTATTTTCTAATTTAAACTTTGGGTCATACTAGTCATTTATAGCAATAATAATATATCATATATAACATACATTTGCCACAAATTAAATCGCATAGCATACTTTGCCTGAATTAAAATATCAGATATTCTTAATTAAGGCAACGTATATTTCAAAATATCACATATTTTTGCAACTAGATAATATCATATATTATTTCTAACCAACCATAAAATATCATATATTTTATTAAAGGTAAGAGATAGAATCAAATCATATTTTAGTTATGAAAGATAAATCATATTTATCTTCCATGGTTATCCTAACTAATTTAGGAGATTATATCCTAATTTCTAGCCAATCACATAATTTTAATTCAATTATTATCCAAAAATAATTATGGAATAATCACATTATTTAAATCAATCTTTATCTTTTTGGAATCTTGCTCAACAATCCTTAAAATTTTCAAAAATTAAAACAAATTTTAAGATTTGAAATTATCTTAACAAATTATATCCAAAATTAACAACTTTAATTAAGGATAATTATTAAAAACCAACTTTTGAAATTTGATATTATCCTCAAAAATAAAATCAGATTTTATTTTGAAAATATTTTAAAACAAAATAATTTTAATAAAAACATTTTTTTTTATTAAAATACTAAATGCCACGTCAGTAAAGGGAAAAACCCCAGCCAAACGCAGCAGTTCGCAGGTGCTTCGCCTACCCGCAGAAGACGGCAGCCAAGGAAACACCTGACCAGAAGAACGCCGGAAAACGCCTGACCAGAGATGGTTCCGCGCCGCTCGCCGATCTCCCGACACCGCCCTTTAATGTCTGAGGGCTGCCGTCGCAACCAGGCTGGTGCCTAGCCGCGATCGAAACACAGGCCGCAGCAGGTAGCCGTGCAACAGTTGCACTTTTCTGCTGCCGCCTATCAGCCAGTCGCCGCCCTCACTTCCCCTATTGATCGGCTACCTGGACAACCGTCATGGCCCACCTGACGGTGATCCGACCACCCAGCCACGACTGCCCCTCCCAAAAATCAATTCTTTTCTTATTTTGTTTTTCTACAAATTTAAGAATAAGAAACTTGTATTAAATTGTTTAATGCAATGTTGAATTCTAAAGCTTAGTACAAGGGTACTATAACCACAACATGTTTTGAGGAAAAATTGTTTGTTGCTCTAAATTGGTGCCTTTTTGAAAAAAAAAGGTGTCATTTCTAAAAGGCAAGTGGGAGTAATTCTCGAAAAGGTCGAGAAGAGCAACTTACCCTATGCTAAAAGACCCTTTTTCATAAGGCAAGTGGGAGTATAAGTCTCGAAGGTGTTCAAGATAAGGCAAGTGGGAGTATAAGTCTCGAAGGTGTTCGAGAGAACCAACAAATGAGCATGGTTCACACCATGTCAAAAACAACAACACGTGGTCTCATTAATGTAATGGGATACGTAACCGTGTGTCAAGGGCCACATTCCATGTATACCCTTCTTATGTTGTTCTTCATTGAAAATAAGTTTTCACTTGTTGCGCATAAACCCACTAAGTCTAGTAAATCTAAGCTAGAGAAATAAGTTTGATGGTTAAGAAATTCTAAAATATTGATTTTTGAATGTAAGATTTGACGAGTCACAAATTTAGCTTAGTACAATGAAAATCTGAAATAGTTTCCATGTCTGAAAAATTGAGTGTGAGACACTTGGTTGATTTGCATGAATTGGGAGAGAACCATTGAATGCAAAGAGTAGACAAGGAAGGAAAAATGTTTTCCAAGCATTGATTAGTCACTAAAGGATTTAACGAATTCATAGTATTGACTATGGTGAAATCTTTCGTTGCTAATATTGCTTATATCTATTCAGACTCTTCTAGTGATTTCAACTCTATGTGATATGGTTGATGAAGTTCAAAACACTTTCCTGAAATTGTTCATGAAAGGGAATGTGTTTGTGATACACACATTAACGTTTTGAAGAACCAGGAAGTCCTAGAAATGCATGTAAGTTT
Source organism: Chenopodium quinoa (assembly GCF_001683475.1). Lineage (NCBI taxonomy): Eukaryota > Viridiplantae > Streptophyta > Magnoliopsida > Caryophyllales > Amaranthaceae > Chenopodium > Chenopodium quinoa. The sequence goes on from NW_018745461.1 coordinate 1,736,953, forward strand.
CATAAGTCCATTAGTGGATTGAAATAAGCATCAAGGAGCAAAATCTTCGATTTACTAAGTTAATCAAATTGGTTGATAGTCTTATAAATGAAGAAGCTTGTACATACAAGAAGTTTAGTGGGAGCTATGTAGTCTTCTTGGTTTTGTATGTAGATGACATACTTCTTACAAGATACGATGTTTCCATACTTGAATAGGTCAAGTAATGGCTAATGAATTGTTATTGTATGAAAGACCTTGAAGGTTTAAATGAGTACATCTTGGGAATCAAGATTTATTGAGATTGGTCTTGAAAGAGGATTGAACTTGATTAAGAAACTTATATAGATGAGGTTCTCTCTACGTTCAAGCATGAAAACTCCAAAGGAGGTTTCACTCCCATGTGGCATAGCACATTGCTTATCAAGACTCAGTGCAAAGCAAAGACTGATGAGATTTAGCGAATGAGTGGCATTCCTTATGCAATTGCAAAGGATTCGTCATAAAGGCTACACATTATACTCATTAGATGCATGTATGCAATTTTCAAATCGAATTCTGATATGTGATATTGGAAATTATAGAATTAAGAGTTCCCTGAAGTACTTGGAGAAGAACAAAAGGCAACGTCTAAGTATATGGAGATAAACTATCATAAAAGAAAAGGTCGCAAAGTTCATATGGATGAGAATGTCTCAAAATCTGTTAACTAAACTATTTTAGAAGCCTAAATATGAAAGTCATATTAGGTTCAATAGAAATTGAACATATTAGATAGCTTTGATTGTGTATTGGACACAGTTGCAAAACTATCAATTGTGTTCTCCCTATGTTTATCATGTGAAACAAAGTTTCATACTTATTTAATCATGGTTTAGTATTAAATAAAATGTCCAAAATATTTTATGAATTTTAATGGGTTTGTCAAATGCGTGATTTGATGAATGAAACCCCATAAGTGAACTGAATTCATGGAATATTTAAGTTCCTAATCTAAGTCGTTAAACTGGACATAAACGACTTATTGAAGAGGATTAGCATATAAGATTGATTGATAGCGCAGTTTCATGGGCTATGGGAACATAGAGATGTTCAGTCAATTATATGGATTTGTATGGTTGATACAGATTGAACTGACCTACTTAGAAGTTTCAAAAAACTTCGCAAATTATATTAGTGGATTCCTTAGACATGAGTGGAACACTACTCAATTCAATGATTAGTGTAACCTTGATGTTGTCAAACGTCATGCCGTAAAAGGGGACTATAAAGGCGACACTTGGGTTGCGCTAAAAGTTAAGTGGGAGTTTTGGTTGCCACAAGATTGAATAGGTCCTCCTATGTTAGATAGGATGGGTGTCTTGGCCTCTTGAAGAGTAAGGATTGGAAATGCATGGTCGTGCTCAAATGGATTACTAGATAATCATTTGTTTAGCAATTCGAACTCGGATTTCAAGAAATAATTTGAACGCTAGTATGGATGACATAGAGATGTAATCATAGTATCAAATTAGACACTAAGAGACTTAAGGAATTTGAAGATTGCACGCTTGTCTCAGACAAGTGGGGGATTGAAGGAAATGTGTCCTCGACTCTCGTGCAATTACTAATATAATATGGATCGTATTATGGAGATAATAAGTTCGTTTAGTTGGGTCGTCTTTACTTCTTGCTAGAGACCAATATTGATCATTGGGTTAAACCAATGCCAACTAAATGGATCTTATGAGGTCACACGTTACAGTGTTAGGTCGAACATGAATACCGAGTCCAAAAGTTGGGCTTAGTGAATGACTGGCCATAAGGAGTAAGATAGGAATAAGTCTTGCCCTAATTAGATAATATGATTATATATAATAAAGGGCTTGGGGAAAAATAAAACAGACGTTCATCCCTCAAAAAGAAACAACGTAATATTTTTCCCTTCCCCTCTCTCTACAACTGGTTAGAAGTTCTCCATAGAAGAGGAGATTAAAATCTCCCGTCCAACTAGCATTGGTGGAGGTTCGATCTACACTTGTGGACCAATATTAGAGGAGCAACAACTGGGGCTCTAATCTCCGCAAGAAGGTAGAAGAAAGCTTGGGAATTCACGCATCAAAGGTTAATTCTAAACTATTATGTGATCCTTTATTTGTATATGCATGAGATCCTGTTTAGATGCGTATGAATGAGATTCATGAAATTCCTCTTAGAGTACCTAAAACCCTACACTTACTAGTTCTATAATACATTATTGCGTACTTGCGAATATCTTAATCTAGTCATCACGACTACCAAAAATCTTCTTTGTCAATGGATCAAAGTCTTTATTTATTTAAAATTTTGTGGTGGATGCTTTTATTTATTATTTTTATTTGTTCAAAGCCACCATTATTATAAAGTTTAATATGAAGAAATTTATATTCACCTCTACGCGACATCATATATCTAGAGATTCTTTATACTTTGTATGTTCTAGATCAAACAGGGTGAAATTAAAGGTGTCGTTTGGTTCTCATGAATTGTAAATAAATGTGAATTAAATTATATTCCTATAATCAATTCATGTAAATTTTCAAAAAAAATTTGATTAACAATGAGGGAAGTTACTTTTCATTGAAACTTTTACTTGGGAGAATTAGGTAAGTAAATTCCTATATTTTGTGGGAACCCAAAATTCATATAAAGTTCCAATTTCCCTTACTAAACTTTTGTCAACAAAACAATACAAAAAACTTGCAATTCATAGGAAGTCTCACTTCCCTTTTTTTTTTTTTACTCTCAACCAAACTATTGAAGAATAAAACCTTTCAAGTGTCACCACATGTAAGTGTCCCATATTGGTTGAAGAAGAGAGAGTCTCACTTTATAGCCATATGGTTTTGAGGTGGAACCTCCTTGGTCGTATAAAGTGGATAGTTGGGACGGGTGTGGCCCAGACTCGTTTATCACAAACAAGCCCTAAACCCTTAAGGTTTGAACCGACTAATGTTGAAGAATCAATGGATGAGTTGTGGTTGAGGTGAAATGTTACTCGAACCTAGAGCTAGTTGGTTCTCCCGAAAATGCATTAAGGCTCATCAGTTGATTGGATATCTTGGGGTAAAGCACTATATTGGTGTGGGTCAAGAGAGCGTCACCAAATCGACGCCCTGAAAGGTGGTAATGGAGATCGAAAGGGAGTTCATTAATGGAGGTTGAAGAAACTGATGTGAAGAAGTAAAGGGGAAATGAAAGGGATAAACTTCATTAACGGATTACAAGATATTGTTGGATTCGTTAAGTTATGGTGAAATACTGAAATCCAATTTATTAAAATTATTTTGTGTTAAAATGAAAGGTTTTTTTTAAAAAAATTGTTTAATCTATGACATTAATTTTTTTTATATGTCCTATATTTATAATATATTCTTGGTCCGTCGGCTTAACCATAAATTTTTTAGTTTAGTTGGTCGTTTAATATAATGTGGACAAGAAGGTTACAGATTTGAATCTCATCCACCATCCTTTCAAGTAAAATATTTTACAATGGTTTCAAACCTAAAGACTTTCATGTGAAAGGACGTGATAAAATACATTTTTATTGCAAGAGATTATGACAAGTATTGCAAGATATTGTTGATGATATTTGAGGATGTAGGAGTCTCTCTATCTCCCACCCAAGGGTTCGATTCCTCAATCCCCTATTCCCGTGATAGGGTGGTTGGCCCTACCCATATCAGATCATTAGATAGTAGATACGTTGTGACTTGTGAGCGAGGTTTTGATCAGATCAAGTCAGAATTAAATTAATAACGTTATTAGGTTAGATCCCGTGTCATGCACAATGATCTATTGTTATAAACTAAATTAGCCTCGTGCGATGCACGACATAAAAAATTTCTTTGAATAAATATATTTTATATATGTACCTCATATGAGAAAAAAAAATATAGAAACATAACCATTAATTGCAATGGTATTTAGATATAAATAATTTTGAAGATAGTAAAAATTTAACCAAATTATACAATACAGAGTACTCTTAAACCGAGAGTAATTATATTTGGAATCTGGATAGTTATATATATATATATATATATATATATATATATATATATATATAAATCCATAATAATGTAAAAAAAAAAAAACAGAAATAACAAATTATAATAATTGTATTTAAAAAAAATATACTTCGTATATATAATTTAATAATTTAAGGTAAAAAAATAAAAAGGTTTAAAAAATAAGTAAAAATAAAAATAAAAATATGGTGTCAGCAATTGATTTAGGCGGGAAATTTTTTTTACCGCAATTTGATGTCTGTACAATTTAAATAGGGGATGATGTCAGTGGCTGTTACTTTATTTATATTTATAGATTTATTATAGATTATTATACAGACTACTTATACCAATTGAATTAGGTTGAGTCAGCTTAATTTTTCATATCTTTAGGCACAACATGTTTTTTTAGCAATCCAATAGGCCAAATTGATTATCCCATTAATCTGTCATCATGCACTGGCCCCAAGTTGTGATTACCAAAAAGATTCCGGAAAGTCAACAGAACTCAAATTCACGTCGGTAAACCAATTGATTATGTTATTAATGGTAATGATAAACCCATACTAACAATCCCAGCTTATCCCTTAGCTAGCCGAGTATAATTATACAATACTCCGTTTTTGTATTCAAAAACTCTAATCAACACAGATATATGTCTTCATTTTATTACACTTATCTAACCTAAGCAGTGGCGGATCCAGGAATTCTAAATAGGGGTAGCATAGAATAATAAGGGGAAAAAATTAGAAAAAAGTTCTATATTATATATTAGTATTATTGTTTAATAATTAGCCTTTAAATCATTTTGGTAGATAGAGAATATCCATAGAATATTCTCATCTTAGGTTTAGGATATATTTTGTATAAGATTATCTTTGATATCTGTACATATCTTATGTTACCTAATATGATTAGGTTTCTCATTGTAACCCTATAAATATTGATCAATGGAAATCACTCTAATCAAGGAGTTTTACATTATCTGACATGGTATCACAACTTAGGTTAGATCTTGGGATCATATACAAAATATATCCTAAACCTAGGATAAGAATATTCTATGGATATTCTCTATCAGATTCTATTACTTTATAATTTTTATAAATGAGAGTCCTTCAAAAACGAAAACTTATGTACAAATATAAGTAAAAGTAATCAATAATAAAAAAAAATTAAATAAGTAAGAAAATAAAATTAAGATAAGAGACTTGTTTTATGTATAACTGGTCTCTTTTCTTTTAACATGGAAAGTATGATCAATAAAAAGCAGAATCTAAGAGACCTGTTTATATATAACAGATCTCTTTTGTTTTAGTATGTAAAACAGGCGGGTTTGTTGCTACTTTTTATAGCAGCCTCAAAGAGACCAGTTATTTAAGATAACATGTCTCTTTGAACTCTTTTTTTTCCCCAAAATTTTTAGGGGTAGCATGTGCTAACCCTTGTGCCTTAGTGGATCCGCCACTGAACCTAATAAGTGACATGTGCACATGTCTTTTTACATTATTAATTTTTTTTGTTACACTATTTTTCTTTAATTTTTTCATTAAACTTATACTTCATCCATGCATGGTTCACCTTAATCGGCCCTCTTCAATTCAACCTTGTCCTTTTGTCTCTTTAATTTTAGCTCTTCCGCCTTCTTTATTTAATCCTCATATTCAATTAAAGTTCCAAAAATTTAATTAATTTAAACATGTTTCCGACTACACGTTATAATCATAATGACTTATTGATATTTCCTCATCATTTATCTTCCAATGCAATTTTCTATGAATAACTCATGCATTGCATGAGCCAAAAGGCTAGTTATCAATAAATAATAGAATCATTTTGTCTCAATTTTATTTTATTTTTGGACGGGAAAAAGAATAATATTATTAATGAATAGTCATATGACATCCACATGGCTATATGTGTCACAGTCTGTGATATCAGATTCTGCACATGGTCGTGTGGTGATAGATGCGGCTCGTCGCAGACATGCAAAGTATCAAGCTAAGTGTGAAACAATTGGGTGGTATGGTTTATTTTCCTTTCTTCTTTTCTTCATTGAGAGAATTAGAGGTAGTTAACGTTGCTTTGCTTAAGCGGGTATAGAAGTTCTCTCAGGATCACAATATCAGGGCTAGAACATCGGCCCACATATTTGTTATGATTGGTTTTGCTATAGCTAAATGAGTGAGAGCCCAAATTATTTCACGGCTGTTTTTTTTTATTATTTTTTTTTATTAAAGACTTCACGACTACCCATTAATTTTATGTAAAACCTTTTGAGTTTTTATAATAATAATAATAATAAGGAAAAATACACTTTAATAATCTCAACTATAGCACGATTTACTTTTAATAATCCCGACTATGTGTTAGTTTGCCTCTAATAGTTCCATCCAGTCAACACCAAGTCAACGACCTGTTATAACAAGTTACCGTTTGGTCCAATATTAAAAAAAAAAAGGATAACCCCTCCCCCCTTGCTAGGGGCAACCCCACTACCCCCGTCGGCGAATAGAGGACCTACCCGGTGCCGACGATACCCTCCTAAGACAGAGCCCGACCACCAGACCCCTTCCCCTCCCCTAAATCACCTTCCCTTATCCCAACAACACCACCAACGAAGGAACAACAACTACAACAACACCAACACTAAACCACACCAATTACCACCAATTGTGTAGCCTAATAACAAAATTGTATATTAACAGTTTATCAAAGGTTGGGTGTTCTGATACGATTATTTTCAATCTAGTTTAGACTTAATAAGTTCAGTTTAGTTCAGATCCTAATTTCTTTTTCTTTGTAATCAAAACAAGCCTGAAAGTATCAATAGTTCATTACTTTAATTATCCTTTTCCTACAAAACAAACTCACAAACCTCTCTGCTCTTCCTCCATCAATGGCGTCCTCCCTTTTACTATCACTCCCTTTTCTCTCTCCTCATCCTCGAAACCCTAAACCCCCAATTCCCATTTCCAAACCCTTAATTTCTCTCTCCTCTCCCTCAATTCCCCGCAAATTCAGTATCCCAATCCACGTCACCCCAAATCCTCTGCAATTCCGACATCGGAGTCGAAGATTACTTGTCGGGAATTCCATCGGAGAATCCGATGAAGATTCCGATGATATTCTTGTCGGAGAAGATGCCGCTGTTTTCGAGCTGAGCGACCAGAAGCTAACTTCTTGGGTTTACTTCACTGTGATTTTGGGTGTTGTGTTGTTCGCCCTTAATTATCTTTGGATTGATAATTCTACTGGATTTGGCAAGTATCTCATTGATGCTCTTGAGAGTGTCTTCCAAAGCCCTGAGGTGAAAATTTCTTGTCTTTCAACTTATATTAATATCATATCAAGTATTATATATGTCGAATTATTCATTTTAATGTATGATTATGTGATATACTGATATTCATCTTAATGTATAGTTTATTTTAATTATGTAATTGATGAAATTTGATTAATATTGTTGATACTATGTTAGCTAAAAACCAATTAGGAAATATAGGGGAGTTATGCTGAAATGAGGTGAAGTTTTGACAAAATCAATCACGTTATACTGATAAGAGTGTGGTACTGAATGTGTATTTCGCTCTTTGTTACTCGGACTCTTCAGTTTCAGTATTGGAAACGAATCCGGTGCTCTCAATGAATATGTATCAATGATTGTTATTTGTAACAAGTCCGCCAATGTTCGAAGAGTTGGAGTGAAGTTGATGTTGCCTAGGTAATAAAAATTAGGGGAAGTATACGAAGCGTAAGATATAGGAGCATACCTGCAGAACGAACCTTATAGATTTGGGGATTTAAACTGATATTGGTAAAGAGGGGTCCTAGGTAAGCAGTAATGTAGCTCGGCGGTAATATGAAGTTAATATCATAGTGATCGTAAGTCTTTGAGGTATATATTGTGAAAGTTTATTTTCCTGAGAAGGCTGGAGGCAGCATGCCTTTTCGTGTTAATGAGTGTCGTACTTGTGTACCTTGCATTCTAGCTCAATTATAAGTTTATCAAAATTTCAGAACTCTATGACTAATGTAAATGTAGCATGAACTGCTCCACATAGGGAAATCTTCAACAACAGGAAATGTGTTTTCAGTATGATGTATTTAGGGTGTTTGGTCCTGTGATTATACTTGTATATATTTAGTATTTGTTTTATTTGTTTGATATATGTTTATGTTCATGGCACCTTCAAGTCTTCAACCCTTCATTTTGAACATCAAAAGGCCTAATCTTTCAATAATCTTGTACAGGTTGTGCTGCTGAGCCTAATAGTCATATTTGCTTCTGTTCATAGTGGATTGGCTAGTTTTAGGAATGTGGGTGAGAAAATTATAGGGGAACGTGCCTTCCGTGTCCTATTTGCTGGAGTATCGCTTCCATTAGCTGTTAGCACTGTGGTGAGATTTGCCTTTCTATCTTTCTAAAGTGATTTTATTTTCAATTTTATTTTGTCTTTTGCATGTTTCTGTTCTGATGACTCATTTGTGGCGGAAAAAGCTATAGTAATTCTCGCCATCTTAATCTATAATGACATCTTAATTGAATCTCTTTATTAGGTTTATTTCATAAACCACAGATATGACGGGATACAATTATGGCAGCTCCAAAGTGTTCCTGGAGTACATCAGCTTGTGTGGTTATCTTCTTTCATCTCCTTCCTTTTTCTCTATCCTTCAACCTTCAATTTGTTGGAAGTAGCAGCAGTTGACAAGCCCAAATTGCACCTTTGGGAAACAGGAATCATGAGAATTACTCGCCATCCACAGGTGAATATCATCTTTCTCTGATGCTGATGAAGATTATTGTTATTGTTTTTGAAATAACTGTTTGTAATAATGTACTGAATGAAGATGGACTTTCTAAACACTTCTCTCTTTAGAGATGCTACTTTCTAGAATTTAGAGCTTCCTAATGGGATAAAATATCAGGCTATGGTCTATTATTTTTACTGCATGTCTGTTTTTATCATCATGCCATTAAGATGGTGCTCAGGAAAATTGACAAGAGTTCCTGAAATTTTGGAACCATATCATCTCTATTTCATTGTATACATGTCAAAATAAATATATTTATTACCAAACTTTGTTTTCAACCTGGTCATATATGAAGGGGTGCATGCCATGGCAGGAGAAGGTACATCAATAGGTGCCATCCCTCTGTGGATGCTTTAAAAACTCCTCTTTATATGTTTACTACCCTCTTCTCGTATAAATCTAAATTTAAACCAATCATGCAAGTCTTAAACTTTCTCTTTTCATTTACTAATATCGACATCTTGTGCCCCTTTTCATCTGAATATATTGGTTGCTTATGAGCTTGAAAGGGACTGACTAGTCTGTTTTATATGTAGATGGTTGGACAGGCAATCTGGTGTCTGGCTCACACTGTTTGGATTGGGAACTCTGTGGCAGTTGCTGCCTCCATTGGCTTGATTGGACATCATTTATTTGGCGTTTGGAATGGGGATAGAAGGTTATCTTTACGTTACGGGGATGCTTTTGAGATTGTGAAGAAACAAACAAGTGTAATTCCATTTGCTGCTATAATTGATGGACGTCAAAGGCTGCCAAAAGATTACTACAAAGAATTTATTCGGTTGCCATATATAGCAGTGACTGTTGTCACCCTGGGTGCTTATTTTGCTCACCCACTTATGCAGTCAGCCAGTTTTCGACTTCACTGGTAGGAATTACTGGGTAATTTTCAATGAACAGGTGAGTAGGTGGCAATACTTGGTGTGATCATTGACCAGACAAGCATGTTAAGAGAGAGAGAGACACCATCTTTCTTGGGCTCAAACAGAGTATTGCAGGATGTTTCTTTGGGTAAATTGCTTGCTTGCACTAAAGAGAAATGTCGAAGACTTGTCTGAGGAGAACTGGATATGATATTTCACAATTTTTGAAAGGATGATGCAGCAACTGTTTGCCTTCCATTGCAGCTTAAGGTGGTGCGTCCCTGATTCCCGTTAATTTTCAATTGCCACAGAGAAAAATTGTGCATCGTTAACATTGTATTTAATTGGATCTTGATTTGTAATTTCTAGATAAAATAGTTGCAATTTTCACTAAAAAAGAAAGTTGTGATTTCAGTATATGATCCTAGTTTGTATAATTAATAGCCGAGGAAAGAAATAATAAAAAAAAAAAAAATCATTAATTTTGGTGTTTGAAGTCTCTTCTTCTATGTGTTTCGAAAAATTGACATGTGGTCTAATATTTTCTATATAGTAGCTGTTTCTTCTTATACTGGGAACTGTAGAACAAATGCAATTAGCTTGTTGATGGTTATCTGGGAAAGTTGGGACAGCGTGGTTGCAGAGTTTATCACTCTACTGTTGAATATTTATCACCCTGCCGTCTTTGTGTATCTGTGAGACCAGATCAGCTAGCCATGTTGCCCATATATACACAGTGCAGGGCTAGGTTGCAGAGTTTTTTCTTTTTTTCTTGATGTTTTCTGCCATATTTGTTCCGATCAGGTTGATTGGTTAAACCACAGTATACAATTATTTTGAGCAAGGCACTTTAACGTCAGTTAAGGGCTACTCAAGATTAATTCACAAAAAAATAAATTAAAGGTTACATAAGGGCCAATAAGTTCTATTTTAGAGACCTGTAAAGAAAAAAAAAAAGGTTCTATTTTAGGGAAAATTTTTCATATATGGCTTTCCTGTGAATTTAACACTACAATTTAATTGTTGCTTATTTTGTGGTAGAAGCTTGATAAGATACCTGCCTGATAAATGTATTCTATCATTGTTATGATAAAATTGAAAATTTCAGTGAATTGCATCTCTATGTTCAACAGTCACAAGGCTCTCCTAGCAGTAAGCGGCTCTATTATTCCACTTTATATTCAGAAGTCACAAGGCCTCCTAGCTGTAAGACTGTAAGTATCTCTTCTATTTCAACAAGTATTACTATTAAACATAGGTATTCTGTAATCTGTATAGAATGTAGTAAATGATACAAGTGTTACAACTATCTTCAACACCCTCTGTTCTTGTCATCTGAGATGTTTAGAGGCATGTATGAGATTCCCAAAATAGAATATGAGAGCATCCTCAACTTGAAGGAGTAGCTGTTGTGATTTTTTTGATGAGTGACTTTGAAGATGACATAGTTCCAGTTAAACTAATAACGAACCCAATCATGATGATAATCACATTGAAGAGCAAGTGAGGTTTGGAAATTTCAGCTAGATAAATTTTGGAATAGAAGATGCATGGTATTATGATAGATATACTGACACTGATAAGAGAGCCAGTTAGATTGAGAACATATTGGAAGTATGGCACAGAAAGAGCGAGGGCTAGTATAGCTATAAGAAGGATTGAGCCTATACTACCCCTTATAATTTTCCTTGTCCTTGAACTTGTGAAAGAAGGAAGATTGTGCTCAAGTTGGATTGCAAGTGGGGCAAACTTCAGTGCATATTTGGTCATAGGTGTTAACACTGTTGCCCACAAGGCAATTTTTGTGGCAATGCTATCTTGTGGCATGCTGAGGGTGATTTGAGAGTTTATGTTGGGGCCAAACATTTTTGCTCCCATGAAAGCCAAGGATGTGTAAAGCGCCGTGATTGTAGTGAAGCTCAATACAGTAACCTGAAAAAGAACCAGAGTGCAGGAAAGATCAGTTTGCCAAAAAGATTAAAAAATAGCTACCTTTCAACTTTCTTCTTTTATTCAATTATTAAAATTACTTGTTACACAGAGGGTGCTGGGAGAGGGGTGGGGGGGGGGGGGGGGGGGGGGGGGGGGGGGGGGGTGGGGAGGAGACCAAACACAGGCCAGCCTATCTTAGACTCCCACACAGGATAGATTGTGCACAACAATTATGAATGGACCTCTTGGCGTCCTTGACTTTTATGCTGACACTTAGCCCTTGTTCACTTCTTCTAATGTTTACTTAATTACATGTATCAATAAACTGATTTTTTCAAAAATATTATATTTCAAAGATGAAAAGAACATGGCCTAAGGAGGTAAACCCAACCGAAAATATGCAAACCTCTGTATGCTCATGTTGGCACTGTGGTAGAAGCTATTGGGTAGGTATAATAGTTAATTTCTGGTCATACTGCAGCCATCTTATTGTACTTTCAATGGAAATGACTGGAAGTTACCTTTGGATACTTGGAGGGATCTTTCATGGATGTGTATATGTTGGGAAAAAACAGTATGTCCTGCATAACTATAGGCATAAAGTCCAGTTACATGAGGAATTTTGTTTAGGTGCAGCACTGGTATGTTATGGTTTGCATTCACCACCCCAAACATTGCTGTACCTGTCACTGTCAGAAAAATGAGCATTGACATGATAATTCCACCTGCTGATAGAAAAGCTATAGAAGTAAAGTCTCCGAGCCATAGGCTAGGAAGTGCCACCAAAATTGCTGCTGTCGTTAGTAGCGTTGATTTTTCGATCAAGGGTACCTTGATAGGAATTCCTTTAATGACCATGTTTAAGTTATCATGAAGTGAAATTGTGTAGGATACAAGGCCCATGAAAATATCCTTGTAGATAAGTATTGTAGCTATGATTTTTCCTTTTGTCCCGAATGCTTGCCATCCAATGTCATTATAGCTTCTTAACTCGGGATTTTTGTGGAGGCATTTACCAAGTAGGCAAGCACTATAGGCACATATCATTCCGAGTCCTACAAGTAAGAATGCAGAAACCCACCCTCCGTTTTCCAGGCCGTATGATGTAGATAACTGCCCTAGACCTGCAAAAATGTTGATACAAGGGAAATAAGTCATTCTTGAATGAGTAACTGTTTGTGCTTTGATAATTTGTAGTTTAATTTACAGAAGTTACATTAGAAATTTTCAGGATTGATAATCTTTTCTGTTGTTTGGTGACAAACACGTTCTGGAAAGTTTGAATTTCAGGGAGAAATCGCTTACCAATATACCAAGTTCCTCTTAGGTGATTGGAACTCCCCTCAGGAAGTAAGGTAGTTCTACACAACCTTAAGTGCAACCAAACAATTTTGACTATTTCATGGAAAATCAAACTTTCTATGTTTAGGCTTTGTTTGGTAAAGAGCTTGTTGGAGAGCTTTGAGCTTATTGAGGCCTATTAGAGATTTGACCATTCTGATTAAGTTTATTTGGGGGTTTGGAAACAACTTTGAAAGAGGGTTTTTTGAAATAGCTCAATATTAAGCTTTTTGGCTGTTGAATACATGGAAATAACTATTAATTAACCAACTAAGAGCTATTTACCAAACACTTTTTGAGAGTTAGCTAATTAGAACCAGCTAATACAACTAGTTAGTCAAAACAGCTGATACAACTAGTTAGTCAAACCAATACAACCAAGTATATTAATCAGCTACCAGCTAATTGCCAAACAGGGAGTCAAACAACTACTTAGATTACGCAATTAATTCCCAATTAAAAAATTGGAAAAAGGAGGTGGCTAATGATTTTACAGCTTTTTACCTATAACCATCCCAGTCATATTGATGACAGAGTGAGTGAAAGAGCTACTGGGCTTGGCTGGTTGCTTTATGTCTATACATTCTTTATTTTCTGTTTTGGACTTCCTCTCTATGTGCTCACATTCGCTCAATTTATTATTTTCCTCAAAACACAACCCACAACTCTCATATTCTATGCTAAATGTATCATTAGGCCCCATCTTGTTTACTTGACTTCTTTGTAGCTTACTATATGACAGATCTGACTCAGGTTCTATGCTTAATGTATCATCAGACCCCATCTTGTTTACTACTTGACTCTTTTAGCTTATTGTTCAACTCAGGGGAAGCTTGTTTCTGTGTAGGTTTCTGGCTATTGCCTGAAGTGATAATATGTGATAAATGGGACTTATATGACCTAGGAATTTTAGTTTTGTGAGATTATAAGAGGAAAGAGGTAGAGGCCTATATATAGCTGAACAGGTTTGTATTTCAGGAACACGTGGTCCAGAAATAAATTTAAGTTTCTGAGTGTGCTGTGTGCCTTGGATAAGGTGAGAACGAAAACGACGGTTGTCTGGATAGTGTTCTTTTCCTCGTTTGTAAATATTACACCATGAATATGAATAATAAGATCTATGATGTACAAGACAGCTGGTTTTGGGTCCAATGAGTCCCCCAGACTTATAATTGAGAATCTGAAAAATAAGTGGTGTGAACAGATGTACAATGCGTTTGACCCCTACTAGCTGAGCTGATTATACTGGAAAATAAGTGGTGAGAACAGTTGCACCAAAGTTTCTGATACAGCAATACTGTGGTTAACTAACCTTGTTTGAAGCACTTGAAGTTACGTTACAAAGTTTGATTGTTATGATGAAGCGGACCTCAATTGCTCTAAAATTCGGTTAATATGTTTTCTTTCTGATGCATTGTTTGGTTAATTATGTCAATGTTAGTTATTCATTGGTGCAGGATGACAGTGATGTTGTCTGATCTGATAATGACTTGATTGGTATGAGAATACTACCACGTTGGGAAGTTGTCAAAATGGAATAATGGATCTGCATTCAGCAAATTAGAGTCTGGCCAACTTGGTTAATAAAATTGTGTACAAGGGAGGAATACAAATGAGGGAAAAACTTTTTTGCACATGAGTTCGCCCTTTCAGTTTATGCATAACATAACACAATATACAGGTTTTTTTTTCAGGTTTCCTGGCTGATTGATTTTCTTTGAAGAATCCGGTCAGGAACTGGCGCTAAATGAATCACGTCACGGCTCCTATTCTGTCCGCGCACATCATTGTACCGACTTGATCCTGAAAATTAGTTGCTGATAGAGAATGTATGGTCTTAAACTCTAGCTAGTTTGTGTTAAGATAAGGTTATCACATGGTTTCCTGATTGAGAAATGCTCTAAATGAATATCTTTCAGAAAGTGTGCTGTGTAATAATCTTAATATAGAGCAATATGAAAATATCTGAATTCTGGAACAAGCTAATTGAGTATGACTGGTAAGTGCCTAAGTGGTATGTGAACTTGGGAAGTACCTTGTTTTAGTCTATTTGTGTTGAATGGGATTCAAAATTTTTCATATGTAGCATTTCCGAGGTACTGGTTAATAAGACAGTAGCTCTTTTTTTTTTTTTTTTTTTTTTTTTTTTTTAACAAATTGGCTTATGCTAAAACATTTCCAATGTGTAATGTATTGTAATTAATCTTGCCACATTAATTTTTTAATCTACGTTGTATAATCCTATTTCTAGCTACAAAATATTCCAATGGATTCTTACAGGGCCTAAAACATGTTGTATAATCCTATTTCTAGCTACAAAATATTCCAATGGATTCTTACAGGGCCTAAAACATATTTTACGGTACATATCCATCACCAATGGATTCTTGATAGATTGAAGCTTGCCTTTTCACACTTACAAATGTAAATTCTTAATAGATTGGAGCTTGCCTTTTCTTTTCTTTGATCAATCTTTTAGCTTGTTCAATCATTATATTATTATATTTTTTCCCTATCACAGAAATGGGGGGATGAGGATTGAACCCCAACCACTTGAGGATCCCTCCGTCTTCCAAATAATACAATCTATCGCATTGCCTAGGCCACACAATTCATCATTTATTTTAAATGACATGGAAAGGTGGAAACATAATGACAATTATATTAGGGCAGAAAGGTAAAGTATAAAATTTCACTCCTAAAGTTGGGATTTGCTTATTTTAAAGTACTGTACATACTACAAGCAGCACAAGCTCTATCACCTTTGAAACAACGGATCATAATTAGCATGTCGTATAATCAGTTTCAATTCGTACAACCTGAACTCCAGGATAACTAAGTACTCCGTACTTATATGTTCTTATACTCTCAGTACTAATACAATAGGTAAACAAAATTGATTTAAAAGTATATAGCTTAGACAAAATACATAGAACTATATTTGATCTACTGTAAGTGTGATTAATCTATTCATCACCAAATTAGACTCCAATTATAATCTACAAAAATGTGTCTACTTTGAACTCGAAACTGTACCAGTCCATGGCTACATCGAACCACATATATCAGACTGGATTTCCTTAAAACGACCCTGAAGTTTAGCTGGCAATGCAGGATCCCGCCATTCCAAACCATCCCACCAGCTAGTCTCAGCTTTGATCTCCTTTATGGTGGCCTCAACAGAAGATTTTAGATCAAGATTCTTCATTCTAGGACAATTGTAGATACTGATATACTCTAAGCAGGGTATACCGCCACCATTCCAAATGCTTACCAGTTTGGGAAGATAATGAAGTTTCAGTACCTTTAACCTAAGCTCTGCAGAAACAGGAGGGTCAACCTCCATTTGGTCTTTTCCAACATCTTCAATGGAATTGACATCGGTAACAGTAAGCTCACAAAAATCACTGTCACCAATATTGTCATCTACAGAACTCTGATCCTGGTTGCTAATGACATTTTTCAAAGACTGACAGTCCTCAACAATCAGCTCCTCCAAGTTGGACAGAACAGCCACCATGGAACGACACAGAATAAATTCCAGTTTTGGGCAAGAATGCACTGATAGTCGCCTAAGCCTTGAGAGACTTCCAGCTCGAATGGGACCCGCCCAAATCCAGGTCAGGTTCCAGGAATAGTGGATGCTCAAGAGCTCTAAAAACGGAAAGAAATTGCCTGTCCGTTTTGTGCTGCTTATTATTGCTTTTAGTTTTGGGCAATCCCTCACAACACAGATCTTTAGATCATTGATAGTAGCCCGTCCGAATTGTGTCAAGGACTGAGCAGTGAGGTGATGATCTACATAAAATGCTGTAGCTTGAGAAAGCACTTTACCAACTGCATCAGGCATACCTTCACCATTAACAAACCTCAAGCACCGATCATGCTGACAATACTCATGTTCAAGGTCATCAGAAACATGAGAGACAACACGCTTGACATCATGGCCCACAACAAACTTGAAATGGGTCAAAGTTTGGTGTAACCAAGCTGGACTCGCATCAATGAAATACTCAAGATTTTTTAGTTCAGGAAAGTGGAAAGATAGGGAGCATAATTTTAAGTTGCTCACTTCAGTTGTTACATCTGATGCAACCTTAGTCCATCGTGGATCTCCAGGATATACATTAATGCTGAGCTCCTTTAGCTGAACAAGGCTGGAAATTATTCCCTTTGAGATCAACTGTGGTGGCAGCATGGCACATTCATCCTCATCCATGGATCCATAAAAGCAGACTTGCAAGTGAACTAAACAAAGCAACTCACATATTTGATCAGGCAGCTGGCATATTTCTGTACCATGAACATCAAGAACCAAGAGGTGTTTCAGAGCCCCAATTGTAGGAGGGAGAAAAAACAAACGTTGACAGTTCCGGAGAATCAATACCTGTAAGCATTCAAGTTTTGTGAGGGACTGTGGTAAAGATTTTATTCTGGTTTTGGACAGGTTTAGAATTTGGAGAGAAGACATGTTATCGAAGAAAGATGAAGGTATGACTCTTAAACAGCTATTTCTTTGGAGGAATAATGCTAATAATTTTGAGCAGGCTGGCCTTTTTGGTAGACTTGAAAGTGTATTATCCATCAAAAAGACCATTTTTGCTTCTTCCCATTCTTCCTCTGATGGTGGTTCACTGAGATCATCACCTGCTTTCAATATGGAAAGGTGACCTTCTGGTTGCTCAAATGTGGGATTGCTTATGTGAGACAAAAGAGTTTTCTGTGACAGTATAGACCTAAAATAACGAATCAAAAACATTTGTAACCCTTTTGCATCAGAGAGAATTACTAATGCCAAATCACGTAAAAAACCATGCATCTCAACCATCAAACCATCATCAGTGCACTGCAATAAAGAGACGTCAATGAGATATTTAATAATATCATGTCCTCTTCTATGTGCATCTGACATACTCCCAGAAACAATGCCTTCATCCACCAAGTACCCTACAAGAGAAGAAATACTAACTGCTTTTCTTTCTGTGAATAAAGCATGATAGAGAAAGGAACTTCTAATATCATGTTCTTTGAGCCTATCATATCCAATTTTAAGTACCTGAAGGCAATTAGTCAATAATATATTCTTTACTGTACTCTTCCATGCATATATACTGCTATCCATTCTCAAGGCACTGCCAGCAACTTTTATTGCCAAAGGCAAACCAGAACACTCGTCAACAATTGCACGACCATAAGGCTCAATATCTTCAGAATCCATGACATTACCCACATGAAAACGGAACAATTGTAGTGATTCTTTCCTAGATAAAACCTGAGCTTCAATGGTTCTATCCACTTCCATTGCTTCACAGATATGGATTGATCTGGTTGTCAATATTATCATATAGTCATTATCTAGATTGCCGATAGGAATTCCCACCATTGGCAGATCAATGTACTCCCATACATCATCTAGAAACAAAATGAACTTCCTTGCTAAAAGAATCTGCAGAAGGATCATAGCTACTTCATCATCAGACTTTATATTTGGCACATTCAAAGATAGCTGCTGAATTAATGAATTCTGTATCTGTCTTCGGGAAGAGCATCTTGGTATAGTTACCCAAAGAACCAAGTCAAATGATCTCTTTACATCATACCGTGAAAGAAAGGCTTTCATCAATGTGGTTTTCCCTATACCACCAGCTCCATATATTCCAATCTTCTTCACTTCTACATCCTGAAAAGCAGATAATAATCTCTGCAGACTGCGATCAGTTGATCTACTATACTTCGCTGTTGGCCAAGAATTGAAGCCCAAATTTACAACATTTCTCAAGCGACAATGAGTCAAACTGGTTTCGATTTCTCCCTCTTTCGTTGTTTTGTCATTTGCACTAAACGTCGAGTCGACATTGTGAATCGTTGGTATGATGGATTCATCTTGTCTTATTTGACTAGTAACATCAGCATTATGAATCGTTGATATGATGGATTCATCTAGTCTTATTTGACTAGTTACATCAGCATTATGATTTTGAGAACATTTTGCATAGGTTTCCCTCTCGCTGTCAGGAGTATTGGTGCCTTTTGAACCAAAAAATGGAATTCCTGTGATAGTAAATGACTCTGTTCCTGTCAATACAGTTGGAGCTTCCAGTGCCCTACAATCATCCACGCCAAAGGATATCTTGAAAGATTGTGAGTCTGAGGCCCCACTGGTGCTTCCTGCTACAAAAGCTAAAAATGAGTATATCAATATGCATAATTTAACCTGTATTTACAAAAATAACATAGCACCATAAGTCCACAATCATGATATAAAATTGATAGTTAGTATGCTAGTTTACATTATTTGTTGAACAGGAAATTAAATTTGCAAAATACTCCGTGACAGAACAACAAACTTTTAAAATCATGGATCATGTTGATTACAATAAAGTACTCCGTAGAAGAAAAGATATGCTGATTTCTCCGTGCACTTGTCATTTGGAAGGTAGAATAAGTATATTAAAGCTTAAAGGTAGCCTAGCTAGAGAAGGAATAAATTAAGTACAAGAATATGAATGAGTGCATTAGATGTCAAGAGTATTGTTAAGATGTCCAGTACTTTAGGAGTTTAGGATGGTGACATTGACAGCATCTGGAAAAGGAAAAAAAAAACTTTCCCCTATCTTCATTGTCAACTGAATAACTAAAGGCTTCAAAGCAAGTGAAATCTTTTAGGCTCGCGCATTTTGAATAAAGTATGTACAACAAATCAATAAATTACTAATGGCCCGTTTGGTATCCGGTTATAAATGGTGGCAATGGGAATGAATTTTAGGTGTAAACTAGGTACGAATTTTACATTGTAATCCCCATAAAAATGCAATTTCATCCTTAAGCATGTGTCTTCTTTATATTTTTTCATTACCATCCATTACCACTAGAGAGGAGGTATTAGGTGGGAATGGAAATTGATAAAGAGAAATGGACAATTTGGGGTGAGCTAGCATTGCCATGGGATTGAACCACGATTTTCCTTACAAATTCACATACAAGCTCATTCCCATTACTATCATTTATAGCCACCTAGCAAGTGGGCCGTAAAAGCTTCACAGACGAACAAAAGGTGCTGTCACGCTGTCACACACATCAAAACTTAGTTCAACTACAGAATTTTGTTCAAAAACAATCACACACATTGACACTTAATTCAAGAACAATCTTAGTTATGTGTTTGTTTGGACCATAATAACTTGTAGAGTGACAACATTGCAAACATGAGCAAAAGAATTCTTTATGTCATAGAAGACGGTTTTAAACACCAAATGTGCACATCCTCATCCTTAATTAGCGTAAACTTCCTTATGTATGCTTAATGAGTGGGGAGAAAAACTTCTTGATACCTGTCTTTTCTCCACCCAGTGCCCATTCTCTGTCCCTTTCCATCCAAGGCTCAAGGTATACATATATAAACCATAGAGCATAAAACATGATTTAGTTCTGTTTTAATCTGACAGTTTCTAGATGTCATTGGTTGATCAGACAAGATAATGGGCAATTCCAATGAAGAGTCAGGCATTAAGATGGGACCTAGTTGCTGGAAATTAGTTGTTGAGAATTGAAAGAAGTTGAGGTACAAAATCTGAAACAGAGATTGTTATAGCATTTTTTTTTGAAATACTTTAAACAGATCAAACAAAGTGACCACTGATGTGAATTTACAAAGTAAACATAAAAGTGAAATCTTACGTATAATCCTCGCTCCATTAGAGCAAGTATGAAGACCCTTATAGGAGATTTGGTAAGCATCGCCTTCATCAATCCTCTGCACCTTTTTCACAGCTGCACAACCTTCTTCCTTATATGTACATCTGAAATAGCTCCTGTTGAATAAATTATACCATTAATCATATGCAAACTTGTGCAAGTTGGTACTATAGAACAACACACAGCCAACGTATTCATTGATGCCAACACAAATGACTAGGGGTAACAGCAGACAAACGAAGCATGATCAGAACAAAATTTAGGGCATGCTTGAATTGGAGGTAACAACAGACAAATTATGGTAGAAAAAGGTGGATGGGGGTGGTGCCATGGGAATATGGGATGATCTAATGGTGGTGCAAAGAGGAGGGGAGTATAGGGAAATTACCCTCATTTTGGTGTAAAGTTGAGGGAGAAGTAGGAAGTTCTTGTCTTCATTTCGGATGGAATAACTTGATTAGTACCCATCATCCACATAGGGTAACTTTCACCCTCAAAGTGCAGGTAATTATAACACCATTTCTCCCTCTTTTTCACATCACCGGCTTCTCTTCCCTTTTACCATCACCTTTTCTTGCCTTCATGCTCCTTCACTTTTTTATTTTCCTCTTATTACCCCCTTCCCCTCTTCCCGTGAATGAGTAAGACTTAAGAAAAGGTTTTCTTCATTTTACCATCACATTTCTTATTACCCCTAACTACTAGAAATTGTTTACTTATTACAATCTAACAAGTATTATATATTGAGGAAAATTTAACAAGAGCCAACATGATGACATTTGGTTTACTTATTACAATCAAAATTCAGTCCAGGAACAGAAAGAGAAGAAGTTTTTCATACTTTCTCTATTCTTAAAGGTTGTAGGGGAAAAACTTTGGAATTTAGGAGATTCATGTGTTTGGAAAGAGAATAAACGAAATGAAATAGTTAGTCCACGATAAAAGGAGAGATAAAGAGAAATAAATGGCCAAAAATATGATAATGTCGAAGCAGATGGCCAAAAATATGGTAATGTCAAAGCGGATAGTATTTAAAACATAATGAAATGAAATTTTTGCAACAATTGAGGGAGAAAGCAATGCATATTATAGCACAATAGTACACATGGAGTTATGATAACTATTATATGGGAGTAATCAATGTCATTACATGATACGGAACAAAATTGAACCTTTTGATCACTTAATAAAACCAATAGGATAAATTTACTAATACATGAGAGATGTGCAATCAAATAGCAAAAGGTATTACACGAAACTTTAGGAAGTATAAAGAAGACAGTACATCTTATCAAAAATCACTTCTTTTTTTAATATACAAGTTTAACCAGGATTCATACCGTGGATACTTTGATCCTAATATCTCTTTTTGCCCGTATTTTCTCCAAGAATATCCATCATCTGTAAGTTCTTGAACAACAACCCTAAGAGCCAAAAGATGTCAAAGTTTAAACACATATTTTCTGCAAGGTATAACTCAACACATTATTTTTTATTTGTAACCCTTTTTTCTCCTCCGACTTTCTCACGAAAAACAAAATAATAAACATAATTAAATTATGGCAAATTTTTTTCGGTACATAGTTTTTTGTGAGCTTGCTCGAAAAGTGTCACCTTCTTAACAGATAAAATAGCCAATATAGCATATAGAAGATATTACATATTCCATAATTCCAAGTCAACTTTTTTTTTTTTTTTTTTTTAAATGAAGGTCATATTGATTTAAGTTTTTCTCAACTACAAGAAAATAATCGCAATTATGAATGTATTTTTACAGGGGATATATTCCAAGGGAAAATAAACACTATGTTATGTACAAAAGTTAACATGTTACTCTACAGGGATACTGAAATGGAAATCTATGACTCTATGAGTAATCGACTTATCTACGATTAAGTTGAACCTTTATATAAGTCAATAGCATGGATAGATCCCGAACAGATTTAATTATGATTCAACCCTATTAAGATTGGATACATTATAGTAAGAATTGAATGTGTCTAAATTCATAACAAAAATTGACTCTTTATTGACACATGAACCCTAATGAAAACAAAAAATTGCTCTCATGATAATTTATTTACGAAAAGTCTTTGTATTGCATGATTAAATTCGACCAACTTAAAATTCATAGTTCATAACAAATAGCAGTACTCACTCCAAACCTTCCCAACATACAGTTGTTTCCATCTACGATAAACACTAAACACTTGGCAATATTAAAACCCGTTTGTTCGCAAATACAGGTTAATTGTAACTTACATAACAAACAACGAAACAAGTCAACCAACAACAACAACAACAACAACTAACAAGAAAATTAACAAAAAATAATAAATTGAAAATGGTAGCAAAAAATAATCAATTGAAAATGGAATAGAATCTTACTCAGTTGATTGTATATTGCTTCTCTTACGTTTAATTGGGAAATGTGAGTCTTGCTTCCATACTTGCTCATACGATTTCCTGCATAAACAAAACCAAAAATCAAATAAATGCTTAAGTATATAATCAGTAATTAACAACAAAATTACAAAAAATATTGTAGATTAATTATTGAAAAAGCACATTTAGAAATACAAATTGGTTGTAAATTAGAACCTAATTCCAGAAACATCTTTCTCCTTGCTACTGATCTTCATCTACTCCATAAAAAGTTAAGGATCTAAAAAAGGAAAGCTTCGTAAGGTTAGAGAACGGGCCAGAAGCGGGCTGCAATGAGCCCGGTTGTGAAGATGATGTGGGCCCGTTGGGGAAGTAGGTGGTCAAGGAGAAGGTGTGAAGTGGTAATGGCCAAAAGAGGGAAGAAATTAAAATAGAGAGCAAAACATAAGTTGACTTAATAGCTCGGCACACGGTTTTCGGGAGCTACTCCCCTCTCTTTAATCATTATGATTGACACGCTTTGACTTTTATTATAAACTGTAATTATCACAATATATGAAGTACTTAATTAGTATATATTTCTTTCATTTTACATGTTTAGAAAACCAAAGAAGTATCACGAAGTAGGAAAGATTATAAAATTGGATAATTTGATAACATAGATCATAGTAGCAATAAAGATGGTCAAAGTGATGATAAAAGTCAAAGCGTGTCAATTATAATGCAACAAATTCTATAACCTTCGTTCTTCATTCTTGTTTATAGTTTCTAATTGTTTAACCATGAAAGTTGGATTGAAATGACTATTCGAGACTCGTCAAATTTGAATCCCCTCCAAAAAATTGCAAAACCTTCCTCATACTTATAAAGATGGTGTCTCGCGTGTCTTAGGCTTAGTTACTCCTGACTCACTGCACGAATGTGCCTTCTTGTTGTATATCGTATCAAAATTTTAAAAGTGTTACTACAATATAAGCCACGTTTCTACAAAGTTGAAATTACTACAAAGTATATTTTAGTGTGCTTTTCCAAAAGAAACATGTCTAGGCCTAACACGTACAAAAGTATGTCTTACCATACCGAACTTGTGCGATACAATGTCCTAATTTTTCAGTGCTAGGTCATGACAAGCGTGAGCCAATCTGACCCATGATCGTCTTGCTTTAAAATATTGCAAATTTTTCTTTGTATTTTTTCGAAGACGCTATATAGTGTCCCCTTAGTCTCCAAAAAGTCCTTGTTACATTATCGGCCAACACATACAAATACTAAATGAATTAATTATATAAATGACATTAAACTAGAAAAATGATTTTTCTTTTAAAAGTAAAACTAAAGGAAATCAATTAATTATTTAGACGCGAATTTTTTTTCACCGTGTTTCTATGTGGCTAATTTACATACACTAAAACACTTATTGGGTAACCCTAATCGAGTAACTTACCCTAACCTACCGAGTAACCTTAATCAAGCTATGACTGATCGAGTAACCTTTGACCAAATAACTCCTTACCGAGTAACCACTAACCAAGTAATTCCGGTCATACCGTGTGACTAGCCACTAAGTTGCATATAAAATTTTGTGTTTTTTTCTTAATTATTATTTTTTTTAATTTTTTAAAAAACAAATAATTTAGGCAAATATTTAACTCAAAACATAAAATTACATTTTTTTTTAATTCCTTTTTTTAAATACAGTATAGTTCTAATTTTTGAGCCAAGTTCGAGTCAAGGAATAATTTTTAACCATGGCGGTCGATGGAAGCAGTGGCGGATCTAGGAATTTTCGTCCGGTGAGTCAAAATTGATAATAAAACATGTAATAAATTTTTTTTACCAAACAATCAAATAATAATACTAAAAATACAACCAAATATTCAAAAAGTATAAAATACAACCAAGTGTTCAAATAAATTTATTTTTGGGTAGACTAGTGAGTGATATGACTCACCAGGACAACATCCAAATCCGCCCGTGGGTGTGTATTAGCCCGTAAGCTATGAACCAAAATTTATTAAATAAGCCGTGAAATTTAAATGAAAACTATGAACTTACATTTATTAATATATAATCCATGAAAATTAAAAAGAAAAAAAAAACACATGGTGAAGACACTTCACGTTGAAAAGCCTGAACTTCCAATGACTAGTCCTTTCCAAATGTGAAAGCTTTCTAAATATAAATTTTAAGCTTTTCCTCCCATACTTGAAGCATTATCCTGCTTCCCTCCCTTATAACCAACCAAACCCTTATTATCTTTTCCAAAGCTGGCCGTGTATCCCCATCAAGGCCATCAACCTTCCTATTCCAACGCTTCTATAATTCCCCATCAAGGTTATGACACTAGACCTCACCTACATCCGGGGCTCAATGGCAGCCATCCTTTTGAGTCCTCCAAGACTCAACTTGCCCCCAAAACATCTACTTCCATTTCCGTCAGTTTCGTAACCCGGTCTAACGCCGATAGGGTTCTTCTCTTTACAGAAGCACGAGAGGAAAGCTTTCATGACTGTCTTCCTCTTTTTCTTTCATTGTGACTACTGGCATCTTGGACCGTCCGAAAGGGTGATGGTTTTTTTTTTAAAAATAAATTGATTTTTTTTTTGCCTCACTGGTGAGTCATATGACTCACCATGACATTAACTAGGTCCGCCAATGGATGGAAGGCGACTAAAATCTTGCTGTTGAGCTTGTAGTTGACTTCTTCGAGGAGAGAGAGAGAGAGCTTCTGGATCTCAATTTTTTGCTTCACTTTACTGGTATTCTTGCTTCTCCCATTTTTTTTTTCCTGATTAAATTTCAATTTCTTAATTATCTGGAATTAGTTCTTGTATTATAGTGAAAAAATAGTACTTTTGCTCATATTTTTGATGCATAAAAAGCATAAGAAGTAATAATGTGCTCATTGTAAACGGGATTTAATCCGAGGTCTTAGATAATGTCCAAGACTTCACCAAATGAGCTAGTTAGTTTGGATTTTTCAATATAGTATTGCCATGAAAGTTTTGATATTCTTGCAGTTGTATATTAATTTGAGTTATTGTGTAGATATTATTTTGTTATTTGGAATTAATTGGTTTAAAATAATGGTTTGTGTAATCTTTCAATGTTTAGTTGTTAAATTTAAGGAGAAGTTTGATTCATAGAGCTCAAATGTTAGCTTGATGGACTCATATTGCAATGATGCTTTTCTTGTTATGATTGGTTTATGCAACCTAGTGCACGATTGACTCGTGTTATTATCTCGATTTCGATAGTTTGAGGGATGAAATTTGATTTTTGTGTCTGTTTTTCCTGTGTTTGGTAATGATTATTATAGAAATGGAGATCTTATGGAAATGTTGGTTCTTGATATAATTTCTTGGGTGTTTCTTTTCCCCTTTTTAGCCTAAAGGATTACTCTTGAATTCTGTTTGGTCACACAACGCTATTTTTATAATTGACTCACTAGATGTCATAAGTTCATAACTTCCTGCGTAGTAGCTCAATACGAAAATCTAGTGGGAGCTCAATGGTAGAGCTT
The DNA here is from genome assembly GCF_001683475.1 of Chenopodium quinoa. Taxonomy (NCBI): domain Eukaryota; kingdom Viridiplantae; phylum Streptophyta; class Magnoliopsida; order Caryophyllales; family Amaranthaceae; genus Chenopodium; species Chenopodium quinoa. Next base: position 1,763,517 of record NW_018745461.1, read on the forward strand.
CGACCTCCCTAGTCCCTACTAGGAGGTTGGACTTTGGAGGTTCAATCCTCACCACCTCTAAACTCATGGTTGGGTGATATGTTGGTTTAATTGTGGGTACTTTCCGGATCCCTTTCTTTGCCTCAGCCTGTTAGGGGCTGGTGTCAGGTGTCCTCTAGGGACAAGAAAATACAGTAGCTTAATAAAGCTCTCTTGTGAATAATATGGCACTCATGCACCTCTTAATTGTTACAGTGGCACTGGCACAAGATGGATGAAGCAGTTTCAGATAGATATCGCTCTTTCAAGGAGAAATATGACCTTGCTGTTAGTGTGGATGACATCTTCCAAGATCTTCAGCAACAAGCAAAAAAACTCTTTACCAAGGAGGTAGATATAAGTAAATTGATTAGTAGTCACTTAGCTACGAGGGACAAGCATGAATATGGTGCTTGGCTGGATGATGTCAAAAAAATAAAGCGGGATTTTGAGGATATAAAAGAAAGATACATGATTTCGTGCGAATATGGCCAAAGACTTGCTAATTTACCTAGTATTGTGAAGCTTTGTGAAGAGATGAAAATAGTAACTAAGGCAATTGTTGCTCTTAAAGACAGGATGAAACCTGAAACCACCTTGCCGATGAGTAACAGTCCCTCTGAAAAGAAGTCTGTGAATGAATTGGATGACATGGATACATTTCATGATGTTGTAGAAAAGTTGTTGGGTTACTTGAGTGATGACAGTATAAAGAGTATTGGGATTTGGGGTATGTCTGGAGTTGGCAAAACAACAATAATGGAAAACCTGAAATACAAGGTTGAAAAGAACGGCATGTTTGACATTGTAATATGGGTGACAGTCTCCAAAGAAGGGAGTGTTCGTAAAATACAACAGACAATTGCAGACAGATTGAAATTGAATGTTGAGAGCATCTGCAGTGATTATCATCTACCTTTAATACTACGTAATGCTCTGGAAAAAAAGAAGTATCTTGTACTTTTAGATGAAGTATTTACAGAAGTTGATTTACGTGCTGTGGGAATTCTTCGTAGTCATGAGCATGGAAAAATTGTCTTGGCTACTAGATACAGATCCTTATGTGATTTGATGGATGTAGATGAAGATATCAAAGTGGAGAGGATGAGCAGAACAGACGCTTGGAAACTCTTCCGAAAGATTGCTGGTGAAGCAGTAGAGCATCCAACTATCAGGCCAATAGCTGAACGAGTACTGAAAGAGTGTGGAGAGCTGCCACAGCTGATTAAAGTTGTGGCAAGGATGCTCAAAAACAAATTTAGTGAAGATTTATGGCTGAAAATATTGTCAAAGTTGCAATCACCATCAGATCATCAGCTGCAGCCCATGGAAGAAATGTTGAATGTTTTCCGACTAGTGTATGATGGATTAGGTGACAATCTGAAGCGTTGCTTACTATATGGAGCATCATTCCCTGAAGACCATGAGATTTGCCAACATTATTTAATAGAGTGCTGGAAAGCCGAAGGTTTGATTGCTAAGACGCACATGTTTTCAAAGGCACGCCATGAAGGAAGAATTTTACTGGAAACTCTCATAGAGAAACACCTTTTTGACAGGTGTAAGAAGGAGTTTGTGAAAATGCCTCTCATGTTCCGAAAAATGGCACTCAAGTTAGTTGATACAGATACTAACTGGTCATTGCTGGTAAGGCCTGATGAAAAGCTAGGGTATCCTCCAGTTGAACAATGGAGATGTGCCCGAGTAATTTCTCTGATCCGCTGTAACCTACAGTGCTTACCTGAAAAGCCTGAATGCTATACACTCTCTACATTGTTCCTCCAGCAAAATCAAATGCTAACCAGTATTCCACCATCATTCTTCCACTTCATGCCTTGCCTCAAAGTTTTGGACTTGTGTGGTACAGGGATCACTTCATTGCCAAATTCTATTACCGATTTAACCAACTTAAGGGGGCTGTATCTTAATAATTGTCAACAATTGGCAGCATTACCCAAAGAAGTTGGTGAACTCAAAAATCTCGAAGTACTTGAGATATGTCAAACTGGTCTTTGTAGTTTGCCTTCTGATATTGGAGAATTGACCCAACTTCAGTGCTTGAAAGTCTCCTTTATGAGTTCTATGAATCAAGAAAATCCTGATATGGACTTGATCCCTTCTGGTATGGTAAAGAAGCTTTGCTTATTGCAGGAATTAGCAATTGATGTTGATCCTCTCGATACAAGGTGGAATCAAATAGCAATTACGATTGCTAAAGAGGTAGCAACCCTGTCGATGCTGAATAATCTTTCTTTCCGCTTTCCTAGCTTGAAATGCTTGGAAGCTTTTATTGCAAACAGTAGTTCCTGGAACAGCAGCCAATTTCCTCTTACAGATGAGAAATTTAGATCCTTCCGACTAACAGTTGGTGTCCATGTGGTGAATCAACTACATCAGTTGGACATCTCAAAATGCCTGGCTAAACGGCATCTCAAATATTTTGACGGCAAAGACATTTCTCATGCAATCAAGGATGTTCTTAAACGAGTTTGTGCATTTGAGATGGTTGGTCATGAGAGTGTCAAAAATTTGTCAGATTTTGGAGTTGAAAACATGGAGTGCCTGGAAATTTGCATCATTGAAGAGTGTGATAAAATTGGAAAAATTGTGGGTGTCGATGCACCTATGGTTGTTTTGTATCCCTGGCTGAAAGAGCTTCATCTATCGAAACTTCAGAAATTTGAGACTCTCTGGGAGGGATCAGTCTTGCCAGGAAGCTTTGCAAAGTTAAATACTCTTACACTGTATGACTGTGCATATGTGAAAAGGCTGCTCTCCATTGAAATGACCAAGCATCTCCGAGACCTGCAATACTTGAGAATTGAGAGATGCTCTCAGCTTACTGAAATAATTGCAGCTGAGCATCCAGAGCTTGCCTTGTCTCTGATGGTGGACTCATCTGGCACGCTTCCTTCCCTGAAAAAGCTGGAACTCATTGGTTTACCAAGTCTTGTCAGCATCTATGGTGATAATTCATTTGAGTGGCTTTCTCTTCAAAGAATCGAAATCATTGCATGCGAAAGGTTGACTGTATTACCTTTCAGTGGTACAAATGCATTGCAATTACAATCCATTCACTGCGGTGAAGCTTGGTGGGAAGCACTGGCAATGCAGCATGAAGTGAAAGCTCGGCTACATGAACATTGCTGTTTCATCTGATGATATCATGGAAACTTTCTGCAGCCTTCTTTCATCTATGCAAATTGAAATTTCTTTCATAAGCCCTTGTTTATCTAAACTGCTATGCTAACTTCAGCTATCACATCCTAATAATATGCTCGTTGTGCTGACTTGACGACTATGAGAACCCTCAATCATGAGTATATGTTTCTGCTTTCTGAGTGCTCACTGTGAACTGCTGTCTAATGCCCGCTACATATGGAGAAAACCTACCTCACATCCATCTACACCTCATTTGAATCCACCAGCATTTCATATAGCTCTCTGTCGTGTTGCCGCTGCCAGCCTCACTTTGTTTCTCAGCCTCAGGGGACATCCTTTGGAAGCCATGATCATGGCTGCTTAGTTTTTCTCCTACATGCTTTCTGTTCTATTGCTCCATCACCACCATCATCATTCATCTTCTTCCCCATTCTCCGCAGTCATATTTATCAAGCCTGTTGTCATGCTCAATATGTATGTGGCATCAGCAGACAAATTAGAAGCACTCCATAGCAGCTCTTTGGACAAGAAGATTATAAAGTGTGAATATTTAAAGACACTTCGAAGTGAACAGAAGATTTCAGTCCAAGGTATCGTCTTCTTTTTGGTATAATTCCTTCCAGTTTCTGTAAATTTGGCACTTATATATTGCATTCCTTGCAGATATCCTTGTTTTCCCCATACATTAAGATCCTGTCACCTCGCCATATCTACTGTTAACATCAAATGAGGACCATCCAAAAGAAAACTGTTCACATCAAATGAAACACGAAGGAAAGAAAGGGCATACTGTGCTGATTCTTAACTAAAGGCATGTTTGGTCCAAGGCTGGTTAAATTAAGTGCTGTTCTTCAGGTAGCTTGCTTCTTACTATTTACGAACTGTATTTACTTGGTCTATTGGATTCTTTACTGATGATTCAGATAAAATCTGAATGATGTTCAATTTGCTGGAAAGAAAGAAAAAAAAAAATAGAGTTTCTGGCAGACATTATTAATACTTTCCCCTCACCTTCCACGCACTCCTAAAGACCAGCAAATCATATTCTTGTAGGAAGAAATAAGATTATTGTGATTTTCCAAAGAATTATAATGGCATACTTCTATTTGTCAACGGATGCATCAGTGTGATTTAACATGTAGAGGAATTCTAGGACTCTAACTGTTAGAGTCATAAGACTCTATAAGGGGCATAATCGTCCATTCACTTTTACCTTACTTGAAAAAAATAATGTCATAACACATGTTGGTATTTCATTATACTTTAGATAGTATCACCGTGATACATTGATACCAACCACCTTATTCAATGATACCAACGAACATAAAATTGTTTTGTTGGTATCGATATAATTTGTTGTTGGTATCATGTGAAATACCAACGTGTGCTGTAAGAGTCCAAGAATTCCTCTAACATGTAACATAGTTTAGTCAACTTTAATTGATAAACTAGTTTTATGTCCGGATGATTCCCAAGTTAATTGAGCTAGTTTAATAAAGTGAATTGCTACTTAAGACAATAGAATTACTCAAGGTATGGTATCAAATGACCTCCATGCCACCTTTAATTTTAACAAAGACATAATCATCCAACCACCACTAACCAACACCATCTTGACCACCAGCTTCACCATCGTGACCATGACTCTCCACTACGTTGACCACCCATTCCACGAAGGCTGACTATTAGAATTGTACTTTCCTGCCACCTGAAAAAGCTGACGATAGATGCACTTAGTGGAGACGACGAACCTTCAATAACGTCTCAGACATAGGTCTAATTCGAACTTTTTTGTACATAGTGTGGCGTGGTTGGTTGCATGTAATAGGCGACCACCACCATGATACGATTGCCTGTAATACGCAACCACACCATGGTGTAGTTGCATATTAAAAGCAATCGTACCATGGTAGTGGCCGCCTATTACAAGTGGTTTTTTTTTTAAAAATAAAATAAAATATGACTAATTAATTAATTTTGTATATTTGCTCAAATAAAAAAATCGTCTTATGTTTTTAAAAAATTAATTTTGTGTATAATAATTCATTTAATCAACAAAATAACAAACTATGTTAAATTAATTTTGTGTGCCAATTAATAAATTTAATTTAATTAATAAATAATTTTTGAATTGACATGTAGCTATAATTTTTATTTGAATGTCATTTTTCGTATATTTATGAATATTTTTAGTTTAAAATTTGTGTATTAAATTAAAATAATATTAAATTATATTTTTTAAAAAAAACTTTGAAATTATAAGTTTTCCATTGATGATTTTGGCCGATGGCGATGGGGTAAATTATTATCCACTTTTTCAGACTGAACAATTATTTCCGATATACAAAGATTTGTCGAAATGGCAAAAGACATTGCAATAATACTCAAGTTTCAGATTGTACATATATGTCTACGACCACAATGGATGGTTGTATTTGCGTTGTAATGGCGGTGCTAAAGGAAAAATAGAGATATTATTGTTGCGCAACGACCAAACACAAATAAACTCAATATTGTGGGTGCAAGTTTAATTTTTTATCAAGGGATTCAAATAAAGTGTCCGATGATGATGGATGGCAGCCAAGGCAGGTTGCCTTTGGTTCCAATGAATTTGTTAAACACAATTATGAGCTAATTGTCTATGAAGAAGACAATCAACAAATGAGCAAGCTAATTAGTTCGGGTGCAAAACAACTTGTTCGTGACAGATGTAATAACTTCAAAATTAAATCGCAATATATACATGCATGGGAATAACACTGATTTATTTAATGTTTATGATATATTAAATATTTAAATGTTAATATAGGTGTTTCCCATGAAGTGATGCAATTGATACTCCCTCCGTCCCCGATTGATAGTCACTTATGCCATTTTTGGGCACTCAAAATGTTAGTCACATTTGCTTTTTTCAAGTACCATTAATATTATTTTTTGGGTTTTTCTATACAGTGCCCCTAAGGTATTGACTTTTCGAAGCTGTACCCACCCATTTTCATAATTCCACGCTGTACCCCAGGGTACCTTTAGTATCTACGATGTAACCCCAGTTAAATTGCCGTTAACTATTGCCGTTAGTTTATATGTTAAAACTCAGCTCTCACGACCCACCACCCACCGACACACCCCAAGCTAAGCCACCTACAAGCCGAACCCCACCAGCGATCCCTACCATCACCCATCACAGCCCCACCACCACAGGCCCACCACCACCTAGTGCACCTCCAAAGAAAGTGTAAGAAAGCAATGGAGGAATTTAATTGGAATTAAATTTCGACAAATTGGTTTAGGGCTTTTGTTTCATTGGATTCAAATTGCAAAATTAAGTTTTTAATTTTTATTTTCGTTTTAAAATCAAAGAATTTGGTTCAAAACAATATAAACCCTAATTTTCCCCCAATTTGATTTTAATTGTTAAAACATCAATTTCGGTTCAATTAGATTGAGATTAAATTCACAAAACTTGTTTTAATTGATTGTTCCAATGAAAATATGCACGAATATGGTTTAATTGGTCGAAAATTTGGGCATGAAGAACGAAAATCTGGGCATGAAGCTAAAAACGACGATGGAGATTAGGGTCGAGGAGTTGAGAGAGAAGGGAGAAGAGGGTGACGCACGCGGTGGTGGGTCGAGGAGAGAGGAGCGTAGCTTTTGGGGGTGCGGCTGGAGGTGTAGTGGTGGGTAGTTGTGAGGGAGGAGAGAGAGGTGTTTGGGTTTTTTTTTTTTAATTTATTTATTTTGAAGTTAACAGAAAGTTAACTTCAGTAAACGGAGGGATTAGCTAGGGTAGGGTTAAATCGTAGACACTAAAGGTACCTTGGGGGTACAACGTGGAATTTTAAAAATGGGTGGATATAACTTGGAAAAGTCAATACCTCAGGGGCACTATAGAAAAACTCTTTTTTTTTTTACCAAAATTCTCTAACTCCCGTTATTTTCTTCAAAAGTGACACAACAAATAAATTATTGTGAATTATTTTTACTCCGTACTATATTTTTTAGACTAATTCGTATTCGGGGATCAGTTCTGGACTTCTGGGTGATTAACACGAGTCCTCCCTACCAAGTGTAGTCCCATTCACCACTACACCAACAACCAATTGATACTCCGTACTATATACTTGTGCAGATAAATAAGACATGCATGATTTGTTTGCAACTAAGATAATAATTACAAATAGTCATGCAGCAATTAAAAAATAATAATAATAATAATAATAATACTAATAATTTACAACGATTAAACATTTTCTTTTCACGCAGTCACACTTAATATCAAATCATTGCAAATAAAGAGAAAAAGAAGACAGTAATAAAAACGAAGACCATCCTCATAGAGATTATTGAGGTTGTACAATCGGTATAATGTCTGTTCTGATTGGGAATCGGAAAACTGTCTAACAGTGGCAGCAATGCGAGTGCTATTAGACTCTGAGGCAATTGCCAATCTGTTCTGATTGGGGATCGGAAAACTGTCTTACAGCGGTAGCAATGCTGGTGCTGTTAGACGCTGCAGCTGTAGCACGCAGCTGTTTCAAACCTTTAACCATTTTACCTTCTACAACTTTTAGGCACTCCCTGATCTTCCTAACCTCATCGAGCTCGTTTGGAAAGCATTTGCCACGCCGTAATAACTCAGAATTATGCTTATCAAAGAATTGATTTAATGACAAAAAATTTTCCACTGCATCGTTTATTTCGTCTAAATTCTCCGCCTTAAATATCTCAAAAATAGATTTAGTTCCAGAAAAATAAATACTGTATAAGAATTGCCTATTTGGGCAGCTTGTACTACGCTGCGCCTGAGCTGCAACATGTACATTATTATTATGACTGCTTATTACCACAATTAGTATTACTACTAACATCCCTACCATCTTATTGCTTTGTTTTTTTGCCCCCATTTTTTATTTTTCTACTGATTTCTAAACTACATTACACCTTTATCATACGAAGTATATATATAAGGACTTCTTGACTCATTCTCTCACGAGTTAATTAATTTGATTGTTTGTTTATTTTTTTATTAAGCCCAACGGTTTTACGTTGATTTTTCACCCTTTTTTAATTATAGAAAATAAATTAGCCAACAAAATGACTAAGATAAGAATATGAATAAAAGAAATTTTTTCCTAGTCATCAATCAATCAATAACTTATATATTAAAAGACACACTAACAATGACACGTGTCATTTTTTAATGTGTCCTTCAGTTTTTTTTTTTTTTGAATAAATTTCAATTAAAGAAATAAATGTTATTTACAAAAAGTCCATAACCTTACACAATATAATTACTTAAAATAAAAAAATTGACATATCTTTAACAAAAATATTTATATAGCTATAAACAAAATTCTTAACATAAATTTGCTCATTTTCTACGTCTGTTATTATCTAACATATCTTTCGTAATCCTTTATTTTCCTCAAAATTTGTCAACTATATTTTTAGAAATTTTTTTGTTTATAAAAACTAATTATAATGATAGTTTTATTATGGTTATTGAAGATTACCGTGCATGGCACGGGAACTAACCTAGTCTTTATCCTAAGTAATTAACCATACGACTGTTAAAATAAATATTAAGTCTTGTGTGCGGCTGGCCACACCATATTATCACTTGTAAAAGAACTAAGTAAAACCTAAAACACTAAATGAGTAACCCTATAAAATTGAATGAGTGTCTGCTATATCACTAACGAAATAACTCTCAAGGCCACACCGTGTGGCCAACCACAGATGTAAAATAAACACTATTAACATAAATCAAATAAAGAAAAATTATCAAGAACTTAAAAAAAAAAAAGCAAGAAATTAACCCCCCAAGAATGATTTCTTGATGTTTGATACGCATCAAGTATCGTACAATATAAACGTTAGAGTTGTTGATAACTATCAGTTTGTTCTTCGTAGTAGCAAATAGTAATGCTCACTAAACCATGTTAGCCTTTTGTGTGAATTAATTAAGTTTTTTAGTGAGGGTATGTACAATGGGTTATTGCATACGGACCCTTACGACAGTGCCTCACGTACATGATGCACGCAACATGACTAGTCATTCATTATAGAAGAGTAATAGAATTCATATATCAAGTTACATCCATAGAAATAAGATCAAGCCATATTGACTCCTTTGATACAAAGAGTAATTAGAATGAAAGTATACCTACATAACATACAAATGTAAATAGACATCCATACATTGATACATACATAACATCGTTGAAGATCATTCAAGACTTATTATTATTGAAATCATAATAGCATGGAGCAACGGGTAAAATCTGCACTTTGGGATATGCCAAACTCCATGATCGCTTGCTTTATTATTGCCTTACCAAATCGAGAGTATTTATCAAGCTTGCGTTGATGATCCTTCACGAGACAATTAATGAAGGCCCTAAAATGATGTACCTCATTTGGTAGACATTGGCCATTCCTTAATGTATCAAAATAAAACTCATCAACGTAATGATTGAATTTCGATAATTCTTTGTTTACATTAATATTAATATTGTTAATCTCGTCTAATCTCCAATAGAGGTTTTTTATCAAAACACCATATCGTTCCCCAAATAGTCGGCCTTGAGCTAATAGTTTTCCTTTGCAGCTTCTAGGCTGCGCTTCAGCAACATTACTACAACTGCTTAATACCACAATTATTAGCATCACCGCCCCTAACATCCCAACCATCTGCTTATTTCGTTTCTCTGCCCCCATTATCTACTCAATTTTTTTATTTTTTGACTGGATTACTATTTGCTTTATCAACAATTCAATATATATACGTCTAGATATATGTACATCAAGATCTTTTATTACTACTTTATACACTCGTTTATCTCTGATTTTGATAAAATACATACGTTGCCTTAATTAATTAATTCGTTTTTTTATTTATTTTTGAGGAAATATATATTTTTTTTTTATTTAATACAACAGTTTTACGTGCTTTCCACTTTTTTTTTTTTTTTTAATGCATTCTTACATTATTAATTTATTGTTCCTTCCCTTGCATTATGTTGTTTATTGTATACCATACAACCTTATTCATTCCACCTTATTTTTATTTTTACTGGCTTTTCCTCAAAATAAAATTATTTTTACTTGATGAATAGAAATTATTTTTACTTATTCTCTATAATATTATTTTTCTTTAAAATTACTAAATTAAATTTATTTATTCTGAATTGGAATTATTTTTACTAATTATTATTTTTTAAGGTGAAGTAAAGTTGTCGTATTGTCTAATATTTTGTCCCTTACTAAATTAATTACCGTCTTTCTTATTAAAAAAAAAATAAATAAACAATCAATTAATAAATCAATAAAAATTAGAGTTGGCAATCTCTAACACAACATATATAACAACATATATAACAACACTGCAAAAAAAAAGTGACACAAGTTAGGGCCTGTCCTCATTGACTAAACTCAGCTGAACTGAACTGAGTTGAGCTGAAGTGAACTGAACTAAACTAAACTGAACTGAAATGAATATTTTATAAGAGAAGGAAATTAGGAGTTGAACCGAACTGAACTGAACTGAGCTGAACTGAATTGAGCTGAACTGAACTGAATTTCAATGTAAGAGAACAGACCCTTAGTTTGATAAATTGGTCAAATTATGTAATTATCCTATATTTTAATGGATTTTAATAAATTTATGACCAACATAAAATGAATTCAAATTTGAAACGACACCACAAACATGACTGTACTTTTTGATAGAATTGGGGAATATTTTCCTTGATTATTCACAATATGGAGGTCAGCATATATACAAGCTACTGCCTTTCATTAGGCGTGATACTAGCCTAAATACAAGGTGATTAGGGGATTTTGCTCCCACCAATCGAAATGCGCCACGTGGACCAATCAGGTCCTGCCAAGTGTCCCCTGGTTGGAACTGTTATGGCTTGCCACGTGGCACGCGCTTATTCGTCCACCTTGGACCTGTTATGTCACGACATGTGGCATACTCCATGCCTAATGGAGAACCCGGCCACCCAGGCCCAACTTCCGAGGGAAGCCCAATCAGCCCTAGGTTAACCTAAACCTAGGATGGGCACGTTTCCCAAGGTTATAAATACCTCCCTTAATCCTCATTAAGGGGGAGGACGAAAAAACACATGAATTACACACAGTAATAACCGGTTGATCTCGCTAACAAAGCAGATTACCTACATTAAACACTCTCACCTAGAGAGACCTTATTACTTTAATTTCCGCATTAATTACTTCTTAATCAGGTACTAACTTGACCGTTGGAGGCGGAGCTCAAAGGAGTCTCCGTTATTTTGCAGGTACAGGCGTCCGGTTCCAGTCTCGGAATTGTAACTCTCCCGCAGGACATCAGAAAACCCCGAAACATTTGGCGCCGTCTGTGGGGAGAGTACTTCAGAGATGGCATCCAAGTCTGTACCGACTCCTGAAGAGAGGCGTCCCCTAGACGACCCTCAAGTTCAGTCGGACCATGATACCGAAAGTGAATTTGAAGTTGAAGCTCATACAGCTTCAGACGGGACCCTAAGGGCCCGACGTACCCGTCATACCGAAAGGAGGGAACGGGAGCATCTTCAAACAGGAAGCGAGCCAGCAGGCGCACCGCCTGTTCGGCAACAGCCGACTGATGGGTCTGCTCCCATCACAAGGAACGAACTCATGACCTTCATGAGGGACTTCAAGGGAGAGATTCAAGAGTTGATCAACAAGAAGTCGACTGCTCCAGTCAAGGAGCAGTCGGCCAAGAAACCCTCCACTTCACTGAAGAGGAAGCCAGTTCAAGGGCGAGAGGCGACTCCTCATCCTAAATCTAGGAAGCGGGAGCCACCTGCCCTTGATTTCACAAAATTCCGTTATCCTACAGGAAATAGGAAACCTGTTCGTCATATTCAGGCGGACGGGTCGAAGAAAACATTCACAGATGCTCGGCTACTGCTAGAACAGAAGAAGAGTGACTGATTGTCAGAGTCGGCCTCTACTTCAAACTTTCAAGACAGTTTTCGAAATGCCTCGATGAGGCATACTCAGTCATACCATGAAAGTCAGTCAGGCGGCACCTCCCGTCAGTCCGGCTTTCATAGTGCCCAGGCGGTACCAAACTTACCATTTGTGCCGCAACAACAGTATTTTTTGCAGCCACCTCCATTTGGTGGACCTGCAGTAAAAAACGTCCAACCTATGGACTGGCAGCTACGGTTGCTTAGACTTGGTGAACAGCCGTCGGCCTTCTCCAAGGAAATTACTGAAGCCGCTCAGCCGGCCAAAGTGAAAAATGTACTAGTAGGCGCCTATGACGGCACTACTAACCCAGAAGACCATCTGATGGCATTCACCAACCTGATGTACCTTCAAGGGTTGGATGATCCCACCTGGTGCAAGTGTTTCCCAGCGACTCTCAAAGGAATCGCACAGCAATGGTTCGGCAACCTGCCGACTGGTTGTGTAAATAGCTTCAGGACGCTTGCTTACTTATTTGCCTCCAACTTCGCCATGAACATCCCTGCGAAGAAAATGACCCTTGATTTGGGAACAATTCAGCAGGGCGAGAAGGAGGGGCTTCGTTCTTACATCAGGCGGTTTAACCTGATGAGAATACAGATTCAAGGGTTACCGGATGAGGTGGCTTATACCGACTTTTTCAGAGGTCTCAAAGACGGGTCTACCTTCAAATTTGATTTGGTTCGAAAAAGGGTGGCGACTCTTCAAGAGGCCTTGATTGAAGCAGAAGCCTATATACAGGCGACTGATCTTTGTACGATAAAACAGTCGGACGGGAAAAAGTTCGACAAAAGAGAAGGACGACAGAAACAATCGTCTAACAAAGATGAGAAAAGAAAAGAGGTCTGGGCGGCTGATTCCTCTAAACAGCCGGCCCAGAAAAAGAAAAAAGAATTCAAACCATACTCCCCAAAGTATGCGTTTAACAAGGATAACCAGTTTATCCTAAAAGAAATCAAGGGACGGATCTCAATTGAGAAGCCGGTCCCCATGAAGGGTTCTGCAGACAACCGGAACCAAGATAAAATTTGTGCTTATCATGATGACGTTGGTCATCACACCAATGACTGCATCAGTCTTATGCGGTACCTAGACCGCCTGGCTGAGCAAGGTGATCTTGACACTTATGTCAAGAAATCTACGGGGAACACTTCCTCAAAAAAGCAGTCGGCCAAAAAGAATCAACAGGCCGACAGCTCCGATACAGATGATGCAGTCGTCTACACCATTGCAGGCGGCTTCTCAGGAGGCGGCCCCACTATTAGGGGCAACAAAGATAATATAAGGCGGTTAGATGTAAATTCCGTTCACCAAGAACGGCCGTCCAAATATACATTTCCTGAGATTGTCATCACCGAAGAAGATCTAGGAGGGGTAAGGGGGCCGCATGACGACCCTCTCGTTATTGAATGTAAAGTGGCCAACCAGAGAGTTGGCCGAATCCTCATAGATACCGGGAGCTCCTCAGATCTCATCAGTAGCAAATGTCTGTCGAAACTGAAATATCAGACTGATTGCATACATCCGGCCTCCCACCCTTTAGTAGGGTTTGGAGGAGGAGTCGTCCACCCACTGGGACGAGTATATTTACCCATTCGCCTGGGCGAAAAAGGGGAAGGACGAAACATGGTAGTTCGGTTCCTAGTAGTAGAGGAACTCTCGGCCTACAACATGATTCTGGGTCGACCAACCCTGAATAATTCCAAGGCTGTTATAATCCCGTCTCTTATGTTGCTCAAGTTTGAGAGGGATAATGGAACAGTCGGCTCCCTAAGGGGAGATCAGAGGATGGCCCGAGAGTGCTATCTCTCGGATGTCAAGCCCACTGTTATGGCCACTGGGTCAAGTGGTGAAAGAACAGACCTTGACAATGTCAAGGAGAGTGCGCCTGTTCAAGAAGCAGGCGGCAAAAAGAGAAAGGCGTCCCAGACAGAGTCCGCAAGAAAAGCAAGAAAATAGCAATCATTGGCAGAGGAGCGGCCGGATGAGTTCCGCCCTCAGCCGGCTGGTGAGCATGCGGACCTGATCTTAGACGACTCACGTCCTGACCGAACAGTCAAAGTTGGGACGACTGCTCTGCGAAACCTTGGTGACGACTTTCACAACCTACTGAAAGAATACAAGGACATCTTTGCATTCGAAGTCCATGAAATGCCAGGCATTAGTCCTGAGCTGGCGGTACATAAACTCGCCGTGGATCCGAAAAAGAAGCCGGTACGGCAAAAGAAGCGGAACCATGGCGAAGAAAGAAGTCAGGCGGCAGCCGCCGAAGTTAAAAAAATACTTGATGCAGGGTTCATTCGGCAATGTTACTTCCCAGACTGGGTTGCGAATGTGGTGCTTGTTAAAAAGCCGAATGGCACCTGGCGAATGTGTGTAGACTAGGGGTGTACACCGGTCCAAAACCGGACCGGACCTGGACCGGACCTGTTTGGACCGGGGACCTGAATTGGGTAATTATGAGGACCGGGGACCGGACCTGAATTAACAGGTCCGGTTCCGGGCCAGACCTGAAAAATCAGGTCTGGTCCGGGTTTGGACCTGAATGGACCTGTTTTGTGTCTTTTTCGTTTTTTTTTTTTTTTTAATACAAAACCTGTTGGACCTGCATATGGACCTGCATATGGACCTGTTTTGTGATTTTTAGACCTGTTGCATAATTTAATAATTACATACAAACCAAAATTATCAATTACAAAACTACATAAAGTCTATAAAGTCCCGATTCTCAAACACCAAAAATACAAATGAGTCCACCGAAAATACAAATAAGTCCACGAAAACTCATAAAATTACATAAATTCTCTTAAGTCTCAACTCTCAACTCTCAAGTACTAGGAATACATAAATTCTCCAACGAGTTGTTTTCCCTTTGATCGCGTGATTCACACTAATGAGTCCACGAAAACAACTTCATCGTCTACATCGTTAGATTCACCACGTTGCACCTCTAAATAAAATACAATATAGAATATATTAATGATTGATAACAATGAAATAATAAATTTGGTGTAACAAAATTTCAAATACATAAAATTATTACTACCTTTCTCTATTTCCTCTAACTCTTTCAAATTTTCTTCCACATCAACAATTGGCACTTCCTTAGCTCTAAGCCAATCTTGTGTGCAAAGTAACGCTTGAACCATCTTCAATACAAAAATATTACACAAATATGTATAAACAAAGTCATATTAAGATATAAACAAACTTGATTTTATAAAATAAAAAGATAACGATGCATTACCTTAGGAGTTAAAGAACTCCGAAATGGATCTAGAGTACGACCTCCCGTACTAAAAGCAGATTCCGATGCAACGGTCGACAATGGGATGGCTAGTATGTCACGTGCCATGCGATTAAGAATCACATAACGCTGACCATTCTTACCCCACCATGTCAATGCATCTTGTTCTTCCTCCTCCGGCCCTAATTGATCATTTAAGTACCTATCCAACTCACTTATCGCATACCCACTTGTCCCCTTCAATCGTTTTGCTCTTTCTTTTAGTTTCCTCACATAATCGGAACCCACTCCTTTACTATTATCAATATCCATTGACATATTATCTCCACAATCTGGAATATTAGAAGTAGCATACATTTTTCTATATTCCTCAAATAAAGAGTAAGCGAACTCCTTCACATCATTAGCAAGTTTTGTACCCTTTTCCGGTCCATGCATATCCGTTAGTGTCAATTCAACAATGACCATCTTAGAGTGAGGGTCGAGAAGAAGAGCAACATAAATGAACTTATTCATCTTATCCACATCCCCCCAATACTTATCAAACTTTTTTTTCATTGCAATGGCCATGGCTTGAAAATTCAAGTCCTCACTTTGTTCCCAATTATTCAACATATCATACATAGAAGCAATTTCTCCTAAACCTTTATTAGCTGTCACATAATGGGAACCAGAAATTCGTTTAGTTAACAGATAAAACCCCCCTAGAAACAAAACCAACCTCTCCACTTTTTCCCAATCTTCGGGTTCGGGAGGCCTTTCATTGTCATTCAAATCCTCTCCATCAGGAAGAGATAACCCACTAAAAACACGTCGAAACTTCAAAGCCGTTTCCAACATTATGTATGTGGAGTTCCAACGAGTGGGGACATCAAAGGATAAAGAAGATTTTGAATCTATGTTTGCTTTTTGCACAAGATCTTTGAATCTAAGTATTCTTGCAGGGGAATTCTTAACATATTTCACAGCATTTCTAACTCTATCAATGCACACACCATGTTCTCTAATACCATCCCACACAATTAAATTAATGATATGAGCAATGCATCTAACATGGAGATTTTTTCCATCATTTATACATCCTGTTCTTCTAACCATTCTACTCAAGTGTGCACAAGCAACATCATTTGAAGAAGCATTATCAACAGTGACAGTAAAAAGTTTATCATCAATACCCCAATACTCTAAACATGCCTCAACTGCTTTTCCAATAGCCTCTCCTTTATGACTAGAAATTGGACAAAAATTTATGATCTTTTTATTCAATTTCCAGTCATTATCAATGAAATGAGCTGTAAGACACATATAATTAATTCTTTGTATTGAAGTCCAAGTATCAGTGGTCACAGAAATTCTTTGACATGTCTTAAACATTTCTCTCAATTTCTCTTTTTCACTATAATACAACTTTAAACAATCACGAGCAATGGTAACACGAGATGGAATGTGAAATTGTGGACATGCAACTTGCACAAAGTGCCTAAAACCGGATTTTTCCACATGCTTAAATGGTAACTCATCAACAATAATCATGTGAATCAATGCCTCTCTAACATCATTCAAGTTAATAATCCTACTCCCACACTTTAATTCACTACTCTCATGTTCTTGATCAAAATACAATTTAGTTTGCTTTTCTTTGCCCTTTTCTTTTTCTATATTAATAGGATTACCGAGACATGATTCTGCATGGTTTTTAACATTTTTTGAACCATTAAGATTACCATCAGCAGCAAAAGTTTTAGGACAGAACTTACATTCAGCTCGTAGTTTTCCATTCTCGACGTACTCTAAGTAATATTTCCAATACTCAGCTTTCCTCTTACTTTTTCTGTTCCATATATATTCCCGCCCCGCTTTTAGCTTCTTATCAGGAGGCAAAGTAGATTGCAATTCTTCCATATCCTTTTCAGAAAGTGGCTGTGACGTTTGTTCAGAAAAAGAAGCAGACCGTTTGGATTGAGAGCTCTCCATCTACAATATAATTATATACAATATAAGTAATTTTAAAGTAACAATTATATACACATACCATTTTATAAAAAAAATTTAAGAGCAACTTACATTGCAAGAATAAGAATCCGTGGTTCCTTGACTTCCTTCACTCCCTGCAAGAATAAAAACAAAAATAAGAACCCCTGAACTACACACAGGTTAGCCAACTTATTTAATCTTAATAATCTGAGTCCATACTTTTAGCAGCCTAGCAGGAATAAACACAAATTTTAAAGTATAAGTTAGCTTAAAAAGTGTCCATATATACACATTAGAAATATCAATACACATTAGAAATACTTTCAACTTTCTGAAATTTATGTTAAGAAAAAAATGAGAGAGGCATTGCCCACACAACACAACACAACACAACACAACCAACTTTCTGAAATTTATGTCAATACCCAGATCCACCACTGCCCACACAACACAACACAAGTACACAACCAGCTTCATTGGCAGCCCCACCCCTAGCCGCCTTCCGTGACACTCCACCCAAATTATGGATATTCAGGTAAGATGGTGTTTTACTGGTTGTATTGGACAAAAGTGTTTTACTGATAAGATGAGCTATGTACTTTTGGAGACTTTGGAGTAACGAACTAACTTGAAATGGCTTTCTATAGGACTTGTTTATGAAGTCAACGTTAGATTCTATTTTCAAAGTTGCATTTGGAGTTGATCTAGACAGTATGTGTGGCTCAAATGAAGAAGGGAAGAAATTTGGCCAGGCTTTTGATGATGCTAGTGCTTCAACCATGTTACGATATGTAGACATCTTTTGGCCTATCAAGAAATTTCTCAACATTGGCGCAGAGGCTAAACTTAAGAGAAGTGTCAAAACTGTTGATGATTTTGTTTACAAATTAATCAGTAACAAAGTGGAACTAATGAAAAGTTCACAAAGCAATGTCTCAGTAAGTGAATCATAACTTAGAAGTCTGTAATCATATCGGTTTACTGAGGAGATTAATGCATTCTTTCTGTGTGAATTTGTAGGAAATGCAGATGAAAAAGGATGATATCTTGTCAAGGTTCCTGGAGCAGAGCGACACTGATTTGAAGTATCTGAGAGATATAATCTTGAGCTTTGTAATTGCGGGTAAAGACACAACAGCAGTTACACTTTCATGGTTTGTTTACATGCTTTGTAAACACCAGAATATACAGGAAAAGGTTGCTGAAGAAGTAAGGAAAATTACGAAAATGGAAGGAGTTGGAAAATTTTCAGAACTTGCTGCTAGTTTGACAGAAGAATCACTTGAAAGAATGCAGTATTTACATGCTGCATTGACAGAAACTCTCAGACTCTATCCAGCAGTTCCAGTCAGAAAATTTCATTGCTCTCATAATCTCATTGTTTGTTCTCTTCCTTTTTATTTTTCTCTTTTGTGTTACACGTTACTTGCTGAAGTTTATGTCAATTTCAGAGGCACATTCCAACTTATCATATATCAACCAAGCTAATTTCTACCTTTCTCTCAATTTCTAATTTTGAAATCAAAATAATTGCATTTTCTCTAATTTCAAAGTCCAACCAAAAGGAGTCTAAGAAATTCAGGTACTTGACAAAAATAAACAATGCAATCATGATGAAAAACTAATTGTCCTCTGCTACAATCCCATTACCAAAACATAAAAATAAATAAATTCGAAGATAAACCATACTTGTTATCAATTCTAAACATTAAACCCTAAAACCCTAAACTTTAAACTAAAAAAAACCAAAAAAAAAAACATAAATTCGAAAGAAATTCGAAAATAAACCAAAAAAGAAAAAACATAAATTCGAAAACATTGAAGTAAAAAAAAGAAATTCAACATGCAAACATCAAATAATCATTATAAGCAATTGAAACATGAATAAACATATAAATTCTAACACTTAATTCATTATTTCGAATACAAAATACCCAAACATAATTAGATAATTTAGATTTACATTAAAAAAAAAAATAACTTACCGGAGAAATGGAAAATCGCGCAGTAGCTGTCTCATGCGGTGGTCGGTGGGCGCCTGGGCTTCGCCTGAGAGAGTGAGGAAGGCAGGAGGTGTCGGCGGTGGGCGTTGCCGCGTTGGGCTGACTCGGCTGAGACTTGCGTGACTGCGTGTCTGCGTGAGGGAGAGGGGGAGAGTGGAGACAGCCTGTTTGTTAGGGTTAGAATGAAATGAAAGAGAATTCAAGCGTCACTCAAGGCCTCAAGCTGTCAAGCAGGAAGCAGCAGCATTATTTTAATTTTTTTTTTTTTTTTTTTTTTAAAAAAAAAAAAACAATTTTTCCGGGTTTCAGGTCCGGACCTGAAAACCCCGGGTTTAGACCGGGTCCGGACCGGAACCGGGAACCTTGATTTTTAAGGACCGGGACCGGACCTGAATCAACAGGTCCGGTCCGGATCAGGTCGGTTCAGGTCCGGTTTCAGGTCCGGTCCAGTTTTTGTACACCCCTAGTGTAGACTACACAGACTTAAACAAGGCGTGCCCCAAAGACAGTTACCCTCTGCCTAAAATTGATAACCTGGTCGACTCAACAGCCGGCCATGCCTTGATGAGTTTTATGGACGCCTATTCTGGTTTCCATCAAATTCCTTTATGGAAGAAAGATCAGGAGAAGACGGCCTTCGTCACTGATCAGGGGTTATACTGTTACACGGTCATGCCGTTTGGTCTTAAGAATGCCCCGGCTACCTTCCAACGAATGATAAACACTGTGTTCTTTGATCAGATTGGGAGAAACGTCGAGGCATATATTGATGATATGATTGTCAAGACTAAACTTCAGAAAGATCATCTGTCGGACCTCCGAGAAACTTTCGCCACACTCAGGCGGCACCATGTCATGCTCAATCCCAAGAAATGTGTATTTGGAGTTGAGTCTGGGAAATTTCTCAGATTCCTTATCAATCAGAGAGGAATAGAGGCGAACCCTGAGAAGGTGCAGGCGGTCATTGACATGCAGTCGCCTCGTACCATCCGAGAGGTTCAGAAGTTAACAGATTGTCTGGCGGCCTTGGGAAGATTTCTAAGCCGATCAGGCGACAAATGCCTATACTTTTTTCAGGCAATAAAGAAAAAGGCAAGGTTTGAATGGGGGCCGGATGCTGAGGCCGCCTTCCAGAAATTAAAAGTTCACTTGCATTCCTTGCCGAGGCTGGTCAGCCCTTTGCCCAAAGAGGTTCTCTACATGTACCTGGCCGTCTCTGATATGCGTTAAGCGCTGTTCTCCTTGCTGAAAGGGACGGCTGTCAGTCCCGGTCTACTTTGTCAGTCACGTACTGAAAAATGCCGAGTTGAGGTATCCCCTAGTGGAGAAATTTGGTCTTGCACTCTTCATGGCTGTTAAAAAATTGAAGCCGTACTTTTTGGCACATGCAGTCGTCGTGTATACTGACCAACCTATCAAGCGGCCACTGACCATCATGGAGTCGTCAGGCCGAATGATCAAATGGGCCATAGAAATACAGAGCCTCGAAGTTACTTTCGAGCCTAGAAAAGCAGTGAAGGGGCAAGCCTTTGCTGACTTTATTGTAGAGATGACTCGTCCTCCTGACTCTCAAGTTCCAGACCAAGTATGGAAGGTATATGTGGACAGAAGCTCTACTTCAAATGGTTGTGGAGCAGGCGTCATATGTCAGTCGCCAGAGGGCGACAGGTACGAGTATGCTCTACGCTTCAGTTTTCAGGCTTCAAACAATGAGGCAGAATATGAAGCTTTACTAGCCGGGATCCGCATGTGCAAGGCGGCAGGGGCAAGAAATATAGACGCCTGTTCCGATTCACAATTGATAGTGAGTCAGTACAATGGCGAATACGAAGCAACCCATCCGGCCATGATCAAGTATTTACAGGCGGTCCGACAAGCAGTCGGCTCCCTTGAGGATTTCCATCTGATCCAAGTGCCGAGATCAGAAAACAACCAGGCGGATGCACTGTCAAAATTAGCATCATCCGCCTCCTCCGATACTCCTCGAACTGTTTTTTGGGAAGTAATGGAGAAGAGAAGCATCGAGGAAAACCCTATTGGAATCCTAGACAGAAGCTCAACCTGGATGGATTCAATCAGGGCATATTTGACAAACGGCACACTGCCGGATGATCCTCAACAGGCGGCAGCACTGAAAAAACGAGCCACCTGTTTTGAAATGATAAAGGGAGAACTTCACAAGAGGGGGTACCTTCAACCTTTCTTAAAGTGTGTTACTCCAGAAAAGGGACGAGAGATACTAGATGATCTTCACTCTGGTTACTGTGCTTCTCATATAGGTGGTAGGATGCTTGCTCAAAAGGCAAGGCGGCAGGGCTACTTTTGGCCTACTTTGGAAGCAGATGCAAGGGAGATGGTGAAAAAATGTGACAAGTGCCAAAGGTTTGGCAAACTAATTCACCGTCCGGCTACTGACCTCACTACCATTCACAGCCCACTACCGTTTGCTAAGTGGGGCATGGACATTCTGGGTCCATATACGCCTGCTACAGGCGGAAGGAGGTACAACTTGTTGTCGTCGACTACTTCACTAAATGGGTAGAGGCGGAGGCTGTAAAGGGAATCAAGACGAAAGATGTAATTTCATTCATTTGGAAAAATATCATCACTCGGTTCGGGGTTCCCATGTCTATGGTTTTTTATAATGGTCCCTAATTTGAGACGCCTGTTCTCAAAAGCTGGTTGGGTGACCAAGGAATTGCAAACTGCTTTGCATCTGTCGGCCGTCCACAAGCAAACGGCCAGGTAGAAGCCTTTAATAAAATCATCTCAGACGGTCTCAAGAAAAAGATTGAACGAGCAGGCGGCCTATGGGCGGATGAACTACCACATGTTCTCTGGGCCATTAGGACGACTGAAAAAGGGGCGACTGGAGAAACTCCATTCCTCCTAAATTATGGTGCGGAAGCTGTTCTTCCAATAGAACACTATGAGCCGACTCTTCGAGTAATGCTATATGACGAAGAGGCAAACTGGGAAGCCATGCGCCTGACATTAGACTCACTTCCTGAAAAAAGGGGCAATGATGTCTTGCGCCATGAAATCTATCGCCTGAGAATGACTAGATCATACAACAAAAAAGTACACAGGCGTCCACTCAAAATAGGGGACTTTGTACTTAGAAAAATGGAAGCAGTTGGTAGGGCTAATGAGTCTGGCAAACTAACTCCCAACTGGGAAGGACCCTACCGAATCTATGAGGAAGTCAGGGACGGTACCTACCGTCTGGAAACACCAGACGGACAACCGTTGCCTCGAACTTGGAATGTAGATAATCTTAAGAAATATTTCTTTTGAATGATGCAAATAGTCAAGAGCTACTTAATAAAAGTTTGCACTTACTATTCAATTTTGTACTACGAGGGGCATGCCGTCTGTACCTTTACAGTCGGCTACTCTCCATTGAGTATTTTACTCACAATACTTAGCTAAAAAGATAAGGGCCTGGCCGACCCTGTGCCTAACAGGCGGCTACCCTCCTTTTACTTAGCACCTACGTTCACCAAGAACTTACCAAGGCCACAGGCCGAATGATCAGACCGGGCGCCAAGCCAACTGATCAAATCTACAAAACTAATACGACCTGTCCCAACATCATAGCAGGCGTCCGACGGCATCCATCCGGATGAAATTCGTCGCAGAGAGCAGCTCCCTTTTGGGTGGAACATTGTTCTATAAACTAATTACACGGCACCTATACGACTGTCCCCAAGGGCAACCACGTAGCCGTTTTGAGACAAGGATAACTCTATCACTAACCAAACCAGTGGTAGCAGTTGACATCTGAGTCAGATGACCGCCTGTATTACTTGGGATAAATACAGGGGGTACCTATTGAGTTAATAGCCAACAAACATTGGCGAATCAAGGGGTCTAGCCGGCCTTCGCCGCCTGGTACCTCTACTTCTCAAACAAAAGTGACGGCGACTGAGTAACTCCAACGTTATCTCATAAGTCACTCCCTCAAATTTGGTATGGAGCCTGAAAGGTTTGAGTCGTCCGCCTGTTTTTAACAAACAGGGGCACTCAAACCCCTATTCCTACTAGGTAACCTATTGAGTTAATAGCCAACAAACATTGGCAAATCAAGGGGATCAGCCGTCCTCCGCCGCCTGGTACCTCTACTACTCAATCTAGATTGTGACGAAGACTAAGTAACTCCTATGTTAACTTAATAGTCACTCAAACTTAGTATGGAGCCTAAAAGGTATGAGTCGTCCGCCTGTTTTAACAAGCAGAGGCCCTCAATCACTACTCTTGCTAGGTTAAAAAATTATGAGTTAAAAGCCAACAACATTGGCAATAAAGGGAAACAACCGGTGCCCGCCGCTTGTTTTCTCTACTACTCAATTCCTTGGCGACTAGGTAATACTTTATTTACTTGGTCAGACCACTTTTCTACTTGGTTAAAATTACAAAAAGACAGGCCCGCCTGCCTAAAAAGGATCCAGACAAAATAATTCGAATGCCGATTGGATAATGGCCGACTGATCGTCTATCCTGGAAACAAACAACCAGTCGTCCAGGGGCATAGGCGGCGTACTAACTATCCGTACCTGTCTGCAACGTTCGGCCATGTAAAACAGTCGGTCTAGTAAACAATTGGATATTAGATATGGAATACTTAGACAAATTTGAAGCAAAACAAAAATTCATTAAAAATAAGCCGGTCATTAAAGACCAGCAAAATATTCAAAGCCCCGGCCCCCTGGCCGGGTAAATACAAAGCAAACGGCACGCAGGCCGTGGAAAGAATACATAAAGCTTAAGAAGGGGGCAGTTCAGTATTAGCAGTTGTCGCCTTGTCAGCACTCTTCTTGCTGGACTCGGCTTCATCTGCATCCTTTTTTGATGCTTTACCCCCAAGCGGCACAAGCGCCACTACCGGCTCCTCCTCCTCCGACTCCTCCCCCAACGCCTCTTCTTCAGCAGCCGCCAGGATCTGTTGATTATATGCATCCGAGCACTGGCGCTACGTTCTTTCCCAAGAGGCAAAGTCGGCACTGGGGAAGAGGCGGCCCCAGGTCATGCGCTGGATTTGAGCGGAGTCTTCCATCATCTCCCGGACCAGCTCTTTCTTCTCTTGCTCGGCCTTTTCCGAGAGCTCTTGGGTAAGACTCTTCTCCTGGGTCACCAAGCGTTCCTTTACGCTCGCCAAGGATTTCTCCATGGCTTCGTAAGAGTACATTTTCAGGCGAAGAGGTTTCAGCTCGGCCTGGAGATTTGTGATGGTCGCCTCCAGCTCGTCATTCTTCTTCTGGGCCGCCTCTAACTGAGCCCGAACAGCGGCGGTAGCCTGCGCCTGATAATAAAGAATATCAATGGTCAGTACTTCATTTTGGGCAATTTGAAACATTGCCTTATCACAGTCAGAGGCGGCCATAGCTTTTGCAGCCTTTACCTCTTTGTTTTTCCGATCAAGCGGCTTGCGAAGGCCGTTCACTCGGAGCAGGGCCTAAGTAAAAAGGGGAACAGGCGTCAGTTTCCAAACAAAAAGAAAACAGGCGTCCTGAAAATCAAATACTCAAAAATATGCTAAGTATACCTCAGCAAGGACCCCGGCAATCCCGTCAAGGTCAAGGGTGCCGACACCCCTGACCGCCTCCCTTTCAGCTGGAGGAACTGCCCTGATCATAGACTTGGCCATCTCTACCAAGTCAGGCTCCTGGGGGCCGGCTGCATCAAGCATAAACAAACGGATTAGACTTAGTAAAAAAGGAGCAAGTCTAAAATTTACAAGGACAACTTCATACCTCTAGGCGGCCCAGTTGGAGCTTTAGAAGAAGTGGCCGGCTGTTTCTCAGCCGCCACCTGTTTCCTGGCAGAACCAGGAGAGCTCCCAACAGTCGTCTTCCGGGCCTTGGGGTCCGGCTGTTGGGAAGATGAAGCTCTTGGAGTACCCGTCTAAAAAAGAAGAAAAAAAGTCAGTATATGCATAAACACTCCAAAAAGAGGGTGAAAGGTTCGGAGCTCACCAAGGGTGCCCCCTTCTTGGGGGAATCGGTTGAAGCTTGTTGCATAATAGAGGCCCGCAACATGGCCGCCGCAGTCTTGGAGGCGGTGATTTTGCTCATGGCGTCAGCTGCAAAAACAAACAGCAAAGTTAATAAAAGATAAACAACAAATGTATGAAACAACAGAGTATTCGACAGGCCGACTACCTCTTGAGCACCGACTGTTGAGGCCGCAGGCGGCCAAAAAGTACTCGTCATAGAGCCACTTGAAGCTCGGGACGCAGTGCAGGGGTACTTGCTCTCGTACCCCTGAAGTAGAGTCGACCCTCGACTCTACTTTAAAGAGTCCTTTATCAAGGATCTCTTTCTTAGCCTTGGGGGGAACAGGCGGCATGCTACGGCCGCCTGCAAGAAGAGGCGGATTCCTGTTCCACCTATTGAAGCGCTTGTTCTGCTCAATGTCAGAACTCTCAATGATGAGGAAGGTGCTCCGCCAGTCCTTCCACTTGTTTGCTTTACCTCTTGTCATGAGGTAGCCCCTGTGGCTTGTCAATTGATACCAGCCGGTACCGCCTGTCTTAGGGGTCCGGCTGAGATAGTTCATATGGGCGAAAGCCTCGAAGCTCGGCTCCACCCCGTGCAGTTCGCACCCGGCCACATAGTCGAGTACGTTGACCCAAGAGTTTGGGGCTAACTGCCATAACCCTAACTCATACCCATCCAAAATCTGCTGAACAGCCGGATGTAATGGGAAGCGAAGCCCTGCCTTGATGGCCGCCTCGTAGAAGCCAAAGCAGGAGCTTTCGTAACTGGAACCAGCCGGCCAGACGACTGTGTCTTCTGGATCCGGCACAAACACTAGAAAATCGGGGCCCATGGTGTGGTTTGCAATAAAGCTCTCCACTTTCTCTTGCATGGCTGTGATTCGGCCCCGAGGTACCGTGCAGTAGTAGGGGGTATTTAGCTCTCGGTAAGAGGCGGATGGTTCCGCCCAATTGTCCCCCTTCTCAACTGCGTGAGAAAGTCTCGCCTCTTGCAGGCGGCTGTTTTTCTCTTCTGTACCCAAAGAAGCCTGGCAAGAAGAGCTTGACGAGGAATCGTCCTCGGACGAGTCTGAAGAGGACGACTCCTCCCCTCTCCCGGAGGGGCCCGCCTCCTCTCTTTGAAAAGGAGCAGATTTGTTAACTGTTAAATTGGAAGGGGTCACTATGACTCCCCCCACAGAATTGCCGGCATCCAGGCCGCCTTGTCTCACTTCAACATCTGGCGCCTGGTCAGATGTTTCACTAATCGGCACCCTGTGGGAGGAGCCGTCTGAATTTGAGATCCTAGCTGTCTTTTTCGTTCTGGCCATCCTGCTCTGCATAGACACAGATACAGTCGGACTTTGTATAAAGGGCAAAGATGGGTCCGGAAAAGGGCAGGCGGCACTCCTAGTCCTAGATTCAGCCGTCCCCGGTGACCGGCTGATCACTAACCTAGGTCGTGTCGTGTGCTTCCTTGGTGCCATTTCAGAAAATAAAAAGAAAATTAAGAGTAAGAGAACTGAGTTACCTGAACGAGTGACGGTTGATGAAGTTCTGAAAATCCTGTGCAGTCGGCTTGTCAGAACAGGCGGTAGGCAGAAAAAGTCCAAAATGTCAGAGCAAGTTCAGGGGTCCGAATGTTCTCAAATAGTTCTCAAAGTATGAAAATGACTCAAGGCAACTCTCCCTTATATAGGCGAAGTGAGAAGGCGAAGGGTCACTTCCAGAATTCAAAATTTGGGCGGGAAAATCTCTCGTCCTTTCGCCGACTGACACCTGTAGCAGGCCGTCGCCCGTTACTGTGCGACACCTGTCACAGGTAACACGTGACCAGTCACGTGCCACCTGTGAGGGGCAAATGATTAGGGGATTTTGCTCCCACCAATCGGAATGCGCCACGTGGACCAATCAGGTCCTGCCAAGTGTCCCCTGGTTGGAACTGTCAGGGCTTGCCACGTGGCACGCGCTTATTCGTCCACCTTGGACCTGTTATGTCACGACATGTGGCATACTCCATGCCTAATGGAGAACCCGGCCACCCAGGCCCAACTTCCGAGGGAAGCCCAATCAGCCCTAGGTTAACCTAAACCTAGGATGGGCACGTTTCCCAAGGTTATAAATACCTCCCTTAATCCTCATTAAGGGGGAGGACGAAAAAACACATTAATTACACACAGTAATAACCGGCTGATCTCGCTAACAAAGCAGATTACCTACATTAAACACTCTCACCTAGAGAGACCTTATTACTTTAATTTCCGCATTAATTACTCCTTAATCAGGTACTAACTTGACCGTTGGAGGCGGAGCTCAAAGGAGTCTCCGTTATTTTGCAGGTACAGGCGTCCGGTTCCAGTCTCGGAATTGTAACTCTCCCGCAGGACATCAGAAAACCCCGAAACACAAGGAGCTTATTAAGCAACCTTTGACTAAGTATAAGATATACATAGAAATATATTTACAAGATATATATTTAACACACCCCCACAGTCGAAGCGGGAGAGCAACGGACGTTGAGACTGTCCCTAAAATCATCAAACAAAACTCGTGGAAGGCCCTTAGTAAAAATATCTGCAATTTGATGTCTAGAAGGCACATGAAGCACACGAACTTCTCCCCGAGCAACTTTCTTCCTGACAAAATGAATATCCATCTCAATATGTTTCGTCCGTTGATGTTGTACCGGATTTCCTGATAAATAAATAGCACTCACATTGTCGCAATAAACAAGAGTAGCCTTTTTAATCGGACAATGTAGCTCTAATAAAAGATTTCAAAGCCAACAGGATTCGGATACAACATTAGCCACCCCACGATACTCTGCTTCGGAGCTAGATTTTGACAATGTGGGTTGTCGCTTCGACGACCACGACACCAAATTATCACCCAAAAATACACAATAACCCGAAGTAGACCGTCGACTGTCAGGGCACCCACCCCAATCTGCATCCGTGTATGACACCAGAGTAGAGAAAGAAGATGGGTATAAATGTAGACCATAATCCAATGTACCCTTAATGTACCGAATAATCCGTTTTAGAACAGACATATGGTCTACCCTGGGATCATGCATATGCAAACACACTTGCTGAACAGTATACGAGATATCCGGCCTAGTAAAAGTAAGGTACTGGAGAGCCCCTGCAAGACTCCGATAAAGAGTGGGATCATCAAATGTAGTACTAGAAGTAGCACTAACCTTAGGCTTTTTATCAACCGGAGTAGCAGAAGGTTTACAAGAAGACATCCCTGCTCGTTCAACTATCTCCTCGGCATATTTCCGTTGAGATAAGAACATACCATTTTTATTCCGGGTCACAGCAATACCCAAAAAATAATTCAGAGGGCCGAGATCCTTCATGGCAAACTCAGAGCTAAGATGGTTCATAATAGAGCAACGGAGAGCATCAGAAGAAGCAGTGAGAACTATATCGTCAACATATAATATAATGTATGCCATATTAGACCCCTTACGATAAATGAACAATGAATTATCCATTGCGCTGTTAGTAAACCCAAGAGACAAAACATAATCTGAAAATCGCTTATACCATGCTCGGGGGCCTGCTTAAGCCCATACAAGGACTTATCCAAACGGCAAACATAATCAGGATGGTCACGATCCCTGTAACCCAAGGGTTGATGCATATAGACAGTTTCCTGTAACTCACCGTGAAGAAAGGCATTTTTGACATCCAATTGATGTATTGGCCATGCCTTTGAGAGAGATAAGCTGAGAACAGTCCGGATTGTAGCCGGCTTCACCACGGGACTAAAAGTCTCCCCACAATCGATGCCCACCTGTTGAGTTTTATCATCACCTACAAGTCGGACTTTATGCCTCTCAAACACACCGTTAGATTTGACTTTGTGAGTAAAAATCCACATAGACCGAATTACATTCACATCATGAGGACGGGGCACCAACTCCCACGTCTTATTTTTAATAAGAGCATCATATTCATCATCCATGGCCAATTTCCAATTTGGATCACGTAGAGCCTCAATCCGATTTTGAGGCAAAGGAGACCTCTCAACCGACGTGTGCATGGAATATTTTTTATTGGTTTAAAAATCCCATGCTGGCTACGGGTCATGATTCTTGGCTGTTGGTCTTGAATATTTTGTGGAGGTGGAAAAGTTGGTGGGTTTTGTGTTTGAGAAGGTTGGGCAGGGGTAGGAGGTGAGTGGAGAGAGGAAGATGGCCCGGAATTAGGCCCATTCGGTGAGGGGAGGCTGCTGCTAGGAGATGGGCCGCGTGGGGTCTGCTGGCCCGGAGGAGAGAAGGAGGCATTTTGTGGACTTGGAGGAGTGGGCTGCTCAGTTTGGGCTTGAGGAGAAGAACTGGGCTGCTGCATATGGTGAATCAAGTAAGGTGACAAACTATCATCTAGAAAATCGTAAGTGTGGGGTTGTGGGGAATGCAATTGAGCAAATGGAAACACATTCTCATTGAACACCACATGGCGACAAATAATAATTTTATTAGATGACAAATTATAACATTTGTAACCACGATGGTTGGTTGGATACCCTAAGAAAACACAAGGTGTTGACCGAGGTTGCAACTTATTAATAGTTGTAGATGGGAAAAGAGGGTAACACAAACAACCAAAAACCCGAAGATGAGAATATGAAGGAATCCATTTGTAAAGAACCTCTACAGGAGACTTGTTTCCCAACAACTTACTAGGAATGACATTAAGAAGGTATGTTTCCATTTGAAGAGCATGATGCCAAAAAGAGGGGGGGAGAGAGGCATGAGCAAGAAGAGTACGAGAGATATTGTTTATAGTCCGAATTTTTCTTTCGGCTTTCCCACTTTGAGAAGAGGTATGAGGACAAGAAAGACGGAATGACAAGCCATTATTTTTACGAAATTCCCAAAAAGGACCATTATCAAATTCCATACCATTGTTACTTTGAACATTTTTGACATTACGTTCGAATTGAGTGGAAATATGATTTTTAAAGGTCAAGAATATGTCATATACGTCCGATTTCCGGGCTAACGGAAAAGTCCACAAATACTTGGAATAATCATCCAAAAACAAAATATAATATTTATGCCCAACAGAACTCAAAACAGGAGAGGACCAAAGATCACTATGTATAATATCAAAAGGTAACAAAGTACTCGAAGAAGAGGAAACAAAAGGCAACTTTATGTGTTTTCCAAGTACACATGAACCACAAATACTAGAGCTAGAATGTTTAGGACAATCAATGCTTTTATTTTTCCTAAGCACATCTAAAATAGAATTCCCCGCATGACCCAATCGATCATGCCAAAGCTTAGGAGTGACAGCAGCAAAAGTGGAAGAAAGAGGTTGATTGTTGTGAGAAGATGAAATTGGATAAAGGTCCCCTTGGCTATTACATCTCATTGTTGGCTTCCCCGTCCGATAATCCTTCACAGAAAACCCAAAAGGATCAAACTTAACCGGCACAGAATTATCAGTAGTAAATTTTCGAACAGAAATCAGATTTTTGATCAATTTGGGAGCATGTAGAACATTTTTCAAAGAAAGGGGTTGACAAGAGGAAGACAAATTAGATTGACCATAGCCAAGAATCGGAATAGTGTGACCATTACCAACAACAATATTATTATTTGGATGATTACTCAAATTAAAATAAGACGAGAGATTACCAGAAGAGGAATTCATATGAGACGTGGCACCAGTGTCCATGTACCAAGCCAGATCGGGTTGCCGCAGAGTCATTGTGTGCATTGCGGCTTCAATATCGGTAGGAGAATAAGACATGGACTGCCCAATATGTGAAGAAGGAGCCTGCTGCACATAGGCCTGTTGTTGTTGTGGCCTTGGGCCCAATACACCAGCCTGCTTGGAAAAGGAGGGGGGTCTAGCCCACCCTTGAGTGGGATATGGACATGGAGGTACGGGCCAAGACCACCCCCATGGATATTTTTGCCACTGCGGGGGGGGGGTGGCTGCTGTCCGCCGCTGCCACCAGGTTGGCCTCCTTTACCGCCACCACCTGTGCCGGAGCTACCGCCGCGACCGCCACCGGTGTTTTTCCTAGCACCATTGTTCTTCCGGCCACCCGAATTTGAACCACCATTGTGCTTCTTCTTGGAGTGACCCGATTTTTCAGAACCACCATCATCAATTGAAGCCGCCACCATAGCGGATTCCGTGGCTGGCTCCTTGGCCAACCCAGATTCTTCGAGGACCAACATAGAGCGAGCCTTGTAGAAGGGAGGCAGGGGATTGCTCTGACGGATAATAGTACCAACGCCACGGTAAGCACGGGTAAGACCTCCAACCATTTGTAACACCATACGACTGTCAGAAACCGGAGCTCCAACGTTTTTTTAATTGATCCGCAAGGGATTTAAGACGTTGGAAATAAGCTGAAGCATTCGGGAAATCCTCCATAGAAGTAGAAGAGAACTCCTGTTCAAGAGCGACAACACGGGAATGTTGATTGTCTTGGAATATATCATGCAATCTATCCCAAGCTTCCATGGTCGTAGCATCCGGTTCGATAATGGTGTTCAATAGGTCGCGAGAAATAGTCGAATAAATCCACGATATAACCGTGGCATCCAAGGTCGCCCAAAGTTCCTTTTCTTCATCCGTAGAAGGAACTTTACCCTTACCATCAGAAGGAGGGATGATATGATCGAGGACCTTATGTTTTCTTGCGTGAATCTTGAAAAGTTCTGCCCATGTAGAGTAAGAGACGTTCTCCATTTCAAGAACAATAGGGATACATGTTTGGATATTGTTGACGGTGAAAGCAGGGTGAAAGTTGGATTTGTTTTCCGCCATAGAGAATAGCAGGAACAGAACAGAGAAGAAAGAGATGGAGAACAGGACGTTGGGCAGAGATTGATGCAAAGGGCAAGCGGAAACGAGAAGATTAAACCCTATGCGTCTGATACCATGATAGAATTGGGGAATATTTTCCTTGATTATTCACAATATGGAGGTCAGCATATATACAAGCTACTGCCTTTCATTAGGCGTGATACTAGCCTAAATACAAGGAGCTAATTAAGCAACCTTTGACTAAGTATAAGATATACATAGAAATATATTTACAAGATATATATTTAACACTTTTGTCAAAACGGATGATGATCATCTATCATAATTTTCCAGCTCTATTACAAACGTACTAAACTAAGCTCACGAGAAAGTAAAAATGGAGGAAACATTGATTAAAAGAACTAATAGGTCTGTAGGTGGACCCCACCTATATTTTGGTCGGATTGTATCACGTGATGGGGGACCATATGCTTATTATTCCAATGGAAGCATATATATATATATATATATATATATATATATATATATATATATATATATATATATATATATATATATATATATATAGAGAGAGAGAGAGAGAGAGAGAGAGAGAGAGAGAGTACTATTGAATCTTCAGTGGTACTATTTATGCATAAATTTAGTACAACTGGATGTATATATAATACCATTATATGCATATATATTATAGTATAAATGTATAATTGTACGTTCAGTGTTACCATTTGATCATTCAATGATACCAGAATATGGGCATTTATTTGTACGTACATACATGTAATTACATGAATGCCCCTTATTATACATTTCTACATGCATAACATTCCTCCCTTTAAAATCCCTCCTAAGCTCACTTTCGAGTCATCGACCATCCCACCGTCAATTTCCACGTCCTTCAACTCCTAAACGCCAGCAATTCGCAATCCGCAATCCGCCGAGGAAACTTCGGAGAAAATAAACTTTATAAAACGAAATCCGCCGATCTACAAGTTTGAAGCAACGGAGGATTTCAATTTAAGACTTCGGATTGCTCAGAATAAGTGGGAAAGGGGAAAGTGATTTAGTGACGGAAATTGTCGAGAAATTAAAATGAAACTAGCGAAAGAAGATAAGGAAAGGGAGTGGGACGAGTGGCTTAAGTACCTCCTAAAAATAGGAATTTTGGGAGTCCGCGCCACTAAAACCCCCACTAATCCCACTTCAATGCTACACTGTTCATGTGTTTCTCTAATTTACCAACCACTAAACCTTACAACTCCCCTAATTACTCTCTAAATAACCGTTATTACCTCAATAACTACCCAAATTTTAATTCTGATTAAATCATTTACTTCCCTCCATTTTTGCAAGTCAAAACCCGATCCTTCATGCTTCCGAATCGGGTTTGGGGGCAAGTTGTTTGGGTCCAATTTACTCCAATCGGACTGGTCCACAAATGATTCAATTACAAAGCCTAAGGCTAAGGTTCAACTCTCCAACCATGCTAAGTTGGTCAAAAGCCCGGTCAACCTGACAAACCCGTTTGACCCCAAGGCCCATTTAACTATCAAGGTCTAAAAGTCTTCACCCTTCTCTCTCTATATTCATTCACATTAAGCCTCAAGCTATTAATACTCTTGCATAACTTTCTCTCTCTAAACCTCATACTAACTTTAGCATCGGAGGAGCCTTCCTCGGCAAAATCCCCGAGGCTAGTTTACGTGTGCTTGCTGTGCAGGAAATCCTCGGCTCGGTCATCACTTGGACCGAGATCAATATTCAGCCCACAGAAAAATGACCTTGCCGAAGGTCCTATCGTTTTTACCCGAAACACTTGTTATCAATATATTTGCATATATATACACATTGTCTAAGGACTTCTTTATTCACTCATTGAATCATTCTCTCGTTTGCCTTAATTAATTATTTGTAATCTTCGCATATAAAAAAAAAAAAAAAAATTGATTCATTCTTACGTTATTAAATTACTCTATTGTTTTTAATTTAGTTGCATAAACAACCATCAATTATTGATTAATTAATAAATCATTTATTTTTATTTTTATTTTTTTTTATATAAACAACCATCAATTATTGATTAAAAACTCATGTTCCAGGCTTCAATTATGTCATATTCCACGTCCTTCAACTCCTAAAAGCCAGCAAATCATAATCTTTTTGGAAGATTGAGATTTACAAAAGATTATGATCTTACACTTTCAATTCCACTACTTGTTAATGGATGCATTGATTTGATAGGTATAAGGTATTCATGAGAAAACATCTAAACGTAATTTTGGGTTAAATTTGGACGAATTTAAGCAAATAGAATAAAGATCGAGATTGGACAAATGTTTTTAAAACTTAGGTGCATAATAATTTATTGTGTGGCAAAAAAAAAGAAGAAATATTGTTAACTTTGAGACATTATGAGTAACTTTTGATAATTTATGGGTAAGTTTTAATAGTTTAAGGATTTTTTTTTGTGACAATAAAAGTGATCTAATATTGGTAACTTTTATGGAATTAATTATTCATGTGAGGTTATTCTTGGCCAATTGACCATATTGGTATAAAAGTTAACACCCTATGACAGATTGGTATAAAAGTTATTGTCGGCGACATATTGGTATAAAAATTAACATGTGGCGACATATTGGTATATAAGTCAACAAATTGCGACATTTACCCCTATTTTCTCGTCGGAGGATATGCGTATGATACATGCGCTTAATTTTAGTGCTAATAACTTTTATTTGACATTTTTTTTTGTACTTTTCTCTACTTTTTATATTAATTTTAAAAATTATGAAGTAAAAATCCAAAAAAAAAAAAAAAAAAAAAAAGTTGAAAGCCCAAAAGTGATGAGAAAGAAGCTAGGGGAAAACAAATAGGAAAGCTTGAGCAAAGGGATATAAGCTTGAATGTATTGAGGGCGTTGGTCATTGAAGCATCACAAGGGTAGATTCTTCTTTTTTTTTTTAAAAAAACACTCATATATATATTTTTTTCTAATTATATTGTTGATTTACAAAGTTGTGGGTATAATACAAATGAAGTAATAATGAAAATTAGCTTCTACTAGTAATTGGTTTTGAAATTAAATAACTAATATTGAGATTTTGTTTATTGTTTATTAGTTCTTTGGGGTTTTATCGTTTGATTGATTTATCAAAGTTATTGTATTGGAAGGAAAGAGGGAAAAATTATTATTTGGTGCTAAATAAGTATATTATGATAATAAATAAGATTGCAAAAGTAATTAAAACAAAATTTTGAAGTATATAACATGCTCTTTCATCCGAAGAAAAAATAGGGGTAAATGTCACAATTTGTTAATTTATATACCAATATGTCGCCACATGTTAATTTTTATACCAATATGTCGCCGACAATAATTTATATACAATATGTCATAAGGGTGTTAACTTATATACCAATATGGTCAATTGGCCCTCTTTGGGCGAAATTTCATCACAATGGTGATTATTCACCAAAAGTTTCCCATTATTTTGTTAATAAGTTATGAACTTTATCACAATAAATGGAGATGACTGGAACCTAACCACTCAAAACTGATCATCCGGATTAACCCAAAGGGTGAAATGGCTGGAACAAATAATAATAATAATAATAATAATAATAATAATAATAATAATAATAATAATAATAATAATAATAATAATAATAATAATAATAATAATAATAATAATAAAACCTCTCACGAGTCTCACAGTGATGAAATGTGATAAATGTCCTCTTTTTCTTTTTGATAAAAATTGATATTAGGGCATATATTTAACTAAATTACAAATAAAATACTCCCTTTGATACATATTACTCGCAACAAAGTAATATTTTATGTTTCACAAATAATTCCTTTTTGTTGCGAGTAATATACTAATATGTAACGGAGAGAGTAAAAGAGAGAAATGTTTTGGGTATGGGTAATTGGAGGAGAGATATGTGGTAGGTATGGGTAATTGTAGGAGAGATATATATTGATGAGGGAAATTTTAGTTAATTATATTGTGGAATGAAAAAAAAAAAAAAAAAATCTCACCAGAAACTGACGTGGAGGAGAAGGAAATGTAGAGAGAGTGGTGAGGAATTTTTTTTTCCTCACTATTGTGCATAGGTAACTTTTGTGATAGTATGGATAACCTTAGGTATACAATAACCAGATATATACTGTTAGATTATGTAAATAATCGTGCATTATATTTATAGTTTGTAATTTACTTATGTACCCTTAACCCTAGTGTACACTTGTATTATATATTGATGTTCAATCAATGAGAAAGCCACGGCAAATATTCACATATTCTCTCATATACAAAGAGTTTCCGGATACAGACGTACACTAATGAGCTCATAAAAGACACCATGATTCTAAAACATAGAGTAGATGGAGAAGTTGAATCAATTATACATAAAGTACAGAAATAACATAACATATACATGCATAAGAATTAAGAATACAAGTACAAGTACAAATGCAAATAGACAACAAATAAAATACTACCTCCGTTAAGTATTACTACTGTATTAGTAGTAATTTTGGAATAGTTTTATCTCATAAATAACACTCAACAGATGTAGTAATTACAAAAAATAAAATGAAGACGATCCTCATGATCATGATGATGAGGAGCATGAAGTCTTGAGATAGGAGCTTAATGTAATCCAGCAGATTTAACGCAAGAGGAAAGCTGTTTTGGGAAGGATTGGACAAACTTGGTGATGGCAGCAACATGGGCTGTGACCTGTAACGTAGTGATGGAAGCAGCAGGGACCGACCGGGTTTGAGGCATATTTATCGTATGTTTATAGTTATTAAGCAGCATGCTTTGTTGAACCATCAGGCACTCCTTAAAGGCTCCAAATTTATCTACCTCGCTTGGTAGGCATTGGCCTTGCTTTAATAACTCGTTACAATAATCATCAATGACTTGATTAAATTTCGAAAATTCTTTTGTTGCATTGCTAATAAAATCGTTTGATATCATCACCATTTTTGACATCGAAATCAAATATCGGTTTAACAATATATGGAGTGCAATTGACTGTGACTTTAGGCAGCCGGTGTGCTGCGCCTCAGCTACATTACTGCTGCTTATTAGCACTATTATTAGCACCAACACAAACATCCTAACTATCTGCTTTTTTTGTATCTCTACCCCCATTTTCTATCTATTTTTGTATTAGGTTGAATTTCTTTTGTAATGGAATCTCATACACATATAGTTTTAACTCTACCTCATACCTCTAGAATCGCATACACTCATACTCACATATTGCCCTAAAATTCACAATTCATTCAATTAAAGGGGTGTTTGGTTCATCAAGTTGGAATGGATTGGTCTAAAATCTTATACTAGAGAGATATGGATCAGATTCTAAAACTCGTACTATTAGTTTAAAGTTGTTTAATTTTATTGTTGGAAATTTGTTATGGATTCTATACTTTATTAAGATGGATTGTGAATCTTAAGGGGAGATAGAGATAAATTGGGATTTTTAAGGGTATGGGTAGAGTTAGAACTAGGGATGGCAACGGGTCGGATCGACTCGAAGCGGATTATGCTAAATCCGACTCCGACCCGACAGGAAGTCGGAGGTTAAATCCGACATCCGACTCCGACTTCAATATCCGACCTCCGACTCCGACTCCGATCCGACCTGACTCCGAGTTTTTTTTTTCATTATTCAATATACTTTGAGATGTTGGCCTATTTGGGCCTTTGCAACCCACACCCAATGCCACCATGACCCACACAAAAATCCACTATCTATTGGAGTCGGAGTCGGATAATCCGTTAAAGTCGGACATTTGTCGGAGTCGGATTTGTTTCTCGGATTTTTTGTAGGATCCGACTCCGACCCTCCTCCGACTCGGAGTCGGATTATTTTAATGGAGTCAAACTCGGATTACTTTTTTCTCGGACTCGGAGCGGATATTTTACCTCGGATCGGGGCGGAATAGGGTCGGATCCAGACTAGATTGTCATCCCTAGTTAGAACACCTAAGATTTAATTTCCATTACTAAAAAAATTCAACCAAATAAAATTATTAATGGAACGGTTCTAACTCAATTCCAATACATTCTATATGATTCAACCAAACAATCCCTAATAATATATACTCAAACAATAAAACAAAACAACTATGACACTAACAAAATAATTCTCATAATGGCTCTCCACATCTTCACTCGTTGGTGTGGTACTGTGGCCTCATCATTAGGACAAATTTAGGAATTGAATAAGGTGTTGTTTACCCTAGTCAATCATTAACTATATACTAAAAGACACACCGACAATGACACGTGTCATATCCTGGTGTGTCCTTAGTTTTTTTTTTGAAATTATATTATTGAACAAATTTTTATACAAAAATAATTCCCTAATGTTGTAGAGTACAATGTAATTACTAAAAATAAAAGGATTTGACATATTTAAACACAAATTTTTATATAGCTATAAAAAAAACTTTCTTAACATAATTTTGATTATTTTCTACATCATTTTATACCTAACATATCTTTGTAGTTCTGTACTTTGATCAAATTTTGTAACTATATTCTAATTTTTTTTTTCTTTATAAAAATCAATTACAATGGTAGTTTAATAATGGTTATTGAAAATTACCGTGCATGACATGGAAACTAACCAAGTCTTAGAATCTTAGAACTATTTCTCAACTTCAGAAACACAAATTGGGCCAAACAGGGGTGGTTAGAGGAGTTGAAATGATTTTTTTAGAAGCCCAATTTTTTTGGGAGCAAAGAGACGTAGGGCCTGTTCATATTTACTTATTTTCAGTTCAGTTCAGTTCAGTTTAGTTCAGTTCAGCTCCAATTAGTTCAGTTCAGTTCAGTTCAACTCCAATCAGTTCAGTTCAGTTCAACTCTTAATTTCCCTCTCTCATAAAATATTCATTTCAGCCTAGTTCAGTTCAGTTCAGTTCCAATCAGTTCAGTTCAGTTCCAATCAGTTCAGCTCAGTTCAGTAAATATGAACAGGCCCGTAGAAACACCAAAATGATGCTTCTCAAAGTAGCTTCTCGGGAGCTCTTTTTTTTTTTTATTTTTTTTTTATTTTTTTTATTTTTTTTTTTATGATTTTTATCCTATTTAATGAAGCTTTCTCTTGCCAATAATACTCCTTATCTTTGAATAGTTTCAATTCAGTAAAAATTAGTAAATTTTTTAAAAAATATAACAATAAATTAGTAAAAATAATTTTAGTTCAGCAAATAATTTCAATTCAATAAAAATAATTAGATTTTGAAACTATTTAAATTATAGTTCAAAAAATGAAAATGGGGGGGGGTTCAAATAGAAGTTCCCATATATTAGTAAGGGTCATAAATGGCCAATTGACCAAATTGGTAAATAAAAAAGACCATTAATGACAATTTGGTAAAAAAATTCATTCATGCGACAATTTGGTAAAATAAGTTAATCCTAAACGACAATTTGGTAAATAAAATTATCTCAGGCGACAAATAACCCAAAAAATACAAAAATTTATGAGAAATTACTCGTGAATACTTAATTTGGTTCGTTTTTGTGTTTTTTTTACCTACCCTTTTTATGGAAATAACAATTTCAAGAAAAAA
Source organism: Chenopodium quinoa (assembly GCF_001683475.1). Classification (NCBI taxonomy): domain Eukaryota; kingdom Viridiplantae; phylum Streptophyta; class Magnoliopsida; order Caryophyllales; family Amaranthaceae; genus Chenopodium; species Chenopodium quinoa. The sequence goes on from NW_018745461.1 coordinate 1,803,310, forward strand.
AAAACGTACTCCATATCAATTTTCACTTAAGTTTGATATCCTTTATTAACGAAATGTTTTAAATAAGGGGTTGGAAATAAATTTAGGATCGGAATTTAGCAAAATAAAAGGAGTTGACATATTAATTTAAAATTTTAAAAGGGAAAAATAAATTGAAAAACACAAAAACAAATTAAATTAGGATTTTTAAAGAGTTTGTCAAAAAAAAAAAAGTTAGATTTTTTGGTCTAAATGTAGCTAGAGTTTATTATTTTTACTAAATTGTCGTGTATGGTTAGCTTCTTTTACTAAATAAATTGTCGCTAAGTGTCTTTTATATTAACCAATCTGGTCAATTATCGCATATGGTTAGATTTTTTTTTTTATTTATTTTTATTTATTAATATGGTCAATTATCACATATGGTTAGCTTCTTTTACACAAATTATAGGTAGGGGTCATTTTTATTTATCAATCTGGTCAATTAGCCGGTCATCGAAGGTTATAGATTTTCTAAACCCTGGGAGTGAGAGATAGCTAAAGTAGGTAGAGCTTCTCATCCTCGTACATTTTCTAAACCCTTCCCAAAACCCTCAATACAACTCACAAATTTACACCTTCCCCTCCAATTTTTCCTGCCGCCATCTTCCCGTCGACGTCTTACTCACCGACGGCCGCAACCGCTATTTCACGGTCTCACCTCTTTCTCTCTCCTCCGCTTTAATTTCTGTTAGTAATTCAATCTTCAATGTTCATTAAATATTTGCCCCTTTTTTCATTGCAGTTTTCAAATTCGCCGCTAAAAGTGTGAGAAATCTGATAAAAATGGTGGTTAGGGCGGAGAAGATTGTTCCTGCTACTGAGCTGGTATGTTTTTGCTTGAATTTTCAAGTTAAAGTTTGATTTTTTAGGGTTTATTGCTTTATATTTATGCTTTTTTTGATATATATTGATGATAGAAACTACTATGCTATGTTGTATTGTGAAGAATATCGGAATGTGGCCTATTAAAGTGTGACGGAGAACAAATTAGGTTTGCATTGGTATTTAATTTATTATTATTATTATTTTTTTTTTTTTTTTGTGGGGGGTGGTGGTGTGGACTTCACAAGAAGAAAATGACTATCTGGAATTCACTTAAGCTGTGTTTGAAATGGTGAAAACCCGCGATATATAAATCAAACATATCATTGGGGCAAATTCGCTAGGAAATTAGTTGTGTGAATAGATCAATTTGTTATCCATTGCTTGGAAGTTGTTTGTGGAGCTAGTGGAGAACCTAATATCATAATGAAGGCGAGCCACGATATACCGTTGTTTTAGTCATGTAGGAAGTGAATATAGAGGAGCGGCAAGATGAGTTTTGTGGGTTAAAAGAAAAGATGAATGTAATCAATTTTGGTTGAATGGAAAGCTATAGCTTTGTGGACTTAGAATGTAAATTATATGGTGCCACCTAATTTTTCCAGAAGCATTTGTATCTAGTGACTCTCCTTTGCAATGTTATTATCGGGCCTATGCCCATGTGTTTGAGAGTCATGAGTCCCTTAGTCAGGTTCATCTTAAATTTCAGTTCTGGGAACTCGTCAATTTTATTTCTTTCAGACAAAGTTCTGGTGGGTGTGTGTGTGTTTTTTCCCATAGTGTTTTCTGTCATTTTTTTGTGCGATGATAATAAAATTTAAGGGTTTCTAATCTTTCTATGCAGGATGATGAGGAGATGGATGCAAATGTAAAGAAGTATCTTAGAGGAGAAAGTGCTAATTTGGAGGTATGTGTATCTGTTTCTTTTGTCATCCTTTTTATTCTATCATCGGTCTGGTATTACTGTAGCTTCCGGATGGTGAACATTGCGGCTTGAGTCATGATATTTCTCTCTGTTTCATTCTGTGTTAATTCCTTTTTTTTTTTTTTTTTAAATCTATTTATATTATTATTGCAGGCTTTGCAAGATAAAAAATTGAAGGGACAGCTTGCTGTTAAAGAAGAGTTGTTTAAACGCTCTGCAAAAACAGCAGCCAATGTTGAAAAGGTCACCTTTTGAATCCTTATATGCACTGAAAATCTTCCCCACTTATGGTATTTTAAGGATTTAGCTATGTTTTATAAATGTTCTTTCTGTTTATGGTATTCAAAACAGTTATGTAGAACAAAATCCCACTTTGAATATTATTATAGCCTTGTAGGCCTTGATAATTATGATAAGAACATGCAATATACAAGTAGGGCCATTTAGGTATTCATGGAAGTATACATTCCTGAGCACATATCTGAAATCCATCTGCAATTTAAGATTACAGAGAATACAGACTACAGTGTGCAGTGGTTGTTTATGGAGTCTTTGATTGGATTCCTTTTAGATTGAATTACATAGCATATTCTGTCTTCACTTGGGAGTGAGGGACATTCCAATCGTGAGCATCATTTCTGCTATGTCTTTATTTGATTTGCTTTTGCCATGCAATTCATATATGAGAATTGAGACACATCTTCCTTCTCTATCTTAATGCCAGTCTTATTCATAATCTAGTGCTGCACTCTTAATGTCTTTTCTTAATAAGAGATTCACTTAAAGCGATGCTAGGAGTTCTTGCCGCTATTCTCCATATTCAATTTCTCTGGACACATTATTTTGTATATCATTCAATCTTGCTGCTTGTAAATGGTAGAGGCCATGGATGTTTCTATGAATTATGAATTTCTACCTAGTATAATTGCTGAAGGATTTTGAGGCATATGATAGGCCTTAATGCCTGTTTTTGGAATTTGCACGTCTTCTGGTCAAGTTTGTTGTTTTATTCCTTTACAATTGTATAGGCCATTGCATTGGTATTCATTTACTGCTAATCAAATAAATTAATGCTCTTCCTGTTCTTTCCCGTCCTTCAGCTTCTTGGTTGAGATTAAGAGGAAATTGATAAATTTTATTAATGACATCTTCAGGATTCAGTTCTCTTAAAATTACCTTTTTCTGGAAAAACAAAATAGCTACCTATTTTCATCTTCATTCTAGTAGCAGTACTCGTGGGTTGGCAACAATGTTCTGTCCTTTCCTTCTTCTATTGGAGGAACTGAGGGTTGTCCTGTAATAGAACATCTAGCCAGGGATGGTTTTATGTGGATGTGTGGGAAGGGTGGTGGTGATGGGAGGAGTTTGGACTGAATGGATTAGAGTAAGGAGGTTTTCTGTTCTGTTTTGTAATTGGCATGAAGGAAGAGCAGAATAATTTGGTGGGTGGGTGTGTTGTTGGGAGGAGTAAGGGTCTGATGGGCAATAGGAAGGAGGCATTTGATCTCCTGTTTTTGTAACCTCATATATGAACATGATTTATTTCTTTGGTAACATGGCAAAGTTGTCATTTTGATAAACTTGTATATTCTTTTTGGTGATATACTGTACAATAATATACAGTTCCCTTGGTAACATGCTTTGTCTAATCTTTCAGTGGCTTCTGCCTTCAGAAGGTGGTTTTTTGGAGCCTGATGGTATAGAAAAGACATGGAGGATAAAACAGGAGGCTATCGGCAAAGAAGTTGATATTCTAAGTTTAAAGAACCAATTCGATATGGTGTTACCAGGTTGTTATTCTATTTCTGATAACTGTGTGATGAAAAATTATCTAGTTTAAGGAGTCAACATATAGTTTCGTGGATTTTAGTGAAGAGCATTCATATCTGTTTTTGAAGCTTGCTGTATGAATTGGAATTAAAACTTTGAATACTCAAGAAGGACAAGAAACAACCAATGCTTTTATGTGTGTATGTGGGAAGAAGAGGGGGGGGGGGGTTCTATTATGGCCATTATGTATTTTCTCGAAAGAAGAGATGTTAAATGTGTGATAGTTTTCTTTAAAAACCCGGATTTTGATATGGCTTGAGGTGTCATGCTTTTAACTACAGATGTTTGGCTGAAGTATCTTTGCTTGTCTGAAATGGCTCTCAGACAATAACTAATAGCGTGGGTCATGTTGCAGTTCCTGCTGGCCTTTGTTTTGAATATTTGGAAATCCTTTTGACTAGTGTAGCCTTTTACCTCATATTAATTATTCTTGCAAATTTAAGATGTTGCCTTTTTCTGATGTTCTTTGTTTTCTATCCTTGATTTCAGATCTTGGTCCTTACAAGCTTGATTTTACCCCAAGTGGGCGTTATATGGCAATTGCAGGGCGCAAGGGCCATTTAGGTGTCCTTGATGTGAAAAATATGAATTTGATTAAGGAATTTCAGGTGTGTAGCAGCCTCGGGGGCAAAATTCCTATCATAATTCTTCCATTGTGCTAATTGTTATCACTTGTATAATAATATGCATCGTTCAACCGTAATATGCATCGTTCAACCGTTATTGACTAAGGATTATTGATTGTCTTAGGTACGGGAAACTGTACGAGATGTTGTGTTCTTGCACAATGAGCTGTATTTTGCTGCTGCTCAAAAGAAGTGAGATTTTCCTGCCTCTTTTCATCTTAAATTCTTAATGGTGCTTTTCTCTGAATTAATATCATTTTGTGCTTGAAATTGCTCAAACTTGCGAGCTCTTTGATTTTACTGGGAGATTTGCGAGGATCCTTTGATTCTTCTCTATCATCTCTATATTTTATTGGTTCTATGAGGTTGATGTTGGACCCCCTTTGGTTGATGCATTATCCCTGCCTTACTGAGGAGATCACTGTCAGTACTGAGAAGTTGGGATCTGTACCACTGTATGCTATCTGAAATGAATCTTTATTTTCATGATTGGTTGGTTAGAGACTTCTGTACACCAGGAATGATTAATGAAAGATTATAACTGTGAAGTTGTTTGCTAGAAATTTAGAATACTGATACAGCTAAGTTTTATACATTTGCACTGTTTCTGTGGGATTACTATCATCTTTCACGTATCCATACTTTCTATTGAGATGACATGGTGCACCTGTCCCTCTTGAAGGGGAGTAAAAACCAATATGGTGTGAAGGGAAACCTTGTGTGTTGTCTTAAGTTTCTCAACCATGATTTAAACATCCAAATCTAAAGAATGAGACAGTTGATGCATACTGTAGTTGCTTTATGCTCATTAAAGCAGAATATGAAAGGTAGAGCAGGGAGGTTTGTGTAACAGACTAACAGTGTAGAGAAGTTGAGATACTCTAATTAATTTTTAAATTAAGGATGTCTTGATATCCATTCATCTTGTTTTAGTGGTCATAAACTACTTCCTCAATTCAAGGAATGTTGTTGGATGATTGAACTAGTCAACCACAGTTACACCATGCTGTTACAAAAACTGACGGCTTTCTAGAGATCTTTACTAATGATAAGCTGTTTCTTCTACCTATATAAGATTATTCTAGTAATAAGTGAACCATATATTCTGGAGTGGAGTTTTTACCATTCTGCCATTCGTAGATGATGGTCTACTTGTGTTATGCTGGTGGCAGCTTGTCTATGTAGAATACTGGTCATTGCATGTTCTTGTTGGCAAATTGTTATCTTTCATCTCTATACTTGTGATCATAAGCGAAAAACATGTGTACAACTATTATTTTTTGCAACAGTCGAGCCTAATCCAGCAATGCAGTTGCAGTTTGTCTTGTAAAGTCTAGTTACATGGCACTATTACTGTCAATTTTTAGTCATTCTAACTACATAAGCCAAACTTTCATTATTTTCCATAAACAGCTTTGATTTGGGTCAGTTTTGGTTGTGGACCAGTTTTTGTTGCAGCATCCATTAAATGTATTTGTGTTTGTTAGGAATTCTGACTTTGCTGCTTAATATCTGCTATGATAACTACTTCACAACATACTTTTTGTATTTTCTGAGCTTTCACACTTGAAATATTGGCAGGTACCCCTACATATATAACATAGACGGTGTTGAGCTTCACTGTTTGAAGGTCAGGATGCTTCATTCGTGCCTCAGTTTCTATAGTCTTTTATATTTCTTTCCTTATTAAGAAGTGTCCTATTCTCATTTCATTTTCATATACAAATTGAATTGAACCAACTTTCTTTCACCTTGTGATGCTGTCCCTGATCCCTTCATTGGCTTCATTTATTGAATCTGCAGAAACTTTTTTGTTTTATTTTTGGTTGTTTTGGATAATACATGCTGCATGACTGCTTTGGAGTTACTGTTTGATAGACCTTTGTGTTACATATTTTCTAGGCATGTTTCTAAATTTATACTGTTCCTTTTGTATGGCCTAGGTCAAGAAACCTGACTTCTCTTCTGATGTATGTCTTGATAAAGACAACTATTTGAATTCAGGGTAGATTATAATTTGCCTCCTTAATGTCGGGAAATTTCTTCACAATCTCACACTGACAACCTTGACAGTTGAAAATTATCATATTTTCCTGCTACTCTGATATTTTCTTATCTTGCACGGGCCGCACGGCTGCATTTCTATGTACTATTTGTTTATTAGTGGCTAAGAAGTTTGACATTGATATTAGGTTTATGGAGTATATACTATCACACTTTCAACTGCTATCATTTTTTTGAGAAGGCAAGAAAGGGTAAACCGTGAACATGCCTGATTGTAACTAACATACTAAAACACGTACGGTGTACTCGCACTGCGTAACCTTAAAAGGCATGAATGTGTGTGCTCTTGATATAAAATGTGCTATTCTTTTCTTAACTTAGTCAAAACATATAAATATCTATCTTTCCTGGCCTTTGGTTGTCCAAGACCTCACATTCTTTTGGAGTGGCAGTTAATTTTTGGCAATTTTGAGGTGAATTAGTTTATCAGGTCATTGGTGTTTCATAAATGTATGGAGTTTTTTTTTTTTTTTTTTTTTTTTTTTTTTTTTTTTTTTTTTTCACAAGGGAGGTGATTAGGTGAAAAATGAGATTTGTTAAATACCTGGGATGTGGGGTGATGCCGTGATGGTATTGCCAAAACTTGGAACTTTCTGTTATTTACCCTTGAATAGGTTTTAGGCTGTTGGATTTATCTCTGTTGATGCTTTGTTTCCACAACTTCTCTCCCCTTCTATTAGTGCTTTATTGCCTTTTGTCTTTTATGGTAGGGTACTCGGGCTCCCTTGCCTCCTACTTGTTAACTAGAGCCATTGAACCATCCTAAACCATACTGTTGGAGTTGTTGCTTTCAAGTTTTGGTTCGTTGTACCATGCTCTAGCTGTCCTACTCTGCAAGTGTTATTAATCATCTTTGGTTTAGTTCTTTATTTTTAGTATAATGGCTTTTTAAATTTCCAAAGACTATTGCCATTGGCTAGTGAAGTTGAAAGAATCATTATTGACAATATTTGGAAATTGGATAGTGGTTATTGAGTATAACACTAGAACTCTCTTATTTCACTTGGCCTGTTTTTGGTCAGTAAGTGTACTTGCTGAAGATAATTGGATCCCCCCTTTTTTTTTTTCTTTTTTTTTTCCCTATTCTTTTAAATTACCGGATCATGACTGCCGGTCTTAAATCCTGATTTGCTTTCTTGTGTTAGGGAGTTTGCCTTACTTTAATGAATTTTTTCTCCTACAATGTAAATAATCATGTATTAATTTTGCACTTCATATTTAGGAACATGGGGCTGTATCGAAGCTTCAATTCTTAAGGAACCACTTCCTTTTGGCATCTATTAACAAATTTGGACAGCTTCGTTACCAAGACGTTACAATGGGTACAATGATTGCTAATTACCGGACTGGTCTAGGTCGTACAGATGTGATGCAGGCAAATCCTTACAACGGTATCATTGCATTAGGTCATTCCAATGGCTCATCTACCATGTGGAAGCCTATGAGCCCCAATCCTATCGTCAAAATGCTCTGTCATCATGGACCATTAACAGCATTGGCTTTCCATCCAAATGGACATCTTATGGCAACTGCGGGAATGGAGAGAAAAATCAAATTATGGGATTTGAGAAAATTTGAGGTTCTTCAGACGATGCCAGGTCATGCAAAATCTTTGGAATTCAGTCAGAGAGGTTTGCTTGCTGCGTCAACTGGGTCATTTGTACAAGTTTTCAAAGATGCTTCAGGGTCTCAGAATTACAGTCGTTACATGAGCCATTCTATGGCGAAAGGCTATCAGATACAAGAGGTTTCTTTTCGACCATATGAAGATGTTCTTGGAATAGGACATTCAATGGGATGGTCATCAATTTTAATTCCTGGTTCTGGAGAACCAAACTTTGACTCGTGGGTAGCTAATCCATTTGAAACATCGAAACAGAGGCGTGAAAAAGAAGTGCGTTCTCTCCTGGAGAAGCTTCCCCCAGAGTCTATCATGTTGGATCCTAAGAAAATTGGAACTGTAAAGCCACCTAAAAAGAAGGACAAACCAACTCGGAAAGAGAGAGAAGAAGAGATGGAGGCTGCAGTAGAAGCAGCCAAGGGCAAGAAGCTGAAGAACAAAACCAAAGGTAGGAACAAAGACGGTAAAAGAGCAAAGAAGAAGCAGGAGATTGTTGCGAATGCAAAGAAGCAAATTATCGAACAGAATATGAAGGAGAACGAAGAGCTGTCAAAAAAGAAAAGGAAAAGAATCAGCGAAGAAGGAGCTGATCTACCGAAATCACTGCAGCGATTTGCCAAGAAGAAAGCCGATTAATTTCAACCAAACACTGTAAAGAATTTTGATCCCAGGTAACTGTCCTGTTTCGTTTCTTCAGTCTTCTATTTTGGATGTAACATGTCACCACTCTTTAGGCTCGTGTTTTCGAGTTCCCCTGTAAAATTTTGTTTCTGATTTTTTTGTTGTTTTTTTTTCCTCCATAGCTTAAATTATTGAATAGAACATGGAAAATCTATAGATTATTAGAGCATATTTGTATTGAGGCCAAAATTCCAGCCTACTTTCGATAATTTATCAACGTGGTCTTGTTTCATTTAGAAAATTCGCAAAAAATTGATAACCACAAAATTTATGCAAACATTCTCTCAATTCCGAAATAGATCGAATCATCAAAGGAAATGGACCCTCAATCTTCTCTCTTCCATATTCCCAGTTCATCTTTGCTTATCCTTTTGTTTGAGAGTTGTCCTTTCTTTACTGCTAATGCTCACTAGTATGAGTTCAGGATTTGCTTCCCTTACTACAAACATGGGCTGTTACCCCAAATATTATTCGAATAATATACACCACATGTATAACTATGCTGCGTTATTCATATTGTATTGGAATTATTATCAGTCTTTCTGACGTTATTGTCCCACTTATTCATTAGTGAAACAAATATGATCCAAAGTAGGACCTTGGGTAGTAGTAAGGTTCATCTATTCGATTATGGATACTCCCTTCATTCCCGAGTTTTCGGCTACTTGCTTTCTATTTTAGGTTAAAAAGTTCGACTCACTTTTAACCTCCTTTTTTTTTTGTACACTTTTCATATTCGCTCTTCTTAATTTACCTATTTTCTTACACTCACCTACCTTTATTTTGTTACGCTTGGTGTCACTTTCCTTGATTTCGAAAATAGTTTGTGATATACAGTAGTAGTTTCAAAATTAGGAGACGAAGTTGAGACACGAATTGGAACATAAAATAGGATGCATAAGAGCAACTCCAACAGTGTAAAATTAGGACTAGCTTGTAATTTATGAAACTAATAAATAATTAGCTTAACCATTGGAATTGCATTACCAAATTAGCTGGGCAAAGCTATTCGCTTAGCTAAGCTAATTAGCTTAGCAAATTGTGGGAATTAAAAAAAATTAAATAAATAAAAAAAATTAGCTTAACCATTGTGGGATTAATTAGCTACAAGGTAGATTAGCTTTGCAATCCTAGGTGGCATGACAAGCTAATTTCACAATTAGCTTACCATTGGAGTTGCTTAGAGCAAGTTTAGCCCCAAGTCTTAAGACTTGGATGTTTGGTGGTCTCCATTGAAAATGATGTCATCAAATTCTTGTTAAGACTCACTAAGACTTACACAAATTTATCACTTTAGCCCTAAGACTTAAATATTTGACATATTATATGTAGATAAGTGTAAAAAAAAAAGGATAATAAAAATAAAAATGAAGTGGGTGAAGTGGGTCCCAATTTCAAGTCTTAAGTTGAGTCTTGAAATTTCAAGACTCAACTTGAGACTTGCTTGAGATTTTTGAAGAAAAATGGGAAAAGTCTTAAGTATAAATCTTAAGACTTAAAATGATAAAGTCACCCCAAGTCTTAAGACTTTGGGCTAAACTTGCTCTAATATCAACCTTGATTTGTAGTAGGTGTCACTTATTAGGTCTAGTTGTAACTATCCCTTTGTCTTAAATATAGGTTTGAGCATTTTATTATGCGGTCCAAACTTAGCTTCTATCATTGTCGTAAAGCAACTTTGTCGTGTATGAGAGAAAACTTGCAACCTTGAATCATAATCCATTATTCTCAACTCTTAATTAGCAATTTAGCGTTGAAGAAAAGTGAGTGAGGTTTGAAATCGAGTCATTATACGAACTTGGTTAGTACTCCCTCCATCCCTTAATATAAAGCATTTTTTTATTTTTGCGCGGGAATTAAGAAAGTTGTAAAATCTTTAAAACTAATGATTAAAAGGATATAGATGCATGTGAGGTTAGAGAGAGATAGAGAGAATGAAAAAGTAGTTGAGAATAATTAAAGAGATAGAAAGATAAAGTATTGAAAATTGATGTTAAAAGTACAAAAAAAGTAAAGGGAAAAAGATGACAACTCATTAAAAAAAGGGTAATTATGTCAAAAAATACAACCTTTAAATAGAAATAGGCATTGTATTTTGATTTACTCGAAAAAGGAAATGAGGCTTTGTATTAAGGGACGGAGGGATTACTTAAATATTAATTTGGCTTTTAAATTTATTATCATCAACCAAAAAAAAAACTCTAGAAACTCTTCTAAAATTAGAATTTCTCTCTGTATCTTGAGAGAAATTCGAGGCATAAGAGTAATTATGACTTTATTTATAAATTGGTTTAACTTGTATTACGATTCTATGGTGTCGTTTGGTTTACATGAGAATTTTTACTTACCTCAGAGGGATTAGGTAAAATAAATTTCTTCATTATGCGGGAGTGTAAACTCTTTAGAAGTTTCACTTCCCCCATTTTACCATACTTTCATCAACCAAACAACACACCTAATTTGTAAAGTCTCGCTTTTCATGTGTTTTTTTTAATTATTTTTTTTATTTTTTTTATTGTCAATCAAACAAGCACCATATATATAAGATAAAGCACACGAACAAGCCAACTATGGAGATTAGAATCTAATCATAATCTTTGACAACTTATAAAAGAGCAATCAATTGAATTAGCATTGTATACCAAAGCTAAAATTGCACTAGTCATTTCATACTTTGGATATTATAGGCAACAATCACTAATTTCATGTTGAAAAAAACTTTGATCCAACTTTTAGTACTTGATTTTATCTTGAAATTATGATATGTAATTATAAGTAGCCCCAATTTGCATGTAAATGTCACGTTCAGCAATGTGAGGTACCATGAAGCGTTGTAATCCTTCACTAAATAGCATTATGCCTCCCAACAACTTCATTTTGCCAAAAAGTCTCTACACTGGGGTATACCTTTTCCCAATTATTTTTAGTTTTGATTACTACTTTTTTTTTTTTGGGTGTGTGGGTACCTAATCACCTAAGTGCATTACTCCCTCTATTTTTTTTTAATACAACAGTTTAACTGATATATTTACAAAGACGTAATTTTGACTATTAATATCTTTAATTATCTATTAGTAAAAATTGTAACAAAATTATATTATAAATAAAGACATTGTGACAAATCTAATACTCCGTAATATATTATATAATAATATTTATTTTTTCATTTTATAAAAGAAAATTAATTAAGTCAAACATGACAGCCTGACAGGTGAATAATGCAAAAGTCAAATTGATGCAATAAAAAAAAGGAGTACATAATTTTCAACTGTAACCAAAATGTGATTAATTTAAGTGTCATTAATATTAAGGCAAAACCTAATGAGCGCCCCCGGGGCGTTGGATAAGAGAATGAAAGTGGAAATATTAGAGTAAAATTAAAATTAATTAACCGAACGACGCGTGATTTTGTCATGCATTCCTAACTTAATACCATTTCAACCAATATAATTACTTCTTATCTAACGCCTCGAGACGCTTGTTAGCAAGATCCTAATGTTAATATCAAGTGCTATTGCTTGATTGGAAAGTATTTTCCACGGCCTATAAAATTAGTTTTACGCGTAATTATTGTACTACATGATTATATGTGTTATTGCATACATAGTTATACACTCAAATCACGTCGGCCCAAGTGTGTGTAATACTTCGTACATCATATGTACGAAGTTAATGATTTATGAGATTTTATGAAGTTTAGTTTGATTTTGTTTTGAATGACAATGTTATTACGCATCACCTAATTTAGTTAGTATAGTTTGATTGACCGTTGTCCTACGAATTCTATGAACCGTCAATATAATACACTAACTATATTAAGCAAGCAAGATTTGGCAGATTGCTAATAATAGGTGTTTTATTTCATAACCCTTTTTCCACACAACTCGTATTAAAGATTAAGTAATGTATAGATCACCTTAAATGTATTAAACTAATTCACCTTATTGGGTAATAAATACTCGATCTTAAAGTATAGTAAATGCTACTTTATCCATAATTATGGAGTAATTAACGCCATATGTCAACATTGTACTATATGCTACAATTACTTAGGCTTTAATGATTTATATATTTTTTGAAAGGCAAAAGCTAATGAGCGCCTTCGGGACGTTAGATAAGAGAATGAAAGTGGAAATATTAGAGTAAAATTAACATTAATTACACCGAACGACGCATGATTTTGTCATGCATTCCTAACTTAATACCATTTCAACCAGTATAATTACTCCTTATCTAACGCCTCAGGGCGCTCGTTAGCAAGATCCTTTTTTGAAAGTAAAATAGGAAAATTACATACATAAGTACGTAACTAAGGGTTCGTTTGGCATCACTGTGGTTTTCTGTTTTTTGGTTTTTTGTTTTTTAAAATCATATGATATATGTCATATAATGAATCAAAAATTATTCAAACTTGTTAAGATCATGATAATTTTGAAAACTGACAACAGAAAAGTGAACATCTTTTTCTTGTTTCTTATTTTTGGTTTTTTATTTTAAAAAAACTGAAAACTAAAAACAAAAAAATGATGTCAAATAAGCTCTAAGAGTCTAATACTTCGTTTATTGGAGGAACTAGAGTGAAAAAAAAAAAGAAAAAAAAATTGAGAACAAACTAAGGCATTTAAATCCTTTGGTTACAAAAGGAAAAAAAAAACATTTTTGTTCTCTTCTCATCAAATAATTTTGTAGTTTAACTAATCATTAGTACTCAACGATTAGTTAATATGTTTACTACTTAAACACCCAAAACCAATATAAAATTAACCAATTAAGATTCTTCTACATATAATGAACCAAACTTCAAAGTCAATTTCATAAAAAATGTTTATTTTAAGCATAATTCTGTAGATAAATATATGTGGGACCATAAACTAATTTAAATAACCAAAGAATGGAATTAAAAAATCCACTTTTAAATCAACAATCTATAATTTAAATCTCAACATCATTATACTATTTTAGTCAATAAAACCAACATTTTTTTTTCCTTTTCTTAAAGAGAAGACTAAATTCATTTTGATGCTAACTCTTATACACCCATCTTCCATTTCTTGTCCCACATCACATCAATTCAACTAAAAAAAATCAAAACATACCCCATTTCTTTCTTGTCCAAAAAAGCATACTTATCATATACACACCCAAATGATTTAATCCTAATCTCATAAAAGGAAAAAGCTTTTTTTTTTACCCCCCCCCCCTCCCCTTTTTTTTTTTTTTTTTTTTTTTTTTTACCCCCTTTTTTTGTGTGTTAACAATCTTACCATATAGTCCTAAAACATCGTTGTACTATTTTGTTGCTTAGTAGATAAATTATTGATCATCCAACATTCATATAAACACTTGATGTTGGATATAAATGCAAAGCATCCAATCAAAATTAAACACTACCCTTTCTTATTAAACATTAGCTTAAAAAAAATGGATCAATTTCATGATCTTAAACAACAACAAAATATTCCTAAACCAAAGTTTGATATCATAGACCCTTCCATAGTTAGAGCTCAATTCATATCTAAAAAAGATGTATCCTTCTCTTCTTACCTTCATCAAACACAAAATCATCAAAACAAGTACATTCCTCCTCAAACAGGACAAGTCAGAGCAGAGGATTCTGATCAAATTAGCATTTTTGATGCAGCAAAGTACTTCAGTGGTCTACATGATGATCAAAAAGAAGACAAAAACTCGAAGGGGGGACTCGATCACCTTGCTTCGATCCCCTCTAGGTTCTCCTCAGTATCATCATCGATCGATGATAATGGGAGTAACTATGGGGGGAGAAATAGTAATAGTAATTATAGAGCGAGGTCATTCCATGCAACTCCAACTGCCTCCTCGGAGGCTAGTTGGAATAGCCAGACGGGTTTGCTAGCAAACCCGCCTGGCTCTACTGGTGTCTGTCTTACTAAAAATTTGTCCCCAAATAGTAGTACGACTAGTACTAGTAACGCCACCCCAAGATGGCCTAGGATAAGCACGAAATGGCTTATTCCTAGGCGAAAATGCCCTTGTTCGGGGAAGAAATCAGTTCAAGTTGAAGAAAGGATCGAGTCCAACACACCTAGGATGGTTGATTTAAGAAGAAGTACTTCATCAAATGGTAGTTCAACAAATTACATATCTTCCTCTTGGTACTCTCCTAGACAAAATAGTCCCAAAAAAGGCGGTACGTATAAATCAAAACCCTTAACACCCTCAAATGTTACTATTCCCCCTGTTCAAGACCTTAAGAACAACTCAAACGGAATCAACCACCACCACCACAACCACCACACGAAAAATGGCTATACAAGCAATATCTCGAACCCCAATAAGGTTGTGTCCATGGGCCCCTTGAAGTCTTTTGCTAATCATTCAGAAATGATTGGTACTACTGCTACAACTGTCATAACTAATAATGTTGCTGCTGCTAAGGCCGCGGCTGTTGTAGGTGGTACAACAGGTTGTAATACTAACGGATTTACATTCCCGATCCTTGAAAATCCGCCAGTGGGGGTGAAGAAGATGTTCAATGTGATTGCAGAACCACCAAGGGAGTCATTAGAGGTGTATCAACCAAGGAGCCACTCGAGTCCTAAGTCACGAAGAACGAGCTACGAAGATGACAATGTACTGAGTGATGGGAGCTCAGACTTGTTTGAGATTGAGAGCTTTACAACTACATCATACCCTTGTAGGGATTCAATGGATGATGTGGTTGTCCCGGTTTCGAGTTTTAATACTAGTACAATGAAGAGACTTGGGATTGTTTGTAGGAGTAACTTGAATAATATCAATCATTTGGATGAAAATGAGGGCTTAGATGAGCCTATGACACCTTCAATAGCACCAACTGAGTGTTATGCACCTAGTGAGGTGAGCATTGATTGGAGTGTCACCACCGCCGAGGGGTACGACCGTGCTAGCCTTAGCAACTTCTCAGTGTCAGCGTCGGAAATAGGGCTATACGCCGCCATGAGGCGGGAGTCGGAGAGAAATAATGGTGATGGTGGTGGTGGGGGTGGGAGTGATCATCAAGATAATAATAAGAGGAGTAGTAAAGGGGGTGGTGGGTTGTTGAGCTGTCGATGTGAGAAGGCGGTTAGCGTGGGACCGGGGCCAATAAAATGCTCGGCGGAGGGGGGCCCGCCGAGCACGGCGAGGCATGTGGGTGGTAGGGCAACACAACAGGGTCATGGAGTAGCAGCCCATGTCAATGGGAGGTGGAAATAGGGAGAGACTTGGGTTGTGTCATGTATGTAGAAAGGTCATGATCTAAAGTTTTCTTTTGTCTATGCCTTTTGCAACATGATGAGGATTTGTCTAGGAGTACTAGTAAGTTGTCCTTAGATTCATTTTTATTTTTATTCATCAATGATGGCTTAATAATTTTTCTAAACAAAATTGGATTTTTATTTTTGTGGGATTATGTTTTGATTTTGTCGTTTGATTAGTGAGTTTTGTGAGTAATTTGTTTTTGTAAGTTTGTGTGATTGAGATATAGTTGTTAGCTTGTTTTATGTTTCTAGTGCTTATGCAATAATATATAGAACATTTTTTGAGAAATTGAATTATATTACTGGTCCAAGTTTAAGTTCAATCTATTTACGTTACGTTATGCTTGTGTTGGTTAATTTATACTTATATATTATATTTTGTCATGCGCTTCAAAATTTTCTCTCCTCTCTAATTAAAAGGACATTCATTCACGTGTTCTGAAACTCCTCCGCCTAAGTAGTCATAGAAAGGGACATTTTAAAATGTTGAGAATGTGAGGAACTAAGGTTTGCAAGTTTATTAAGGATTATGGTCATCATTGATTTGCACTCAACATGATTTTAAAGAAAATACAAGTAAATTAGGACTCAAATCAAAGTATTTGATCTGAGCACATCTCAATAATCATCATTTACTCTATTTTTATGGTCATGAATGTGGTAGTTGATCATGCAAAATGGTTATTGATGAGTTGGTAGAGACTACAGAGGGAAGTTGTTACAAGTATTTAATTTGTGGACTTAATTTTTGGTGGTTCTATATATTATGAATAGAAGCCTTAGTTCCTAATTAAACAAATAGCCTTTTCAATTAAAAAGTACTTCCTATTAATTTTATCAAAATTTCTAGCTGTAAGCCATTAAATTTCATACTTCGTATTATTTTTATTTTCTGAACTGAGGTTCATTTGATTTCAACAACGTTCTGTCAAAGAAAATTTGTCTTTATTGGCGATTATCTTAATCTATTACAGAGTACATACTCTGAGCTCATTTTATTTAATTCAAAATATACCTTATACGTGAAAAAAATTTCACTTCACAACCGCTCTACTCTCTAGTCGAATTCGATGAATATCGAGTCGAGCTAATTATAATCTTTAGTTCAAAATAGGCGCGCATTCACACTATGAGTCAAATTGATCCAAACTTAAGGGCTTGTTCTCTTTCGTTGAAATTCAGTTCGGTTCAGTTCAGTTCAGCTCAGTTCAGTTCAGTTCAGTTCAGCTCTTAATTTACGTCTAATGATATTGCTAATGATATAAAGCCAAATTTCATTCTTTTAAGCTCTTATTACAACGACAACAACAACAACAACAATAATAATATTAACAATAATAATAATAATAATAATCAATAAGTAATAAATAATAATAATAATAATAATAACAATAATAATTGAAATAATAATACTAATAATAATAATCAATAAATAATAATAATAATAATCATCAATAAATAATAATAATAATAACAATAATAATACTAATAATAATAATCAATAAATAATAATAATAATAACAATAATAATACTAATAATAATAATCAATAAATAATAATAATAATAATAATAATTAATAATAATAATATTATTATTATTATTATTATTAATATTATTATTATTATTATTAATAATATGTACATTTGTATATACACATATGTATAGTAATAAATAATCAATAAATAATCAAAGATCACTAATTCGTAGTTAAAAATCACTAATTAATAAGTTCAGTTCAGTCAATCGGAACATGCCCTATAGCTTTGCACCCCCTACTTCAATTATAGCACAAGAAAATCAAAAGCTATTACTTTAGATTAATTGAGAATTTTAGCATGTAACCAGACAAAAATAAAGGTTACGTTGTTAAACAAAAAAGAAAAAAAAATGATTAGAAGATGTTAAGAAAGAAATATAAAATAGGAAAGCCAAATCTAAGACAAAGAGAATAATTAAAGTAGTGAAAAGGAATGTATGCGCAGAAAGATGTCATCATTTCAAGTTGGTTAGGCCAATAATCCCTACATAACATAATTAAAATGATTAATTAGTATGATATTATAATAATAGAAAGATATTCTTTGTTTGTTGTTTAGAACTTTGAAGTCAAATAATTAAGTTATCACCCATTAATTAGTAGTCATATTGCATAGTTCATCTTATATTAAACTTTTAATTGTTTTTAAAAGCTAATTATATTTGGATTATTCTTGGTACCAAATTGTACTTTTGTTCAATGAAAATAAAGATGCATATAACATGGTTGAGCACTCTTTAAGGAGATACCCTTTCTTTATGTTTTCTCTTTGAATTTGGTCCCTTTATTAAGGAAAAATTTGAGCTTAATAATAATTATAATATTCTTTTATTTCATAAAAATTGCAACGCTTCTAACCGGAATAATAATATTTCAGGTGATAGGAAAGAGTAGCAAGTGTTGTTGACTGATTTCTAAGAACAAGTACAAAGTAAGAATGAAGTACTTTTATTTTAAGGAAGATAAAAAGGAGGCGGAAAAAAATAAAAATAAATAAATAAAATGATAAAGAGAATTTTTTTTAATTAATTCGAGAGTACATTGTAAAATACCATCAATGTTATTATTTTTCCTATGAGCTCACAAGGCACAAGCACATAGGCAAATAAATTAAAAGGTCTTAATGTGTACTTGGTATAACCAAATGTACAGAGAAAAATCACTCCACAAAAGACGCAAGATTTTTTTTTAAAACACCAATATAATAAATTATTGCAATTAGTGAAACATAAAAACTATTACTTGTATATACATGTACCTTAGGTTAAAAAAAATGTATGTTACATAAGATAATAGAGGGATGGCATATATGGTCTGCCCATGATAGTTTGCTAATATAAACATTCAACCTTCCATCATGATTGATGTCTTGTCCCTTCTATTAGGTACTTTATGGGACAACTTCTTTTGTTGATTTCTTTTCATGATTAGTAATCTTGCTAGAAATTGCACATGACATAACTTAGAATAATATAATTAATATGATCTAAATTTTATACTTGTAATAATCTTAGTGATATAATTCGTGCAAGACACCAATCTTATCATAGCTAATATATTATGATATTATATTATTATCACATAATTTGAAAGGGTTCAATCATGTAATTTGACAGTTTCCTATGAAATTGCTCCATAGTTTCAAATGTTTTTTCTTATGTAGAACCAAAATGAGAGATTCTATTTGTCTCTTCGAGCTGAGAATGAGATATAACTAATTATTGTACAAGTTTCATAATTTTCATTGTTCCTAATAATAATGGCCTTTAGCTTGATATCTATTTGTTTTAAAATATACTTGTAATATGTATAATCTATAATAGGTTCTTTTACAAGAATTATTTTAGAAACCTCAATATTAAACCACTTTATCATGTTCAATATTATGTCATAGTATCATATAATTAAGTTTGGCCAAACATGAATTTTTAGCATATACTATTACATATGCTTCATTAAGATCATACTAGTAACATATATTTATAAGTGTCGTGAAATTCTAAGAATCTATTTAGTTCATCTTATTTTAACTTTATTTAACTTTTTAGACAAAATAAGTTTAAACAATAAGCATACAAGAGTATGGATAAAACAATTTCAATTAAATTTAGTTATGACGCAATTTCAAACATATTTATACTATATTGTGCATCCATTATAAATTGGATATTGTACCACCAATCAAACTTAACACGACCTTTTATTTATTTATTTATCTATTTTTTTTATTTAGGATCTTGTTAACGAACGACCCTGGGGCGTTAGATAAGCATAGAAAACATTTCCTAAAGTGGTATTAATTTGGGAATGTATGTCAAAATCATGCGTCAATCGATGTAATTAATGTTCATTTTAGTCTAATTTTTTTACTTTTATCTATCTTATCTAACACCTCCGGGGCGTTCATTAGCTTTTGCCTTTTATTTATGTCTTTGAAAAAAAAAATATATGGAGTATTTTCTTTCAAATGAATTTCCAAAATCCCCCACATAGAAGTCATGGGAAAGTTTGTAACAATATTTCTTTTCTTAGTAACAATCCAAAAACAAATACCCCAAATCAAAATAATCAAAACTCAAATTGCTTTCTTCCCTTTCCTTAGATTTGGTATATATGTCCACCATTATAGCTTTGTCTACTTAGAGATTTCATGTTAGTGAAAAAAAGTGGCCTAAATTTGTGGGTCTACCCTAAAAGTTTTAGCCCAAAAACAAAGAAATTAAAATTTTGAAGCTACTTTTGTTAGGAGGAAGTAACTTCTACAAAGTGAGTATTAAAAAAGTGGGCTCAATTTTTTTTGGTTTATAATTGTGGACCTTGGCTTTTTCAGCAGCCTAAAAGCTAAAAGCTAATCTGGCGAAAGCAAATTCAGCGGGCCCCCAAACCCGCAACTAACCCTTGGTTTCAATTTTGCCACATTTTTCTTCCATTTCAAGTTTGCTAATAAGACATTTGAAAGCAATTTTCACATATTAATGGTTGGTGTATGTAAAGAGGATTTTTTATGTCGGATAGTGATGCAGATGCGATTTGATATGAAGAGACGATATTTTAAAAAACATAGTAGTGCACATGAGGATATATTTATTGATGGTTAGAAAATTTAAAATATAAAGCTTTATGAAATTTAGAGTATTTACTTAAATAATATCTCTATCAGAAAACAAATTTTTTTTTATGAAGATAAAACGTGCCACCAATCATGTATTATGTATAGATTTGTAAAAATTTGTAAAACAAAGTTTGCTAGATTAATACACATTCTCACGAAATTATATATTTTAATCTCATGGTAGTAAAATTATTCATAATAAAAAAAAAAAAAAAAAAAAACCCTTTGTATATTGCTTTACTAAACTTGTTACTAGATATAGATATAGAAATAGTGAACAATTTGATATAAATGGACAATCTTCCCATTACTATGATCTCAATTCTCAAGTGGTAATATCCTCAATCATTCAAAACTAAATTTCACATGATGTAGTCTTGTTATTAATGACAATAACAAGTATTTGTTGGCACTTTAAACTCATATTTGTATATTTTAGATAAAAAAAAAATACTCACTCGTATCAATAAAACTATTACCACTTACAAATTTCGAGTATGTACAATATCTATACCAATATGAGATCTCAAAGTACTCCGTATTAGACGAGCACTTATTATTGTCATTCACAACTAGAGTAATTATTAGTATGTACTTCCTCTGACACACACGCACATACAAGGGAGACATGTCATTTCTACAACGCGCCCCTACATAACGCGTAGACGACCAATTAAAATAAAATCTGCATATAGGAAGAAACCCATTTGCAATGCTTGGTCATAACACAACCCCAAAAAAACCAAGCATCATAAAACCATACCACACAAGCACACAGACAACTGTTTTCAACCTACATGAATTAACTCAAATAAAGATGGGCAACTAGAATATTATTTGCCACCAAATTAAAACCAGCAGCAAAAATACTGGTAAAACACAACAACATTTAATACAAGAACTGTGGGTACTTTTGACTATGATATACAAATTAATTTCATCACCTAATATAAGTTGTATATATATATATATAAACCAAAATCCATTTATATTAAAACAACCATAAAAACACAGAAAAACCCAAGAAATCAAAGATCAAATATTTAATTTTGATGGCATCACTAATCTTGTTAGTATCAGAGTTACTTCACCCAGTAAATACCCAGATTGTTTACACTTACAGTTCAAGTGTTGCAGCTCCAATTTCTTCAGATTTGCAGAAAAAGATGAAGAGAGAGAAAGAGATTATTAGAGTTGAGATTAAGCAGAAGCAATTTAAAGATGGTGATAATCATAGTAATGATGATGATCTTCCTCATTTAAGGATTGATTCTGAGCTTGTTTGGCCTTAATTTTTATGCAACTTTATCTTTATTTTTTATTTTATGTTTATTTATAATTGTTATTTCACAGTAGGCTTTGTATTGTTATTTCTTGTAAAATTCGTTGTAATTATCGATTGTAGAAAGCATTCCAACAATAAAACCAATTAACCAGACAACTTTATACTAAGGGTCTGTTCTCCTCAGATTATTTTCGAGTCTGTCCAATTCAGTTCCTAATATCCTCCTCTCATAAAATATTCAGTTCATTTCAGCTCAGCTCAGTTCAGTCAATCAGAACAGGCCCAAATGTTGTATGAGTTTTACTTATTAGAATCGATATATATCTAGTATGAGTTGAAATTTCATACAAATTTATTCTAATTTAATGAACCAAACATCCCCTAATTTTCTCTTCGCCTTCTCTTCGAAGGTTGTGTTTAGTTATGGAAAAACTTGATACATATGGTAACATAGATTATGTGCTTACTGATACTCCTAATTTGGAGTCCCTTTATTATAGTGATAATGTAACAGTACAACACTCATTTACGAACATGAATCGTTTGGTACAAGCACAAATAATCTTTGGAAATACCATAATGGATGATTATGTTCCGATTTCTTTGTTTATATACTCTCTCCGTTTCTTTTTTATTGTCTTATTTGGAATCTTGCAAAAGATCCCTCATAAAAGCACTGTCTCCGTTAATTGTTATCTGCAAAATGTGGTATGTATTATATATTATGTAATGTGAGATTGACTATAGAGAATGAATTGCCAGTGTTTTATAATTTGAAATATCTAGAGCTGGGTTTAGCTGATCAAAACTATTGGGATAAAGTACTTTTGGCATTTCTGAATCATTCGCCGGTCTTAGAAACTCTGGAGTTTCCTGAGCTTAGTCTGTGACTTCACTTCTGTATTAATTTTACATATACATAGAATAAATTTGATTCAAAGAATGACATAACGATGTTGATTTCGACCAACTTTGCAGGGATTGATTGCATTCTCTAATGGTGAAGTATGTCATAGTCTTGACGAGTGAGGAAGAACAAGAGTTTTTCAGAGAAACTCTAACAGTTATTCCTTCATGTTGTCAATATCATCTTAAACGAATCGTGATTGATCACTACTTTGGGCAGGAGTGGGAAATTAATGTGATCCAGTTTTTGTTGAGACGTGCTTTTGTGTTGGAGGAGTTGATCATAAGGAAGGGATATTATCCAACAGCAGATAATATGGCGCTCGAAGCTGCGTTGCAGAGTTTACCAAGGGCCTCAGCTACATGTTCAATTCTGTTCAATTCGGGTGCAAATTAACAAGACATTTTTTGTATTAAAATTTTGTTATGTACATTCTACTTTTAATGTTAGAAATTTAAGCTTAGATGATTGTGTATTAAGTTAATCTTCTTTATTAGTACAAGTATAACAGACTACAGTACTACTGCAGTACTGCTATTATATTAGGCCACTTTACAGGATAATGTTATTAATTTGGCATTCCTTGTTTAAATTTTGCAGTAACTTTTGAAGTAACTAAATGATTCCTCTAAAAAAAAAAAAAAGTAACTACATGATTTTGAAATATAGAAATCTCTAGAAAATTGCAAATAGTCAGTCATAATAATTGGAGTTCCTAGGCAAATTAATGAATTTGTAAAAAAAATACTGAGTACAAAAATTATGATCAACAAAAGGTGTTGATAATAACATTGAACAAGCTATTAAGAGCATGAACACAGTAACACATATCTCCATCAATATTAACTACCATCCTTCTGCTTTTGATTTATATAAGAAATCTTAAATGAATGTACAAAAAAGAGTTGACACTGAGAAGGTCAATGATGTTACTGTATGAAGTATCCATATCCGATTCTCGAACATACATATTTGATCACTTATTATTCTACGATTCGAATCACTATGAGTCACAAATTATGATTTGCACAAGGATTGTACTAAACTGGAGGTAGTAAGACCCGAACGCCTTCCAACTAGACTACCAATCAACAAGGCTTGCGCCTGGACTATGAATCAACACCTATGTACTCAAATCAATCAAAGCTAGAACTCATTCACATGTTCAGTTTCAAAAAGAAGATTGAAAGATTTAGCATTGTTAAGGCTATCTTTCAAGATTGTGATCTGACCATCCTTAAGGAGTGTATCTTCTTCTAGGGCCTCTATCTTCTTCTTAAGTGACTCGATTTCGAGATTAAGCAACATGTTTTTCTCATTGTATCCCTTCACCTCCTGCCACATCAAATCTCTTTCTTGAGTTACTTTTGATAAAACGCCTCTAGTACTCGTCACCTCCTCATCATATGACCTTATGTCACCTTGAAGCTGATTTATGGTTCCATCCTTTTGTATCATCTGTTCAAGGAAGCAAAAAGAGTGTGTGAGAGGTTATACATCTGTGTTCATAACATGAACTATATGCCAAATTCACGCAAACCAACCCAAACCCAACCTAAACTGACTTAGAATCTTAAGACCAAGAAAAGTTTTATAAAATGCACTTCAAATTCAAAAAAAAAATGAAGTTTTACTGCCCAGAGACCTTTTATTACAAGTGCATATAACTTCAGATACCCCAATTACCCGGCCCAAACCTGGCAAAGGTTAAATGAAGATTAAACCCGAAAATTAGACTGACCAACCCAAATCCAAATTGGTCTTTTTTTGTTGACACGGGTGTGATATTTTTAATTCAAAAGATTATCATCAGTAAAAATGGATCAAACAAAGTAGATATCAGTAAAAAATGCCATGCTACCTGAAGCTCAAGATTCTTCATTTTATGATTTACACAAGAAACAGTATCGGCTGCATCTTGGATCTCTCGCTTCAGAACATCATGACTCCTTAGAGCTCTCGCTAGTTCAACCTGCATTCGCTCTACTTCCTTCTCTTTAAAATACAGTTTTTCCTTAAGAATGCTAGTCAGTAATCGTTCTTCCTTGAGCTCTGATTTCAAATCATCCTACAAAGTGATAGTACATCAGAGCAAAAAATGAAAATCGAGTAACCCTTCCATTCATTAATAATTTTTCATGGAATTTTTTTAGCAATGTTTGAGGTTTAACATTGACCATATTTTAACTGATAATCAAAGCTAGTAAAGTTTGACCATATTCACTTACCTCAAAAACCTCTCTGTTAGATGGATCCTCAGATAACTCAGGTTCAGAACTAGCTATGTCAGCTTTCTCCTTAAGAACAGAAGCAGTTTTTCCTAGGCTTCTTGTTAGCTGCTCTAAACCCTTTCTGAATTCTTGAACCTTCATACCATATTGAACGAGAGAATGTGATTCAATAGAACCTTCAGAAATTGTTTTCCTATCGAGAGCCCCATGAAGATTTTCACACATTTGGATACTCTCATTCAGAAGTGATAAGCCTGTGTTTTGCAAGCACTGAACATAAGATTCAAGCTCATGCTCCAGTTTCAGAGCTGAAGATCCACCCACTTTTCCTGTACTTTTTAAACGTTCAAACAAATATATGTTTTCACTACGAAGAGAACTTGTTTCGGCAGTACAAGTCTCCAGCTGTCTCCTCAGATCTTGTTCAACTCCTGTCAACCGCAGTTGTTCCATTTGCCATTTATTTGTAAGATTCTCTGAATTTGAGCATTGCCTTAAACCATCAATTGTTCTTTCTTGTTCATTACAAGTACCTTGAAGCCTTGAAACTATTTTGGTCAACTCCATATATTCCTCTTCCTTTTCTTTGTATTTTCTGTCTAAAGAGTACTGAACTTCTTCAGAAACTTTTAGCTTATCTTGAATCTCAGACAGTTTATCCAGCAGATTGTCCTTTTCTGATCTTGCAATGTCCACTTCAGCTATAAGATTTTTGAGATGAACCTCCATGCCTGATAGTCTATCAGTGTACTCTTTTTCCTTGTTGTAGAAGCCAGATATTTTTCTTTGAAGAGACACATTCTGCTCCGCTAGCTCCCTTACTCGGTCTCTTAATCGATGCTCTTCTGACTGAAACTCTCTCAGCTTAATTTCCCACTCATCAGACCTTCTATTCAGCTCCTTCTGCAATCGAGAACTCATTTCATCTTTCTCTCTCTCTAACTTTACTATCGCTGAGTGTGTCTCATCCTTCAACAATGACACTGCTTTTTTATAAGCATTCCTTTCAGCAATTCGGCACTGCAATTGGTCACAGATTTCAAGCTCCAAGTCTCTTAATGATTCAACACTGCAATTTCGAAACAAGGTTCTTTCTGCAACCTGCACCCTCTCCTTGACTTCTTCTAGTTTTCTCTGCAATGCTAAATCAGTGAGATCCTCTTTTTCTTCAGGGAACAATTTAGAATTTTGTCCATCCAAATGCTTGTCAAGAATATCATCCTGTTCTTCATGTTTATTTGGATCACATATTTGTTCTATCCTCAGAAGCCTTTCAACCACATCCTTAGCAAGCTTCCTCGGAGACTCATGTTGATTTTCAGACCTCAAAGGGTAATTTCTAGGAGCACCATTAGAAAGGAAAAACAAGTTACTTCCTTCAGAGCTTTTAGGATAATGATCACTGATTCCATGCTTCATTTCTTGATGATGCTCACCATCTATATAGAGGTCCAACACTTTGCCTGGCATTGAAGTTGAACCTAAGGAGCTCCGAGGTGAGCTTGAATTGGATGGGCAGGAGCAAGAACGGTCACGTAAGACTTCTGTACGAGGTATTTGAACAGTAGCTACATTAAACTTTTCAGACCTTGAATTGTCATTTCTGAATTGATGATCACTGCAAAGTTAGATTAAGAGAAAAAATCAGAGGAAAAAGTCGTAAAGAGTTCTAACAATGTTGATCTGACTCGGTTTCATAGCCTATTTATGGGTCCAATGAAAAAATCACCATGCATTACATACATCATAAGTAATTGCTTAGTTAACAAATGTGCATAATCATTTGACTAAGTTTTATGAAATAGAACGAGATGCTTATTGAATTATAGTATACAGAAACTTATTTTTCATTTCCAAGAAAAAGTTACCAAAAGAGCAGGGTTATTTTGTTTGCTCAGCCCTAGATCAAAGCTACAGATTGTCATTAGCTATCTCATATTGTAGGGAGAAAAAAAAATCACTATACAAAAAGCATCTTGGAATTCCATTGATAAACAAGGGGAGAAATGGAGAATTGCTTACTTGATGCGTAAACTAGTAAGAAATATTAGCAAGATTCTGGAATCCTATTCAATAAATTTCAGTAGACAAAGGAGTTTACCAATCAGAACAATCACATCTCCTGTGGGTCAATGGAATATTTTTCCAATCTCTTAATCCTGTAAGATCTTGTTCACAAAAACTGCTGCCGTTGTCTGCTTCTGTTGGCATCTGAAAACTCCGACTCCTCCTCAGCACTAGGCTCCTAGTCCGTGATAAGGTTTTTTTCTCAGTAACTTTTCCCTCACAAACAGGAACGTTGTGCTCAGGCTTTTGAAACTTATTCTCAACACTTCCCAAACTCTCTGTCTTCCACCGCTTTTGTGGAGACTGTTTCTTATCTCTTGTAGCTGGAGACTTTGGAAGCTGTTCACCTCCATGTGATGAGATAGATTTTGGAAAGAAATATTTTTTCATCCTTGATTTTAAAGAAGCACCATATGACAAAAAATTCAATGATTCAAAGTTTAGGCTTTCTTTCCAGCTGGGCTAATTAAGCTTGTAAGATGGATATACCCTACAAAAATCGATCAAGGTGTGTGTGAAGATAGAAACACGGTATTAAGGGTATAAATTTCTCCACTGAAGTGTAAGAGTACAACAATATGTGGAATAAGCTTATACACAATCCAAACTACAGCGCAAACATAGTCGGGGTTTGGTTGATTCTTGAACGCAAAAACTAAGCTAGGAGCCAATAGATTATCATATACTACCAAACAATAATAACTATATGTTTGTGACGAGCATATTAAGCGTTAACAGTTTCAATCTGCAAAGAATCATAAGTTCTATATCAGTAGCATAATCTATTCACTACACACCTACCTGATTGATGAATAAACCATTGGATGGTATGAAGACAAACATCGACCTCCATAAACAAGAAACTAATCAAGGGAATACAAACACCTAGCATAATATGAATCACTAACAAAGACTTAATATCCACTTTCCTCCATGCTTAGTAATCACACACCCTAAAAAACTTAAAATATTGACAAATTATACATTCACCACCAACACAAATGTATTACTCAGACTCATCATTTCAACCCAACATACACATTTAATATATGAGAACACAACAACAGGCACTAATACAGACAAACCCATGTCCTAGTACAGCTGCATGTTAAGCAATAAAGTTGTAGTCAAAATACAGGAGAAAATGACAATTGTTCTTTTTTTTTTTAGCAATTTTAGTACTAGAAATCTTTCATCTCATAAACTACATTATTACTAGCAAACTGCAAGATTATCAAGCCTCCACTTAAAAATTAATTATCAGACTCAGAACATAAATCCATTACACCACAGACTAAATTCCTGCAGTAACCCCATGAGTCAAACTTGCAAAATGAAATACAATACGTTCCGATAAAATAAGTTCGGATAAGATAAGTTCAACAAAATAAGTCCAATAGTGTTACAATTCACAAAACCAAACTTTTACTTCATAATAGTATGAGAACAATTCATGTAGCAAGATAATTCAAAGAAGCATTATACGAAGTAGCATTACTTACCCACAAATTTATGATCAACCCTTCACCAAAAACCATAGAATTTCACCCAAAAATCCAAATATATGACCAAATAACAATTCTGGTGGCAGAAAAAACCCTACTTTAAACCAAAACTGTGATTCCTTCAATCAAAATCCAAGGATTCTATGAAAATGACAAATACCCATCTCAGAAAAGCGTAAGAAAAACCCAAAAATTTGAAAACGTAAGAAATTTCAACTGAATTTAATGCAAGAAAACCCCACATTCTCCAAACTTTTACCCAAAAAAATAAAGAACTAAAGATTACTTCCAGAAATTCTAGTATAAAGTGGTTGAAATTTACTGGAAATAAAAATACCTGAAAATTGCAGCAAATTAAGAACAAAGTAAGATGATGATTGATGATGATGACAGCCTGACTGTTGACAATATCTCTTGGGATTGAAGCAGATGAATTTCGATGAAAAAGTATGTAATCAGACTATTATTTGTGAATTTGAAAGTGGGTTTAACATTGGTTTTTGAACCAAAAAACAGGGTAATTAGTGAAAGATTAACGATTAAAGAGAAAAGATTAGTACTTAATTGTACTCAATTAAGTAGAATTGGGGATTATTGTTGAGAGATTTGAAGAGGCGGCTTGAGTTGTTTTTCAAATTTTTTATTGATTTTTGTTTGAGAGTTGAGAGCGTCTGTTAGACTGTTACCCCTTAAATTAGGTATTTCAATTTATTTATTTTTTCAACTTTTGAATTTTATACAGTAATCTCATTAAGTATTTGTACTATTATATACGGAATTTTTTTAAAAAATTTGCAATGTTGATAGTTATTGTATAGTATTTAATATCATTAATATTTTTAAGTACTCGTATTTAATTAAATTATTTCAAATAAAAAATATATATTATGGAGTAAATTTTATTAAATAGTTAAATACTACGGAGTATAAAAAGTTGATACGAATTAGATTAAAAGTGTGTAACGAGACGAACCTAATAAGATTCATATAAATCTATTATATTTTTTGTGAAGAATGGAAAAGGTATAAAATTTCAAATAATATTGTATTATACGTGATGACCTCCATTTACAAAAAAATTTGGTGGAATATATTTTTAGTCCCTCCGTCCCTAAATTAAAAGTCTCTCTCTTTGTAATGTGAGTAATAATTGCTAGAAAGAGGCTTTGTTTTAAGGAAAAGAGAGAACATTATTTTATGGTAATCCTAAACTTTTAGGCTCTGTTCTGTTCACCTTATTTTCACTTATTTCAGGGTTAATAAGTTAGTCTAAGCTCATATATGAAACAGAATGAAAAAACTTATTAGAAAAACCCGCTTTAAATAATGTCTCTAAGAAAACTTAGTATTTTCCTCGTTTTGTTAATCAAAGTGAATACTTTGTCAATTTGAAATTAATTGTCAAGTTGCTAATGAAACAATGCGACAACATAAAACTGTAATATACTCATTTGATAATAAAATTATGACGATTCAACTTAGATAATACAACTCTTTCGATAATTACTCCTAAGAAAAGTAATCAACTTTCGCCAACTCTTCATAGCTTTACCAATTGGTTGTTGGTGTAGTGGTGATTGAGACTACAATTGTTAGGGAGAACTCGTGTTCGATCCCCCGCAACAACAATGGATAGAGGAGTGAAACCTAACCACCCATAACTGATCCCCGAATCAGAATTAGCCCAAAGGATGAATCGGATGAGAGAGAGAGAGAGAAAAAAAAAAAAAACTCCACATAGCTTTACTTATACTCACAAGAAAAACCGTTACAAGATGGAAGATGGCCTTTAGGCACATACAATGATACAAGTTAACAAGAACCTATAATCATGGATAGTTGTTTTTATGCCCTTTGCTTTTCTTCCCTTTTTTTTTTCTATCTTTTGGAGAGAGCGTCCAAAAGTGTCTAAAGCTAAGGAAAATGATGAAACATGTAGGACATTATCCCATAAAAAGTCTTCAAAACTGTTTATTTTCCCCTGGAAAATTCTATTCAATTACTTCTTTTTTACTAAAATTAATACATTTTGTACCCCTAATTCTGGGAGCAATAATTCATGCTATAATTACTTGAATTTTTAATTAGCGTTAAGTACATAGTTTCTTTTATTAGGATAAGATGTGTCGATGTTGTACTCCCGTGGTTAAGTAATGATGAAATTGAATCTATTGATGCACCTCTCTGAAGCTATGGTAGATTAGTAACATTTTTAACCCGGAAAGGCAGGGATTAAAGTCATGTAATCTCACCGGGGATTTCTATGAATATTAGCGGTCTAGTAAAGATTAATCTTTAGGACCTTAGACCATGGGCGACCTTAATTATAAGTCTTGGTAACACTGTAAGTAGAGTAGTAGACGCAACACAATTTATACCACTCGGACTCTTTATAATAGACTATCGATCAACATTAGGGAGCGTTATAGTATAGACAACATTTAAGTGATCAAATTCGCATCTATGTAGCAAGAAAATTTAGTGATTTTTGCGTAGATTAGTGAAGAAGAGCCTGTATACTTTATTAAAGATGGAATCTCAACTTACATGTTACATCAACCTTTAAGATTTTCACATTTTGAGATCTTTTTTTTCTTTATCTATTGAGGTGGATGGAACTATAGTAAGCAATAGTGAAAGTAACTACTCATGCTATTGCCATAATCTCTCTTTCCCACTCAAATGACCCTCTTCTCATCACGCATAAATTTCATAAGGAGTTGTACTTCATGTACTCCATTTCATAATTGCCATGAAATTTCACAAATGAGAACTATATTATATATGAGACAGAGGGAGTAAATTTTACGTATTCATTAGTTATTAAAAAAAAAAAAAAAAAAAAAAAAAAAGACTAATTAAAGTTTTACCTTTAAAAACGAAATTGTACGGGGGTTTCGAGCCTCAATTTTCCTAAACGGAAAAATGAACTACTAAAACCTGAAGTCGCGAAGACTTGGAAGAGCATATCCATTATCCCAAAAGCTCACCAACTTAAGCAAAGGGGGTCCTTCCACCCGGAAAACAGGTGGATGATGTCTGAAAGTTAGAACAAGGCAAACCCAGAAATTAATGATGTATGAACCCACACTAAACAAGCTTACGGCTAGCAATCAGTTAAAAGGACACTAACCTTTAAAACAAAACCCCACTGACCACTATTGCACAACCTACGCTTTTACTCTGCTATAGTTAACCCGAATAGCATGTAGCAAACTACACGCTCCACCGGAATTTAGTTGTCACACTAGAAGTTTATATGCTAATTCTATTCAGAAAAATACTAAACAATCCGACCTGGAAATGTACTGATCAACAGACGGATTCAATAGGTCAGCCCCAGCTGATTCAATCTCTTTCGTTACCAGGGACACCAACTCATATGCCAACATGCCATAACTTTCTATTTCATTGTCAAGTACATTTAACACTATTGTATATAGTCAAGTACAATCAACAATAATGCTGTTATTCTATGTTCTAGTTTACAATAAACTTTGTACTGCCGTAACTGGGAAAATACAACATTTCACCAATTTTATCAAGAAAAATACAAGCAATGGCGCTAATAACCAACATACTTTCACTCAGCCAGCAGGCCACTCCATTTGACGTCCCCCAGAAGGTGCACATGAATGTGATAAACAGATTGACCTACCGAAGGACATCAGTTTAAAAAGTTAGGGCAAAGAAAATAAGTTGCAAAAATAGCTATTGAGTTTAGATCCAAATTGCTTACATCCTTTTGGTCCATCATTAATGACAATCCTGAAGCCCTCTTCAAGGCCTTCCTGTTTAGCAATAACTTTTGCAGTGTAAAGTAGGCGGCCGAGAATATCAAAGTGCCTCTCTTCTGCCTGCAATTTGGGATGAAAGCCATTACCACATTGATCCAAGTTCAGCACTATTACATTAATTATCAAGGTATATGGCTGGTCCTTAAATCAGCAAATAACTAAAAGGCAAAATGGTTCTGACTCTAGTCTAGCTAGGGACTTCTCAACTCTACCAACAAGGGTGAGAATTTTGAAAAAAGAGCAAGGGTTTAAATTTGAAGCATTATGAATTGATTGACAAGTCCAACAACCCCTTAATTTTGGGAAGCAATTGCGTCTCCAAGCAAAGAAACTGATATAAGAGAAAAGGGGGGCTCAATCATTCTACTTCTTGGCCAATCCACTAACTAAACCAAACTGCAGCACCAAAATTCTTAAAACTGTTTCTAGCTGCTATTTACACTCAGCAGTAACTCATGAATAAAGTATTCTTAGTTTCATTTTGTACTCTTTCCTTCTTATCAAATAAATAGGAAAAGGCAGGCTTGACCCCCTCTTACGACAACAATGTCAAAGCCTTGATCCACACAAGATGGGACTGGCTGCATGAAGCCAATATATAATCTCTGGTGATTGTCAACAAACCATCATCCGATCCTCCATTCACTTCTATAAGGTGTTGTTGACTTGTTGCTCCTAAAAACCCAATCTCTTTAACCTTCCTCATCCCAGTCATCTTTGGCCTCCACAGCTTCTTTGTAAATCCCCATAATCCTAATTCTCTTATTTTCTTACCAGTGCTTCATCTAGCCGACTACTCACATGCTCAAACCAACATTATCGAATATCAATTCTCCCTCCTCAATTGGCTCAATATCTTTAACTCAAAAACTCATCCAATTAGCTTCATTCCAAATTATATCCCTTGAGATTTTCCCACCATACACCTCATCATTTGCTACTCTATGACACTCATTTTATTTGATAGCCATCCTAGCAAACCTTTTCAAGCAAAGAAGGGATTGAGACAAGGCAATTCATGTCAACTTTTCTGTTTTCCATGAGTACGGAATTACTGTAGACTTGTAGAGAGTACTCAAGATGTATGAAACAACAATATTCAAATTGTAACTGCAATTTCCAACCGAAGTGTGAAAAGCTGGAAACCACACATTTGATGTTAGCAAATAATCTGAGCAGATTTACACAATCTTTGGATAGAGAGAAATGGAGGGAAAGAAAGAGAAGAGAAAAGGAGGGAGCATCATCCTTTGTTAGGATATCCAATGCAAGGAGTAAAGGGAAAAGAATTGGAATGATCATTTTTTACAACTTCTTAAAACAAACTTGGGGAAAAATAACATACAGTTTGGAGGTATATCTAAAGCATAAAAACAAGCATTTTGGGAAATGTGAGCATTCCTGAACATTCTTAACCTTTCAGGTACTTGGGGGTCCCTTTGTCCTCAAATCGGTTACCTACAACCAATGTAAGCCTATGGAGGAAAAGATTTTAGCCAGGGCTAAAATGTGTCTGCTAGCCAGCTAGGTTCCTCACTAATGCAAGGAGACTACAAATGGTTAAAACAACTTCTTGCCAAGCAAACTTTCTGCTGCCAGATCATATGATGCCAAAGAAGGTGATTAAAGAGGTGGAATCTTATTGTAGACTTTTTCTATGAAGCAGGGATAAAACTAGTTACAAAAAACCTTAGGTGGCTTGGAAAAAGATGTATCTTCCAGGATCAGCAGGAGCCAGGAGGTTATAAATCCCTCGGAACGTAAAATAACAGTGATATGGAATAGACATGCAATGAACAAACGTCTTTCGCCCTTAGCTCATTAGAAGGACAAATTGAGGTGGGTTGATAGTTATTATACAAATGGGAAGGATATTGATGTCTGTCCTAACCCCATTAACTGTTCTTGGGCTTTGAGAAAGAATATTAATGGCAGAGTCTACATTCAGCAAATTGCAGGCTGGATGTATACTATGAATAACAGCACTTTCTCTTTTGGTAAATATATCAACAATTGCAGGGAGTATTTGAAAAAAGGTGGCTTAAAAATTAAGTCAAGAGACTCAAGACTGCTAAGTATTTTGTAGCTTGGCTAGCTAATTAATACTAGTAATACAAAGCTGTCGGACAGGATAAGTGGGGTATCAATTGAAATGGTGTTTGTGTATCATACAACAATCAACCTGAAAGAATTAAGCACCTGTCCTTTGAAAGAGTTGGCGCATGGGGTTTATTATACTGGTTTTGATGCTGAGTTGAAGACAGTAGTAATTATGAACTGGATAAAAAGCTTGCAATCAAAGCTGTATATTACATGTAATACCGAGTCAATATAGCAATTGTGTCTTCATAATAATATCGCAAATGTTATGGTAAATGCTATAACTTTTGATGTTATTGTTAATGAAATTTTGTTGAAAGTTTCTTGTAGATGCTCAAATGAGCTTAGAGAAGAGATAGTGATGTAAGGTGGTTGCTTAGCAAGTTTTGCCTGCCTGCAAGCTTTTGGTTCTGTTGTTCTGGAGGTCTATGACTGTATTGAGTGTATTCCTGCAATTTTAAGTTCTACAACATCTCTTGCTTATTAATTAACTTTCTTATCAATTGCTGAAGATATAAAAAGAAAAAGAAAACCCATGCATCTTTAAAGATCCTTTCTAAAAGCGCATTATTCAAATCAAAGCAATTACGCTGATCTATTAGTAGTCCTATAGAACACTTAATTCTTAGTTTAAAATCTTGAGGTGAGCTTATAACACTTGATTCAACTTTTGTGCTTAATATAGGACTCGACTTCTCTTCAGAGTTTTGCAACAAAGTTGAGCTGACAATAACTAATGCCAAAATGATCCAGGGATGACTAAATCCGTAAAAAGAAATGCTTATAAAGTTATAATTAGCCATACACACATGGAACACAAATATGAAATCCTTTAATCAACTCCTGAGCCCTTAAATCCCAAGCACATCACAAGCAAAATAATATGTTAAAGCTGTTGAGAGACTTGGGACACACTAAAATCAGAGATTAACCAGCCAAGTAGAACTTTCAATTAATTGAAATGAAGCATTCATGTAAACACCCAGAAAACAGAGGATATGAACACCACATTGTATGCGAAATTATTACCTTGGCGAGTCTGGTTAAACCATCCCTAACTTTGGGAATGATCAAAATGTGTACAGGAGCTTGTGGATTGATATCCCGAAAAGCAAGAACCTGGTTCAAACCATTCCAAGTCAGATTAAACAACATAGACAAAGGCTCAGAGCCACAATACCCGATCCCACCCCCCCCTTCCAAAACAAAAAAAAAAAAAAAAAAAAAAAAAAAAAAAAAAAAAGTAGCACAGTCCTAACACTCATTACTAACCCCAGAAAATGAACCCCTACAAATTTTTTAGTAGAAGACAAACGAGTTTTCAAGTTCACAGGATCTGAAGCATCACAGATAAAGTTCTTCACACATGTGCATGCCTTCTGAAAAACTCCAAAGAAGGGCATGTAACTGACTTAAACTACAATTTAAGTACATAAGGAAATAGGAGCCAGAAGTTTCTTTAATTTAATAATAATAATGATGATTCAGAAACCAAATTTCTATTATGAGAAAAAATCCCTCCTAAAAACAAAAAACAAGGCCATTTCTAGCTCAACGAATGAATAATTATTCAGCGTTTCAGCCTATGTCTTCCACGTCCAAATTAAGGTCGAAAGAATTGTCAAGATTAGGTGAGTAAAACGGACCTCATTAAATGGTAGGAGAGGACAAACACAGGCACGAAAGCTTTTCAGAAAGTGAATAATCACTACGGGAAAGCTTATCAGATGGGTATATATGCACCTTTAACAATTATAACAACCCCTAAGCACCTCAGATAACCGTAGACTAAAACTTCAAGATGTGTATCACAATGTGACTGACTAGAAAAACCAACAAGCAAACTGTCCCATAAATTCAATGAGTCTGACCTATGATTATATTGCACTGGTAGCTAAGAAAAACACGTATGAAGGATAAAAGTCAGTAGCAATCAGAACCTTCTCATCCTCATAAACCACATTTGCTGGAATTTCCTTGTTAATAATCTTGTCAAATCTGCACAGGGACAAAAATCAGTAAGCCTTAAATAACCCAAACAAACAAACAAGAAGCTACAGTTTTTATCCTTCCATTCTCACATAAATGAAAATTGAAAAGCCCGTGTCATGAATTCTAGCCCTCGACATGGAGATCTGAGAAGCTCTACCTTCTAGATATTCCCACTCATCACAAGGAATTTAAGGAATCATATGCCCCAAATTTCTAAAAAACAAAACAATACATTCATTCAAGCCTTCACAGAATCATACAGGGAGGCGCAACTCCAAAATTTATCCAAAGTGATTCCAAACGCTCTTGAGTGAAATGATATGCTGGTTAACTAAAGCTTTCCTACTATCACATTCTCTACTATCAATTCTCATTCTTCCTTCTTAACACCTTAAAAATTGGTATGTATTCAACTAAACAGCAACCAACATCAGCCATGAAATAGACAAACATGCATGTTTATCATTACCAAGGAATCTATCAGTCCCCAAGCCCCCATTCGCATATCATAAGATTCATAACTACTTAAATTCAAGCACATAATTGCCTTATATATGTCTCATAAATCACAAAAGACCATACTAATTTTATGTTTGTCCATCATTAATGTCAACACGTTGTCACATTTCCAAGCTTGTGCCACTACAACCCCATATTGAGGATGTCAACTAGCTTCATTAATTAAAGTATCGAAAGAATCGAAACCAAGACCTGAGATCAAATCCCGACTACGTTATCAACATTTCATATAAATTATCACCAACTCAAGGAAAGATAGAAAGATAGAGAGAGTTTACATAGTAGGAGAATCAGAGGGAGTTGAAGCAGCAGCCAAAGCAGCTTCCTTTTCTGAACTAACTGAAGGGTTTGGTGATGATGTTGATTGTGAAGCTATCATCCGAGTTAAACTCGGACCTTGACCACTCACTAACCGAGTCAAACTCCGGTTCAATTGGGGCCCAAAATGACCGGAAAACAACCGGGCTTTAATGGGATTTCGACATAATCGCATTGGAGATAGAATTACTGACATTGTTTTCTGCATTATCAACAACCCAATATAAAAATGTGAAAAATCAATGAAAAGATCGAATTTTTGGGGAAAATAAGAAATACCCAATTCGTGATTACATTCTTTCGTTAAACTGAGCTAAGTTAAACATGTTTTTTTTTTCTGAATTGACAAAATCGTGAATTGGTTTTATAGCAATTGATTTTACAGCTTAGCGTTAGCAAAAACTAAGTTAAGAAACTAATTGCAATAGTTTTGACCAAGGATGCACGGACACGCCAAAAATCTGAAGAGTCCGAGTCGACACGCGTGTCGGACACGGACACGAATGAGACACGGGGCGACACGTGTCCGACACGCAGAAAACCGTGTCCGATTTTTTTTAACCGTTTTTGATTTTTGGACACGGGCCGTGTCTTGGGCTGACACGGGCCGTTTTGGTATGGACACGCGAAATACCTAAATTCCTATGCTTTGCCTCTCTACCTCTTTCCAAGTTTCCAGTTCTCAAACTCTCAATCCTCTCATCCTCTCAAGTCTCAACTGAACCCCTTGCTGCTCACTTGCTCAGTCGCCGACTTGTAGGTCTCACCGTACCGCCGGCTTGCTGTCTCCGTCACCGCCACTCGCCTCCTTGCCGGTTGTCAGGGTTGCTGGCCTGGCCCTTGCTGCTCGTGGCCTTCATCTCTCATTGTTGCGGGGGTTGCTGGAGTTGCTGGCCTGGCCCTTGCTGTTCGCCTGCTCGTCCTCAGCCACCACCTATCACTCCACCGCCCACCTTGTCGCCCGTCGTCCGTGTCAGCCACCAGGTATGGTTCTTCTCTACTTTTTTTTTAAAAAAATTCAATTAAAGTTCTGAATATGCATCCTTGGATGTCGAGAAGTGAGAGAATGTCGGTGAGAATGGAGTCTGGGAGAGAACTTAATCGGTCTTCATTTTCTGAGTCTCCGCCATTGTTGTCTTTAATGGAGCTCAATTTCAGCCTTTTCGTGCTTATTTCTTGGTGTTCTGCCATTCAACAATTGAGCTCCATTGTTATCTTTACTGGAGCTCAATTTCTGCCATTCAACAATTGCTGTGATTCTGAAGTGAATTCGAGTAATGCTAATTTGGGGAATTTTTTAGGGTTTTAATCAGTGTAAGTGTGTAAGAACTTCTGATTTTCTGAAATTCAATTGCTTCAATAATTCAATTTGTTGTTCGTCGTCAGCCAGACAACCACCGCCCACCA
Organism: Chenopodium quinoa; assembly: GCF_001683475.1. Lineage (NCBI taxonomy): Eukaryota > Viridiplantae > Streptophyta > Magnoliopsida > Caryophyllales > Amaranthaceae > Chenopodium > Chenopodium quinoa. The sequence continues at coordinate 1,841,937 of NW_018745461.1, forward strand.
CCGTGTTTTGACAGTTTTGTTGATTACTTGATGAGATGTTTGATTTTGTGTTATGTTTCTAGTTTTGTTTGATTACTTGAAGAGTACTATTAAGACATGTCTGGTTTGATGGTTTCTTGATATGTATCCGACTATGTCCGTACACTTTGTTCATTTACTTGTTTAATTAAAATTGTGTGTTTTGAGGCTAATTATTTAGTGTTTTATTGAATTAGTTGTCAAATTCTCGTTTTTTTTTAATATATTATATGCCTTGTTATACGCCGTACCCGTGTCCCCTATTTTAGGATTGCCGTTTTCCCGTGTCCGTATCGTGTCCGTGTCCGTGTCCGTATCCGTTTCCGTGCATCCTAGGTTTTGACAGGAGTAATGGTGTACCTGGAAAAACGTTTTGTGAAGAACAGATGAATAGATGATGAGTTGAGACTTGAGAGAGGTCAGTGATAACTGTAAACCGTGTAGATTCAAGGGGTGTCACCGGTTCATACACACCAAGAATTTTCTAAATTTGTTAATACTCGTTTCTAGCCTTAAGTACTACACTACCTCCGATTTTTTTTTACTTGCAATTTTGAAATATTTTGTCTCTCACAAAAAATATAAAGACTAAAATAGACCCGGTAAATACTTCAAAGTTGCAACTAAAAATAATCCAAGGTAGTATTTTATATTAGACGAACAAATTAGGTATTAGGAACAACTCCAATAATATAAAATGTTAAGCTTGAGATAATATCTTGATACTCCGTACTAAGAACAACTCCAAAAGCAAGTTAATTGTCAAACTAGGTTGTCATGTCACATAAGTTTTTAAGCTAATTGTCATTTTAGCTTCAATGGCTAGCTAATAGCTTACCATTTATATGGACCACACATCCTTAATTTACATTGATAAATTTCATTTTATTTATTCTAATTTGTTTTATTTTAACAAGTTTTTTTCCAATCAAATTAGCTCACCAAGCAAACAGCATTTTTTTGATACTTGATGTTTTGAAACGCATTTGACAAGATCCGAATTAATAGTTTTTAGATTTTGACAAAATATTGTGGTCAAAATAAATTTTATTGTAAATTCTTATTTGCAAAATAGAATTAGTGTCTTAAATTATCCAATTCATGCACTTTTTTACTTTTCAATGACAAAGGTAGTGGGGTAGTAACCAGGTGACTCAAGTGATAGGCACTCCCACAAGTACCTCATGCCCTAGATTTGGTATTAATACTTCATCCAAGCAAGTGGAGGTGTGTAGGGGAGAAGAAAGGTGTGCTAAGCAATGTCCACATTGCCAATATCAAAGACTTGACGTTCGATCATACAATTCAGAAGAGGGGCAAAAGTGCTCCCTGACCATGTTCAAAATCATTGAGTATTTGTGCGTCTTTGACAAGGGAAAAACACACCATTGTCACAATTTCACAAAGCCTAGTTCAAGTTCATGATCATAATTCTGATTATACTAGTCAAGTACATAAAACATAAGGAAATGTCAAGTCGATAACCCAACAGCATTATTTAGTTTCTGTTGACATGTACTTCGTAGAAAAAGGACAGCCAGATAACGAGTCTCCTGCTTCTACTGATATTACAAATCTGTGTCTTAGCCAGGGGGCCAGTTCATTTGACGTCCTCCAAGTAGGTGCACGTGGATGTGATAAACAGATTGACCTGATGAACAAAGCATTAAAGCTTGTTAGAGCTGAAATTAAGTTGAAATGTAGAGTTTATGTGCTAAGCTTAACTTACATCCTTTTGGACCATCATTAATCACTATCCTGAAGCCATCGTCAAGTCCTTCCTGCTTTGCTACAAGCTTTGCTGTGTAAAGAAGGCGGCCAAGAATTTCGCAGTGCCTTTCCTCAGCCTATGCACAGATAAATTATCAGGACAGCCTGTGAATATTGCGGAAAAATCTAATATAAACTGTGTTTTCACTCATCCTAATGTCTACTAATCAATGCAATAATGTCCACATCATAACATCTGCTGGACCATGTTTCATACATAAACCATTACATTTGTATTAAAAGCATATGGTCATACCACCATACAGATATATTTCGATAGTTGTGAAATAATAAGCAACATGGGTTAGCAAGATGATTAATTCCCCATTAATATGATCAAGCACACCTTAAGTTGACCTGTTCACACATCTTTCCATGTCTAACCAGGTAGGTACATAAGAAAGGTTCCACAAGATATGTGGCACTCTGGAACTCCATATTTCCCCAAAAGCCTCCTTTTCTTAATACTGCCTTCCTCTTTTATACTTGTATGTATCTTAGCAAGAGAACATAAGATAAACGGAACCAAATTGGAATTCTTTACACAATTACACTGAGAAAAACTCTCAAATATTTGGAGAGACTACTATATGCATCTCTCTCTTAATAGTTTCTCTTTCTCAGATGTCTCCTACAAAAAACACTCCAGTCAAGTTAAGAGGTTTAGGCTAGGACTCAATGGAAAATCAAAACTCATGAGTCACCAATGTGCATTCGAAATGTGTTAAGCCGCGGCAACTCAGCTCTCGGCATAACTAATTGACTGTGCACATAGTTATTATACTACCAACCTTCAATCACAAAAAACAAGGAAATATCTGATCACATGGCCATAGCAAAATTAGGAACTCTATAGATGCTGTTGGAAAGAAGCATCGATACATTACAAGCACAAGACACAAGGACAATATAATAAAACCTAAAAATCTGTTCACTCCATTGGAAACAAAGCAAGTATCTAGCATACAGATAAGATAGATACATTGAACAGCAGTACAATGTGGAATGACGAAGTAATAAGTACCTTGGAGAGTCCACTTAACCCATCCTTAACCTTGGGAATGAGAACAATGTGAACCGGAGCTTGTGGGTTTATGTCCCTAAAAGCAATAACCTACATGATAGCAAATTGAAGGTTAAAAACAATTAAGTGGGTGAATTGTAGGAAACAATTATAAACATCACACTACCTAGCACATATCTTACAGCCAAAACTAAAGATATAAAATGAAAGAATAAAATATCACACTAATGGAAATGAGATCCTCACTAAGCTCAAACAAAATGAATGTTGTTAATCGCAATGAAATACGCCTTGACCCATGCGGGACTTAAAGAACCAACTTTGACACAAGCATAAAGATTCAATTGGGACATAAATGCATATTAGAACATAATGAGGGAAAGGCAAAATCAATTTTGGAAATAGGATCCACATAATTAAATCAAAGAACAATATGATGATGACAGTAAATGGAACTCCAATGAAGGGGCCTAAAATACATCTTAAGTTTAATATGAGTTTTGAAGTTTATGAATTACAAGTTAAAACATGGTCATTTAAGAAAACCAACAAGAATAATGTCAAAATTCCAACAACCAATGCTAATAAACACAAATATAAACAATGAATAAGATAAATGGCATGATCACATTGGATGATTCATTACAACACTTTTTGATTCGTAATATCAGTACCTGTTCGTCCTCAAACACAATATTGGCAGGAATTTCCTTGCTGATAATCTTGTCAAATCTACATCATCAAACAAATATCATAGCTTTTAAACTCAACCAATACAGAGATGAAAAAATGCAAATGCGAAATCATGTTAACATTCATATTTTTAAGGCTACAATGCTACATATATATACAATTGCATTCATTTCTTCCAAATACTCCATAAAGTCAACCCAACATTGAAAAGGTGTTAAATTTAACATTCATCATTGATTAAAATGACAAAATTCTTATAACAATCAGCTAGAGTTATTTTCAATTCTTGTTATTACTAGTTCTTTATATATCAACAGAATGATCAAAAGCAACAACAATCAAAACTCAAAAACCCCAATTCACACAGGAAAACCCTAATCCCAACAAACTTAACCAATCTTACAAATCACCCCAAATCAATCCATAATTCCACAAAACAATAGGGCAAAATTAGGGTATTGTGCATCAATCTTAACACAATAAAACTTGATTAAAAATGAGAAAATGAATTGAAAAATTTACAAGAGTGAGAAGTAAAGGAGAAGGAAGTTACATGGTGGGAGAATCGAGGGGAGTAGAAGCAGCAGCGAGAGCAGCTTCCTTCTCGGAAGCCATTGAAGAAGAAGAGGGAAGAAAGTGTGAGGCTAACACTTGAATGCGACTTGTTTTGTGGGGTTTTGATTTTATAACGGCCTCGATCATTGCACCATCTCTGCCGACCATCTACTTGTACAACCATTCTTCTAGGAGATGCCACGCTATCTTTTTATGGTCTAAGATTTTTTAAGACGAATAATAGGTTATACATCCAATTTTGATTTACTGAAATGAAATGATTGAAACTGAACTGATTCGAGGTGAACTAAATTAAAATGAATTCTTTAACAGAGAAAGAAATTAGAAATGAGCTGAACTGAAATGATTGAAACTGAACTGATTCGAGCTAAACTAAACTAAAATGAATTCTTTAATAGAGAAAGAAATTAGAAATGAGCTGAACTGAAATGATTGAAACTGAACTGATTCGAGCTAAACTAAACTAAAATGAATTCTTTAAGAGAGAAAGAAATTAGAACTGAACTGAACTGAAATTAAGCTGAAGATAATATGCTTTTGGGCTCAGGCGTAACCGAATTATTTTTACTTGGGAGTATTATATTACTCCATATAATGTTTTATACATGTGAGAAAAATTAAACAATGAATATTAAGTCATTTTAACAAGGAATTTTCAATATGTTATGTTTATTAATTGAAGTATTGCAAATAACAAAATTATACAACACATATATATATCATCAAAAGTAAATCATATTAACAACCACACATGTGGTATCATTTGATGATTTTGCAAAAGGGTTGAATATTGCTACAATATAATTGCTTTAAACATTTATAAAAACAATTATGTGTTTGTAATTTTGTATGTAATAACTAACAAAGGCGAACCAATTTCCTAACCACTTCATCACACAATAAATTTCCCTCTCATTTTCTTTCCAAAAAAAAAAAAAAAAAAAAAAAAAACTATCAAACACTTTCATTCACATCTCATTTGTATTCTCTATTAGCCGTCCTAATATTTTAGCATTAATGTAAGTGAACTCAATTTCTAATAATTCAATAGTATTATGATAAACTTACCGTTAATATTATGACTTTAGCAAAATCTCCCAAATTCTATCAAGCTAATAAATGTCATAACAACTTTAATAATTTTCAAAACCACTTCAATAACATGAAAATATTCAGTTGAGTCAATGAACAAGATTAGCGTGGTTATAAGGCAACCTAATTCGACCGCAATTTGATAATACTCTATAGTTAAAATCACCCAGAGAATAATAAATGCATTCAATTCAGATGGATACGATAATCTTGCACAAAACACTATTTATGACTCAAACTGATTATGCTTGATTCGAAACTAATCATAGTCTAGATTTGACAATGAGAACAAATCCCGAAAAACAAAGTATGCATTCAATTCACATGAATATATTAACCTTACATAGCCATTATTTGATATGAATCGAACTGATTAGACCTAATTCGAACCCGACCAAAGTCTTTTTGAGGTTTCTATATGAATCGATACATTAACCCCCATATAATTACATAATAATCTGAACCGATTTGACCCGACCTGATCCAAAACCGACAACAGTCTTGATTTGATCTCAAGAGCAAAGCCCAGTATAAGTACGAAACAAACAATAGAAAAGCCCAACATGGTCTCCCCAATAAGAATCCAGACATCGCAGATTTATTAATCTGAAATCTGACTCCTCCACCTACAAAAAGGGGATCCTTTGCTTCTGTCATCTCTTTTGAAAACCCTAATTAAATCCCAAATCTCTCTCCTCCACCCACTCTAAACCCTAATTCTATCCATCATCAATGGCGAAGAAGCGAAAGCTCGCAGCTAAATCAGCCGAAGCTGCAACTTCTACGCCGCAGAAGAAGCAGCAGAAGAAGGAGCAAATCGAGGAAGAAGCACCAGCGGAGGAAGAAACACCCAAGGTAGAAGAACAACGACCGCAGCAAGTAGAGGAACAATCGAAGCCTGTTGAAGAGGAAGAGGAGGAGGAAGAAGAAGTAGAAGAAGCGGAATTCGAGGAAGAAGAGGTGGAAGAAGAGGAAGAAGAGGAGGAGGAAGAAGAGGAAGGTGAAGAAGAAGAGGAAGATGAACAATCGAAGGCGATTCAAGGTGATACGACGAATTCAGCTGATGATGAGCCGATTCCGATGCTTCTAGAACCTTTTACGAAGGAACAGTTGATGATGATACTCCGGGAAGCTGCGGAAGCTCACCCCGATGTGGCGTCTCGTATTCGTAAGGTTGCGGATGAAGATACCGTTCATCGGAAGATCTTTGTTCATGGATTGGGGTGGGATACGACGGCGGATACGCTGAGGAGTGCGTTTTCGCAGTACGGCGATATCGAGGATTGTAAGGCGGTCACCGATAAGATCTCCGGGAAGTCGAAAGGGTACGGGTTTATATTGTTTAAGTCGAGGAGCGGGGCACGAAAGGCGCTTGAGATGCCGCAGAAGAGGATTGGCGGGAGGATGACGGCGTGTCAGCTGGCGGCAGTGGGGCCGGTGCCTACGACTACGGCTGCTGCAGTGGTGCAGCCGCAGCAGCCGATGTCGGAGTATACACAGAGGAAGATTTATGTGAGTAATGTGTCTGCTGATATTGATCCGCAGAAGCTGACTGCGTATTTTGCCAAGTTTGGGGAGATTGAGGAAGGGCCTTTAGGGTTAGATAAACAGACGGGGAAGCCGAAAGGGTTTGGTTTGTTCGTGTATAGGAGTGTTGAGAGTGCTAAGAAGGCTTTGGAGGAGCCTCACAAGCATTTTGAGGGGCATGTGTTGCATTGTCAGCAGGCAATTGATGGGCCGAAGCCGGGGAAGCAGCAGATGGGACATCATCAGCCTAGAGGGAAGCATTTTGGAGGAAGGGTGGATAACCCGAATTTGGCAGGAGCAATTGGTGGACCTCCGGCTACTGGGGCTGGGTTGATGGGACAATCGGTTGGTGGTGTTGGGTATAATCTGGGGCCAGCTGCTGCTGCGCCCGGATTGAATCCAGCATTAGGACAAGCTTTGACAGCTCTTTTGGCTTCGCAGGGGGCGGGGTTAGGGCTGAATAACTTGCTTGGGACACTAGGTGGTGGGATGGGGGGTGCTCCTGGTGCGGTTCATGGTGGGTATGGAGCTCAGAATGTTGGAGTAAATCCTAGTGTTTTGGGTGGTTATGGGAATCAAGGGGGATTGCAGAGCGCGTATCCAAATCAGCAGCTGGGGCAAGGAGGAGCTGGTGGGAGATCGCAGCATGGCCATATGGGTGGTGTTGCACCGTATGGCGGCCATTGAGTTATGATTGAATATTTACAGGTATACCATCTCCTTTAAACTTTAAACTTCTAGTTTCTATGAGGTCTTGAAATCTTTGATTATTCTTGGGTTTTGCGTTCAATAACGTGATGTTAAGATTTGTTTTGAATAGTTTTAGCACGCTAGGTAGCCAATTGCGTGTGAATTTTAACTCAGAGTAGTATGTATCAGTTTCATTGGTATTTGATACACTTCAATTCATCCTCAAGTTTTTGCATTTAGACTTTGCTGTGATCATAATTAACATTGAGTTAGCCCTTGTTAGGCATACCTCTGTTCCTCAAATTTTATGGAGTGTAGTTTGTGTACTCTCATGCAGCATTGTTTGTCTACATCTTTTTGAACAATCATTGTAGTTGTTTGCTTCTGTTTGAAGGTGTTATGGCATATCAGTGTAGTGTCTGTATTCTTTAGTTTGAATTAGTTGGTTTAATAGCAAATTCAGCAAACAACACAAATGATCACAATTCTGTATATAACAATCATTGTAGTTGTTTGCTTCTGTTTGAAGGTGTTATGGCATATCTGTTTAGTGTCTGTATTCTTTAGTTTGAATTAGTTGGTTTAATAGCAAATTCAGCAAACAACACAAATGATCACAATTCTGTATATAACATATAAACTTGATATTTGGGCTGTAATCGTGCCATCTTATTGGTCTGAGGCAAGAGATTGTTTGATTCTGATTGCATATACCTGTGTTTGGGGTTTGGCAGCTGTTACGCGGAGACCTGATTTGGTGTCTTTGAAACATTCATGTGAGTTATTATGCTATGATTTGCCCTAGGGTTCTATTTGTGACTGTTTTAAGCTGTTAAATTAAATGCTTTGTGAAGCACATCTGAAGTTGTCAGTTCGTCACATCAAGGGCTATGAATTTGTGCAGTGCTTCATATAGTTCTTTGTACTTTCATTGATCTAAAAAATGTTTTCTAATAACCCATAATAGTTGAGCTTGATATATCAAATAAAATTTTTCCATATTTTAGTATTTGTTAAAATTTCAAAGTACTGCCCCCCTTACAAATTTTCTTGTTCAAGTAAATGCCTTTTTCAGGCAACTGTCTTCTAAAATTTGGTTTTAATGTAAATAACTGATGTTTGTACATGAATTTAGAGGCGATTTTAAGCAATGGACCTGGTCTGTTAACGATTCTACCCCACAAAATTTTGAATTTCCAGAAGTTGTTTTTATGTTTTACTTATTCATTGTGCAGATCTCTATTAGGTGCATCAGTCTTTTAATACTCGCGTGGTGATTCTTCCCAAGTTTGAAGAGGCAAACAAGATCTTTATATGATTTCTTATCAACTTTCTGTTTCTCTTCTAGAAAGGCTGTTGTCTTTGAACGAACAAATAGTGTTGCTGGTTTTCATTTCTTCTTTTTCTTTTTACCTGTGTTCCTTTTTAAACACTGTAATATTTTAAGGTATATTTTGTCTTAAAAGCTCCAGGGATGACATTGAGTACTTTTTTTTTACAAAGTTTATGTAACTTTGAAAATTATTATGGATGTTTTACTGAGGCTGATGTTGAATCTCTATTGTCCTGTTTTACTACATTTTCTACTTTTGAATCAATTCTCTTTTTAATCTATTTTATTATTATTTTTTTAATTTGCATTCATTGACTTCTGCTTTTATTTCTCCTCTTTGCTTATTTCTGTCATTCATCAATACTTAACTAGCTTGTCTCATGTGACGAGTGTATTACAGGACATTGTCATGTCTCAATTCATGTGCAGGTAGTTGTAGGTAGTTGTTGACGCAGGAGGGCGACTCTTAGCCATTATATGTCAGAAAGGTTTAGAAGTTGTATTTTTGAGATTAAGTGCTTTAGATGTGAAATGAAGTTTTTTATTTTTTTTATTTTTTTTGGTTGTTGTAAACTTTTTCTTAATTTACTTGTTTCATTGATTGAGGAGGGGGGTGTGCAGTTGTGAATTCTTGGAATTAAAACCAATAGGGACTTTAGTCATAGAAGTTGTTGATTGTTAGTTTATTATGAATGTCTTCTGCAATGTATTTGCCCAACAAGAGATAATCCAACGGACTGTATTTCTCAAATTAGCAGTGCATGTGCATCCCATAAAGGCAAGTTTTAACTCCATAGGTATCTCTAAGTCTTTCATGTTTAGTGCTAAGTTTAAGCTGTCAATTTTCTTTTCTGATTTTTTTCTGGGAAGTTGTTAGTAATTGGCTCTGTGGTTTGAAGCTTTTAGAGTGAAGCCGTCTGTCATTGAGACTCACGTAAAAAAAAAAAAAAAATAGAGCTGTCTGTCATTGATGACTTGTCTTATGTATTTCTGTAATTCTATGTTTTCAATCAACCTCTGGCTTGCTTTCTGTGCATTAACCCTTCCCCCTCCTCTCAACCCAGAGTTTTAGCTTTTAATACAGGTTTTGTGGCAAAACTTTCTCTGAGTATCCTCTAGCTAAAGATGATTATAGGTTTGGGTTATTTGATAAAATGCCTTTTACTGGTCTGCCTGGTACTTTATTGGGCTCTTGTGTTGAGCTTATCCCAAAGTGCATCTACATTTTGCGCTTCTTCCATATTTCATTCCATTCATTATTTCTTTCCACTAGATAATCAAAGATGTCTCCAGGTCGTTGAACTCTAGGTGTAAATCTGACTGGGTTTGGCCAATACTTGTGAGCTAATAGTAACTACAGAACTATATATTACTCTGTCTAGGGTAAACCATGCCATTTGTGCTGCTGCAGATTTACCGTCTTTTTCATGCTCTGCTTTGTTATTCTACACTCTGTGCTACACCATATACATTGGACTTCTGTAAATAGAAAAATTTGTCTTCCGAAGATCAAATCAACCTATGCCATATAAGCCCATGATTTATTATTAGCCAGAGAACCTTGTAATAATGTGTGGATGTATTATTTGTTATACAGAGTGTCTAAATTCTGTATTCTTTAAACAGTGAGGAATGTGTAGTGCACTAGTGCATCTGCTAGGGTACCTTTACCCCTTTTCTTGTTACTCTTCCTACTGGGGTTGCTTTTTTTTTTTTTTTTTGACAATGAAATTGCGTCATTGGAGTAGTTTGATCAGAACATCACTCCTGAAACCCGTGTATGGAGGAGTTCTCTGTTAGTTTTATATGTTAGCTATGGGGCTTGATGAACTGCAGGTACACAGTTGACCAGTGTAAATGTTACCTCACAACTATTATTGTAGTTTTTTTTTTAATGTGTGGGCATTGGTATTTGCATGACTAGAACTAGGGTTTGAAATGTTGTGGGAAACTTACATTTATCAGAGAAGTCTCACATTTTGTACCCGTTGTATTTTAGGATGCATTTTAACCAATGAGTAAATGACTATTTGTGTGCTAAAATATTGTAGTTGTTGCTTCTCTTTTGTCTAAGTTTTAGAGTGTTTGAAAGAGGTTTATGTTCCTGTTCATCGCTGAAGGGTGGTCTGGTGGACAGGACTATCGTTAAAGTAAATTTGGTGCATATTGTTTGTGTAGCTATTGGTGCATGTCCAGTGTTGTGAAGGTATAGGTTTATGTTAATATGAAGTAAGGCAGGGTGTTGTTGCTTGGCTTAATGCCCTTCTGAAGACTGAGGATACCCTCACTAGCAGATACAATGTTCTCCTGAAGAGTTGTAAAGATTAGGTCATTGATTTTGGCAAGAAATGTCGAATCACACAGATTTGTATTGGTGGCTGTTGTAAATGTTCTAGTGCTGGTGTCTATGTAATGTTGTTTTAGAGGCTACTAGGCAAATGTAATGTGCAGTCATTTTGTTACTGATTTTTCTATTGTATCTTTGATCTAGTTTCATCTGTCATGTTTAATTGTTTATCTACTCCCCTCTACTCTTCTTTCTGTAATGAATTTAGGGGTCAATAGGATATCAATTTATTAGTTAAATAGAAGTACATCTAAGTACATCAAATGAACCATATATAGGACAGATTAGGACCTCTTTTGTTTTTATTAATTATTACCCTTAAAATTCTCAATATTACCATCACCTAGATGCTAAATCATGTACTTGTTTGAAAAGTTTGGTTAATTGGCCCAGTAAATATGATGGCCAGTAAAATAACTGAAGAAAAATCTCAGCGTGTTCTACAATGTTCAGAAATTAGCTTCCTATTCCAAAAAAATTTCTCAAACAAATTACAATCAAGGACAACCATGAAGACAGACAAAATTGAAGACAAAGCCGATAGCAGAAGATGATACGGGAAGCAGATGATGAGCTGTTGTCTAATGTAATAGAACTTGCTGCTTGAAGCAGCGGAATTTTAACCCAAATGTAGCCTCTCGTGTACACAAGGTTGCTGATGAGGATGCTATCGGGGTTCATGGTGAGATAATTGTGGCAGGGTTAGGGTTTGATGTGAAGACCAGTTGGCTTCAAAGTGTAGTTTCAGAGTAACGTGAGATGGAAGAAGGTGGTGTTGATGTAGACTACTACTTTGTTGTAAGGGCTATGAATGTCCTTTTTGAGGAAGAAGGGGACATTGCAAGGAACTTGAGGTGCCACAAAAGAAGATAAAGAGGCGGAGGACGGTGTGGCTTCCTTCATCCCATTGCAGGTAGACTTATATTTGAGCTTGTTAAGCAGAAGGTTCATTTCAGGTAGGTAGATGGCAAGGAATTTGGCATTGATTGAGGGAGGTTGAGGTTGGACAATTTCGGTGTGAGCTATCAAGTCTGGCTATGTTGTGTTTCTTTGTCTACAGGGATGGTGAGACTTGAGAGTGCCATCAAGGCTAGACGTTTCGAGGACCTTGCTTTGAGTGCCTGAGATTAATCTTAGAAAATGCTTGCTTATAAAGCTCCCACCCTACCAAGTAGGACTGTTAAGAAGCCTTTGAGAATGTCATTCTCCCTTTGTTCGAAACCCCCTATCGCGGTCAAGGGAAATAGCAGGAGAGTGGCACATGGTGGCTTGACTTCGAAGGTAGCAGGCTTAGCATTACAACCAATGTGGCTAAGTTGGAGGTCGGAGGGAGGGCATAGCAGGAGGGTGCCCTTGGCTGCGTTTATGTGTTCTTCGTATTATCTTTTATCTTCTCTTCAATATGAAATGGATACTTCTTACAAAGTAATAAAAATTGAACTCAACTCAAACCTCTTTCTTGCCATTTTTTTTTTTTTTGATTCTTTCCAACTTCATCTTTAAAATCTCATTAGTTGAATTAATTGCCTTGTCATTGATCATCACACTATTATGTCCATCAACCACTTTAACACGACATTAAAGACCTCTTGTGATATCAACTAACACCACTACACGTCTACACCTATAATTATAAGTTTATAGCAACCAAAACCATTACTTTTGTCAACTAACATAACTTAATGGATAGTTTTTTCTACTCACAATTTTACTATCATCATCAACTCATTTGGTTTTTTTCACTATTTCTAATAAATTTTCTCTCTTACTTTTGACCGCTACTTTCCCTTTTCCCTCTCTTCCTCTCCAGATATATATACAGACTATCGTCTTTTTCTTTCAACAAATAAAATTGTAATTAGCGAATAATAAAAAAGACATAATGGTAGTCAGTGAGGAGGGAGGATCGAGAATGGGGAGAAAACCGATAGAAAGACAAATAAAATTATTTAAAATTATTTTTAAAATGATGGTTCATTGTTTAAGTTCATCCCAAAAAAGGCAACTAGAGCATTTTACTACTTTTAGTAGTAATAATACAATTTTGGCAGATTCCTAAGTTAAGTTATCGGCAAATAGTACAAAATTTCCTAATTTTAATGACTTTGGTGAAACAAAATAAAGCCTAAAAATAGTAAAGTACAGTACTGTTTAAGTGTTAAATTCAATTAATTTAGTGGACCACCAACGTTTATATTCACGCCCATGAATAGCCAACTCAGAAAAGCTGATATCAGATCTTTATGTTCCCATCACAAATATTTATTCCGTACACCATATATTTTATTATCGAGATTTATTATTATTTTTGCCAATTTTCCAATTTATAAAAGGATAGTGGGCAGACATTTTGGGGCATAATTAAACTTAATTCTCATTTATTGCTAACTGGTCAAATAGACTACACATTAAATAATCCTATTGGTACACATTGAGGAATTAACAAGATATTAATCTAAGGATAAAACTAAGGTTTGTATATGATATTCGACTGGTCACAAGTTTAAATCCTTAGGATGTCTTAGGATGTCTTATTTTAAGAAACGTCCCACAATTTCCAATTTTAAAGAGAAAAATTAAGGGTGTGTTCGGTAAAATATAGCTGTGAAGGTAGTTGTCAGTTGTGTAGGTAGCTTTTAGTTGTCAACAAGCTGTTAACTGTGAAGATAGACACTTTCGGTATGAGTGTTCGGTAAAATAGCGGTTGACTAGTTGTTACATTTAAAAATCATTATTTTATATTCAATACTATAGATTAAATTTTCAACAGCTAGCTTTAATTTTAAAAGCTACCTCTAATTTTTCAACAGCTACTTTGCCAAACACTTATATTTTTTGTTAAGTAGTGATTTGACCAAGTCAAACCACTGAAAGCTACCTAAAAGCTACTCAAACGCTAGCGCCGAACACGCCCTAAATCAACTCAAGTAGCTTGAAGCACACCTATATAGTCGCTCTACAATTTTGTTCCCTTTCTATGTTGATCATATCATATGGTTATGAGATTTTTAGAACTAGAATAGTTGCTAGATTTTCCATTACTTATCTTATTTTATTGAACATCTGGTACAATTAATTAATTAGGTCATATTCTTTTGAATTTCTCTGCAGTCAATTTCAATTCAATTTAGATCATTTCAAATTAATTTAATTCAATTCAACTCAAATGAACAAAGGCATTACTATCTTCTTTTGAAAATTATTTTGGAAAAAAAGGGGGGAGGGGGGGGGGGGAAGGAAAAATTGCTAAAAATAATACAACTTTTGGCTCATTCTTTTTTAATAATACAACCTTTGGATTATTTTGTAATAATACAACATTTAGAAGGTGTTCATTTTAAACAAGATAAAATCAAATTTTCGGTGGACTTTGAGGTTAAGAAAGAGAAGGGATGGGTTTTTGGTGGTGGGGACGGGGAAGGGTGTAATATCACCTATCCTTCGCCCACCTCAAAACTCACCGAAAATTCGATTTAATCTTGTTTAAAATGAACATCCCCTAAAGATTGTATTATTATAAAATAATCAAAAAGTTGTATTATTAAAAAAAAATGGAACAAAGGTAATGACAAGTGTTGAAGGATTTGCTTTGAGTATAGGTTAGTAGAGATGGATATAAACAAAGTATTTTAAAAACTTATCAACTCTTATATTGTCGTATATAAAATATTTCTTAATCAGTTTTTTTTTTTTTTTTTTTTTTTAAGGCAATCAGTTTAGTTTATTTATTTGCAGTTTTAAACTATCATAGGATTTGGTTTTTTTTTTTTTTTAATTATAATTATTATTAAATGTCATTGTTGAAGTATATCCTACCAAATAACATATGTAAGTCTCACATTGAGAAATGAAGAGAGTGCAGTACTTAATAAGACTAAAGGGGCACTCCTCCTACTTCCATATTGGGATTAAACCATTTTTAGACTTGTAAATTGGACTCTCTCTTTTAGTTTGCGGATACGGACTAGACTCGTGTGTAACAATCACCTTTATTTTACCTTTATTAAAAATTACTACTTGGGAATATTCTGTGAGCCCATGAGTAAATGAGTTAGGGTAGCCACCAACACAAGCACGTGCAATCCTTGATTCCTAGTATTTATAATTTCAATAAAAAAAAATAAATAAAAAAAAAATAGGCTACATCTTATGGACATGTGTATAGAGTTTGGAGTAATTTGTTCCCTTGCTTATTAATGGCTAAATAAGGAAAGAAATTAGCTTTTTTGGCAATAATTTTGTACAATGATCAATCTTATGTTAAGTTTTTGCAATGTCTTCGATCGACAAGATTTAATTACGTATCTATGAAATGATTTTATAATTTGTATATGTCACGAGAATAATTAAAGCACCAATAATTAGGATTAAATTAAATTGGTATTTGGAATAAGATTTATATGTGAGATTTGGATGCTAATTTCAAAGTATAATAAACTAATTGATTAATTTATTCAAGATAAACTTTTGCTTCTCGATCTTAATAAAGTTAGTGTTAGGTGATGAACTATGGTGAGTTTAGCTGTATAGAACATCTTATTCTTAGTGAGCTTTGCTTTAATATTGTCATGGTGTATTTTTATGGTATAATTCAATTGAATATTTAAGATAATAACCTAATACAGTACTCATGTTATATAAAAGGTTTAAATTCAATATACATAAACTTTAATGTTGATGATTAGTGAATTAAATAAGAATAACATATTTCTCTCGATCTAAGAGTTATTCTACACATTTTCTATTCGACTTCGATTGAGTGACTCGAGTCAAAGATACATTGCTACTTAGCTTGTCTGTTTTATCTATTAAATTAATCTGCACTGAAAAAAAATTAAAATTGTTGTGTATCTTTTTCAGTGCGTTTAACAGTAAATGTTATAAAGTCGTAAGTATGTGAAGTATGCTTTATTGGCTTGATGTACAATTGCTTTTATTTAAATTTTGACATGTTTTTTTTTTTAAAAAAAATAAATAAATTAAAGGGTAAATAAATATCCAAAACAACACCAATGTCCAATAATTATATGAAAATTTCACAAATAAATGCATGTGAAATGTCAACAAATTTAAATCTAAATTTCACATGTCAAGACGCTCCAAAACTTATATAAAATGTCTAATAACTTATATATCTATATCACCTCATCAATGTAACACTTCTTATCCTTTTGTCTTGATAAAACAGTGATGAATTAATCCATGCTATCCTTTTAGACAAAAAAAAAAATCTTTATATTTATCTGAGAGTGAGCCTAGACACACACTATACTTTATTTTTATTAATTACTCTTTCTCCAATTTATATCCTTACTAGATGAAGCCCGTGCGATGCACGGTTTGTTTGATTTTTTTAAAATAATTTTTTTTTTTTTGTATTTATGAGACTAAAATTTGTTATATGAAGATAAAATTCCTAATATTAAAAGATAATATATAATATTTAATTAATTTAAACTTAAAAATCTCATTCGCCAATTTTGCTTACATGGCATTTAAATTATTTAATTCTAAAAGAAATTAATAATCTCTTATTTAATTGGCTACCACTAAGATTTATAATCCTACATGGCGCGCTGAGAAAATTATATTCTACGTGGCTCTCTAAAAATTCGGGAAAAAACTCCCCTTTATATTATATATATATATATATATATATATATATATAAAATAAGTACTTATGTCCTTTAGATTACACCATAGAGGGTCAAACTTTAAAAACTTTGACCATGAATATTGTCATAGCATATCTCATTTGATGTACATGTACACTTTAAGGCATGTTTTAGACTCTTATATATCATCTAAAATCACATATGACAATATTTAAGGGATGATAGGAATACCATAAATGCGTAAATGATGTTTTTTAAAAAAAAATTAAAAAAAAGCGTAAATAAAGTTGGAATAATAATTCCTCAAAAAAAAAAAGTTGGAATAATAAAGAAGCAAAGTAGAGTTACAGTGTATCAAATTAAAGTAAAGTTACAGTGTATCAATGGGCAACATGGTGGGGTGGGGTCCAGTGTCCACTTTTGAAGAGTTGGAATGTTACATGCTCAACATTTGTCAGCACCTCAGAGTGTTACACGCATTTAGAGGGAGAAATGGAGAATTATGATGTGACTTTAATAAAAATACAAAATGTGTGAATTATTTCTTGTTTAAACTAACTTTGTTTTTAAATATTAAATCAATACGTTGTACCCCACATTTGCAGTGTAGTAGAACTGTAGAAGTATTTTATTTTCTGTGTCAAAAAAGAAGTATTTTATTATTATTATTATTATTATTATTATTATTTTAATATAGAGGTAAGATGAAAAAATATTAGGAAGCCCTCTTAATACTCTCTCTGTTTCTATTTAGTTGATGCGTTTGATTTAGGCACATATATTAAGGAGAAGAGAGAGAATGAGAGAGAGTGAGAGAGAATGGAAAAGCAAGTGGGGTAGCTTGTAAATACAAGGTAAAAAAAATTTACCCCAAAACGTGTCAACTAAAAAAAACTTCCTAAAAAGGAATATGTGTCAACTAAAAAAAAACTTCCTAAAAAGGAATATGTGTCAACTAAAAAGAAACAAAGGTAGTATATTAGAAGAAAGAATAGAGAACAAATTAGAGTATAAGTATGCTATACAAGTATCAAGTTAAGATTGGTCTATATCCCATTAGTGACACTTTGAGTTGGGGGATTCCTTACCTTTTTCCTCACTTTTAAAATGTTTAACCCATTAACCCAGGCCGAAAGGACCTGTGAGAGGTTCCGGCATCGACCCTTAAGGCCCTTCTTCTTACCAACCAAAAAAAAAAGTATGATATG
Organism: Chenopodium quinoa; assembly: GCF_001683475.1. Classification (NCBI taxonomy): domain Eukaryota; kingdom Viridiplantae; phylum Streptophyta; class Magnoliopsida; order Caryophyllales; family Amaranthaceae; genus Chenopodium; species Chenopodium quinoa. The sequence goes on from NW_018745461.1 coordinate 1,859,830, forward strand.
CAAGTTTACAACCGGAGCACACACTACAAAAAAAAATCAATATAGCATCAACTAAAATTTGTTGCTGTTCACCAAAAATCCGTTGCCAACTCTATTTAGCAACGGGTTGGAAACAAAAATTTGTTGTTGCTAAAAGGCTTGTTGCCACGGGATTTTGAAAACCAGTCGCAAAGCAATTTTGTTGCAATATTGCATCATTTAAATATAGTTTCCATGATTGTTGTTGTTTTTGGTGCATTCGTTGCCAACTTTGGCAACAGATTACCATTGGTTGTTGCTAAAATTAGCAACAAATTATTAATGTTAGTTCCTAAAATAGCAACAAATTATCAATGTTGGTTCCTAAAAATAGCAACAAATTATTAAAGTTGGTTCATAAAAATAGCTACAAATCATTAATATTGGTTGCTATCAACACTACGAGACAAAACCCAATCCCTATTAGCAATTCGGTTCAACCCGATCTCGGCCTTTACCAATTTAAAATCTCACTCAGGTTAGGTCAACTCGGCTCGACTTTGCATGTAAGGCTCTTTGAATCCCCAGTCTCAAGAATCGCATTTGGTAGGAGTAGAACTTGCGACCTCAAAGTCAGATGGTGAATCTCTTACCAACTATACCAAGTACTATTTGTTTACTTCTATGCATATAATTTATAATAAGTGAACAAAATATTAGAGACAAAATTGAAAAATTTGTCTCCAAATTAGTGAAAAAATAAAAAATCCGTCTCTATTTGATGTCATTTTAGCAACAAATAATTTTATACATTACAGCAAAAAGTGGCTTACATATAAATTAACAACAATATGTAAACACAACTCGTTTCCAATGGCAACAAACAAAATAACGCGTTATCAATTAGCAACAATAATTTAGAAGACTTGTTTCTAATAGAAACGATTCAAAAATTCATTGTATTTGTTTGTTTCTAAATCAATACAAATAAAATATTTGTTGTCATAGTTTGTTACTATTTGGCAACAAGAGAAAAATATGATGCCGTCTAGTAACAACTAGTAAGATAATTTGTTTTAAAAAGCAACAAATCTAAAATATGTAGCCATTGTTTATTAAAAACTAAAGCATAAAATGTCGCTTTTAATTAGACAATGAAAAAATTTAGATTCGTTGCTATTTAGCAACATTTTAAAAATCTGCTGCCAAACTTAATTGCTAAAAAGCTTTTATTTTTGTAGTGACATGAATTCAAAGGTCGCCCATTATCCAATATGATCATATCAGGCCGCATCAGTTCATGTTAGAAAATTTTGAAATATATTGGTTTGGTTGTTGAATTTTACTAAAATATATCACTCTCTTAAAATAAAATCTAAAATATTAGTAGTGACCTTTATTTTGCATTTTTGTTCAAACAATATATCACTCTCTTAAATTTTTTAAAATAATAGAAGTAGCAAATCTCATTTTAGTTTGGTTGTTGAATTTTCACTAAAATTTGAGACGTAAACAATAAAGTGTGTCTAGTTTGATTTTGAGATGTTTGTTTGTTTACCAATCACTCACATTCCACTTGAAGTTATTTTATGCAGTCATGAGCATGATGTGAATTGAATCATACTATAAAGCTAGCATACAAATCATAGGTATAGATTATACAAAAATTAAAAACAAAATAATGTGTTTTTTCTTCGTTCACAAAGAAACATATAATACCAAACACATATACTAATTCAATTTGAAGAACACAAAAATTTAATAAAATAAATATAAGTATAATAAAATGAACAATTGAACATTAAGGCCCTGTTTAGTTCGCCTTATATTTGCTTATCTTGACTTATATGATCTGGTCTGGTCTGGTCTGATATGATTTGATTTGAATGTCAGATTTGACCAAACTTTGACCTTAAAAATACGATGATCTATACGGAAAAATTATCAAGTGGAGTCTTGTTAGATTCGTAATAATGTGTATTTTATTAATATGTGATTTTTAGAATTTTTTAATTACGAAATTAAAGATATTTAGCGATAAAAACTGCACATAAAACGATGATCTGATCTGAACTTATTTTTTCTAATCTGATCTGATAAATAAGGTGAACTAAACAAGGCCTAACTCTTTAAGGGCTTGCCCCTCTCCTTCACCAAAAAAAAAATCAAAAAAATCTAAAACATGCCCTAAAATCTCGACAGGTCAAGAACACAAAGTAATAATGGAAAAAATTGATTGGAAAACAAAAAAATTTTCTAGTGTAAAATTACTCGTAAAATCTATTATATATTCTCGTTTTGTTCTTTAATGTTCTTTACTATTATTACTCCATATAACATGAAAACAACAAACAAATATTTTTACAATGTTGTAAAAAATGGATGATTTACAAAAATATAGCTTTTAAGAAACTTATTTACGGTTTTGCATTGAAATGAAACTTATTTACGAAAGTACAGTCTACGTATGCTTGGAGATACATTTGGGATAATTTTTTTTCTTTAGAGACAAACCTCTACCTTAAGTAGTGCTGTAGCGGTTATAGTCTAAAACCGCTACGTACTTGAGGTAGCAGGGTTTGTCTTTAGTACTCTAAGTAAAGATACAACTAATCAATTTATAAAGGGTAAAACCGCTACCTCAAGTAGCAGTGAGTACATAAACCGCTACTTGAGGTAGCGGTTTTACTCTGAAAAATATTAAAATAAAAAAAACTTATCCGAGCCTACGTGGACAGTAATTCCGTAATTAAGTTTCATTCCGACGCAAAAGTGTAAATAAATTTTAAAATAACCATACTTTCGTAAATCATCCGTAAAAAAAATTACATACAAAACTACTCCGTATAAACATTAACTAGTGTTTATCCCTAGCGATACTCCGGATCGGTACTTTAAATTTTATTGTATTATAGTTTTCACGTGTTATATTTTATGTAGATGAATTTGACTTTTAATTTTATTTTACGAGGTACATGATAATCTAAAGTACATCTTTTTAGTTTAGATTTAATCTAAGAAAACATTTTGTGTTCTAGCTAGTATATAGTACGGAGTACCCCGTAATACTAAACAAATAGCAACTGTAAAATTATAAATAAATACACTCTCATGGTCTACATTAACTATATTTAAAAAGAATATATAAACAACATTATTAGATAGCAAAGATGGTGTAACTTCTTATTTATTTTCTAATTGACTCGAGTTCAATTCTTGCCATAAGCATTTTTTAGTTGACGTGTATTAGACCACCAAAACGCAACCAAATTGCAGAACCCCAAATCCAACCAAATCGCACAACCCCCAAATCCAACCAACTCGCACGTCCACCTAATCCAACCAACTCGCACGGCGACGACTTTGAAAAAGGTAAAAGGGGCGGCGAACTGGAGTCGGAGAAATTGGCAACTGTCACGAGTACGAGGGTCGTGCGACAATCGAGGGTAATTGAAACCCGATGACCCGATCTACCTCACCACCACCATCAAATTGAGACCCGACCTCACCACCATCAAGAACCGAAACCCCATATTGCCACCATGATTTGAAATGCGCCCCCAACCACGAGAGAAGATAGAGAAGAGATGGTGCGGTGGATCTGAGTCGTGGTGGTGGTGTGGTGGCTCTAAGTCGTGGTGGTGCGGTGAGAGAAGAGAGAGAAAAGAGGATAGGGATGGTGCTGGTGTTGGTGGTGGATATGGTTGTGAGGGAGAAGAGAGAATGTGGGTTAGGGTTTTAATTAGGAATAAATTAATTTGGGTTAAAGAGTTAATATGTTGTTTATTAAAGTTAACTAAAATTTAGTAGGGGTATGGTGGTAATTTTACATAAAAAAATTTACTAAAAGAGGTAACTTTTGGTTTGTTGCACATAATGTGTATTTTCCGTTTTGGAAAATTGTTGCAGATTTTATGAAACGGAGCTTGTAGTATAGATTTACTCCCTCCGTCCCCGAAAGAACGACCCATTTGGCCTAATTTTAGTCCCAAAAAGAATGACCCATTTGCATTAAAATCCCCACCAATTTGCAATAATATTTGTGCAAAATTAGCTTCCCCATATAAAATTTTGTTTATCTATGTATTTTTATTACTTCCTCTCTCTACTTTTTTACAAACCCCGTAAATTTATCTTTTCAATATACTTGTACTTCTTTTTATTTAATTTTTTTAATACCCGCAAAATCAACCTAAATGAGTCGTTCTTTCGGGGACGGAGGTAAAGCATAATTTATGGACTTATGGTGAAATGTACATATTCGTATAATATATGGGTCCAATTCTGCTCAGAAATTATGGAGTAAAAATAAAAATGGGTCCCCAATCTCCTTTTAAAGTTATGTGCATTGTGCAGCAGCAAAACGTAACACACTTCAATTTTTTTTTTTGGTTTTTCTTTTCTTTAACAATTCCTTTGAATTTTATGATTTTAATTTGTATTTTAAGCTTTTTATTGTATAATTACAATTAATTTTTTGATTATTTTTTTCTTTGAAAATTAATTTTTTTTAAAATTCATCAGATCTGATCTTGCGGCGTTTTGCTCTGTCGAAGCCTCTGTTTCTCTCTCCTCCCTACCATCCCAACAACACTTTCACTTGACACACTAAAATCTCCTTTTGTTTTCTTCTGTTTTTTTGGGTCTTCTTTTTATTTTTGGTATTTATTTTATTACTACTACTAATTTAGGTTATAATTCTTGTTTCCACTTCCAATTTCTTAATCCCCAAATTGAAAAAAAAAAAAAAACCCTTCTCCTCTCTCTAAATTCTTCTTCTTTTAGATGAAGAAAATGTAGTGTCTTTTTCACAAATTAATGGGATTTTTCCATATTTACTTGGGTAATTTTTCTGGGTAATTTCTAATTTTGTCTGGGTAACTTTTTTCTATTTAAATATATAAAAAATTTCGTTTTTTTGCTCATTATAATGATGATCTTGTGCACTGTATAAATAAATTAGCTTCAAATGGCAGAATGTGATTCTGGTGGGATTTTCTAACGACTAATTTAATAAATTATCTGGTGGGTATCTCTCTATCTTTCTCTCTCTTAAATTATCAAGCTCTTGTTGTTGACTGTGTATTAAATGTTGATTATTTTGTTAATTAAATTAGTAGTAATAATATTAATAAATTTATACAGTACCATGATTCTATATTTGTGTTAATTTATTGATCTGGGGTTCTTCTTTTTGTGTATGGTTTCTGGGGTTTTTGGGTTTCTCCTTTTTTCCCCAAAAACTCTCATTTTTGTTGTCTTTCTTTCCCCCCTTAAACCCTAATTTTCTAGCTTTTTTAAACAATGATTCAATGTTTAATGTTGATTTCTTTACAGGGGTGCAGCTAATTTGGGTTGCATGTGTTGTTCACAAGACCTTTCTTGTTGATTCCTCAATTGTATGGTGTAGTACTTGTCATTTCTGATAGAAAGGGTTTATCTTGCATTGCCAAATACATAGGGTTTATGTTTGTGTCTGTGATTGAGATTGAGATTGCAAAGGCGAAACCGGGTTTTGGGTTTTTGTAAAGAGATATATATATATATAGATAGGTGTTGTAGATGGATATATATAAGTATCTATGAAGTGTGTGATTTGAATGGGTACTCAAACAATGGGATCTCAAGGTGGTATAGGTGATAGTTCAGTACCAAAGCCTCCAAGTTTATCTAGACAAGGTTCATTGTATAGCCTTACACTTGATGAGGTACAAAATCAGTTGGGAAATTTGGGGAAACCCTTAAGTAGTATGAATCTAGATGAGCTTCTTAGGAATGTGTGGACAGTGGAAGCTAACCAGACTGTTGGAGGAAGTAGTAGTAATGATGTTGATAGTGGTGCTCAAAATCTTAACCAGGGTGTTCCTGGGGAGGCGTCTCTTAATCGACAATCGAGTTTTAATTTGTCTCGGGATCTAAGTAAGAAGACGGTTGATGAAGTTTGGAGGGAGATTCAGCAGGTGAAGGAGAGGAATCCTGAGAGGCAAAATACACTAGGTGAGATGACATTGGAAGATTTCTTGGTTCAAGCTGGGATTGTTCTTGATGCAGCTGGTGGTAATGGTGGTGGTGGAAATGAGAATGATACTAGCAGTGCTGTTCAATGTAACTTGGGGGGTATTGATCCAAACTCTGGGCGACATTCGAATGTTCCGCAACATGCTCAGTGGATGCCTTACCAGCTACTTCCACAGCAGCAACAGCATAGTATGATGACAATGTTTATGCCAGGACACCATGTTCCTCAACCTATTGCTGTCAGTGGCGGAGCTCTCTCAGATACAGCTTACCCCGATGCTCAATTGGCTGTTACAACTACTCCTTTGATGGGAACGTTGTCCGATACACAGGCAATTGGTCGGAAGAGGCTTGCTCCGGGAGATGTGGTTGAAAAGACTGTAGAGAGGAGGCAGAAGCGAATGATTAAGAATAGAGAATCTGCTGCACGTTCTCGAGCCAGGAAACAGGTTAAATACAGATTATTGTCTCTAATTTTGCTTTGCATGTGTATAAATTTCGGTTACTGTCTTATATTTTGTTATCCAACTGGTAGAATTTTGTTTCTACTTTGTCTCTGATCCTCCATTCTCATGATAAAGTTGTGATTATGGTGGACAGGCTTATACCAACGAGTTGGAAAACAAAGTTCAACGGCTAGAAGAGGAAAACGAAAGGCTAAGGAGAATGAGGGTATGTTCTGCTACCATATTATAGTATTCATGGTTGTGAAATTCGCATTTTAAAAGGTCCTAATTTTATACTAGTGCTGCAGTTGTGCTATCTCAATCCCTTTCTATTAAAGTGAGGGAAATTCGGTCTTTTATTGGATAATCTTGTGGTAGAGTCTCCACTTTTAAAATTTGTTGCGATAGTGTATCTTTGATGTAGTACTTGATAACTCACATTAACAGTTGGTGTGTAGTCAGAAAATAATAAACATTCATTTTGTAAGGCTAGATTTTGACATCTTACTAGATGATATTTTGAGCAGTTTGCAGTTTGATTGGCAAATCACAAGCTAGTTGCATTCTTTAGGCAGTAGATGGATGAAAGCAATTATCTGGATCTAATTAGAGTGTCTAAACAACTTCAAAGGTTAGGATTCAACTATTTGAAATAACATTTTCCGACTCAGTGTTTCATATAAAGGCAGATGGGATGACTTTCCAAAAAATATATATTCAGTCTTGGCAAATTAAACCAATATTACTCCATACTTGTTCGTTGGCTGGTATGGCTTGAAAACAGTGGCTTGTTGATTTAGAAATTTTATGATTTCTTGGTTGGGGAGTTTTGGTCTGAAATGTATACTTGGTGTCTCTAACTCACTATCATTGAGATTAGCCCTTTAGGCTTTTCACCTGCATACTCTTTGGCTTCTGTGCATGGCCAACTCATAATGAAATTGTATCTGAAGTAGTCTATCAGATTTCCTTATAAGAGATGCATTTCTAGCCTCACCCTAGCCCTAATATTTCTGTAACTCCCATATCATTTTTTTTTTCTTTTCTGTTGTTTGTTTGGTTTTGGTTGGATGGACGGGAATTTACTACACAATCATACATGGTGTAAGCCGTGTGACTGAGCAGTTGAGCACAAGAGTAGTATGTTTGCAAAAATTCTGAAGAGTGCTCCTTTTATGTATAATAATGGATATAGACATCTTTATAGTTTTTCAGTTTGCTACTTACCTCAGTAAGGGTGGTTAGTTCACCCTGCATTTAGCTGGGCATGCAATGTCCTGGAGAAAGCCAGTCTCATAGCAACAAAGTTGCCCTTTGCTTGCATGTTTTTCTTTGATAAACATGGTATTGCTAATCATCAAGCTACCTTTTCCCCTTATAGCCTCTAGGCTGATTGTAGGTTCTGAAGCAGCTTTTTTCTAGTAACTCTTGGGTGAAAGTACATCCCGTGATAATATTTTTTTCTTCTTCTCTGTATCAGTTATGGCTGACTGGCTGTGCTTTCAAAGTGCTGACTAATATGTTTAATAATTGTTAACTGGTGCTGAGTGAATGCTGACTAGTATCTATAGTTCAATACCGTCTCATGTTAAATGATACTTAGTCGTTATTTCATATACTGTTTTCATCTTGCATTTTGTGACTTTTGATGACACTGTAAGGTCATGATAGAGGTGGCTAATGGGCTGGGTTTTCCCTTGCCCAAACTCCCAGACCCGGTGAAGGTCCACCTTGGATCATCAGTACATGGGTCTTGGGTCATGCCTTCTAAATCTGACCTAGCTAGCCCGGTCTATAAAGCAAATTGATAAATCTAGGCCCTCTTGAATCAGCCTGGCCAAGGCTTGTAACCTGTCTGTGAACCACATCAGTCCAAGCCTGGGTTCCATCCCTGCAGCCCAGTTGGCTATAAACTAGCTCAGGGCTGTTAGCCACTACGAGTCTTGGATTCAACTAACTTCTAGCTCAACATATCTTACTAGATGATTGTTTAATAAATGGCTTGTAACAAGTCTGTGAACTACATCAGTCCATATGTTGCTAGCTGTGTAGTTTTAAGTTGTCATCTTTATCACTATATTTGATTCATGTGAGCATGATTAATTTCAAAAACTTGTACTAAGTTGTGTTTTTCTTGACTGATCCTTCCTTTGCCCTTTATGATGATTATCTGTTGACAGGAGGTGGAGAAGGCCCTGCCAAGTGTTCCCCCTCCTCAACCCAAATACCAGCTCCGACGAACAAGCTCAGCACCTCTCTAGCGATCTGTTCATGAGCAGTTGTACGATGCAAAGCCGTGGAAAAAAGAGTGTACGACCTTATAGTGTTTAACGAGCAAAGCTAACTGTTGTCCTGGAATGTCTGCATCTTTCATGTCAGATTGTTCATCTTTGTAACTTTTCTACTTCTCCCCCCTTTCTCATAAATCTGGCAGTTCTCCTAGTCTGCAACTGCTGCTGATTTTCCTAGGTTTTTTTTTCCTCTCTTTTTTAATTCCTTTTTATTTATTTATTTATTTTTACCAGTTTCTTCTATTCCTTTGTGAGTAGCCTGTGTATGTACATTTTAAGTATCGAACGAATCTTAAGAGAGTTGCAAGAAAAGGAAAAAAGAAAATTTTAGAATGCAGCTAATGTTCACTCATAGTTGTCTCGTTTTATTGTTTGGTCGAAATTACTGCTTGAATTGCTAATTTCTGGTTCATGATTTGTATTTTCTTGTATGTGAGACGCGCCTTCCATCATTTAGATAGTTACTGGTAAATTGGCTATAAAATATGTGTACTCGGTTTGTATAAATGAAATCACATTTAAGCTGTACTTAGAAAGCTCCATTTGTTGTTTCTCCTGTACTTCCATTTATCCATGTATTCATTTTTTCTTCAGTTGAGATAGCAGAGCAGTTTATTAGGCAGTGGTGAACTGGTAATGATTTGTTTATTTTAATCGTATGACATACATTTATTAATTATTGACTAATTGTACTTAAGATTACATGACACAAAATTTACATTAGATGATTGAAAGACCATAATAAGCCAATTTATAATGATTTAACAAATTTGTTTAATATTTGTCTCCTTTTCCTCTTCCACAGTGATCTTAAGATGTCATCAAATTTTAAAAACATGTTTCTTTAAGACATTATAGTTTATATGACTACTAATTCCACGAGGGAGTAAATATGTCATAAGCAATGAAGCGTATTTGAAATAAGAAACTTGTATTTGGCAAATGATTTTGCTCACATGTAATAAACAGGAAAGTCGCAAGCAAACTTGGGGTTATCTAAAGCGAAACAAAACATTGCACATTATAGTACAGCAATGAGCTAGCTACAACAAATGCCTCCAGTCCAAAGATTAGGGCATCATAGCGATCATTTTGCAAATATGCAGGTTACCTATGCTGTTATCTTCTGCTGTTTAAGCACTTTACTATAGCCGGGACCAAGACTACTTAACCTTCATTATGTATGACTTTGTTCTAAGCAACAGTCAACAGATAGTCATGTTGAATCTATTGTATGAAGAAGCATTGTAAAAAGTCTAGCAGACTAAAAGCATCAATTACAATCAAGTCTTTTGATAGTCAAAAGATTACAAACTGCATGAACATAGTCAACTGATAATTTAGTCCAAAAGTTCTGATCAACGACGACCTATAGACCTGTGTTACCAGCCAAATCCATATGCATAATTTCGCAAAAAGCATAGAGATAGTTGTGCATTGGTTATTTGATTATCCTAAATTCCTAATATCCTACATACTTCATGGTAAACTGAGGGGCTAATGTTTCAGATCATTGTTTTAAAAGGTGTAATTAACAGAAGAACATGGAGGTGCACACTCTGTCATGCAGCTTGGGAATTTCAGGCACAGAAGGATTTCCAACAGAAGTCATGCTTCCATGACCCGATGATGTTTCTGACAGGTCTTCATACTTCAGGAACTGGGATACTTGGGTGGCTTCCAGATGAGCATATCGAATAGGTGCAGCTGTAGGAAAAAGAGAGAAACATGTTGTAAATTTGAGGTATATTTATTTTTATTTTAATGTGTTAAACGACTGTATACCAAAGTTAGCAATAAGATTTACCAATAGATATAGCAGTAGTGCTCCTCTGGTACCTGCAAGTGTTGAAATATACTCTCTAAATTAGATTCTTGAGCATATATAGCTTTCAGACACAATTTTGCCCTTAAAAAAAAGTTCAAGAGCCTCTTACACGTAGGATAGAGAGTGAATCAACTCTTGCAGCTGATCTGCTGAAAAGCCAATCTCATCCAGCAGAACATGATAGTGAGTTGGCCTGCTCGTTCCCTACATTTTAACCCGCTATATATGAGCATAGATATGAAAACATTCCAGATTTCTAGTAGCAAGATTTAACAGAAGTGATGAACTCATTAGAATATAGAATAGTCTTGCACAAATTCCTCAATTTACCTCAAGTGTTACATTGTCATTTTTCAATACTCTTGAACATGTACCAATTTCTGACACCAATGTTCAAGTTTAACATAATATGATAGTGCATGACAATGCAAATGAAAGAATCAAGATTAGGTGAGCTAATGAAAACCTAAAACTCAAAAGAAAAGAAAGAAACTTCAAAAGATTTTGTTATACTCACAATCATCCCTGCCTGTGCACACATGTAGAAATCATAGTAAAGAGGATGGCAGACTTTGCTGTCAACCACGGTACCTGCATAAAAGCAACAATTTAGGCCAATATGGACTTTCTGAATTCTTAGGGAAATCTGATTCTTTAGGTGTGCTAGATTTGCTAACCAGGTGGTACATTGTTAGGACTTCCTTGCTCGAAAAATTTGGTATGATGATTTTTCTGAGCAATGATAATGGTGAACTTAGGAGACCAACTTTCATCAAGAGCTTTGCATGCCTGCAAAATGAAGTGATTTTGCAATAATGCATATTCTTTATGTGAACATTCTCGAATAACATTCAAATCATATATGGCTATTCAGTTTAGGGAACATTTGCAACAGACCTGAAGAATCTGTTCAAACTCTATGTTGAGGACCTGCTTAAACTGTGATTCACTCACTCCATCCCTGATCGAGCGTGTCAGAAGTAAAATACTAGTCCCTGCAATGGAATCTTAAGATTGCATAAACACACCATATGTGTTTCGGGTGAAAACAATGGGACCTTGTCGAAGGTCCGATGAAGTGGAGAAGACTAGATTCGATCCAAGTAATGTTGGGCCGAAGGTTTCCTGCACAGTAAACACACGTAAACTAGCCTCGGGGGTGTTGCCGAGGAAGGCCCCTCCGATGCTAAAGTCAGTACAGTGCGTAGAAAGAGAACACTATGCAAGAGAATTAATTGCTTGAGGCTTTGCTTGAATGAATGTACAAATGTAATATTGATGACTTTTATACCTCTGCATACATGGAGAAGTTGGGCCTTAGCCCAATTGGCTTGCCTTGAGGACTGATCTTTGACTTTAGCACAATTGGAGAGATGAACCTTGACCTTGGGCTTTTAATTGGATCATTTAATGCCTAAGCCCAATTGGACTAAATTGGACCCAAACAACTTGCCCCCCAGACCCGATTTGGAAGGATGACGGGTCAGGTTTGATTTAATCAGAAAAGGAGGGAAGTGAATGATTTAATTAATCCAAAAATTTGAATTTAAACCGTAATTAAACCGTAATTAATGAGATAACAACAGTTAAGGCGGATAATTGTGGAAGTTGGACGGATAATGGGCAGTTTAATCGCAAGGTCGTGTGTTTAACGGTTACTTAGTGGGGTATTTAAGAGAAATTGAAACGCGGACTCCCCGTATTCCCATTTCTGGAGATATAATTAGAGGCGCGTCATCTCTCCTCACTTAGAGAACCCAAGAACCCGCATCAAAACTTCGCAAATTCCCCGAGCATTAAGCTTAGAAACTGAGACTCGCCACTACCAATTCGTAAATCGGCAACTTTCGCTTCTGATTAAGGTAAATTCCTTTGATTTTAGTTTATTTTTCTTCGAATTTGAACTCCTTCCCTTTTTTTTCGACTTTTTTCTTCGAAATTATCAATGGCGAGAGGAGTTAGGGGTAGAGCCCGTGCTCCAAGAAGAGCAAGGCCAATTCCCGATCCCAGGAACAGGATTGGGACCTGGAATGGACAAAGAGCAGAGTCTGACCCTGCTGAAGGGATTAGGGCGACTCCAATTTCCTCGGCTCCTCCTTAGAGAACGGAGGGGCCGAGCGCTTCTGGGCGGGACGATGAAGTTCCCGCTGTCCTTTGGGATATCCTTCCCGGGTTTTCAGAGTGGGAGGATGCCGAAGTAGCTTCGGCCATGATAAAGAACCGCCCCTACTCATGGTGGGTGGAGAATGCCGAACAGTATCAGTTTGCCGAATAAATTGAGTTACATTACGGCATCCTTGAAGCTGATGGGTATTGGTGCCGAATGCCCGTGGCATCCGATAGAATCCATCGTCCACCCCCGGGGTATGTGGGGGTGTACACAAGACAACTTCAGTATGGGCTGAGGTTCCCTTTGGACGTATTCGTCCGAGACTTGCTGATCCATTACAATATTTCCCTATGTCAGCTAACTCCTACTAGCATCCGAAGGGTGATGACATACTTATGGGTCTGCAAGTTCTTCAGGTATGTGCCGAACCTGCACTGCTTCAAAAAGCTTCATCGGCTAGTGCCAAATATTCAAAGTGGGCACGGAAGTCATGGTTCTGGGTGGTACCGGATTGAGTCTCGGCCCCAGTACCTAACCATGTGGCCGAACGACTCTTCAGACAAGGACTGGAGAGGTCAATGGATTTGGGTTAGGGCACCCACGGACCCGGGCCACCCTTGCGTCTTCAGCGCTCCCCGGTACCTTGCTGAGCCTGATCCCGACATGGGAAGTTTAGGTCCCCCCGCAGATAACGACCCAGATCCAAACCTTAATCAACAGAATATCTTCGGCAAGCTGCCGAACCGGGGGGGCAGCGGCTGAATGCAGCATATCCCGGAGACTTGGCTCCCCGATACGCATTATGTTTTCCAAGAGAACATGCTAGCAGCTGTCGGCCTCAGCCGAAAGTTTAAGGATGGTAAGCTTCTTCGGCTGGGGCCGAGGCTTTTTAATTATCTCTTTTTCTCTTCTCACTTCGCTTTTTTATGCTGTGCCAACCTAACTGAACTGACCTTTCCCCTTTTCTTTTTTCAGAGCGGGACGAGACCAACGTCGGCATTAACTACGCTCGTCTTGGCGTCAACCGAGAACGAGTTGTAACTGATCGGGCCCCCTCTATCACTGAACCGCGGCATAGAGAAGTTCATCTAGACTCTTCCCACTTCCAAATTGAGGCTGTTGCTCTGTATCAAAGGCAGAAGCCTTGGTGGAAGAAGAGAGATCCCTGGTTTCAGCTGCTGGACGAAGAAGCTGAAGCTGCCCGTACGGCCGAAGAGGTTGCACGGGTTATTGAAGCTTGTGAAGGAGGAGAAGGGTCCTCCAGGGCTGCTGAAGAAGAAGCTGCAGCTAGGGCAGCTGAAGAAGACGAGGCTTTGCTGAAGACCTCGGTGAGCTTTCAGACTTAATTTTGTCTGTTTCTGTTTGTTGTTTTGTTTTTACTCACATTCTTCCTCCCCCCTGTCTTTTACAGTCTGAAGAGAGTAATAGACACAGAGAAGGGAAAGCCCCTATTCGTCCCGAAGACCAGATACAAGAAGAGTCCTCAGACTCAGACATGGACGAGCAGCCGCTTCAGAAAAGGCGCCGAAGAATGGCCATCATCGGCCCCCGTGACTTTCAGCGGAGGCCGATGACCATCGGCGTCGAAATAAGGGAACCCGAGGAAGGCAATGGATCGCCGAGGGTTCCCCGACCACCACCTCAATCACCTCCAAAGACCCCTCTACCACCTCCCGAGATGGAGGTGGATCAGAAAACTCCCGAACCTAAGGGAGGGGTCCAAGAAGAAGTTCAAGAGAGTGCTGCTGAGCACAAGAATGAGGATGCCGTGATGTCCAGTGCTGAGGGTTTCACGACAGACATTGCAAGAGAGGTTGAGGCCTTCGTCCTCACCCCTGAAGAAGAAGAGGTCATAATAATTGACTCTTCTGAGAAGGAGGATGCTGAGCCATCCAAAGTTAAAGAAGCTCCGTCGTCATCCTTTCCTTCCTTCCAGACTCTACAATCTGGAGAAATGAGTTTCTCGGCCCCCCGAATTCCAATCCCAGATCACATCTGGGACCTCATATGGGGTCAGAACCGAGAAGGTGCTGCAGCCTACTTCGGCGATTTTGCTGGCACGTCCGAAGTAGATAGGGCAAGAATCTGGTCGCTGAAGGCCACTGCTGGGATGGGCGAATCCAGCATATCAGTTCCTGACCCAGCCAGGTCTAACCAACTGCTGATGATGCAGGTGATTTTCCTTGCCTTTATCTCCTCTAAAATTCAGCTCTATTTTTTATTTTAACTTGTGCTCCTGTTTTCAGTTCGTGCACAATCAGACTCTCACTGTAGAGCTGATAGATACCCTACAAGATAGGGTAGACGCTGCCGAGCACGACAAAAAGGTAGCCGAAGGAGTTAAAGCTTGCTAAGCTGAAGCAAGCAGCAGCTGAAGAGAAGCAGCAGAAGGGTGAAGAATATGAGAAAAAAGCTGCTGAAGCCTTCAAAACCTTCTGCGATGCTATGGAGAAGGAAGTTTTTCCCCCACTGATGGAAGGGGAAAAATTCCTCCAAGAGCACATGGGAGTGGACATCTCCAAATTCAAGGCTACCATTGAGAGCCGAATCCAGGAAGGAGCTGCTGCACAAGCTGAAGTGCAGCAACGGCTAGAAGCTCTTGAAGCCAGCAGAATGGCTGCTGAAGAGATGCTCCAAGCCAAGGATGTCCAACTCTCAGAGGCTGCTGCTGCTGCTGAAGCTCAGAGAGCTAAGCTCCAAGAAGCTGAGGATCAGCTGATGGCCAAAAAGGAAGAAGTGGCCCAGGCCCAGACAGAGGCTTCCCAAGTTCAGCAGCAGCTGAATGAGCTAAAAGGTTCCTCCTTCAAGCTCGCCGATGAGCTGAAGAAATCCAAGGAAGACTTGGAGGAGACCCAGAAGAAGTTGGCTGATGCTGAGGCTCTACTCAAAGTCCGTGTCTATACCCAGGAAGAATATGAAATGGGTTTCAGAAACGGGTTCAGAGTGTGCCGAAGAGTCTGCCTTCATGCTGAGCCGAAGTTGGACTGGTCCAAATGTGCTGAATGGGTCCAGGATCCCGAAGACCCTCATATGAAGTATGCAACTCCAGTCGAAGCTGAAATCCTTAAGGCTGAGGAAGCCGAAGAAGAAGCTGAGAGAATGGAGTTGGAGGCTGAACAGAGGGAAAGGGAGGCTCGACAGAGTGCAAAGCCTGCTTCTTCTGCTGCTGGGGCTGAGACCACCATGGGGCCCAACAATGCTGACCAGTCTGATCCTCGGGCTAAAGCATAGGAACTCGGGCAGTCGTCTTCAGAATCTTGCAGTTCATCATGCGCTCAACTTTAGACTTGCCGCTTTCTGAATTTTTGCCTTGTTTGTTTTTTGCTTCAGCTTGCCTTGTCGTACAAAACAGTTTATTTTTTTTGCTTCTGTACGTATTTCGGCAGCTGTTATTTTCCGCTTGTGGGCGGCTGCCGATATAGTTTCTTAACTTATTTGAACTTGTAGCTCAATTTCTGAGCATAAATTATTAATTTGATGTTCTTTTCTTCAGCTGCTTTGTTTTTGAGTGCTTTACTGTTTCTTCAATTCTGCTGAACATAAACTTGCACTGGTAGTGCTTCTTGCCCCCCCAGAAATTGAAGTATGGCTTCAGCTGAATAAACAATTTCTTTATTTCTTAAAAATGGGTATTCGAAACACAGGGCCAACTGAAGGCAATGCTTCGGATAATGGCTTTCTGGGATAGGCAATATCGCAGAATTGTCCATGGACTCATGCCTTTGGAGAACAAATCTTACTGAAACTTGACTTCAGCTGAAAGACTAGAGTTCTTTAAAAAGACGAGTTTGCCAGCAATCAGAAACCCAGTTACCCGAAGACGAAGGTTTCAGACGAGGCTGAATAAACAATTTCCAACAGTTGCTGTTATCCTTGATTTTCTGTCTATCATTGAAAAATGGATATCCGAAACACAGGGCCAACTGAAGGCAATGTTTCGGATAATGGCTTTCTGGGATACAAGGCTCAGTTAAGGCAATATCCCAGAATTGTCCATGGACTCATGTCTTTGGAGAACAAGTCTTACTAAAGTTTGACTTCAGCTGAAAGACCAGTGTTCTTTAAAAAGACGAGTTTTGTCAGCAATCTGAAACCCAGTTACCCGAAGGCGAAGGTTTCAGACGAGGCTGAATAAAAAACCCTTAAAGAGTAGATAGAACCGAGAAAACTTTGAAAGGATAAAAAGTTGCAAATATTTATATAAATGGCGGCTCCAAGGCCTTTCATTAGTTCAAAATGTACTTACAAAGATTGTTCTGCCCCGAAGGGTTTACACATGATATTTTTTCAGTACATCAGCGTTCCAGTGATTTTTCAACTCAGTTCCATCCAACTACCGAAGTCGGTATGTCCCTGGCTGAAGCTCATCACAGATTTCATAAGGCCCTTCCCATGCAGCTGAGAGTTTCCCATGGATTCGGCCTTTCTGAACTGCAGCAGCATTCCGAAGGACAAGGTCTCCAATTTTAAGAGGCCTTGCATGGACCCTTCGGTTATAAAATTTGCTGATTCTCTGCTTATAAGCGGCCATTCTGTCTCAGGCTGAGTCTCTTACTTCGTCGAGGAAATCGAGAGATTCCCTCATCAGTCGCTCATTCTCAGCCGAGAAGTGGTGCACTCGTAGGCTCTCAGAGCCAATTTCCACTGGAAGAACGGCTTCGGCACCATACACCAGTTCAAAAGGTGAATAGCCCGTTGCCTCTTTTTCAGTTGTCCAAGGGACCAAAGGGTTCCAGGGAGCTCTTCCAGCCACTTGGACTTTTGATCTTCCACCCTCTTCTTGAGGGCATTTAGGATCTGTTTATTTGCAGCTTCGGCTTGTCCGTTACTTTGCGGGTGGCATACCGCTGAATATGCCACTTTGATGCCGAACTGATCTGTATACCGCTTCAATGGTAAGTTATCAAATTGCCTCCCATGATCGAAGACAAATACTCTCGGGATGCCAAAACGAGTGATGATATTCTGCCAGATAAATTTTCTGACAGTTTGCTCTGTAATGTTCGAGGCTGCTTCGGCCTCGATCCATTTACTGAAGTAGTCAACACCAATTATCAGCCATTTTTTCTGGTACACAACCTCTGGAAATGGTCCTAGTATATCCAGTCCCCATTGGGCAAACGGGAGTGGATTAAGGATCGGCTGAAGATCCCTTGCTGGCTGGTGGATAACTGGAGCGTATTTTTGACATTTTTCGCATTTCCGGACCAGCTCCTTAGCATCTGCGATCATGGTGGGCCAGTAATATCCAGCCCTCAATGCCTTGTGGGCTAAGGTCCTTCCCCCGATGTGGTTCCCACAGATGCCGAGGTGAATCTCCTGTAGGATATAATCTGCATCTGTTGGTCCCACGCATTTCAGCAATGGGGCTGAGAAGGACTTTTTCAGAAGTTCCCCCCTGAAGACAATGAACCTTGAGCTGGTTCTCTTCATCTTGGAGGCCAAAGCTTTATCTTCGGGAGTTTCTCCCCGAAGCTTGAAAGCTAGGATGGGGTCCATCCAACTAGGCTCAGGGTCAGCGCAGCACCATTCAGGTGCTTTGTCGACACTTCTCTCTCGACGCACTTCTACATATACAGATCTGTTCAGCTCGGTAAGAGTTGAACTGGCAAGTTTGGAGAGTGCATCGGCTTGAGTATTCTGACCCCTTGGGATCAGCTGAACCTCAAAAGTTTTCAGCTCTGCAATGACTGACTTGGTCTTGGCAAGATAAGCTATCATGGAGGGCTCTTTGGCCTCGTAGCTGCCGCTAATCTGATATGGAACTAGCTGAGAGTCTGTTTTCAGGCAGACATGATCGGCTTCCAGGGAGATGCACAATTCTAGGCCGGCGATTGCTGCCTCATATTCGGCTTCGTTGTTCGAGGCCTTAAAAGATAATTTTAGTGCATACTCAAAGGATTTGCCTTCGGGAGAAGTTATCACTACTGCCCCCGAACCGTTTTCGGTGGAAGATCCATCCGTAAACACGGTCCAGACTTTCTTTTCATTGTCTAGCGCTTCTTGGTATGAGCATTCGGCCAAGAAATCCGCTAGAGCTTGAGCCTTAATGGCAGCCCTCGGACGGTAGCTGATGCTGAATTCGGTGAGCTCAAAAGCCCACTTGGCTAGCCTACCAGATTTTTCAACCTTGCCGAGAACTTTTTCCAACGGCTGATCAGTTAAGACCACTATCTGATGGCAATCAAAATAGGGCCTCAGCTTCCGAGCAGCTACTACTACCGCGAAAGCGACTTTCTCGAGTAGAGGGTAGCGAGTCTCGGCATCCGTCAGTGTATGACTGACAAAGTAGATCGGTTGCTGACTTTTACTTTCTTTCTTCAGCAGTACTGCACTGATGGTGGCTGGGCTAACGGCCACATACAGGTACAAAGTTTCTCCTTCTGCTGGGCTAGCCAGCGTTGGGAGTTGAGCCAGATGCTTCCGAAGCTGTTTAAAGGCGTCTTTTTGCTCTTCCTCCCAAACGAGCTCTTTTGTTTTCGGGAGTTTCAGGGCTTTGAAGAAAGGTAACCCCTTATCCGAAGCTCTGGAAATGAACCTCGAGAGGGCTGCCATTCTTCTGGTGAGCCGCTGAACATCCCGCTTTGTTTTCGGCTCAGGAAGGTCGAGCGCTGCTTTGACTTTGGAGGGATTGGCATCAATCCCCCTTTTGCTGACTATGAACCCAAGGAATTTCCCTGACTTCACGCCGAAGACACACTTCTTCGGATTCAGCTTCATTTGATGCTTTCTTAAGGTGGCGAAAGTTTCAGCCAGGTCCTTAACATGGTCCTCAGGTTTTTTGCTTTTGACGATCGAATCGTCGACATAGACTTCCATGTTTCGGCCCTTTTGATCGGCAAAAACTTGATCCACCAGCCTTTGATAGGTTGTCCCCGCATTTTTCAATCCGAAGGGCATCATTTTGTAATTGTACACCCCAGCGTTCGTGACGAATGCTGTCTTTGCTCGATCGTCGGGGTGCATGAAGATCTGATGATACCCCGAGAATGCGTCCATGAAACTAAGCAAGGCATGGCCACTTGTTGAATCGACTAGCTGATCGATCCTCGGCAAGGGATAGAAATCCTTTGGACAAGCCTTATTTAGGTCCGTGAAGTCAACGCACATCCTCCAGATACCATTGGCCTTCTGAACCATCACCACATTTGCCAGCCATTCTGGATATTGGCAAGGCTCGATGAAGCCTGCCTCCAGCAATTTTTTGACCTCGGCTGCGATGTCTCGGTTCTTATTAGCGGAGTAATTCCGCTTCTTTTGCTTAATTGGTCGACACGTTGGGTCAACAATAAGCTTATGGGAGATGAGGTCTGGACTTATCCCGGGCATATCAGCTGCCGAGAAAGCAAACACATCTCTGTTGTCCCGAAGGAGCTGAATAAGTTCACAACGGGTGTTCGGATCAAGGTCCATCCCGATTGTTACACATTTCTCTACGTCTCTTTCGGCCAACTCAACTGTTTCAGTCTGTTGGTCCATGTCCATTGCTGATGGACTGGACTCTTCATAATCTGGCCTGCTGCCTATGTCAGCAGGTGTCCTAGTCTTTTTGTTCTTCGGCTGGCTCTCTGAGTCTTGCTGTTCAGCTGAAGAGCTAGCCTTTTCCCTTTCGGACCCTTTACCTCTGGGTACAGATCCTTGGGCCGAAGCACTTAGGCCTTTCGGCTTTTTTGTGCTTGACTCTCTTTCTTTTTCTTTCTCCTCCTCATCCTTGTCGTCATCTGGGCGACTACTGTATGGCTTGAGGTAGCTGCACCTTCGGGCGTCCTTTTGGTTGCCCTGTATCCTTTCGGGGAAGCCAGCGTCTGAGACGTAAATCATCAGTTGATGATAAGTTGAGACGACCCCTTGGATCTCATGAATTATGGGTCTCCCCAAAATCACGTTGTACACTGAAGGAGCGTCAATGACCAAAAATTCAATCATGACGTTCCTGGCTGCCTCATCGCAGCCGATGGTGATAGGAAGTGTCACCTTCCCATCTGGATAAGTTGAAGCCCCGTTGAACCCGGGTACCGGGTAGGGTACCGGCGTAAGGTGCTTGGGCTTCAACTTGATTTGATTGTAGGCCTTTCGGAACAGAATGTTTGCTCCGCTGCCACCATCAACAAGGACCTTACTGACGTCGTGGTTGGCCACCGTGGCGATGATCACCAACGGATCCTCGTGAGGGAACGTTATCCCCCGGCAGTCGGCGGTTGTGAACGTCATGTTCGGCACCGGCGATTGGGGAGACTGAATGTCAGCGTTGTTCACCTGGTGAGTCAAAGCCCTAAGGTGTCGCTTGTGCTCCCTCCGAGAGCATATTCCTCCGGCTTTTTACTGTTCTTCCGGGGGAAGTCGAGGTCTTGCCGAGAGTCCTTTGCTGACTTCTCGGACTCTTTTTTCTCGCGGTGATCCGCGATGTATTTTTTCAAGTATCCCTTCCGGACCATGTCCTCTATCTGGTCCTTCAGTTGGATACACTCCTCAGTGTTGTGTCCCGGAGATTCGTGGAACTCGCACCACTGATTTTTTTTTTCGCTGATACCACTCTGGGAGTGGTCTCGGCTTTCGGTAACTCTGCTCCTCCATCGTCACGCTGTAAATTTTGGCGCGTGGAAGAGAGAGCGGAGTGTAGGACTCGTATCTGCCTGTGTATGAGGCAGATTTTTCCTTCTTTGGGTCGCTGGCCGAAGATTGCTCCGAGGCCTTTGACTTTCCCTTTGCCTTATGGCCTTGGCCTTCAGACAAGGGTATTTGTCTTTATTTCCCTCCCCCGAATTGAGGTTGGGTTTTCGCTTTGTTCCATTCTTCGGCTCGGATGAACTTATCCGAGGCATTCAGAGCTTCCTCCAAGGTCTGCGGGGTATGCATGACCATGAAGTCTAGGAACTTCCCGGGCTGAAGGCCATTCTGCATTGCAAAAACGGCTAGCCCCTGGTCCAGCTGAGAGACGCTGGATGACTCGTTACTGAAACGGGTCAGATAGTCTCGGAGGCTTTCGGTTTCCCCCTGTTGCAGACTCATGAGTTCTGCAGTAGTCTTCTCTCGGCGGTTTGCCGTGGAAAACTTGCTCCTAAACTTGGAGGACAGATCATCCCACCCTGTTATGGAGCCTTGCTTTACTCCCTTGGAGATCCACGCTTGCGCGACCCCCTTGAGAGTGGTTGGGAAATATTTGCACCAAGTCGCTTCGGATCTGGGGCAAAGATGCATATGAGTCTCATACGAGGCCACGTGGTCCTTCGGATCCGAGGTCCCGTCATATGTGATGTGCGACGGTATTTTAACCGTGGGCACGTGCTCTTCCAGTATCCATTGCTCGAATGGCGAACTGGCGGGTAGCATAACGACCTTGCCCTTGTTCCTAGCCGAAGGGACCGCGCTCCGCCCTCTTAGAGAGGTAGGAGCGGTTTTCGTCCCTGGCTGGGAAGTTTGGGCCTCGGCCGCAGGGAACGAGAGGCGACTGAGCACGCTCGGTTCCTTACTGCCGAGTCGGTCGAGAACACTTCGGCGAACAGTCTCAGGTTCTTGGCGAGCAGATTCTGGCCGAGAAGCTGAGCTGCTGCTCTTATGCGTTTCCTGTCGGGAGGTCGAGGATCCTCTGAAGAATTGAGGGTTCTTTTTCCTCTCTTTTTCAGTTTTCCAGGTATCCTCTTCCCACTCTTCCAATTCCCGGAAGGAAGGAAGTTTCCCACCATCATGGTCTAGCTTCCTCCGCTGATGCCGGGTATGCGGAGGAGTTCGATCACGAGGTGGCGGCATATTTTGTGCCCTCATTGCCTCCATGAGCACTGCCAGCGCTCTTGCCACCTCCTCCGAGCTGGGCCCCGTCAAAGTGTCCTCGGCTGAGTATGGGAATGAGAGCGGACGGTCGATGGTTGGCTTTGGGGCACTGAATGTGTCCTATGATCGGACTGACCCCTGCTAGACCGAGAGTGACTCGGC
This sequence comes from Chenopodium quinoa, assembly GCF_001683475.1. Classification (NCBI taxonomy): domain Eukaryota; kingdom Viridiplantae; phylum Streptophyta; class Magnoliopsida; order Caryophyllales; family Amaranthaceae; genus Chenopodium; species Chenopodium quinoa. The sequence continues at coordinate 1,882,411 of NW_018745461.1, forward strand.
CTATGATGAGAGTTATGAATTACGGGAGAAAGGGAATCCTCCCTGTATGATCCTCCCCCCGAGCTGGCACCCTTGGGAGAGTTCCGGTCCGGCGAGGGTGATGGTGTAGGGGTTTTAGGCTTTTCGCCTGCTCCTTGACGGAGGTCTTTGCTCTTGCGGTTCTTAGCCATTGCTACTAAGATAATTGCAAGATGATCTTGGTTAGAAATTTGACTTAAAGATTTTTGAAAGTCTTCCCCACAGACGGCGCCAAATTGTTTCGGGTGAAAACAATGGGACCTTGTCGAAGGTCCGATGAAGTGGAGAAGACTAGATTCGATCCAAGTAATGTTGGGCCGAAGGTTTCCTGCACAGTAAACACACGTAAACTAGCCTCGGGGGTGTTGCCGAGGAAGGCCCCTCCGATGCTAAAGTCAGTACAGTGTTTAGAAAGAGAACACTATGCAAGAGAATTAATTGCTTGAGACTTTACTTGAATGAATGTACAAATGTAATATTGATGGCTTTTATACCTCTGCATACATGGAGAAATTGGGCCTTAGCCCAATTGACTTGCCTTGAGGACTGATATTTGACTTTAGCACATTTGGAGAGATGAACCTTGACCTTGGGCTTTTAATTGGATCATTTAATGCCTAAGCCCAATTGGACTAAATTGGACCCAAACAATATGTATCATACCTAAATATTATGACTTGTGATGGCTTAACTGGGCGGTCTGAACTCGAGTAGTATTCCTCCAGAAGTTCTCTATCAAAAAAGCAAATAAATATCATGCACATCTAATATTTAGTTAGTAAAGTAAAATGATGTTTGATGGATATAAAGTCCGGAAAAAAACCTGATAATGCCTCCGTCTTTTCCTCCAGGCAAAGGCTTGTACAATGAATCGATCATTTCAACCTTTGGGGACTGAGAACGGACAGATGCTCTGTACTTATATATTGATGTGGGTCTAGAACTCACAACCTGTAAATATTTGAATAATTATCCATTTTAGCAGCAATTAGTTAAACAAGCAGTGAAAGGAGGGAGCCGAGGAGGCAAAGGAATTTTAGTGTGTTACTAACAGCAGCAATAGATGGAACTCCAGACTGTCCAGGAGAGCCATGAGAAACATCCATTCCGAGGATTATCATAGGCTTATCAATGAGCACAGGAATGTTGCGTTCAACTGCAAGCCGATGATTCAATCCGCCAAGCTGAAGGAAGTCAGAGATAATTAGATATTAACCAATAGTAGTATGAAATCTAAAAGTAAAAGCAATGAAAGAAGCATGTATTACTTTGGCATTAATCTTAAGCAGAAGATTGGTGAGGTACTGCTCATTCACTCGTTGAGGTGCCAAGCATTGACTAACAACTCCAAGTTCAACAAGGGCTTTCTTTTTCCAAGGGCCTGTAGAGAAGGTGTGATCAATCAACTTCGAACATAAAATACAGAAATGATGTGCATACATTATCAAATGTAATGATGATGAGTTTCTGACCATATATTTCAGAATTTTTCCTGTCAGCAAAGACACACAGAATAATAGTAGAAGGACCAGGTAGTCGTGACTTCACTTGACTAGCCATTTTGTCCACTCGAACAGGAGGGGGTGCTCGTCTATACTGTGGATCTTCCTCAAAAGTACACATTGGGGAATCAGTGAACTCCTGAATAGAAAGAAATCAAAAAAAAAAGAAAAGACAAGAAGTTACAGACATTATTAGCTGAATATACTACTATTCTGAAAGATGTGCAGGACAATAGGCACACACAAAGTGTATGATTTTGTTGGACTTACAATGTCCTTCATTCTCCCAAACTTCACTAGGTCTCTGCAAAGGTTGCGTATGTCACAGCGTGCAGAGAAGTTCACCACCACCCAGTTTTTTATTTTAACGGGATCTGAAAATCTCTGTAAAACAAACAGAACAAACATTAAAAAGGTGGGAAGAAAGAGACCTGAACTGAGGGACAGAAAATGTGAGCTACCTTGCGGTTTACATTCCAACGTCCATTTCTTGGAAAATCTTCCCCATCACCAAATTTCAGCTGCAACAATAACGAAAATGGCAAAATGCAAGAGATTATTGTAGAGAGGTTAATAAAAACTACACAAGTCCCTTTGTTTTTTCCCAGGAGGAGAGGATTAGGCAATGATACATTAATACCTTGGGAGCTGCCAAAACACGGCCTTCAACTTGCATAAACTCGTTGTTGATTGTGATGCCACAGGTACGTAGGAGTGGCTCAGCAGCATAATTACTCCTCCTCATTGCCTAGCAAGAAGCCAAGACGCGAACATAAGTAAAATGTGGCAAAAGATATGAGAATGTGGTAAAGAATTAAAGACAAAGATTGCAAGGCATACATCTGTGAGAGTCCTTATTTTATCTTGTGGCTTCTGCCTTGATTTTTCTACCAATGAAGATCGCTGCTGGACAGTAAGTGCTTTAGTGTACCTTTGTAGCGGAAGCAATGAACATAGCTGCACAAAAATGTACAAAACAGTTCAAGTAAGATAGAGTAATATGGATAACACAGCAAAAAAATATGGTACAAGTTTATCACCTCGACTGGTATGTAAGTCGGCCTTTTTGGTTTACCCACATTAACACAAGGAAAGTCTCCTGAGTACCGAAGCTTTATGTTTCGTTGTTGTGCAAAATATTCATAAACTGTCAGTTCAATTTCCTCAAAATTTTCTCCTCCTCTTTCAGCTGATCTCCTCCTTAGTGTGAACCTTCAGACGACGTTCAACAGAACACTGATTAAATTTGAAAGAACATCATATAGCAAAGAATAGAGCTAGCATGGATAACTCTTACTTCTGTCTTTTGCAAATTTCTTCACTCAATCCACAGATTTTCCACTCAATATTGGCAGGTTCTACTCTTATCCTCAGATTTTTCAGAGTGCGCTTAGCCTATACAAGGCACCATGACAAGTATCACTTATCAGAAAGTCAGAACCCCTCAAATGAAAACATAGTCCCTATACACTATACAGTATGAACTAGTGTAGAAGCACTCGTAGTTCCATTCTTACCTTCACCCAATCAAGCTGGTATGGATCTTGTACATTCTGGTTGGCTAGGAGAAAATCTATCAGTGGTCCAGGCTGAACAATTGTAGTAAGCGTCCCATCTGCTCTCAAGGTCACAACAAAGGAAGAACTAAGGGTGAGTGTTGTTCCAAATATCAATGTGCGTTATAAAACCATACATATGAAAACACTTACCCATGTTCAAAGACAGTCCACTTTGAGTGGCTCGAAAACTTGAATGATGTCCCCTGCAACCAAGGACACCCCCTCCAAGGACATCAGAGTTCCTATCATCACGAAAGAATGATTGTCTCACCAATAGGCACCCCCTATATAAAATATAAAGAGAACATCAGTAAATTAATACATACAAGATTAGACAAAAATATGAAAACAGAACAAGGAGTAAGAAATTTGAATTTACTGATTTGCAGCATGTTGCCTCAGTACTATGTCCAGGACCCGGACAGCATCAAGGAAGTCCTCAGATTCTATACCACGGAGAGCATCACTTATTGCCTTGATTGGAATTCTGGTTGCATAACTGATCTCCACCTTAAAAGTCTTGCTTTGAGACACGCGCTTTCTTCTCTTTTTATCACTCTCATTAGGACTTCCATTGCCTCCCGGGCTGCTCTTACCATCCGTCCTACAATATAATGATGTTTTATAGTACTAATGTAAGCACTGTATCAAAGTAATAAGCTCTCAAGCAGTTTGATTACTTTAGAAAGGCATCAATAATTACCTTTCAGATGAGACCTTGTCGAGCAGTACAGTAAACTCCAACTTTTTTCTTGGGAGGGAACCGACAGTAAACAAGGTCTTCTCACCATCATAGGCGAATTCCTTGCCACCCATCTCAGAGCTATATGTTTCTTTGATCTTGTCCATTACTTTTCTTCCTACACCCTTCATTTCGACTGGTTTTCCATCTTCATAGTAGAGGGCAACCTGGAGGATAGAGTAGAGATAACATAATACATGAAAAGTTTCAAATGTTGCAATTTTCGCAACAACATTATTATACAACATGGTCACTATATGTTAAGAAATTATTTAGATGAAACATACAGAGTAATGGAAGAAGAAGCCTTCAGTATTGGCAATCTTGACATTGAAGTGATTGGTTAATAGTCGAATTTTTTGTCCTTTTGATCCACAGCCAGGCCTCGCCATAGAAACTCGTACCTGCTTTTGTTCAGGAGCATCCATTTCCTACCACACACAATCTAACAAACACCATAAATGTTCTATACTTCACAAAATCAAGAAAACATTTCTTATAACTATTACATTACCGCGAACAACAAGCAAAGAATTGTACTTCCATACATACACACACCAAAGATGGACTAGCAGTAATTCTACTTACCAATCAATGTGTGCTTTGGAAGTCCTAAGAGCCATTTTGATTCGTGTTAAAACGTTCAAAACCACATTTGAGATAGGTAAGATCTAAAACTTTTGCTAGAAGTAGTTCCATCACACAATAAACATGTATCATTTCCAAGAGGTAAAATAACATAATCATCATAAGATACAATCCCTTAGGATCAAATTAAGGTATATATGAAAAGATCGAAATTTTTTTATTTATTTATTTTCTTCATGTAAAATAAAGTGAAATACACAAGCATCATACAAAAACACAACAATCCTTAACCAATAACCATAATCACTTTCATTTATCTGCCACAATGAAGGTAAGTCATACAAAAAATTCTCTTCATACTAGTAACTCACTAGTCACTAATAAAACTTTTTTTAAAATTTTTTACTACTAAAGGACTATTCTTTCCTTTAAAAAACCTCTTTGGAAGCTTTCAACACATTTATATACTCTTATAATTTCTCAAACTACCTCAAAAAATATTTCCTTTTACAATCTAGTGTTAATGTGTTATTATCAATATCTTGTACATTTGCAAATGTACACTTAAGTTACCGAGAAAAGAAGATAAAACCTCTTTTTTTTTTTTAGAATGAATGCCTTTTTTTTTTGTTAGAGAAACCTCAAAATAATTTAGAGCATTAAGAAATAATTACTCATGTCATGTGAAAGAATGCCTAAAAAAAATACCCTGTATCGAAATAGAAAGAAATTTTTAAAGTTTTGTTCAAATTACTATTAAAAAAAATTAAAGTTACCATCTTTATCAAAATATAGAGAAAATTTAACCATCTTAAAAAGCAAAATGAAAGATTACCCATAATAATTTATCCATCTAAAAAACAAAATGAAAGATTACCCATAAAAATTTATCAAAATGAAAGATTCTTTCAAAAAAAAAAAAAAAAAAAGAAAGAAAGATTACCATAATAATTTATTAAAAATACTTAAACATACCTTTTCTTTTTTATTCATTAACTGTGGAACTTTTCCATCTCAACATAATAAAAATAAAAACTTCGTACCCATTTTTTTTTTTTTGAAACACTGTGTACCCATTTTATGTGAGATCAGCAAACGACATAAAAAAAGAAAAAAAATTTATGAAACAAAAATAACTTTTTTTTTTCCTCTTTTTATTACAAAGTCATTGCTCAAAATGACAGAAAATAACTACATACAGTCATACAGTACATGAAATAATCCATAAAGGAAAAATAATGAAAGAATCCAAGCATAAATTTCAAATTTGTGCAAGAACACAATGAACACAAAAAACCCACCAAAAAAAGAAAAAGAAATAAAACACTAAGTAAAATAGAGCAAAGTTGTACCTTTCCAGCGAAATTCTTCACAAAAAAAAACTTAAACCCAGTAGAAAATGATGAACAAGTTTTTTATGCAAGAAATATATATATGATTTTTTAAGAAATGTACAAAATTTGTAGTAAGAAAATAAGAAAAAGAAGAGGAAAATGAAGATAAAAAGAGTGTTGAGAATAAATGAGAAAGTAAAGAAAGGATTAAAGAGAGAAACCTTTGCTATTCAGAGTAGTGAAGCTTTAGCTAAATTTGGCTCTCATTTGTTTCTGTTTTAAGCTTGTTTAGAGTCTAGGATGTCTTGGAACGACTAACTTTGACTACTTGACTTGATTACTATGACTGTGACTACATGAGGTTATGTACGTTACTGGTATGTAATAATGTACGTATGACATTGGTTCAGATACGTGAAATTTCAAATGTTGCCATAATTTAATTTAGAACGGAGGAAGTATTTGATGTTACGGGTGTATAGGGTAGGTTGTCTTACGGGAGTATGGGATAAGTTTTTAAGTCTTGTATAATTATACATACTCTCTCCATCTAATCACGAACACTTAGGTGGTTGCTATTGAATCATGGGGTAAATTCAAATTTACTCTCTCCATCTAATCACGACATTTTAATTTACTTATACTCCCTCTAGCCCTCCTCTTATTGATCTTCCCTTATTGTCATTTTTTGTGGACATAAATGATGTATCCATTTCATTTTTTTTTACCATTTATTGCGTTAAATTACTCTTTTATCATCTACCTCCTCTATCTCTTAATGATAGTCATTTTTGGTGAAATTTTACGAGAATTAAGAAACTTAAATAAGGAGTAAAAGTACATTGAAAAAATAAATTTACACGAGGTATGCAAAAAAGTAGAAAGAGCTAGTAATAAAAGTGAGTATATGGAAATGCCAAAATTACATAGGGAATTTAAATTTGCAAAAATATTATTGCAAATTGGAGGGAATTTTAGTAAATTTAATACTTCGTATTAATGAGTGTTGGAAAAAACAAATAATGTAATGTGACATTTTGGAACTAAAATAGTAAAATTTGGCCAAAAGTGACTATCATTACAGGACAAAGGGAGTATTTTTCTTGTCTTTATTAAATGACCTTTCAAATTACCCTCTTATGCAAAAATATTTGTGCAATGTTAGTTTTTCATGTGAATTTATCTTTTCGATGTACTTTTATTACTTTATCTCTCTACTTTTTTTTGCAAATATCATGTGAATTTAACTTTTCAATGTACTTTTACTAATTCCTCCTTCCCCTTCTTATTTTGCACACCCTTATGTGAGAAGAGAAAATTGTGCTATCACATAGGGGTGTGTCGAAATCAATTAAGGGTGTGCCAAAATCATTTTCCAAAAAAGGAACGGAGGGAGTATTTATCTATCTACTTTATTGTCAATTAATTACATGTTCCCTTTCTTGATTTCCATGTTTTCACAAATGGAAAAATCACTTGAGAACAAATGGAGAAATAAAAAAGTAATAGTTGGTTGAGTCGAACCATAAGAGGTAGGTAAATATAATATTAAAATGAAGTTTTTTTGCCAAAAGAGGAAGTGTAACACTTCAAAACACGAAGGGAGTACGAGAAATTTAGCACGGAGTACTCCTTCTGTTTCACAATGATTTTTCCAATTTTGATTGTGCATACTTTGTGTCTTTTATTTGCGACACTACAATTCACGTTTAACAATGCATTACTCTTTATTAAATTAAAAATATTATCATAAATATAATACTCACTTCGTAATACAACCTTTGAGCTATAGAATTTAAATAAGACAACCTTTTGATTGTTTCTTAATATTACAACCTTTGGTAATATCAATTTTAATGAGATCAAAACAGTTGTAATCTGTTTAACAGATTAATAATGCACGTGTTACTCTTGGATTGGTTGACATATGAGGTAATTTAAACAAATGCCTTAAATCCAAAGATTAGGGCATCATCACGGTCATTTTTGTAAATATGCAGGTTACCATTGCCATTATCTTTTCTGATAAGTACTTGACTAAACATCAGATATGTATACTTTGGTAGTTTGGTCTAAACAACAGAAGTTATGTGGAATCTATCTAATAAACAAGCATAGTAAAAACTAAAAAGTCTAGCAGTCTAAAAGAATCAATAAAATCAAGTTTATTAACATTCAAAAGATTACAAACTGCTTAAACATAGCAACAAATTATTTGGTCCAAAATTTCTGATCAATGACGATTTGTACATGTATGTTGCAGCCAAAACTGTATGCATCATTTAGCAGTTAGCAGAAAGCGTAAAGAGAGCCACAGTGGTCATCGAAATATCCTAATATCCTACACACTTCAGGGTAAACCGAGGGGCTAGCTAGTAGTTGTTTCAGATCATTCTTTTTACAGGTATGACTAACAGAAGAACATGGTCCTGCACACTCTGTGATGCAGCTTTGGGAGCTCAGGCACAGGAGGATTTCCAGCAGAAGTCATGCCTCCATGACCCGATGATGTTTCTGACAGGTCTTCATACTTCAGGAAATGAGCTGCTTGGGAGGCTGCCAGGTGGGCGTATTGAATTGGTGCAGCTGCAGGATAAAAATGGAGAAAAAGAATGAAATGAAACTTAGTATTGTGAAAGTAAGCTTAATTTTAATTTTTTTCGACTATATAACAGAGTTAGCAATAAGATTTACCAATAGATATAGCAGTAGTGCTCCTCTGGTACCTGCATGAGTTTATATATGCTCTCAAAATTAGAGTCCTTGTGCATGTTTAGCTTTAAACACAAAAATTTGCAAGTTTTTTTAGAGGTCAAGAGCTTCTTACACATAGGATAAATAGTGAATCAACTGTTGCAGATCATCTGCTGTAAAGGCATTCTGATCAAGCAGAACATGGTAGTGAGTTGGCCTGCTCGTGCCCTGCAAATTTTGACTCACGTTATGTTTGATCATAGAAATGAAAAGGTTCCAGCAGTGAAGAATATGCTGTGATTATGTCTGCTACTGCTAGCAAAGATTTACAGAATGTGAAGAACTCATTAGAATATACAATAGTCCAACAACTATGTTATTAATTTCAACTCAAGTAAATTTGCACACCAACATTCGAGTTTGAGTAGCATGAAAATTCATGTAAAGTATGAGTTGTAAAAACAAGTCCAATATAGATAATGCATGACAATGCAAACCAAAGAATCAAGACTAGCTGAGTGGGTTCATGAAATCCTAAAACTTAAAAGAAAAGAAAGAAACTTCAATAGATTTTTTTACTCACAATCATCCCTGCCTGTGCACACATGTAGAAATCATAGTATCGAGGATCGCAAACTTTGCTGTCAACCACAGTACCTGCATACAACAAAGGCAACAATTAAGGCCAAACTTTCTGAATTTTTTTGGAAATCTGATTCTTATTTTTTTTGCAAGTGTGCTAGATTTGCTAACCAGGTGGTACATTGTCATATTTGTTAGGGCTTTCTGGTTTGAAAAACTTGGTATGATGATTTTTCTGAGCAATGATTATGGTGAACTTCGGAGACCAACTTTCATCAAGCACTTTGCATGCCTGCAAAACGAAGTGAATTTACAATAATGCAAATTCTTTATGTGAATGGTTCTCGAATAACATTCAAAACCTATATGGCTATTTCATTTAGGGAACATTTGCAACAAACCTGAAGAATTTGTTCAAACTCTATGTTGAGGACCTGCTTGAATTGTGATTCACTCACTCCATCCCTGATCGCGTATGAATAAAAATATTAGTCTCTGCAATGGGATCTAAAGATTGCATAGACACCAAATATAAAGCATCTCATCTGGTATCATACCTAAATACTATGACTTGTGATGGCTTAACTGGGGGGGCTTGAACTTCTGTAGAAATCCTCCAGAAGCTCTCTATTAAAAAAGCAAATATCATGAACATCTATTATTCAGTTAGTGTACAAGGTTATTTGATGGATAAAGTCCAAAAAAAACCTGATAATGCCTCCGTCTTCTCCTGTAGGCAAAGGCTGGTACAATGATTCTATCATTTCAACCTTTGGGGACTGAGAACGGACAGATGCTCTGTACCGATATATTGATGAGGCCCTTGAACTCACAACCTGTATATATTTGAAAAAAATAAATCCAGTTTAGCTAGTAGTTAATTAAGCAGTGGGAGGGAGCTGAGGAGACAAAGGAATATTAGTGTGTTACTAACAGCAGCAATAGATGGAACTCCCGACTGGCCAGGAGAGTCATGATAGACATCCATTCCAAAGATTATCATAGGCTTATCAATGAGCACAGGAATGTTACGTTCAACTGCAAGCCGACGATTCACTCCGCCAAGCTGTAAGGAAGTAAGAGATAATTAGATAGAAACCAACAGTAGTATGAAATCTATAAGTAAAAGCAATGAAAGAAGTATTACTTTGGCATTGATCTTAAGCAGAAGATTGGTGAGGTACCGCTCATTAGCAAATCCTTGAGGTGCCAAGCATTGAGTAACAACTCCAAGTTCAACAAGGGCTTTCTTCTTCCAAGGGCCTGTAGAGAAGGTGTGATCAATCAACTTCGAACATAAAATACAGAAACGATGTGCATACATTATCAAATGTAATGGTGATGAGTTTCTGACCATATATTTCAGAATTTTTCCTATCAGCCAAGACACACAGAATAATAGAGGTTTTATCACGTAGTCGTGACATGACTGACATCACTTGATCAGCCATTTTGTCCACTCGAACAGAAGGTGGTTCTCGCCTAAACTGTTGTTTCTCCTCAAAAGTACGCAATGGTAACTTAGGGATCTCCTGAATAGAAAGGAAAAAAACAAACAAACAAAAAGAAAAGAAGTTTCAGACATTATTAGCTGAATATACTACTACTCTGAAAGATGTACAGGACAATAGGCACACAGGCACACACAAAGTATATGATATTGTTCGACTTACAATGCCCTTCATTTTTCCACACTTCACCAGGTTTTCACAAAGGTCGCATATCTTACAGCGTGTAGAGAAGTTCACTACCACCCAGTTTTTAATTGTAACGGGACTTGAAAATTTCTGTAAAAGAAAAAGAACAAACATAAAAAAGATGGGAAGAAAGAGGTCTCAACTGAGGGACCGAAAAATGTGAACTACCTTGTCCATTACATTCCAACGTCCATTTTTTGGAAAAAATTTCACATCACCAAATTCCAGCTGCAAGAATAAAAAATATGCAGGAAATTATTGCAGGGGGGTTAATCAAATTTAACAAACAAGTCCCTTTGTTTTTTCCCAAGAGGGATGGGAATGAAGACGGTTGGGCAGTGATACCTGGGAGCTTCCAAAATACGGCCTTCAACTTGCATAAACTCTTTGCTGATTGTGATGCCACAGTTGAGTAGGAGTGGCTCAGCAGCATAATTACTTCTCCTCATTGCCTAGCAAGAAGCCAAGACGCGAGCATAAGCAAAATGTGGCAAAAAATATGAGAATGTGGTAATGAATTAATCACAAAGATTGCTAGGCATACATCTGTGAGAGTCCTTATTTTATCTTGTGGCTTCTGCCTTGATTTTTCTACCAATGAAGATTGCTGATGGACAGTTAATGCTTTAGTGTACCTCTGTAGCGGAAGCAACGAACACAGCTGAACAAAAACAAAGAGGTTCAGGTAAGATAAGAGTTCTATGGATAAGACCACACATACAAACAAAAAATAAAAAAAAAACTGCTACAAGTTTATCACCTCGATTGGTATGTAAATTGGCCTCTTTGGTTTAGCCACATTAACACAGGGTAAGTATCCTGAGTAGTCTAGCTTTATCTTTCGATATTGAGCAAAATATTCAGAAACTGTCAGTTCAGTTTCCACAAAATTATCTCCATCTCTTTCACCTGATCTCCTCCTTAGTGTGAACCTTATAGGACAGAACATTTCATAAATTATCAAAGATCATTATATAGCAAAGACTAGAGCTAGCATGGATAATTCTCACCTCTGGTTGTTGCAAATATCTTCACTCAATCCACAGATTCTCCACTCAGTATTGCCGGGTTTTACACTTACCCTCAGATTTTTCAGAGTGCGCTTAGCCTATACAAGGTATTATGACAAGTAAAGTATCACTTATCATAACTCCTCAAATGAAAACATAGTCCCTATACAGTATGGACTAGTGTAGAGGCACTCTTAGTTCCATTCTTACCTTCACCCAATCAAGCTTGTATGGATCTTGTACATTCTGGTTGGCTAGGAGAAAACCTATCAGTGGTCCAGGCTGAACAATTGTAGTAAGCGTCCCATCTGCTCTCAAGGTCACAACAAAGGAAGAACTAAGGGCGAGTGTTGTTCCAAACACCAATATGTGTTATAAAACCATACATATGAAAACACTTACCCATGTTCAAAGACAGTCCACTTTGAGTGGCTCGAAAACTTGAATGGTATCCCCTGCAACCAAGGACACCCCCTCCAACATCAGAGTTCCTATCATCATGAAAGAATGATTGTCTCACCAATAGGCACCCCCTATATAAAACATAAAGAGAACATCAGTATGTTAGTACATACAAGATTAGGCAAAAATATGAAAAAAGAACATGGAGTAAGAAATTTGAACTTACTGATGCCTCAGTACTATGTCCAGGACCCGGACAGCATCAAGGAAGTCCTCAGATTCTATACCACGGAGAGCATCACTTATTGCCTTAATTGGAATTCTGGTTGCATAACTGATCTCCACCTTAAAAGTCTTGCTTTGAGACACGCGCTTTCTTCTCTTTTTATCACTCTCATTAGGACTTCCATTGCCTCCCGGGCTGCTCTTACCATCCGTCCTACAATATAATAATGTTTTATAGTACTAATGTAAGCACTGTATCAAAGTAATAAACTCTCTAGCAGTTTGATTGCTTTAGAAAGGCATCAATAATTACCTTTCAGATGAGACCTTTTCGAGCAGAACAGTAAACTCTAACTTCTTTCTTGGGAGGGAACCGACAGTAAACAAGGTCTTCTCACCATCATAAGCAAAGTCCTTGCCATCCAACTCAGAGCTATATGTTTCTTTGATCTTGTCCATTACTTTTCTTCCTACACCCTTCATTACTTCTACTGGTTTTCCATCTACATAGTAAAGGGCAATCTGAGGGGTAGGATCAGCATAGTACTTCAGATATATATTTCATCTTTCGCAACAACATTACTATACAACATGATAAGAGATGAAACATACAGAGTATTGGAAGAAGTGGTGCACATCAGTATTGTCAATCTTGACATTGAAGTGATTGGTTAATAGCTGAGTTTTCGTTCCACTTGATCTACAGCCAGGCCTCAACATAGCATCCATTTTCTAGTACACCAAGATGAAATCGAAATCACCAGCAAGTTAATAACCATAAAACTGTTCTATGCTTCTCACAAGTTAATACAACTATATAATTTCCTTAAATAATTTCTTTGTGAGCTTTCAATACATTTATATAATCTTTTTCTTTTAGGTCTATTACACATTTATATTCTTTCCAATTTTTATTTTTTATTTAGTAACACTCAAAGTTCCGTTATTACCTTCACCCAATCAAGCTAGTGTAGATCTTGTACATTCTGGTTGGCTAGGAGAAAATCAATCAGTGGTCCAGGCTGAACAATTGTAATTGATTTCTCCAAACTCTCTACATTCGATAAATAAATTAAAAAATAAGTAAAATTTTATAAAAACATTAAAATAGAAAAATTTAGAGGATGAATTGGCCGGTAAATACCAAACAATTTCTTAACCTCCGACACTGAAGGCCTTTCTTCACTTGAACCATCCAATCGGGCTCGTATATTATCCATCTGTTTGTTTTTGCTGTCTAACATATTTTTACCTAGCCGACTAATTCTCTCCATTAGGGAATTAGTTTGTGGAATGGACTGTCAATCACAAATTTTTGCCAAACGTTCGAGATATCTATCAATGTGAATTCCGAAAACAAAAGGTGTCCCAGGGTCCTCAGCGTGTCCGCCGATTAATATTGCGAAAATTTTTCCCTCCTTATCCAGTAACCCCGCTCCGGACGATCCGTGGGCACCAGCTATACAGAATTGCATAAGCTCCTCTGAACCAGGAATCAACATGGATATATCTTCAGAATTGACACAGGGATTAGTTAATTCTCCGGTACAACATGAAACTGTTTTCGAACCATAAGGAAAAGAGGCCTTAAATGTCGGCATGCACCGGCCCCAAGGTATAAGTGGGTCACGTATACTCATTACCGGAACGTTAATAAGTTTATGTGAAATCACACTCAAATTCACCTACGGTCAATCGGACTCTGATGGTAGATGTTTCATACTTAATGTTTTGGAACATTATTTTAAGTATGAAACATTTTTCATAGAGTTCGATTGACTGTAAGTGAATTTGAGTGTGATTTCACGTAAACTTATTAACGTTCCGGTAATGAGTATACGTGACCCACTTATACCTTGGGGCCGGTGCATGCCGACATTTAAGGCCTCTTTTCCTTATGGTTTGAAAACAGTTTCATGTTGTACCGGAGAATTAACTAACCCCTGTGTCAATTCTGAAGATATATCCATGTTGATTCCTGGTTCAGAGGAGCTTATGCAATTCTGTATAGCTGGTGCCCACGTCCGGAGCGAAAATAATCTCTAAGCCACTCTTCCCTCTTCAGCATAAATTCTTCGTAACTCATCTAATTAGGAAAAAAAAAAAAAAAAAACAACTACTATTATTAAAAAATATTAAACAAACAAATACATTGAAGTGATTGGTTAATAGCTGAGTTTTCGTTCCACTTGATCCACAGCCAGGCCTCGACATAGCATCCATTTTCTAGTACACCAAGATGAAATCAAAATCACCATAAAACTGTTCTATGCTTCTCACAAGTTAATACAACCATATAATTTCCTTAAATAATTTCATTTTGAGCTTTCAATACATTTATATAATCTTTTTCTTTTAGGACTATTACACATTTATATTCTTTCCAATTTATATTATTTATTTATTTTTTAAAATTATTTTTTTTATATTTTTTTTTTTTTTTTTTTTTTTTTTTATAAATGTAATCAATATCTTGTGCATTGGCAAAAGTACATTTAAGTGAAAATATGAAGACTAGTCGATTAGAAGATAAAGATTGACTGAGAAATTAAAACTAAAGGCAGAAGATTACAAAAATAAAATTGAAATCAATGGTTGTTCTTATTTGGAATAATTTTTTTATTATTATGAAAAAAACCCCAAAAAAATTAGAACACCAATAGATAATCATAAAATACCTATGATATTACCCTTGAATGAAGTTGCCATTTTCAAAAACATCAAGAAAACTCTATCAATCTTTAACAAAAATATGATGAAAATTAAAATGCCTAAAATTTAATTACCAGCAATTAATTATGGGCAACTTTTCCAACTTACGAAGTAAAAAAATCTAAGTAGCCATTTTACATAAGATCATCATATTCATCAAATAACATAAATAATTGACAAAATTACTAAGAAAATGAAAAAATTAGTAAAGAAAAAACGAAAACAATGAAATGAAAGAACCCATGCATAAATTTGCACGAGAACAAAAACCCACCAAAAAAAAGAAGCAATTAATCAAACTCTAAGATATTAAAGTAAAACAGAGCAGAATTATATACCTTTCCAGCGACAAATTCTCCAGAAAAAGCTTAAACCCAGAAGAATGATGAAGAAGAGCAAGTTTGTTCTGCAAGAAAATTGTGGATTTTCAAGAAAATATGAAGAAATTGTAGTAAAAGAAGTAAGAATAAGAGGGAAATGAAGCTTAAAAAGAGTAGAAATGAGAAATTAAAGAGAGAAACCTTTGGTAATTGCTATTATTAAGACTAGAAATGAAAAATGTTAAATTTTGGTCTGATTTGTTTCTCTTTTATAAGCTTGACTAGAAATGGTTGGAGTTTGAAACGAACAAATTTGATGAGGGTTTACGTACGTACGAATGTACGATTAGGCCCCTGCTCGGAATCTTGGATACGTGAAATTTCAATTGATTGATGTTATGAGCTGTAGGGGTGTCGATTTGAGTACTTAGATCATTTTGGTGAAGTGGGGTTGGGTCGGGCTTATTTCAAAGTTAACTAGTGCTAAGTTATTGTGTCTATACGAGTTGAAATATGAAATGGATTTTTTTGGGTTAGATCGGGTCGCATCAATCGAGTAAGGTTTTGACATTTCTTAGTAATGATTTAACACTATGTATTACACTTTGGCTAACCATGCAAGACCAAACACAACTTTGACTAAAAAATTGATATTATGAAAGTATATATTATGACAAAACAACAATGTATTATACATTTATACACAATAATATTTGCATTTTATATACTAGTATTACTTCGTAATAATAATAAACAAGTTAAAGTCATTATGTAAATAGTGAAAAAAATCAAAGAGGTAACACTTTAAACACGAAAGTAGTATGTTAAATTCATTCTATTTCTCTAATTTAATTTGAACTTACGTAGTATTTTTTTTTTAATCTAATTAGATTTGGATTTTTATTTATTTATTTATTTTGTATGATGAACATTTGTAAACATTTTAATTTCTGGCAATTGTGTAGAGCAAACATACTCCCTCCGTTCTTTAATGTTCTGCCCTATTTCTAGGTGAAAAACTGGAAATTGCAATTTGATGACTATGTTTATTTGATTAAATGACACTCTCAATAGAAGGCAAAAGTGAGGAGAAGACCATCTCAATGGTGAGACTCAAGCACTCAACTTTGAGTATTTTAATACAAAATGAGTTGTTTTTTACCTCTAATGGTGATTTCCAAGCCACTTCTCAATTTAGCAATTCATATGAAATCTAATTTTCCAATGGTGAGACTTTCTAAAGTATTTTAATGTCACTTTCAATTGGCCCACCAAATCATATTTTAAGTTTTATTTAGTAAAAAACAAAAAAATTAAAACTTAAATAAATTACAAAACATATTACTACTAATGCTGATAAGGGCCCACACTTTTTTTTTTTTTTTTTTTCAAATGAGACTCAAAGTTGAGTATCTAAACTTAGCAACTTTCTTTTGGAGTCGCTAAGTTTAGATACCAACTTATTGGTATCCTTTGCAAAAAATACTCTCTCCCCTAAAAATACTCACTTAAATCTCACCATTGGAGATGGTCTAAGGACATCTCAAGATGAACAAGTTAGATAAAACCTGAATTCATACATAAAATCTACAAATGACATAAGATTTCCCTTTTCCAGTTATAAAGCTCTCAAACATTGATGTACAAGGCCAGGAAACAAAAAGGCAGCCTGTCTAATTTCTACATTTGACGGTTTGGCCTCTCCTCTCCTTTATAGATACAGCTCCTCTTTCGTATCAAAGAAGTATACAAAATTTCAATCAACAAACACCCTCTACATTGTCCACTAAACAGACTAGTGTTAGCTAGCACCATCGAGATTTGATAGTCCAACAGTTTGTAACCTTGCACGACAATTGATGGGCTCATGCTCTGGATCATACACACACTTCATCAAGAATTCGGAAACTACAGCAGACATGGCTGAAGAAATGGATTACGCTGAGCTAAGCTTCCATTAAAAATTGGCCTAAAAGCATTTTTTACCCAACATGGCTTCATGCTGTCATGAATCAGTAGAGCTCCAAAGTGAGTGGTTTATGTTTCAAACTACAGTACTGCTGGACCGGATCATTCTCTGGGCATCTTCAAGGTCCTTCAAGAACCTATATTGAACCATGTGAATGAGCATTCTGCTTTTACTATGCAAAGTATAATGGCAGCAATGTAAAGCAAGGAAATCATTCTCAAACACATCATGTATGTTTGCATTAAGGGTCAAGAAAAGTTTGTTAAATGTTCCACATCCCGATCCTAATGATTGACTAATGATCCCTCCGTTCAAGATAAGGCCACATTTCTATTTTAGGACTACCCAAAATTATAGGCCACATTGCAACTTGGATCACCCCAAACTAAACAAATAAAAGAGACCACTTTTGGTTAGATTTTGAACTTCCCATATTGCCCTAAAAAGACTACATTGTCACGGTGGATGTAGAAACTGTAGAATGGAAGTGGTAAATTTTTTACACCATGCCAATGACTCCAAGGAGTTCAACAGCGGTAGCTATTTAAACTTCAAGACGGAACAAAAATTTCATGTTCCTTCTCTCTTAGTCTCTTACCCCCTTCAATTTTACTCTCATGGGAGAAAAGAGGAGTTGGTTGCAGGGAAAATTTATCTATAGTTAAAAAAAAGATTTTCAGGCACAGTGACTTATGAAGATAAAAAAAACTTCCTCTCCACTTTCCAGCATCCTCTCCATATCCCCCCTTATAACAATATGTAGAGTTAAGAGATTACAATTCCTAACATCTATATGAACTTGTACAGAGCTCCCCAATCAAAATCTTAATTTTCAAGTTGAGCATATAATGGCAAGCAAAATACCTTTTAGAGTTGAGAATTGTTGTGCCTCCGAGTATAAAGCGAATCCCAGAATTGGTGGAATTAAACAGGGAAATAGAGCGTGATTCCTCATACGTAGTCCCTCCAACAATAAATATGACTACGTCTAGTGGTCTGCACAGAGCAAATTAATTTCCATTCAGTTGGAGGCAAAGTCAGTTAAAAATTATGATGTGTCCAACAAACATGTCAGTCAAAATATGTCTTGTTCACAATATATAAATCACATTATCACAACATAACATTTGTGCATACTATATCTATCGTCATTGCCCTTTGGACACTAGACTGACAAATTCAGATGTGGCATAAGTATATGGTATATTGGTATGGCACCAGCTAAGCATGTTAAATCTCATCTTTGAGATCCTAAAACAAAATAGCAAAAAGTTTCATTTACTTTATCATCCATCTAAACACGTCTAAGGACATGCAACAAATGACATAGTATCCTGTAGTTCTAATTCCCCTGAACACTAAATTTTAAGCAATTTAATGCACAGTTCCACAGAATGCTGAGCATTAGTCAGCAACTACAAATTTGATTGAAAGTTCATTATGTAATTAACCTTAAATACAACATTTCGTTTCCATATCTTTTACCTTCCTGGCTGGAAGTGATTTCCAACATATGGATAGTCAATATCCCTCAATCGCCCCTTAGAAATGCTTTCCATTGTCTGGGTCAGAAGAGGTTGATGTTGGGTATATACGTTCTCAACACCCTACAAGATTGTAATTCATAGGTTAATCTCAAGCTATTTGAAACTAACATTGTTTCTAACAAATGTCACAAACCTTCAGTCCACGGGCCATGTTACGAGCAATATTCAATAGATCTCGATTCCCAAACAGGTCCCCAGTACGCTTATCAACACCAGCTTGCTTCAAAAGAAACTGTACCAGCTGTCACCTCGAAGAATTGAGAAACAAGTACCAGTTAGATTGACATACCTCAGAATAAGAACTACCGTCATTAAGCTTTCAACCAGGGAAAAGAATGAAAGAAAATCTTATGTACAGAGTGATGAGAAAAGCATCCACTGATGATATGCAAATACATTAATAAATTGGTGATGTTGGACTTCATGCAGTGAAGACTGAATGAAGTTCAAGTTCTTCAATTAATTGACAATACTAAAAGGAGAAATCTACACTGGGGGAGTAGAAATTATATTTCAAAGAGCAAATCAGAAAAACTTAGCAGATGCACACAATCAAGTAAGTTGTAACACAAAAAATTCAGAGTCAACGACAATTAGCTGCATTACCCCAGGCTTGTACTTTGCAGATTTGGAGGCAAGCTTGTTGAAAAGTTGCATCAGCTGGACAGGACTTTCCTTTTCATAACGCAAAGCATACAACATTACCAGCCTTAAACGATCAATATCAGAGACATTTTCATTGTTGAGAAGAGTTGTCACAGCCTACAGAGCACAGGAATGCATTAGATAACGTCATATGCATACCAGACATTTCAATACTAAACACATGGTCAATGTCATCATTCCTAATTATCAGGCAATTTTGAATAGGCATTGCAAACACACAGCAAGCTCATTTTTGAAATATTTATCACGACGAACAGATATGCAGTTAGACAAACAGCCACATAGATAACAAGCATGCCATACTACAAACTAGGACATAAATCACTCTTAAATGAACAAAAATATCTGAGAAACCACCTTGTACATATCAGCAGTAAATTACGGGAACAAATCAATGTTTAGTATCAGTATCAGCCATCCAAGCAATTATGATTAACCATTGACCCTATGATCAACAATTCAACATAATAAAATAAAAACCAATATAGCCATCAAGTAAAATTGAGGAGAAGGGAAAAAAAAAAGATGAAAAAGTTCTTCACAGGATTACAGGAGAGTTATAACAAATAAATGAAGAAAAGGTCTAATTATCTATAACTTGAAAAATTTAATAATTTTAACAAAACGACCGTTATGTACACATACAAAGCCAAATACATATACGAAAATCAATCAATTTAAAATTGGCCACCAAAACAAGGGAAAAATTTTGTATCAATATTGAAATGAGGCTGAACTGTGCATTTCAACATATACAAATAGGTTCCCTTGAGAGTACATCAATGACAGTAGTGTACATATGTAGATGTGGGTCAGAAGTCTGAACAATAGAAGGCTCTTGACGTCCAAACAAGTTCACTTGTGTAGCCTATAGATAGGTGGTACTTTTGTACCACAAAGCTATTAAGGTGTATAGGCGTATAGCCGTATAGCATCATCTTTAAAATTCACCTTACAAGAGAACCATTTAAGTATCTCCTACTATAGAAGTATCATCAGCAATTGACTAAAGAATCTGAGCATAGAAGGAAAAAAAAAAAATACATACATACATATATATATATATATATATATATATATATATATATATATATATATATATATATATATATATATAAAGGATAATTGAATGTTTCACAACCTCAAACGCTGCCCCTTGTCCACCATTGCAAGCCAACTCTTGTTCTGTTTGAGACACTAACATAAGCTTTCTCTCCTCAACTATCTTGCTCATTTCTGTTACCAGTGTGACATGCTTAGAAACATTCCCCTGCTTTCTTCTGTATTCAGGGTAATTATCAACAAATTTGGCCATGTCCTCTGCAAACCACAAAAGTACATGTATGACATAGCTGATTAGTGAGTGTCCAGGAAGCAATGGAGTATAAATAAGAACTGCAGGTCTGCAGCATAAAGGAATGAGATAGCTAGGTATCAGCACTTATTTCTTGTACCCACCAATTGTCTGTATCTTCTGATTACTCTTTGCAATCTGTTGGAACTCATCCACCATTCTCTTGATATTCATTCCAATGTCTCCAAAATTCTCATACATGTTGGCTTTGAAGAATGAATCTTGCTCTGAAGATAACACAACCTCCTGAAAAAGAAAATTGAGTACTTGAGTTCACACTCAATGCACTCACAATAGTAAAAGGAGTATCTAAACACTAAACTCACCTGCTGATCTTTAGGAACCTTTCCAAAAGTTCTCAAATCAACCTTGTTATCTTGGATGCCTATCAATTCATGAACCATTGCCTGTAGAAAGCATCGTATAGATGAGCAACTAGCCAGAACTATATAAACAAGCAATGTACAATGTAATTATATAAGCACAGCTGCAATTCCTGCAAAGTACCTGATAAGTCCATTGATTTAGCAATGGAGTAACTGCATCCTCCCTTCTATCCAGCACAAGCAACAATGTTTCTGATCTCCGAAAATCAAAGAGACCACTCTCTTGCTGATACATCAATTTCTGTAATGCAAAATTACAAATTTGACTACTGATAAACTAACCCTAATGTAAAAACAATAAAGGCATGCGTAATTTCAGGAAGGATATAGGCACGACTAAGGTTAGTTATAAACTAATGCAAACCACCAAGTTTTTAAATCAAAACAATTAATTAGCATCTTAAGGATAAGTCAACCTATCAGTGATCATTTTCCCGTATCTGTAAAATTTCTAAGGTTTTATATTTTACAGGATAATGTGCAGAACTTACGGCAGTATCCTGAGCTATTCTTTTTGCAATATCAGATGTTCTTTGGTATCTGATTATAGGTCGACGTTTTAGTGCTAGAAAAACAGCCGATATGCCATCAACAATTCTATCACAATAGTGTTGCAAATTTGAAGGATCCATAGCCACTGGAAGCATGTAGAGGTGATTTGAAGAAATGTTGAGACTGAAATGACAAGGATCACCAGCAACAAAGTCTGCGTAAAATTCCTGCAGCATACAGTCGGAACAAAACATCAGCTTCCCATAAAACCATGAAATATATAAAGTTAATGAACGATGAAGATATAGCAACTTCAAAATAACTTCAAGCTTCTCTGATAAAACCTTAGGAAGGAGATAAATTATGATCCCAGTGTTAAGCAAAAGGCTGTAATCATGTCAGATAACAACTTTCTGGTAATTTTTACTATAAGTTCGGTCCAGACATTCCACATTACTCATTAATTAAATGATACAGCCACAAAAAGGCATAAAGGAAATCTCAAGAAAATGCAGAGGGACTAAAGTGAATTTTACTCTTCTACACCAAAACTCAATTCATTTTGATTGAGCTAAGATGACAAATAGAGCTCAAACATATAGACCATGTTTAAAAGACATGAAAGAGCCCGTCCCCTCGCCCCCAACCCAAAAAAAAAAAATTAAAAAAAAAATTAAAGAGGTGAGGCCTAACAAGCAAAGTATGTATATAGGCCTTGACAGTAACATACAGACTATAGATCTAAAGTTGATGATCATAGCTTTTTTAGTAAATTAAATTAAGTTAGTATTTTTCACAATAATAGGTTAATAGTAATATTTTGACAATACTAATTCCTTTGCATTTTATACCTGAACTTGCAGCACAGCTTCATGTTCGTCTGAATCTGCTAATATGTGAATCTGAGTGTCATTCAATATGTTGGAAAAAACTGAAAAATCAGCACAATTTACAATTAATGCTCAATTCCATACTCAAAAAGTCAATATACAGCTCCAAGTAAACTATTGAGTTTTACTTCAAATGAGACTCCAAGAAGAAATAGGTGAATTCAAGCAAATAGTGAAATTCAAAATTGTAACCTACAAAGGTGACACTCTCCAAATCTAGGGCTAGCAAGCTGACGCTTCAAGTGCTGGATGTTTTCTGATGTGGGTCTAAGGAAGTACACAGCTTTAAGATGAGACATGGGTTCCTTTGACATTGAGATGGAGTCTATCAATTCCACCAAAAACACTTCCTTCTTCAGTAGATCAGACTGACTATAGACAACACTTACGATACTAACCTGAAAAAAGATTTTACATAATAGCTGTCAGTACTCAGTTATTAACGATATCAAACCATTTCTTTAAAACTTTTGAAACTGTGGTATCCTAGAATGCACCAGAGTGTTTGACATAGAAACAGAGTCTCAGGCACATAGTAAATACGACAAAATTCGCTGCAACAGCTTTATAATGTCAAGGAAACAAAAGCATCGTATTCTGGGGTGTTTAAGTAATGACAGGCTTGCCAGTAGATCTTACTTTGAAATAGGACTCTGCGTAAGTGATCTTTCTATCTACTACTTTCTAAAATTATCGTCTCATCAATGACTCAATGAAGCCAACCCATCACGTGCAAAGTAATAGAAGGTCCCCTTAACATTGGCATAAAGGAATTAGGATCTGGTGAGAACCATAGCCTAAAATAAGAACAAAGAACCGGGAACTTAGATCAGCATAATCCGATCCAAGATCTTTCTAGCTACTAGAAGCGGGCACAGTGATAAAGCTTCGGTCCAAGACTTTTTTTGGAAAGGTAATCAGACAAGATAGCCATATAGGTCCTTCTTGTGTCATTGATAACATTTACGTAATTCCATTTACTCTGTGTCATTGATAGCCAGATAGGTGCTTCTTGTGTATTTTCTCAAACTAATTCCATTTTTTTCTTTTTCTTTTTTGTAATAACTATTAAATCAGTTTAATGTAGTTATGAGTCAATTTGATTTACTTTTACTATATTCTTCTCAGCTTTTGGAAACAATGAATGAAAACTTATCTAAAACAGATTTTTACCAAAAGAGGTTTAAAAGTTTAATTTGATGCTACTATTTGATTATTATTAGGGTAGCAAAAGTTTTTTTTTTTTTTTTTTTTTAATTTAAAACAAGTATATATAGATGCAAATACATTTACTTTCGAGTCAATGCAATTTACTTTAGTGTTTTCCTGCTTTACTTTTGATGGATAAGATTGGTTCTCAGTTCTCATTTCAGTCTTAATGTCTACTTCCTATAAAGCATGTGGTTCCAGATGAATTATGTGTTCAAGAAAAAAGCTTCACAATGCAAAAGACTTTTTGAAAAAAAAAATCTATATAATTGATGTCATTAATAAGTGACAGCCAGATCTAATACCAACAGAGTCCTTGTAGCATACGGACATTTAAATGATTTTAATACAAAGTACTCCATAAGTCACAACGAACATATATATTGAAGGATAAGTAAATTGAAAACTTTTGTTGTTGTCCTTGT
Source organism: Chenopodium quinoa (assembly GCF_001683475.1). NCBI lineage: Eukaryota > Viridiplantae > Streptophyta > Magnoliopsida > Caryophyllales > Amaranthaceae > Chenopodium > Chenopodium quinoa. Next base: position 1,906,734 of record NW_018745461.1, read on the forward strand.
TGATCACCTTCGTAGACCTTTAGCCTGTTCTCATCATCTTATTAATTTTTTTTACTTAATGTACTTGACCTTGGGGTTTTTGGGATTCAAAAAGGGCTGAATTAGTATTTTTCAAGCCCATAATTAGACTTCATCATCACTGTTCTCTAAAGTAATCTAATATTGTCTATAATATCCCGTATATAACTTATGGTATCATATTGAGACCCCCAAGACTAAGATGAAGATGTTTCTTGATGAGATCATATTAAAATTACATCTTCTCTACAACATCCTAAACTACCTCCATTTTAATTCAGATCATCCTAATGTAAATCATGATGAGTAGTTGACAAGGAGGTGAGCACAATTGCATGTTACAGGGGCTTCTATTAATGGTAGTTCAGGTTAAGCTAGTTCATCTTGGAGGTAGAGATCCAATGTCACACGTGGAAGGTTTTACGCTGACCTAGTGAAACATCGAGTTTATAGGCTATTAAATTTTCCTTTCTTCCAGCTATCCACTCAAAACTAATTAAAACCAAACAAATTAAACGACCTCACATCAAAGAAACTTCAATCCTATTGAGCCGTGACCAGATTCCAAATCAATGACAAGAACTATAACAGCACAACATTTGATTGATCAATAACTTTCACACTTAACAAACCCTAAAAAAACATAATTTTGCCAGCATAACAAAGCACATTTGGGATTTGGGAAATTACTTTGCGGAAATTTAGAATTATAAATTATAATTCTAGCTCACCACTAACAAAAAAAACTAGGGTAATAGGTCAATTCAGTTCAAAAAAGAACATCACTAATCAAAATTATCATCAAATCAACCTTGTTTTACCCCTAAATTATCATTGCAAAACCCGGCATTCGAATTCAGAATAACTTATAACTATAATTCTAGCTCATCACAAACAGAATACAGAGATTCCCACATTTTACAATCCCATGATCCAAATTAATAATCAAATCAACCATATTCTTCTCCTTTAAAATCATCATTTGAAACCAAATTTTCTCGTCAATCAATCAAATGAAAAGAATCCCAACTAGAATAAATTAAGATTCAAGAACCCTAAAATTAAAAGGGAGAAGATGAAAAATTAGAAGTACCGTAGAAGAATCGAGTATAAGAACTTTCATGCCGGAGATATCTTGTATCATACGATTGATGTAATCACGAACTGCTGTAACTAAGACCATCTTTGTCTTCCTTGATTTCGGGTAGATCTGTATTTCAGATCAATTGCTTCCTTTTCTGGAGAAAAATGGTGGGATTGATTCCCAGAAAATTGGCAAAGTTGAGTGGAAATTGCAAGCTTCAACAATGGAAGTCGACAATGATCTCCTGCGATGTTGTTACTTGTAAGGAATGAAGGGTATAATTGTAAATTTAATTTTTTCAGTCATTAAAAAAGAAAATTATTCTTTAAGAAAATTATTCCCTACAAATAAATTCATTCAATTAAATTGCTTAAAATTATTAACCTCCATTATCTTTCTCTAATTCTTTAATAATCCAATTAGTGAATAGATCGGGCGTTCCCCGATATTTTTTTAACATTTTAATTGTCATTGTCAAACTAAAATTGAGTTTTTTTATTTTTATTTTTTTTTAAGTACTACCTCAAGTTATCTGCAACATTTACCAAAAAAGGGTGTTACCTATTATTTGCAACAAAACTATTTCTTTCCTAATATAGTAACTTTTTCTGGTAAAGTGACCAAAATACCCTCATTTAAAATTTTTTAACCCATATTATCATACATAATTACAAATTATTATGACCCTAATTTAACTTAATCATCTAAGCTTTTTTTCCCAAAAAAAACAAATTAATCCTAATTTCATCTCTCCACCATCTCTCTCCTCCATTTTCATCTCCATTTCATCATCATCTCTCATCTTCTTCGACCTTCTGATCAGTCCTTCATCTCTTATCTCTCATCTTCTTCCTTCTTCCTTCTTCCTTCTTTATCTCTCATCTTCTTCTCCATCGTCATCTCTGTTATCTCAGTCCGTGGGTGGATGGTAGTGGTTTGTGGGTGGATGTTGGTGGTTTGTGGGTGGGTTCCGTAGATCCGGTGGTAGTTGTTGTTTGTGGGTGGTTTTTGTGGTTCGTGGGTGGGTTTCGGTGATTCTTGGGTGGATTTCGGTGGTTTGTGGGTGGCGGTTTGGTGATTCTTGGGTGGATTTCGGTGGTTTGTGGGTCGATTTCGGTGGTTGTGGGTGGCGTTTCTTCGGTTTTGGGTGGATTTGCTGGGTTTTGGCTAGGTTCGTTGGTGGTTTTCTTGGTTTTGGTTGGGTTCGTGGGTGGTTTATTGGGTTTGTGGTCGGGTTTCGGTGGTTTTTGCTGGGTTCGTGGTTGGATGTCGGTGGTGGTTTTGGGTTCAAAACTTCAAACTGTGGGTGGGTTTGGTTGTTCCGGTGGTTGTCGGTGGTTTTGGGTTTAGTGGTTCCAGGTGTCGGTGGTTATGGGTTTTTGTTTTTTTTTTTTATTAATACTTAACCAAGTGCCCTTATTTTTCATTAATCATACTTTAAAAGTTTTGCCTAGGAGTCCGTGCTACCCCCTTTGTTGCAGATAACTGTTAATGGAGGTAGTATATATTTCTTTAATTAAACCTTATGGTTTGCACTTATATAACTTTTTTTTTTTATTATTTTTTTTTAATGACATAGTTGATAATTAGATGGTGAAATGGTTATTTTTCTTATAAGAGGTTGACGATTCGATACTCTTTATCCTTATGTTCCTTTTGGGAACGTGTTTTAATATATCTTATAAATAATTACCACCCAAATAGTAGGCCTTTTTTAAAATTACCACCCCTTAAATTAAAAAATTACTTTTCCCATATTTTGCAAAATGGATTTTTTCGCCTGTGGGCCCCACCTAACGGCTATTAACCACTATTTTGACTGATTTTCCCCTTCCCCCGATTTTTCTCTTTAAAACAGCTATTCCAACTTCAATTCACATTTTCTTCACCAAATTCCACTATAATTGGAGTAAATAGGTAGAATTGAGGGTTTTATGAAATTAGGATTCATGCTTCAATTGAATTAGGGGTTTTCTTAAATTAGGGGGTTTTTTGAAATTAGTTTTTACTTCAATTATATTGGGGGTTGCTATGAGATAAGGGTTCCTTTTCCTTCCTCTTTCCCCTTTGCTTGAAGTGTTTCCGTTGAGTGCGACTCCTTCCTCTGCCTCCTATGATGGTTTCAGGTAAGAAGGAGAAGCGAGAAAATGGAGAAGAGAGGTTTTGCGGTGGTGCAGTGGAAAATGAAAATGGAGGTGGGCTCACAGACGGAAAATCATCCGAAATTTTGAAAAAGATGGGAATCTGAGTAATTTTTTAATTTAAGGGGTAGTAATAAAATAAAATTAAAAAATTAACAAGTGGTAATTTTAAAACAAGTGTACTATTTAGGTGGTAATTTACAAATTTTGTAGAAAATTATGGCAAAAAAACTTTTACTTTCTTTTCCCTTCTCTTTCATAAGCGTAGAGTTGCGCGAATCTTGTAGATAGAGCCCAGAACTAGCTAGCAGAGTAGAGTAGTACTATCACCCACCCATTCAACGCCTAATCCTCGACGATGCAGGCTGTAGGAAAGCTTCTGCCGCCGTCAGCGCCGCCGCTTCTTCTGAAGAAACCCACCAACTTCTTCTCTCTCCTCTTCCAACATCAAACTGCCAACCTCCCTCTTTTTCCAGAATCGCTCCCCAATTACTCTTCATTATCATTATCTTCCTCATTTTCGGTTAGTATTCAACTTCCCATTTTGTTTATATGTTTAATTGAACGAATTTGGAAATTGCCCTTTTTAAATTTTCTGCATTTTATTATCAGGGTCGAACTGGGTTTTGCTTATTTGCCCAAAATAAGGAAAAAAATCCAAACTTGGATGCTACCCAATTGGTGGAGAATGATGGAGAAATTGAAGATGAAGATGGGTTTGATTTTGATGAGGATGATGTTTTTGATGATGAGGAAGAAGAAGAGGATGAATTTGATGATGATGATGAATTGATGGTTACTTATGACAAGATGAATGAATGGCTTGAGAATAGACCAAGAGGGTTTGGTGAAGGGAAAGTGTATGATACTTCAGTTGAAGATAAGTTACTAGAAGAAATTGAGCAAAGTTTCAAAGCTCAGTTATCTAACATTACCAAGCTTAAGAATGAGGGCAAGAAGCCTAAACCCAAGAATGACCCCCCGGAGGTGTTGTTCAATGGTGTGTGTAATCTCTCTCATCTTTGGTTGTTTATTGTTTTGCTCGGTTTTTGTTTATTGTTCTGATTTTTGGTAGCCTTAATTAGCAAGAATGAACCATGGTTAACCCATAATTGGATGTGGAATTAGGCATAATTGTTCCTTAATTGATCCATAAATGATCATTTCCTTGAATGAAGTCCTTTAGTGTTATATTATTTGCAATTTATAGAATGAACTTATGTTTGTAGTTTATGGATTTAGGAAATGTACCATACCAAGATGTAGAAATTGGATGCTTGAATTTGTTAGAAATAAAATTGGTTAAAAATATTTTGTTGGTTTTGAATTTGTTTAGCTTTTCAGTTACAATATACATATATGTGTTTAATGGACGACATGATAATAAAGAGATAAAGAACACATGTTGAGGAGGATGTGAGAGGGTACAATTTAAAATCGGATGTAGGATGGACACCGTGATTTGTTTGTAATAGATGACTAGATGCCCCTTTTATGATGCAAATATGCCTGGTTAGTTGTATGCATTTGTCCTTTATCTTAGGTGGTTTCAAGCAAAACTGTCTTTCGAGATTTGGAATTCAGAAAAAACTTTGACAGCTTAAGAAGGTCCAGTTTTCTTTTTGCAGTGAAATTACAGATATCAGAACCCGCGTCTTGTTGCTCATTATTAAGTCATTTGTAGCACTGCTGCTTAGTAAAATTTGCAACAGTTGAATGCCTTTCTCCCAAGAAATAAATAAAATACATTAGTTTAGTTTTTGTGACATTGGCTACTTTGATATCCGATAAAGTAATATGACTAATATCTGATACTTGTGTACTTTATACTACGTATGTCTTGTACAGTTGTACTCTTTCTCTCTAGTTTGCTGCATGGTATTTTTCAACTCTGGCAACCCAACAACTTATCCTACTCTCCTTAGGAAGTTTGATCTATCATGTTACTTGTACGTTCATGCCATTGTGGTTTCTGTTGACTGTGTGATTACATCAGGAACTATAAACTTATAACTTTTAGGTCAGAGTTCAGAGATGGAATCAACTAAACATTGATTTCAAACCATTGCCTTGATGGATCATATTTTGTTTCATAGAAGGAAAATGGTAGTGTTCCACAAAAACTTGCTAAAAAACCTTTTTCTTTGTCTCTTTGTTATGTTCACTTTTTTGAAACAGATGGTTAACGTCTATAGCAGACACTTCCGAAGATGTGATGATTGAATTTAAATTCTTCATGCATATCCTTTTGCAGTTCCTAATCTGCTTAAAGTAATTTGTTGATGATATTGTCTTTGCAATGGGTTGTTATTCAATATATTTGATTAAAAGATCGAGGAATTGTGGGATTTATCATAAGATGCATTACCTGAAATGTCTACAGCTTCTGAAGGTGTTCCTGGCGGGATCCGTGTTCGTATCAGCAACCTTCCTAAGAAAAGGAATATTCACAGAGATCTAAAGTCAGCCTTTGAAGGAGTTTCTGGAATTATTAAAATATCACCGGTGAACTCTGGAAACAAAAAGACAAGGGATCCTGTCTGCAAAGGCCTTGCCTATGTGGATTTTAAGAGTCTGGCGGATGCAAACAGGTATCTGTTTTTCCTTGTCTCTGAGAGAAAGTGACCCATTTGTTTTGCAGAATTCTTTTCTGTGCCATTTTGATCACTTATGAGTTACGCCTATTCTCTGGATCATTATGTTAATATTGTGAATTAAATGAAATCTTCTATTACAACAGGTTCATTCAGATGTTCTCAGGCCAAAACATATCTTTTGGTAAGTCTGAGAAGCCTATAAAGTGTGAAATTTTGAAGCCGCTTGATGGCAGTTATGAAGGGTCATCAGATGATGGATACAACAGCACTTCTGAAGGAAACTTCCTTGCCTCGGAGGAGGAAGAAGATGAAGATGTTGATGTTGAGCAAATTGAAACAGCGTTGCAATTTAGGGAGGATGATGATTATGTGTATGAAGAATTAGTTAAAAGCATCAAGGCCCTTGACAGCCAAAATGTTTTAGGGGACTTGCTCCAATTAAGTGCTAGCGAACGCTTAAAACAAGTAGAAATGCTAGAAGCAAAATTGTTGGCACGTGCTTCGTTAAATGAAGTGAAGTCACCTAAAAAGAAGTCAGAGGTTAAAAAAAAGCCAGACAAGAAGCCTAACCAAAAGTCAGATAAGGATCCGAACCTAAAGCTAGAGAAGAAGCCAAAACAACGTATCCCAGGATCTGCAAAGAAGTAAGCTATGTTTTTTTGCATGAGCGTTGTTGGAAATGTTTGCATCAATACTGGATCTGATTGTATATCCAATTTTGACATATTGTTTATCCATAATGCAGGTTGAAAGTCAAAGAGAAGGCTAAACTTGCAGACGTTTTTGCTAGATATGGAACGAGAGGTGCCTCAGCTTCAAAAGAAAAGTAATCTGGATTATGTAAATTGTAGAATGTTGTCAAGTGTCAGTTTGTCAATGTTGGGTTATCTTTGTCTAGGGGCATTTCCTATGTTTTACCTCTATATGGAAATTTTTCAATGCTTCTGGTCTTCCTCTAATTTACTAAATATGGAATGAGAAGGCTACACTTGCAAACGTTTTTGCTAGATACGGACGAGAGGAGCCTCTGCTTCATAAGAAAATTAATCCGAATTTATGTAAATTGTAGAATGTTGTCAAATTGTCAATGTTTGGTTATCTTCATATAGGCAATTCCTATGTTTTACATCTGCTTGGAAATTCCTCTACACCTCTGATCCTCCTATAGTCCTATCCCCCAAATTACCCCCCCCCCCCAAAAAAAAAAAAAGGAAGATATGAGGACACAAGTGTTTGAATGCAGATGTCATAAAATTAAAGTTGTCAAATTAAGCACCATTTATTGGATAGCAAGTGCAGCTTATGTACATTACTGATCCATTGACATTGGTCTTTGGTGGTTTGGTATCTTACACATTTATTTCTAATACCATAAATCATTACCACGTACCAAATTGACTATTGTGGTCTTTTTTGTGGAAATGTAATTTGACAAAAGACTACATGAATTTATCTGATTTCTGTTGTAGAGTGGAACATACATACAGTATGTTATATTACAGGATCTGAGTCTTGGTCATGCTCAGTATTCATTCATTCAGTAGTTTCCGTTAAGATTGTTCGTCTATGAAACAGGCAGAGATTGAAAAAGATCGGAGCTGCTATTTTCGATTGAATACATTCAGAAATGAAACAACAATTATGGCAGAGGTTATTTTGATTTAAGGCTTGTCTAGCCAAGATAAGCTCAATCCCGCACTGCTGCTGAGTGCTGAGTAAAGTGAAACTACAAAAGAAGCTGTCATGTCAAATGCACATATTAGTATTGAAGCAAAGCAATTCCCAAATCCACCTATCATCGCAATCACGCAGGCTGATGACCATGAAAAAGATCATTCGAAAAGTGTGAGCCAAGATGACGAGAAAATCCCAGGATTAAAGCAATGAAACATGACCATAATGTCATTGTCACATCTTATACATTTTGCTTGTAAGTTTTCAGAACTCTTCTGTGGGCCATATAGGTTGGTGAAGTTTCTGCCCCTTCAACTCTAAAATCAACTTCTCTTGCTGTAATCTACAATTTACTTCTTTGTACAGATTCTGAGACATCCTACTGCTTACTATTTAAAGATTCAAACATTCTCTAAGCCGAGAACACTTGCTATTTAAAAATTTCATTTCCTTGGTTTTCCTATGAAATGAAGATCAGTTTCATATTATGGCATGCATGCTTTCTATTGTATCTAGGTCTCTCTTCCTCTCCTGATCATCGCTTCAATTCTTCTCATTTAGTTCTGTTTGTTAAAGATTACACTTGTAGGGTTGTGAATATTAGGCTTCTAATATGTGATGTTCTCATTTCCCAAGATAGTTGCTGTTTTTGAACAAAACAGCTTGCTGTTACATATCTTAGTATGTAGATGTTACAAAGTTTGCATGTTATATTTACTAAAATTTATTTGTTCAACTGATGTAGGTGATACCATACAAGCTTTGTCATACGACTATTCAGCAACTACAGAGGTACTAAACTTGATTGAAATTTAAGCATATTTACAAATAATACCTATAAAAAAATGTTTCTATGATATGTAGCTATGTTGAAAACCAATCAGTACAATTAAAATGTTGCTTGCTTTTTTTTTTTGTTCTGATACATAATTTCATTTGTTGCTATGCCAATTTGAAGTGTTTGGAAGAAGCCTGGAAGGTTCAATATGGTGGAGGAATCATACAAAATCCAGAGTTCACTAATGGTATCGAAGGATGGACTATGTTTGGTCAGGGTAAGCTCGAAGAAAGAATAACAAAAGATGGGAACAAGTTCATCGCGGCTCTGAACAGAACTCAGCCATCTGATAGCCTTTCTCAGAGAATTCAGATTCAGAAAGGAAAAATTTATGCATTTTCAGGTTATTTATAGCTTCTTAATCCTTGTCCAACTTTAAAACTTGCCCTGAGAAGGATTTGGCAACAATTTAAGACCAAATATGAGTTTATATTCACAATACAATTTTGATGAGTTCATATTCAAATGGATTTTACAGCCTGGATTCAAATTAGTCAAGGCAGTGAAGTTATATCGGTAAAATTTAGAAGTCCTGGTGGAAAATACCTCCATGGAGGTACAGTGATAGCAGAGCAAGGATGTTGGAGCATGTTGAAAGGCGGTATAGTTGCAGCCTTTTCAGGTCCGGTTGATTTATTTTTCGAGGTAATTTCTGACCAGTGCAATGTTTTTCTCAGGGAAAGTTATAGCATATTTTTTTTTTTTGGGGGGGGGGAGGCCTATGTTTGTTTCTTATTTGTCTACTTTCGTAAAGTTCTTGACGTTTTGTATGTGCAGACTAAGAACACAGCTGATGAAATCTGGGTAGATAATGTCTCTTTGCAACCTTTTACTAAGAAGCAATGGAAATCACAGCAAGAAAAGACCATTGCAAAGGTAAAATAACACCAACATTATGAGTTTATGACAGTCATATGGTATGTTACTTTGTGAATATAATCATAAAAAAATCGCCGTTTATGTAGGTGAGAAAGAGTAAGGTGAAATTACATGTGACAAATAAAGATAACACTTCAGTAGCAGGAGCAAAAATTACTCTGAAGCAAATAAAATCAGGTTTCCCTACAGGATGTGAAATAAACCAGAATATCCTAAACAGCAAGAAGTATCAAGATTGGTTTGCCTCGAGATTTTCAGTCACTGCTTTTGGGAACGAAATGAAATGGTACTTCACAGAAAAAACACGAGGGCAGGAAGACTATACCATACCTGATGCCATGCTACAATTTTGTGAGCAGAACAACATTGATGTTCGAGGTCACAACATCATTTGGGATGATCCAAGATACCAACCCACTTGGATAAACAACGAAACCAGTCCACAAGAGTTGAAAGATGCAGCTGAAAACAGGACGAAATCTGTTGTATTAAGGTACAAAGGGAGATTGATCCATTGGGATGTTGTGAATGAGAACTTGCATTTTAGCTTCTATGAGAATAAGCTTGGAGAAAATGCTTCAGCAGAGGTTTATGCTAGAACATATGAGCTTGATCAAAAGCCGATTTTGTTCATGAACGAGTACAACACTATAGAGTTGAGCCAAGATGAAGATTCAATACCAGCAAAATATGCTAGAAAGTTGAAGAACACTCAATCATATTATAGAGAAAGGAGTGGTGGTAATGATACATTGCCTATGGGAGTAGGGGTGCAATCAAGGTTCGGCCCCGGTCAGCCCAACATTGCTTACATGAGAGCAGGAATGGACTACTTAGCTTCAATGAAATTCCCGCTATGGCTTACTGAACTCTTTGTTGACAAAGGGGAAAACCAGGTACTATCAATTTTTACTTGTTACAAAGCTTACTAATCAAGAAATAGTCCAGCCAAATTAACCTGTATTCGATCATCCAACTAAATATCGAAATTACATCACCTGACTTTGAACCAAAACAGAACCAACCCGACCTGCATGATCCAAACTCAAAATAAGACCTATTATGTTAGGAAAGGTTACATACTTACTGCTTGTACAATTTTTAACATTTTGATGTGACTATTTTGCTCGAAAATTATAAGCAGGCAGAGTATCTGGAGGATGTTTTAAGGGAGGGATATTCACATCCTGCAGTTGAAGGGATTGTGATATGGCCAACTTCACCATTCAGCAGTGAATGCAAGATGTGCTTGACTGAGCAAAACTTCAACAACACACCCAATGGAGACGTCGTTGATAAGCTTATCGCGGAGTTTTCAAGCTCGAAACCATTGGAGATTTCTGCCAATGGCCAAGGAATCTCTGAAGTTGTGTTGCTTCATGGGGATTATGAAGTTACTGTAAGGCATCTTGAAACAAATTCTTACACAAAGTTGAAGCTCAAGGTGACTAAAAATTCAGCAAACTTTGTACCTGTTCAACTTGATGCATTTGTTCCCCATGTTTTGTCTATGTAACTGGGATTGCTGTTAGCTTTCCGTAAATATAATTATTCTTGCATTTCATGATCACTTTATAGAAGTGTCTTACAAGTTACAAGTGTATGTGTCAATGTGTGTAATGGGCTAATGTCAGCAATGTAGTATTGTGTGTTTGCTTGGTAAAGTCTCGGGGTGGTACTTAAGACATGAGATCAATTACCATGTACATCACTACTTTTCTCGGTTCTATACTCCAGTGATCTTTAAACAATATAACAAATGTGTTCCTTCATAGAGAAAAATGAGTTATGGCAATATTAGAAGGCTTGCAAAGCTCATCTATACATTGCTCTTAAGCAAGGTTGAAATATTAAATCATATTACAAGAAACCAAGAATGAATTGTTACTAACTTTGTTGACACCATATGTCATTATGTCCAAGAGTGCATTTTAATGCAAAACAAAATTGATTTATACCCTTTCAACCAATACAAACGGTATACAAGAGGGTTTATTTTCTGATACATTTTAAAGATATATCTGATAAAACTGACTCGTACCCGATTATTTAAATTGTATTCAAAATTTCATGACTAAATTGATGTTAACACGACAACTAATACTTTGGTATGAAACATCAATAAATTATCATATTCCGTACCAATAATTGACAAAAACCCGTACTTGACTCGAAACCGACCCGAAATTAATTTAATGGTTTAAATTTTCAAAACACTACACAGTACACAAATACACAATGGTACCATCATTTCTCCCTCCTTATTCCTCTGTTCTTCTATCACTCCCACGCCCAACAGCACCTTCTTCCCTAACAAGGAGAGATAATATTCAGAAATTTGCCAGCTTAGATGGGTGGTACTACTGGTACAGTACTTCAGTTTTATCTAATGGCTGAAAAATTCACCTGTAAAGTTTCAGTTTTTTCTAGCATGCATTATAAATTCATAGTCTTACTCCAATACTCCTACTTCCTCCCAAAAAATTAGAGGAAGGGATAATTGGTGAAATACAAGAAACTTAATTGCATGCAATCTTTGGTTAATTTTGATTAAGGTTTGTCTTGATCTCTTCAATTTAATTTAAATTTTTTTTTTCTTTTTAATTATTTTGGGTTTGATGGTATATAATGCTTGATCATTTCTTGTTGATTTGTTTTGTTAAGGATCAAAGAGGGTTTGATTTGATTTTTTTTTTTTTTTTTTTTTTGTTTTTTCTTTTCAGCAATCCAAAAGTGCCCATTTCAATTTGGACAGCAAAAGGCTCTGAAGGTAAAAATTTGCTCTTTCTCTCTTGTTTAATTGAAAGAGCTTTTTTTTTTTTTTGTAGAGTGTGGGAGTTTCAAGTAGATTAGAAGGGCTATTCAAAAAAAAAAAAAAAAAAAAAAAGTAGATTAGAAGGGGTATTACTATTTTTTTTGTTTCACTCAATTATTTCTGCTATTTGACAATGGGCTAATTGATTTTTACCTTTTTAGTGAGGGATGAGAACTAGGGAATTAAAAAAGTTGCGTTCTATTTACCTGACCTTAACTAATCAAACTTTAGACTCATTTAATTAAACTTTTCACCTAATATTTTCACTTATATGAACGTAATTAAACTTATCTGATCTTACACGAACTTATTTTAACTGTAAATTGAACTTAAGTAGCTCTTATTGACCTTTACTAAAAATGTTCCTAACTCATATTGCCCTCCTTTGAGCTTATGTGTTTTAAGAAAGATTGTTTGGTTTTGTTTTTGTTTTTGTTTGTTTGTTTGTATTTTTTCTCTTTTCTGAAATAAGGTGAACAAAACTGGCGTAAATTTGAACATATCTAAACTTATTATCTGAACATATTTAAACTTATTATCTGAACAAAACTGGCGTAAATTTGAACATATCTAAACTTATTATAACATATCTAAACTTATTAAACCTTACGTGTACAAATTTTCAAAACTCATTAAACCTTAGGTAAACAAATATAATGATGATATTAGCTTTTACTATCTTCATGCAAATCCTTATTACTGAAGTAGATTTGATTTAGTGTTTGTATTTCTGCTGCTCAGGGCACCTACTTGTTAGTTCATTATGTATAAATTATAATGATTAATAAAGCTTATTGGCAATTGGCACAATGTTCTTGATTGTATATTATAGAGGTTTTGTAAAAATTCATTGGGGTTGGTTGAAGTTCAGGCTGATCATGAGCATTTTTTTGTTAGACTTCATCATCTTTTAACATTGTGATTCTGGTAATTGGTGTATACTTAGGTAAAGAGGAAAATGGATTCGAGTGCTTCTGGTTCTGATCACAATCGTGAACGAACTCCTATGTCAAGGCCTGGATTTGGAGTAAAAGGCAACAAAATATCACTTTGTACTAATCACTTCAGAGTAGAGCTTGCTGATTCTGCTGGCTACTTCTTTCACTACTCTGTATGTCTCATTTTTCATTATTATCATGATATTATCTAATACTTCCATAATCTTCTAACAATGCAATTTTTATGAATAGTTTCTCATTTGATTTTTCTTTCTCTTCCACAAAATAAAGGTTTCAATTTATAACAAAGATGGCCGACCTGCTGAAGGGAAAGGTATTGGAAGGACAATAATGGACAAAATCCGTGAAATTTATAAATTTGATCTGGATGGAAAGGACTTTGCTTATGATGGTGAGAAATCTTTATTCATGTGGGGTGCCCTTCCAAGGAAAGAGCTGGACTTCACTGTTGTTTTGGACAAGATTTCATTAAAAAGGTAGCAAATATTTCTTGTCGAGTTAATTGAATTCCTGATGATATATGATGTGTGAAACCTAGCTTTGGTATGATTTTTTTTTTTGTTTTCACATACGTAGTAATGGTGATAATAGCAGCTTTAATGGAAGTGGAAGCCTTACTCAGGGTGGTGGAAAGAGGCAAAAGTGCGTGTTTCAGACAAGGACATTCAGAGTAGTGATGAAGTATGTAGGAAAATATCCGTTTAGTGTTATTTCTGACATGCTACGTGGAAGACATTCTGAGAAGGTTCATGAAGTCATCAAGGTGCTAGATGTTGTCTTAAGGCAACATGCTGCAAAAAAGTGAGTTTGGATATCTATTTTCATGTCGTTTCCCTTTTTTTTTTTTTTTTTTTTTTTTTTTTTTTTGCCTAATGTTTATTACATGTATTAAAAATTTAAAACCGATGGTTCAAACTTCTCCTAGGAGCTGCCTTATTGTCAAGCAATCATTTTATCATGACGATCCAAAGAACTTCACTGATATTGGAAAGGGTGTCTTTGGATGTAAAGGTCTTCACTCAAGTTTTTGTCCTACTCAGAATGGATTGACTCTTAACATGGGCAAGCTTCCTCCCTTCCTCTTTTCTTTGAAAAAGTGGTTTTAAAATTTAAGCATTTTTAGGAAATAATGCTCACATGCATAACATTCTAATAATTCTGTCTTTAATGCAGATATGTCCCTGACCACAGTTCTGAAGCCTGGTCCTGTGCTTGATTTTCTAGTAGCCAACCAGAATGTCAAAAATACATCTTGCATCGATTGGTCAAAGGTATAATGTTTCTAGATGAGGGAAGCAATTCCTGTAACCAGGTCATACTATGAAAATGATAGGGCTTGATATCATTTTGCTTTTCTGCAGGCTAGACGTGTGCTGAAGAATTTGAAGATAAAAATTTTCCCATCTAATAGAGAGAGTAGAATCACCGGATTGAGTGAGTACATATGTAAAAAGCAGAGGTTAGTATGATTTATATCCACCTCCTCTTTGCTTTCAGATTCCGGCATTGACTTCATTACAATGATTCAATTGCTTGTAAGGTTTTTGCTAAGGAATAGAGGATTAAAAAATGATAATCAAGAGGTGCAAGTGACAGTCTATGATTATTTTGTTAAGCATAAGAAGATGCACCTTCAATATTCTGGTGACTTCCCTTGTATTAACATTGGCAAAACAAAATCAAAGTTCTACCCCATTGAGGTGATTATCCAGATACATTTTAATGTTTCACAAATTTGTTTAATTTCTCCATCTCATACACTAACTCTCTTCCTGTATGCTTTGAAGCTATGCTCTTTGCTTCCCCTACAGCGATACACTAAAGAGCTTTCTCTCCCTCAAAGATTGATGCTTATTGAATCCTCAAGGCAGAGGCCGCTAGAAAAAATGACAATGTTGACAGAGGTATGACCCTAAATTTTTTGCCCTTTTCTTTCCACAGAAGTTGAAATATTAACAATTTTCAAAATTTCTTTGGTGAAAAGGCTCGGAAAACCAATAAATATGCAACTGAGACAATGCTGCAGTCTTGTGGTGTTTCAATTGCTAGCACTTTTACTCAAGTTGAAGGCCGTGTTTTGGCAGCCCCAAAGGTGATCATTTTCTCCGTCTCCCCAGTTACATGCTCTATATCCCCGTTTGCAAACTTTACATCTAGTCACTGGATTATTCACAGCTAATAGTAGGACGAGGAGAAGAAGTTGTTCCTCGAGCTGGCTGCTGGAACCTAAATGGCAAGGTAGCTAATACAAATATGCTTTTTTTCTCTTAGTTTAATATCCAACTGTATACATATTACAATATTTGATATATTGTGTTCTGTAGATGCTAGCTGAGCCTATGAGTGTTCATAGTTGGGCAGTGGTGAGTTTCAGATCAAGCTTTGATCCAAGTATGGTCTGTACTTATTTTGCTAAGTCTGGTGAAATGATGGGAATTGTAAGTGCCTACTGAAAAAAATTAATCTTCTTTTCTGCATTTCTGTTTGTTTTACCTTATTATATATTATTTATATGTATCATTTTCTTTGTTACTAGTCTGTTAAGCCTCCAATTTGCATTATTGAGGAGAACAAATCTTATAGACAAGCACCACCTGCCATTAGAGTGGAGAAGATACTTGAACAATTGGACTTGAAGCTGAAGCCATTGAAAGCACAATCAAATAAAAAAAAGACGTTGCCAGATTTCATACTTTGCCTTCTGCCTAATAAAAATTCCGACATATATGGTCAGGGTCACCCTTTTGCATCTACACGTTTTTTTGTTCATCTCTGAAAAATTCTCATGAATCAAATTTGTTGCATTCTTTTAAAGGTCCATGGAAAAGGAAGACTCTTATAGAGCTTGGGATTTCAAATCAATGCATTTCATCAAGTAAACTTGACATGCAATATTTTACTAGTCTCCTGCTGAAGATCAATGCCAAAGTAAATAATGTTGCTTTTCGTGCATTTATATCCTTACATGCATTAGAAGTTGCATTTGACACTAGTCTCTTTTTCTTCCTTGCAGCTTGGTGGTTTGCACTCTCGACTAGCAATTGAATGGAATTCTCCTGTTCTCTCTAAGAAGCCAACCATAATTTTTGGTATGGATGTATGTCATGGATCTACAGGACTACATGATTTTCCATCCATTGCTTCTGTAAGATGATATCTTTTCTTGTACACTATTTTCTTCTTTCTATTAACTTTCCCCCCCTCTAAATATTTCCTGGAACTTGCAGGTAGTAAGTTCGAGATGTTGGCCATCAATGTCTCATTACAGGGCATCAGTTCGTTCTCAGTCATCCAAGGCTGAAATTATAGAGTCTCTTTTTAAGCCCATGCCTGGCAATGGTGACAAAGACGAAGGCATGATCAGGTAGGTTCCTAAATCTCTTATCTACATGTGCTTTAAATTACTTTAATTCAACTCGACATATGATGACTGTGTGCTGTTCAAAAACTTTTATATATACACGTGCTTTATGCTTTGGGTGATGTTTGGTTTGATTGGTTTCATTTCTTCTGTCTCTGTGCTGAGCAAAGAAAGTACATGCTCAAGTCTTTTGTGCTTTCTGACAGGGAGTTATTATTGGATTTTTTTTCAACCTCAGGCAAAGTGAAGCCTTCACATGTTATAATATTCAGGTAGAATTTCTTTTAGCTGCATAGTGTGAGATTCGAGAGTATTTTTTGTAAGTGATCGTTGTCAGATTCTAACTGTTTAACCTGAAGCAATGTTCTGGTCATGGATCTAATTAGTTATTTCTGTATGAAACTAAGCCTCTAGAGCTGCTATCTGATTACTGTTTTCATGTCTAGGGATGGAGTTTCCGAGGGTCAGTTCAAACAAGTCTTGAATGTAGAGTTCCATCAAATCTTGGAGGTCAGTTTTAATCCAAAAAGTTCTCTTGGCAGCTTTTGCTTCTAAATATCTGTATTCATCATGGTCTTTTTGAAGTTTTTCTTTGTTTTAATGTCAGGCATGTAAGCTTCTTGATTCAGATTGGCACCCAAAGTTTACCATAATTATCGCGCAGAAAAGGCATCATACAAAATTCTTTCAATCTAGGCAACAACATCAAAATGTTCCTCCTGGTGAGGAAAATTCTTGTTTGAGATTTTTATTTTTGTTTACGTCAGCTCCTAAGCCTGCTAAAGCTCCTAAAATGCTACTGCAGGAACTGTGGTCGATAGCAAAATTTGCCATCCTCATTACTATGATTTTTACATGTGCCCGCATGCTGCATATGCTGTAAGTTGAATTTGTGATTACTTCAAGCTTAAGCCTTTAATTTGTAATTACTTTCTGATTGTCTTTAAATTGTAGGCCATAATTCTATCCTGCCTTCCGTAGATAATTGGCCATTTTCTAAATTTGCGCTATTCCATATTACCTTTTATGAAACCTCACCTAGTTGGCTAATTCCAAAGAAAGACTGTTGGTAATTTGGTATTTACAGGATTATAAATACAGCTTTGAATAATGAAGGATTATTATGTTGATTGATGCTATATTAAATTGTATTTTTATATAAAAAAAACTACCCTCAATCAGTACTTGTGTTATACTATTATTTAGGGACGGAGGAGTACCAATTACAAGTATCATGCTTTTGAAACATTCCTAATGAACTCTGGCTAACTTTTCACAGGGTACAGCGAGGCCGATACATTACCATGTCTTGCTGGATGAGATAGGAATTTCATCTGATGAGCTGCAAGAGTTGGTTCATTCTCTGTCTTATGTGTAAGAACAAAGGCCATACCTAACTTACCTTGAAATTAAAAGATTTTTTTATCCAAATAAACTCCTGATTAACAGTATCCATATCTACTGAATTATATGCAGGTACCAAAAATGCACGAAGGCCATATCTATCGGTAAAATCATAAGCTGTCCTCTAGACAACCCTACTAAAGCAGGAATTGATAGTGATTTTTGCATGGTACATTATCTGATCGAATTGCTTTTTGAACGCTTTTGCAGTTACTCCAATCAGATATGCACACCTAGCGGCCAGTAAAGCGTCACAAATTTTGACTTCAGAAGTGTTTTCAAATCATACAGAGGCTCAAGCACCTGAGCTACCCAAGCTGCATAAGGAAGTTTGTGAATCCATGTTCTTCTGTTAAATCTTTATTAGCAGGTCGAAAACTTGGCTATGAGACTACTTGCATCGTAGAGTTGTTGCTGCTGCTGAAGTGCTGAATTATCAAACTGCCAGTTTCTAGCTTATCTAGCCTAGAATATATTCCTAGTGTTGCAACTTGTTACAGGTATAAGCATTACATACTGTTAGTCTGTAGTTATGTATATTACGTAAATGTGTGAAAATTAATGGTGGCTGTATACTGTTAAGTCAGCCTAGTCACGGCTTTAGAGATGTCATCGATGTATATTACGTAAATGTGTGAAAATTAATGGTGGCTGTATACTGTATACTGTTAAGTTATACACACCCATGTAACACAAAAGTGATCATATATGTAAATGTGTAATTGTCACTTCAACACTAAATGCTCATCATGCGTAACACTTGATCAAAAAGTTTCCCAAAATCTAACCATTTTTTCTCCTCTTTCATCAGAATTATCTGATACATTAGTTTTCTACCATGGCGGAACCATTTACATAACAAACTCGAGTGATAGGGCCTCCTAGACTTGACGCTGCAAATCCACTGTGGCTTTGCTATCATTTAACAACGTGACTTCGATCTTCTGAGTTGATGTAGTCATCTATGGTCATATATGATTTTCATTGATCTTTGTATGATGATCTAGTAGATGCCAGTACTAGACCTGTCATTCTTGTCATATCACCTTGATCCTTAGGAATTAGGATATAGTTGTACGCATGCATGCTGCAGCCACATTTGGAATGACCGTGTTCATCTTTCGTGCACAGAAGCCGTAGCAGAAGCCTTATTATTGTTCCTTCACAGGCTCACCAAATAGACTTCAGGGTACGGTGTGTCTATCCGTTCTTTCTATGAGGATCCAGGCCAAATTGTTGAGCTATTTCAATCTAATTAAAGGTTAACAAATATATATATAGCATAGTTAACTGAGAAGAATAGTGCTCAGATTCAAGGGTGATTGCTGAAGTTTTTAAGTTGTATTGAAGTGTACATCGGTCATCTTTTTGTATGGTCCAATTTTGGATAGTTTTGTTTGAGGTACAATAATTGTAAAGTTTTTAATAAATAGAGTACAAGATGATGCTTGAATAGTTAGTTGAATACTTCATATTTTTGTTAACAAATTTTGTATTGCAAGTTGAAAGATGGATTTTTAGTTTCTTGGTTAAAAGAAATGCAAAACAAGTTTGACAAGAAATAAGAAATTAATTATACATATCATTTTGCTTGTGTTTTGGCACTTTTGATATGATATGATATGATATACTAGTACAATAATGGAGGAGTCATTTTTCAACTTTAAATCACACATCCTAATCCTCAAATTCTACAAAATTATCTAAGAATTTCAAGAAGAAAAGGGAAAAGGCTTAAAGAAATGTTGTCTAAGCTGCTTAAGGAATATGGGGAATTAATTCAACTGATTTGAAAGTCTATCTTGTGTTACAAAGTAAATGATATCTTTATTCAATGACACGATATCTAGTTACTTTGTTCGTTCTTTTTCGATCTTCTTATTTACTATAGTAATTTAAAACATGAAATAGTGAGAGTTAGTGAAAAGTGGGTCTCTCTTTAAACTTCTTAGGTAATGAAAAAAGAAAATTGTTTTGAGATGAGGCCGTAGAGATATTGTTTTTATTATGGTAGGCTAAGGAGGTAACAACCCACATAAAGCACACTTTTCATATTTCTATTAAGTTTAGATAAGTTTAATGGCATGTGTTAATTAAAAAATTAAATATTGCATTTACTTATGACCTAATTATGATTCTAATAATCTTTTACTTACTCCTAACCACTCAAAGAGTGAGGACAAAGAAAACAGTGTGAGTGTATAAGATACTTTTACCTCACTACAAATGGAAGTTATTTGTTGATTCCTGTCAACTTCAAATAGCTGGCAATCCTATAATATATTTAACAAAGTAAATTTCTTAGCCAACTAATACAATCCTGACCTAATCAAAAACTCCAAATGAATAACAATTCTCTAATCCCTGGACCACCTAAATTACACAAAATAATTGTCTTGTTGAAGAACTTTTATAAGCTGCAAATTTTTTTAACTCAATAATGGAGATTGATTTGAGCACCACCAGTTGTGGAGAAAAGGTACAGCAATCTCCGAGATTCGTATCATTCTGCGTATCACAACCACCACAACCATCTAATAATACAGCACCAGCCATTTTTCTTATTCGAAAAGTTTCAGAGAACTTAGTCGAAATTTTCAGCTCCAAAGCTCAAATATGACACTTCAACTTCAAAGGTTTAATAATTTACACAATCAACTACAAGTTACATTGTTATAAATGTGTATAATGATGATAATACTATTTACAAAACAGGTGTGCATTCAAGAATGATGCAGGATTAAAGTGCCCCTAATTTCTAAATGCGCTTCTGCCCTACTTAGAACTACCTGGATAATCCAATTCTGATGGAATTCTTTGTTCGCATTCATTGTTTTCCTGCTTATAGAACTCCGTTTCTAAGTCGAGCCCAAACCCAGCAGCGGAGCCATATAGATTCCGATCCCACTGGTCGAGGAGAGCCTTCTTCGAACTATTCTCTAAAGGAACTGAGAGAGTATCGATGTTGCTTGTTGATGAATCATCCAATTTTTGCTTCTTCCGAGGAGATGTGGGGCTTGGTGAGGCTTCCCTACCAGGCTGAGAATCTGCCGATTTTTCTCTTTCCCCATCTTCATTGTTGGATGATGGCAGTGTTTCAGAAGCTCTGAGGACACTACCCAGCTTCTGCTGCTCCTCTATGATCTTCTGCAGATACTTCCCCTGCGCTTCAATTCTCATTTGCAGCTGCCTTTGCACCTTCAAGAAAAAAAAAGTTACTGAGGATATATATCTCAGAGAATATATGGTTAAATCACTGATTTCAGAAGCATAAATTACTAGATCTGTGCCCATAAGATGTATCCTATATATAGTTATAAAATCAGCAACATGAACCACATAATACTAGGTCAAATTCTTGTTTGAAAATGAAATATATTACTCCCTTACAGAATCAGGCCACATTCTATTTTAGCCTGTCCTAAGTAGCCACTTTCTTAATTACATTACATCTTGAGTTCTATGTCCCCACCCCCCCCCCCCCCCTCTTATTTGAAATAGGCTATCATCGAATTCCATAGAAATTGCATTGGTAACGTGGAGAGGAAAGTTTATAAACCGTTAAAGATGGTTATGGTATTCTAAATATTTCCTCATAAATGACCTTGAAATCTTGAATTAAATGTGGCCTACTATAAAAATATAAAGGCTCAGAGTGACATCTAAAGAAGAGCAAGTTCTTAAAATTGCTCAAAAAATCAAGTCCTTTCTATCAATAAACAAAAGAATAGAATCATAAATATTAACCTCAAGCTGCTCATGAAGACGTTTCTGGACCTCCATTTGCATTTTAAGTGCCTCATTAATCTGTAATCCCCTGAAAAGCAGTAGATATAGGAGTATAAAAACAAATAATAGTATCAACGCCCATGTCGTGTGCAGCTTATGTACTAGCAGGACGGTCTGAAAATTGCATGTGAAGATTGGATAAAGCTAGGAGACACTCACTGGGAAGAATCTGCGTTTGCTAAACCATCCAAAGAAACTTTCTTTTCGTCCTTGGAACCTATAAATCAAGAGAAAAGTCTACATTAAATACACGATAATTAAAGAAGATATATCAAAATCAGAGTATAGAGGCAGGCACCTGTACCGTCACTTGGCGACTCTGGCAGATACTTAGCAAGGCGATACTTCTGCAAAAAAAGATACATTCAACTGGGTTGAGCATCATGAATGATAATTTGAAACAATTGCCATCCTGATTATATCTTTACTAGAGTATAAACCAATAACTGTGAAACTATGAGCATATGGAATAAACTGAGGATGGACCTGTAAATGACTTTTCACATGGTAGATGGTAAGTCCGGGTACACCCATCACTCTTAGAACTCCTTTAGGGGTTGCCCCTGCAAAACAGAAATGATAATGAATCTTCTCATATTTTCAACAGATAAACTAATAAATAACAAGGTTTTCTTGGCAAAAACACAATCAAGTAAGATTGTAAGAGCCATATTTCTAACAATAATAATATGCAAGTGTATTCCAAGAGCATCTAAGAAAAGATTTTTTAAGAAAAATAATACATCCTCCAGAAAATCCGTAACAAGTGTGGGGCCCTTTGCATTAACGAGCAGTAGTACAAAAGACTCTTCTTGGAAAATCACATTATTTGAGTCAAGCATGTAAGCATCAGCAAGGCATTCAAAAATTTCAACTACACTGATAGAAAAATAACTTGTTCAGCACTTGTCACCAAAAAAAAAAAAAAAAAAAAAAAAAAAAAAAAAAAAAAAAAAAAAAAAAAAAAACCCTTTAACCAAACATATTAGCTTCAAATGAATATTATACTACATGTCTATTTCTTAAAAAAAAAAATCCCTCCAAGGCTTTGCCTATAAAAGAATAAATGTAATAATAATCTGTATTCTGTAGTGACAGCAACAAGAAAAATATATAATAATAATCATCTCCAGATCAAGGACCTAGTAAATTATTACTATTATAAAAAGTTTCAGATACATTCGGAAGACTAAATCTTCCACTTCAAATCTTCCTTATATGCAAGCCTTTACCTATATCATATTTATATTTTTGAAGTAGATATGTGTCAACAATGTGCTACAAATAATTAAAAAAAACAAAGAGAGATAAATATGGAAGAATAGAAGGAGATCTTTGATATGATATGTTCATCAACAATAGAAGAAAATATATATCAAGAAGCTGCAAAAGCAGAGAAAAGGAAAACACTATGTGGCAGATAAGGGAAAAAGGAAGAGCAAGAATTACTAACCACAATCTGACCTGTGTACTCATCAAGACTACACTATACTCTACTGAGTGTCTTGTTTGTATGAAAACTCACGTTTAAAAATGGGCTTCAGTGGTAGATAGAACGAGAAATGCATGTGTAAGACTTAGTGCAAAATGGTATTGAAGTGGAAGAGGAGAAAAAGTGAGTTTTAAATTTGAAATTAGATCCTTCCTGAATCAGTCCAAAGCTGGTTCACAGCTAGCCTGATTCTTAAAACATTCAATCTTGGCTAGGTCTTGTCATATAGCTATCAAACAAGGTAAAGATTTTCTATAATGCTGGTTTCCTAGAGACTAGAAGGAGGTACACCCCATAACATATACAGCTAATTGGGAGAAAAGGAGGAAGGAATAGAGTTCATATCTTCCAGAAAGACTCCAGTCAAAACAACAGCCACCATCCCATAACATAAATTTCAAAATGACATGAGCTAAGGTGGCAGGAGATAAATTTCTATCATGCAAGCCCTTGTAAAATCCAAGCAAAATCAAAGGCATTTTGTATTCCAAGGCCCAACACAGTAAGCAAAACAGACTTATTTAATGTAATTCTGTAACTGTAGCACCAAATAAAACCTTTCTTTTCCTTTGACAAGGATCCTCAATCAAAGCCTTCAATTTAAGTAGTTAAGTACACAGCTTTGTAAGAGGCCTTAGTTAAGTTCATCTAGGTTAACTAGTGACCAGCAGCAACCACAAAAACTGATTTGCGTGGAATGACTTAGTAAACTAATATTGTCCACAGGACCATGGATTGACATTGACTTAACAACACATTTCATTGCTCAAAAGAAAATACCCACTATCTGGTCCACCAAGTTGCGTGATGGCATCTACAAAACGGTTGTGAAGATCTTCAGTCCATCTTAGCCGTTGTTTCCCACTTCCTCCTCCGGGAGGTGTTGAGCTCTTCATGGAAGAATTTCCCATGGCTCCAGCATTTGCAACTGGCTCACTCCCTTGTGTTTTATGTGGGACCAAGCTCACTGTCGAGAATTTTTTAGCGTGGTACATGTTGAATAGCCTGAAATTAAGGCAGAGAAAAAAAAAACGGAATCAACATTAAACATTCTGATACTTAATTGTCTTATACGAAGTATGATCCTTCTAACCCATTACCATAAATTAACAAGTACCAGAGTTCAGATTCCTTCAGAACAAAAACTGAGACACACTAGTCTGTAAGAGACTTAACATTTCAGTCCAATTTAAGAAGAATAAGTTCTGCTGGATTTTCAGAATCACACCCATGATTTTTGCAACATCTTACCACACCTTATATGATACTCTCCAATTAGCTACAACACAAGACATTCATCACCCATTAAAAACAAAGGAAACACTGAGCAACTATGATGACCGAAGCCTCGAATTCCAGCTCCCTACTCACATTCACTAAGAAGCCGCAACAGTCAACCTAAATAGCCAATCAATCGTTCACGCCAAACCAATGAAAGTATTCCCTATAATGTTCTTATAAAGCAGCTCAAACATGCTCTTGAAATAATGCAATTTCACCTCATCTTCCAAAACAAAAACAAAGTAATTCACTCATAAGTGCGTGATCATCATCTAACATTAATACATGAAGAAGAAGCAACTATAATAACTTCAAATTCTATAACTGTCAATTGTATCATCAACATAATAATAATAAGTACTAACTTTCATCAGCATGACCTATTTTAAAGACAAATCAATACCATTTGGTAATTCTAAACATACCCATCAAATATTGCAATACAAAAATTACACCTCAAATTCAGCATGTATTCCACACTATTACACTTCCAACAAGATCTAATTAGGGTAAAAGATAAAAATTTAACCAAAAAAATATTAATAAAAAAATTACCAGAAAGAAGAACGAAGCTTTGCATCAAATTAAGGCACCTTTTCTCAAAAATTCACAAATCTGAAACTGGGTTTCTGGGAAATTAGTAAATTAGACCGTTACTATCATGAAGTCACCCTTTAAACTCGGGAACTTGAATTAAACCCAGAAATTGATGATATCAGAGAAGTCAAAATCTGGGACTGTTGACAAACTAATATTAAAAAAAGAGAGAGAAATTCAAGAACCCCAGTTCAGAAAAAACGGAAATTTATGATTAATTCAAAAGGGCAGCTTCAGATTTTGCAAACTTCAGCTCAATTAATATTGAAAGCCAAAAGGGGTGAAAAAAATATGAAAAATAGGGGGAAATTCAAAATAAATAAATGGGCAAAAACAAAAAGAGGAGATTGGCGTTGAGAAATTTGTGGCAGAGGGGAATTTTTTTTCTTTTTTTTCTTTTTGGGTTTTTGCAGAAATTTGGATTTATTTTCTGAGTAATTTTGCTGTGAATTTGGGGGAAGAGAGAGAAAGAAAAAAGGGGACAAAGAGAGAAAAAAAAAGGGGAAATCTGGGATTGAATCAACCCCCTATAGCGTGGGAAAGACGACGGTCGACGGCCATTTACACGTTTCAATCGGAATAGATTTTTTTTATATTAAATAAATAAATAATTGTCTTCAAAAAAAAAAAAAGTAATTTATTTAATTAATTTCCTCCATTTTCATACTTAGGTTAGATTTTTTATACTTCTCCACTTAAGTACTAAGTTTGATGGTGGGAGTGCAAAATTGTTTTCTAAAATTCCGTTTTGAGTTGGGTTTAAATTTTTAAGTATCTAATCTAAGATATATCATCAGTTAGAAATTATGAAATTTAAAATTTTGGAATTTCGAACTCGGATGAATCTCTCATGACTTCGTATTAGATTACAGGCATATTAGATTACAAATATCACATTTTGTTAGGTGTTGTATATATAGAATTCAATCGTTGTATTTTGTATCTTTTATGATGTTGTATATGGTTAAAATCTTTGGGATTAAATCCAAATATAATGTGTAAATTTCATGTGAGTTCAATCTATAGTATAATATCGAATTAAATTTTCAATTTGTGCTCATATCCGTTTGAAATGTGATTTATTTAGTAAAATTCACTCAAGATTATGGTTATTGATGGAAATAAAGATCATTTATTCAATATATTTGACACTTTTCACATATGGTTTTTTGTTTATTATATTTATTACGTCTTTCAATTGAGTTACAAAGCTTTAAAAAAATAATTTTCTTGAACTGTTGATTCTAATGGCTACTACTACACAATCCTCAAGACATTAGAGACAAAGTAATGATCCAAACATCAAAGATTCAGACCCCTGAACTTATCTAGATTTATTTGATCCAAAATAAGTTGGTATAAGTTGGCAATAACACACCCTAAGGCTCATTTGAAACAATTGTAACCATCTTGAATAAAAAATAATGCATAATTTTATCATCCAGCGAAATTTTCTGACTTGTAAATTTGTACACATACAACATGTATGGGTGTCAAATCGGGTACCCAGATGAAATTTAGGTTGACCCACTATGGGTCGGGTAATGACAAGCCATTTATCCAAACAAACCAAATCAAGCCAAGTCAAGCTTAATTATATTTGAGTCAAAGGTGGATCCAAGTATGTTATAGTACAAATCGAATTCGGATTAAGTCAAATTCAGGTCGAGCTATATCGAGTTCAGGTGAACTCCGATTCGAGTTTAATTAGGTTTATTTGGGTCAAAATGGTTTTTATAGATTTTGAATCATGTTATTTTGGATTCGGCTAGATCTCAATTCGAATCAATTCAGTTTTAACTAGAATCTCAATTCAAATCAATCATGTAAGGGCCTATTCACATTTACTTAATTTCAGTTCAGTTCAGTTCAGCTCCAATCAGTTTAGTTCACTTCCAATCAGCTCAGTTCAGCTCTTAATTTCCCTCTCTCACAAAAATATTCAGGTTCAGTTCAGTTCAGCTCTAATCATTTCAGTTCAGCTCAGTAAATGTGAACAGGCCCTAATTTTAAACTCATTATTGAGTCATTTACATGTATAATACATGTAAATACCTCAAATTTTGTGTACATAAATATATCTAGTTTAGATAACCATTAATGGATGTGAATTTAGAGCACCCCTCCCCACTTTAATTTCTTCTCTCCTCTCCCTATCAATTGAATCAAAAAAATTGACACATCTTTGCACATTATATGCCTCAACTATAACTTTTGTCCTAACTAGTGCAATTTCAATTTTCACAATCATTAATTCAAGTACCTCCTTATTCAATTGCAACAATACCTGAAACATCATGTGGTTAAATAATTAATAGATGGGTTTATACTTTTTTTTTTCATGTTGCATGAATGAGATGGCCTCATAATGTGCTCATAAAAGTAGGTACATGAAAGTATGAACCATGCCTATATGAGAGAATCTAATGCACTACAATCATAACATCATGAGCACATAATGTGCCTTTTCTTCCAAATTCCTTTGCAGAATAATCCGGAGAGTGCACCAACTCAAGAAGGCGAATTTCACATGCCATGACAAAGCTTAAGGGGTCATTTACGCTTAAAACCAGTCCGTGGTCCTCTATCCATTGTATAAATTGGTTATGCGGTCTAGCAATAACGTTTGTGAGTTGGATTCGGATACCATGAAATTGTATTAACTAATGCAAGCAGAAGAATTGAAAGTTGAAACCCAAGTCTTGTTATGTGGACACTAATCTACATCTGATGGAGGACCCTCGAAGTCACATAATCTGCAATGGCCATGCTTGCAGTCACACCAGGTGATTCAATGCCAAAGAGGTTGACAAGTCCAGGTACTCCATGAACATCTTGCCCCTGTTTGATAAAAAAAGATAGCATAAGTAATTTTTGAAATTCACATAAACCATAACCTGTGTATTGTACTAGGAAGTGTAGACTGACCTGTATTACAAAATCAGAAGGGGTCATTCCTGGACCAGAGAGTTTTGGCCGTATCCCTGCATAACCGGGTTCCAGTGACCCTGCTTTCAGTAGAGGATAGTACTTCCTTATCTCTGGATAAAAAAATTCACTGCGATCAGGGTGTACAGAGTAATCAAACCTGGAAGAGAGAAGATCACTAATATATTATCATATCCAAACACCATTAATTATCTCCCTCAATTATAAAGACAGTTAAAACAATTCAAATAAACACCACCTAGTTTACTTCCCAACAAAAGGAGAGCTTAGGGAGTCCACACGTACAAGATAAAACAAATTATTCTAGTAAGTAGTTTGGTAGGCGCAACCATTTCAAAATTTAACTAAAATTTTAAGCATGTTCACCAAAGGCAAGACCCTTACTGGGGTTTTACTGTTGAACCGTTTTTTTATATTCCAAGAGCATTCAGCATCTGAGGATGAGCCGATGAAAAGTTTGATTGGTACAGAAAACTATCAAGGTGAGTGGATTTAAAAATTGTTATGCATTCAAATGAAAAATAGCTTAAGTCACTATATGTAATAAGGCTTGTAGAACATGATCGGGATCAAGAAACAAGTTGCAGTTACTACATACTACTTACCACCAACTTGGATCAAAAAAAGATAATCTGACTAGTTTCAGAAGATCAAGGATAAGTCGCAAAGTTATAAATATGAATAGAGTGCACAAATCCAAGGGTTCCTCTAAGCTAATTGAAAATAAAAACATAAAATTGGAAATATAGAAACACAAATACAGGAGCTGCTAATTCTCAGGGCAAAAAAAAAAATTACCTGTTTGAAAAGCTTGCAATATCAGAAACCCCACTAATCCATTCGACATCAGGCCCAAATTTCACCTGGCCCTCTAAGTCTAGTGTTACATGAACTCCTAATCCACCATCTTCTGGAATTGGATATATCAGATGCCTAAAAGGGGACCCCTTAGTTTTCGACAAAGAAAAATAGTGACCACAAGCATAATAAGCAGTAGGAATGTAAGAACTATCAAGGCCCATCAGTCTCTTAGCAAGGGGAACAGCAGCCAAGCCAGCTGAATTGATTACAACTTCAGGAAGAAGCCTAAGTTCAGCTTGTAATCTATCCCCCTCATTCCAGTTGTCTAAATGCTGGCTTCCCGTCACAAAAAGCTCAACTTGGTTGGCTTTTATGTTGCCTCCAAGAACAGCAGTATTGTAGGAAAATATTGCTCCATAATTTTCAGCTTCTCCCTGAACTCAATTCCCAGCAACATCCTGTAAATTTCCAATCATTACTTCGAAGACAAACAGAGCATAGCAAATTTTCGAGCTCTGTGAATGCCATTTAACAAGGAAAATTAAGCACATACCACTAAAGAAAGCATCAGAGAATGGGTATCAACAATTCCCGAAACAGGTGAAAACAAGGCTTTTGCACATTGTAGTTCTGGTTCCATCTTCATAGATTCAGATGCCTCCATCAATCTCAGACCATTAACCCCATTTTCACTTCCACGGACCAATAGCTCATTCAATTTTGAAACCTCTGATTCTCGAGTAGCAACAATAAGCTTACCTATCTGCTTGTGAGGGACATCATGCTCTGAACAATACTTATACACCATATCTCTTCCTTTGACACAAAATTTTGCCTGCAAAATGTACATTGAAATTCTTCTGAACCCCATATCAAGTAGCTAGACTGTAAATTTTTCAAATTCCAAAAATGAAGGTTTAACCAGAACAATTTGAGTAAATATGCAAACCAACTATGCAATACAGTCTTATAGATCTTACCTATGGCCTATGGGACATCAAAATTTTATCTGATTAATTCGTTTAAGGGTGAGGCTGTGAGGGGTCCAAGCATTATCAAATTTTACCAAAAGGCAGAAATGGATTAGCATCCCTGATCAATAACTCATGAAAAAGGTTCATACTTCATCGGATATGGGTCACAGTTGTTATTTAGTTTCATCAGTTCAATTCTAATTTAGCCACTACAGTAAATCTATCAACCAAAATTCTGAACATGGGTTGGGAGGGAAAAGACTTTATGACAGGTGGATCAAATAATACAGAACCCAACAAATACAATTTTACATATACTAAGCAATTCTCAGTTCCTGATCTACTACATAAAAGCTCAACCTAAAGTACAAACCACTCCAATACCATCACCACCACCCCAACACCATCACACCCGCCACCATTCTCCATCAAGAGCCATACTTCCAACTCATGGTAATATACTTAGTTAACCACATAGAAGTATAGAACCGCCATAATCATAAACTACCACAGCCATCCAGATTACTACGGGGCCTCAAAGGTAGCACCACATTCATCCTCCCTGGATTGGACAATTTCAAGTTTCATGAAGATGAACTTACACATCCTCAACTATCTAATGCCACTCTACTCAATTAAATCAACAGGTCCATCTTATACAATTGAAATTGATAGAAGCCAGAGGCCATTTACAAGAGGCTGCTAATATCACTCAAGTATGCCAACAATTACATTTAGATCCTACACTCGAAAGCACGATAACATTGAATCAATAAGTCGATACAAATAACTACACTAGTATACAACTACAAATTTGTCAATAAATACTTCATTGTAACATTGAATCAACATAAACCATTAATTAAAACTTCAAATTATATCAACCCATTTCAAATCAAGAAATACTTTATTATAACATTAAATCAACCCAACCCATTAATTAAAATTTCACATAATATCAACCCAATTCAAGAAAAGTTGCAAAAAGTATAGACCTTGAGAGAATTAGGAGGATAGTAAATGCCAGCATGTATGACTTCACTATTGCGAGAACTGGTGACTGTACCAAATGTGGGACCAGAATCAATCACCAAAACTTCTCTTCCTTTGAATGCTAATTCTCTTGCAATTGCAATTCCTACAATTCCAGCTCCAATTACAACGCAATCAACCTTCTCTTTTGCAGCAGAACTTGAATCCCAATTGCAAATTGAACTGCTGAAGCTTTTTGTAGATGATTCTAGAGTTGGGTTTTGGATTTTCAGGGTTTTTTTCAAGGAATTTAGGAAAATAGTTGATAATGATTTGCGCATCATCTTGTTATTTGATATTTCTGGGGTTGATATCTGGATTATGCAGTGATTACTAATTGGTGGAGGTATTAGTGATGTAGTATTGCCTTGGTAGTTTAGGTTTGTGGATTTCTTGGAATGGTTAAGACTTAAGGGCCCAGAAATTTCTTATGTAAAAGAGCTGGTCATGGATCGGGGCGAGCCGGGTTAGTAGTCAGTACTAAAAATCTTTTAAGGGACGGTTTAGCAACCCAAA
Organism: Chenopodium quinoa; assembly: GCF_001683475.1. NCBI lineage: Eukaryota > Viridiplantae > Streptophyta > Magnoliopsida > Caryophyllales > Amaranthaceae > Chenopodium > Chenopodium quinoa. Next base: position 1,937,935 of record NW_018745461.1, read on the forward strand.
GTGTTAAAGAAAAAATTTCGGGTTAAATTCATCAATTCATAGGATAAAGTGAGGTAAAATAGGCTATTCAAACTGAGTTATAAACCCCGGCATGCCAGGCTAAACTCCTTGGCCTAAGACCAGCCCAACATCGGAGCAATTTGGTTTTGACCGGCTCTAACATGTAAACATGCATGGCCTCCTAAATAGTTTTGGTGGTATATCAATGTTTATGGTAATGCCTTTCGAAATATTGTGTGGGTGCATCTTTGCCCCTTTGGTGTTTATGAGAACATTTTGACTTTGCAAGGAAAAGAGATTTTTTGAGGGAGCTCTGCATTTGTTTCCTGTTAGATGAAGTAGATAATACATTATGCTCAATTCTTAAGCAGTAAACAATTCTTAGTGGATTACCATAATTTTGATACACAAATTGTGCAACAACCAAATAATGGACATTTCATGTATACTGTGAGCAAGATTGAAATAAATCAACTTATCTGTTCAGTTCCAAACCTACTGCACAGCTACAATCCTTCCAAAACACGAAAGTAAAACCCTTTTCCGAGGAGCTTGTCATTACATACATGATGAATTACATTCGTTTATTCAAGGCAACATCATTCATTTCTATCACTTTGATGCCTCGATCAAGGGTGCTAATCATATAAATGACATAAAAATAGGCATACAAATTAATTTTATTTTTTGAAATGAACACAAAAGGATTTTGGATTTACTTAACACTGATGGAAAAATAAATGATAATACTACAAGTTAGCTGCTCTGTCCTCTTCCTTTCATGACATGCTTTCTTAGACCTGGAATATGGATACTGCATATGTAATCCGTCCAGTTTATGCTCCCAACATCAAAGTAGAACGTCCTCCTCTCCTCATCCGACATGCTCTCCATCAATGAACTTGTACTGCTGTTATCAAACCTGCAAAATTTTGCACAACAGAATTCTTACATGTTGGAAAATGATCTTATATTTTCCTAAATGTTTTATAAGCAGTCCATCTCTCAGCGTGTTTGGGAAAAAGAAATGATAAAATAGAGGGTGGGTGGCTTTTCAAAATTGCAACTAAATGCAATCTTCTTGTGTATTCAAATTTAAGAATGATGCCTCATGGATGTTACTGGTTTAAGCTAAGTCATCCTTAAAAAATACAAGGTGAGCTTCAAAAAAATTGACAAATTTTGCATAATTTCTGATACCTAAATTTGTTTGGACTCACCTTCCACCATAAAAGCTGTATGGCTCATATACACTGGCAAGGTGTTTAGCTTGCTCCACAGCTTTCCTACACAAATTTTCGATTTTCTTCGACTGTTTTCCATTAGGTGATGGCATCATAGACGAACTAATGTAACGTACTGTCTCTCTCCATATATGAGACGAGAAATCATCCATTGATCCATAGAACTTAAAGGGCTCGACTTGAATTGGTCTTCCTTGTGTGTCTAGGCATGGCCATCTCGTGAAGTATTGGTGAAGCAAGTCCCCTAAATCTCCATAAACCAATGGGTTTTCAACTGATGAAGCTACTTGGTATACACTTATTTCTGGTTTCCCAGCTGTTCCATGCTTTGCTATAGCTGCTAATGTAGCATTAACAACCATATCAGCTGGAACCTGTAAAACAAATTAAAGGGAAAAAATTGGTGTTACTACTCATATTGCGAAATATGATTGTAATGGAAGACATTAAAATAGTATAGAGTGGCTGCATTTTACTTATAACAGAGACCTTTAATATAGGAGCAGCTTTAAAAAAAAAACACACAGACACACACACACACTATTTTAAGATATATCATAAGATGGGAGTACATCCCTGATATCTTGTGACTTATTGTGAGAGTGGGCTGACTTTTTATTTAAAGGAAAGCCTTTTGACCTTTATTAAGGTTAACTTTTAACGTCTCACAATAAGTTAACAGGATATACTCTCACCTAAGATTCACTCATATTGTTACTCAAGTCATGAGTTCGTGCCAGGAAAAATATCTGACAAACTTAGGTGCGGTAGCTTAAGAAAAGATATCTGTTTGCAATGCTAAAGATAGCATATGTTAGAATACCCTAGTGGCCTGTGTAACACTGCCCTGTTTTCCAGAGGGTTCTAGTGCCCTTCTGAATGTAGGTCTTTGAAGGATTTAACTATTTTGAATTGAATAAAAGTCTTTCACATGGCATTATGCTGATTAATGGACTGCAACAATATACAAATTCATAAAAGTTGTGCTTCACATTATATTAGGCTTAAAATAGGCTGACTTTGCAGATTAAGTGTGTTGACTTCTTTAGTTCTTTTCATGAAGGGTAAATGACCTTTAAACATAGACTTAGCTAAGATGCATGACTAAAAGCCAGAGGATGATAGGTAAAGCTTCTTACAACATCAATCACCCCAAACGGGTCAACTGGGAAACCAGAAAGCAATCCTTTTCCATAGTATGTAACTACTGGATCCATCATCCTGAATAGAGATTAAAATTTTCATGAAGAAATATATATGAGATAACAGGAGATGCTAATCTAAAATCTTGTACAAACTAAGGTTTATGACATAGCAATATTATACCTATTGCCTTCAATCCATCCAGGAAATGGATCTTTATAAGTGCTTTCGATGACACTAGGTCGAAGGATGACCACTGGTACATCTCCTCTCGTACTGCCAAGCAGCATCTCTCCCATAGCCTTGGTGAACACATAAGTATCTTGCCAGCCGTATTTTCTTGCCCTGTAGTTAATTAAAAAGAATCCATAAATTATACATACTCAGATCTATCTCTTCTATCTCTATACAAGATATATTCATTATACTTCAATTCTATAAACCAAGCCGAGATTTCTTACCTCTCTAGGCCTAACTCTTTCATCTTCTGGGATACTTTATTCTCTTCAAAACCTTCTGCTGATGTAAAAGCTAGGTTTAGCTCACCCTCAACATCCAAAAGAGGCATTGGACAAGGTAGACTCCCATTTACAGTATTTTCCTCTGTGATGCTTTCTCCTTTCCTAAATGGCCTCTCCATAATTCTCCCTTGCCTTTGTCCATTCACATAAGCTGCATTTTAGATAATATCATAAAATCATATTCTTCCTCAAACTGAGCTACGGCTGTATGTGTGTATTAATAATATAGACATCAGAGTTGAGACGCAAAGTCTTACCAGTCGAAACTTGCAGGAAGAGTTTAAGCTTCCTGCACTTTTTGGCAAAGGCCATTACCCGGCCAGGTCCCCGTGTGTTGATATCAACTGCAACATCATACCTGGATTGACAAGAAAATCTCAGTACCCACAACATGATGATTTATGCAAGTTGTAGAACGGATATATAAGGGAATTCAAAATTAATAAAACAAAATTCAGAATAAGATGTACTTCACCTTTCATGGAAATTGGTATTAGCAGCAGAATTCACTATAACATCTACATCTTCAGCAATCATGCTCGTCGAAGCCTCATCTAACCCAAGATTAGATTCACAAATATTACCAACCACCGGGACAAGCTTGCTAAGCATGAAGGTTTCATATGACTTCCCATGGATTTGTTGGAGACACTTGAAAATCTCTGTATTCATGATCTTATAACAATACAAAAATCCTTATTTAGCATAATCGAAACAAAAAGCATGCACATTAAAATTTGTTCACTAGATAAAGAAAATACCTCATTTTTTAACCTCTTGGATGCAACTTCCTTGTTCTTTGCCTTGATTAGGACATATATCTTACCCACATCAGGTACTGTCCTTAGGATCTTTTCTATAAGAACTGCATGCAAAGTTACAAAGCCCGGTAAGAAAAGTGAGCACAGTGGTGTGTCAAAGAGCCTGTCTTCTAGCTTAATAGTTTTATAGGACTATAAGTAAAAACATATATATATATTAGGAGCACCTTTAGCCAAAAATCCAGTTGCACCAGTGACAAAGAAAGTCTTCCCTCTGAGGAACTTGACAATCCCAATCCCCTCCTGGACTTGAGCTAACGTACTCGATGCCCCATTATAAGGTGCCAGGTCCTTAGCCACAAGATCAGCCGGAGTTTTCCCATTTGGGTTTAATACCAAACTGCTGCTTGGATCCATTATGGCTGCCCCATGACCTGTGTTTTTCGACGTGGATCTCTCAGACAAAATAGGTGTGAACTTGTCACTCTTTGTCACGTTGCTTCCACTTTGGCAATGCACAAAACATTTTTTCCTGGTCTTTGCCGAAATTCTTTGATGCTTATGGGATAGTTCTAGCCCTTTAAGATCAATGGTGAACGAATTCCGGAGCAAAGCCCCCATCATCAACAGGGGGGAATGAATAAAGTTAGAAGGAGAAAAGGTAAACAAACCAAGGAAGTTAGGGAAGCAGGGAAAAAGTTGGTAGGTAAATAAGAAGTGGGTTAAAAACCTTAGCTAATCACTTCCTGAACTGAAAAACCAAAAAAAATAAGAAAACAAATGCATAATGGCAAGTAAACAAACTAATGTCCATAAAAATTAGAAATGGTTTAGATGTGACAAAAAGGGAATGAAGAAATTGAAACATATAAATGTGAAGAGGATGAAGGTTAGGTAATTTGCTATTAGATTAGATTCACTCTTATTACAAAGGAGCTCTCTTTTTGCCTCCCTCACACATTTTCCACCAATGGCTAAAATGGCGGAACTATGTATTTTTATAGTATTTCTTAACCCGTCGATCATTACACTTTTGCACATAAACTATGCAGGTTTTATAAGGAGAAGAAAGGTTGTGGAATGTGGATGCCAAGAAAATAGAAATTTTCAATTAATTGTTGACCAATTGAACTTGTGTTTCAAAAGAATGCTCTTCATTTCTTCCTCAAAATCCGTCAATCTTTAGCTTAAATGTAATAAGTTTGGGTTGTTTAACTAGAAGACAACAATATCTTATGCACCCAAATATCATTACCACATTATTTTACCATTCTTGTGATCTCAGCCTCAAACATTAGTAAGAATGTGATACATTTATCAAATTCACAACTTTATTGTAGAAGATAAATCATAGCATAGTTTTGAGTTATATTTAAGGTACTCGACTACTCGGTCTATTTAATCAAAATATGAAGTTGGAATTTGAATCACCAGTGTAGAAATCAACAGTTGTGCTCATACAAATTCGCTTTTCTGACATGAATTCATAATTTATTTTCAACAAGCAAGGGCAATTATGAATAATATAAAGCATGCTAGAAGTATTTTTACATTCAAAAAACTAAGTCAAATATACTCTATACACAATAACTAAGCAGCCCAATTTCTTAAGACCTCGTCAAATCTCGTCTACATCATTGCGCCTTTGTTGCCACACGCAAAGAAAATTAAGCTGCCAATTCATATAAATCAACATACCCATCTTCTGAAATTAACCCATATTTCCAAATAATTAACCCATCTTCAAATTTACAGTAACAAGATTAAGGATACTCTTAACATCTTAAATCTTAAGCATAGTTCAACCAATAATATTTCCAGTTTAAACAGGTAATCTAAAACAATTATGAGTTAAAGTCCAAATTTTTCATCAATATTTATGTATATACCAACAAATTCAAAACTTTCTTTAATATGTTGTAGTAGATTTACAAACAATCTTGTGAAATTGCAAGTAAAACATTAAAATTGGAGCAGAAAAAAAGGAAGAAATTTTACCATTTGCATGGCTGTAGAACAAAAATTTGCAGTGAATATTGGCGCCATTGCTGAAAATCAATTGATAATATAAATGGGTTTTGGTTAATCGAGATTGTTTCCGATTTCGGAATGATCATCCTGTTTCATTCGGATGATGTAATTTTGTTTGCCAATAATTTTACTTTTTTATTTTGAGGTGGGTTACTGGTTACTAGAGCTTGCAATTCGGGTAAATGGTTTGTGTTCCCTAACTTGTGTGTTGGTCACGTATTAAATTTGGATTGGTAATAAAAATTAACAAAACGCTAAAGCTTAGCTATTCAATTGGATCATGTTCGAGTTAATTTTGTAATTGAAGGTTTTTATTAGGAAAGAAATGAGAGTTTTCTCATTAACTTCGAAATGGTGTTTTCTTTCGTGTTCTATTAGAGGGTATAATTTTCAAACACTTCTAAATTTTTTTAAAAAGTAGGGATTGTAAACACGGAGATTGCTCACAAAAGTTAATTGGATCTTCTTAAAATAACCCACCTGTCAACATATGATAATCATTTTAATCAGAGAAAACTTTTTACCACACTTTATTTTCTTTTGGAAAGCAAGTAATGTTTGTAACTTTGTATTGATAGCAAATTCTTTACAAGCTATGCGCAAAGGAAGAAAAGGAAACCTCTATAGCAACATATAACCTATACAATGGTTAAAATATTTATACAAATGTATTATTCCAGTAGCTACTGGAAGCCTGAACAGAAATTAATAGAACTCAAATCAGGAACTTCGAATCTCCTCTTCACCTGCAGCTTAACATGAAGTTCAGAAGAACAGCAGAAGTTTAGCAGTGAAGATAAGATTCTTAACTACTTGAAATCAGTCATGCCTCTCTGACTATAGTAGCACTAACACCCAAATATAAAGTACTCATCACTGTAAAGTCGCGAACTGCAAACAAGACATCATCTAAATCCTAACATCAGACTCCAAACTGTCTATACAAAACAACAGTACTACTTATTCTAACCACTAAAGAGTATTACATCCATTATTTGAGAGTGCTCACAATATGAGACCCAAAGAAAATCACTTGTCTGTTACAGTTACTGAACAAGTGATCGAGGCTCTTGGTAACTCCTCATAATATGTCCTTGCTGCCTGTGTAACTGAAGGATGACAAACTACAACCACCAACTCCTCCAAAACTAATGAGTTTCTCATAAAATACTTTATGATTTCCCGGTCCAATTCTGAATGGTAACATTCCATTATTACAAACTTTTTGAAATGAGACCCCAAACAAGATGGTACTGTTTGAGTTCTTCTCCAAGGCTGACAGTCCCGATCAGACACCATCATATAAGCATCGTCAGTTTCATCACCTACGTATCTGATTCCCTGAAAATATGAGAGATAAGTCAGATAATAAGATAATTAGCTACAATTACAAGAATAATAATATGCAGTTGCATGTAAAATTGTAAATCAGAAGAGCCTCTGCAAATACAATAATAAGAGTGATAGTCATTTTTGAGAGCTTGGGATCAAAATCAAACATCACATTAACCTGTGTTAAAGTAAGTTCTTCTAGGAAAGGCGCACAATTTAACAGCCCCATCAACAGTTTATTCCAATCATAATAGCCACAACAACCAAGCCTCAAACTTTTCAGATTACGAAAGACTGGCAGCATACGGTTGAGTTCAGAAGCATCTACATAGTGTAAACCCTAGACCAATGGGAAAACCAGTTAGATAAAAAAAGGCAGAATATAATTGAAGCCCAGTCAGAACTCATAAGGATGAAAAGGATAGAAGGACGCACCAATACAAGCCAATAACGCAGAGACAAATGCTGAACATTGGACATCAAACAGACAAAGCCCAGTACAACCCTACTATCAAAACCGCATCCTTCAACTAGTTCAATGTCCGCTTCGACTAGAGCATTCAGATGTGCAATAGAGTAGCTCCTTGGACATGTGTCAAAATGATCTAGATACTCCAAGTTAGGAACATTAAACTCAACCTTACACATTCGGCCATCATATTCTAAAACATTCTCTATAGCTAATCTATGAAGCGAAGGTGAAGAAATTACAAGAGGAGCCTCAGGTAACCAGGCACCATACAGATCAAGGCGTTGAAGGGATGGGCAGCTCGAAACTAGCCTAGCCACAGAGTCATCAAACGGGAAGAAGATTAAAGAGAGATTAAACTCTTTCAAGTTTGGCAACCTCACAGACAAAGGAACATCAAGATCAAGATTGACATCGAGCTTCAACAATTCCAATGTTCCACAAACAAATATTGTTGATGGTAGGTTTCCAGGTGTCCTCACACGAGCATAAATGTCAAGTTCCCTAACTGCTCGGGCTAAGGGAAAAGTTAACCAGGCATTCAAGCGCATAGGTTCCATATCAGGGAAACAAACTCGATTGCAAGAAGACGGGTATCTGATCTCACAGTAACCCCCAAAATGAAGTCTAAAAGTGGTTATCTTCTGAGATTGAGATGCTTTCAATACATTATCAACATACATCTCAAAAGCATGGTAAGAGTCAATCAAATATGGACGTTTCTGACAATGACATATAGGGAAGGCATCGAATTCGAGGCGTGATAACCAGGTGTAAGTTTTCTTCCATCGCTTCGACAAAGCACTAGTAGCCACAGCCTCTTTCATAGGAAGGAATGAAAGAATGTGAATCAATAATTCGTCGGGTAAATAGCTAATCCTATCTTTCTTTGGAGTCTTCATAATCGCAAAGTTCCAAAAAACCCTAGATTGAAATCATAGCACTATCAATAATAATCATCATCACAATCATATAATCTGTTCAATTGAGATTAAAATTTCTGATTCTTCAACTTAATTAACCAAAATTCAATACCCACAAAAACAACATTCAAAAAAATTAATATCAAATTCAACGCAAATGTAAAATTTGTATTAAGACAAACCAAGAATTCTCAAGAACACACATTCAGAAAATCAAAATCAAATTAAAAATGTAAGAATGAAAAATTGAAAATCATTAACAACTACAATTGAAATATGAACTCAAGATCACATTCTACAGGACAAGACTAAATTAACTAAAATGGCATGAATATCGAAACAAAATCAAACGCAAGAACATCAAAATTATAAGAAATGCAAATGGTACAATTAATCAAACATTTTATTGACAAGAACAATTAATCAAACATGAATTATTCAATTAAGAAAGAAATATAAGACTAAACCCTAGTTCATCAATGTATATAGGAGAGAGAAATCGGCGTACCTAATTGAAATGGTAGAGTTGATGATTTCTACTAGAAGTTTCTGAAGAAGAGGAGGTTTTTGAATTGTGAGCTTTCTTTTTTTTGTCTGAGTGAGTTTTAAAAATGGAGGGAACAAGAATAGAATAGAAGATGAAAATTTGATTTGGGAACTGAGAGTAGGATCATAGGATGGCACGAAATGGTTCGATATGGCAGGAACGAGTTTACCACGAGCCCGAGCGACACAGCCAAGTACGATGGTTGGTCACGAAATGTGAAAATTTTAAGGTGCAGGCGGCTGTACCTTGCTTGGTACAGCCAAAAAATGCAAAAAGAACATGTAATTATTTTGTAAAGAGCATACATTTATTTTGTAAAGAACATATAATTGTTTTGTAACGAACATCCAATTTTATATATTTTTTTCATATGTAAAGAACATCTGTGATATTAATAAAGAACATGATAATATTATGTAATAAACTTTATCTATATATAACCACCCTAATTTGAAGACAAAATTTAATAAACTTTTCACATTAAGCAATGATCATTATATTGCAAATAATTATATTGCAAATAAAGTACATTACACTAATTGATCAATGAACATAAACATATGTTCTTTTTATTTATTTTTTTGGTGCAAATATGTTCTTTTTACTGTAGGTATATGTTCATTACATTTTGATGGTATGTTATTTTTACTTTAGGTATATGTTCATTACATTTTAATAGTATGTTCTTTTCACTATAACTTTATGTTCATTACTTTTATATATCATGTTCTTTCCTACAAAACGATTGTACGTTGCACCGTACAGCGCCTGTAGGAACCAGCTATTGCACGAAATGTGTATAGTGATCATTTTTAAAATTTGGGACGAGTGCAAGCATAACGGGTTAATAATGTCTCATTTTGAAGCGAAATATGCTAAAATGAAAAAAAGTAAAATAAAATTTCTTCAAGTACATTGTTTTTCTAAATAAAATTCCCACCTTTTTTTTTTTTTGTTAATTCACAAAATTATCACACCTTTTGCAACCTCAAAAGCCCACAATTACCATCACCAACTCCAAAATTGGGGGTGCAGGCCAAGCTGACAGGAGTTTACTCTCACTTCAGATTGATGGCTCCTGGTTTAAAGATTCTCTACAAGCTGGAATGGGTTGGTGCATGGATAATGAGGATCCGTTGGATGATCGGATTACTGGAGGTAGCAACTACGGGGTTTGCTCCTCTCCTTTACATGCGGAGGCTTTAGCTTGCTTGTATGGGCTTTAGATTCCGAGATTTTGTCTCTTACGGTTTTTACTGATTCATATAATTTGGTCTCCTTGCTTCGTGGAGAGGGTCAGGGTAGCATCGCTTATAAATGGCTTATTCGGAGAATTTAGCAACTTGCCTCGCGCTTCCAAGTTTGTGGTATTCATAAGGCGAATCGCCAGCGCGTCCACAGAGCTCACCAAATTGCCGGAGAAGCGGCAATTCACTCTATTTGTTTTAATATTAATATGTAGTTGTTTGTATCCTTTGTCAAAAAAAAAAAAAAACTCCAAAATTGGCAAACAACCATGAGTTATGATCATCAAAAATTTCTAAGAAAATCTTTAGTTAATTGGTGCTATTCTGATTCAATCTCTTTCTAAGGAAAATTTTCAGTTATTAGATGATTTAATACCTTTGCATCAATCATCAAATGATCGAGAAATACCTTTAGATACATCTTGCACCTGGGGGTGTAACGGTGTAAGTAAGATTTTTTTTTTTAATTATTGAAAATAAGTTAAAATTAGACCTGATTTAGTATCAAGGCTACAATGACATAACATGATAACATTTATGAGGCCCTCCGTCCATGTGCAACTTTTTATTCAACATCCAATTTTTGTTTGGCAAAAAAATAAACAGTTAGTTATGTTATACTTATGCAAATTGTAAGTTGTTAGTGGGGAGAGATTGATCTTGGGACTGTTTGTAATAACTTAGGAGCTCTAACCTAGGGATGTCAATGGGGCGGGGCGGATGTTGGCCTTCCCATCCCCATCCCCACTTATCATTTTCATACCCATCCCCATCCCCATCCCCGCAACGGGTCCAATACTCATCCCCATCTCCGCCCCGACGGGTACAATACAACTCCAAAAACCATCCCCGCCCCACCTCCCACTAAGATATCCACCCCCACCTTATTCCCACCAAAGACCCGCCTAACCCCCACCTAATCTTTGTCTCTCAAATACACAATCCTACATAATTAATGCGGATTATAATAATTAAAAAAAATTTCTTAAAATTACAAAACATTTTTGTTTATAATATAAGCGTAGTACAAAGTATTATAAGTACTATTTTATTTCACGTAATTATTTTATAACATAGTATAAAAGTATATATAATTTTGTTTTTAAAGATATATAGACGTGGGTATGAGGTGGGGATGGGGCGGGTACGAAATGGGGCAGGTAAGACGGGCCGAGGAGGAGGCGGGTACAACTTAAAATCCACCCCCGCCCATCACCCATGGCGGGTATGGTTTTTATCCCCATCCCCGCCCCCACCACCCGCTAAACCAAGACCCATCCCCGCCCCATTGGGGCGAGGATGGGGCGGGTCTCCTACTTGACTCGTCCCACTGACATCCCTACTTTAACCTTTAATTATTATTCTATCCATTTTGCAAACTTATAAAATTAATATGGTTATAAGAACCAATGCATCTTGTGTGTGGCTGGTCACATCATGTGATCACTTGTAAAACAACAAAGTATTCCGTGTAACACTGATTCGGTAACTCTTGGTATATAGACCAAGTGACTCATAAGTTACTCGTAAAACATTTCGAAGTAACCCTTGTAAAACTGAATGAACAATTCCTATAACACTTACGAAGTAAGTCAAGTAACCCTCACGATGGATGACCACACGGTGTGGCCAGTCACATATAAGACTTTATGATCTGCAACATAATATATTAATATGTAAACAAAGTCACCTTTTAACCTAATCTTAAGTAAAAAGAACATAATACTATCTCATCAATCTTACAAAAAACACGTTAATCACGATAATCCATCTTCTAATGCACTCAAGAATTCTTACTACTACTAGTACACAATACATCTTGACTAGCAAAGCATTACAATATATTACATCAAACAAACAACTACGTCAATCCCCAATCAATATAATCTATCTTAAAAGCACTAAAAAATTCTTACTACTAATAGTATAACTCTTGAGTTTCTTGACTAGAAGCAAGAAATACAATGACTTAAAAACTTTGATTGATGAAACTATTCTCATAGTAGACTGAGTCAAAATTTGTTGCAAAAATTCCAAATAAAGTCTAGTCTTCACTTAAGAAATTTCCAGTGATTCCAAATTCCACTAACCATAACCAATCACCATTAATAATAATCCCAAGTTCCAACCTTTCCATTCCAAGTCAAAACGAAACTGCTCCTTCAAACAAACCCACCTTCTACGGCATTATCACATTTCACACGCACGCGTTTCACTCCTTCATCATACAAAGATTCCTCCTTTTTCTCCATTTTCTCTCTCTTCTATTTCCAAAGCTGATTTTCTTCCCTTCATTTCTAACCTCTTAATTATTACTTTCTTCACTAGTTGTATTTAAGCAACTAGTCAAGTACTAGTTGTAATTATTAAAAAAGCTGTCAACTTTCTGCAATTTTCTGCTGTTCAAACCCTAGAATTTTGAGAGAGAAAAAAAAGGTGGGGTTTTGAAATGGTGGGGTTCAAAGCTTCATCTTTGATTTGGGTGTGTTTATCTTTGGTTTTGGTGAATTGGGTTTCTGGGAATTCTGAAGGAGATGCTCTTTATGCTTTGAGAAAGAGTTTGAATGATCCAAATAATGTTCTTCAAAGTTGGGATCCGAATCTTGTTAGCCCTTGTACTTGGTTTCACATCACCTGCAACGCTGATGATCATGTCACTCGAGTGTATAATCTTCTTTCTCTCTCTTTAATTTTGATTGCTTTTTTATTCTGTGCAATTTTTGGATTTTGGGCTTGTATCTGATTTGGGTGTTGATTGATTTGTTTTTGTTTATTTCATTTTATTTATCTTATTTTGGATGTTTTGGATAGATAAGCTTGATTTCTAGTTCTGGAGTAAGACTGACCATACCAATTCAGATGATGTTGATTTGAGTATTTGACTGGATTTGTCCTGTATTTGCATGAACTTGTGTATTTTAACTTGTTAAGTGCTTGGTTGTTGAATCGTTGTTCTGTTGGATGGTTTTGTGGGGATTATTTTAGTCTATGTGGGCATTCGTTTGATTTTGTGGCAATTATGTTCGTTTTAGAATGGTTTAAATCGGGGGAGATTGGTCTAAATTGAGTTAATTGGAAGCAAATTTTGCAATGAGTTGGATTTTATCTGTCATCTTGAGCAATTCTTAGTTTGTTTTATGTGAACTGTTATCAGATTCTTCTTGTGTGCCCCATAAAGTAATAATAATGAAGTCATAGTAAGACATGGATTGGTAGTAAAAAAGGTAGCCGAGGGATTTAATTAACCTTAGTTCACTGTAAACCAGAGAATCTATTGTTAACATTATCAGTTCTATGAATTATTGCTTGTTGTGTTGGATGATTTTAGGGGTGAAATTTTGCCTTTCATTTCATGAATTTAACATTTTTGTAAAACAACTAAGAGAAGTCGTGGATCTGGTTTTTGAGGTGAATTGTAGAAAAATCTAGAATGAGTTTGTCAGGGTGAGCAGGTTTTGTACTCTTGTTGCGGAATTTAAGTTTCTCTAGTTTAGTTAAAACCACAGAAATGGCCTTTTTTTTATGTTAGTAAAATTGTGTATGTAGTATTTTGTAAGTGAATATAATTTGCCGTATTTTCCGCATACATGTAATCTTCTTCAAATTGGTAATTTGGTACCTAGAAAGTAATTGTCGTTGAATATTGGGCAAGTAGCAACTTGATTTATTTGTGAACCTGAAAGTCCTTGATGCAGCACATGGTAATGGCAATTGGTACTGGAGTTATTCTCCAGTTGTATTTCTATTGTTGATGTGAAGTGTATGTGTGATGTGCGTTTTCATTTGATTTGTGTCAGAATCTTAAAAGTATGTTGGTCCTTTGGAAGGAAAACTTCTTGCTATATACGAGTATTTTTCTTTACCAATGCGTCTCTCAATGGTGTTTTTTTAGAGAAAAAAGTTTTGTGATTAGAACTGTAGATTGAGGCTAGGGAAAAATATTGTTGTTCTTCAAAGGAAAAGCTCTTATGGGGATAGCTCAAAGTGGAATCAGTGGCATCTGGCGCATAAGTGATACATACTTACCTAGTTTGTATAGCTTGATGTTTTGAGAGCGTGGATGATATTAAAGCTGGATAATTCATCATCTTTTGGAATCTTTGTTGGATGTATATCATGTTATGTGTTCCTTTTTCTGTGCAGTTCAAATAAATATTTTTCTTTTTTATCATCTATCCCGCCCATCCCTCCATTTGCCAGTTAATATTTCTACGTTATGCCAGTTAGTCATGCCACATCTAATGGAGATCTTGTCAATCATATGGTGTTTTTTGTTGGTTTTGGTGATGAGCTGAAATATCTTTGGGTCTAAGCATGGATCAATGATGCCCCGTTTGACTCAGCTTTGCCTCCCATTAGCTTTAGAGGCTGTAAAAAGATTTTAGGAGGTGGGGTAGTGAGAGATATAGATTTGGGCATTTGCCAGCAGCTAATAACTTAATTTAAGTAACAAATGACAATGCCTCATATTGTTTTGAGTCTTTTGACTGTATATATTTGGTTACGAGCCAGTGTTTCAGATGGGCCAGATTGATCATCATTTTCCTCAGCCTCGCCTCTCATTAGCTGTTGGGACTGGAAAGAGAATTTTGGGTCAGATCCAAAGATATAGGGTTGTCAGCAGTCAAAGTTATGTAACAAATGACAATGCCTCATATGGTTTTGATTGTGGATGTTTGTTGATGAGCTAGGGTCTGAGATGTGTCAGGTTGATTATTGATCAGATTTAAATCCCTTTTCTCTCATAGATACTTCCTCCGCTCTCTTTTAGCTACAACGTAGGGTGTGGTACTGTGCAGGCTCATATTAAGGAGGCCATGTGAAAAAAAAGAGAGATAAGGAGGAGGCTTATGTAATGACAAAAGAGATAGAGAAAACCCAAATCTTAAATTCTTGACAAGAAGTCATATTCATATAATAATGTTGCAACTAGTTTGGAACTTTTCCAAAAAGAAATTGCTGCAACTAGAAAAGAATGGAGGATGTATCACTTTACTTTATATGGTTTTGATCTTAATATTCATTCTATTGATGTGGCCAATGGTGGAGTTATGGAGAACAACAGGATGTATGGTGTCAAAAATGGGTCAACAGCAGTTGCATTTATGTTACTGTGTTACATTGAGGTTGGAAGAATCGGAATTGCAATTATAGGAGCTCCAATGTTTCTGACTTGAGGAATGAGGATTGGTGGGAGGTGGCACATGCCTTTAACCCAATGTCATAATCGAAAGATTCAACTTGATTCATCCATTACAATTTACAATGATCATTGCTGATTCTTTTATCTAGCCAATCAATGATCTTCTCAAAAGGAATATATGAGATTTCTGTTCAATTAAATATAAATTTGAAAAATGTCGCCCTGACTTATCTTTGTTCTTGGTAGAAGTTTTGTTTTACTGTTTCTTGAGTAATTTTTCTTCACGTCTCCTCTAGTAATCATGTGATTTTTTGTGGTATTTTTCTTTGTTTTCACTTTTGCACGCACATAGCACCTTAGGTGCAATCTTCTCTTTCAGCTTGAAAGTTGAAGTTGCAAGCTCTGGTTTTTAAACTTTACTGTCTTGAAAAGATCTATTGAATATCATCATTTTAAGCTCCTTGTTTGGGATGTTGATTTGGTGGCCTTAAGACTTTGGAAGTTGCTTTTCAAGAGTAATATATACCCAAATGTTTGATGTCGATGTGGTTTTATATGCAGAGATCTTGGCAATTCAAATCTCTCTGGCCACCTAGTGCCTGAGCTTGGGACGCTAGAACATCTTCAGTATCTGTAAGTATCCTCCTTGTTTCACTAAGTTGGCTAATAGTTGATTTTGGTGCAGCTGAATTAAAAAAAAAAACTTCGGTTATTAAGTTGACCTTTACTTGTGGAATCAGGGAACTTTACAAGAACAATATACAAGGGACCATTCCATGTGAGCTTGGAAATCTAAAGAACCTAATTAGCTTGGATTTATATAACAACAATATATCAGGAAGCATCCCCCCGGAACTTGGAAATCTACAATCCCTTGTTTTCTTGTAAGTGAGCTTGACTCTATTTTATTTTTTTTAGTTTTTATCATTATGTTACGTTATCTATGTAGGATTTTGGTTATGAAATTACTGATGTTTTTTACTCTGGTAGGCGATTGAACGATAACCAACTTACTGGTCGTATCCCAAAGGAGTTATCCAAGATTGCCAGCCTGAAAGTAATGTAAGTTGAGCTTGTTGAAGACTTTGCAATGTATCCTTCTATTGGTTGGCACTTGGCAGTTCTCTAATTTGTTAAACTCTTTTCTACTTTTCCAGTGATGTTTCCAACAACAAGTTATGTGGACCAATTCCAACATCTGGTCCTTTTGAGCACATTCCTTTGGAGAAGTAAGTGATTTTCTTCTGTACTCTATATGTTAACTTTTTCTTTGCCTGTACAATTGCAGTAGTTCATATTCTTGGGATGCTACCTAACTGGAGTTATCTAGGTCTTTTGTCATTAGTGCATTAGACCAGCAAGTCATTCATTCAATTAAGATTAACTATAAGTGTTGCTTACAGTGAGCTGTTATGCTTTCCCAAAAGTTGTTACCTTGTCAGGCATTTTCATATATAAAATGGGGCACTTCTGCATTCTTTTGCTGAAGAGATCCATGGTCTCTCTGCCTTTCTTTGTTAAAAAATAATTGATAGTATCAGGATAGTGCTGCATTAGTGTATCAGGCATCAAGTTAAGCATCGTCTTGCCCTGTGTTGATATTTCTAATTCCTTCAAGCTGCTGGTGTGACCTTTTACCCCACTTGCTTTTGTCCTTTTATCTGCTTTCCAATTTAAATCTAAGAGAATTTAGATCTCATCTTTTCCTCCCTTCACAAACCTCTCTTGAAAATGATAGATGTTTTTTTAAGTAGGTTGCCTTACTTTCCTTTTATGACCCTGGCAGTGTTTGCTTGACAAACCTATAAATCATTGGACATTATGAAAGTCAACTCTTCTACAGGTTAAAGATAGGTGTATTAAATGAGGATTATCTCACTTATCTGTGAAATCAGTCTGCAACTTTTTCAAGTATTACAATAAGATGTTAAAGATCAATGGATATCGACCATACCATAAACCACATCCTATAAAGTTAACATGTCACTTTGTCAGAAAGGTGTCTTCTTAAACATTCAGTTTTTAAGATGAATTCTAACTGGATAATATGATAACTTCATTGCCTCAAAGAAAAAGTGGCTAATTGTATAGCCAATTCAGTCACACATGTAGGTATAGGATGTAACATTGACCTTCTTCATTGAGAGCACAAATTTGTTGTATGTGTGCGTTTTTTTTTTATGAATGAATACTTTTTTTTCTTACCGAACTATTTTTTTTGTCCTTATTCTGGCATGTTTCAAATAACTAAATCATCAATTTTTCGCTCTACTGCTTCATTAGTTCTATTTCACTATTGAGTCTTTTGTAAAGTTAATTGTGACAAAATTTGCAAATGGTGGGGTAGAATAATAAATATTCTGTTGCACTTCCAGAAAATGTTAGTTGTCTTTAGTATTTGATATGATTGGTGTATATTGTGCTAGAAATGTACTTGTCTAATTGTGCCGACCGCATTGCATTGTCTAAGAAGCTACCCCCTCTCTTGTTCTTCTTTTCCCTATGAAATGATTAAGAATGTTTAAAATGTAAAAGAAACACAAAAGATGAAACAAAGAAAAGTTTTTTTTTTTTTTTTTTTCTTCGTAAAAGCTGAATTTGTATGCATGTATAAGACAGCACCTATTAATGTAAATTTTGCCCCAGGTGGTTTCTAGTCAATTCGAGAAGTGAGAACTTGTTATGGTTTTATCAATAACCATTTTAATAGAAACTCTAAGTTCACCTTTAATGAGCATAACTTAATTTGGCTAGTAGCTTATGTTTATTTTCAAACTGAGGGCTTCCCTACTGTTATGGACATATCTGTTTTAGTTTTTTTATGTAAAGTGTATGTTATGCGTCTAATGTGGGGTTCCATGAGCCTCTTAGTATGATCATATGAAAGATAGCATCAAAAGTGGGTTTTGATATGTGCTCCAAACAAGTTTGTGGCTTACTTTGTCACTTATGGGCTATGAGTCTATGATAGTATCCATATCCGATTAACAATCTTGTATCCTGAAATAAATTAGTAAATAAACATACAATCAAATAGAATGCTCTAAGGCTCCATATTTTAGGGGTCTTATTAATTTGGTCAAACAAATTCTCTTCTATTACAGTTTGAAGACTCCTCCCTCTTTTCCTAACTCTAACTTAAATATTCCTTAGAAAGATAATGGTCTAGGATATAATAAATTAATAATATCCATTTTGCATATTTAAGGTATCCCTTAGTTGAGGCTGAAGAACAATGTCACATTATCCTCTTATCAGAATTACACGATTTCAACCTTTTGTGCTTGTGAGGAACTTAACTCTCTTACGGAGAGTCTTCTGTTATGAACTGACTTTACCGGACAGAATTAGTGATGTTGTATTAAAGGGGAAAAATGATGATTATGATTGATTAGCTGGAAATACAGGAAACTTATTATAAAATATACTATGAATAAAGAAAATTTGGTGGTTTGTGGAGTTTAACAAAACGTGTTGACTGTGGAGGAATGAGACCCCTGTGTGACACTGTTACTTGGGTATTTCCATTTTAAATGAACTTATTGATTAATATATTCTGTTTGTAATTTCATTTATCACAATGTAACTTGGTATATGTATTATGAATCTAGAAGATTTGCTTGTGGCTAAGGCATCCAATTTAGGCGATGAACATACAATTTGTTTTTCAATTTAGACGATGAACATCCAATTCAAACTGTAATAGAAGAGAAGTTGTTTGACCAAAATTTGGGGTTCCATTCATATTTGTATGTGGTGCTATACAATTAGTGACGATGAACATACCAAAAAGCCATGGCTTTCTAAAGTTTGATGTGTGGTGTAGAGAGAAGTAAATAATATAGAAGGAAAAAGATGGGTTCATCATTATGGTTTTTGATTTGCCGAAAAGAGCAAGGATGAAATCAGAAAAAATACATATAATATATGAAGAAAGATGAGGTCATTATGGCATAATAGAGCTTACATTTTGGGTCTCAAGCGGTTGTGGCCGGAATCGTAAGTTGGCAATAAAAAACCGCCATTGGTGTTTAGGATGTGGTTGCATCTGAATAATTATGAGGTCGCGTATTTGGTATTTGGATCCATTTTTTGGCCAATGAAATATTTTCTTTAGGGAGGATTAAATCTCAGAAAGCTCATATGATGAAAGAAAGTGATCAGGTTACATGCCTTATACTTCTCTTCCTGTGAACTCTGTCAAATCAAGTTCTTCATTATTTATCACCATATTTAAGTTCCTAATAGCATGTCCATACTGATTTCGGATAATATCTCCTCTGCAATCCAATACTTTGCTACTCCAGTGAGAGCAACCATTTCGGGTGCTATTGTTTCTTTGTGCTTATCACTTTTTCCGTTATCTTCCTTCTTCTAGCTTGCTTATGTTAGAGTTAATGAGTTAAAGGGGTAATAAGAGGAATAAGAGTGATGATGAGTGGGCGTGATGATATTGGGATGAAGACCATGAAGTATGATGGGGTGATGAAGTGAGGAGGGAATATTCTCATTTCGGAAGGTATTACGCTAGGTGGATGACGTGGAACTATACCCTAAAATGGGATTAATAGTTTTTCAAACCCTCCTCCCTCTTTGCATCATCATCACCTCATCCAATATACTACCTCTATTCATCTATCTCTCATAAGCTCGCTGTAAGAAATTTTCAAACCCCACTTATGTGGGATTAAGGCTTTGATTGATTGAGTGCGAGACTATCAGCATGTCAGTTAAGAGAGGGTAAGCTAGGGAGGGTTTATGGGCGTATGACAGACTATTCAGCTTTCACTTCCCAGGTGTTTATCCTGTTTGTCTAATCAGCGGTTAAGAAAGGGTCTTAGCATTTTGTTGGGGTGAAATGTGTGACATAAAATGCTGATGTATTTGCTTTTGTTATATGCTTACTGCTTGCAGTCATTCATTGCGAAAATGTGATGCTCATGATAATAGCGTGTTTGAGATGAACAGACCAAGCCATCGTTGTTTTCTATAAAATTTTCCGTTGAAGAAATCTTTTCCACACCTAATTGACTTGGTATGACCTATTTTTGCAGCTTTGAGAACAACCCTCGTCTGGAAGGCCCTGAGTTGGTCGGACTTGCAAGTTATGACACAAACTGTGTTTGAATTCCGAAGGACTGATTCGTGGAGTGCCGAAGTTTACTTGTCATACAGTTGAATGTGTTCGTGCTTGTAGTTATGTAATGTAAGGCGGTGATAATAACTGAATACATGGTTTATATAGAGTGCAAAACTGCTTGTAGTAAAGTAATGTGAATGAAAGATTATATATTTGACGCTAAAACGTGATTGTTAACAAAGTTAACTGGCACTAGCAAGCTGCTATAGACCTACATTTACCGGACATTATTGTGGCCAATGTAATGTCTCTAATCTCTAAAGTTACTCTCCTTTGATCCTTATCATGCATACTATGCATCAATGACTGAGGTATTGTTCTTCATTCAGATCTCGAAAAATTCATCGTAGGCATGCCCGGTTTCGTGATGAAACCCTAGGCTAATGAACATGTTAAAATTCTATGCCCACCACCAAGTAATAAACTTGTTATACTATCTTATGCCATGTTCGCAAATTTTGGTATTTTTTTTAACTCTCTTCGTCCCCTATTGATTGTCCTTTACATTTTTAACGGGAATTAATAAACACAAATAACAATAGTAAAAGTACATTAAAAAAGTAAATTGACATTGGGTATGCAAAAAAGTAGAGAGAGAAAGTAATAAAAGTATTCCGTAAAAGGGAATAATAAAATTTACATGGAAAAGTTAAATTTGCACAAATATTGTTGTAAATTAGAGGGAATTTTGGTAAAAAAAATTAATATTAATAGTTGTTGGAAAAAGCAAATGGGTGAACATTTTGTGATTAAATTTACCCATAAAGGACTTTTATTTAGGGACGAATAGAGTTTTTTTTTTTTTTATTTTTTTTTTTGTTGAAAATTAAACATACCCGTAAGGGAGTTTTTTCAAATTTTGGTAAGTTGAATATTGCATTGCGTCAATGTTAGGGTGAAGTATGCAAAACAAATCAACATTTATTGACTTTGTGTGACGCTGGATTACATTTACATCAACCTGTCAAAGTCAGCGATCAGGGCAATAATTCGTGTGACCACACTGAATAACAATAAAAAATAAAGGAATATTTGCATATTCAGTTATTTAAAATTCGTATTTTGCAAATTACAGCCATTTAAATATAAAATTACAAATTGTAGCCCAAATGTTCATATAAATTGTAAATTGCAGCCCGATTCAACTTTTTCATCAGTTTACAAGTTGAAAAATCTTTGATTAAGGTTTTAGGGGCCATTTTAGGCTTTAGAGGTCCAAATTGAGCTCGAAATTAGCAAACAAATAACGCAAGTATCTCGTTTGCGTAACAAAAATGTATCGATTTGTGGGAAACTGTAAATATGAGACACTTACGTTATTTTTTTTGCTAATTTTGAGCTCAATTCGGGCCCCTAAGGGCTAAAATGACCCTTAAAACCTTAACCGAAGATTTTTCAACATGTAAACCGATGAAAAAATTGAATCGGGCTGCAATTTACAATTTATACGAACTTTTGGGCTGCAATTTGCAAAAAAAAAAAAATGGCTACAATTTGCAAATTTTCCAAAATAAACTATTGGATCTACATAGTTTTATCTATGTTTAGGCGGAATTAGGCAAGGTTCATATTTTACTTGATTTGCACCTTATTTAGCAATGTACTACTCCCTTTGTACTCGTATTTTATTATTTGCTCAACTTTTCTTTTGCAGCTGTATTTTATTACTATTTCTCTTTTTTGGAAATTTTTTACAATATTTTGTTAATTTTTTCTCTCATTGTAGACCCTCAAATATCATATTTTAATAATTCTATATTCTCTCTCCTCCCAGTTATTGTACTTTATTTTTCCACCAATTACACTTCCTTTATGTTTTATATTACTTTCTACGTAGTATTATTTTTCTTAAAATTCCGGACATGAAAATAGAACAAGTAATAAGATATGAAAGGAGTAAATAAATTGTTTGGTACCAAACTACCAATGTTCAAATATCAAACTACTTAAGAACACAATTTTCATAGAACTTAATTGTGAATTGAGTACATCATAAAAACTAGTACCTTTTTCTTTTTTGAATAGAGAAGAATCAAACCATGCACGAGATATAAAATTAAACCCGTCCTTACTCAAAACAAAGACCTAACCTAGAGGAGAAAATAAGAACATTTGTTACTCCTTATCTATAAATAGGTTAATATCTTGATGACTATTGTCCGATGTTCTAGCAAAACTATGTAACTTGCAACACTATTTCTTTTTATTTTTTTTGTTTAGAGAGCCACACGGACAAATGATGAGAATAAATTCCAAAATCTCTTGAAATCAAGAGAGAAACTCTAATCACTTGAGCTATCCCTCACTCGATCTACACCGCTATTAAGGGTTTGTTCACTTCAGCTTAATTTCAGTTCAGTTCAATTCACTTCAT
Organism: Chenopodium quinoa; assembly: GCF_001683475.1. Classification (NCBI taxonomy): domain Eukaryota; kingdom Viridiplantae; phylum Streptophyta; class Magnoliopsida; order Caryophyllales; family Amaranthaceae; genus Chenopodium; species Chenopodium quinoa. The sequence continues at coordinate 1,960,810 of NW_018745461.1, forward strand.
AATTTCATTCTCTCATAAAATATTCATTTCAGCTCTAATCAGTTCAATTTAGTTTAGTTCAGTAAATGTAACAAACACTAAAGATCTGTTCTCATACGATTATTTTCAATTCAGTTCAGCTCATAATTTCCTTCTCTTATAAAATATTCATTTTATTTCAGTTCAGTTCAGCTATAATAAGTTCATCAGTTCAGTTCAGTTCGGCTCTAATAAATTTAGTTCACTTCGGTTCAGTTCAGAACGGGCCCTAAGTTATCAAGTATAGATTGGACCTAAAAGTCGTCATTGGCCCTATAAAGCGAAGCTACCGTAGCTACTTGGTTTGCTAATAAATTCTGTCACTGTCAAATATGTTCAATGCCAAATCTAATTATTATATTCGCATTTAAAATTACTAAAAAAATATTGAAAAAATAAGACAGGTGCTGATTAGCTGCATCAATGCCTTCGTCAAATTTGCATAAATTCATAACTTTTACGTATATTATTCTCGTGGACGAACCACAACCAGAATTTTTCCTTTAAAACTTACGACCCATCATAACACATTAACTGTCATCATTTAATATTTTTCTTCTATTCTTCATTATTATGTTTGTCCTTTAAAACCACAATAAATTTTTTGTTATTTTTTCTAAATACATATAATAGAGAGAAAATAAAGTTGCGAGTTTTATTATAATCCAAGGTTTTAAAAATGGCGGATTACAAAGAACCATTGTTAGTTTCGGAGGAAAACAAGTATAATTTTGATGAAAATTGCGAAGGATGTCAAATTCAGAGGCATAAAGCAGAGTGCCCAGATGTTCCTTGGCGTCATTTCTTCTTCATTTGGGTTATTACCCTTACTGCTGGTAATTTTACATTTTTTATCTTCTTTATTGCTTTCTCGTTGTTGAGTTTTTTCGAATCCGAACATGAAATACTTAGCTTGTACGTATTAAATCATTATTTAAGGGGCTCATTTGTAACTTGTAAGAGACATGGGCGGGGAAGGGTGATAAGTTAGATTTAGGCGAGAGTTTAACTCTTACGATTTTTTTTTTTTTTTTTTTCAATTTAATTTGCAAAATTAGTCACTTGGGAGTTGGGATGATTTCAGAGTAAATGAAATGGCTAAGGGTTTACCACTTGTAAACACCCTCACTTGTTATATGAACCAAGCCTTGTTTGGTGCGTGACGAGTTATAATTGGTTGGATTTAGATGATTATGAACAATACTAATTTTATGTGGGATCGATATTAAGTCTTGTTTGATTCATCTTATTTCTTTTTATTTTAAAAAAAAAAGTTTTTGTAAGATAAAATTAGAAAAATTACTTTGTAAGTTACAATGATGTTTAAATAGGATTATCCAAATTCAAATTACAACTAAATTAAATAATTTTATAAGGCCGTCTGACAAAAGGAGTATGATGTTTCCAAAATAACAAGTCATTTTTAGTAGCTAGCTATAATGGTAGATTATTGACACTTTTAAATACATACAACACTCCTTATTTCCCGGAATATCTAACACAATCAACATTGCATACATACTAATATGTTAGCTTGACTTTACTTTTATATAACTAAGTATTAATGAAAATTATTTTAAAAATTGTACGAAGTATTATGAAACTTTATATTGTATTAATACCTAGCTATCTAACACTATATTTTATAATAAATAATTTTTTTTATTATATTATCAAAAAATTATAGTCAAAACTACAGTAATATATGAGTAGTGAAAAAGTCGATATTTTGGATTTTTGGGACGAATGGAGTATAAATATACGAAGTATAATGTTTCTTTGTACAAAAAGTATAAAATTCTCTATTGATAAAACGACAAATTATACAATGTGAAATGAAATTATGGATTCTTCACACTTGGTAAAATTAAGGGTGGGGGTATCAAAATCGCACTGATATGTAGTGTTACTTACGCAACATCTTACTAGATGTTACTATAACTTGTTTTTAAAAGTCACCTTCTTAAGTTATTCCATAGCAAAAGTTAGAAGATTGGAACTTAATTAAAAGAAAAAGACATTTTAGCAATTTGTTTTTCTTTCATGAACATAGAAAATTTTAATTATCTCATTATTTGGAAGGTGCTGGTAGACTGGTAGTTTAGGTATGTGTTATTGAAGCACTTAATGCTAATTACTTGAACTCGTACTAGTATTATACAAGTAAATGAGCAAAAATAGTCCATACAGTTGTTTAATGAGTTGATTATACCAGGTACACATACAATACAATTGTTGTACCTTGTACGATAAAAACTATTTAACTACCTGGGAGTAGTATCTTAAAATAATTTATCTTAAACTTGGGTGACTAAGGCGCGCGATGCACATATCATAACTAGTCATGTATCGGGACCTTTTTTAGTTGTTGGCAATTTTTACGGGTATAAAATGTCCATACACTCTTCTTAAGAGTTAAAAAAAAAATTAACATTTAAGTCCCTGTTCTATTCACCTTATTTTCACTAATTTTAGGGTTGATAAGTTCAGATAAATTCTGATAATGGTTAATAAGTTCAGATAAGATAAGTTTAGGAAAAATAAGTTCAGATAAGTTGTGATAAGGGTTAATCAGGGCTACTCAAGTTTAATTTATTACTAAAATAAGTTTTAATAAGGGTTAATAAGTTCATATAAGATCTGATAAATTCAGATAAGTTTAAATTAGACCAGATAAGTTCAGATAAGTAAAAATTAGGTGAATAGAATACACCCTAATTAAGACAAATAACTAAATACATATTGGAAAAAGATATATGCAGCCCTAAGGGCTGCATATAAGAAGCTAAAAATAGAAAGGAAAAACAATAAATAACCATTTATTACACCGATTTACTCGTGAATTGTCGATAAATTCCCAACTTAATACTAAAAAAGGAAGTATATTAAATGCTTATATGCAGCCCTAAGGGCTGCATATAGCATTACCCATAAATATTTTAGAGAATATAATTGTCCAAACACTATTCATAAAACTTAAATGAAGTAGTTTGATTTTAAAATTTCCCCAAAATTTTAAAACTAGCCCAAACTAATGGTTAATTTAAAAGTCTTATAAGTCCTTTTCTTAAGAAGGTAAGGAGTTTGTTAATGGGCCCATGATTACGTGAACTTACTTGAACCCACTATTGGCACGACCTATGCTTAATGAACCATGGACTGTACTATACTTGGCAAATCATCGAAATGGAGCTATCAATGTAATGCAGACATACAGTAGTGAAATTCAGAGAAAGCAAAATGATACATAAAAAAACACAATTTCTCTTCTCGTTTGGCCTTTGAGGTCAGGGTTCCTCGTGGCCTTCGTGGGATTGGTAGGGGTGTTCTTATTACGTGTCGGCCGCAGCGGTGGCACGGACATTGTTGTAAAAATGACTATCTTTAGTTTTGGTTGTTGCGTGACTTAAATTAGTGGATGCTAATTACTTAGCGTTTTAGTTGGTTAAAGAATCAGATAGTAGATATCTACTATCTCTATTAAATATTAGTTATAACTTTGGAGTAATATTGAATAATAAGATCAAATTTCATAAACATAATTATTGGTCATCTATATTATATAAGCCTAAGGAACAAGTTTGTATGAGGCATAGTTTCAAAAATATGATCTCTATTATATAAGCTTATTTATTTGTCAACTTTTGTATAGTTAAGAATCCAATTAAAATTCCTATAAAGCTATAACGTCCTTACTTTGTCTTACGTACAAATTTCAAATTAATTGTTTTTTCTACATTATTTTACTTAAATAAGTCATGAATATATGAAATAAGCACTCATCACATGCAATAACTTGTAGACTTGTAGTGTATGTTATGAGAATTCATCGAACTTTTTCCCAAAAAATGGCGATAGTTGCCCCAAAGTTTACTACACTAAAGATTACTAGTAGGAATAAAAACAATATTTTTAGCATAACTTTTAGCAAATAAAACCAACTAATAAAAGACAGATTGCTATAAGAGCATTATTATTACGGGCAACTTTAAGCTATAATTTTGCCATTTAAAGTAGCTAGAATTTTGTCGTAGAGAAATATAGGTCGTTTTTTGTAATATTATGTAGGGTTTTTGTGTTTGCACGTTTTTTTTTGTTGTTTTTGTTTTGGTTTTGTTTTTTTATTGTGTTTGAGGTGGTGGTGGCTTAAAAGGGAAGTTTTGGTGAATTATTATTGTCTTATAACTCTTATTATATACACTTAGAAGCGTATGGGATTTTTTTTATATGCATTCTTGGAATTTGAAAGTAATACTGTAGATCTATAGGCACACCTTGCATGAAAAATTAGAATAGTATATACGACATTTTCAAAAAAAATAAAAAAAAATAAATAAAAATTATTAGAGACTGCAAAATTTTTTAAGGTGGATATAAAATTACGCGTATTATAGAGATACTATATTATATTTTTATTTTAAATTTATGTGTAATAATTTTAAGGCGGTGTTACGGAGTATCTTTTCAAGTTTGAAGATACAAGCTTTGTTGTATTATTATCATAGACCTATAAATTTAGCTTTACTAAGTTGATTAATTATTATGTTGTAAAATCAATTAAGGACCTGTCCACTTCAGCTTATTCAACTTAATTTCAGTTCAGTTTAAATCCTAATTTTCTTCTCTCATAAGCAATTTAATTCAGTTCACTTCAGTAAATCGAATGTGTCCTAAGTACTTGTATAATTTATTAAAAATTTTAATACTAATGTATTTTTTAGTATCAACTCCTTTCTATAACTATTGTCAATAACTTCTACTCCTAAAAAATTAAAAATTATTAATCATTAAGATCAAGTTGTATTCACGCATAAGGTTGGGCAACACTATTGTGCTCCTAACTCCTAAGCCTTAAAAATATAAGGATGTGTTATATTCATTTTTGTATTTTCTTATTTGAACTTTGTTTAAGTTTACTTTATTACTACCAAACTTATCTCGATTAGTTTTGTTTTGACGGATCTTTTGAATTAAATAATTCCTCCGTTAATAATTTGAATAATACACCATCCCTTAAATGCCCTGCCACTTGTAATTGTTAGCTAGGTGGGGGCCGAGGTGGAAAGTAATTGAGTAATTGACCCTAAAGTAATTGTTTTTGTTCGAAGTCAAATATGGTTTACTAATAACTTGACCATAATGATATGATCCGTACTTAACCATATAATGGCATAAGATCAATGATGATCAAGTCAATTTTTCATGATATGTTAATTGAAAAAGAGAAGGTGGCGAGTCAATCTGACTTGACCTTTAGGTGAAATACTCATCACCTGACGACTTGTGCGCAATTGAACAATTTCCCCACGTTTAAATATTTGCATAATTTATCTCCATTATTTACATATGCTCTTTGATTTTGGAGTTAATTGGTAATTGCCGGTTTACTTTTGGCTGTTGGCTAGTTTGCTAAGCTTGTTTGACCAACTGGAAGTATTGGTTGTACAGATGAACTTTTTAAGTTGGTTGTTTAATCTTGTTGTTTTATATTATTTGCAACGATTTGATATAAAGTAGAGAGGAGAAATGTCTAATCTTTGCAAATACTCCCTTCGTTTTTTTTTGTTTTTTTTTTTTTTGTGTTTTTTGTATCACTTTAGATTGCACAAAGTTTTAAGAGAGTAATATAATATTGTGGGTGAATAAATTATTATACTTCCCCCGTTCTTTTATTATTGCCCTATAAGAGATTGACACAAATTTTTTGGTAGTGGAAAAAAGGATGAGAGAGAAAGGTAGAAATACAAAGTTGCCCATATGATAGTATACACAAAACAAAATGTAAGTGTTGAAAAGCAAGGGTATATTGGGCATTTATAGTGTGAATACAAATAATTCTTTTCCTAAAATGGATATGGTGCAATATTTGTGAAATTTCCTTAAAAGACAAGTGGTGCAATATTAAAAAAAGAGACAAGTGGTGCAATATTAAAAAAAGGGACAAGTGTGCAATATTAAAAAAACGGAGGAAGTAGTAAAGTAAGCTGAGACCAAAAGAGGTAGTATGTGAGAGAGGATAGATATTTTTATTATTTTAGTGGGACCATGAAAGAAAAAGAAATGATAAAATAAGTTTAGTGCGGTTTATAGTAAAAGAGAGAAATGATAAATATAATATAAACTATAAAGTTACCAAATATAGAAGTGATGCATTTAATTAAAGAAACACCCATAAAAGGAAAGTTATGCAAATAAAAAAAAAGTGGATTGCTAAACACCGCCAACAAAAATGATTACCACTGCCAACATTTGGTGTGAATGGACAATCATACCCTTACTACTTCACCATCCCTTCATCCTTCCGGCAACCCACAACCCCTTCCAACCGGCAACCCCTTTTGACCGACGACCCATCACACCCCCCTCTATGACAACCCACCACCTTCCCTGGTCAGCGTGAAGGTGGTGGTTTTTTTTATTATTATTTTAGGCAACCGTGGTAACCGGAACCCAAAATCGGTTACCGTGCGTGGTAACCGGTTACCGCTCCGGTTACCATGCATGGTAACCGGTTTTGGGCTCCGTTTACCATGCACGGTAACCGATTTTGGGCTCCGTTTACCATGCACGGTAATTGATTTTGGGCTTTGGTTACCGCGATTGCCTGAAAATCTAAAATTTAAAAATAAAAAAAAGGAGGGAAGGTGGTGGGTCGCTAGTGCGGTGGTGATCGTCGCTGGTTAGTGTGGTGGGGGTGGTGGTGGTGTTAGTCGTCAATTAGGGTGGTGGGGTCAAGGTGTTAGTGATTGATGGCAAGAGGGAAGATAGTAGTGAAGTACTAAGGGCCTGATTGTCTAGTCACACTAAATGTTGACGGTTTTGATAATTTTTATGGTGGTAAGTAGTAATATGAAACGGAGGTAGTAAAAGTGTTTGGCAAAATTAAGGTCTGTTCACATTTACTTAATTTGAGTTCAATTCAGTTCAACTCCTAGTTTCCCTATCTTATAAAATATTTATTTCAGCTCAGTTCAATTTAGCTCATCTCAGTAAATGTGAACATGCCTAAATTGTGATTGATAATTGTTTATTAGTGAAAAATCGGACCAACAAGTTAAAAGCCAATAAAATAATTTACTCCTATTAGCTTTTAGTTGTATGAAGTATGAACACAATGATAGCACAACTTAACCTAAAATTTAGACTCGACTCGACTCGACCCGATTAAATTAAACCTATCCGAATTGACTTGTACTTACTCCCACCCATAGTTTACTTCAAATACATTGTACAATCAAGTACGTTGGAGTGACATTAAGAACCAAAGATGTAAACGGAAGGTGAGAAAGACAATACGAAATTGTAGAATCCACCGTAATAAGTGGCATCTCAATCCTCCAACCCCATCTAATTGGAAAAATAAACAAACAAAAAAGAAAGCATATCATGCAACAACAAAAACACAAACAAAATACGACACGTTGATCCAATATACTACTATAATTCACATTTAATCTGTCCTCTTTTTTGTTTGTTACGACATCCTTCTTGGTACACGAGAAACTAGATCTCTCTACTACTACTTACTCTCTTTTTATATAACAAACTCCAAATCATTATTATAAATAATTGCTATTCTTTTGTATATTTTAACACTTTTTTTTCTCCATATTTTTTTGTATACAAAATCTGTTTTTTCACTTTTTGTTGTAGTTGTAGAATTCATTTTAGTGTAGTTTAGTAGGGAATTAATTAATTTAGATAAAGATTAGATTTTTGAAGAGAAATTAAATTAAATTGGTTAACAATGGCGGAAAAGAAAGCACCATTGTTGTTGAAGGATTACTATTACAATGAAGATTGCGCTGGTTGTCAAGTTGAGAAGCGAAAAGCTGAAAACCCAAATCTTCCTTGGCTTCATTTCTTCTTCATTTGGATTATTACTCTTTGTTCTTGTAACCCTCTTTTTCCTTATTTTCTTTCTTTTTATGTTGATTTTTTGGGTTTTTTTTTTTGTTATTGTTGTTTATGATATGTTTTTATTATGCGGGTTTCTTGAATTTTGTGTTTTTATGCATTTTATTATTAATACGGAGTAATTTATATATTACAGTAATTATTTGGTGTTCTGTTCTTGAATTGCATCATAAAGAAGCTAACTTTGAGAAAAACAACATAATTTTAGATTAAATGATTGAAAGATTAAAGAACATACTGTAACTTTAATGAATGTACGGTATTATTTTCATGAATCAAGGAAACATAATGTGGTCCTCATTGGATTTATGTTGTTTTTTAAGTTGAGAAGATTTGTTTTTAATAATTGACTTCTCCAATCATTTCCTGATTTACTGTTAATAAAGCTACTTAGGGAACTTCAATTGAGCTTTTGCTATTAATCTTAGTGGGATTTTGGGTTTGGAAGTTAGTGTATGATTTTTGTTGGTTTGAGTGATGTTATTTGGTTTATGGGATTAATTTTTCTTAGTATTAGGTACTTGGGATTTTAAATCATTGCTAAATGAATAATTGATCATTGGGGACTTTTTTTGTTTCTTTTGTCAAGGCATTGAAATTCGACACGTTCATGTCCTTTCATGATTGACAAAGGAAACCATTTTTTTTTTTTATAACTTGGATTCATTTAGTTTTCATCAATGATTAGCTAAATAAAGTGATCAAAGTTCGTTTTTGCAATGTGGTTGATTGATGATTTAAATTTTGATTAATTCTAACTTATTTGATTGTATAAAGAATGTTAATACTAATAACTAGTATTTGACTTATGCCTCCATTAATTTTTTAGTTAACTTCTTGTTTAGTGGGTTTGTATTGTAATACTAACATGTGTCACTTGCTTTGTTGCTGTTTCAGCTTTGCCGATTTCATCCATATTCCCCTTCCTTTACTACATGGTGAGTACAGTTTTTCGGGTTATATGTAGTCTTTTTGTTTTGGTGATGTCTGTGGTGGACCAATTACTTGGAGAAAATGCCTTTTTTTTTTCTTTTCAAAATATTAGGTCTTGAATACAACGGAAGTATTGTTTATAACATGCTTAATAAGTTGTGAAGTTGATGCTAATGTAAGTTGAGGTATTTAAGGTGGTTGTATACAAGTTTATACCTTTTCACTGTCACAATTTTTTCTGGCTCTGTGAATCTGAAGACTATTGTATTGCTTAGGTGAGGGACTTTAATATTGCAAAACGGGAAGAAGATGTTAGTTTCTATGCCGGTTTTGAGGGTAAGCAAAGTTTTATTGCATTGACATTTTGGACAGGAATAATGTATGGAGATATATTATCAAACGGAGTTCACATTTCAATGTAATACTTTTCTGTATGTTGAAGGGTCTGCATTCATGATTGGGAGAACATTGACGGCTGTTTTATGGGGAATGGTGGCTGATCGTTATGGCCGCAAACCTGTCATGATATTGAGCACATTATCAGTGTAAGTAGTGCCTTCTGACTCTTTCCTCCTCAGTCCTCCCCTCATATGTACTATATCCGTATGATCGATCTCTTGTCTCTTTTGTAGACTGACATTACATATATGCTTATTACAGGGTTATATTCAATACAATGTTTGGCCTGAGCACAAATTATTGGATGGCACTTGCTACAAGATTACTTCTTGGTGCTTTCTGTGGTACACTTGGTCCGATGAGGGTATGTTCACCTTGTGTTTATGTAGCTTCTTTGCTGACATTCTTTCTGCTGTCTTTGATGGAATGTATGAGTTGGTGATAGTAAAAAACCTAAGGAATTGATTGTATTGCCTTAGCAGGTTCTATCGGTTTTAGACAGGACTCATGAGAAGTCCTGATGGAAGAACATATATAGTGTCTTCTATAATAACGTTTGTTTGTGCAAGATACACACGATTTCATTTATTCTTAACATATTGACTCATATATTTTGTGAAGTCCTAAAACCAATTTTCAATTGTCGTGGATCGATCTTTTATTTCACTGTAAGGTTTTGATCCTGCCTGATAAATTAAAAGTTAATATTTAGAGACAGTGATGATGAGATTTCTTTATTATGGTGTTGCTAACATGCTATGTAGTTCTACTTTAACATTGTTTCTTAGTCCCTCCAAGGCTCCAAGTAAGTGAAGCCACAAGAGAAATTTATTGATATATATATTTTTACACTATAGCAAGCCAAACTTGTCAAAGATTATGTATGTACATGTTTTCATTACACGGATAATTTTTCTTGCATTTTATTCATACTTTCAAAATCAACAATTAGCGTCGTCTGTGTAACTTTTCTGATTGCTTCAACTTTTGAACTCACTGGCCAGGCATATGCAACTGAAGTTAGCCGTAGAGAGCATCAAGCTTTAGGGGTGGCAATGGTATGATTCTTAACTTGTGCTTGTTTGTTGCAATTCTTGTTGAGTAGCTTAGCAATGCTGAGTGAGAGTTTAATCCATTTCAGATGACTTCTTCATGGGGTATTGGTTTGGTCATAGGCCCTGCAATTGGTGGTTATCTTGCACAGGTGAATTCTCATTTATCTTTTCTGGTTTATGTATACATCAATACATGAAATTATTCTTCATATATCTCCCTATACAATCAATTATTTTACCTCTCTGTCTTTTATCTTGTCAATCTTTTTGTTATACATCTGAATATTTTTGTACAGCCTGCAGACAAATTTCCAAGTGTATTCTCTCAAGAATCAATTTTCGGGAGGTAAATTCCTTTTCCCCCTTATCCCGTGTCTTACTTCTTTAAGGCTGTGTTTGTTAAGAAGGGAAATCATTATTTAAGAAAACTACCTTTTTTTTTCTTTCATTTGGTTTGTAAATCTGTGAGGATAATCAATTTGTCTGTTTTCCATATTTAGGAAAGGAATGTCACGTTTTTTTTTCCAGATCTCCCTTCTTCCTTCGATCTCTTCCATTTTCTTTTTACCTTTTCTCTCTATTCTGTTTTAGTAAAGAAACAAACGAAGGAAATAAAATTTAAAACTTAGTTTCCGTTGAGGGTACTTCTTTTTGAAAATAATTTCAGTTCATAACTTTTCCCTTTAAACCAAACATAGCCTTAATGCTTCTAGATGCAAGCATTTGCTTTATTTTATATTAATATTCTCCAACTTGAATTGTGGTTTGTAGGTTCCCGTACTTTTTAGTTTCTTTGGTGATTTCAATCTTTGCGATGTTTGTATTCGTTCTCTGCTTCTGGCTCCCGGTACAGTCTCTTTGTCCATCTCTTTATAATGCATTTCTGACCACTCATACTTTTGTTGAATAACTCAATCGTTACCTGCATTCACTGGTTTTTTCAGGAAACATTGCACACATGCACGCTTAGTGCTGAAGGCACAGTCCAGAATCACTCTAGTGATATAGAAGATGCTGACACTGAAAAATTGCAAAATTCCAAAGAGGGGGCTTCAAATTCATGGTTCAGCCTTCTCAAAAATTGGCCTTTAATGTCAACTATCATAGTATATTGTGTTTTCCAGCTACATGATATGGCATATATTGAGGTAAAGTGGAATATCTAGCGACATAAAGACATCATTGGAAACATCAGCTTCAGATTTTATCATGATTGGATTATGAAATTTGATTTTTTCCCCCTCAGATATTCTCATTATGGACTGTAAGTCCGAAGTCTGTTGGAGGATTGAGTTTATCAACTGAAGATGTTGGTCAAGCTCTTGCTGTGGCAGGTATAGCTCTGTCAATCAATAGCATAGTTGCAATGCATTTGAACTCGTTTATCAAATATATCATATATTAGCTATTTCTTTTCTGTAAGATGTCCAGTTGTAAAAGATTTGATGAGGACATTGAACTAATTTTACTACTTTTTATCGAATGACAGCTTTAGACTACTTGGTTGATGTCCTTTTGAAATACTTCGTATTCATTTAATTATATGAAAAATTATTTGTAATCGATATTGATCATGTTCGTGAACATAATTCAGTGAACATATAATGTATCTGATTTTATACATTTATTTTTTTCAATTCTTTTGTAGGAATTGGTTTGTTATTTTGTCAACTACTTCTCTACCCGTTCTTGGAGAGGAAGCTTGGTCCAATCACAGTTTCACGTGTTGGAGCGGTATGGCTTTGAGTTAGTGTGTTTTTCTTCCTACCATGATAAGACTTGCGATATTTTCCCAACTTTACTCTAATTATTGTTTTTGTGGCATGAAGGTTCTCAGTATCGCGTTGCTGTCATGTTATCCCTTTTTTGAGAATTTAAGAGGCACGAGTCTCTCACTTGTGGTTGATCTTGCTTCTGCAGTGAAAAATGTGCTTTCGGTATGTAAATTTTGTATCCAAGAAAAATCAATTGTGTTATTACACAATCATTTGCTACAAGCCTACAACGATACTTCTTCCATTCCATAAATAATTGTACATATACTTTATTTGTCCAATAATAATCTATACAATACTTCTAATATTTTAAAACATTTCTCTACTGTTTCTTATAAGCTGGGCCCTACAACTGTTTTTTTTTTTTTTTCTTCCTTTTCTTTACTCTCTTTATATCCTGTGCAAAAGTCCAACGGTATGGACGAAGTATCAGACATAGATAACTAATTCTTATAAATTCCTTAAATGTCAGGTTTCAATCACTACTGGATTGTTCCTCCTGCAAAATAGAGCTGTGGTAATTTAATTCATTCTGTTTTCCTGTTTTTTGCTTAGATTTTGCGATTTATGCCACCATAGTCAGGATCTATTACTAATATCTCGAGTTTTAATACCAGAACCAACATCAAAGAGGAGCTGCAAATGGACTTTCTTTGTGTATCATGTCTTTTTGCAAAGCACTTGGTCCTGCTGCTGCTGGATCCCTGTAAGTTTCCTTGTTCTTCATAGCTTAGGAGTGAATGCGGTTAATTCTCTCATCTATGCAGTACATAATTACTGTCTAGTATCCATGTCTCCATTTGAGTCCACCTAATTTGAACATGTAATTGCTGCTGGTTTGTTTTCCGCCTCTTTTTTTTCTGAAAATTTTAAATAAGCCATGTTGATAATTTGATAAACGCCAATGGTTCATTTATTGATAGTTTGTTATGGGTACCTGTTTCAGAAAAGAAAATGTGTCCAAGTGTAGGATTTGAAAGATATCAATTTTGGTCTGAAATAAAGTGTCAAGTGTTCATATCCATGCCATTTTGTGTAATTTAAAGAATACTCTGAAATGGATCTTGATTCCTTAAAGATGGTCAGACCGTCAGAGTTCTGTTACATATACTTCTCTTCACCGGGACATGCAGTTTGCAAGCAATGGAACTGCTCTTCATAACTTACATGATTTGCGTCTGAGCCTAGTGATTCTGTACATTTATGAAAGGGATTAATTATAAGCAAAAAGAGTACCTGCTATGCATAATTCTTAGGCTTCATACCATCATGTATTAAGCATTGATCACTCTAATGTTCTGAATTTCCTATTTGCAGTCTCTCTTGGGCACAGACGCGTCAAATGGCTAATTTCCTTCCTGGTATGTTTTGTTTCCTCACAGTCACAGGATAATTATCGAAATTTACAATTTAAATGGCACTTTTTAGTATTAACTGTTGGTAATTTGTTGCTTGCAGGAACTCACATGGTTTTCTTCATCCTTAATGTGGTTGAACTTCTTGGGTTTCTGATGACTTACAAGCCTTTCCTTCAAAAGCCTGCTCATGAGTATTGCTAGTTTCATGCCTTGAAATCTTGCCTGCAAGCTTTAACACAGAAAGTCGGTCTTCTTCGACAAGCATCAGCATAAAAGCTACAGAAAGGCAGAAGCTAAGCACACACTCTTAAGGCTTCTGCCGAGATTCAGCAAAAATTATGTATATTAATGACATATTATTAACAGAAGCAGAATAGTTCAATTTTGGTCATTGAATTTTGATTTCTCATTCCTCATTCCTCGATATTTGATCCTTTTGGCTCCAGTAGCTATTAGCAATGTATTCAATTCAGTACGTATAAATTTTAGTATTGCTAATTGTCTAAGAGGGGCAGATTGCTCCATTTTTATGGTTGCTGCTAAACATGTTTGTTACAAGCCATTTACAGGCATGTATTAATTGTTGTTTGGGTCCAATTTAGTCCAATTGGGCCTAGGCATTAAATGATCCAATTAAAAGCCCAAGGTCAAGGTTCAACTCTCCAATTGTGCTAAAGTCAAAGGTCAGCCCACAAAGCAAGCCAATTGGGCTAAGGCCCAACCTCTCCATGTATGAAGAGGTATAAAAGCCATCAATATTGATACATTTATTATGTTCATTCATATATTCTCATATATTCCATCAAAGCCTCAAGCAACAAACTCTCTTGCATAGTGTCCTCTTCCTACACATTGTACTGACTTTAGCATCGGAGGGGTCTTCCTCGGCAACACCCCCGAGGCTAGTTTACGTGTGTTTACTGTGCAGGAAACCTTCGGCCCAACATAACTTGGACCGAATCCAGCCTTCTCCGTTTCAGCGGACCTTCGACAAGGTCCCATTGTTTTCACCCGAAACAATTTGGCGCCGTCTGTGGGGAAGACTTTCAAAAATCTTTAAGCCAAATTTCTAACCAAGATCATCTTGCAATTATTTTAGCAGCAATGGCTAAGAACCGCAAGAGCAAAAGTCTCCGTCAAGGAGCGGGCGAAAAGCCTAAAACCCCTACACCATCACCCTCGCCGGACCGGAACTCTCCCAAGGGTGCCGGCTCGGGGGGAGGATCATACAAGGAGGATTCCCTTTCTCCCGTAATTCATGACTCTCATTATAGGCCGAGTTACTCTCGGTCTAGCAGGGGTGAGTCCGATCATAGGACACATTCAGTGTCCCAAAGCCAACCATCGGCTGCGCGCCCTCATTCCCATACTCGGCCGAGGACCCCTTTGACGGGGCCCAGCTCGGAAGAGGTGGCAAGAGCGCTAGCAGTACTCATGGAGGCGATGAGGGCACAAAATATGCCACCACCTCGTGATCGAACTCCTCCGCATACCCGGCATCAGCGGAGGAAGTTAGACCATGATGGTGGGAAGCTTCCTTCCTTCCGGGAACTGGAAGAGCGGGAAGAGGATTCCTGGAAAAATGAAAAACAGAGGAAAAAGAACCCTCAATTTTTAAAAGGATCCTCATCCTCAAGACCAGAAGCGCATAAGAGCAGCAGCTCAGCTTCTCGCCCAGAATCTACTCACCGAGAACCTGAGACTGTTCGCAGAAGCGTCCTTGACCGACTCGGCGGCAAGGAACCGAGCGTGCGCAGTCACCTCTCGTTCCCTGCAGCCGAGGCCCAGACTTCCCAGCCAGGGACGAAAACCACTCCTACCTCTCTAAGAGGGCGGAGCGCGGTCCCTTCGGCCAGGAACAAGGGCAAGGCCGTTATGCTACCCGCCAGTTCACCATTCGAGCAATGGATACTGGAAGAGCGCGTACCCACGGTTAAAATACCGTCGCACATCACATATGACGGGACCACGGATCCGAAGGATCACGTGGCCTCGTATGAGACTCATATGCATCTTTGCCCCAGATCCGAGGCGACTTGGTGCAAATATTTCCCAACCACTCTCAAGGGGGTCGCGCAAGCGTGGATCTCCAAGGGAGTAAGGCAAGGCTCCATAACAGGGTGGGATGATCTGTCCTCCAAGTTAAGGAGCAAGTTTTCCACGGCAAACCGCCGAGAGAAGACTACTGCAGAGCTCATGAGTCTACAACAGGGGGAAACCGAAAGCCTCCGAGACTACCTGACCCGTTTCAGTAACGAGTCATCAAGCGTCTCCCAGCTGGACCAGGGGCTAGCCGTTTTCGCAATGCAGAATGGCCTTCAGCCCGGAAAGTTCCTAGACTTCATGGTCATGCATACCCCGCAGACCTTGGAGGAAGCTCTTAATGCTTCGGATAAGTTCATCCGAGCCGAAGAATGGAACAAAGCGAAAACCCAACCTCAATTCGGGGGAGGGAAACAAAGACAAATATCCTTGTCTGAAGGCCAAGGCCATAAGGCAAAGGGAAAGTCAAAGGCCCCGGAGCAATCTTTGGCCAGCGACCCAAAGAAGGAAAGATCTGCCTCATACACAGGCAGATACGAGTCCTACACTCCGCTCTCTCTTCCACGCGCCAAAATTTACAGCGTGACGAAGGAGGAGCAGAGTTACCGAAAGCCGAGACCACTCCCAGAGTGGTATCAGCGAAAAAATAAAAATTAGTGGTGCGAGTTCCACGAGTCTTCGGGACACAACACTGAGGAGTGTATCCAACTGAAGGACCAGATAGAGGACATGGTCCGGAAGGAATACTTGAAAAAATACATCGCGGATCACCGCGAGAAAAAAGAATCCGAGAGGTCAGCAAAGGACCCTCGGCAAGACCTCGACTTCCCCCGGAAAAACAGTAAAAAGCCGGAGGGGAAATTCCCTCCGATCAATGTTATCTCGGGAGGAATATACTCTCGGAGGGAGCACAAGCGCCACCTTAGAGCTTTGACTCACCAGGTGAACAACGCTGACATTCAATCTCCCCAGTCGCCGGTGCCGAACATGACGTTCACAGCCGCCGACTGCCGGGGGATTACGTTCCGTCACGAGGATCCGTTGGTGATCATCGCCACGGTGGCCAACCACGACGTCAGTAAGGTCCTTGTTGACGGTGGTGGAGCAAACATTCTGTTCCGAAAGGCCTACAATCAAATTAAGCTGAAGCCCAAGCACCTTACGCCGGTACCCTACCCGGTATCCGGGTTCAATGGGGCTTCAACTTATCCAGATGGGAAGGTGACACTTCCTGTCACCATCGGTTGCGATGAGGCAGCCAGGAACATCATGATTGAATTTTTGGTCATCGACGCTCCTTCAGTGTACAACGTGATTTTGGGGAGACCCATAATTCACGAGATCCAAGGGGTCGTCTCAACTTATCATCAGCTGATGATTTACGTCTCAGACGCCGGCTTCCCCGAAAGGATACAGGGCAACCAAAAGGACGCCCGAAGGTGCAACTACCTCAAGCCATCCAGTAGTCGCCCAGATGACGACAAGGATGAGGAGGAGAAAGAAAAAGAAAGAGAGCCAAGCACAAAAAAGCCGAAAGGCCTAAGTGCTTCGGCCCAAGGATCTGTGCCCAGAGAAAAAGGGCCCGAAAGGGAAAAGGCTAGCTCTTCAGCTGAGCCGCAAGACTCAGAGAGCCAGCCGAAGAACAAAAAGACTGGGACACCTGCTGACATTGGCAGCAGGCCAGATTATGAAGAGTCCAGTCCCTCAGCAATGGACATGGACGACCAACAGACTGAAACAGTTGAGTTGGCCGAAGGAGACGTTGAGAAATGTGTAACAATCGGGATGGACCTTGATCCGAACACCCGTTGTGAACTTATTCAGCTCCTTCGGGACAACAGAGATGTGTTTGCTTTCTCGGCAGCTGATATGCCCGGGATAAGTTCAGACCTCATCTCGCATAAGCTTAATGTTGACCCGACGTGTCGACCAGTTAAGCAAAAGAAGCGGAATTACTCCGCCAATAAGAACCGAGACATCGCAACCGAGGTCAAAAAATTATTGGAGGCAGGATTCATCGAACCTTGCCAATATCCAGAATGGCTGGCAAATGTGGTGATGGTTCAGAAGCCCAATGGTACCTGGAGGATGTGCGTTGACTTCACGGACCTAAATAAGGCTTGTCCAAAGGATTTCTATCCCATGCCGAGGATCGATCAGCTAGTCGATTCGACAAGTGGCCATGCCTTGCTTAGTTTCATGGACGCATTCTCGGGGTATCATCAGATCTTTATGCACCCCGACGATCGAGCAAAGACAGCATTCGTCACGAACGCTGGGGTGTACAATTACAAAATGATGCCCTTCGGATTGAAAAATGCGGGGGCAACCTATCAAAGGCTGGTGGATCAAGTTTTCGCCGATCAAAAGGGCCGAAACATGGAAGTCTATGTTGACGATTCGATCGTCAAAAGCAAAAAACTAGAGGACCTTGTAAAGGACCTGGCTGAAACTTTCGCCACCTTGAGAAAGCATCAAATGAAGCCGAATCCGAAGAAGTGTGTCTTCGGCGTGAAGTCAGGGAAATTCCTTGGGTTCATGGTCAGCAAAAGGGGGATTGATGCGAATCCCTCTAAAGTCAAAGCGGCACTCGACCTTCCTGAGCCGAAAACGAAGCGGGATGTTCAGCGGCTCACCGGAAGAATGGCAGCCCTCTCCAGGTTCATTTCCAGAGCTTCGGATAAGGGGTTACCTTTCTTCAAAGCCCTGAAACTCCCGAAAACAAAAGAGCTCGTTTGGGAGGAAGAGCAAAAAGACGCCTTTAAACAGCTTCGGGAGCATCTGGCTGAACTCCCAACGCTGGCTAGCCTAGCTGAAGGAGAAACTTTGTACCTATATGTGGCCGTTAGCCCTGCCACCATCAGCGCAATATTGCTGAAGGAAGAGAGTAAAAGTCAGCAACCGATCTACTTCGTCAGTCATACACTGACGGATGCCGAGACTCGCTATCCTCTACTCAAGAAAGTTGCTTTCGCGGTAGTAGTAGCTGCTCGGAAGCTGAGGCCCTATTTTGATTGCCATCAGATAGTGGTCTTAACTGATCAGCCGTTGGAAAAAGTTCTCGGCAAGGTTGAAAAATCTGGTAGGCTAGCCAAGTGGGCTTTTGAGCTCACCGAATTCAGCATCAGCTATCGTCCGAGGGCTGCCATTAAGGCTCAAGCTCTAGCGGATTTCCTGGCCGAATGCTCATACCAAGAAGCGCTAGACAGTGAAAAGAAAGTTTGGACCGTGTTTACGGATGGATCTTCCACCGAAAACGGTTCAGGGGCAGGAGTAGTGATAACTTCTCCCGAAGGCAAATCCTTTGAGTATGCACTAAAGTTTTCTTTTAAGGCCTCGAACAATGAAGCCGAGTATGAGGCAGCAATCGCCGGCCTAGAATTGTGCATCTCCCTGGAAGCCGATCATGTCTGCTTAAAAACAGACTCTCAGCTAGTTGCATATCAGATCAGTGGCAGCTACGAGGCCAAAGAGCCCTCCATGATAGCTTATCTTGCCAAGATCAAATCAGTCATTGCAGAGCTGAAAACTTTTGAGGTTCAGCTGATCCCAAGGGGTCAGAATACTCAAGCCGATGCACTCTCTAAACTTGCTAGTTCATCTTTTACCGAGCTGAACAGATCTGTATATGTAGAAGTGCGTCGAGAGAGAAGTGTCGACGAAGCACCTGAAGTGTGCTGCGCTGACCCAGAGCCTAGTTGGATGGACCCCATCCTAGCTTTCAAGCTTCGGGGAGAAACTCCTGAAGATAAAGCTTTGGCCTCCAAGATGAAGAGAACCAGCTCTAGGTTCATTGTCTTCAGGGGGAACTTCTGAAAAAGTCCTTCTCAGCCCCATTGCTGAAATGCGTGGGACCAACAGATGCAGATTATATCCTACGGGAGATTCACCTCGGCATCTGTGGGAACCACATTGGGGGAAGAACCTTAGCCCACAAGGCATTGAGGGCTGGATATTACTGGCCCACCATGATCGCAGATGCTAAGGAGCTGGTTCGGAAATGCGAAAAATGTCAAAAATACGCTCCAGTTATCCATCAGCCAGCAAGGGATCTTCAGCCGATCCTTAATCCACTCCCGTTTGCCCAATGGGGACTGGATATACTGGGACCATTTCCAGAGGCTGTGTACCAGAAAAAATGGCTGATAGTTGGTGTCGACTACTTCAGTAAATGGATCGAGGCCGAAGCAGCCTCGAACATTACAGAGCAAACTGTCAGAAAATTTATCTGGCAGAATATCATCACTCGATTTGGCATCCCGAGAGTGTTTATCTTCGATCATGGGAGGCAATTCGATAACTTGCCGCTGAAGCGGTATACAGATCAGTTCGGCATCAAACTGGCATATTCAACGGTATGCCACCCGCAAAGTAACGGACAAGCCGAAGCTGCAAATAAACAGATCCTAAATGCCCTCAAGAAGAGGGTGGAAGATCAAAAGTCCAAGTGGCTGGAGGAGCTCCCTGGAACCCTTTGGTCCCTTCGGACAACTGAAAAAGAGGCAACGGGCCACTCACCTTTTGAACTGGTGTATGGTGCCGAAGCAGTCCTTCCAGTGGAAATTGGCTCTGAGAGCCTTCGAGTGCACCACTTCTCGGCTGAGAATGAGCGACTGATGAGGGAATCTCTCGATTTCCTCGACGAAGTAAGAGACTCAGCCCGAGACAGAATGGCCGCCTATAGGCAGAGAATCAGCAAATTTTATAACCGAAGGGTCCATGCAAGGCCTCTCAAAATTGGAGACCTTGTCCTTCGGAATGCTGCCGCAGTTCAGAAAGGCCGAATCCATGGGAAACTCTCAGCTGCATGGGAAGGACCTTATGAAATCTATGATGAGCTTCAGCCAGGGACATACCGACTTCGGCAGTTGGATGGAACTGAGTTGAAAAACCACTGGAACGCTGATATACTGAAAAAATACCATGTGTAAACCCTTCGGGGCAGAACAATCTTTGTAAGTACATTTTGAATTAATGAAAGGCCTTGGAGCCGCCATTTATATAAATGTTTACAACTTTTTATCCTTTCAAAATTTTCTTTGTTCTATCTACTCTTTAAGGGTTTTTTATTCAGCCTCGTCTGAAACCTTCGCCTTCGGGTAACTGGGTTTCAGATTGCTGACAAAATCCGTCTTTTTAAAGAACACTGGTCTTTCAGCTGAAGTCAAACTTCAGTAAGACTTGTTCTCCAAAGACATGAGTCCATGGACAATTCTGGGATATTGCCTTAACTGAGCCTTGTATCCCAGAGAGCCATTATCCGAAACATTGCCTTAAGTTGGCCCTGTGTTTCGGGTATCCATTTTTCAAAGATAGACAGAAAATCAAGGATAACAGCAACAGTTGAAAATTTTTAAATCAGCCTCGTCTGAAACCTTCGCCTTCGGGTAACTGGGTTTCAGATTGCTGACAAAACTCGTCTTTTTAAAGAACACTGGTCTTTCAGCTGAGGTCAAACTTCAGTAAGACTTGTTCTCCAAAGACATGAGTCCATGGACAATTCTGGGATATTGCCTTAACTGAGCCTTGTATCCCAGAAAGCTAATATCCGAAGCATTGCCTTCAGTTGGCCCTGTGTTTCGGATATCCAACTTTCAGATGAAGTCAATCTTCAGTAAGACTTGTATCCCAGAAGCATTGCCTTCAGTTGGCCCTGTGTTTCGGATATCCAACTTTCAGATGAAGTCAATCTTCAGTAAGACTTGTATCCCAGAAGCATTGCCTTCAGTTGGCCCTGTGTTTCTGGGGGGGCAAGAAGCACTATCAGTGCAAGTATGTTCGGCAGAATTGAAGAAACAGAAACAGTAAAGCATTCAAAAACAAAGCAACTGAAGAAAAGAGCATCAGATTAATAATTCATGCTCAGAAATTGAGCTACAAGTTCAATTAAACTGTATCGGCAGCCGCCCACAAGCGGAAAATAACAGCTGCCGAAATACGTACATAAGCAAAAAAAAATAAACTGTTGTACGACAAGGCAAGCTGAAGCAAAAAACAAGGCAAAAAATTCAGAAAGCGGCAAGTCTGAAGTTAAGCGCATGATGAACCGCAAGATTCTGAAGACGACTGCCCGAGTTCCTATGCTTCAGCCTGAGGATCAGACTGATCAGCGTTGAGCCCCATGGTGGCCTCAGCCCCAGCAGCAGAAGAAGCAGGCTTTGCACTCTGCCGAGCCTCCCTTTCCCTTTGTTCAGCTTCCAACTCCATTCTCTCAGCTTCCTCTTCGGCTTCCTCAGCCTTAAGAATTTCAGCTTCGACTGGAGTTGCATACTTCATATGAGGGTCTTCGGGATTCTGGACCCATTCAGCACATTTGGACCAGTCCAGCTTCGGCTCAGCATGAAGGCAGACTCTTCGGCATACTCTGAACCCGTTTCTGAAACCCATCTCATATTCCTCTTGGGTATAGACACGGACTTTGAGTAGAGCCTCAGCATCAGCCAGCTTCTTCTGGGTCTCCTCCAAGTCTTCCTTGGATTTCTTCAGCTCATCAGCGAGCTTGGAGGAGGAACCTTTCAGCTCATTCAGCTCCTGCTGAACTTGGGAAGCCTTTGTCTGAGCCTGGGCCACTTCAACTTTTTTGGTCATCAGTTGATCCTCAGCCTCATGGAGTTTAGCTCTCTGAGCTTCGGCAGCAGCAGCAGCCTCTGAGAGTTGGACATCTCTGGCCTGGAGCAGCTCTTCAGCAGCCATTCGGCTGGCTTCAAGAGCTTCTAGTCGTTGCTGCACTTCAGCTTGTGCAGCAGCTCCTTCCTGAATACGGCTCTCAACAGCAGCCTTGAATTTGGAGACGTCCACTCCCATATGCTCCTGGAGGAATTTTTCCCCTTCCATCAGTGGGGGAAAAACTTCCTTCTCCATAGCGTCGCAGAAGGTTTTGAGGGCTTCAGCAGCTCTTTTCTCGTACTCCTCACCCTTCTGCTGCTTCTCTTCAGCTGCTGCTTGCTTCAGCTTAGCAAGCTTTAATTCCTCTTCAGCTACCTTCTTGTCGTGCACAGCAGCGTCTACCCTATCTTGTAGGGTATCTATCAGCTCTACAGTGAGAGTCTGATTGTGCACGAACTGAAAACAGGAAGACAAAAAAAAAAAAAATATATATATATAATAATAAAAATAGAGCTGAATTTCAGAGGAAATGAAGACAAGGAAAATTACCTGCATCATCAGCAGTTGGTTAGACCTGGCTGGGTCAGGAACTGATCTGCTGGATTCGCCCATCCCAGCAGTGGCCTTCAGCGACCAGATCCTTGCCCTATCTACTTCGGACATGCCAGCAAAATCGCCGAAGTAGGCTGCAGCTCCTTCTCGGTTCTGACCCCATATGAGGTCCCAGATGTGGTCTGGGATTGGAATTCGGGGGGCCGAGAAACCCATTTCTCCAGATTGCAGAGTCTGGAAGGAAGGGAAGGATGACGATGGAGCTTGATTAGCTTTGGATGGCTCAGCATCATCCTTCTCAGAGGAGTCAATTACTATGACCTCCTCTTCTTCAGGGGTGAGGACGAAAGCCTCAACCTCTCTTGCGATGTCTGCCGTGAAGCCCTCAGCACTGGGCATCACGGCATCCTTGTTTTTGTGCTCAGCAGCACTCTCCTTAATTTCTTCTTGGACCCCTCCCTTAGATTCGGGAGTTCTCTGATCCACCTCCATCTCAGGAGGTGGCGGAGGGGTCTTTTGAGGTGATTGGGGTGGTGGCCGGGGAACCCTCGGCGATCCATTGCCTTCCTCGGGTTCCCTTATTGCAACGCCGATGGTCATCGGCCTCCGCTGAAAGTCATGAGGGCCGATGATGGCCATCCTTCGGCGCCTTTTCTGAAGGGGCTGCTCGTCCATATCTGAGTCTGAAGACTCTCCTTGTATTTGGTCTTCGGGACGAACAGGAGCTTTCCCTTCTCTATGTCTGTTACTCTCTTCAGACTGTAACAAACAGGGGGGAGGAAGAATGTGAGTAAAAAAAAAAAAAAAAAAAGAAAGACAAAGTTAAGTCTGAAAGCTCACCGAGGTCTTCAGCAAAGCCTCGTCTTCTTCAGCTGCCCTAGCTGCAGCTTCTGCTTCAGCAGCTCTGGAGGACCCTTCTCCTCCTTCGCAAGCTTCGAGAACCCGTGCAACCTCTTCGGCTGTACGGGCAGCTTCAGCTTCTTCGTCCAGCAGCTGAAACCAGGGGTCTCTCTTCTTCCACCAAGGCTTCTGCCTCTGATACAGAGCAACAGCCTCAATTTGGAAGTGGGAAGAGTCTAGATGAACTTCCCTATGCCTCAGCTCAGTGATAGACGGGGCCCGTTCAGTTACAACTCGTTCTCGGTTGACACCAAGACGAGCGTAGTTAATGCCAACGTTGGTCTCGTCCCGCTCTGAAAAAGAAAAGGGGAAAGGTCAGTTCAGATAGGTTGGCACAGCATAAAAAAGCGAAGCGAGAGAAGAAAAAGAGATAATTAAAAAGCCTCGGCCCCAGCCGAAGAAGCTTACCATCCTTAAACTTTCGGCTGAGGCCAACAGCTGCTAGCATGTTCTCTTGGAAAACGTAATGCGTATCGGGGAGCCAAGTCTCCGGGATATGCTGCATTCGGCCACTGCCCCCCCGGTTCGGCAGCTTGCCGAAGATATGTTGCTGATCAAGGTTCGGATCCGCCCCATTATCTGCGGGGGGACCTAGACTTCCCATTTCGGGATCAGGCTCAGCGAGGTACCGGGGAGCGCTGAAGACGCAAGGGTGGCCCGGATCTGTGGGTGCCCTAACCCAAATCCATTGACCTCTCCAGTCCTTGTCTGAAGAGTCGTTTGGCCACATGGTTAGGTATTGGGGCCGGGACTCAATCCGGTACCACCCAGAACCATGGCTTCCGTGCCCACTTTGAATATTTGGCACTAGCCGATGGAGCTTTTTGAAGCAGTGCAGGTTCGGCACATACTTGAAGAACTTGCAGACCCATAAGTATGTCATCACCCTTCGGATGCTGGTGGGAGTTAACTGACATAGAGAGATGTTGTAATGGATCAGCAAGTCTCGGACGAATACGTCCAAAGGGAACCTCAGCCCGTACTGAAGCTGTCTTGTGTACACCCCCACATACCCCGGGGGTGGACGATGGATTCTATCGGATGCCGAGGGCATTCGGCACCAATACCCATCAGCTTCAAAAATGCCGTAATGCAACTCAATTTGCTCGGCAAATCGATATTGATCGGCATTCTCCACCCACCATGGGTAGGGGCGGTTCTTTATCATGGCCGAAGCAACTTCGGCATTCTCCCATTCTGAAAACCCGGGGAGGATATCCCAAAGGACAGCGGGAACTTCATCATCCCGTCCAGAAGCGCTCGGCCCCTCCGTTCTCTGAGGAGGAGCCGAGGAAAGGGGAGTCGCCCTAATCCCATCAGCAGGGTCAGACTCTGGCCTTTGTCCATTCCAGGTCCCAATCCTGTTCCTAGGATCGGGAATCGGCCTTGCTCTTCTTGGAGCACGGGATCTACCTCTAACTCCTCTTGCCATTGATTATTTCGAAGAAAAAAGTCGAAAGAAAAGGGGAAGGAGTTCGAATTCGAAGAAAAATAAACTGAAATCAAAGGAATTTACCTTAATCTGAAGCGAAAGTTGCCGATTTACGAGTTCGTAGTGGCAAGTCTCAGTTTCTAAGCTTATTGCTCGGGGAATTTGCGAAGTTTTGATGCGTGTTCTTGGTTTCTCTCGAGAATTCTGGGTTTGTGTTGGTGAATAAGTGAGGAGAGATGACGCGCCTCTGTTTATATCTCCAGGAATGGGAATTCGAGGAGTCCGCGTTTCAATTTCTCTTAAATACCCCACTAAGTAACCGTTAAACACACGACCTTGCGATTAAACTGCCATTATCCGTCCAACTTCCACAATCATCCGCCTTAACCGTTGTTATCTCATTAATTACGGTTTAAATTCAAATTTTTGGATTAATTAAATCATTTACTTCCCTCCATTTCTGAATTAAATTAAACCCGACCCGTCATCCTTCCAAATCGGGTCTGGGGGGCAAGTTGTTTGGGTCCAATTTAGTCCAATTGGGCCTAGGCATTAAATGATCCAATTAAAAGCCCAAGGTCAAGGTTCAACTCTCCAATTGTGCTAAAGTCAAAGGTCAGCCCACAAAGCAAGCCAATTGGGCTAAGGCCCAACCTCTCCATGTATGAAGAGGTATAAAAGCCATCAATATTGATACATTTATTTTGTTCATTCATATATTCTCATATATTCCATCAAAGCCTCAAGCAACAAACTCTCTTGCATAGTGTCCTCTTCCTACACATTGTACTGACTTTAGCATCGGAGGGGCCTTCCTCGGCAACACCCCCGAGGCTAGTTTACGTGTGTTTACTGTGCAGGAAACCTTCGGCCCAACATAACTTGGACCGAATCCAGCCTTCTCCGTTTCAGCGGACCTTCGGCAAGGTCCCATTGTTTTCACCCGAAACAATTGTTTTTGAAGGAAATTAATAAAACTTGGGATTTCATTGTCAAGGTAGGCATAATTGCAGAAACGTCAAGCTATGAAGTTGATACTTAAGTTCAAATCCACATTCCGATTACTCGATTAGTATACTTAGCAATCGAGGTCTTGAGTGACTCTTGAGTAGTTCTCCTTAGAGTGACCGGCGTGTTAGTAAAAGATGGATCTTGGCTAAGAGCCACAGCCATGTACCAATAAACATGCTCTTAATCCTTATTTTTCACTCATCCAACAATGTAAGGTGTAAGGTGTATGGTGTATGTAGTTTTAATTTTGTAATGACCGAGTTTTTTCATTTATTAATTCATGTCAGTAAAAAAAATATTATTTATACCATTAATGACCGAGTTTTTTCATTTAAGATCAATTTGGGTTACTATATCGATAAAATATTGAACAGTAGCCATTTTATTTATCAATATGCCACCACATCAATGAAATTTGTTAATTTTGGTGATCAACTTAGATTTACAGATACAATACTATTCGAATTATTAAAAAAGGAATGAAGGAACAATTCATTCAAAGTTAATTATATTATAATAATCAAACGACAAGAATATGTCATTTTTTTAGATTAAAAATAATTTCTCAAAACTTTACTTTCATGAGTTATATTAGAACATACACGGTCCACGGGTAGTCGGGTACACCCGTTTAGACATTTACATGTACTTTTACATGCTACGAGGATTGTTTTGGTCCTTCAATTGATATAATGTACAACCGGGTGTATCTTTTACGGTTATACCAATTGAGTCTCATCTTCAATGACAGTCTTGAGTACTTGACTCAGTGTTGAAATTTTTAATCAGAGTATTACGCCATAACCAAAACCTTCAACCTGAAAACAGTGAAATCACTCAGAAAATAGGCATGCGCCAAACATGGTGAGTCCAAGAAGAAACCTAAGTTCAGACAATTCTTTTCAATTCCAATCAAATTCTCTCTCCTCAATCCTGAATTTGTTGAAAAAGCCTCAAGCTTTTCCTGTTTTACTCTTAATCTTCCTTTTTCTCACTTGGGTTTCTCTCAAATTTCACAACCCTTCTCATTTCTCTCCTGTTCTTCAAAATCCTCAAAGATGGAGTAAAGAAGAAGACTTTAAAGCTAATTTGGTTAGGTTTCTTCCTTCTAAATTGGCTAAAGATAAAAGGGGTTGGTTGCTTAATCCTGTTTCTGCTGCAAATGATGCTGGTATTAATGGTATATACATACATAAATCTCTATCAATTTCTTTTTAGTTTTAGAGAGTCGCAAAAGGTAATGATGTAGACAGGATTCGATCCCGGTGTATTGGAAATGAGTTACTGATAGATTTGTGCTGTTTATAACTATATCCTATGTTTCCATAGTTCTTATGATATTATGATTAATCATTTTCTGCAGCAGGAAAAAGTAGGAAAATTAATTAATTTGGGGTTTCTACATTTTTTTAAAATTAACTTTGGCTAACTCATCATGCAATAATAGATAATGGAATTGAAACAATGTTCGTTGTTGGTGTTTTTTGGTGTGTATTCAGGTGGGGCACTGTTCTGTGCTACAGTTCATGTTGGTGAAATCCGACCCGGAGGAATTCGAGGGAATCACAGACACTATACTAGCAATGAGACATTCATCATTTGGGGTGCTCATATAAAGTTTAGGGTATGCTTTTATTTCTTCTTGGAATGGATTTCTATAATTATATTGCCTGTTTCATGTGATGGTAGAAAAAATGAGTACCTTGGTGGTTTGATGGATTCTATGATTTGCATTTGTACCATTGTTCTGTTGCTTTCTATTATATCTATGTTTGCTCTAACCACTGAAATAGTTAAGCTTCTTTGGAGCTGCTTCAGCTAATTCTGTCATTAAACAATAGTTTGCAAATGGGATTGGGAGCAAATGTATCGTTTAGCCTCTTTCGGTGCAAATGTTCATGGAACAATAGTTTGACCTATATACCGTAAAAAGTTAAGTTGATTGTATCTCTTGATTCCTCTTCTCAAGGGATGGGATTTCATGTGCTGTTTTGTAGTATTGTGGTTTTATCAATTTATTATAGACTATGGACCTACAATTTAGTAGTAAGGAGGTAGTAGAGTCTTATTGACTTGCTCCTTCTTAACGTACGAAGGCTACAATTGATTTTTGATATTAGGTAGGAAATGAGGATATAATTTTTTTGACTTTAATCTATCTCAACCTTGACCTGCTGAAACCCTATGGATGATATTCACTGTACAGTGCAGTTATAACTTGGAATCACATGTATTTGTGATATTATCTCCTTATTTTAGACAGGTTTGACATCATTGATTAATACGGAGTACATTTTTTGGTGTCTACATTGATATTTTTTATGAGATTAACTTTGACCTTCAAAAGGAGATGTTAACTTTTTTAGTGAGTACTCAATAATACTGCATTGTTAAGAATTACCATGATTCTTTGATTTTATCCACTCACCTGAATAAAGACAGATTTAGCCAATCATCAATTACTTGAGATTGATGATTACCTCATAATCATTACTTGAGATTAGGTGTTTAAAATCTTAATACATTCTTGATAGCAATTTGAACCTTTGGTGACAATATTGATTCATGGATCCCAATTTGGAATTTGCTCATAAGGTGAGTGATACTTGCAACCACTCTTTGTATATTTGTTGGCAAGTTTTGATCTTTCCATGTGTTAAGATATATTTTCTAAGAGATGTTTAAAGACATTTCTCTCGGTCTGATATACTTAAACTCTTCAAATTGTTAAATGTTGGTTTCTTCTCTGTCATTAGGTCCCTTTATCTGGCTTTGTAATTATTAAATAGAGGGATTATTTGTGAGCATGATGTGATGTGATTTTTCTACAAGCAGGATCAATGTCATATTTTGTGTTACTTTGGAGTTTATAATACACCTTGTTCTGGTATTATAACTTGACATTGATGCATGTGCAGCTGGAGAACAGTCAAGTAGCTGATAAGGGTTATGCTGAAGTGGTAATTGGTGCAGATGAGGTTGCTGTTGCAGCTAGCCCAAGAGGGATAGCCCATGCACTGGTGAATGTAGATCCGATAAGGACAGCATTCCTTTTGGGATGTCAAGATGAAATTGTTAACTATAACAGCTCGAACACTGCTTATAATATCTGGAATGATCTTTAACTTTGCCACTTTATTTTGTAAATTCTGTCCTGATTTTTTTTTTTAATCTTTTATAGCATGTCATTAGCTCTAAGGGCATCTCTCATTTTGTGATCTTTGTCAGGATGTTTCACTCGTTGGTTTTTGCTATCTTTTTGGTGGTTTGCTTTATATGGGTGAATTTGTAACAGTGATTTACTTATATTGATTTATTGCAAAAGATTACTGGTTTCGGATCTCCAAATCTTGCTTTCTTTTTTGTATAATTGTTCTGTTTTGTGGAATATATTCTAGATTCTACTGTATTAGATCTTCGATTGGGTGGTGGGGGAAGGGGAGCAAATAGAACCTTTTAGCAAATTTATTACTATAAACTACTGTATTTGAAGTATTCAATTGAGAAGCATTTGAGCTTTTATATGATACGGAGTAATATAAAATGAATTTGCATCTCCCTTTTGCTGCTCTGTAACTGATCTAATTATTTATTACATATACCACAAAAGCTCATTTGTATACAAAAAATCTCCCTTATGTAGTGAAGAATATTTCCTTTGATCCCGCTACTTAAGATCTTATTTAACAAAAGCTTATTTGCTTTCATTTGGTAAGGCGCTTATGCTGAGGCATGGGGATGTTAGGTAGTGTGCATAAGACGCCTTACCAAATGAAAGATGCTCATTCATGTAAAAAGCAAATAAGCTTTTGGTAATGTGCATTGTTCCAGTACCGAAGTGCAGCTGTGTGGGGTCCCATAACGGATCTAACTTGGATGTGAAAGATGCTCTTTCATTGAGTTGGATTCCGACCCAGCAACATTGACTGTTGCACTTAGCTCCTTGTGATATCCATGGAGGCCAACATTAAGAAAGCTATGGTATTATTGTTCAAGAGGCTGAGCCTGGGACACGGCATTCTGTTCTCTTCAGTGGATGTTGGACTTCTTTCAATTCAGAAGATTGACTTAAGAGTCAATGACACAATCCTACTCTATGATGTTGACTGATTCTGGTATGTATATATGTTGTATCCGGAGTATCTGTTTTCTTTTCATAGTAAAGGAAATTATATCAATGACTCAATTAGGGAGTAAATCTGTAAGAGTACAAAAAATTAAAGCCTTTTTTTTTTTTTTTTTTTTTTTTTTTTTTTTTTTTTTTGCACTGCATGTAATTTAGTAATAATGAGGCAGAAGTGCCAATATATTGAAGTGCTCTGTTTGAACAAGAGAGTATGTTGTCTTTTCCGTTCTTTCTCTTAGGTGACTTCCACCCTGCCATGTTTATTGCTTCATGCTTGATATTCACATTTTCAACAAGGAAACTAAGAGATCATCTCACATGAGAATTGAATGTCTGACAGTTATAAGCTGAGTGATAGCCTGTTTGTCCTCTTTACTAACTATGAGCCCATATCTTTGTTCCTGCTTTTCATCATATGCTACCTTCCGTTTGGTGTGTGCATCGTTCATCTGTACAATCTTCTTTCTGTCACCCTTTTTACCAGAGGAGGACGGGGAAGAAGATGGTTAGGGGGGAGGGTGTGCACATTGGTCTTCTGCATTTTAATTAATGCAAGTCTTAAAGAGATTTTGTTTCTTATTAATTTTTACTATGTATGTCACCATTTATCTGATTTTTTGCAGCAATTTGCTGCCAATTTGTTAAATTATTAATATTTGATGTGTGTGAAGTAGTTATATTGAGTTGATATTTCAGAAACTTCATTGAGAATGTTAATATGCCCTTAGAAACAAGATAATAATTTCTGATTTGGGTGACCATAATAAATTATTCCATTTAAGTGTCAAAACAAATTGCATTGCCCCATCAAAGATGTCACTTGAATGAGGAATTTGCTGATTTTAAAGATTTGGGTTTGACCAACAAGTTGTCTGATTCTCCACTCCTGTCATGTCCGCAGGTGCCAACATCAGCGTTGCCTTAATCCAATGCTCCAGTAGGCAAAATACGAGGATCTCCTGTTTTTCCACTTTAGTGGTCATTGTACACAAATTCCTTCAGAAGATGGTGACAAATTGTTGGAAAGAATTGCACGATGATTTCAACCTTATCTTTGGTATGTTTGTATGTTTAGTTAACTTATGCATACTCTCTTCACATTTATTTTTGATTGATAGCCCCCTGAAAAGAAAATTCTCCTTCTGTTCCCCCTACTGTGAAGAAAGAAGATTGTCATCGTGACTTTTGTTCTGTTTTTGAGATATTTTTCGTAGATGATGAAACCTGTTGCTGTTGTGTGTGTGTGTGTGTTTTTAATGGGAAAATTGTTGTAGAGGTTCTGCATTGCACAAGAACAAATTGCTAACAATCTTGTATCTTGATGACTTAAATCATACCATTCAGATACGAGCCTACTGCTAAGCCGTTCTGTTGAGATTTGAGAACAGGAGATTTCAATGGGCATGGCCAAATAGGTTGTTGGAGTAGTTTTGGGGCACCTACAGATGCTGTCCATTTGATGCTTAGGAAGCATGAGAACAATCAGCAACCACCACTCTTCATATTGGTAAGGGAGAGGTTGAAGCTACAAATATTTGCTCAGCATCTGTGCTTGTACTGCTGTGATAAAAGTTGTCCTATTACTTTCAGGGCCAAACTGCTTAAGGTCGCCTGCTGATGTTCGGTGAGTTCTGCGCATGGCTATAGAAATTTTATTTTTGTTAAATAGATTGCCTAGTTTTAGCATAAGCTTTGACAAATGCGTTAACTGCTCTGCGAACTGCATCTTCAACAAACTTTTTCTATCTAGAATTCTTGATTGGGTTTCAGTAAAGATAATGTGAGAAAGTTCAAAGTTTAACTTACTAGATTATATATTCTGCTGTCAAAAACTTAAAACTATATATGTTCATTTTAGGCTGTGTCTTCCGGCTCTTCCCTAAGCTTTTTTTTTTTCCTTTGATGTGTTCTTTGTTTAATCTATTCTATTTCACAGGTTGTACACCCATTCGATGCTCAAGCCGAAGGGGAGTTGAGTCTACTAGTTGGTGATACTGTTGTGGTGCAGCAGGTATGTTCTTCAATTGGTGGTGGTTTAATATCAGTCACTTCGCACATGTAGTCATGCATATTACTGTAATGGTTATTGATTAACAACTTGATTTTTGTGTGGTGCTTTGTTTGCCTCCAATGCAATGGTAAGACAGGATGGCTTCCTTCGCGTTACTTACAAAGGTTGGATGAAGTTTCAGAAGGCAACATATCCTGGGCAAACCTTTAGCAGCAATAGTTTCTAATTACCACTTAATTTTTGCTGTAAAATAACTTGTATAGCTTATTGTTTTTTCATATAATATTCAGTGTCTTTTATAGAAAGGATCACAATATTAAGTAGAGAAATTGTACAAATTCATGGGTTTTAAGTTTTGGTGTTGTCTAAACATTGTGTAGCACATAATCTAT
This sequence comes from Chenopodium quinoa, assembly GCF_001683475.1. NCBI lineage: Eukaryota > Viridiplantae > Streptophyta > Magnoliopsida > Caryophyllales > Amaranthaceae > Chenopodium > Chenopodium quinoa. Next base: position 1,993,338 of record NW_018745461.1, read on the forward strand.
GTACCAATGGTATATAATTATAAATTCAGAGACAATTTTTAAAAGATATACCTGAAAATTAAATGTTATTATTATCTTTTTTTTTTTTTTTGAACAAGGAATAAGAATAATATCGAATGACCATATGACATCTACCATAATACTCTATGTTAAAGATTTGTAAATCACATACTTAGAGAAAATAATAATAACTTTTACATGATAGGCATCCACAAGTAGTGATTTTCGATATATTTTCATCTTTCTAACTAGAAAGCCTTCACAATCTACGATGATACTTTGATTACAGAGTTAATAATAAATATTTAACTCATATGAATACAAATCACTATCTAATTACTAATAAGACCCTAAAAATAAAGAATCAACCCATGAAATCAATTGATTTTTACGAGTTTTTGATCAAAACCCAAATAATCAAACTTCTTAATTTGGAGGGGAAATTTGGGTCTCTGTTAAGAAATAGTAGATACTCTGAAATTGGAATTTGGCGCAATTTCTTCTTCCATCTCCCTAATCGATTGATGTTGCAACTCTAAGCTTTGAATAGAGCTTCACGGGACTTGGATTGAAGTTGAAGATCAAAGCTTTGCGCTCCATACTTGTAAGAGACAGGAAGGAGTTGGAACAAAGAGAATCGTCTATCCAAACAACAGGGGCATACGCGGAGATTCACACACCAAATGTTATTGATATTTTAGGAGTTATATTAGGAATAAAACTAGGCCCAATCAACATGAGCCTAATCTGTCGACCTGTACCGATTTTTGGTGGGCCATTAACATAAAATTTAGGCCCAAAGTCAGGTTGGGCCCAACCCAAAATCATTTTTTTAGCAACCTCGGACAAGTATCTATAGTACTCCGTACTTTATACTCCGCAATATAGTATATAAATAAAAAGAGCCTTTTGGGCGATAAATTTCATTATTTTCAAGTTACCCTTGTTAATTTTCAAAATTATCGCTCTTCTAAAAATTTAAATATTACTCCCTCTGTCCCATAATATAGTTCCTGTTTTTTTATTTGGAGATCCAAAATGTTCTTTCCATTTCTATTTTTGGGTATTATGTAACGACCATTATACCCTCATTTTTTTAACTTTATTCATTGTACTTCCTAATTTATCCTTGAATTTTGCATATCTAGTATTTTTTTTTTTCACTTTCTCTCTCTAACTTTTGTCTATGATTGTACTTTTCACTTTTATTAATGTACTTTGTCCACCTTCTACTCTTTCTTAAATACCATGAAAAAACTCAAACTAACAATTATATTATGAGAGTGAGGGATAACTCATGTGGTTCGAACTTCCCTCCCGATTTCAGAAAATCTTAGTATTGATTCTTACCCCGCCATTATGCCTCTCTAAACAACAAAAAAACAATTACTACCTCAGTTAAAAGGGCCCGGCCCTAGCCCGCCCAATAATCACCTCTAAATAAGTAATAAAACTCACTCCATGTTCATTTCCGTCTTCCTGTTCCAAAACCCTAATAAAACCCTACACTCTCCTCCAAACCTCATCAATGGCGGACGTCGGCTCAGACAAGAAGAAGAAGAGGAGCAAGAGCGTCATTGAAACCCCCAAAACGACAGACTCCCAACCCCAAAACGACACTGATTTCTTAATCAAACCCCAAAGTTTCACCCCATCAATCGACACTTCTCAGTGGCCAATTCTCTTGAAAAACTACGACAGATTGAATGTTAGAACTGGGCATTACACCCCTCTTTCATCTGGGTATTCACCATTGAAGCGACCTCTTGCCGAATACATAAGGTATGGTATTCTTAATCTCGATAAGCCTGCTAATCCTTCTTCTCATGAAGTTGTTGCTTGGATTAAGCGCATTTTAAGGGTAGAAAAAACTGGGCATTCTGGTACTTTAGATCCTAAGGTTACTGGGAATTTAATTGTTTGTATTGAAAGAGCAACCCGTTTAGTTAAATCCCAACAAGGTGCTGGAAAAGAGTATGTTTGTGTTGCTAGATTACATTCTGCTGTTCCTGATGTTGCTAAAGTTGCTAGAGCTTTGGAATCCTTAACAGGCGCTGTATTTCAGCGCCCTCCTTTAATATCTGCTGTTAAAAGGCAGCTTAGGATTAGGACTATTTATGAAAGTAAGCTTCTTGAGTACGATGCCGATCGGCATTTGGTTGTTTTCTGGATTAGTTGTGAGGCTGGTACCTATGTGAGGACACTATGTGTTCATTTGGGTTTGTTGTTGGGTGTGGGAGGACATATGCAGGAGCTTAGGAGGGTGCGGTCTGGTATATTGGGGGAGAAGGATAATATGGTTACAATGCATGATGTGATGGATGCGCAATGGATGTATGATAATTACAGGGATGAGAGTTATTTGAGGCGGGTTATTATGCCGTTGGAGGTTGTTTTGACTAGCTACAAGAGGCTTGTTGTTAAGGATTCGGCTGTGAATGCAATTTGTTATGGTGCCAAGTTGATGATTCCGGGGTTGCTTAGGTTTGAGAATGATGTTGAGGTTGGGGAGGAGGTTGTTTTGATGACTACTAAGGGAGAAGCTATTGCTTTGGGGATTGCGGAGATGACTACTGTTGTCATGGCTACTTGTGATCATGGGATTGTTGCAAAGATTAAGAGGGTGATTATGGATAGGGATACTTATCCCAGGAAATGGGGGCTTGGGCCGAGGGCCTCTATGAAAAAGAAGCTGATTGCAGAGGGCAAGCTGGACAAGCATGGTAAGCCAAATGAGCAGACTCCTGCTGAGTGGGCAAGGAATGTGGTGCTTCCTACTGGTGGAGATTCCATGATTGCTAGCATTGCTGCTGCAGCTGAACCAGCGGAGGCAGAAGATGTGGTGGTAGAAGGGAAGAAGGAGAAGAAGTCAAAGAGGAAATTGGAGGAGGTTGATGCTAGTCCTGCTGGTGATGTCAAGAAGATTAAAGTTCAGGAAGAGGAAGTTGTGGAAGTCAAAGAGAAGAAAAAGAAGAAGAAGGAGGCTGATGAACCTGTTACTCCTGATGTAGAGAAGTCCAAGTCCAAGAAGGAAAAGAAAAAGAAGGATAAAGAAGAAAAGGCAGAGTCAACTGATGAGGAGAAATCCGAGAAGAAGAAAAAAAAGAAGAAGAGCAAGGATGTGGAAAACGGTGATGCTGCTGCTGATACAGAGGATGGAAGTCGAAGTGAGAAAAAGAAGGAGAAGAAGGAAAAGAAGAAAAAGAAGCATACAGATGCTGATCGAGAATAAAATAATACAGTTTTGGATGGAAATAGACCTTAGAATTGTATGTTACTCTGTATTGTTTTCTTCTCTAGTTATCTTAAGCTTGTTAATTTTGTAGTGTTTGAATGTATTCCATCGGAACTAGTTGCAGTTAAGATTTTGCTCGCTGAATGGGTTCTCTTGTGGCCTTGAGCTAGGCCTTTTTACTTATTGAGTTATGATAATCTTACCTTTTTCCATGCTCCCTTGTTTCATTTTCAGTTGCAATTTAATTTCATGATTGCTTGTATGTTGTAGCCTGTTGCTGCGATATTCATCATGACAATCGTGATCAAGAACATACAGTCTATAAATTTAGGCATGTAATAACTGATTATATTTACCAGTTCAATCAATGCTTTGGCTGTGCCTTCCAGTTTACTTGCATTAGAAATTAGAGTCATAATGTTGTTTTAGAATATGCAAGTATTCTACTGTGCTGTTATATTTTAAGCTTTATTACTTTGGTATGGGGGGATTGAGTAAACACTTTGAACATAAGGCCTCATCATTCTCTCTTGAAATTCATCTTCGAACAAAGCTAAAAGAGATGTGATGGATAGGGGAAATGTATAAGATACCACTATTTTATTGCTGTTAGACGACTTGGTTTGCAGTCTTAAGAAGGATGAGCAGAAACCTGAGTATTCAGATAAGGAGAAATCTGTGAAAAATGATGATAACACTAGTCTGCTACAGGTAAGAACTCTCTTTCTTTTAGATACAAGTTGTAATTTTAATTTTGCATATGAGAGTCACTGCTGTTGCAGACCTGATTTGTGCCTCTTTACTTTTTATTGTCATGATATTAGTTCCTTATTTCATCATGATCCCTTGTAATTTTGGTGGGGGGTATTTATATATTTTTCTTGTTTACTCCATATGAATCTCATGTGCATTTTGCTTTTCCTGATCTTTGTTTCCACGGAAGGTTGTATTTACTTCATATCTGGAGTTGTTTCTTGCTATGGGCAAAGTTGCATTGAAAGAAGCTCAGTTGCCCATGCTGATGTGCTTGGATATTGTATTTCAGTAGCTGCTGGGAGTCTGGGTGAATGACATAATGTAATGCCTCTATTACTGATCCGCAGCCTATTAAAAGAAGTTAGTCTTAAGGGGCAAAAGCTGCACTTAATCTTAAAATGTATAAAGAATTCAAGAAGATGACTTTTTTGCTGGGTTTACCTATCCTAGTGTCAAAACAAATTGCATTGCCCCATCAATGATGTCACTAGAATGTCAATTGGGTTTGACCAACAAGTCATCTGATTCTACCCTCCTGTCATGTCCGCAGGTGCCACATCAGAGCTGCCTTAATCTGATGCTCCAGTGGGAAAAATATGAGGATATCCTGTTTTTCCACTTCAGTGGTCATTGTACACAAATTCCTTCAGAAGATGGTGACAAATTGTTGGAAAGAATTGCACAATGATTTCAACCTTATCTTTGGTATGTGTATATGTTTAATTAACTTATGCATACTCGCTTTACATTTATATTTGATTGATAGTCCCTCAAAAAGAAAATTCTCCTTCTGCTCCCCCTACTGTGAAGAAAGAAGATTGTCATCATGAGTTTCTTTCTGTTTCTGAAATATCCTTCGTAGATGATGAAACCTGTTGTTGTTATTGTTTGTTTTTTTGGGAAAATTGCTGTTGAGGTTCCGCATTGCACAAGAACAAATTGCTGACAATCTTGTCTTTTGATGACTTAAATTGTACCATTCAGATACGAGCCTGCTGCTAAGCGGTTCCTTTGAGTGCAGAGGAGATTTCAATGGGTATGGCCAAATAGGTTGTTGGAGTAGTCTTTGGGGCACCTACTGATGCTGTTCATTTAAGCATGTGAACAATAAGCAACCACCATCCTTCATACTGGTAAGGGACAGGTTGAAGCTACAAAAATTTGCTTAGCATCCGTGCCTGACTGCAGTGATGACAATGCTCCTATTACTTTCATGGGTCAAACTGCTTAAGGTCGCCTGCTGTTGCTTGGTGAGTTCTGCTCAATTGCTCATGGCTATAGAAATTTAATTTTAGCAAATAAATCGTCTAGTTTTAGTGTAGCTTTGACAATTTGTGTTAACTGCTCTGAGAATGGTATTTGTGGCATCATGAAGTTTGGTTTCCATTAATATACATCTGACACGATAAGTGCTGTTTTTAGGATGAGCTCTTGACTCCTTGGTAATTACAGATTGATCTACTTAGATGTTGAATCCTGACTAGTAATTACTTGTTGAAATTATCAACTGTTATATACAATTGTACTTCAGAAAATCAGGAGCATTAACACGTATAATTGGAGTATAGCACTGTCAGTATGATAAACAAAGGGTAAGGAAATTAAAAGACTGTGCAAATACATTATTAGAGAATTTCATATAAAATAGTAGGAATAAGACCCCAGGAAATTTGAAAAAAAAGAAAAGAAAAAATACAGGACAATTATTGAAGTAAATTAAGAATTGATATCAGGAAGTTAATTTATAGGATAAACCAGTGCCTTCAAGTTTTTCATCCATTAGTTTCTTCATCCTCTCCACCATGGGAGGTGTGAAATGATGAGTCCAGTCCCCCACCTCGCCTTTCCTGAAGTACGAGTCTTTGTCAAACAACTTGTTAATTACACCACTCTTGTTAACCTCCAATTCTTTCATACTCTTGATGCTACACATCTCTATAATTTTCTGTATGACACCATCACTTTCCTCTTGGGAAGTAAATGGCATACCCACAAATTCAGCCAATCTTTTCAGCTGAACTGTGGGATCATCCTTCAATTCCTCATACTTGAGGAATAGCACCTTGTCAGAGTGTTCTAAACTTGCCTTCCAATATCCGACAGCATGATCGAAGAATGGCCCAAAAGGGATTCTATCCTCACAAAAAGCTTCAAAGAAATCCTGCATGGTAGGAGTAGGGTAAAACATACCAAGTATCATCTTCAATATATCCGTGGAAAAGTAGTTCTTCATCACTTTTATGGAAAAATAATATAGAGAAACAAGTGTGTCCAAGGGATTTCGGGTGATGTACAAAATCCGACACCCAGAAGTCTGAATAGATTCAGGAAGTGACACATAGGGTAGGTGTGTGCTCAAAAGTCTCGGTGAGGAAAGCTCATTAAGGTGATGTGGACGAGGATAAACAAAGGCCTTATTATAGACATCAGTCTCCAAGCTGTACACAAGCTCATGAGGATGATTTTGAAGGAGTGGATTTTGGTGATGATTTGCGGAGTAGCTGACACGGTTAACAACCGCAAATAGTAGGGATTTCAACCAAGTGGTGCCTGTTTTAGGGAGGCTACCAATGATGAGATCAGTGTCTCGAGCTTGGAAGTGTCTTTGAAACTCGAGGACATTTTGGAGATGATTGTCATGGTACCAGTAACCTTGGTATTTCCAAATTTTGCTTCCGATGAAGTTCGCCTTTGGAAGGCACTGCTGAAGCTGTTGAACCTCCTTTTCAGGGACTATAATTTCCTCCTGTTTCTGACTTTGATTCATTTTAGATGATAAGTTGGATGTTTAAAGTTGTTATGTATATATTTATACATATTAGGGACGACTAGGATGTGTAGGAAACTTATCCAAGTTATATTTGTGGTCAAAGAAACTTACACATATTAAATCATTAGCTTGTTGGACTAAGTTAATACATTATGTATTTTTAAAATATTGCTTAATTATTACTTAAGTTTCAATCAACTGGATGTAGCTCTCCCAACTTTCTCCTCAATAATGCCAACAAATACATTTCTTGAAAATGACTAATCTTATAAAGCCAATATTATTAATGTAGCACAACATTTTTTATTTGTTTTTATTTTATTATATTGGATGTTTTCATCAAGAATCATTTAATGCTATGAATATTCTTGATGATTTATATGATGGCACATCATTGACTAGTCATTTTTCTTTTTATTTCGTGCACCTGGCTTACCTCGAGTACCTTAATTTTTCTAATTCTATACTGTACCACCTCTGTTTGGATTTAGTTGCCATGCTACGAGTTATTGAACTATTGATTCCAGACGAAGGGAGTCCTTATTATACTACGGAGTACTTTTAAATTTTCATGCCTTCCAATAGTAGAGAAGTAATTAAGAGGGTCAAAATGTTTATACCAGTTCATATTCTCAACCTGCAATCTTATCCATCCACATTATTTTACATGAAACTAATAAATATTTCTTGCTAATTTTTGGGGTGATAATTCTTGCAGGCTGAAGCGTTGTCTGGTGAGAGGTCACTTTCAATAGAACCTAGAATTTTCTTGCATCATTGGGCAACCAGTTGGCAATCTAACAACACAATTTACAGTACTAAATTATCCAAGGGTGAGAGGCTGAGCCTAAGGAAACATGGTGCTCTGCACGACTACACAGGCCCCGCTGTGGCGCTATGTATCCTCGTTCTCACAAAGCTTTTGCACAACAGGATATCCAAGTTCGGTATATAAGATTTTTTTTTTTTTAATTACTGATAAAATATATGCGTAGTTTATAGAGTATAGACTGCAATACTTCAACTCGACTAGAATCAATCAAGTTTATTGATGATACAAGTTTTGATAATTTTGAACTATTTGCATAATACATTTGAACCATCTGATTTGGCTTCTATCTTTAGATAAATCTTTGCTAATTTCCTCTCCAGGAATTTCACACGCCTGCCTAGCATATTTTCCTCTTTATCTAGCTGGTTGACCCTGTGTTGTTTAACCATATACTGTTCCCAAGTTCTGTCAATTACAGTTCTGATGTACTGCGTATTTACAGTAATAGTAGCAAAGACCGAGAAGTAGCAGCCCACGTAAGTAGATTTTTAAAAAAAAAATTTAAAAAAATCAGGTGAGAATATGTTGGCAATATTGAATCTATTCAACAGACGTTTTGAAGAATATAAGTTTAAGAACATAGTAGAGAGAATTTTTTCTTATTACTTTGATGTTGCTATGAATACTTTCTACTAGTTCTTCAGTGTACATTGGGCTTTCCACTTTTTTGGTAGTTTTTTCTTTGGGAATGTCCTTTGCCTTCAGAAACTGTGTTAAGTCTCTTAGTATAGCCCTTTCCGAAGATAGATTGCCACTTTTGTGTCGTAGTTTATGATGCAAGCTATGAAGCTGCATCTTCTATCGTACCAATACAGAATGTATCATTAATGAGTGTAACTAGTTGAAGAAAAAGGTCAACTAACTTAATTACGTAGTATTAAGGATAATCAGTAATTACTAGTGTATCGGGTGTAACTAGTTGTTGCTCCTCCTCTAGTGCATTGTTCCATTGATTTACCTGCTGCTTCAGTTTTTCGAGCTTTGATCTTTGTGAGTTTAATTTGTGGGTTACTATATATTGATCTGTCTGTAAGTTACAATATCAAAGTACATTTAGCGGAAATGGAATATTCAAGCTAATCATGGGACATGCCAAGGCCTAGGAGAAGCATAGAGATATTGGCCTAGTAAAGTAGTAAAATCAGGGTGAGCCACAGTTCAGGTATATAAGTTAGCCTTATTCCAATAGGTTCATTATCACAAACCAAACTGAGTTAGTTATGATCAACTCTATAAAGTCTATATTAAGCTAATAAGATAGAAGAAAAGTAAACCTTTTTCCAGTACAAATCCCTGCTTATCTTCTTGCATTCTGGTTCTAGTTTCTGTATCGACGGAATTGCCGTTCTGCTTTCATATTCTTCAGTTTCTAGTAAACTTTTCACTATAGAAACAACAGGATTTATGATAAACAATCCAATTTTGGCAAGGAATAATGGAAAGGATTGATGACAAGGGAGAAAATATAAGAGGAAGAACTGATAGAATGTACTTGCTGTCCTCGGCAAGTTGTTAAGTCAACACCCTCAATAAAATTGTTTATGCTCTATTTATAATTCATACTTTGTATGTATTTATTGGCATTTAAAATTATAATCCTGTATGGAAACTTGGGATGTATTCGTGCCCTTCGGATCCTCGTCTCGTGTGATGGAATGCCTATAAAATGAACTCCAGGCCTCAGGGTTGGGTCTCAGGGACGGAGCCTCCGTCAACCATAGTAGTGTCCTAGTATAGTTAAAGAGACAGGGGGAGTGTGGGAATCATATGATGAGAGAGAGATAGAATCGCTGTCTAAATAAAGCGATAAAAACTAACGGAGGAAGTATTAGGGATTAAGATCATTGACAGGATCAGAGGAGCAATGAATTTTAACATAACAAGTACATATTATTGTAAGTAACAAACAAGTTTGTACAATAATTATTGACATACTAATTATTTACAAATCTTAATCTTCCTGTATTAATGAGCTTATATATGTAATTTTATGACATGATTGTATTAGACTTGCCAGATATACATTATATACCTATGATTCTATAATTGCAGCAGGAAAGTAGCATCAGCATTCTTATCGCTGCAGTACAAACAAGGATGTTGTTTATACATTTGTTCTTGTAACACTTTCCTAGCCATTATAACAACCTCTTTGTTGCTAAGCCGTCCCGAATTCTGCTCCAGAACTTTCTGAACTGCATTGCTGAATGCTCCATGGGCCTCCCCACCTTCGCCTTCCTCCGAGCTCACATCTGCTGAAGTCTCATTAGACTGGCACCCGCTAAGCAAAATTCCATAGTCGCCCTTGGTTGCTCGTTCGAGGCTTAGATGATCTTGATCAAGTTCACTAAGGCAAAAGTTAAGGCTAGCTTGGTCTTTGAAGTGTTCCTTCAAATGTCTGCCAATGTTAGAGGTGTCTATGCTTGTGAGTTGTTTGAGCTTTTGGAGGACTTGGTCATATGGGATGAACTTGGGCCGTGAACGTCAAGCTTGACCCTTTGATGCTGTTGTTGTCGGCCCAATTTGCTCCTTCTCTTGGTCTATTAGGCCTCCACTGTGGCATGAGTCTGAGAGAATTGTGAAGCTTGCCTTAGGAGGTAACTTGTTTACTAGTTGCCTGAAATCCACGTCTACAAAAGCATGTTTTCAATATTACCGATCTATTCAAAATTAATTGTCACATTACTACTCTGTACCGTGTTTTAAGAATTTAACATGATTATATAATAGCATTCTCGATCTCTTCTAGCTTATTCTTTGTTTTGAAATTCATGTAATCACGAGAGTACGAGACAATTAGATTATATATATATTTTTTTTATCTTAAGAATGAGCACGCTTGCATGCATGATGCAAAAGTAACTAACCTGTGATGAGATTAAAGTCATAAGGCACAATAGCTTCATCCTTTCTATGAGGCTCATTTTGCTTCAAAGAAGGGATCAACGTCCCATGACCACTATAATAAAAGTAGAGCACGTCACCCTCCATAGCGCGATCAACCATGTTTCCGAGTGCTTTCTTAATGTTAGCACCAGTAGGCAAGACCGAAGAGCCTTCTTCATCACTAAGTAGCTCGATATCCTTTTCGTCGAACCCAAACCTCTTAATAAGCATATGTTTCATGGCGATTACATCATTGAAACAACCTTGCAACTCATATTCCGTGTTCGGATAGTTGCACCCTACCAACACTGCCATTCTTTTCCCATTAATTGCCTTCATGACTAACAATTGATGATGACCAAGTCTTAAACAAGTTCAACAAAATGTGGAAAAAATAATAATGTTTCTTTAATTTGTTGATTTTTTTTCTCCTTTTTTTCAATGTGATGATCATAACTTGTAATTGCAATATATACACTTATTATATAATTATGCAAGTTATGGTAGGTTAGCTTAGCATGAAGTAGAAGCTATAACAATTTGTTGGACAAGTGAACACTCTATTACTAATCACCTAAAATGGATGATTTGATTATGTAATCAGTTACTCAATTACCTAAATTTAGTATCGACTTAAAAGCCTTGCTTGTTTTTTTCCCATGCATGTTGAATACTTGACATCCATCTAGAGAGTAGTGGTAACTAATTGAGCTAAAATTATTGCCCATTCTATGAGTGAGGTCATGAGGTGGTTTTTATTGGAAGAATGAAGCTAATTGTTTGCGTGTAAGCTAAAGCCGGCATTATTTAATTTCATTCATTATTTTGTACTTCCATTGTTCGGAATTAGTTAGTGATTCTTTGTACTAATCATAAATTTCAATTACTATATAAGGTATAGGGGTGTAAATGATCTGAGTCGTTTGTGAACTACTCGCGAACAAGCTTGGTCAAAACTCGTTGGTAAGCTAACAAACAAGCTTGAATAAAAAATCTTAAGCTCGTCAAATAGATGAACAAAGCTTGAACAACATTATGTTCGACTCGATAATCTTCATTAATAGCTCGTTTAAGTCCATTTATAAGTTTTTCACGGTTTAAAACTCGGATAATTTATATCTTTTATTCATACATATTTGTAAAAAGTACTAATTATTTCATCATGTAAAGGCATAAAAAACTTTGTAATTACCTTCTCTATAGAAAGAATATAAACATCTTATATCAAATTAAATAAATGTGTTAAAATTTGTAGTAAAAAAAAAAAAAAAAAACTCTTTGTAAAGGATAAATTATGGCTCGTTTATTTAATCAAGCTCGATTTAAGCCTGTTCAAGCTTGAACTTAAACTCGAAATGTAAACGAGTACGTTCGTGAACAAAGCTTGAACATGCCAATTAAATTCTTAATGAGCTCATTTCGAACAAGATTTTTAAAAGCTTGTTCAAGCTCAAAATAGTTCAAACACGAATAATTTTTATCAAGCTTAGCTCGAACAGACTAAAACTCGGTTCAGCCCGGATTGTTTGCAACCATCATAATAAGGTATCAATACAAAGAAGATCAATATTTCATATATTTGCAATTTTACATAGATTTTGTCATCTCGCCATCATTTGCTGGCAAACTCAAAAATTAATCATAAATCATTACTTACTTGGTATGATTTTGAGAAGTTAGCTAAATATTTTCGTTTATATAAGTTACCATTAAATTTGGAATGAATGGGAATTAATTTGTGTGACTGCATAATTTCCGTCAAAGAAAATACAAGTAAAGCATTTTTCTTCTACCAATTGATCGAGTTGAGTGAAAGAAAAGTAGACTATGTATAATGTATGGCCGTATCGCCCGTATGGGACAAATGTAGACCAAATGGTTTGGCAAAATAACAGTTTTTACACGTTACGTGCTGTCTATTTGAATTGTCGTCCACTAGCGAGTTTATTGTTATGTTAATAGTTTAATTTAATTTGATTTAAATTAGGTATATCGAAATCTAAAAAAATTTAAATTAGGTATATGATCATTATATATGGAGAAGATTTAGTCTGTAACTTATTTTAAAAATAAATAAATTACTCAGATAAATAATTAATAAATTTATTTCAAGAAAATCAAGTTTATATAAGATTAATAAAAAGTAAAAAGTACTAATTTCTTTAGATGAGTTTAAATAAAGGAAAATTTTTAAATTACCACCCAAAAATATATTCATTTTTAAAATAACTATCCGTTTAATTTTTTATTTTATTTTACCACCCCTTAAATTAAAAAACTACTCAGATTATCACCCATTTTAAAATTCCAACGGAATTTTGTTGTGAGGACCCACCCAATGGCTGGTAACGGCTATGTCTAAGGATTACAATCAGCCATGTCTTCACTCAACCTCCTCCTTAAACCAAATTTATTGAGTACAAGACAATCTAAAACCAAAAGAAAACAACTAAAAAAACCAAGAGCATGATGTCTGAATTGCACTACTACTGATCATCTTCTTCCTTTCATCACTAAGAGTCGTTGGGTGGGGCCCACATAAGAAAAATCCACTTGAATTTTAAAATGGGTGGTAATCTGAGTAGTTTTTTAATTTAAGGGGTGGTAAAATAAAATAAAAAATTAAACGAGTGGTTATTTAGAAAATGGATACATTTTAGGGTGGTAATTTAAAAATTTTCCTTAAATAAATGAAAATCAAGAAAATATAACACACGCTTAACATTGTTCTATTTGAGAGTGAGGGATAGCTCAAGTGGTTAGAGCTTCCCTCTCGATTTCAGGAGATCCTGGGATCGATTCTTACCCCCGCCCTTGTGGCTCTCTAAACACCAAAAAAAAAAAACATTGTTCTATTTTCATGCCAATGGCGCACCAATATATGAATCACAAGTCTTCAATTTGGTCATGGAGAGATCACAAGTCCATTTTTCTTAGACTACTCCCTTCATTTTTAAATACTTGCTCCACTTTTCTTTTCCAACCGTTTTTAAATACTTGCTCTATTTCCCTTTTTAGAACGCTTTTACAATATTTAATTCATTTCTCACATTTAGTGGACCCAACATAATACTCTTTCTCCTCCTATTCTCCCCCTACTTTGGTTTTTTACAATTTTTTATTCTTTCAACTACACTACTACGGTACTACCTCCATATTTTATTATTTTCTCCAATTTCTCCTAAAACTCCGCGCATAGAGAAATGAAGCAAGCATTTAAAAATGAAGGGAGTACTTGCATATATACTACATAATACGTATATAAATCACAAGTCCTTATTTGGTCATGTGTGTTTAGTTCATTTAAGAGGTAGGGCATACTTTCTTGTAGAGAACTAGAGATCTCTCATTTTTGTTACGTTTTCTACAGTTGACTTTTGACAAAAGTTGAGCAAAGTGGATAAGAGCCAATGTGAATATTTTGTTACAATTAAGCAAATTTAGAATATGGTGATTCTAAAGCATTTGAAACATTTCAAAATGGATAAAATTTTAAAGAATGCAGCATGTACACGAGCATATACTCATAGATGATTACATCACCGAAGGAAATATCCATCTAATTTATGACCTGTTATTTACCCAGTTCAATTTAATTGCATGAACTCGATACTTGTAATTAACCTGACTTGAATTGAACTTGACTTGTTATTGACTTGACAAAATACTGAAATTACAAGAGTATATGCAAATATATAATCATACAAATGTTTTGGTAGTATTTATAACTAATAACTGATAATTGAGTTTCAAATTAACCAAAATGTTTTTTTTTTTTTAAAAAGAAAAAGAAAAAGAAAAGAAAAAAGTGGAAACTACAAGCCAAAGCTAATCTGATTAATTCAAAATATCAAACCAACTTGATAAAACACATGAGAGTATGAGACATTTATTTTGGATTATTTGAATAAAACTTAATTAAACTCTAAAAAGATAAGCAACCCTTAAATTAATCAATTTCGAACATGACAACCATAACGAATAACAATCAATTCCAAAATTTACCTCACCTTAGAAGGTTTTGATTCGAACATGAATCAACCCAAAAATTGCCCAATTTGATTTCGTATCCAAACCTAGATTGAACCATTCTAAAACGCACAACTCAATTCTGATTTCATACGACCCTAATTAAACTCAATTTCAGCTTGAAAATCTAGATAAACGACCAGCTTCAACCTGTGTTCATGGATACATATCATACATTGACCGGACATGACTCAATCCAAAAAGAACAGATCAAAATCCAACGTTCATTATATTGCATGGGCCTAATCAAATTTTAGGCAATATATTCAAGATTTGGGCTTTTTTTAAGCTTGAAAAGTCAATTTTTAGACTAGTCTCAATCTCTTAACTTTACCTAACTTTTTAACCAGAAAACAAAACAGCAAATTTCTTGACAAAACTATGTACTGGCCTTTAATTACCAATTTACCACTAATAACATTTCCATTCTTTTTAATTACAACATACAAATACTTATACTACGTATTACTACTATTTAACAAGTTATATAAACCATTGAATTGTTAATTTATTTACCGTTCTTGTATCAATCTTTAACCTTTTCTGCTCCTTAAAAAATTGTACATCCTTTCAAGTTGCAATTGAAATAGAGTAAAAAAAAAAAGGTATATATGTAGTATTATTACCATTAACGTTTTTTTTATTTTTTATATTTTTTATTACCTACTATCGTTTATCATATTTTCCTAAAAGTGCCACAACAACCGAAGAGTAGAGGTTTGAAAAATGAAACAGCAAGTCCAATCCAATCAAGCACTTGAACATAGGTATTAATGCATAATAACTTAGCCATTAGCACGACACAAATTTGACATGACTCAATCTGGTACACCCAACTCAAACCCGACCGATAACCCGAATTCCAAAGGTAGTGAGTGAGAGAACACTATAGTGATAAAAATGGGCATGACTATGACACTAACCGATGCAAAAAAATTGAATGGTGATGACACAATGACTGTCCCATAGATTCTCCAAGTGAGTTGAGAAAGTGTCCCCACCAATTCCCATAATTTCATGAGTGAAAAACTTGGCAACCAATCACAAAACCCAAAGGGTGTACATCACTTTTTTGTACACATTTGTAAATTGGTAACAACCTTACAAAATTCGCACCATATGCTTTTCAACCCTCCCTTAATAATTTTAGGTCCCCCCATCTTATTGTTGGTTTGATGCTCACCTCACTTTCTTATCCTGTTTTTTTCTTTGTGAAAATCTTATTGTTTTCTTTATCTCAATGATACACCCCTTCTTCCATTATTGCACTAGACTAAACTAGACCCATTACAACAAAAATAAAATACTCGAAAAATCGTACTCGAAACAAAAATCATAATAGTTACTTAGTTTATAGGCAATGCCGAATTTAGTGTCATGGACTAGGGAGGAGGAGAAGGCGTTTGAGAACGCGATTGCTACACATTCTATCGACAAATCGAATGAGGAGTGGGATAAGGTCGCGTCCATGGTTCCTACGAAAACAATTGAAGAGATTAAGCAACACTATGAGTTCCTAGTAGAGGATGTAGGTGCTATTGAGGCAGGAAAAGTACCACTTCCTAATTATGGAAGTGAGGATACTACTACTACTACTACATTATCAACTTCTAATACTAAGGATAATCAACACCCTTCTTTTAACAAGGACCAAAGAGGAAACTCAAATCAAGGTAACGGGTATTCGGCTTTCGGGCCTTCCTCAATGGGAAATAATACCACAAAAGCTAACTCTAAGTTGGAACAAGAACGAAAAAAGGGCATCCCTTGGACTGAAGAAGAGCATAGGTATGTATTACTTAATGTACTATTAATAACTATGTGTATGACCCTTTATTTATTTTCTATTTTTTTCGCTTTCTTTTTTAAGGATTTTTAATCAAAAACTACCCACGAGTGACCTTTTATTTTAAAAACGACCCTAAACTACATAATTTAAACCTTGTATAAGTGTTTATACTCTTATAATGCGATTGATTTAAACTCAAATTATGGTTTTCTTGTATGTTGGGTGACAAATTGGTATAGTTTGGACCTTGGTTGCTTAGATCTGAATGCTTTGTTTGAGCTTATTGTATAATTAGGGGGGACTTGAAGTTTATCTCTTTATTATGTATCGATAATACCTTCTAATAGGATAATAATATATCAAGGTGATAAACTGGGCATCCGTCGTAAAACAAGGGCAATAGTTGATTGTATTGGTAAGTCGTTTTCTGGGTTTCATTCTTTTGGCCAGCAGTGTCAATGGTGGGCTTAGTGAGTTAGTGATGGTAGTAAAGAGAGAGAGAGAAAAGCTCTGCCTATTTTCCTACAATAATGGAGATAAAGATTGTTTTTCAATTAAAAATCATTTTTTAAAACAAATTTGAATGTGTATATGTATATTTGATTCTTAAATCATACTTCGAATATTACACTAATGCATGTTAAAATCCCCTGTTTTCAGATTATTTTTACTTGGACTTGACAAGTTCGGCAAAGGCGATTGGCGAAGCATATCTAGGAACTTTGTGATAACAAGGACACCAACACAAGTAGCTAGCCATGCCCAAAAGTATTTTATAAGACTGAACTCAATGAACAGGGATAGAAGAAGATCTAGCATTCATGATATTACAAGTGTAAATGGAGGAGGGTTGTCGCCGAATCAAACACCCATTACAGGGCAGCAAAACAACACTTCTGTGGCTCCTGCAGTTGGAACAGCAGCAGTAGCAGCAAATAAGCATAGGCCTCCGCCTAATGTAAATATGGCGCCTGCAGGTATAGGAATGTATGGGACACAGATAGGCCACCCAGTTACTGCAGCACCACCGCCACCTCATCATATGGCATCCGCTGTTGGGACTCCTGTTATGCTCCCTCCTCCTGGTCACCCTCATCATCACCACCACCATCATCCTCCTCCTCATTACGCTGTTCCAGTAGCTTATCCTCTCGCGCCTCCCCCTATGCATAGATAACAGCTTCACGTCCAAGTCCTGTTGCAGTCTGGATGTTGACACCCGTAGGCAAGTTACAGATCTTGGCTTATTAATCAAGACCTCGATGTGATCGTTCTCCAACCCAAACTACTCGATCAGCATCTCCTTCGTGGACTTGACATTGTTGAAACAACCTTTGAGTTCAAATTTGGTTTTAGGGTAGTTGCATCCTGCTTGTACATCCATCCTCTTCCTCCATTTCTCCATAGCCTGGGACGAAGTGGAGGAGGAAGAGGTTCTTCTAATGATAATTGATTTCCCTTTTACTATTACATAAAATTTAGAAATTTAGGTTTCATTTCCTTTTCAATGTAATTTGAAATTTGATGTCACACATCTTTTGATAAAACACTCACCTGAGCCAATGATGAGTGATTCCTTGGACTTTGTAAATTTCCATCTGAAATCCTGTATAATTGCAATCTACAGCAGGTTTTACATTAAATTGGACCGTTTAATTGAATTCTATACTTGATACATTTGTACTAAGACAAAGATTTAAGTTCTCAGATGATCCAGCAAACAATAAAATCACAAATCTCATCTGTGTTACAACTAGCTAAACTTGTTTATTACCTTCTTCTGCTGAAATATCAATGTTCCCAAGAAGTTGTTGATTCTGATTGATTAAGCTTTCATCATCCTTTAAATACAGCAACACTGCCAACACAGAAATAACATTTTAGAAAATCAAATCATAAACCATTACTAATTCCAAAAACGTGCCTACTAAATTACTAATTCAGGAAAGACACGGAGAAAGAGGTAGTAGACCTTATCATCATCCTCAAGCTGCTCGTTGTTCTTACAATTTTCTGACTTCAAACAGACATCATCTCTTCAGAGTTTTCTTCAGTATGATCAGTTTTTTTTTTTTTTTTTCCCCTAATTTCTTTGATAAAATCCTTGCAAATGTTGGCTTTTTCATTCAACATACAGCCTAAGCTCTCTATGATCTTATCAGGTTTTTGCTCTACTTACTTTTTCATGTTAGAAGAGAGAATGACCCCAGAATTCTGAGAGGGACAAATAATTCCTACAACAGCTGACATTATACTTTTGAAAGCTCACAGTTAGGCACAAATGCAGGGTTTTGCTCTGTGTTGTGATGTGAGGTTGAAATCGCCCTGTGTTTTAAGGCAGTAAAGAATTATTTAAATTGCTACATTCACAATCAATGTGGTCAATTGGTTGGAAGCATATTATTAAAGCTATCTGTTTATGCTTGACATTGTACACTACAGGGTCTTACAGCGCAAGGTTTTGATGAAATCAAAGTTTTTCAAGTGACTACCAGATTATAAAGAACAGAAAATGGAAGAATTGACTTATAGTACCTTCTGGCTTCTGCCACCAATTTCTAGCATTCTGGTCATCTTGAACCAATTTTAGAGCTAAACCTTCAAGACCAGGGTCTTTCTCATTATTGTGATGTTCATTGGACCGAGATTCCTTGGACTTTGTAAATATCCATCTGAAATCCTGTATAATTGCAGTCTACAGCAGGTTTTACATTAATTGGACCGTCTGAAAGAATTCTATACTTTATAAAGTTGTACTAAGACAAAGAATTAAGTTCTCAGATAATCCAGCAAATCAATGCAATCACGAATCTCTTCTGTGTTACAACTAGCTGAAGCTACTAATACTCTCCATATACAAGACTCAGGTATCTTACCCTGACTGATCATCTCTTCCAACCACATTACAGCCTCATAAATTCTGTCTACTGAACAAAGACCTCTAATAACAGCACTAAAAGTATTCGACTCAGGCCAAAAAGATTTACTCAACATCTTTTCCATAATCTTACTGGCCTCAACAAATTTCCCATCTTGACACAATCTATTAACAATAACACTGAACGTCTCCTTGTCTGGTGAGCAACCTTTCTGCCTATCCATCTTTTCCAAAAAGCTGATGGCTAAATTTGTTTTTCCCTCATCACAGAAACCTTTTACAACAATGCAATAAACCAGAGAATTTGGTACACAATCCTTCTTCAGCATTTCCTCTTCTATCATCTGACCAGCTTCATCAACTCTACCAGCCATACACAATGCTGATACCTTTGACTCGTATATTCTCAGTGATGGTCGGTAACCCTTTTCACGCATTTTATCAAGCACTTTGTTAGCCTCAGAAATTTTACCTTCATTGTAGAGATCGGTAAGCACAGCAGTGTAACTAGCTGAGCTAGGGACGGCACCTCCAATCAAAGCTTCATTGATCAAAAGCTTAGCCTGCCCTATGTCTTCAGTATCCCGAAGATGGCTAAGATCTTTGAGTTTGGTGCGAATCTTGGGAGCTCTGAGA
Organism: Chenopodium quinoa; assembly: GCF_001683475.1. Taxonomy (NCBI): domain Eukaryota; kingdom Viridiplantae; phylum Streptophyta; class Magnoliopsida; order Caryophyllales; family Amaranthaceae; genus Chenopodium; species Chenopodium quinoa. Next base: position 2,013,149 of record NW_018745461.1, read on the forward strand.
CCCTTTCTCAAAATTTTCCCAAGAATTTCTAAAGCCTCGCTAATCTGTTTATTCTCGCATAGGCTATCTAACAAAATTCTATATACTACTATATCTTCTCCGCAACCTTTCTGAGAAATCCTCCAAAGCATAGAGTACAACAAATGAGTGGCCTCATATAGTCTGCCATCTTGACAGAGGCCTTTCATAAGAATCCTATAACTTTCTCTGTTAGGATAACAACAATGATAGTTCATCTCTTGAAAAACCTCCAGTGCTAAATCAGAGCGTTTAATCTGACACAGAGCATCCATTAGCAAATTCAACGATCCAATCCTAGACTTAACTTCCCAACCACGAGAATTTTCCTTAAAAAGACGATAGAAAGCCTCAAGCCTAGACTCCTTCACCATAATCTCTAAAAGTGTATTGAAAGATGAAGTCCAAGCCACACAATTAAATTGAGGAAGGCTTCTGAATAAAGAAACGGCATCATCAAGCAATCCAGCTTTTGCATACGTCTTAACTATACCTGCAAAGACTGCATCCTTGCACTCACACGAATCGCCTTTCATCTGTTCAATTACTTCCTTCATTTCATCAAATCGACCTGAGCTCCCGAGTATATTAATCATGGTGGCATAGACAGCACCATTGTGACGATAATTGGGATACTTGGCTTTGGCTTCATTAAAGATCTTTAAAGCAGTAAACGGATTCTTCTGCTGTCGTATAATCTGTGCGAGCTGAGTCGGATTCAGTAACCTTGGCCACCTCACTGACATTACTCACTTGAACAAATTATCTATTACAGACTAATCTGCAACACATATATTTAACCTCAGATTTTCTGCCAAAGTTACAACAACAACCTATATATAATTTCTCGAGAAATTGTTGCAACTAAAAATAAACGGAGGAAGTATATTTCATTTCCCTAGTTGTTCCCAATCGTCCCTGAGTCGGGGGCAGCAGCCCTCGGCCCAGGGAGAAAATTTACATTTTCATAGTTCCACATTAGCATTAAAGGGTTCTGCAACACATTATCCATCAAATTTGACTCAACTATCAAATTAAATTCTTTCCACTTAAAATATGAATAGCAGAATTCAAGCAACGAAATTTGTCATTATCTCAGTAATTAAATTAATAACCAATTGTTCAACAATTTACCTTAGAAGAGCCCTAAATTGACTATAATCTAGGAACAATATTTGTAATTATAAATTTTCAGTGATTATAAGTAATAGTTCAATAATTTGCTTTAGAAGAACCCTAAATTGACTATAATGGCAACAAAATTAACCATTAAATCAACATTGTGAATAGAGAATAAAAAGAACAACTTACCTTAGGAGCTGCTTCAATGGAGGAGAGAAAGCTGCCGCTTCAATGGAAAATTTAGAGTAAAATGGAGCTTAACGAGGAGAGAGAGGGAAAATGGGGGAGGAGCGTGTTTTAATATATGTTACATTTTGATCAAATACGCATATAGAGACGAGTTTGACCATTAATTTTTCAATTATATATTAATAATACAGCTATTTCACCAAATGTCACTGAGCACTTTGGAAATTCACCAAATGCCACTCACAAACAGTATAATGACATGACGTGTCATTAATGAGGTTTGGACGTTAACAGTCCGTTATTGCAAAACTTATTTCATGAAACGCCACTGAAGAGTTTATATATTTCACCAAATGTCATTACTTTATCAGGTTTTACACAAAACCCCTCTGTTTTAATGAGTTGCAACGGCTAGTTATTTTTGTAACATATTTTAATTTTTTTTGGGGGAAAACTAGTCGTTGCAACCCTTTTTTTTTGTATAAATTCGTCCCTAAGAACACACAAAGGCAGTCCTTTGTTATCTAATCACGAGTTTGCTATCAAACACATCTTCCTCAATAAATGAGTGTGCATATGTTAGAGTTCTAAACAAATTTTGCAAGTGTGGTAAGAAATATGCAATTAGAAGCTCGGAGTTAACATGTAATCCACAAAGGTTGTATTATAAGTGTGACTCATGTAATAGCTTCAAATGGTGTAAAGCTCAAATGCAAGAAGCACGTCAAAGTAGGGGAAGCTCATTTGTAAGGGATGACTCAGCACAAAGCAACTTGTATGAAGAAGTGAAACAATTGAAGAAGAAAATCAAGCAACAAAAAAAAGTTTTGAATTGTATAATGAAATTAGGGGCACTGATGTGTGCTGTAATTGTGATTGTAATGTTGAAATGAAATGGATTAATGTAATTTGCAATGAAATTTAATAAAGAAGGAAATTTAATTATGTCCATACTATAAAATAGCTTCTTGTTTATACAAAAAAAGCTTCCTGTTCAAAACATAGGTAACTGTTTGCATAAGTTTCCCAAAAATATAACATGGACATGTCAAAATAAACAACACACCACACACTACAGTGATTATGTTCAAAAAATTACATTGAATGTTCAGGCTGTGGGTGCATTAAGAAGGGAAGTTGATGTCCATTCATGTTGTTGCCTTCTTTGATTTCTTCTTGGGATGAGAGGTGACCTTTGATGTGGTTGCTTCAGCTGTTGAGGTTTTTTTCCTAGATGCACAAGTTAACATGTTGTGCCCCAATTCACCACATAAGCTGCACTTAACTGTAGAGTGCCTCTTCCCTTTTCTAGCCTCATTTGGCCCTCTTTTTCTTTGCTTTTTTGGTCTTCCTGCAGATCTTTTTACCATTGGTGGTAATATCTCAGGAAGGTTGACTGATGGCCAATGACTTGGGTCAGGCATTGGGTGCATATGCTTTGCATAAGTAAGCTTGTATGCCTTCCCTTTGAAGCAAGGAGCTACAAAGTCTGTAGGTTGTAGCCTCTGATGATATATAACCCTTAGCACATGTTTGCAAGGGATCCCTGAATGCTGCCACTTCCCACATCCACAAGTGCCTCTGCTTAGCTTTATGGGAAAATGCACATGTTGGTCTCTAACCTCAAATTCATCACCACCACAAGGGGTTGCATAGCATAGCCTAGACTCATCTGATCTTGCTTGCAGAACCTTTGTGGCATACTCAGTTAGGTCCATATCCCCCATGCCCATAGCTTTGTCAAACCTTGAGCCAATACTCTTCATTGCCCATTGCCTTATTGGTGCAATACAACATTGCCACAGCACTGTCAATACAAAGAATTCATTTGTGTTAAAGCTAATATTTCTGTGCTGTGTGGTTACCTTCAAGTAATCTCAGAACAGGGAGATCTCTGTAGGGTTGTGTGCATGAGTTGAATGATTCTACAAAATTTGTAGTGTTATGATCACAACACAATGCAGGATCAAACTTATGCCTAGACCAAACCTCAGTGCAGCTCTCTAAGTATTCAACAGCCTTAGGATTGTACTCATGTATTTTCTTCATTGCTTTGTTGAGTACCACTCCATAAGCTATGAGAAAAATCTCATTGTTCCCATCAATCCCGAGTGCAGTCAGCAAGATTCCCTTGAAATGCCCACTTAAGTGAGCTCCATCAATGCCAATTATGGGTCTGCAGCCCCTCAAGAATCCCCTACATTGGGCAGCAAATGAAAAAAAACAAGCCTTGAATCTTGGTGGTTGATTTGCAGTTGCTTCACCCCAACTGACCAGAGCATAGTTCCCTGGGTTAGTCTCTTTTACCATTTCAGCATACTTAGGCAGTACTGAGTATGCCTCTCCAAACCCCCCATGAAGCCTCTCCTTACACATTGCCTTCACCTTGTAAAAGAGCCTCTTTTTAACTTCAATCCTGTACCTTTCCATACAAATTCTTTGTAAAGACTCAACTGGGATGTCAGGATTTGCTTGAATGTCTGACTACAGATGTCTACACAGCCACTCAGAAGTTACAACTGGGTTAAGCTCCAGCCTTCCACAACTTCTATGCTCCCTTGTTAAAGTTTTGATTGCCCAGCTCACCTTGTCTGTCATGGTGGAAGCATGGATTCTCCAGTTGCAACCATCTACTGCACACCTTGCTATATATCTTGTTTTGTCACTCTTCTCAACATAAACACCAAATCCTTCTTGTATGCAGTAGTCTTTGAAAACTTCCATAAATGACTCCCTGTCCCCAAATATCAACCATGGCTCTAATTTGATTGCTCCAAACTCCTGATGTGTCCAAATCTTTCCATTCTTGTAGGTCTTATCCATGGTTGAACTACCATCTAGATAATCCTCAAATTGCTTATCCTGAATGTCATCATATAGACAATCTACCTCTGTCTCATCCTCTATGAAATCACCAATATCTGATTCAGAGTCATCTTCACTATCTGATTGCATATAATCATCATCTTCACTATCACTACCAGACTCAGCTGACCTCTGCTCACTCAACTCATCAGGTACTGTGTTTGTACCCTTATTTCTTTCTGATCTCCTCACAGTAACAGATTGCCCCTCAAAATTAACATTGAGCTGCTGTTGATTCTGGTTGTTGAGTTGAGGTGTTTGGTTGTACTGTTGCAGTTTGTGGTTCAGGTGAAACTGGTGGTGGACTTACATGAGGTTCAGGTGAAACTGGAGGTTGAGGTGGTTGTTGTGGTGGTGGGGTTGTTTCTGGTTGATTTGAAGCTGGGTGTTGAGGTGGTGGTGTTGTTTCTGGTTGATTTGAAGTTGGGTGTTCAGGTGGTGGTGTTGTTTGTTGTTTCTGTGTTGTTTTCCTTGCCCTTTTTTTGGGGGTTGTTTTCCTTGCCCTTTTTTTTTGTGTTGTTTTGGGCTGGTTCAGAGGTGAAGCTGGGTGGGAGTGTTTAGGTGGAGTTGAGGGTTGAGTACTTTCTTCAGCCACAGGCTGAGATGGCCCAGGGAATACTTAATCAGCAACTGGAGTGTCAAACACTCTTATATACTCAAAATCACCATCATCAAGATTAGACACAGGAACCTCAACTGCAACCTTAAAGGCTTCCTGTTCCTTCAACTCTCTCTCATCCTGGGCCTTCTCCTGTTCCAATCTAGCCTTCTCAGCCATGGCCTTTACCCTTTTATCCCAATTAGCCAGAGCATCCTGCCCAGGACTTTCTTTCTCCTCTAACAAAATTACTACTGTTTCCTTACCTTGAAACCAATCCCACATTCTCAACATGTCCCTATCCCCACACAACTCCAATTTCCTATTAGTCCTAGGTGGCATTACATACAAACTAAAGTATTTAGGAAGGATCACATTTTGCTTAACAGAGTCCTCAAACATGAACTCATACAAGTCCATTAGACTAGTTCTGTCAGTATCATCAACCAGGACATCAAACCGCTGATCTCTGTAATGGACATCAAGCCACACTCTACTCATCCTATCAACAACAAATTACAGACATATTACTTCACTAAACAACAACACATAAGATTCATATGAACACACCACACAGCATAACAGACCAAACCATTACCAACAATGCCACTACAAAAATCGCAAAAAATGTAACTCAAGTACTTCACATTCAAAAACCATAACAATACCAAATCAATACACAACAACTAACATTTTTAACTTGAAATTTAAGATTATTTCACACAGTCAAGTCAAGTCATCACATTTAACAAGAACATTGCAAAAAACCCTAACCCTAACTCAATTTTCGCAAAAAATGTCAGATTCAAAACGCGAAAGCAAGATCGAAATTGAGAATTTACCTTGTTTGCTATCTCCAACACCCCAAAGTCGAATTCAAGTGCTTTAAGAGCTTCAACTTCCTCCCCTACTTGTCAGCGCTGTTCTGGTTTGCCCAACTTCAACAGAAAAAAAAAGCTTCAATTTTTGGGAATGTCTGGTACAGGTGTTGAAGAAAGCTTCTTGATTGATTATGGATTTAGGATTTGAATAAGGGTGAACGCTCGAAGAACAGAGAAGAAGAATGAGATGAATTTTGGTTTTTTTTTTATCTAACTTGAACAAGTCAGAGAGTCAATGAGGTTCAACGCGCCATTAAGTCCAACAAAGGGCATACTCGTCATTTCGCAATAACGGACTGTTAACGTCCAAACCTCATTAATGGCACGTCATGTCATTATACTGTTTGTGAGTGGCATTTGGTGAATTTTGAAAAGTTGGATGACATTTGGTGAATTTCCAAAGTGCTCAGTGGCATTTGGTGAAATAGCCGTTAATAATATCATATAAAATTTTATAATATGAAAATAAACATTATGACGAATTCAATAATATCTTATACCCGCCTCAATTTCTCATATTGAAAAACTAAACTTAATTAATCAAGTATAATGTACGAGTATTGTTGTAATTGTAGACAAAATCACTACTCGTACTTAAAATAGTGGTTACACCTAACAAAAAGTTACATTTATTTACAATTTTACCATTTAAGAAACATACGGAGTATTTTATTTATTATTAAGAGAAATTTGGTAAATGTTACCTCCCCATTTTCAATACATGTATGAAACTTATTTTTAGGCTTGGGTATTCCTCGGGTAACATATTTTCATTTACTTTCTCCGTGTTTTTTAAATTTAAATATTACCTCATATATTATCTAATATTATAATTTCAAAATAACACAAGTAATATAATAAATAAAATATTATAAGGTATATTATCTAACATTCCAATTTCAAAATAACACAAAGTAATATAATTAAAAAAGTATTATAGGGTACACAACTTTTATTTGCTAACACAAAGTCACAAACATGAACCATCATACTCCTATTTAAACACGAGTAGTATAAATATTGGATATTGTGGTAGGGTTAAAGTATGCACGCATGTACATAATACACACCCATTTGGCCTCCATGTTTAGATTTGATCATTGTATGCATTTTCCAAGTGCGATTTTAGGGTTAAAACACCTATACGGAGGACAACAGGTAATAAATAGAGCCGGGCTCTCAGGACCACATCTACTTCCCAACCATTGACAAGGGATATCATTACTATGATTATTGTTATTAATTGAATTAGCACCATCAACCCCTTCAAAGTGCTCCATGGTATTTGAAAGGGTGAGTTCATAAGAAATGCTAGAAGTAAGAGGCCGAATTTGGCGCGCACCAAAGGTGGCCGGAAGTAACGACACAACCACAATGGCAACTATGAGAGCCATAGTAGATATACTACTAAAAACTTTCTTCATCGTCTCATCCACCTTAATTTTATATTCTTTCTAGATAGAAGGTTTGAGATTGTATGGTAATGTGAGTGTTCTTGTGTTAAATGGGTGTAAATTAAAATTGGTGGCTCCCTTTTTATAGAAGGTCTTGTGACTTATGACTCATGTTAGTGATGTTTGGGGAAAACGTGCATAATTCTTATTCTTGTAAAAAATGATGTACAACTAGACCAAATTAAATATTAGATACTTAATCCATACTTGTTTGATCAAAAGGTTAGCTAGATTATGAGGTACCTAGCTAGCTAGTAGAATTGCATAATATATACCTAATTCCATTAATTATTACTCAAGGCCTTTTAATAACTTATTTTGTATGTAAAAGTATAACATAAACAAATGTCTATTACGATGCAATCCATACGTCACACAACTTGAAAAACAAATTACAAACCAATATGCTATTGTTACGGTTATTTATTACTGGCTAGCTATCAAACAAGTTATTAGAAGATAATAAAACATATTTAATTGTTTTTCGATTCACTTGAACTATGCATTAAAGGAAACACAATTGATTATGAGATTTATTGATTCAATACAAATCAAATGATAATTATAGGTCAATTTTGCTTTGTGCATCATCCCACATCAAGAAGGGTGCATCAGCATTCTCATCACTACAATACAAGCAAGGATGCTGCCCCTCAAGCCCTTCTTGCTCAAGCACCTCCCTAGACAACATCACCACCTCTCTATTACTAAGTGGGCCTTGTTGGGCTTTGAACACGGATTGAACAGCATACGTGAAGGCCCCATGGGCCTTTCCATTGGACCCCATAGGAGGCATGTCCGCTGAGGTCTCATTGGTCTGGCACCCACTCAACAAGATACCGGAGTCCGGCCTATGAGGTCCAAACAACTTATCTTGGTCTAGTTCCGGAAGACAGAACCTTAGGCTCGCGTCATCACCAAAGAGGGTGGTTAGGTGTTCCCCTATTTCAGACTCAACCATGTTTGTAAGAGAGGCTAAGTGGTTCAACATTGATTCAATTGGGATTTTTTTGGGCTTGGAGTGTTTTGGGCCCAAGTTATTGCTTAGTTGTGATGTAGGAGATAAGGTATTGGGCCCAATTTGCTCTTTCTCTTTATCAATGAGGCCTCCACTATGGCATGAATCTGAGAGGATTGTGAAACTTGCTCCTTTTGGTAGCCCATTCACTAGTTGTCTAAAGTCCACATCTACAACATAGACAACAATGGAATACAAATCAATGGAATAGAAGTCATAACATAACAAAAGTTTACCGAAAATAATTCAAAGTATTCTTTTAAAATTAAAAAAAAAAAATGAAAAGAAAAGAAAAAGACTATAGTATAAAGAACATTCCTCCATTATTTTTTTAAGTATAATATTTTCTTTCTCGACCGTTTTTTTAAGTGCATCATTTCCTTTTATTATACATCTTCTCGTATTTTTTATTGTTTCTCACTTCTCACGTGGTCTCCACTCCTAACCTTTTTTTTTTTCCCTCTCCTCTCGGTCTTTCACATCCCATACATTTTATAGAGTATTCGTAATAAACTATTGTCCCAACAAACACCACTTACACATATATTAATTCATTCAACTCACTCTCCTAAAACTTTGTGATAATCAACGCAATGTACTTAAAAAGCTGAGGAAATTATACAACTTATGGAGAATGTATATGTCCAATTATATCACTAATCAAGATATTTGTGTGAAATCCTATTAGCTTAATAGTTCACCAGATAACTCATCAAAATACATTCAACAAATAACGTATAAAATATGCAATTATTGTGTTCTTCATAACTTTTTCTACCTCCCTACCCAACTTAATATCATTCAACTCTAGATTGGCAACAACAAACATATAAATTAATGAAGTAAAAAAACATGAGTTATAGTGGATTAAATTAAATTGTTGGATTAATTAGTTTTATTTATTAAACATAATAATTCTATTAATTACCTGTAATAAGGTTGAAATCACAAGGAACAATTGCTTCCTCCTTTTTATTAAGATGATGCTTAGAAGGGACTAGTGTACCATGCCCACTATAATGGAAAAACAGGACATCCCCTTCTTCGGTTTCATCAATCATCTTGTTTAGTGCATTCTTTATGTTAACACCGGTTGGCAATGCTTTAGACCATGGACCTTCATCTACTAGGAGCTCGATCGAGCTTTTATCGAACCCTAATCGTTCCATGAGGAGCTCTTGCATCGAAACAACGTCGTTGATGCAACCATGCAATGAATATTGTGTGTTTGGATAGTTGCATCCTACTAGCAAAGCCATTCTCTTCTTTCCATTCTCCATTTTTACAATCAACTTATATTAAAATGACTATATAAATAATAATTACAAGAAAAAATTATGTATTTTTTAGGGGTGTAATGGATTGTTGTTTCATTTTTTGTGGTAGATATTGTGCTTTATATAGGTTATGTAATTTATATGCATGAATTTAAAAATGTAGGAGTTTTAATTAGTTAATGAAAAAACTTCACTTAAAGTGTAATACATAATAAAGTGAAACATAATATAAATTTCTTGGTGTACAAGTTCTTCATCAATTACATATATTCTTGGGTAAGTTATTACTTATTACTAGTGAGATTGAATTTATTTCTTCATTAATTCATTCCTTTGCTTTTACTTTTGATTGGAGGTTAACAATTGCTTTGATTGCAAGAGTTAAATTCCTATTTCACATTCACCCAAAATAATGTAACATTAAGTAAATAAACTTCCATGTTTGCTTAATTACTTAGCTTGCTTACGTTTTCTAATGAGCTGAGTTAATTTATTATTTTATGGCAAAAACTATATATATCTTGAAAGTTTATTATTACTAATCGAAGCTAAGTAAATCGAGATTATTTAAGTAAGTAATCTTTATCACCTACCTCCTTATTTTTCTTAGATATTACTTCGTAATTTGTTTTAACAATGCTTTGATGACATAATTTAGATTATGGATTTATGAAGAATTGAAGAAACTTTGTTTGAAACTTGAATTGATTCATGAATTAGATACTTTTTTAAATAGTTAATTAATGTCTAATATGTTTTATGCGGATTAGATACCACTACTAACCACTTGAATTGCCATAACTAGTGGTATTTGAATCAAGTTTTATTAGAGGATTATATATATATATATATATATATATATATATATATATATATATATATATATATATATATATATATATATATATATATATATATATATATATATATATATTTGATTAGGTATCCAACTTTAAATTTCAATCACATTGATATTATTAATTGTTTCCATGCTTCTATCAAATAATATAGTTGATTGTGTTTTTGGAAGTGAGGGGAAAACATATATTTAGATGAATTTTTTTTGATGAATTTTTTTTCTTTAAATAAATTAACACTGAGCTATTAATAATTTGAATCGTTGTTAATGAATTTTTATAAAATAAAATTTTGGATCATTGTTAATGAATTTTTATTATTAAAATACAAATTAATTTTTTTACAAACGGCCCACATGTAATATTTTGCCAAGGGACCGTAAAATGTTAGGACCAGCCTTAGCAATAGCTAAGCCAGTTGGTGTGTTTTGAGAATTTGAGGCACTTATATCAATTTGAGGTATTAGAAAATAATTCATGGTTTGAACAAGTGAATTTATTTTCTCATATTCTGTAATATATGGAATAATAAAATATTTATTTACATGCACTCATACATGTTACACTTATTAATGTTAATGATTTTTTTTCTTAAAAAAATGTTACCGCAATGATTTTAATGTCAATGTACTTTGATGGGCTGTCACGTTGTCATCTATGAGTATAATTAAACATTGCATTCATCCATAATAAATTAAACTAGCTAGCTAACATTTTATCGATTTAAATTAATGCAATATATGTAGTTATACGAGTAACTTATAATTAATTATAGTAAAACTAAATAAAATGTTAAATTTTTAGTTTAATTACTATGTACATTAGAAGCAATAAATGCAACTTAAGTCTTTAACTCTTCGTTAAATTATGCTCGTAATTAAGTAGCATATTATCCGTCTCAAATTAGTTGCTTGCTTGCTTGCTCATAGTTTTGATGCTTAAACAAAACCAATAGGTTATTCAAAAAATAAAATAAATAAATAAAAAAAATTATAGGGATGTATGAATTTTTTTTCTTGAGGAAAACAATCATGCTAAGAATTTATGTCTTCCTTTAAAGTATCACAGGTATAATGGAAGTTAGCATAAAATGTTCCTACATGGTAAAACCAATCGAGCTTACGTGTAATGGTGTGTTCCAATTATCTGAATGGGATCAAACCGGTGTCATCACCCATGTTCCTACTGTCTACTTCTACAAGCCTTCTAAGGAGTGGCTTACTTCCTCCAAGACTATCATAGACACCCTTAAGGATTCATTGAGTCGAGTTTTGGTCCATTTTTATCCCCTAGCAGGTCGTGTTCGATGGGTAGGCCAAGGAAGACTTGAACTCTTATGTAATGCAACGGGAGTCGAGCTAATTGAAGCCGAGTCTTGTGGTGAGCTAAGTGATTTTGGTGATTTTGCCTCTCAAACGAATTTATTTGATAAGCTCATTCCTTTTGTTGACTATAATAAACCTATTGATGAGTTACCTTTGGTGGTAGGGCAACTCACCAAGTTTAGATGTGGTGGTGTTTGTTTAGGGGTTAACATATCACATATACTAGCTGATGGACAAAGTGCACTTCATTTTATGTCTGAATGGGCTAGACTAGCTCGTGGTGAACCAATTGCGATGGCTCCCTACTTCAATCCGAACATCATTAGAGCACAATATCTCCCAAAAACTCTAACACCTCGCGATATGCACAAAGAGTTTGGTGCACCACCATTACTAATAGGGCAAGAAAACAATTTGGAGGAGCGTAAAAAAGCCACTACCGTGGCAATATTACCTCTATCAAAAGATCATGTTAAGAGCCTAAAGAAGGCCACTAACAAGCAAGACATTCGTCAAAACACAAATCCTTACACTCGCTATGAAGTGGTAGCGGCCCATGTATGGAGAAGTGCTAGCAAGGCACGCGAGCACCACCTTGAACAACCAACATGCTTAGGGTTCTCAGTCGATGTACGTAGCCGCTTGCAACCACCACTACCGTCGAAGTACCTCGGTAACGCTATATTAGACGTGGTGGCTTCATCTAGGTCAGGAGATATCATAAATTTACCCTTGGGTTATACTTGTGGTAGAATAAGGGAAGCAATTGAAAAAGTGGACGATAATTATATTTGGTCAAACATTGACTTTTGGAAAAATTTGACTGATTTATCCCCTTTTCAAGACTTGCATGCACGTAACAAAAATGAAGGCCCATTTTATGGTAACCCAAATCTTGGGGTCATTAGTTGGTTGACTCTTCCAATTTATGGGCTTGACTTTGGTTGGGGAAAAGAGATTTATATGGGCCCAGGTACCCATGATTCTGATGGTGATTGTCTTATGCTTCCTGGGCCTATGAATGATGGGTCAGTCCAAATTGCTATTTGCTTACAAGTGGCCCATATGGATGCATTTAAGAAATATTTTTATGAGGACATACCATTTGATGCTTAATTTTTTATTTACATAGTAGCCCCTTTATGGTACAATTTATGCATATGTTATTTGACCTCTGTCGTTATTTCGTTACCCTGTTGTGTTTTTTGAGGTCAAACTTTAAATACTTTGACCTCAAAACCTTATTAATTCATAATAAATACTCAGTAATATTGGTAAGTGAAATCTTGTTAAATTCTTCATAATGTGTACTTTAAGAATATCTAATTTTTATATTTTATTTGTATAGAATTAGAACTTGTTCACTTCAGCTTAATTTCAGTTCAGTTCAGCTCCAATCAGTTCAGTTTAGTTCAACTCCTAATTTCCTTCTCTCATAAAATATTCATTTCATTTCATTTCAGTTCAGCCCCAATCAGTTCAGTTCAGCTCCAATCAGTTCAGTACAACTTAGTTCAGTAAATATGAACAAACCCTTAGAGATATTTATGTAGGAAAAAGATATAGGCAGCCCTTACGACTACTTATAAGAAGCTAAAAGTGAAAAAAATTGACAATTATTAACATTTATTACATCGATTTACTCGTAAATTGTCGATAAATTTTCAACTTAATACTAAAAAAAAGGAAGTATATTAAAAATTTTAATAGCATAACCCATTTATGTATTAAAGTGTATTTTAGAGATAGTAAAAAATCAAATAGGTAAAATATCATGAAGACATAAAAAACAAGGTAAAATATCAGGAAAAGAAAATGTAGATCAAATGATTAATAGCCTTTTGTGAATCTACTACGAGTAGTATCTTTTTAATTAATACGGAGTGCTACGTATTTAATTTAAATTGAATGTTACGTTTACTAATATGCTTGCCGTGAACTCCAAGTTCAGCTAGTTCTTCGAATGATCTTATTAATTCACGTATATATAAATAAGAATCAGTGAAGATGACTTTGCATAAAAAAAGCTTGAAAGTTTGAGAGATCATCAATGGCATTTGAAGGTATGTTACACTACAATACTTTATACGTAGTAATTTTTTTATAAGCTTAATTAGTTAATTAATTAAGTTCATCAATTAAGGTTGAATATAACGTGGTTTAGCCCGACTTAGCCAGGTGTATACGCTACAATAAGTGTATAGCCTGACTCAGCCTGGTATATTCAATACAACCATTGTATACAAAACCGTACTTATTGTAAATTGTAATGTCTATGTATAATTATATTGACTATTGTTTTCTTTTGGTTCAAAAAAATAATTATTCAGGTGATAGTGATGGTTGCACCATTCATCTTAATAATAATGATGATGATAATAAACGGTCGATGAAGGTGGTTCATCAATTTTACATGGCCAAAATAAACCGCTATTTTCCAGATCCTGTTTTGCAACTCAACTTAAACGCTACCAAAAAGTCTATGACCCGGATCGAATGGAAGAGAAGAAGCTTGCTCAATAAAATACAGCTATCAAAGGTGCGTAAATCTTATAATTCACTTTCTGATACCAAGTTAATTTACTCAACTCGTTGCTATTTTTTTGCCCCATTATAACACGGTCTACAAGACACATTTTTTTTTTTATAAACAAGGCACATTTTGAAATGTTTATAACTTTATTCTTATATGCGTAAAAATTATAAAAATTTGATATTAATAAAAAACACAATGACATGATTCCAACAACATACTATATTATCTCTTATTAAGGGTATGTTCTTTTACGTTGAAATTCAATTCAGTTCAGCTCAGCTCAGTTCAGTTCAGTTCAGTTCAGTTCAGCTCAGATTAGCTCAGCTCAGCTCAGCTCAGTTCAGTTCAGTTCAACTCCTAATTTTCTTCTCCTATAAAATATTCATTTCAGTTTAGTTCAGTTCAGTTTAGTTTAGTTTAGTAGTTCAGTTCAGTTCAGTTCAGTTCCGCTCAATTCAGTTCAGTTCAGTTCAGCTGAGTTCAATCAATGAGAATAGACCCTAAGTATGAGTAATACGGAGTAATAATTTATGGTCTAAGATTTTACCTAATTATTTGTAATGGGGCAAAAAAATAGGGACAAATGGAGTAGATATTACTGTAAAGAATTTGATCAAATCATCATTATCTGTTTTAGTTATTGTAAAGGATTTGATCAAATCATCATTGTCTGTTTTAGTTATTGTCATCCCTTAATTAATTCATTAACCTTGATAGTCAAAGATATTTGATCCCAAATCTTAGCTAATGTATCTAGTCATGGTTTGGTGATAAAGTTATGAGAAAAAGAAGAGAGAAGCTTAGAGAGTATGAGAAAACCTTAATTATATTGATGAGCACACAATAATATTTAATACAAGATCATACATTATACAAGTAATAAACTAATGAGTATTTAATTTATTTTGTGCAGGATAAATTAGAATTCTTGAGATTAGATATTAGTACAAGAAATTACAAAGCCGAAAGTTTAATTCGAAGTTTTGAAATCGGTTGAGAGTTTCTTCACAAGCATTGGCCTAAAAGCATTGTAAGCATTTCAATTTTTTTTTGGTTGATTTCAATTCTTAGACTTGTTTAGCTGTTCACACTACCTAAAACAAATATGGAGTACTCCATCTCTTTTTACTCATAACAAACAAAAAGAAACAAAAAGAGTAGTACTCCGTATAATAATGCATAAAATTATAAATTTCAATTCTTTAACTTGCTCACACTAATTTTATAAATCAATATCATGAATCAATTTTTTTTTCTTGTTCGAATTAAAATGTGCTAATTGATTGCTAAATTCATTTTAATAATTTATTTTTTATAAGAAGATTTAATCCTTAAATACATTTTGCAACTATAAATTATTAACGTATAATTTCTGCATGTCGTTGTCAATAATCTGCATACTGTGTTATAAGTTTAAACTAGCATTATACTTTGAATTTATTAGCTGATTACGATTGGCATGTATTTAAGTAGTTAAACGTGGAATTGGTACGTAAAAATCATATAACTTTCTTCATTGATTAGGCCAATAGCAATATTTATTAACATTTACAATTTTTCATCATCAATAACTTGATAAATTCTAAATAGATTTCAACCTACATCCATATTTTTCAACTATGTTAGCTATTTACAAACAATTCTACAAATATTTCTACTTATATTTCAAAAAAAAAATATATATAAATTATTCTACTTGCCACTTTCTTGCATGATAATTGCCATAAGAATTGTTGTACATGGTTATTTGGCTTATTGAGTACTTATATATACAGAATGAAAACCTAGAGGTAAAAGAATCGAACCCAAAGATAGAGTTGGTCGAAATAAAAGGGAAAATTCCGGGTTTGATTGAGCAATTAGGTCATGGGAAGACGAAATGGGCGAAAGAGAAACAAATCTTGAAAGAGCTTGAGCATCTCCAAAGGAGGGAGGTGTTACTTGAGGGCAAAATTAAAGAAGCAGAATCTAAAATTCCATTTTCAATACATAGACATCTTCACAATTGGTACTATGATTCTATGAATAAGTATGATTTGAAACAACACCTCCATGTAAGTTTTTCTTATAATTAACCAATGTATTCACTTTATTAAGGTTATGTTTAGATCACCTTATTTTTGTTTATCTGATGTGATCTCATTTTTTTTTTAATCTGATGTGATTAAATTGTCTAATTTGACTAAACTACTTTGACTTATATGGAAGCTGAACTGTAAGAAAAAATATATCAAATGGAGTTTTAATTGATTTGTCGTACTATATATTCACGTATAAATTACCATTTTCATTGGGAAATTAAAGATATATAGCTATAAAAAAAAGCACAATAAAGCCCAAGTAATATGGTACAATGGTACATAGCCTAAGTTTTTGTATTAAGTTTGCGATCTTGGATTAAGCTATAAACAAATGGCATGATGATACATTAAATTTGTGACGAAGTTTTCTCATTGTCTCAACATAGAGATGTTTGAAGGAAATTAAAGATCTTGAAGAACTAGAGAAGGTTGCAAAAACGCAGCGCATACCACAAATGGTTGAATTAGAGAAACAAATTTCATCTCTTGAGGATGAACACAACATTTTAAAACAAGAGGAACAAAAAACAAAAGATTGCCTTTTAGCTCTTGAAATCCAAGTAAAAAAGCAGGTATATTTGTATATTAGTTTAAAATTTTCTTAGCATTATTACATCACATTACCTAATATTCTATTGATAAAACTTAATTAAACAATAATTATACATGCTTATTCTGGCAGATTGCTCTTTATGAAAAATATTGCAAACTACAAAAGATGGTGCAAGAGCTTGCAACACAGAAAAAATTAGTCACCCTTGAAAAATTGTCCCTTAAAGAGGTTAGTGCTTAAATAAGATTTAGCCTTTTTTTTTTCCTTCCAATTTTTACTTGGATGTTTTAGCTATATTTGATTTGGTTGTTCCTTGTATATACATGTTCAGATTGAAGAATTCATGTCTAGATGGACAAATGACGACGAATTTTATATTAGAAGTATTCAACTATCCCTTGCCAATCGAGGCTTATGTAGTGATGGAAGAATGTTGTTGGATCCATCAAAATGATAACCATGGTATTGGGTTGGAACTTAATTTGTATAAACTTGGTCGAATGCATTTATGTTAAATGTGATCGTGTCGCACCATTTTAACAAGTACGTGGTCCACATACGACCCAATGGAAGTTTAAGTGTTTAACACAAGCACTTAAAGCTAAGCCTAAAAAATCAAGATTTTGGAGAATGTGTTCCTTTCGAAATGATGTACTCTTTTGAATTGTGATGTTCATACGTTTAACATCCAATTCCAAATAATTAAGCTATTTATCAAAGAGATTTAGATTAATTATTAATTTGTGTCACTTATTTGTATAGTTGTATTCCCTCTATTTAATTTTAATGGTCTTATATCAACTGTTTCTATTGCATACATTTAAGCTATAAGTCAATAACACCTTTAATTACGTAATATTAAAATTCTGATTTAAATTAAGAACCCTAATCATAACTTAACTCAAATTTTAAAATAAATAATAATAATAATAATAATAATAATAATAATAATAATAATAATAAATAATTAATACAAAAAAAATTGACTCAACTTGTACAAGTACAATAACTAGATGAGCATGTACTTTAGTACTTGGCCTCTATACTCTAGTCTTCTTATCAAGGTTTATACGGAAGTTTATACGTTTCATAATATAAAGTCTATTTTTATAATTTGCACATTTAATAAAAAAACGGATAAATATAAATAAGAATTATGCACTTTATACAAAAAAATCTGTGATTCATATTTCTAGATCTTCATCAAAATTATGATATAATATATGTTCAACGTCGCCTAATACATATTTTTATGTAGGAGTCCATTTATTAGCGTGCTATTTACAATTGTTTCATTTTTAAAGATAAAATAATAGGTTGTAGTTGTAATGTAGAAGCAACTAATATTCACATTTCAAAATTGTTAAATATGGTAAGCTCCATAAAAAAAAAAAAAAAAAAAAAATAACATCATCCTTGCATTTATGCGGGAAAAAATTTATTAAGTGAGGGACATGTGGAGAATGATAACATCACCAACGTTTTGTTTTAATAATAGTCGATAGATTATAGATTGTAGATAGATATTTTAATTATAATTGAACGGGTCATTGACTACTTTGATTGCCGTGAACTCCAAGTTCAGCTAGTTTTTGGAATGATTTATGAAAGTCAACTTCTTGAACAAGGATGATGTACACACGTAAGAAAAATTCAATAATCCGTTGTATTATACGGAGTAATAATTTATAAAGAAATAAAAACGATAAAATTAAATTAAAATAAAACACAATTAAAAAAAATATATACTACTAAGTCACTAAAGGAAAATTGTTCTCAATACTCAAGTGCATATAAATAAGAAACAATTCAGAATTTTAGATCACCAATACAAACCTTGAAAATTTAAGAGATCAATGGCATTTGAAGGTATATCTATGGTCTTTTCTTTTTTTCTTTTTTTTTTTTTTTTTTTTTTTTTGAAATCCGAAGGTATATATGTTAAACTCCGACACTAATTTCTTCTTTTATAAGGGGAAAAATAAAGTGTTTACAAAAATTGTGTTGCATTTTTTTTACTATCTCCTCATATTGTTTATAATGATTAGACAATTTTTACTCACACACTATGTCAAATCGTTGCAAATAATATATAATAGAATTAGTACAAACTTAGTTAATCAATTTTGTTAAAGGTTGAAATTAACATGTTTTAGCCGGACTTAACCAGGCACATACAATACAATAATTGTATAGCCTGACTAAGCCTGGTGTATACTCCGTACAACACAACTATTGTTTACAAAATCGTACCTATTGTAATGTATATACGTAGCATATAATTAAATTGACTATTGTTTTTTTTTTTTTAATTATTCAGATGATAGTGATGGTTGCACCATTCATGTTGTCAACAATAATGACGATGATAATAAACGATCGATGAAGGTGGTTCATCAATTATACATGGTCAAAATAAACCGCTATTTTCCAGATCCTGTTTTGCAACTCGACTTAAACGCTACCAAGAAGTCCATGGACCGGATCGAATCAAAGAGAAGAAGCTTGCTCAAAAAAATACAACTATCAAAGGTGCGTAAATCTTATACTTGTATATAATGCACTTTCTAATATCATGTTAATCTATACTTTCTATATTAAAAAGCGTTTCTAAACACCTTTATGTGTCACGTGGCACCCTCGCCATGTCATCTTTTAACTATGAGCATTTATAATAAAAATGTCTATCATAAGATTCAAACTCATAGCCACAAAAATATGCATTTAGTGTCTTACCATCTCATCCATTTATTAATAATGCTTTTATACTCGACTCATAAATATATAACTATATGGATTGGATGGAGATATGAACATTTAATAACCGCAATTCTTTAAAAAAAAAAAAAATCGATCCTATTATTTGCTAATTATGCTCATCGAGGTAATACATACAAGCAAGAAAAATTAACTATTATTATAAATTAATTTTAGTTTTTAAACTATTTTGATAATAATTATGTCTTTATTTTCATTATATTATAATTTAAATTATAAACAAAGGAATTGTTTATATATATTTTTTTTGACAAGAAAACGTTTGTATATTTATCAATAGTTGTTCCATAAATAATTTATTCAAAGGTTTAATGAAAAACTATTATAAATTATAAACAATAATGAATATATTAATAATAAAGAATGAACATGTTTATTCAATTACAAGTGTTACTTCAAAAAAAAAAAAAAAAAAAAAAAAAACCAGAGCACGCCTGGGCCACTCACAGTTTAGATATTACGTCTAAACAAAAGTTATTAGTATGTCAAATCTATGTACACGTGTCGCACTTGCTAATTGACATATGTCGTGGTTACGTGCGTAAGCAAAAGTAAATTATATCGTGAGAGTGAGCAAGAGTGAGGGATAACTCAAGTGGTTAGGGTTCTCCTTTTGCCGGTTCCAGACAATTATAGGATCGATTCTCATTATTCGTCCTTGTGGCCCGCTCTCTAAACACCAGTTAAAAAAAAACTTATTTTACTCTGTATCATGTTTTGTTGTACCGACCTATCTATCTAATACAAATCGACCCGTCCTAGTGAATGAGTGAGTGTGAGTTGTGTTTTAAAAAGATAACAAAAAGGGTAATTATGATATATGCAGTCAAGACCTACATATAAGCATTTAATATACTTCCTTTTTTAGTATTAAGTTGGGAATTTATCCACAATTCACGAGTAAATCGGTGTAATAAATGCTTATTTATTACTCCCTCCGTTTCATAATATTAGTCCTACATGGAATCAATCACATAAAATAAGAAAAGAAATATATTTGGAATTAAAAAGTACTCCGTACAACATAATTTATAATAAGTTTACCTTATTTAACTTTATTGATTTTTTATTAGAAAAGCACAAGTTATAATTGCATAATTTAAGGTAAATATTTCCTTACTTAGAGTCATGCCATCAATCCACAACCAATTAATTCCAAAAAAAAAAAAGTTATAAATGAAATATATTCAATATGGATAAATCTTTTAAAAACACCTAAATAGTTATCCGTATATGGGACTAATATTATAAAACAGAGGGAGTATAAATTATTTCTATTTTTAGCTTCTTATATGCGGGTATCTTTTTCCTATTTTTAATTATTCCACTTATCCTCGTTTTGAGCACACCGATAAAAAATGAGGTTATTCTTTTCCATTTTTCCTAATTTATACCTTAATAATAGAGTTGTGTCAATGTAGAAGCAAGTTGCCTAGATTCAGTAATCATTCTTAGGACATATTTTCACCCATTGCTAATAGTAGATCTTAGTCGAAAATATTAAAGGGATCAGGATATGAATATTCTATCCCTTACTCAAAACTAATCACTATGTCCCAATATTTGATACCAATCGGTAAAATAACATTATTAAGTTTAATAGCTAATAAAATACAAGAGGCCGGGCTCTGTATGGCCTTGATAAAAGCTCCCCTTTGCTAGAGACATACAATAATATTTAATTACTAAATTACTATAATAATACAAGTAATAAACTAATGAGTAGTTAATTGATTTTATGCAGCATGAATTAGAATCCTTGAGATTAGATATTCATACAAGAAATTACAAAGCCGAAGTGCTAATTCGAAGTTTTGAATGCTGCCGCGAGTTTCTTCACAAGCAATGGCCTGAAAGCATGGTAAGCATTTCATTTTATTTATTTATTTTTGGTTGATATTCAATTCTGTAACTTTAATTTATATTTATTTTTTTTAGAGAAATAATCAAAATGTATTTAAGTACTCCGTAGTACGTATGTAGTGGAATAATATTTATCATCACTTATACAAAATAATCCTAATAATTTATAAGTAATATTTTTAAGAGATAGTACATACAAATTCCACATGCATGTGATATAGCACAACTAATAGTACTCCGTATGACCGTATTGATCAATTCTTCTTGTTTTATTTTTTACTAATAATGTTGTATTTCCTATTAGGAACTAATAATTACTAAGGAGTATTGTTTATTAAAGAGCAAACAACTTCGACTTAACACCTACACTATGAAATTATGAAGTTACATAAACTGAATTTGACTTTACTTAGTTTTGTTCACTGATACAACAATAATAATTAATGTGTTTATTTAATTATTAATTTCACTAGATTAGCCTATTGACAATTGAATTCATACGACTCACTAGCAAAATTTGATTCATATATAATCAATTATATTACACTAAAATTCTTGACCTATTACCAAAATTTAACTTAAAATCACATAACTTGAATTTGATGTTGACTTAAGCAATCATCGTTCAATACGGAGTATTTATTATTATTATTATTATTATTATTATTATTCTATAATAATAAGACTATAATTTGGGAATAGTTTTGGTAATTGAATCCAATTTGACTCAATTCAAAATCAACATAAACATCCAAACATGACTTGTACTTAAACCTTGATAATCCAAACAACTCGATTGTTAAGCCAAATATCAAGAAAAACAAAAAACCTCATGCATCCAAAAGTAAGTCAAAACTCAAAAGTTAGATTTGATTAATAACAAATATGTGCTTACAAAATATTTTCCTAAGTACATACACCAACATAATGCTTAAGAGATCGAATTAAAACATTATTCAAACTAGTTAATTACACTTAATGACTTAAAGAAAGTCATGCTAATTAAGCTAATACATATTATTCAATATCCTAGAACTAAATTTGTGACAATAAGAGGGCATAGCTACTCGAGCATGGACATTATTGGGATGACCCGAGTTGTCGCCGCCTTGGTGATTCGCCTGAGTAATTGCAACAACACCTTGATGATTAGCCGCGACACCTTGATTAGAAGAAGCCGGTGTTGAAGATGTTGTTTTGATATGCTTATTCTTGATCCTGCTTCCCGATTTTTTATTAGGATGAGAAACACAACTTAATGATGCCATTTTGCTCATAATACTATGAACAACATTACTTAGGTTAGCCATTAGTACATCTTTTCGTAACAACCCCAAGAAAAAGTTAAGATTAACAAAGAACGAGTATTGTGTATGAAACTCTAGCGTCAAAAATTTGGCCTATTTATACAATTATACACATATTTGGACTACATTACGCGTAATTTTATGGAAAGTCGGTTGTAATAAAATTCTACTAATACATGATTTCATATCTTAAGGATACTTTGTAAGAAGATAAAGAACAGTTTCTTATTTTATAAAAATTGTTGTAAGTCCAATAGTACTCAACCATCTTTAGTAATTTAGTACTCCGTATTATCTTGGTAGATAAGATTAAATTTTTTTATTTTTTTGGTTCTAAGAAAGCCATACAAGATAATAAATTAATAATGTAGACAAAATTTAATTTCATATTTTAAATTACTACTAAGATGCTATGTAGTAATAATATTTATTATCACTTATACAAAATAATTTTAATAATGTATGAGTAATTTTTTTTTTTTTGACGAGTGTATGAGTAATATTTTTAACAGATAGTACATACAAGTTTCACATGTCAATAGAGAAAATAATATTTTTAATTAAGTTTAATTTAGAAAAAATAAGTTTATATAAATAATGAAAATTAATTTAAGTCATCCGTGGAGGTCAATTAAATGTGACAATCCAGGAGATATATGATGGGTTGCAAATATATTTTTAGTGATAATCCAATACAAATAAAAAAGAAAAACGCTCTCTCTTTCTCTCCCCCCCCCCCAAAAAACCCCCCAATCGTCTTCTCTTCTTCGCTCCGGCCATGAGGCTCGTCGGCGGGTGTGAGGCTCACCGCCCATGCCATTATGTCGGCGAGCCTCCGATCTACCTCCTAGAGGTGTCTTTTTCTTTTTTTGCTTTGGTTTTTTGTCCGGTTGTCCTAGCTTTTGGCGCCGCTTTCACTTTCCGGTCGCCGCTATCCCTCACCGGCCTTGTTGCCGGCTTGCCACCGTTCTTTTTCCCCGCTTCCCCGCCGTGTCTCTGCTCCACCGCCGTGGCCGTCGTCGTCGCGACGTGTTGCAGGAGAACGGGGAGGGTGTTTCCTCTAAGTCCCTCGCGTAGGGCCGGTCTCAGTCTGGTGTTTCCAGACGTCGTTGCCGCGGTTCAAGGTTGTGTGGGGTTTGGGCTTCTCGGGCGGGTTCCTGCGGGTCGGGCTTCCTTGTACGGTGGTTTGTGGGTCGGGTTGGTGAACCACGGTGCTTGGATGGTGGTTCTAGGATTGGTTGCGGGGTCTTTTGCTAGGGTTTCGTTAGTAGGCCTCGTTTTTAATTTTCCGTCTTTTTCTTATTTTAGTCGTTGTGTGTGTTGTTCTTTAGGGTTTGTTATTTTTGCTTTTTGTGTGGTGCGTTTGTGTGCTATGGGGTGTGCAGATCGGTGTGCCGATCTTCTGGTGCATGATTTGAACCGGGTGTTTTGGCTTTGGGGCTTTGGTTTGATCTTCTGTTGGTTTGTGCTAAAGGGTTACGCTTCCAAGCTGGGGTCCGTGTTTGAATTAGATATTGTATTGTCAATGGCGAAGTGTATGATACCAAGTCTGATTTCTGGCCGAGGAGTACGGGATTCTGAGTCAATGAAGGTTCATGTCAGAAACTGCAACATATTGCCAGACCCCCTTGCAAGAAGCTGCATAGGACAGCGTTATATGAGCCAAGGGTATTTAAGAATGTCATTTTGCGCGTGCAATTGTAGTTTCCTTTATTTCGAACTTGTAATTGGTTATGTTGTCTCTGTATTGTTCGATTACGATCTCTTATGTAAGTGCCATATGGCTTATTATTAATGAATTTTAATCTCCCCCCTTCAAAAAAAAATGATGGGTTGCAAATGTGGGATATATCTATACTACTATATAAAGAGAAAGGGCCTTTTGGGTGATAAATTTGTCTTTCCCCAAAATGCCCTTCTCAATTTACAAAATTACTTATACATTAATTAATAATTTTTTTTTTTAAAAAAAAACATTCATAACTACTCCAAAAAAAAAATATCTATTCTTTCAAATAAAAAAACAAAACTAAAAACTAACTACCCACTAACCATAAAAATTATCTACTTTTCATAAAAATAAAAAATGTAACTAACCACAAACCACATTTACTTTATTGATAAAAACCACGTTAAACTTATTTAAAAGATAACTATATTATGATTTTATTAAAAAAATTAATACCAATATAGTTCCCTAAAAAAAATCTACGTTATAAAGGGAAAAAAACCTTAAAATTTATTAGAAAAAAGGAAAATTTGCAAATTACCACCCAAAATAGGTCCATTTTCTAAATAACCACCCATTAAAAAATTTATTTTAAATTACCACCCACTTAAATATTTAATTACGCAGATTACCACCTTTTTCAATTTTCCGTTTGATTTCAGGTGTGTGGGGCCCACAGTCGTTACTTCCCTCCTTTTTTTTTTTTTTCTTTTTTGTCGACTTCACTATTGCATGCTACTGAAGACTTCTCCTCTGTCAATTCTCTCATTCCATTCTCTCTGCAAATTCGCCCATCTCCATAAATTCTCACCCACTCTTCAGATTAGGATCCAAAATTGGAGATTAAACCCTAAATTAGTTTCAGTTCATATAAAACTTGCACTTTGTAATTGGGGTTTTGCGTGAAGGTTCTTTGCGAAAGTCGCCATCTTTAGGGCGTTTTACTAGGGACCACGTGCTGAGTTCATCACCTGACATTGCTTGCTGTCAATGGCGACATCAGAGGTAAGAACCCCCAATTCATAGAGAAAAACACAATTGGGCAAAGAACATGAACCCTAATTAACTAAACACCCAATTTCCCCCAATTCAAATACAATAAGAATCCTAATTTGCGAAAATATAAACCCTAATCAACTATTCAATCAGTCTTCCCCAATTTAAGCACAATAAGAACCCTAAATTTAAAGATTGAAATACTTTACCTGATGCGAATTAGCCTCTGAAATTTCTTGCGAAACTTCTGCAATTACCAGGGGGTGAAATTCGTGTAAATTGGGGAGAATTTGGAGTATAAATCCCAAGGGGGGGGGTGGGAGATATGTTTTAAAAGAAAAAATCGGGGGGAATTCATTTTGGAAGCATCAACTAGCCGTTAATAGCCGTTATATGGGCCCCACACATCTGAAATCAAACGGAAAATTTAAAAAGGTGGTAATCTGCGTAATTAAATATTTTAGTGGGTGGTAATTTAAAATAAAATTTTTAATGGGTGGTTATTTAGAAAATGGACCTATTTTTGGGTGGTAATTTGCAAATTTTCCTAGAAAAAATAAAAGGAAAAATTATACATCAATCTAATCTATATACGTACTATTACCGTAGATGTTTTACTCTATAGCTTTCAATCTTTTATATAAAAACTCAACGATCAACAATATTTTTTAAGGTTATTAACTGAGGTACACGAAGTGGAGTGGATGTCCTATTGACAAAAAAAAAAATTCATTCTTAAATTTAAAGTTTATGTAAGTATTGAAATTCGAAAAAATCCAGAATAACAATATTATGAGTAAATTAATAAATTTCCTATAATGTACATGCGTAACGTGTGTCTCGTAGCTTGTTATAGTAATTGGAAAACAAATAAACGTTGCTATATAATTATATATCAATATATGAAATTTAATTAACTATAATAGGTATGGATTTGTACAATACGTACTAAAAGGTTAAAGATTGAGAAGTATTTATATATTCTCTTGAATAATTTATCATTCTCTTAACCTAAAATCTACATATTTTTAAATATTGTATTTTTAAATATATTCTCTTGAATAATTTATCATTCTCTTAACCTAAAATCTACATATTTTTAAATATTGTATTTTTAAATAATATTGTGATATAGCTAGCACAACTAATAGGATTGATCAATTCTTGGTGTTTTATTTTTTTACTAATAGTGTTGTTTTTCCTTTTAGGAACTAATTACTATAGTCGACTTAACACCTACACTATGAAATTATACTACTCCGTATGAAATTATGAAGTTACATTAACTGAATTTGACTTAACTTAATTTTTTATCACTGATCCAACAATAAGTATGTCTAATAATTATTATTTTCATTGATAATTAAATTCAATATGACTTACTAGCTAAACTTGATTCATAATCAATTTTATTAACTTGAATTTGATGTTAACCTAAGCAATCAATGTTTGATAATTATTATTCTATCATTATAAGATTATAAATTGGGAATAATTTTGGTAATTGGATCGAATTGAATAAGACTCAACTCGAAATCAACCTGAATGTCCAAACATGACTTGACTTAAACCTTATTAGCTAGATTATTCATCAAACTATCGATCGGTTGTTAAGCCAAAAATCAAGAAACAAAAACCTCATAATGATTCCTAAAATTATACGAGTAAATAAAACAAACCAACAAAACACCGTATGCACCAAGTTCAAAAGTTAAATTTGATTAATAACAAATTTCTGCTTACAAAATATTTTCCTAATTATGTACACCAACATAATGCTTAAGATATCGATTAAGAACATTATCCAAACTAATTAATTACACTTAATGACTTGAAGAAAGTCATGCACATGCATGCTAATTAAGCTAATACTCACTACTCAATATCCGAGCACTAAATTTGTGACAATACGAGGGCATAACAACTCGATTATTGGGAAGACACGGCGAGTTGTCGCGGCCTTGGTGATTCACCGGAGTTATCGTTGCAACGCCTTGATTAGCCGCGACACCTTTAGTAGAAGAAGCCGGTGTTGAAGACGTAGTGGTTTTGATCTTCTTCTTCTTGATGCTGCTTTCTGATTTCTTAGGATGCGAAACACAACTCAATGATGCCATTTTACTCAGAATTTTACTGAGTTTAGCCATTATAATTTCTGTACGTAAGAACACCAAGGGTTTAACAAAGAAGGATTGAAGGAGTATTATTGTGTATGAAATTCTAGCGCAAATTAATTGGCCTATTTATAACACAAATTTGGACTATGCGTAACGCGTAATTATATATTTTTAAGAGGATAAATAAAAGTTTCCTATTTATAAAAATTGATTTAAGTCTAACAAGTCAACCGTCATTAGTAATTGTCTTAGTAATAAGTAGATAAGATTAGTACTCCGTAATAATAAGTAGTTTCCATAAGTAAACTTTTTTTTTTTTTCCTTTGGTGCAAAGAAATCCATACAAGATTACAAGATAATACGGAGTAAATTAATAATTTCATATTTTAGATATTATTACTAAGATATTTTATAAGTAGCTAATTACAATTGACATGTATTTAAGTAGTTAAACTAATTATTGCTCGGACGATGTCCCGAATCATTTTAATTTTGTAAGTTTGATAACATTAAATTTAGAAGGTAAATGCTCAATTGTATTTATAAGCAAACGAAAATGTAGTAATATTTTTT
The DNA here is from genome assembly GCF_001683475.1 of Chenopodium quinoa. NCBI lineage: Eukaryota > Viridiplantae > Streptophyta > Magnoliopsida > Caryophyllales > Amaranthaceae > Chenopodium > Chenopodium quinoa. The sequence continues at coordinate 2,041,286 of NW_018745461.1, forward strand.
AATGAATACATATAATAATTATTTAATTTTTCGTCAAATATATAGGATAGGATGTATCAAATTTGACTAAATTTTTTATAAAACATCATGATGGAATATTATGTACACTTAAAAAAAAGTACGGAGTAATTTGAATAGCCAACCATACTCAAAACTTAAGTATGTGTCAACTTTATCAGTAGGGAAAGAGGTAAGTTTTATTCATTATACTCCCTCCGTCCCTAAATTACATTCCTCTTTGGAAATTTACACGGGAATTAAGGAGGAAAGAATAAGACAAATAACAATAATTAGATAATGCAATGGGAAGTACAAAGATAGATTAGTTATTACTAATGACATGTCATCAATCCTTTGCAAAAAAAAAAAAGACCAATCACATGCTCCTAATTGAAAATTTTTAACCAATCATATTCATTGTAATTTGGCACAAGGATTATGAGTAAGATTAGGTAAGGACGAGTGAGAAAACATTAAATATAAAACAGAAAAAGAGAGTTGATTTATTAAAAAAAAAACTTACCAAAAATAGAAAGGAGGAATGTAATTTTGGAATACCAAAAATAGAAAGGAGGAATGTAATTTAGGGACGGAGGGAGTACTTTACATAAATAAATAATAATATTAATGGGTTTCTTAAATACAAATTAGATAGATGTGGAATTGGTACGTAAAAACATATAACTTTCTTCATTGATTAGGCGGCTATTTGCAAAGTTTTGTAACATTTTTAATCTTTCATCATCAATAATTACTCTGTAGAAAATACGGAGTAAATAGATTTCAATTTACATCCATATTTTCAACTACGTTAGCTCTTTTTAAACAATTCTACATGCATGTCTACTTATATTTTTTTTTAAAAAAAAGTAATTCTACGTTTGATACTTTCTTGCATGATATTGCCGTAATAATAATTGTACGTGGTTCGTTATTAGGCTAATATATTAAGTACATGTATACAGAATGAAAACCTAGAGGTAAAAGAATCGAACCCAAAGACAGAGTTGGTTGAAATAAAGAGAAAAATTCCGAGATTGGTCGAGCAATTAGGTCATGGGAAGACGAAATGGGTGAAAGAGAAGCAAATCTTGAAAGAGCTTGAGCATCTCCAAAGGAGGGAGGTGCTACTTGATGGCAAAATTAAAGAAGCTGAACCCAAAATTCCGAAATCAATAGAGAGACGACCCCGTTACCTCTATTGGTACTATGATTCTATGAATAAGTATGAGTTGAAACAACACCTCTGTGTAAGTTTTTCTTATTAAGAATGAACATATTCTCTTTATTAAGGTTATGTGTAGCTCATCTTATTTTATTTTAATCGGATATGATTTGAATTTTTTTTTTTAATCTAATGTGATTAAATTGTTTTATTTAACCATACTTTGACTTTATATGTAAGATAAATGGTAAGGAAAAAAATATTAAATGGAATTTTAACAGATTTGTATTTACAATTTTTAAATTTGTAATTTTTCATAATTTTTTTATAAAGAGAATTAAACTATTTAGGTATAAAATATTCCACATAAAATAAAGAAGAAAAAGTATGTTTCAAGTTTCAACATTATTTTTCTGACCTGATATACTCTTAATTTTTTTCTAATATGCTATGAAGTAAGGGACACGAAGTAAATAATAAGGTGAACTAAACATAGCCTAAATTATTGCATTAAGTCGCTTTCTTGGATTAAGCCATAAACAGATTGCATGACAATACTTTTGTGATGAAGTTTACTCATTGTCTCAACATATATAGAGTTGTTTGAAGGAAATCAAAGAGCATGAAGAACAAGAGAAGGTTGCAAAAATGCAGCGCATACCACAAATGGTTGAATTAGAGAAACAAATTTCGTCTCTTGAGAAGAAATACAACATTTTAAAACAAGAGGAACAAAAAACAAAAGATTGCCTTTTAGCTCTTGAATTCCAAGTAAACAAGCAGGTATATTTGTGTATGTTAGTAGTAAATTTTCTTAGCATTATTACATCAAATTACCTAATATTCTATTGATAAAACTTAATTAAACAATAATTATACATGCTTATTCTGGCAGATTGCTCTTTATGAAAAATATTGCAAAGTACAAAAGATGGTGCAAGAGCTTGCAACACAGAAAAAATTAGTCACCCTTGAAAAATTGTCCCTTAAAGAGGTTAGTGCTTAAATAAGATTTAGCCTTTTTTTTTTTTTTCCTTCCAATTTTTACTTGGATGTTTTAGCTATATTTGATTTGTTGGTTCCTTGTATATACATGTTCAGATTGAAGAATTCATGTCTAGATGGACAAATGACAACGAATTTCGAGCTAATTATATTAGAAGTATTCAGCTATCCCTTGCCAATCGAGACTTATGTTGTGATGGAAGAATGTTGTTGAATGACTGAATCCATCAGAATTGATATAATAGCTTCAAAGTACCGGCACAATATAATAACTTTGGTATTGGATTGGAACTTGATTTCTATAAAGTCGGTCGCATGGATTTATGTTATGTAACCGTGTCGCATTATTTCAACAAGTACATGGTCCACGAACCTGAAGAAATTTAACACAAGAACTTAAGCTAAACGCGCCTAAGAAACTTTTTTTTTTTGGGAAGGAAAAATTGTAATGTCCGTACTATACTACTATGTATGTGTTATTTGTCTACTACAAAACACAGATCACTCTATATTATTTATGTTTGTATAGTTGTATTCCCTGTGTTTAATCTTATTCGTCTTGTTTAATTTTAATATTGCTCCGCTTCTATTGCATACATTAAACAATAACACCTTTAACTACGTAATACTACGTATTAAAATTTTTACTTCTCAAACTTGTACAAGTACAATAACTGTACTAGATGCTTATGTACAAAGGAATATCTAAAATTTTCAAAAAAAAAATTAATTTTTTATTGAAGATGATGGTTGAAATTAATCAAAAGAGATAATAATTCCCAAGCAAAGCTACATCAGAAATTGAAAAGTTCTTTGATATCCCCTAGGCTACGACGTGCATTGCATGAGTCTAGCTTGTCATTTTAACTTCCAAGTCTTTATTAATTCCTCTTATTATATATAGCATCTCATGCCTTTTCATCTACTAATACCAATATAAAATTATCTTTGGATTATCCTCAATTTATATTTGATTTTTCAAGAAGTTTTTTTATTTTCATTCATAATTTCTTCCATTCTTCCTTTTTATTGAAAAAAATTAACACACTAAGCAAAAAAAATGGAGAAGTCCAAAACTACAAAGAAAGATAAATGCCCTGACAAACAACTTCTTGAATTGGTGTTCTCTTGGTCAATCAAAGATGTTCTTAACAATAGTCTCTTCAAAGACAAGGTATCTTTATATTTTACTTTGTCTTTTGGTTTATTCGTGTGTACGTGTTTGTGTTTGTGTTTGTGTGCGCGTACTATCCTATGCTAAATAATCTTTGTTCATTACACTATTATCTTCGCCACTTTAATTTGTTTTAAATAACTCCTTCCGTTTCAGAATAACATTTTTAATAACATTGTTTTATTGGTTTAGCTACAATTACAATGATAATTTGTAATTATGTGTAATTATTTCATGAATTTTCAATCTTCGTATATAAAATACTCAATAATAAACTTACAGGTTAAGAAAATACCAGACATTTTCGTATCAAGTACACACTACTTAAGCTCATTCAAGATGCCACTTATAGAAGAGACTCGCGCTGATTACTGTTCCGGGTTAGAGTCAGTTGCTCAATCCCCTGTATGTGAAATATCACACATTTGGTTGTCCAAGCATTACAAGCCTTCTAAAAAAAGATTCATCTATGACATTCTTACCAAACCGATAACTGATGATGAAAATTATAACAATCGATATTACTACGAGCCTCAATCTGGTGACATATTTGCTGTAACAAACAGGAGGCCTAGAAGTATTGAAGATTTAATCAGATTTGATAAATCAGTTCATATTGCATTTGTTTCGAGGACTGAAGAAGATTCACCTGTAATCGAGATACTGTCATCTGAAAATATTGATCGTCAGAGATTGAATGAGAAGAATAATGAGAGGCTTTTTGTTACATACTTGATGAATGTGACAACTAATATGAGAATATGGGCTGCACTTCATCCTGATCCTAAAAGCGCGAATTTAGGCCTGATTCAGAAGGTGCTGCAGTACAACTCTGCTGTAAGTAAATAATCCTGCTATTTTTTCCTGTTTTTTCTGAAACTTATGATAATAAATTTATATTTTTAATTTCCCTTTGAATTGATTGATGATATGGTGTTATAAAATCAGGTCGATGATGATTGTTCCTTGTGTATATCAAATGAAGGATTGTCTGATCTAACCGGCTCACTCGGATTAGATGAGTCTCAGACAGAAGCTGTTCTGAGCAGTATTTCCTTGAGAAAATGTCTGCATCAAATGTACAATGTGAAGCTGATTTGGGGTCCTCCTGGGACAGGAAAAACGAAAACAGTTGCTTCGCTTTTATCTTTACAACTTAAGTTAAAGTGCAGGACACTTACTTGTGCTCCTACAAATATAGCAGTAGTTCAGGTTGCTGAGAGGCTTATGAGGCTATTCGTTAAGTCGCTTGTCTACGACACTTATGGAATGGGAGACATAGTCTTGTTCGGAAATGAGGAAAGAATGAAGATCAATGATCACGAGGATCTCCTAGACATATTTCTTAAGAATCGAGTGGAAATCATTGATGAATGTCTTAAACCTACTAAAGGTTGGACTTATAGTCTGGTATCGATGATATCTTTGCTCGAAGACCCTCAAGCTTTGTATAATTCTTACTTGGTACCGGATAATAAAGGGAATGATAGTGATAATGAAGTTGATGAGAATTCCGAGAGTAATGATGAAAATGTATGTAGTGCTAAGGTGGAAGCCGCGAGTGTAGACAAAGAGGAAGGGGCTAGGAGTCGTGCCAAGAAATGGAAGGAAGTTATTGACAAGTCCTTGAAAGCGAGCAAGAAGGAAAACAAGAAGAGCCGAAAAGGTAATAGGACTAATAGCCAAGATAAGTATTCGAAAGAGGATGGTGAAGCTAGTAATGATGTAACAAAGATTGAAGAAGTTTTAACATTTGAGGAGTTTGTGAGAAATAAGTTTTGCTCTTTAGCTAATCAATTAGTATTTTGCTCAGAGAATCTCTGTACTCACTTACCAACATCGTGTTTACCATTAGATGTCGCGAAACAGATGATTAAGCTTGTTGATCTGCTTAGGAAAGTCCTTGAATATGCTAGAAAAAATGGTTGTCAGTACTCTGAACTGATTCTGACAAAAAAGGCAGACATCTTACCTGTACTGAAATTGCTTCAAGAACAATTTCCTAAGCCTAATATAACTGGAAAAATAAAGGATTTTTTCTTAGAAAACGCGCGTTTGATCTTCTGTACTGCTTCAAGCTCGATTAAAGTGAAAACTCGAGTTGAGATGGTGGTCATTGATGAAGCTGCACAGCTTAAAGAATGTGAGTCAGCCATTCCTTTACAGATTCCTGGTCTTAGAGTCGCGATTCTCATAGGAGATGATCGACAGCTTCCTGCCATGGTTCAGAGCAAGGTCAGCTGTTACATGTTCTATTGTTCTTACACTACTATTACATATTTCTGCTTAGAATTCCCCTGCTTTTTAACCTGTAAAACTCAGAATTCACTTATTTTTTAGGTGTTGGAAAAGATGAAGTTTGGAAGGAGCTTGTTCCAACGGATTGCAACATTAGGGAAGAAAAAGCACCTTCTCAACATACAGTACAGGATGCATCCTTCCATAAGCTCGTTTCCGAATAAAGAGTTTTATGACAACAAGATTGTAGATGCACCAAATGTCAAAGAAATAAGCTATGCAAAAAAATTCCTTAAGGAAGCTATGTTTGGATCATATTCTTTTATCAATGTGTCTAATGGAAAAGAGAATTTCTTCAAAGGACATAGCCCAAGAAATTTGGAGGAAGCTACTGTTATTGATCATATTATTGCAAAGCTCTTTAAAGGTATGATTTAATCTAAGCTAGTTTTGCCATTTTTAAATAACACGGTGCATAGTCAAAACTTACAACTTGTAAACTGATAATATGTATGCAGACTATTATCGCGTCACAAAGAAGAAGGTGACAGTGGGAGTAATATCACCTTACAAGGGTCAAGTAGGTTTACTTCAAGAAAAACTAGGGAAGAAATACATAAAACATAAGGAAAATTTCTGCATCAATATTCGTTCTGTTGATGGATTTCAAGGTGGTGAAGAGGATATCATAATAATTTCAACTGTTCGATGTAATGGAAATGGATCAGTTGGGTTTCTTTCGAATTGTCAGAGAACAAATGTAGCTCTCACCAGGGCAAGGTATGACTACATGTTAATAGCTTCCGAAAATATGATCAAGTAATGTAGTACTCTACTTTGGTAAACTGTAAACTTAATGATAGCCTTTTTGTTTACTCTTGGTTCAATTTTGGTGTAAAACATGTAGGTACTGTCTGTGGATTGTTGGGAGCGGGAGTACTTTAGGCAATAGTGGATCGGTGTGGAAGAACCTTGTGTTCGATGCCAAGACTCTAGGGTGTTTTTATAATGCAGATGATGATATAGACCTTAACCAAGCTACATTAGCTGGAAAACCCAACTTTTTCGGTATCTAAAACTTGAAAAGGCAAGATGGAAGGTAAAATTCATCAGTAATAGTCTAGCTGTATTATATTTACAAGAAATAAAAGGGCAGTACAGATTGTTAAAATCGAGTTTTAACTATATATGTATGCAGGTTAAGTTTAGTGACGAGTTTAGGATGTCTATAACAAGCATAAACAACATTGAGGTACAAAAGCGAGTTAAGAAAATGCTGCACAAGATCTCTGATGGCTGGCGTCAGTCCATCTCTGATGTAAAACTACTGATGAATGTGGCTGGCAATGATTATGGCGCAGCTACTGAATTGTTGGAGCTATACAAGGTTGATGAGAAGCTAAATCTTGCTTGGACTGTTAACATTCTTAAGGAAAAAACAAGTTACATTCAAATTATCAAGGTTTGGGATATTTTACAAACTTCCAAGATTCCAAATCTTGCTAAAAATCTTAGTGTCCTGTTTGGAAGATTTACTGTGAACTTTATGAATCGTTGCAAGTACAAGAATAATGAAGGGTATGTATGCCTTACATATACGAAGTATATATTTGTTTTCCGCAATTATGGTATGGTTTTAAGGCAATGTCATACTTATTTTTGGCCTATATACTTGTGTGTATATGTTACAGGAACTTAGTTGTACCGATGTCATGGCCACTTCAATCGTCGTACATGGTTTATAGCACACCTCTTATGGCTGATGATCCTGCAGAATATTGCTTGACAAATCAGTTAGTTGCTATGAATATAGGAGAGAATCAAGAAGACTCAAGCTCAGATATATTTTTATAACTCGTATGTCTATCTATGTGTACTGTTACATTATCTACATTTGAACATCTTTTTTTTTTTTGAAAGAAGTCCTAAAAGACATTAAATTTCATTAATAATAGCCATACGACATCTACAATTGACAATTAACGATAATGAAAACGAATTTAGCAAAATCAAACAAGAATTAATCGGAGAAGGGCTAAGAATCCAAATACATAAATATAACAATTCGGCACATTCTCGGTTCGTTGTCTCATACAACTTTTTGAGTGGATCCGTCGCCGCTTCGCAATTTTGTGAGAAAGAAAATTCTTGTGTTGATTCCGTAACCCGAATCCGAGCCATAATCAATAGTAGCCCCGCACAACCAGAGACCAAATTAAACACAAATAAAACCTTGTCTTTCGAAGGAATCCGAAAAACCTTGTCTTTCAAAGGAGATCGAAAAAACCTTGTCTTTCGAAGGAGATAAACCCTTTCTTTCGAGGGAGACATTATTGTAACCTAGAACAAATTAAAAAACTTGAAAGAAATAAAATTTGGGGTTTTCCACCGGTGAAATCCGATGGAAGCCCCTTCAAAATTGACAATGGAGGCTAAAGTTTAGGAGAGAGAAGAGAGAGAGAGGAGGCTAGGGTTTTTTTATTATTATTTTATTAATTAAATGCACATTTGAACATCTTTAATTCATAGTAAGTTGTTTTTAATTTACTTTGCTCTAAAAATTAAATTTTGACTATTAATATATATATTTTTTTTAATGAAAAATTTGTTGTTTTTGGATACATGCTTGTTGATTACCTCCTTACTTTTGTGTTACCTCGTTTTTTTTGCAGAAATTATTTGAAATTAAGCAGAGTCGGTTCTAAATCTAAAGAAGTACAAGGCTGCTGAATTGCTTTTGGATTAATGATGTTATAATTTAGATATTAATTTTGGTGATAAAACTATTAGGCACTAATTATCCAGTGGACATTACTATGAGAACAAGGTTGTAGATGCACCAAATGTACACATATATTATGCTTCTATTATGCTCTTCATAGAAGATGAGGTTGTTATATATATAGGTATACCGTATATCTATGAGTATTTGTTCTAATTTTGATGATTGATTTTCACTTTATCATCAATTGAAGAGAAAAAAATATCCTTAACTTTGTAGGTCAATTTAGCTTTATAGTAGCACCACATCAATGCGTGGTTGAATTTGCTTGGCAATCAACTTGGCTTGTCTTTTCACGGAAGCAATGGTATCAATATTTTCTTGTAATGGCGGGCAACGAGTATCACAATTAGAGGTGTCAAAAGCACACCCGACCCGACCCGATTCGAAAATTATCCGATTCAGATTTAGACTCACGCAGACATAATAATTTAGTATGACTCAATTTTAAAAATTTTGAGTTAGACAGAGTGGAAACTCGGCAACAGACTCACTTCCATCGAATCCAATCAACTCTAAAACCTTAAGTTGAAGATGTGCATGCATTGTGTAATTAATCTTAGCATCCTTTAGAGCAAAACATGAAAGACACCTTGATATACTATAATAAATGAGCCGTAATAAATGATAATAAGATACGTGTCCAATGTCATACATACTCCGTAATATATTTATATACCCTCTGTTCCTTTTTATGAAGCATTTTATTTGTGACGATTTTTTTTTGTAAGAGAAAATAGTCAAAGAGTAAAAAAATTGAAGGAACGGAGTGAGTAGTCTCTCACGTTTGTGGCTACACATGATGGTCGTTGCTACCGGTGTACAAAAACTGGCCCGAACTTGAAAACCGACCTGAACCGGACCTGTTGGGACCGGACCTGATCCGGACCTGTAGGTTCAGGTCCGGTCCCGGTCCTTGAAATTCAAGGATTCCGGGTTTCAGGTCCGGTCCGGGTAAAACCCGGAAATTTCAGGTCCGGACCTGAAACCGGTAAAACTACTTTTTTTTATTTAATAAGTCTAAATAGGTCCATAAACAGGTCCATAACAGGTCTAAACAGGTCTAAATAGGTCTAAAAAGGTCCAAACAGGTCATCACTTTCATATTATTTAAAAAAAAATAAAAAAAAATAATCAGGTCTATTCAGGTCCAAACCCGGACCGGACCTGATTTTTCAGGTCTGGACCAGAACCGGACCTGTTGATTCAGGTCCGGTCTCCGGTCCTTAAAAATCAAGGATTCAGGTCCCGGTCAGGTCCGGTCCGGTTTTGGACCGGTGTACAGCCCTAGTCGTTGCAACTTGGTAGCTCATTTGGTCATTCCCTTTACAAAATTGCTTTTTATATATCATGATTTACAAGAATAAATTAATTCTTCCAGATCGTTGACTAATTTCTTAATTGCTTGCCTTGAACTGCAAGTCCCAGCTCATTCAGTCCCTTAGTTACATTGAACATTATCAATTCATTTTATTAGAGTTAATTAAATATTCTCAATTTTTTTAGTAAAAAAACATATTTTATTCTCTACAAAAATAATGTTCCTACAAATCTCACTTGATTAATGCATAATATAAGTTTCTAAGGCAACCTTAGGCCGTCATTCCTCATTTCATATTCACCTTAATTTTATTTTTTTTTAAAAATTTCTCTTTATCATCAATCTTACCATTAATCATATTCATAATGGAAGAAATTCAAGCTAACCTTATTCAATCTTCAATAAAACCAAAAAATACTAGCAATCTTCTTGCAACAAATAGCATGATTATTAACAAGGATGAAGACGAGGATGAGAACGATGAAGAGAAAGAGGAAGGGGAGAAATTACTACATAATAGTAACGAGTCAACAAAAAACTTCCATCAACTTTATTTTGTAAAATTTCCAGCATTGAAAGCAAAAATCCAGAGGGCCAAGGAGTTAACCAATAAATTGCACAAGGAAAAAAGTATCATTTTGGATAAAATAGGCACTTTGAATGTATGTACATGCATCAAAAATTTGATTTTTTTCTTTTTTTTTTTCAGACAAATTTTTTTAAATTTTGCAACCTTTATACTACCTCCGTTACAGGTTATCTGCAAGTGCAACGATTTGACATAAAGTAGAGGAAAAAGTCTAATCGTTGCACATAACCTGTAAGGCTGTAACGGAGGTATTATATTGTTATTCTTATTTTTGAAAGAATTTATTGTTATTATTATTAGTTGCTAATATGTAATTTTGCTTGCAGGATAGAATACTCGAAGAAAGTAAGGAGTTGAGGTGGACTAGTGTGCACGGTATAAGGAGAGACATTGAGCAATGGAAAAGGGAAATTCAGATTCATTTCCCCGAATGTAACGTAAGAATTGATTTTTTTTTAAAAGTAATTAAAAAAAATGAATTGAAGGCATATATACTTGTATATTGTTACACATACTTGCTCACTATAACCTTCTATGTTTTATTGATAGGATTGGGATCCGGAATTGGAACCAGAACTCGAGTCTATAAACATTGATAATAAGATTCAAAAGTTATGCTATAAATTTACTCATGGGAGTAAAAATATATCCAATGAAAGAAGGATACTTAAAGAGTTTACAGAATTACAAACAAGAAAGGAGAAATTATATAAATTTGACAAATCAACAAGTAATAATGAACAAGTAATACAACTACAACACCTTATTCAGGTAAGATTATAATAAACTTCCAAATTCTTTTTATAATGTTTTTCCTTTTTGTTATTATGAGTACATAGTTACAAGTTGTTGGCGCATAACCTCCGTTACAGATTATGTGCAACGATTTGACATAAAGCATAGAGGGAAAATGTCTAATCGTTGCACATAACCTGTAACGGAGATAGTGGTTCTTGTGTTGGAATTCTGTTTTCTTCAATACATGGATAATTACACCATCCTCTACGAGTACAATTTCTTTACTTGTTTAGCTACGAGTTTTAATAAGTTACTTCATACTCTCTCCGTTTTTTTTTATCAAGTATTTAATTTCTCCTCGACACTAGAAAATACTCCGTGCCATTTTTTATTATACATTTGGTGATTTTATATGTCTATTATAGGAGGGTTTGAATGAAGTGAAAAATCGACAAGAGAAAGAAAGAATAGTGAAACGAAATAAGGTTGCGATAACAAAGGAAATTACGTCTTTGGAAGAAAAACTGGCTAAAATTAACCAAAAGAGAGCAAAGGTGAACGAATTCATTTTAACAGCCGAGAAGCAGCTTAATGATCAGGTATGACCATATGATACATAATATGGTCACTAAATATTGGTAATCCTAATTTTATTACAATATTTCCTACTACCTCTAGTCCAATTTGCTCGCAACAAAGGAATATTTATGTCTCACAAATAATATATCACTATATGTTTTGTGTTTTCTTCATGAACAAGATTAGTTCGATGAATTCATGTCTCAATGGAACTATAGAAACAATCTGTTTGGAGCAAATTGTGAAAGAAGTATGATGCTATCACTTGAAGGTCTGAAGCTTAGTCATGGAGATCGAAACAACGAAACATGATGATCATTTAGAAGCTAACTTAGTAGTAAAAGTTATTCTTGATTTTATGTATTTCTTTGACTCTTCCATTTGTTTTTATTTGCAACAATGTAATTTTCACGTTTGTTAATGCATAATTTCAATTACTATAATTTCAATAATTAATATTATAAAAATTGATATTTTTAATGTACACATTAAGACGTATATATATACATGATATATCTAACCAGATTACAAATAAGTTCAACAATCAAACATGTCTAATATATGAGATTTATAGAATTAGTATGTCACACAATAAATAAACTTGTACAAGAAATGAACATTACATACCATAGATTTGAACTAGAATCACACCCTTTTCTCCCAAATTTATCAAGCAATCATTTCTGAGGGACTTGTAGCAGTCTCCCATCTACTCAAGCCTCGATTGGCAAGCCAAGGGATTGTTGGATGCTTCGTGTATAGTTAGCTATGAATGTGTCATCGCGTCTCCATTTAGATATAAACTCCTCAATCTAAACATATACACACGAAAAACAAATCAAAACGTGTTTAATAAGAACGGAGAAAGTACTTAGAGCCTAAGAAGAGTACTAGCTTGCTTATTATCAACTAACTTACACTTTTGCTAGGCAATTCTTCAAGTGATTTCCAATCTTTATTATTTGCAAACTCTTGGACTTTGTCTTGTAATTTGCTATATTCATTATTTCGATCAATCTGTGAAATTACTCACATCACTAGGAAAAAACCTAAATTTATTTAGCTTTGAATATAAAAAAAAGTTAAAATACAAGAACAAATAGAGACAGATGAAGTATAAGTTAGCATTAATACCTCCTTTATTTGGGTTTGAAGTTTTAAAATAAACGCAGTGGTCATTTCTTCCTTTTTCTTCACAACCTTGAATCTCTTTTCGAGTGGTGTAAGTTGCTTCTCTATTTGAAGCATTTCTTGCTTGTGTTCTTTTTGTTTTTGTTCATTCCAAAAATATGGATATTGTTTTCTGATTTCCTTCAAAGATTCCTATGTTGACACAACAATAGGCACAATATAATTAGTGAAAGAAAAAAAAAAGGTAACATTCTTAGTTACTTAAACTAATTATCAAATTATCAAAACAATCAAAAGATTAAGCTGATGATTATTATAACTTCAAAAATTGGTTAGAGTTTATTTTAATCTTACACGAATTTTGCGTTTCAAATCATACTTAGATCCATAGCACCAATACCCGTATCCTTTTGGTGGTTTCGGATTTTTAGCATTTGCTTGTTTAACTTCGGGCTCAAGTAACTCTCTCCTTCTATGGAGATGATCAAGCTCTTTGAGGACTTGTTTTTCCGATGCCCAATTGGTCTTGCCATGACCTAATTGCTCAGTTAATTTCTCAATTCTATCCAAGATTTCAAGCAACTCTATGTCCGGGTTCGATTCCTCGTCAAGGTCCTCATTCTACACTCGGCGATACAAGCAAATCAAACAACCATACAAACAACATTAATGGTATTAACTACATACTACTCCATATATATACAAAGTCCGAAGTATATGGTAGAAAGACAAATTAAAGACAAAGGAAATTTAGGAAAAAGTTGAGATATACTCCGTAATAGCTAATATTTGTAAAAATATGTTTGAAATAAATACTTTAAATCTATTCGGAATTACTCCTTCCAACCCTTTTTGTTCTTCCTATTTTACGATTAATAAAGGTTAAAAAAAAAACTTTTTTTTTTTTTTGAAACATGTAATCAAGTTTCTTCTACTAGTATACTATTTTAGTGAATCTATGTGCCAACATTTTATCATCTTTTTCCCCTTTTCATTCATATTAAACAATTTTCCATTATTTAAAATTATCATTCTCTTTTAATTCCCACTAATCATCGTAAGGGCGGGTGATGACAATCGATTCAGGAGATAATCTTTAACCAATTGAGATATCAAGGACTCTTATATTAGTAGTTAGTCAGATGTGAATACATCAAATGTATATTTTGTTGGTAAGGAGCTGAGTAGAAAACTTCTAAATCTCCATCTCATATTCTCATTGTGTAATATTCAAGTATGTAATTTTCATAAGTTTCATTCAAACTCTAGTATAGCATAGAAAAATAAAAGTTATAATTTGATCAGATCTAAATATTTCTAGTCTAATTCTACCAAAAATAAATAATACGAAGTATTTTTTTTAGCATTGCTTACAATGGTTTCGGGCCAATTCTTCCAAAGTAATTCTCGGAATTCTTCAATATCTCGGGCGCGCCAAATGACCCAACTACCCCTATGACCATGAGGGGTATTGCTCTGATTTAATACTCTTATTTTCTCCTACAAATAATCACAAATATGATCGAACCCTTTTATATTAATTAAAGGCGCATCTTAAATAACATGTTCGTTCTAATCCTTTCAATGTATAAAACATGTTAATCATTTGAGGCCATAAAATTGAGAACAAAAAGGAACATAGGGAGTATGTACCTTTAAGGATCGTATTTTTGGAAGCAAATGTGATTTTTCCTCACGAAGTTGTTTTCTTAATTCCTTGGCTATGTTTAGGTTTGCTTCCAAATATCTCTCAACCAACGCAATTGGTTGTTGGTCATTTGATGTTTTATTTTCTGTGTGTAACAACAAATTTATAATGTAGCAATAATTATGATAATCAAATTAAAGAACAACATATATAATTTCTACCGATTAATTTCATGTATAATGAATAGTACCTTCAATTTCAAACGCCATTAATTTGATAGGTTGAGATTTCTGAGTATGTACCTTGTTTATGCCCTAGCCTTCTTAATTGATATAATCCACGGTAATATATATGACACCTAAAGTCCAAACCTAATAACACGATATTTGAGTCAGTGTTCATTTTTCAAATACCCTCTTTTAAATTTTAATTATAGTAAAAATCCTTTCTCAAATTTCAACAATTGCAATTTGGCAAATTTTATATGTTGTTGGTGATGCTGTGTGTCCGGGATTACTCAAGTTATTCGGTCAGGGTTACTCAAATTATTCGGTCAGAGGTTACTTTGAGGGGTTTGGTCAGGATTTACACAATCATCATCGGTCAGGGGTTACTCAGGTTGTTCAATCAGGGATTACTCGAATTACTCGATCAAGGGTTAGTTACTTGAGGGGTTCAGTCTAGGGTTACTTGAGGGGTTCAGTCTAGGGTTACTTATGGGGCTACTCGGTCAGAAGTTACAGGGATGGTCAAGAATAACTCAAGTAACCCTTGACTGAATAACTCAAGTAATGTGTGGCCGGCCACATAGAAAAAACCCCTTTTTTAAGCTTTATTGAATTATAAATAATTAATTGCTTCCTAATCGTTGACTAATTATTTCTTGTCGTGAACTGCAAGTCCTAATTTAACCTTTGAATTATTAAACTTAAATATCTAAATCACAATTATTAAATATCTAAATCAAAATTACTTGTTCAATTCTTTCGTACATATATAACTCTTTTTGAGGGGATCGTACATATATAACTTTGTTGAGCTAAATTATCATTAATCACCCAGGCCAAGTTATTCAATTTTTTTGTTTTCTTTATCATATCTAATGGAAGATGTTCAAGTGGCTGAATCTTTCAACAACTCAAAAATGAACATACATCAATTTTACTTTGTTAAATTTCCAGCATTGAAAGAAGAAATCCAAAAGGCCAAGGAGTTAAACGATAAAATGATCGAGGCAAAAAGAATTATCTTGGATGTCTGGATGATATAAGCTCTATGAAGGTACATATATACATGCATCATTTAACTTAATCTATCATTTTATTGTTTTTGAGGATACACATGGGCCAGGGCCTAACTCGACTATCTGAATTACTAATAAGTCAATACATTAAATCTTAAAAGAAATAGCATATTCTTTTCCTTTGTGACTCCCTATACATTGAGACTTGATTCAGAATATGATGTGGCCTTAATCAAACAAAGGTCGGGGTAGCTTACCATTTGAGCTACGACCTTACAACCATATTTTTCTCTAATTATTTAATATGCATGATTTACATTAGCTTGTAATTATTTGGTCACTTTGATGACAAACTTTATTTACTAAACATAAATGTATATTTATTTACTTAATTGCAGGATAGTATACGTAAGGAAAGTAACAAGTTGAGGTGGTATAGTGACTACAATACAATGTGTAATCTTGAGAGTTGGAAAAGGGAGCTTGACGCTCGATTACGTGAGGACCATGTAAGAATTGCAAAACCTTATACGAGTACAAGTATATAGCAATTTATTTAACATATAATATATTCTCTACTAATAAATTATTTATTATGATAATAATTAAGAAATAATGACACGCTAGCTTTTACACCGAGTTTTAGAAAAATTATATAGAACACTTAAACGGACAATTATGGCAGTAGAGTTTGTTATAGAGTTAAACATTGTAACTCGTAAGAATTAAGAATACTCCGTATTTAACCTTTTTTTTTCTTGATTTCTTTCTCTTGTTAGGATTCAGACTCGGATTCGGAACCCTCTATAAATATTGATAAGAAAATTAAAAATTTGAGCTACCAATTTACACATGGTAGTAAAAATATAGCAAGTGAAAAAAGGATAATTAAAGAGCTTAAAGAATTGCAAAGGAAGAAGGAGCAACAATGTAATCATGTTGAAACAAGGTGCTCTAAAAAATTTATACAGCAATGTATTCAGGTAAGACCTTAATATTATAAGCTTAAGAATTCTTTTATCTTTTGTTATAACTTCTCCTGTTCTATAATAACTGATACAATAGTCAAATTTGATATATTTGCTAATGTGCAGGCTACTTTGACCCTAAATATAAGTAATTAGTCTAATTACACATTAATTAAAAAAAAGTACATTATTGCAACTTGCCATTCATGTTGTCATGTTCTTATACTTCTTCCGTTTCATATTATTTACAACGATCAAACATTTTTCCTCTCTATTTTATGTCAAATCTTTGCAAATAATATGAAACGGAGGTAGTATTAGTATCAATAAGTTGACTAATAAGTATTTCCTGATTATATATTTGACCATTTTTTTTCGAAGAAAAAAAAATGTTATTTGATGATTCTATATATTTCTATGTACCTATTGTAGAAGGGTTTGAATGAAATAAAAGATGGACAAGAGAGTAAAAGAAAAGTGGAACAACAAAATAATGAATTAGCAAAGGAGATTATGTCTTTGGAAGAAAATCTAGTTGAAATCAACAAAAAGAGAGTTAAACTGAATGAATACGTTTTAATTGCCCAGAAGCACCTAGATGATCAGGTACGTTTAATATGTAATTTTTTTTTCCCCTCTTAGCTTCATTATTTTTTCGTACAATAATTATATATCTACAACATAACTTGTAACAAATGACGTGGTAATCCTAAACTAGAACATAATCACTTTTAAGTCGAAACAGATTGTTCGATACAATGATAATACGAAACTACTATTTCATGCCAAGGAGCTCGCGACCAAGAAAGATTTGGTAGCACTTGAAGAATTATGCCCTAAACAGGTTACTACCTTTTTGAATTATAAGATTTTCAATTTCTTACAACCTTTCCAATTGGAAAAATTAATAATGTCTAAAGTATTGCTTGCTTAAAATCTTTAAGGATATTTTGTGAAAAACTACCTTTTAAACTTTGAATTTTGTGAAAAACTACCCTAAAAACAAAATGTTGTAATTAACTACCTTATAAAGTATAAAATGTTGTAATTAACCACCTTATAAAGTATAAAATGTTGTAATTGCCTACCTCCCACCGGAATAACACATTTGATTTTTATTTTTCGGTGTTAACCATGTCATGTGAGGGTCACATGACCCTTTAATGACTTAATTCCCCCCTTTCTCCCAAATTTTCCCACTTTATACCAACTCTTTTCCTTAACAGTACGATTATTCATATTTTATATTGTTTATTTGCAACCCCTTTGATAATTATATGGGCTGAATTGGTGTAAAGCGGGAAAATTTGGGAAAAAGATAGGAATTAAGTCATTAAAGGGGCACTTGACCCTCACGTGATATGGTCAACGTCGGAAAATAAAAGTCAAATATGTCATTCCATTAGAAGGTAGTCAATTACAACGTTTTATATTTTATAAGGTAGTTGATTACAACATTTTGTTTTTAGGGTAGTTTTTCGCAAAATTTGAAGTTTAAAAGGTAGTTTTTCACAAAAAATCCAATCTTTAATATATTTTCTTATGAACAAAATTAGGTTGATGAATTCATGTCTCAATGGAACAAAGACAATCTATTTAGAGCAATCAATAGAATTCTCGAAACTTAGTCAAATCTTGAATATCAAAACGTTGAAACTTGGTAATCCGACACATGAAAAATCATAATTTGTACCTTTTCAAATATATTGTCTTACACACGGTATACTCTTGAACTTAGCTTGTTAGATTGATTTCAATATATACTTCCATATATCTACCTTTGTATAATAATTACTAACTAATACTACGTATGTCGATATATACATAATGAATGATAATATATATTGTACAAGCTTACTTGAAATTTCTTTAGAAGTATTTGATTGTTTCACTATTGTATGTATTTGTTAATTTCTATGGTTACTTATATTTTCGGACTTGACTTAATTTTGCTGACTTAAATTAACTCATATTAACTGAATTCAAATTATTTTAATTGAATTAACTCTGTATAATTGATAGATATCATTTTATTTTATTTTTTGAAAGGACCAAGCAAAGTGGCCTGGAATGGATAATGGAATGAATTGCTTACATTGCGCTCATTACAACGCAAGATACAAGTCTAGCATATCAGAAAACAAAAATAGTATAATTGATATATTTAGCATTTTAGCTAGCTAACTTAGGCTAATGTTTGACATTTCTAAGATACAAAAGCTAACTCAAATTCATAGAATCTTAAGAAAAAAATTAATCAATCAATCAAAGTACCTCTCTAGTAACTATGTATCCCCAATTCCCCACTAACCTCCCTGTTAGCACAGGTGCATTTAAATACCAAACACATGATAACAATGAAAGAAAAGTTTAGAAAGTGAGCGATAGCTCAAGTGATTACCTCCCGATTTCATGAGATCTTGAGATCGATTCTCACCCTCACCCTTGTGGCTCTATAAACACCCAAAAAAAAAAAAAAAAAAAAAAAAAACAATCAAAGAAATTTGTGTATATTCAAGTGCATTGAATACAAGAGCGAATTCTATGGTCACAAATCTTGCATTCTTGGCTTCTTGCAACTTCCTAGAAACGAATACTTCTCTAATTTTAATACTTTTGAGTTTTGACAAGCCAAAACTCATGACTAACAACTACTACTAAGTACGTTATTGCATTTTATCCCCTATATTATGCAAGCTTAGTTTCTCTAATAACCTTAAAAAAAATGGCTATTTTATTTTTTACCTTATCAATCATCTTAACCATCCTCTTATCATGCAACATCATCATCCAACGGCTCAAATTCAACCTCCCGCCGGGCCCGATACCATGGCCCATTATAGGAAACCTTTATAAAATTAAGCCCGTCCATTTTCGGTGTTTCTATGAATGGGCTCAAGTTTACGGCCCGATAATATCGGTGTGGTTCGGGTCCAAATTGGTTGTTGTGGTTTCAAGCTCAGAGTTGGCTAAGGAAGTGTTGAAAGAGAATGATCAAGAGTTGGCTAATAGGATTAGGATCAAATCCAAGTTAAACTTTGCTAGAGATGGGATGGACCTTACTTGGGCTGATTATGGGCCTCATTATGTCAAGGTTAGAAAAGTTTGTACACTTGAATTACTTAATAGTAAGAAAATTGAGGCCTTTAAGCCCATTCGAAATGACGAAGTCACCGCCATGATCGAATCTATTTACAAAAGTGCCACAGGCTATTCAGGTACGTATTTCTGTTTAAAATTACCTCTTTTTTTTTAGTTGTAAAGAGAACTGCAACTGCAAAGATAATGACGTATACATGATTTGATTCTATGGTTTGAGTGTCATCGATCAAGACTTTAACAAACTAAATTGATTGATAATTGAGTATGTAATTAGTTCCTTGTTATTCCTGATTAAAACCTTGTTGAAATAATTGGTTGATTTTTTTTTCAATAGAAAATCATGAGAAAGGTGTTCTAACACTTAGGAAATACGTGGGACAAGCAGCATTAAACCACATAACAAGGATAACATTAGGAAAGAGATTTATCAACTCCAAAGGTGAATTTGAAGGGCAATTAGGAAAGGAATTGATGAACATTTTACTTGAGTTGAACAATTTTAAGAGGACAAATATTATAATGTTGGGCATCCAATGGTTGCAACATATGTTTGAAGATCAAGTCTTGAACAAGCATGGAGATCGCTTTGGAAACTTTATGAAACGGTTCATGGAGAACGATAACAAGCTTCATTTTGTAGATGCTTTGATCTCTTGTAAGGACGAGTATGATCTTAATGAAGAGACTATCATTGGACTCCTTTGGGTAAGTTCTGTAGTTTGTACTCTTTTCGTCCCTAAATGTTATTTTACTTAGGGTAAGTTCTGTAGTTTATACTCTTTTCGTCCCTAAATGTTATTTTACTTACGGAGTAAATAGCATTTTTTTTAGTTTACACAACGTGTTGTACTTCGTATTAGGTTATAGGACTACTTTTATTCTACCCAATTAATTAGGTAATTAGAAAATAATAATTGATACATGTTTAATTTGTTGTTTGTAGGACATGATAATTGCTGGTAAAGATACAGTAGCTATAGTAGTGGAATGGGCCATGGCTGAACTAGTAAGGAATCCAAGGGTCTTACAAAAGGCCCAATATGAATTAAACAATGTAATTGGACAAGAAAGAATTATGACTGAAGAAGATTTTCCAAGGCTTCCTTACTTACAAGCCATTGTCAAGGAGGCCCTAAGGTTGCACCCACCGACCCCACTATTGCTACCTCATCGCGCCCAGACCCATGTCAAGGTCAGTGGCTACGACGTCCCTAAGGGTACAATCGTTTTTGTGAATGTTTGGGCCTTGGGTCGCGACCCATCTATTTGGCCCAACCCACTTGAATTTTGGCCAGAACGGTTCTTTGAAAACGACATTGACATAAAGGGTCATGATTTTCGGATGTTACCGTTTGGGGCGGGTCGTCGGGTTTGCCCGGGAGCACAATTAGGGTTAAATTTGGTTACGTTAATGTTGGGACATCTTTTGCACCACTTCGATTGGGATATTCCTATTGGAAATCAACTTGAAATGATCAATATGTCTGAGGCTCCGGGAATTGTCACTTATATGGCATCTCCTTTGCAACTTGTTCCACTTCCAAAGTTGCCAAGACATTTGTACAAACGAATTTGGACACATGTATAGTTTGCGGGAACATATTTACAACGAATTTACACATGTAAAATGTCTCTCTTTGACAATGATTTTCATTTGGTTGAGTCACTTGTAAGCAAAGTTATTAAAATCGGGATTCTACTTTGAATCGGAAGGGGCTATCAGAATCGAATCGTAAAATCGAATCGTAGAATCGTAAGATTCTACCGACATGCATAATCAAGACGTCAAATATAAATTTAACTAAATATATTGAAATTATGAGTTTGAAACCTAATTATCGATAGATAATAGTTATTTAACCATTAAGGAATCAATACTTGATAATATTTATTTATAAAAACCTATATAAACATGTTTTTTACTTGTAAGGATTTCGCTAGTTCAGAAAAATATGTAAAATCGGGTAGAATCGTAAATCGAATCGTATGATCTACATGAATCGTAAAATCGTAAGATTCTAAGATTTAAATCGGGATTTTAATAACAATGCTTGTAAGTCATTATTTGGATTTTACCTTGTATTACTTTTATATATATACTAAACAATGAAAAAAAAATAAAAAATCTTGCAAAGATTTTTTTTGGTGTTTAGAGAGCCACAAGGGCGGGGTGAGAATTGATATCAGGATCTCCTGGAATCGGAAGAGAAGTTCTAACCACTTGATTATCCCTCACTCTCTCTACCTTGGAAAGATTTAATCAATAATTAATTAATTGTTGACCAATATCAATCAATTAATTTAACCATCAACAAAAATGAATTTCAATTACCAAAATATCAATGTAAAATTATTCACTTTAAAACAAATTTTATAGAATAGGTAGTAACCTAAAATTCATCTATCTACTACTAGTCAATAAAAAGAGGAAAATTATTTTAAAGTGGGTCCCAATTTTAATAAATGTTGGTAAGAAGAAGGGTCCAAGGTTAACCTGCTAGATAAACATGTTTGGTTTATCTTGTGACATTCTTGTAAATAAGAGAAAGTGTACGAATAAAAAAAAAAAAAAAAAAAAAAAAAAGCATAACATGCAAGTGGGATGCAATCGGAAAGGGATTGAACAGAGATCCATTTATTGATTGCGTCAAAAACAAGTTCTTACGAGAAACTTCAATGGAGGATAGACAGTTTCAAGCCACTTCAATGGAGACTATCTCCAAAACCATTTCAGGCAATTTCGTTGTTAAATAATTAAACAAAAACCCTAAGAAAAATGGAGAAACATAGTGCATGGTTAACTCAAAGGATAGGATTTGTCGTCCTCAGGGCCGTCTTTGAACATGTTTTTTCTCACACACAGAACAGGGCCCCCAAAAATGAGGCCCCATAATTTAAAAAAATGCTGACTCATTTAAAAAATATCATAAATTACCTATTCACCTTCTTTCTCGTAAAATACCAACATTTTTCAAACTAAAACCCAAAATTTCATTCTAAATCTTTGATTTTGCTTTTTAATTTCCAAATCAAAATTAAAATGATGAAGATATAACTAAGGATTTTGCTTCAAAGAATGTTAGGAGGATGACATTTTTTAAATAAAAAGTTTTTATTTGTTTTTTTAATTGAATTATTATTAAATTTAGTAATATGAATATTTTCCTATTTAATTTGTATTATTAATACTAAATAAAGTCATTAAATAATAACATTTTTAACGTTTTAAAAATAGTTCTTTAAATATTTAAGGGCCCAATATTTTAGTTTGAACAAGGCCATCGAATTGCCGGAGACGGCCCTGGTCGTCCTCCTTCAGTGAAGATGCTCGTGAGATTCCGTTCCTCCATTGAAGTAGTTCGTGAGCTTCGATGTCTCAATCAAAGTGTGAGTGTCAAATTCTCGTTGAAGTCTCCTCGGCAAGTCTAACATTTAATTCGTAAACTTTGATAACTTTTTTTTTTTTTTGAAAAGAACTTTGATAACTTATTAGGCATGTGGTAAAACCGTAAAATTAATTAACCTCGATCTACCCCCAAACTATTTCCAAAAAAGACGGATATACCCCAAAGACAAACATATAAAATTATCAAGCATTTATAAATGTATTTTACCCGTAAGGCCGTAACAGGAAACATTTTCATATAAACCAAACAAGGCAGTTTTTTTTTTTTTTTTTTTTTTTTTTTTTTTTTTTTTTTTTTAAAAAAGGATAAATTTATTAGGGTATGTCAAGTGTCAAATATTGTATATTGGTTTTAGGGTTTTTTCTTTCTCTCTTTCTTTTCTTTTCCCTTTTCCCAAAAAACCGTCTTCCAAATTCGGTGACATATATTACAAATACCCATTAATCAATTTGGAAGGCTAGGGCATAATAACAGATTAACAGGTTACTTAGGAAATCCAAGTAATCAATGGCGTTTGAAGGTATTATTCCTTAACTAACTACGATTATGATTTCTCGCTATTATATAATAACAATATTGATAGATGTATAATTAAATGGTTTTATATTTGATTGTATCATGATTTTTATTATTATTATATCGTTTCTATTGACAGAAATGCCAGAAAATGCAAAATTAGGTGATATTGATGATGATCAACAACCAAATAATTCAGTTTATCAATTTTATTTTGCCAAAATAGAGAAGTATTACCTAAATTCTGATTTGGAAGTCGACCTAAATATAGCCAAGGACTTGAGGAAACAACTTCGAAAGGAGAAAACACGTTTGTTTAATAGAATACGACCCTTAAAGGTACTTTCTAGTTCTTAGATTCTTTTTATATATTCTCGTCTTTATTTTTGTGGTCTATAGAAATTCACGAAGTATTATGCCTTATTTAAAACAGAGGTAACGAAAAATCATGAGAAATGGTAATTTCACTAATTTGGATAGTTGTTTTTTTTTTGACAAAATTAACTTATACGAGTATTTTTTTTTTTCAGGAAAAAATAAGTTTATTGGATCCAAACAATAAATTCAATGGAAGAAATAAATGGTATCGCCATTATTCCGAGCGTGATATCAAGAAATACCGAACATTACTGTTGAAGCATTGGCCTGAGGCAATTGTAAGCTTTACTAGTTACTATTTAGCTCGGATTTTTCTTTTTTTGGCGTCATAAAGAGAGCCATATAAGGCAATTAACATCTTACCAAATGACATTTTTTTAATAGTCTAATTAATTTATTAATTAAAAGTCATAGATATCTATAAATAAAGGAGATTCGATTTTATCAATTATATAAGATATTGAATTAAGTAAAAATATATCTCGTTTATATTGTTTAAAAATACAACTTTATTGGAGAGACAATTAATGATTGGCTTAGGGTTTGTTCACATTTACTGAGCTAAACTAAACTAAGCTGAAATGAATATTTTATGAGAGAAGAAAATTAGGAACGGAACTAAACTGATAGGAGTTGAATCGAACTGAACTAAACTGATTGGAGCTGAACTGAAATTAAGCTAAAGTGAACAGGCCCTTAGTCTTGATTATATTCTGCGACATACATGCTCTTCTTTTGCTTATAGCTTTCTACCATAGTAATCACAATAATGGTTATATACACGAGTACAGAATGAAGACCTCGAAGAGGAATCGAACCCGGACATAGAATTGGCTGAAATCATGGAAAGAATTGAGAAATTGAGAGTGCAAGTAGGTCATGGGAAGACTAATTGGGCGATCGAGAAACAAATCCTCAAAGAGCTTGAACCTCTTGAAAGAAGAAGGGAATTGCTCGAGCCCGAAGTTAAACAAGCCAATGCTAAAATCCCGAAAGCAACTAGTCATGATGAACATTGGCCCTATATTTATGGTTATGGTTATGCTCGTTCTAAGTACGATTTGAAACGCGAGATTCGAGTAAGATTTTATACTCTCTCCTGCAACACACTGTAATTGAAAAAAGGCTTGTTTAATAATAAAAAACCAAAAACAAGAAACAAGAAAAAAATGTTTGCACTTTTCTATTGTCAGTTTTCAAAAATTATTATGAGTTTAATGCATTTGAGTAATTTTTAATTTATTGTATGACATATATTATATGATTTTGAAAAGCAAAAAACTACAATGACGTCGAACCCTTTTACTTCATATGGCCAAGTAATTCCTTTTTCTTTAAGATAGTATACACGTTTAGTGGAAGATAGGCAGGTCTATCTTACTAATTGTATTGAGCTTTCTCTTTGTCTCAACAATATAGAAATGTGTGAAAAGAATCAGGGAAGAAGTAGATCCAAACTACGGGAGGAATGAACAAAAACAGGCAGAAGTTGAACGACAAATTTTTAAAATACAGAAGCAACTTACACCTCTTGAAAATAGGTACGACATTGTGAAGCAAGAGGAAGAAAAGGCTACTACGACCATTTTGAAACTTCAAATTCAAATGAAAGAGGAGGTAATATTAAACTACATATGCTACATTCTACTTTCGATCATACTTGTTACGAGTAGTATATAACTATATAGTTAAATCATGTGGTCATGGGCACACGTTAGAAAATCCCTTTATTTATAGATAATATTATAATAACACTTTTTCTTGTTCATTATGACAGATTGCTCTTAACGATAAGTTTTGCAAACTACAAGAAAAGGTCAAGGAGCTTGTAACAAAGAAAGATCTGGTATCACTTGAAGAATTATCTTGCAAAAACGTTAGTTACACAACTAATCTTCATTCTTTGGTCTTTTGATTAAGCTGCCATTCTTATTAAGGCCCCGTTTGGTTTAATGTAAAACATTTTCAATGGAAAATTAGTTTTCATGGAAAACATATTTTCAAGGAAAAACACAATTGCAAATTAGTTTTCCTTTGTTTGGTTGCATACAAGAAAAGTCCAAGAAAAATAAAAAATAAGAGTGAAAATGTAAGGATGAATGAGAGGGAAGTAAAAAAAGAGGTAAGGAGGAGAGAGGAAAATATGGCTTCCCTTGTTTTTAGAAGGAAAATGTTTTCCATCATTAAGGATGAAATTTTCCACTCCTTAACAAACCAAACAAAGGAAAATGGGAAAAAAATGAAAAATTCATTTTCCATGAAAACATTTTACATCAAACCAAACAGGGCCTAAGTGTACGTCTTGTTTGATTTGTTTTTCGTGTGTACGTATACAATATACATACATGTTTAGAACGAGGAGTTCATGTCAAGATGGACACACGACGACACGTTTAGAGCTAACTATGCAACAAGCGTCCAACAATCCCTTGCCAATCGAGGCTTGAGCAAAGATGGAAGACTGCAAGACCTCTCGGAAGTAATATAGCTACTTGACAATGTTGGAGAAATTTGTGCAAAACTATTTTTAACTTTAATTACTTGAACAAGTCTGTTATTGTATGATATTACTTCGTATTAGCTAGCTTGCATGAATTTGAAACTGCATGTATAATAATTTATAAATTCTACATAATTTTTTGACTCATGCTCGGTTTTTGAAATTAATATTAAAAAATGTATAAGTTTCCAGATTATACAAAATTCATTCCATGATTATATAATGTTGTTTAGAACAATACAATCACTAATCAGTCATATAAAGACTTAGGGTGACCTTGAAGAAGTGAAAGAAGGTGTAGAAGTAAATGGTTAAATTGACTAAAGTTAAAGTTGACAGTATACCAAATACTAAAATGGCCTCATGCATAGTGGCGTGGGCTCCATGAGAAGCACACTAACTTGTTTCAATTCCTTTCATGATTCGGAAAAATTAAGTTGGTCAAAACTGAAGGTATAATTCACACTTTAATTTTAAACAAAGGAGGTTTAAGGACCTGGTGTCGAAATTTTTGGAGGTGAGAGTGATGAACCTCAATGTCATATATGTTGTTTGGAACCATATAAGATCCCTAATTGATCACATATATGCTCAATTGCTCATATATGATGAACTTGAGTTAATTCTAGAATGAGCATACATAAACGATTTAATTGGCGGTATAAAGACAAAGTAGGTGGTTTCAATCATCAAAATGGTCTTTCAAGGTGTCATGGGGGCCTATGGTAAAAACAATGAAAAGGTGAAAAGAAATCCAAATTTGAAGATTATATAATATGTGAACCAATTCAGATGTTTCACAGCATGTCGTACGTAGAAAACCCCGTGGATTACAATGAATTCCAAAATAATATAATTATCAAATGACCATCTCAACCAAAAGCCAACGAACGCATGTCCTTAGGGGAGTTGAAATGTTGAATTAGATAGCTAAAAGTAAAATATTGAATTAAAATGAATAATATTTACACCGATCGATGCGTGATTTTACATTCATTCCTAAATTAAAACCATTGTAAGAAATATTTCAAATGTTTATCTAACGCCAAAGGAACGTAGTACATTACGAGTATTACATATTTAATCGAACTTAATAAGATCTATCATAATTTATAACTATACTTTTTCATATCTATAGACTATAGTTTAAAGACAAAAGTACGTACTACAAAGTAATTTATAAATTATGTCAAAAGTCAAAATATCCTACTCGTAATTTAAAAAGAGAAAGTATTACGTCTTACAGTTAACAATCTTAACATTAACCCCCGTATTAAATGGGTGTCATTAATCGTAATCTTGTTTTTACCTCTTTTAAAGCTTTTTTTACTTTTATTTACGCTGCACTAGTGCACTCTCTCTCTCTCCTCCATTGAAGCGTATTCTAACTTCTCCATTGAAGCTTTCTCTCAGCTTTCTCTCTGTTCGACCGACTTTCTTCTTCATTTCTCCATTGAATCATCATCTAAGGTAAGTTGTTTTCCTTTTTTTCTTTTTAAATATTGAATATCAATTTCACAATCTAGGGTTTAATTTCACGTTTTTTTAAAAAATTTGATTGGCAGTATAATCAAATTAGGGTTCTTCTATGCTGAATAATTAAGCTGTTGGTATTATTACTGGAGGTGTGAATGCCTATATCGAGCGATTTTTGTTGCTAGGAATTTGCATTGTGCAATTTACGTTGATATTTTTAAGCGAAAGCAGTTTTATTTGAGTCTAATTTGATAATCGAATCGAATTTAATTGAAATTTGCAATTTACGTTGATATATATGTTAGCAAGAACAATATTATGTGATTTTTCGAGCCTAATTTGATATTTGAGTTAGTTTTTGTTGCTAATATGTGCAATTTGCGTTGATAATTTTAAGCGAAAGCAGTTTTATTTGAGCCTAATTTGATAATTGAATCGAATTTAATTGAAAATTTCTAATTTACTCTGATATACAAGTATATCTTAGCAAGAACAATATTATGTGATTTTTCGAGCCTAATTTGATATTTGAAATAAATTTTGTTGCTAATATGTGCAACTTGCGTTGATATACTCAAGCAAGAACAATTTATGTGATTTTTTTGAACCTGTGTCAAACTTGGTAGCTAATGTGTCGTATTTTTCGATCCTAATCGAGCACACATTCCTAGTCCAAAATTTTTTAGGCTACTAGAGCCAAGCCAAGTTTTGATTGAGGCTTTGTCTAGATTCGTGCTCAAGCCGATCCTTCTCCTATTTAGGCTGTTTTCAAGGATTGCATCCCTAATTGAATTCTCTCAATTTTCTCTTTGATTAAGTTGTTTCTTGTATATATTTTAATTGGCTGTAATAATATTAGCATTGTTAGGGGATGTTTTGATGTCAATTTCAACAAAATTGAACTTAAAATTGATTGCTGGAACATAATTGTCGTTTCTTTTCTTGTAGGCTTGTAGCTATGCGTAGATATAATATTTATACTTTTATGCTTTGGTTTATGATCATACTTCTGTTTAATATAATCTGTTCCTGGTGTCCTCTGATTTCTGTACCCTGGGTTCTGTAATTCCTGTTGTAACTAGTCATTATACGGAAGTATTTTCTTCAAAAAAAAAGCAGTCATTATACGAAGTATGTCAGTAATTTATAATGTCATCGTCAAAAGTCTGTTGCTGCTATGCAAATAATTCTGTAACCAAATTCTTTTGTTGCCCTGAATATTACCTTTTTGTTGATGCATCGATGTTTCAAGTATTGTAAACTCTGGAAGTTATGTGGATTGATCTTAAAGGATTTGTGTTATCTGAAAGTTATTCGATTTAGTTGACAGAAAAGTTGGATCAAATTAAATGAAACCTAGATATTGTTAAATTTATTACTTATTATAGACCTTAAAATTTATTATTGTATTCGTTTTCACGTGCTTATTATAGACCTAAAAGTCTTTTTTTTACATTGACAGTTAACAGTTTAGTGATTCAGATATGAATAATTAGACTATGAGATAATTTTGGCTGAATGTTATACGATATGCCCTTTCATAGTGATATTGTTATTTGTTATAGCTTTCAGTTTTTGCATGACATATCCTTGAGCTTCTTCAACAAAGTTCTACTTTGTTGATATAGTTTACGTTATTATCTTGTATATTGCTATTATGTTAAAGGTCTTCTAGCTCCATATTATGTTGGATCAATTTTGTGAATTGAACTATTAATTATTAACCTTTACATGTCTGTAATGTGAAATTTGTATCTTAACGGTTTTTTTTTTTTTTTTTTGTATTTTTGCAGTTTATAGCTCACCACCAAATTATTCTCACAAATCACAGCAGTCATGTCAGAGGCAGACTTGGAGAACATGCTCTTGGAGGCAGCAGGACGAACAGGTGCATCCAAGAGAAATAAACAGTCTCATTCAACTTCCAAAAGACGGCACAAGGGTTCGTATTCAGATGGTGGAAGTGATTCCAAGGATGATGAGTCAGATGATAACCACAGACATGCAGGTAAAAAGCTGTCTGGGTCTCAAGTTCCTTTAAAAAAAAGGTCAAAGAATAGAAATGATGATCCTGGTAGTGATGATATGGATATCAAAGGTGGGGGATCTGATCGTGAAGGTTATAGCAGTGATTCTGATGTTGGTAGTGACCTTTACAAAGATGAAAATGATAGGGAGGAACTTTCAAAGTTGACAGAACTTGAGAGGGAGATGATTCTGTCTGATAGGGCTGCAAAGATAGATGATAGAAAATTACACAAACAGATGCGATCAAGATTGAGCAGTGATAAAAAGTCCCAATCTGCAAAAGACATCTCACCTCCTGCTTCTTCTCGTGGAGTGCGTTCTTCTATCAGATATGCTGATCGTTCGGCAGCCAAGGCTGATGCCTTGAAGGAATTGAAAGCGAGACGGATGAAGAGGGATCCAGAGGGGAAGCAGATAGGGAGCCATGAACGCCGTGCTTCCAGGGAATACTCTCCAAAGAAGAGGAAAGGTGTTGGTTCTTCTAGCTCAGGTAGCTCTAGTGAGAGTGAAAATGGAAGTGATTCTCGCAGTGATGATGAAGGGTCGACAGGAGGTGGCAGAATGGACTATAGTGATGAAGATAGAGATAGTACTATCTCAAACACTCCAACATATGAACAGATAAAGAATATTACTATCAGGAGGTCGAAACTGGCAAAGTGGTTTATGGAACCATTTTTTGAGGAGTTGATCATCGGTTGCTTTGTCAGGGTTGGTATTGGGATGAAGGATGGCCGAAGCATTTACAGGTTATGCATGGTTCAAAACATTGATGCTTCTGATCCAAACAGAAAATATATGCTTGAGAATAAGACAACCCATAAGTACCTAAATTGTGTGTGGGGCAGTGATCGTTCTGCTGCAAGGTGGCAGATGGCTAGAGTTTCTGACTCTCCACCTACCTTGGAAGAGTTTAATGAATGGAGAAGAGAGGTGGACCGTAGTGGTGGTCGAATGCCACACACTAAAGAAGTTTTGGAGAAGCAGGATGTTATTGATAAAATAAATGGTTTTGTTTACTCAGCTGAAACAGTGAAACAAATGTTGCATGAAAAGAAATCAGTCTCAGCCAGGCCAATGAACATTGCAGCTGAGAAGGAGAAATTGAGGAGAGAGTTGGAAAATGCAGAAAACAAAGAGGATGTTGATGAGGTTGAAAGAATCAAAATCCGACTAAAAGAACTTGAAAAAGCCAGACAAGGCCAAGATTTAGATAAAAAGGCACTGAAGCTTGTGGAAATGAACAAAAAGAATCGAGCTGAGAATTTCCGAGTCTCATCCTCGAAAACAGCAGACCGGAGTTTGAATCCTGGAGATGCTGGATATGACCCTTTTTCGAGAAGATGGACTAGGTCTATAAACTATTATGCAAAGCAGGAAGCTAAGCCTGCAACAACTGGAGTTGGAACAGCTGAAGTTGTTAATGATGTCAGTGTATCAAACACTGAGAAGATCAAGAGCAGTGATGCTAAGGACGCTACAACTGCAGCTTTGGCGGTTGCTGCTGGAGCAGGAAAATTGGTGGATACAAAAGCACCAGTGGACCAAGGAACAGAGTCAAACACGCTGCATGATTTTAAGCTACCCATTTCTCTGTCTTTGTTAGAGAGTTTCGGGGGGGCATATGGGGCAGCAGCTGCCTTTTTGGCCAGAAAACAGAAGATTGAAGCTAATATAGGCTGCCAAGTTCCAGTAGATGACGGAAGAACACATTCTTTGACTCTTTCAGTGGGTGACTATAAGAGGAGGAGAGGGTTGCTTTGAAAAACTTCTCTTTTGGTTCTGCTGTAGATCAGATTTGCCCGCCTGTACTCTGTAAGTTTTAATGTTTTAGGTAAGCTATCAGTAGCTCATCAGGTAGTTTTACGGTGCTAGCTGTTTGAAGTTTCCTGGTTGCACTGATGTTTTTCCAAGATACTGGACTGTAATGTGCAATCGGAATTAGTTTCTTCTGTTCAATAGATGAGAACTCGTCTTAGTTCAGTTTCGTTTAGAGTTAAGTTTTCAATTGCCTGCTTATCGATCATGAAGGTCTGTTATAAAAAGTCAAGCTAATTATTTGCAGTTTGGGTTTAAGTAGTTATAAAACCTTAATTATCAGCTAATTCAAGAACTAGAGTAAACACAATCTAATAAGAGAGTATCCAAAGCTTAGATACTTTAGGCCCCCACTCATAAACATATTGAAATGGTCAGACAATGATGAAAGTTTGTTGGCCTAAAGTATAAACATGTGACATGCGACATATTATATATTCTTGGTGGCAACTTTTTATTTATTTATGGTGGTTTTTGTGGGGGGATATATAATAAGATAGTCAGCTTTTAACAGAGAAGACATTGATATTGCATGGTATATGACATATTTGTATGGGACAACTTTGGAGTAAAAGAAAAGGGTGTTTTATACTTCGTATATCACTTCTATAGTTCTATCAAATATATTGTCCACTTTTCATTTAAATAATCTTTTATTTTTTCATTTTTATACCTTTATTGACAAAATTTTCATACATAAGGTTGGCTATTTTATTTGCTGTTAATTTTGTTCTTTGCAAATTGTCGGCTTATTTTGTTACTATTAATATTGTGACATTTATACAATACAATGGGTAATATAATGATTTTATGAAAGATGAGACTAATATAGAAAACAATTTATTCTATGAACCTATTTTGGATTACACTAAATTGTAATATACTTATATCTGATCCTTTGTTAAGTTGTTGAGCTCTACGACACCTTATACAAATAATTTTAGAGGCATATTTTGAGTACTTTGTAGAGTATTCGCATTGACAAGTTATTTTGGGTTTTTATCTTCCTATGACTAATTTTTAAGGAAAAAAAAAAATTCTCAATGCTTATTATATTTTTGCTTATTAATAATTAGAGATACTTATAATTGAATTTGAATTCATTTATGCATTGGCAAATGTAATATGTTGAGCAATTTACATGGAAAATGCTTAAACAAATCTGAGTTCCACAATTACACCCCATTTTATAAAATTCCCTGCATATGTCCATGCCAACTTTTATTTATAAATACTACGTAGGAGTTTTATTTTTTCCGAATCTTAGCAAAATTGCTATTTGTATATTCTATGTATTTGTTTTGGAGAAGAGAAGACTGCTCGACTTAATTGAATTAGCGGTTTCATGCAGCTTACTTTAAAAAGAAAAAAAAAAGTTGGAATATTTAATTCACATAGACGATATGTCGGGAATTAAGATAAAAAGTAGGTTAATTATGGAATTTTGGTTTCTTTTAACAGTTTTCATGGAAACAATAGTAATATCTAATAATTATGGAGAACTACAAGTTATACTTGATTAGTCTTGACTCATTTAAACCTCAATCTATCACCAACTAAATTTTTACCACAAGTTAAATTAGTTGGTACTAACATGCAAGAGCGAGTCAAAAGCATTGTCACTCATCTAACGACCTTTGCGTGACAAAATATACACCTCCTAATTCTTAACTTACCTCCAAAAAAAAAAATAAAAAAAAAAAATAAAATAAAAAAAATTGTATTTGCCAAAGAAAGAGTATCAGAAAGATGAAAAGTAAAAGCAAAAAATAAAAAAAGCTCATCATCATTCATCATATTACACCCCACAATTCCATAATTTCCTCACTCCTTTATACTTACTTTTATTTACTCTCATTTCTTGTCATTTCTTTACCGTTACATATTCTCCTGCCCAAAAAACTCAACTATCACAAAAATTATACTAGCTTAGCCTTAGAGTAATTAGTGGTAGTAGATATGGGAGGGAAAAAGAAGAAGAGGCAAGAAACTACGTCGGCGGCGCCGTTGTCGTCATCGTCGTCGTTAAGGTCTTCCTCCTATCGCCGAGACTCCGGTTCTCCGGCGACATCAACCACCAATGTTGGGTGTATGTCCGGGATTTTTCATCTCATGTCTAAGTACCATACTCGCCGCAAATTCCTCACTTTTGGTACGTACGTAAACTTTATTTAACCTACGTTTTTTTTTTTTTTTTTTTTTGTGATAATAGAAAAAAAATAACTAGCATAAACTTGTGATCATATTGAGAAAAACCAATTTTATTTTACAATATTACATTTCATAAAACAATAGAAGAACATTTGCACTAGAGTTACATTATTTTGTTCATTTAGTTAGCATTAAAATAAATTGTATATATGTAAATTATGTTTTTTTTTTAAGGAAAATTATGTATTTAAACGTAATTTCTTTATTCATTAACATGATCAATAATTAATCATAATAGGTAAAAAACAAGAACGTAATAATGCCGTTGTTCAAGCTCCCACATCACCACCACCACCAACAAAATCCGAAGACACCATCAAATGCCAACAACAAGAACAAGGCTCGTCGGGCGGAAGACTTTCGCTTGATCAGACGCCGAGAAGCCCTGCGATTCCGGCAGAGATCCGACGATCATCAACAGACAGCTCGGTGAGCTCACCTAGGGTGGTGGCACGTTTAATGGGACTTGAAGATTTTCCGGCGAGATATCCGGCGCCGGCTACGGTGGTGTCTCCGTCGGCGGAGAAGAGGAGGAAGCTGCTGGGGGCGTTGGAGAAATGCGATGAGGACTTGCAGGCGTTGAAGAAGATTATCGAGGCGGTGCGCGCCACCCAAACGCCACCACAAGTGGTGGAGATGATTAGAGGAGAGGAGGCGGAGGAGGTTGAAAGTGAGGTGGGGAGTGATGGGCCGAGTCCGGTATCGGTGTTAGATCACCGCCACTTGTCATCTGGTTATTACCAAAGAGCCCCTAATGGTAAGACTAATTTTCTATTATGAACATTTTGTTTTTGTCTTATTTATGCTCCATTGATTTTGCTAGCTTAATTCTAGATTAAGGAAATTCTATTTCTAATAATTAAATCAATTAATTTTAGCTATAGATTTATTAAAAATAAATGTATAAGTAATAATAACAATGGGTATTTAACTATTAGAAAATATACACCTTGTATATTAATACAAAATATCGTTAAATTTCAACTATGTCTCTTTAATGTAAAAAGTCAAAACGGTAAGATATCGTGAGACAATCGAGGACTCGATGAGGATATACTCTGGGGGGGTACCCTTACTCCCTGTCTCCCTTAGCCTAGCTACCTTCCGTATATGGCTGGTGCCAAATGCAAGATTCTGTGTCAAAAATGATAATATTCATAGGCAAAATCCAGGTGAAAGTTTCCCTAATTAAGCACAATCTTCCATAGAATTTCATGGATAAGACAGCTTATGATTAGAGCATACTTTTAGCACATGATCTATGTAATACACCTCTACATCAAATGATAATGTTTTGTGGTCAAAAAACACATTGATGGTGTTTTCCTTTTTCCTTTCCACGCATTAGAGTATAGAATAAGGTCTTCTTAGGTTTATGTAGGTCGTATGTATATGTAGCCTCCTATTTGTACTGAGTAACGTAAGTTATAAGAGCATCATTATTGGTGAACACAAAAAAATGGTTCATGGGTCACTATCACGATTTCTCTCTCATCCACATCAACCCAACAAACCATTTACAATATTCACTCTTAACAATGAACACTAAACAATGGTTCATCATCAATACTCCCTACCCCACCTTATTTTATTTTTGTAAATATAATCCTTTTTGTTTCATAATTATAATTTATTAACCCGATGTCAATGTAATTAATTGACGTATTTAATATTTTAATCGTGATTACTAATTAAGAAATTATCGCATTTTTTTATCAGCTTTTTAAAAAACTAATTCTTGTGATTAATATTTTTTAAACAACAACGCAGCTAATTTTAATTAACAAAAAAAAAAGAGGTACAAATCGTGATTACAGTTCTACAACTATAATCTAGTACATTTTATTTAAAAAAAAAAAAACAACTACACATCGTTTTGTAAGATGTCCTTAGGGATAACCATTTGTTGTAAACCTAGTTGCCTAAGTTTTCGTTGTTACCAAATTTATTCCATATATGTTCGATCAAGTCGTTTTTTAGCTGCAAATGAGTCTGTTGATCCTCAATCTCTGTTCTACGAGACAAGTATAAGCCGATATCCACAATACGATCAGTACGGTACTCGGTAGTGTCCTCATTAGCGTTGCCTCCAGCATTCATAAACTCATTGGTATTAACGTTATTTTGATACGTCTCTCGTTCATCTTCAACGATCATATTATGTATTATGATGCAGGCGAGCATGATATTGTGGAGTATGTCGGTATCCCACGCCAAAGACGGCTTTTTAATAATGGCAAAACGAGCTTGAAGGACCCCAAATGCGCGTTCAACGTCTTTCCTTGCAGCTTCCTGGTGTTTTGCGAATAAACGATCCTGACGAGTTTGTGGACTCGTAATGGATTTCACAAAAGAAGCCCATCTAGGGTAGATTCCATCAGTAAGATAATACCCATTCGTATAATGATGACCATTGACTACGAAGTTCACAGGAGGTGTTCGACCCTCTAAGATGTCTTCGAACACAGGGGATCGATGAAGCACATTAATATCGTTGCAGCTACCTGGCATCCCAAAGAACGAATGCCATATCCATAGATCTCTGTCCGCAACTGCCTCCAGTACGAGAGTTGCAACTCCTTCTCTTCCTTGATACTGCCCCTTCCATGCGTGTGGACAGTTCTTCCACTCCCAGTGCATACAATCAATGCTGCCTATCATGCCAGGAAATCCACGTTCTTCCCCAATACGTAGCAATCTTTCCATATCTGCGATGTTTGGACGGCGTAGGTACTGATCACCGAACAGGTTGATGACACCTTCTGTAAACTTTTGGAGTGCCAATCGTGAAGTTGCCTCACTTATACGGACATACTCATCACAAGCGTCTGAAGCACACCCGTAAGCTAGTTGTCTAACGGCCGCAGTGCACTTTTGAAGTGGAGACAAACCAAGACGATCTGCCGCATCTCGCCTTTGTTGAAACCAGGGGTCATGTTGGGTCACTGCGTTGAGAAGGCGCTCAAACACATGTTTACGCATTCGAAACCGGCGCCGGAACAAGGAACTTGGATAAACTGGGACTTTCGCGAAATAGTCATTGTATAACCGTGCATGACCTTCTTCGCGTCCCCTATCCTTTCAGGGCTCAGTAGATTTGCGTCGACGTTGCTGAGTGGCAGCTTGAATAATTGGTGGAATGTACTCATGCATTACGTGTTGTATCATAAGACACACTTCATTACGTTGTTGAACTCTAAGCTCCCTTCCCTCATCATCCGAGTTAGATGAAGATGAAGAGGAATCGGTTGAGCTTTCGTTTAAACTGTTTGAATTCATTTTGTACGTAAGAAATGTAAGATAGAGTGAGGTTTGCTAATAGTAACTGCAAACGATTTATGTGTTTGTGTGTAAAAAAAATGAAAGAATGGTGTTTATTTATAGTGAACTAATTTGTAATTCTTCTTCAGAAATAACTGAATATAAAGAGACAAAGATCACATGGGCTATGACAAACAATGAATTACAACCACACAGAAATTGAATGGAGAAGAAGGGTTTCACATGGGCTATGACCAACACTGGATTAGAACCACACAGAAATTGAATGGAGAAGAAGGGTTTCACATGGGCTAACAAAGGGGAAATTAAGATACTGACACAATTATATATAAAGAGACAAATTGATATAATTGAATAAACAGAATAAGATCACATGGGCTATGAAAATGGGAAATTTGGTGGATTATTTGGGAAACTTGACTGGGGTATTTGAGGATAAACTCCAGAAAAATTATGGGGAATATTTGTGGGTGTTTGTGAAAAATTTGGGTGAATTGGAGGAAAATTGGCTTGATTCGGGATCATATTTTGACCCAAATTTTTTTTCTTCTTTCTATTTGTTTTGGGGTTGGTATTAGCATCCATAATTATAATTTATATTTGGAAAAAATAAAAATTTAATAATAATAATAATAACAATAATAATAAAAATAATAATAACGATAATAATAATAATAATAATAATAATAACGATAGTAATAATAATAATAATAATAACGATAATAATAATAATAATAATAATAATAACGATAATAATAAAAATAATAATAATAATAATAATAACGATAATAATAAAAATAATAGTAACGATAATAATAATATTAATGATAATAATTAAAAATAATAATATCAATAATAATATTAATATTGGTATAAATAATAATAATATTGGTAATTATAGAGGGGATTTTTGAAGAGAAAAATATAGTAGAAAAAAATGAATTTTCAAAGTTGAAAAAAGTATATCAATATGGGTGTCTATTTATAGAGGGGAAAAAAATAGAGTCGTTGGTAATTTTTTTTTTTTTTTATTTGTATTTTGTAAAATATATCCGTTGTAAAATTACAACGGATATATTTAAAACAGTACACACGTGTCAAGCAGCGGCTGGGCCAAGTGGCGCGCTCCCAGCCGCTGATTTCTATTTTTTTTCTGACCTTTAACAGCAAAACGACGTCGTTTTGCATGAATATCAGTCCAAAATATTGGTGGGGCCCACAGCGAATTAATTCATGCAAGTGCTTGCTCCTGCAATCGAACCCATGACCACTCAACATGAACAATTAAAGAGTTTGTCATTAAGCCACCACCTTATTTGTTCACTCATTGTGAACTATTAAAATGTTCACCCTTAAAGATGCTCTAGGGTTGTTAATTCATTCATATGAAATCCATAAATAGTAACTTTAATTAACTCCCATATTACTCCATCAAAAAGTATTTGCTCCCAACCTACATATCTTTAGGTGTCAATCATTAGTGTGTAGGAACGATTAGTTAAGACTTAAGAGTATGTGATGTGCACACTTTATACATACCATAATGACATTCAAACGAACATATAAGGTTATGAATGAGGGTATGATGAACTTATAGGTTGCGACTAATTTGAAGTATTTTTTTAACAAAGCCTATGTAATATTTCCTGATCTCATTATTGTATAAAAACATCATCTCCTCAAGATGCTTTTTTTTTTTTTTTTTTTTTTAAGAGAGAGCTTAAATTCATTCTATAATACGCATGAAATCTAAAGAACAGCCTTTTAATTTATAAGATAACCTAAGGTGGAATTTTTTCATCACAAAGTGGGAGACAATGCATGTTCATTCATGCAAAAGGGACAAACTTTAATCCACCATACTTAAGGTAGATTGGGCCCACGCAAACACACATAGATGTTGTAGGCCAGGCCCCCAATTAATCAAACTCTTTGGTTGGTGTTGAATCTTGATTATTCCTTGTCTTTTAGTGATTAGATGTAACCATTATTCTCCAATATTACTTTAATTTGCATTTATCGTATACTTCTATATGGTAGTGTGAATAAATGATCACAATGTGACCCCAGCTACATTAATCAAGTAATGGGTTTCATTATGACATGAATTGATGAGCTTTAAACTTTAGAGGACTATTTCATAATTAGTTTTGAAAAAGTTCGAGATCAAAGTAGATCGAGTGGAGTAGTTTTAATGATCTAGACGGTATATTTTCATGAATTAGCAAGTATATAGATCCTTGAATAAGCTGTACGGTGTTGAAAGTTAGGATATGGTATGATGGTATTTATAAACTTTTCGCTGATCTCTTTTAATTGCAACGTTTTGATTTTTACATTATTTATAAACCTTATTAATATTTAAAACAAATGTGAAAAGTACTTTGTTATAAAAGATTTTCAAACTTTTGCACATTATTTGGCGTTTGGTCATAATTACATGTCATTAATTAGTAAAAATACTACCTCCGTTTCATATTATTTGCAACTATTTGACATAAACTAGAGAGGAAAAATGTTCAATTGTTGCAAATAATATAAAACAGAGGTAGTAGCATCGATAATCTCATAAAGCATGCAACTTACTATTCAAATTTTTAGGCAAATGCAGTAGTCTTATAATTATTACTTATGGAGTAGCTTTAATCATCATATAGTCTCTTTAATTTTAGTTTCTAACTAATATTGTGACAATAAACTATGTAACGAACATTAATGATTAATTCTCCAATTTTTTGGTAATCCAGAACAAATTATGCAACAACAAAAGCCAAAGCAACAAAAACCGCAACAAATGACTAGGAAAAAGCCAGGAGATCATGAAGACAAAGCCATCAATTTCCTTAACAAACCATCATTACCTTCTATTACACCACAACTACCATTACATCTTCCTACTAGACCTACTCATCATCAGCAGGTGCTCAACAACACCGCCACCACGACAGCAGCAGCCGGAGAACCATGGAGCATAGCAATGAAAGAGAGCGTGTACGAGGTTTGTAGGTATATCGAACAAGGGCAAGTACAAGAGGTTGGAAGAATTGGATTGGTTTTACAAGATATAATTTATAGAGAATTGATTGATGAATTTATCAAAGAATTTGGTTCTTCTTTACATAAAAGAAGTAGTTCCTATTTTAAGTTACCTTTTGAAGCATGCAAGAGACAATTGAGTTTCTAAAGGGTTGTAATAATGCATCATCATGTAATATTAATTAAATTTGTACGTGTATTAAACATGTTAGTTAATTAGTTACTTAGTTTCCTCTAGTTAGATAATAGAAAGTATATGTAAATTGATTAATTGCTTTACTTTTGGGTTTATTGAAACCTCGTATTAAGTTGGTAGTCATTTGATTATATATTTTTTTTTCGTATATGTTTAATTAATTATGTTTTGTTGCTTCTTTGGTCAAAGTTGTTGACATTGATTTAGGGCGTGGTGGTATTAAAGTTGGGGAAAAGTAAATCCAAAATGTGGCTAATGAGTAGGTGTAATGTTAGTGAACATAACTAATGCATGGTTAGGGAGAAAACTTAATTCACCCACTAGGTAGTCTACCCATGTGAGTTGGCAAACAATGTGGCATTGCTTATAATATGTGGTGTACATGTCATTGAAAGGAATCAAAACACAATTAATGCTTTGTTGGAGGAAAGAGGATAATATTTTGGTATTTGTGGCTTTTGTTGTTCCTTCTCTCCCAATGACTGATTTTACCTCATCAAGCTACTAAACTAATGATTCAACAGGTTGCATGGTGAATAACTGAGAATCCCTTGACACCATTAATTTTCATTCTTAATTATATATATTTTTATTATTATTATTTTTTTTTTTTTTTGAGAAAGATTAATTGGTAGACTTGGCCTACCCCTTTATCGTACTAGTGGAGACAACTCTAATTTATATGACCATGACTTAGAAAGGTATTTCTTATACGATCAACTTTGTTTCTTATGATAATATTAATTTCTATTATTAGCTGATACATAATTGAAGTATATTCAAAAATGAAGTTCTATCAATTGTTTTTCGGGTGCTTTTGGGAGAAACATTTGTTATATTAATTCTTATCAAGATACATTTGTTAATATTAATTCTTATAAAGATACATTTGTTAAGGAACAGTGCTTCGGGTTCTTCACATCTTCAAAAGATTTGAATAGAGAGTATCTGCTCTGGAGTTTTTAAAATAGAGGATACGAGTACAACGTATAATATATTCTTAAAATTATTATATCTTATGAAATTTTCAATAAAATTTGTTATGAAATGTGATAGTAAAAAAATGTTAAAAATTTAATAATTACTTGATACTCATAAGAGTATGATTGTACGAATGCATATTACGCGAAATAACCAAGCATTAAGATAAGGTATAACATCCAATAACATACAATTATAAAAAAACGGTGTATACTAGTATGCTACTACTCCGTACCTTATTTAAGGAAAAAAGGGTGAACCTTCATAGCAAAGAAAACTTTATGTCATGATTGCTTATGTTATGAGTATAAAAAATTGTTTATATTTCATCATACATAAAGTTGTTTCATGCGTAATTATTAAAACATAAGGCATGTTCACATTAACTAAACTGAGCTGAATTGAACTTATTGGAGTTGAACTTGAACTTATTGGAGCTAAAGTGCTAAACTGAACTGAGCTAAAATGAATATTTTATGCGAGAAGGAAATACGGAGCTGAACTGAACTGAACTGAACTAAATTGATTAATTGGAGCTGAACTAAACTGAATTGAAATTAAGTAACTGTGAACAGACCCATAATTTTGTTAGATACATTAAATATACTAACATTTAGGTTTAACAGAGGGAGTACAATATAACAAAATTAAATTAGAAGGGGACGTGATGATGAAGTTTAACAGAGGGAGTACGACAATATAACAAGCAATTAACTTAACCAAGATTTTGGGTGTGTTCTATTTTCTTTAATTTCACTTATCTGGATTTATTTGAACTTAACTGAACTTATTTGAAATGAATTGAATTGATTTCATCTGAACTTTTTTGAATTTAGGGCATGTTCACTTCAGGTTAATTTCAGTTAAGCTCCAATCAGTTCAGTTCAATATAGTTCAATTTAACTTATATCCTAATTTCCTTTTCTCATAAACTATTCATTTCAGCTCTATTCAGTTTAGTTCATCTCCAAACAGTTCAGTTCAGCTGCATATATGATCCAAATTTATCATGTTTGTTAGAATCTGAATTTGAATATTGTTACAATCGAATGTTTCTATAGAAGGTTCTTATGAATCCATGACACCTATATATGATCTGACTTTCAATAGCATCAAAATTTTAGATCATGCAAAACTCGAATTGCCAAATTGAAGCTTCAGTTAAGTTTGACTTGAGCTCGAATAATCCTAATCAAACCTAGGTCAAAGAACTTAACATGTGATTGGTTAGATGTCAATCTAGCTAAATTATGTCATGGGATGCAATCATATGATTGACTTGGTAATTAAAGACCAAAATCCAAAAGTATGATACAAATCTAAACCAAATACAGATCCAATTAGTAATTTTGATGAGTAGATCCAAATCGGATTATAATTCAAAGTAAGTCAGATGAACTGTTTTCAAAATTAGGATCCGATTAGACTCGACTTTTCCAAATCCAATCATTATTCAGGT
Organism: Chenopodium quinoa; assembly: GCF_001683475.1. NCBI lineage: Eukaryota > Viridiplantae > Streptophyta > Magnoliopsida > Caryophyllales > Amaranthaceae > Chenopodium > Chenopodium quinoa. The sequence continues at coordinate 2,084,257 of NW_018745461.1, forward strand.
AAGATTGGAATTGGTCTAAATAAAAACCGAACGATTTCAAACCTAAACGCATTTTATATCTCGTGTTGTTATCTAGATTATATATTCTAATGTTACATTTTACTATTTTTTTTATTTTAAACTAACCTTTATGTATTTTCCCATCTTTGTATACATGAATTTCATCGGTATACTACTAATTTCATCTTTTGGTTTGAACAAATTTTAACACAGTTTGTTTCATTATTTATGTTATAATCACTTTAACTTAACATGTATTGATAAACTATTACATTTTTCCAAAATCCCAGTTCATATGCTAAATTTTATTTTTTCTCATTTCTATTATCTTCATTTTTCAGTTAGAACAAATCTACGTGTAAAAAAAAAGTTATAACAAACTAAAAGCATTTTCTTTCATTATTTAAAAAAATCACTTTTTTTAAATCAATTAAAAAATAATCACTTTACCTTAATATTTAATGTGAATTTTTTTTTTGCCATTTCATGTGCTTAATTCCCCCCCCCCCCCATTTTTATTAGTTTCATCTTCCATTTTGAACAAATTTAAACACACTTGATAAAATTTTTGTTTTCCATTTGATATGTTATTTTTTTTAATGACCTGTATATGTTATTATTTAGTATTTTGTTTATTTTTTTTAAAGGGTGTATTTAGTTTAATTTCCTAAAAAAGGCAAACCTTGTATTTAAAAAAAACGAAAAAAAAAATTAAAAAAAAACAACAAAAAAATCCATTCATGTAATTATGTCGCAACCGTATAGAAAAGAAAACCAAAATTACACTACATATTTTTTTTTTAGAGTAAAACGGTTATACCCCATTTATTCAATATTTATCTCAAAAAAAAAAATTATAAATATAATAATAAAAAAAACAAATGACCCCTTCCCAATGTTTCTTAGCAATAATGGAGTTTTTTGGAAAACTTGAAAAAACTTTTGGTATCCACCTCTATACAATTCCCAGATGAAATCAAATATTGAAAAATAAGAAAAGACACTTCATATTCCACTCTTACTTTGAATCTAGTCTTTGATAATTTCCTATAAATTACACAACCTTCCAATAAGTTTCATACCCATACAAACTTTACATACAAAATCGGTCTTTTACTCAAAAAGCTTTGGTGAGATATGGAGAATTCAAAATCTGTTTCATTTTCACCAATTGCTTTGAAGTCTTTGTACGATCCACTGCTAGCCTTACCCAACAAACAAATTGAGAAAGAAGCTTTTTTCAAAGACCCCTCCCTCTGCCAAAGAATTATGTTTTTATTTAATTAACATGGTTTTTATTTCTATTTATGTTTTCATTCTTCTGTTGTTTTCTTTTCATTGTCATGAGGTAGGTCAATAATTCTATTGTCGTCAGTTTATTCCATGAAGTTGTATTAAAAAAAATTAATAGAAACAAGATAAAACAAAATACAAGGTATATGCAAATTAGTGAATTGCAATAGAATTGTAAAATGTGTTCTCTAAATAAGGTATTTTTAAAATCGTGAGTTGAATTTAAATTTTATATGTTGAGTGGGTTTTTAATTACAATTTACATGTTTAAGGATTAAAATTTATAAGTTAAATTACAATATTTTTTTGTTCAATCTGTTTCAAACTTGATTTTATATCTCGAGTTGTTGTTAAATTACAATTTTTGACATTTTAAAATCGTGACTATTTTATATGAAGAAAAACTACAAAGACGAACATATCTTAATCTTGTTTATGTTATTAAAGTATGCATAATTGTCTACCTTACAAAGATATACATACATCTCTTTTAAAAAAAATTTTAAAAAAAAAAAAAAATCCACAACAAATTTTTATTATAGACGTACATGTCTGCCTTAAAAAAAAAAAAAAAAAAAAAAAAAAAAAATTAAACGTTTGACGTACATGCTAGCATCAATGCATCATGTTAGCCATAATTCTAGGAATATGCTAGTGTATATAAAATATTCTTTAAAGGTTTTCTGAAATAAAAAACAATTTTTAACCGCTAATTTAGATAAGTATGCATATATATCTACAAAGATTAACATATAAAAAGATTGCACAATTTATATTCTATGGCTATAGCATTATATCAGCCATAATTATAGGAATATTTAGATACATAATATTGTAGCTAATTGATCTGTTCATTAAAAAAAAAAAAACTAAACCTTTTGCTTCAACTAATTATTATACACATCATAAAATTTTGCATATGTACCAATATTGGGTCGTACAACCTGCAAGGAAAAATTAAACCTTTTGCTTCAACTAATTATTATACACATCATGTATAATCCTTGCCTTTTATAAAGGAATAAATAATTATAAAATTGAGAAAATGTAACGTACTGGAGCCACATGAGAAGAAGGATTGTAATTCATATTATGTCCATATCGATTATAATCCTGTTTAGATAACCAAAAATGCATTTTAGTTTCATTTAGCATAATATTGAAACAGCGGCCTAAAAATTCACTAAAAATCAACTTACTTGTGAAGAGCTAGCCATATAGTTTGACATCATTGAAAAGGGCATCCCACTTAATTGATATCGTTCCTATTAAAATAGAAAGACAATGTATTACAAAATAAAAGTATACACATATGATAAGGGAAGTTAATGCTTAAGTTAAATATACTCATATGAAAAACCAATATGAAACATTAGATTGAAAAAGATGTTATTAATATATAGCTTTTCATTTGTTTGTTGACTTGCATTCTTCTTGTATTTCGTAGTTTGTTTGTCATAGTCATACCCTTTTCTATGACTTGGTTTTTTTCCTTTTCCTCTACGATCTTCTGGATCTTTGACATTTTGTTGATTATCTACATTTTCCCTTTGATTATCTCCATCAACTTCACCTCTAAGTGAGGGGTGTCTTCCATAAACTTTACCAAGTGTACTCACAATCCGGGGTAGTTCTTGAGATTCTTCAACCAATGCTTTCACTTGTGGCCTCAATTTAACCAAATTCTCCAAAAGAGAAGAGTATGGTTTATCATCAATTGTTGCCATAGAGGCAATTTCCTCAAATTCCTTATGCAATGCTAAATATCTCTTTGCATGTGGATTTTTGTCCGGTGTATATATAATATGACACTACAATTTTTGTGTAGTCCCTAACCAAGTCTTTTCTCCATCAATTTAAGATATACTTTTCAGGAACACACATAATATATCCTCCTCATGATATACACGAACCACATGACAACACATGATCCCTCTAAATTTAAAGTTTCTACAATCACACTTCATATCATATGAATCACGGTCAAAGGTCACTTTAAATTTTTGTATGCATGGCCATTTAGCCTTCTTGGTCACTACATCATAAACACAAACACTTCCATTATCATGGGATTTAGTTGCACTTGTATATGTAACCATACGCACTTGTTCTTGAAACTCTTCAAATTTTTTTAAGGTATAAAGACGTTGAAATACATTCTCGCTCACAAATTCGGTGAAGCATAGGGTTGGCTTATTCATTGAACGAAATGTTTCATTTTCCTCCTCATTGGCTCGTTTTCCTAATGCAAGACAATATTGCTCAACAAATTCTTTCAAGGTAGTATTAAGGTTCACAAATGCTTTGAAAAAAAAATTCATGCTCTCACTACGTTGTGTACTAGACATTCCAACCCAAAAGTCATTTTTGAAATATATGGGAACCCACCGATGTCTTAGATTAAACATCTCGTTAAACCAATTAATTTGTTGTAACTTATGTTTTTCAATAACATCCTTCCATTTTTTCTCAAACTCTTCAACATGAAGAGAATCATGGAGAGTCCGACGCAGCTCTCTACGGATTATATCTCTATCTTCATGAAAATTCAAGTGCTTTTTTGCATTTCTCATAATATGCCAAATGCACCATCTATGTTTTGTGTTTGGAAATACCTCCCTAATAGCACTCCCTGAGGTAAATAGAATATTTAATAATTTCAAAACAACATCAAGGTAGATACTATCACTAATACAGACAAATTCTAGCTACTAATTACCAACAAACACCACATATATAATTTATTATAAAATAAAGCAAGATTAATTAGTATAATATTATGCCTATTACTATGCAAATACACTTTTTTTAAAGGAAAAAGGAGATATATATATTAAAACTTAATCATTCATCATAAGTTTGGGTAATGTTGTTATCAATCGTAGCTACACACAACAAAACCAAATAAAAGCTTAGCAAAATGTACAAACTATTCACTGTATAAATTATTAATCCATGCATGCAAATATATATACACAACAAGTTATTTACTGTACACATTATTAATCCATGCATGCAAATATATAAATGAAAAAGTTATGCAAGTTATTTATAAAGTAGTAGGAAGTTTACCTATAGCCATGCATTGATCTGTGACAATACCATTTGGAGCTTTTCCCGACATACAAGCTAGCCAGGTCTTAAACAACCAAATATAATTTTTTGTGTCCTCACCCGAAATTAGAGCACACTCAAGCAATATCGATTGACCATGATGATTCACTCCTATAAAAGGACAAAAGGGTATCCTATACCTATTTCTTAAGTATGTCGTATCAAATGATACCACATCTCCAAAATCACGTTATGCAGCTCTACTTCTCCCATCCGCCCAAAATACATTTTTAAGTGTACCAATGCTTGTGTCATACTTGTAGAAAAATATTTTGTCTTTAGTAGACATATCCATGAAATGCTTCTCCATAGCAGAAAAGTCTCCTTCTTTAAGGCACAAACGTCTATGCTTAGAAACCAAATTTCTACAATCTTTCTCAGAGAAGGGAACTGCACCAAATCCTCCATATCGTACCGCAAATGTAGCAAAATTTCTTCCAATAGGTACTCCTGCCTTTTCATTAGTTAGTATAATATCCTTGTTATGTGGACTAATGAATCTATAATTCCGCATCAATTTAGAATTTGAAGGGTCTATGGGATGGTTATGCTCTAACACTATCGTGGTGAGTTTCCATTCCCCGCTACTTTTGTCAAATGTAACTGTAATTTTAGCTTTACAACCGGTAACTTCACTTCGTGTAGGCTTTGATGGATCCTTCCCCCTAGGAACAAACTTTCCTTCTTTCTTACATACTAGCCTCAACCTTGTGCAATCATACTTATTACCACATTCAGTACCTTTGACATTTTCTCTACTTCTGATTTTCATTTGGAACCCATTTTGTTTTCCAAATTCATGATAATACCCAATGAATCTTCATAAGACACAAAAATCATCCCTACATTTGGAGGAGCAAGTTTTTCTAGCATAGGATGACTTTCATTAGTTCCATTTGTATCATCATCATCTCTCAACACATCAATATTTTCATTCACTTCGTCACAAATAAAATCCGGTTCCGAATTAATATCAAAGTCCATATCGGAACTATCGTATTCACTGTCTTCACCTTGATACTCCATATTAAGATCTATTGTGGATGGTACTACTTTAATACCACTCTCATCCATTTTCAAATTTCTGCATACAATATATATTATAATTAGTCAATTATTATTAAAGGGAGAAATTGAAAAAAAAAAAATTCATATTTTTTTTTAAAAAATAATGAATCTGTTTACTTGAATAATATTTCAACAGTCAAAGACTTTTCTTTTTGGTAAAAAATTCTAAGCTACACGTTATTATTCTTATAATTTTATTTTATTTTATTTTATTTTTGGCAAATGAGGGATACATCCAAAAATAAAAGAAAACAAAATAGAACAACCTAAAAGTCTAAGCAGGGGGTTTGACGTATGAGACAAGGGAATTGAAAGTTATTCTTATAATATTTAGTTTTCATGATAATACTTATCTCCTATTATTTGCTTTTATCATGTAGATATTTTAAGAATTTGTTTCCTATTATCTTGTTCAATAATATAGCTATATGTTTATTCCCTCAAAAAAAAATGTAGTTATATGTTTTTTTATTGTTTGATAAAAAAAAAACGTTTCACATAAAAATATCGTGTAAAAAAAAATCGTTTACAATGTTTTCAAATATCATAAATAAAATGTTATAGAATAACTATCAAATAACTGATTTTTTAAACTAGTATTATTTTGATTAAAATTAAAATATTGACTATAAAAAAGATCGTTCTTAATAATTTAAGTTATCACATAAGTATATGATTATATAAACTATATCTGCTTTCAAGAAGATTATTTCATACCACAACAAATTGATAGATTATGACATAAAAAATAGTTTACTAACCTGTGATAAACTCCTTTAATATTGTTATCGGAAGGACATCATCACTTGAAGCCAAATTACAGAATAATTGTTTTGATTGAAGCTTGAATAATTATGGAGTATATTTTTTTTGATAACGAAAATCATGCAAGACTTTGTCAATAACGAAAATTGCACGCCACATTGGAGGTAGTAGCTGCTGCATTTTGTTGCTCCATAGTGATCAGGTGGTACGCACTTTTCACAGAGAAAATCCCATCCTTTGTATAGTGCCAAACCCACGAATCATTTCGGTTGTAAAGGGGAATAGGGAGTTTACAAATTTCACTCACTTCCATGGGAGTAAATAACGCATTAAGAGCATTAACATCCCAAGAATTATCCACCCAAAAATCACGGACATAAGTAGGAGTCTCTTCATCCAATCCACGGCTCGACACCACCTTGAAGCTTGGGAGGTTTGGAACCCACGGGTCATCCCAAATGTGAATAGTCGAACCATTTCCAACACCCTTCCGAAGACCCTTAACTAACACTTCACGAGCCCCAAGAATTGATCTCCAAGTATAGCTTACATCGGAACCCACCTTTGCCTCCAACAGTGACGTATGAGGGAAATATTTTCCTTTGAGAAATTTTGCCACTAAAGAATCCCCTTTAGTTAGGATTCTCTAAGCTTTCTTAGCAAGAAGAGCATTATTAAAATTCCTCATATTTCTGAAGCAAAGCCCCCCTTCCTTTTTTGAGATTTGCAACTTCTCCCAGGCTATCCAACATAGCTTCCTCTCTTTCCGTTTCCGGCCCCAAAAAAATTGCCGGCATAATTTTTCAATAACAGTAATAATGCTAGTGGGGATAGCAAAACACTGCATAGCATAAGTCGGGATAGCTTGAGCAATAGATTTAATCAACACCTCCCTTCCCGCTTGTGACAAGAAATTTCCTTTCCACCCCTTAAGTTTCTTCCAAACCCGATCCTAAATAATCTGGAAAACCTGTTTCTTAGAACCCCCAATGTAAGTTGGAAGTCCAAGATATTTCTCATGTCCTTCGACAGCCTTAAAAGTTAACTTCATCTGAAGCATATTCTTCCGTTCTTGCTCAATGTTTCGGCTAAAAGACACCTCTGATTTATCCATATTCAGTTTCTGACCCGAAGCCACTTCGTACGCAGAAAGAATGCCAAGCACAGCATCCACCTCTTCCTCCGTTGCTCTCACAAAAAGAAGACTATCATCCGCAAAAAATAAATGAGAAATCGGATTGACATTTCTCCCGATTTTTACCCCATGGATGGCATTCTCCCTCTTCGCATCACGAATCAAAGTCGACAAACCTTCCGCACACATAATGAACAGGAAAGGTGAAAGAAGATCACCTTGCCTAAGCCCCCGGGTAGGCTTGAAACTCCTCGAAGGTTGCCCATTGACTAGAACATCAAACTCTGCAGAGCTTACACATTTCATAACCAAACTCACAAAACATTCCTGCAGGCCCAGTTTTTTCATCATTTTTTCCAGAAATTCCCATTCCACTCTGTCGTAAGCTTTGCTCATATCCAACTTAAGACTCAGAAAGCCTTTTTTCCCTGTTTTCTTCTTCCGGAGATAATGGAAGCACTCATAAGCAACCAAAACATTATCTGAAATCAATCTTCCAGGAACAAAACCACTCTGCGACTCATGAATAATGTGGGGAAGGAATACCTTCAATCTATTTGCTAGAACTTTGGTGACAATTTTATACAACACATTACACAAACTAATAGGCCTATAATCAACAGGAGACTCACATTCCTTATTTTTCGGAATCAAAACAATATGAGTCTGATTAATAGAACCTATATCACCATTATTGTTCAAAATAACAAGTACTTTATCAGTCACATCCACTCCCCCAATATCCCAAAAATTCTGGAAAAAAATAGCAGACATACCACCGGGGCCAGGGGCCTTCGTCGGATGCATTTGGAACAATGCATTCTTCACTTCCTCGGCACAAAAGGGGGCCGCCAGACTACTATGTTGTCGCTCACTAACCACTGGTTCCACCTTCTCAATGACAGGGTCCGGCTCGATATCACTATTTCCAGCAAAGAGGGTCTCAAAATAATTCACTAGCACTTCGGTAATCTGATCTTCATCCACAAACTCGTTCCCAGCAGCATCATGAATTTTTTTTATATTATTTCGGCTTGCTCTCTGTTTCGTCTTAGTGTGGAAAAAGGTAGTATTTTTGTCCCCATGTTTGAGCCAATCTTGCCTACTTCGCTGCTTTCAATACATCTCCTCCCTCCTTTCTAACTCATCCAACGATCATCGATGGCTCTCATTTGAGCGATACCTCCTCCGTTTGGCACTCTCCCATAAGCTTCTCCATTTGCCCCTTACAATCTTGCAACTCTTTCATAAAGTCTCTAAATTTTTCCTTACTCCAAGAGCTCAATTTTGACGAAGTGAAAGCGATTTTTGAGCATAAATCCCCTCCTCTCTCCCACGCCTCTGAGATGATAGAGCTACAATTCTCATCCCGCAACCACAATTCCTCAAATCTATATAACTTCTTCTTTTTCCTCTTCTTTGGGGTATTTAAAGCTTCTTTGACGCACAATAAAATCGGTAAATGATCCGATTTTCTTTTTGTAAGGTGGGTGACAAAAGAACCTGGGAAGCGCTCTCTCCACTCGCAATTTGCTAGGAACCTGTCAAGACGTTCTTGAATATTTTCCCCTCCTCCTCTATTATTCGACCACGTGAAGTTATGCCCAATATAGCCCATATCCTCGAGCTGACAATGATCAATAGCCTCCCGAAAGATGTCAGCCTCCTCGTTACAAAAGACACGCCCACCTTGTTTTTCACTTGACTGCAACAAGAGGTTAAAATCCCCTCCTAGCAGCCACGGACCTCCCTGCCCATTCCACAAGTTCTTGAGGATCAAAGTTGTTTTGATCTTATTTTCTTCTTCCGGAAAACCATAAATACCCGAGAAACGCCACTTTCCATGTTGTATAGTACTCACTTCGACATCAATATGATTCTGGGAGTAGGAATTCATAGCAACATCAATAGAGTTCTTCCACATCAAAGCTAACCCCCCTTTTATTTTCCTACCTTCCCCTTCGCATTCTACAACCAAGGCACTGTCAAATTTTGTTTTTTGTTTTATTTTCTCGAACTCGAAAGCTTTTAATTGTGTTTCGGAAAGAAACACTAATTAGGGGCACTCAAGAAACACAATGCGTTTCAAGGCATTAACTGTAGGATTGCCCCCCCAAGCCCCTACAGTTCCACGATAAAATGTAACTCATTGTTCACCGAGAGCCCAATTCGTGGGGCTCGCCACTTGCGTGTCCGAGTTAACAGCATTTCTCTTCTTATTAATCCCTCCACCATCAGCAAACATAGTACTGCCATCAGCCTTGTCAATATCAGAAGCTTTCCTCTTTTCTCCAACTATATTGCCAATGCCCTCCATACTGTGATCAAAGTCCCTTAGAGTACGCTTCCATTTTTTGCTCAGAGAGGTTTTTGTTTGTGCACCTGATTCGTCACTTCCCTGCTGCACCTCCTTCACTCTTTCATCTTCTCCACTCGTGAAAGTAAAAGACTCACTCACACTTATGGGCTGCCTTGGTTCCTCGCCTTTCTTTCCACCCAAACCCACATCCCCCAGCTTATTTAAAACCTCAGTGATCTGCTCCCCATTACTCGGCTTTGGCTTCCCAGAATTCTTCGGCTTAGTGACAAACAGAGCTTTTGCACACTTGTTTCCAGCCTTATCTCGATCATCTCCTCCATCCAAAGAGTATTTCCACGGCGACGCCTTTAACCATGACCCAAAAGACAGTGTTGGCTCATCCAGTTCTTTATAATCTTCGCAGTCCTTTACCCCATGCCCCATCCTTCCACAATAAAAGCAAAACAAAGGGGGTTTTTCATATTTAACATCAAACGCTTCTTCTATTCCACCACGCAATTTCAACCGCACATGCTTGAATAAAGGTTTTCGAACATCCACCATTACACGAATTCTAATTGACTTATCAATCCCAACCTTAGCATCAGTGTCCAATTTAACAAACACCCCCAATTTATTCCCGATTTTTTCAACATTTGCTAGATTTAGTCTCCCTTTCAATGGAAGATTATAGACCCTAACCCACATTGGTAAATGAAAAAGGTCAATATCCGAAGGTTTCACAGAATCAATCGTTTCTCCAAGAACAAGAGCATGTCTGTCAAAGTGCCAAGGTTGTTCGTCAAGGATGCGATGTTTATCTCTCCAGTGATAGAATTGAAATAAAAAACGATTCTTTCCAATGTTCGTAATGTCCACTCCATGATTAGGTTGCCACACACCCTTAATCGTATTGATAAAAGCATTAACATTCACATTACGGCTAGTCCAGAGTTGACCTACCAGAGCAAGTTCGAGCCGAGCATCATCATCATCCTCCCAGGTGTCATCCCAATCTATAGCTTCATTAGGATCCTCTAGACTTTTATTATCAGAATTGCTATTTTCACCACTCCTTCTCCACCACAGTTAGGGATAGGTCAGATTCCACCATGTTAATAGAGAAACAGAGTCCAATTGACGAAAAAAGAGGAAAAAAAAGGCAAAAACTCCATCGAAATCGAGAAAAACCTTGAAGAATAAGGAAAACCTAGCCACGGAAGCTAGCACACAAGCCCTCCCAAGGAAAAACCTAGAGGGAAAAGAAATTGCATTATTAATGATTTTATGGTGTTAAAAGTGGGTCAAATAAACAGTTTTTTTTTATAAAAAAAATTACACATCATTGCCACATCATTGCCACGTCAATTCCACATCAACCGGGTAAACTACTCAGTGGGTAGGTGTATCCATGCCCGCCATTGTCAGTAAACATAATTAATGCATTGTTAGTGAACCACATAAATCTATAAGCATTTTGTTTTGTTCATCACAACAATTCTTTTGCATCAATTACGATAACGGTAATACTCCATTAGCCTATACTCAAACAAACTATAGAATATTCGAAATGATATATTTTTTATTTTATTTTTTTTCTGTATAAAATAGTTACACTTTATATGTATATCCTTCTCTTGGTATAAAAAAATTTCCTGTGGAATTACAAATATTCGGATAAGATTCAGTCGCAAATCATAAATGCCACTACCGAGAGAGTGAGAGATAGCTCAAGTGGTTAGAGCTCCCCTCCCGATTCCAAGAGATCTTGGGATCGATTCGTATCACCCGGCCTGCCCTTGTGGCTCTATAAACACCAAATTCTTATCACCTAAGGGCTAAGGTAGCTAGCCTTTTATTTAGTATTGCTGATTAGACATTAATCTAGCACTAGTGAAATCGTGATGGTTTCACCTTTTAGGGCTTTTATCCACCAACCATTTACTCCCATAAGTGATGCTACTAGATTGTAGAAAGCCCAAAGTATCAATGGAAGCCCAACTTCGCAATTCAAGATCATAATTGGGTATTTTCTTGAGATGTTCCATTACAATTTAGCATTCCACATATAGGTCATTGATACATTAGGAATTTCCCTCATGAAAAGAGCTTTCTAGTATTTAATTTAAAAACAAAATACTGGTTAATGCTTCTTTCTTCTTCTTCTTTTTAAAGAAAAATTAATAATTAACATCAGTATTAACATAGTAAATTAAATTACTAATCAAGAATATCGGAATAGTATATAATGTAGAAGTTTCAATATGTTTTTTTCCCAATATAGCATGTAAACTTGTATCTTGACCGGGAATAGATTATCTTCTAACTAAATATGTGCACAATCAAAGTAAATTAATTGTCCTCAGGTTTTGTCTGAGGAAACTGCTTCGATAATAAAGTCAATATGAGTTCGATTTGCTTCAGAAAGTAATTTGAGACTATTCTGGTTAAGAAAGTTGTACCTTAGAGGTGAAATGTGTTGGAGTATTTAAAGAATATCCCAAGTGTGTGGCAAGTGTCCGAGTGGTCGAAAAGCAATCTCCACGTGGATAATAATATTAGGCGGTCGATATCCAAAATTATAAAGACCCAACTAATATGTCTGAACCATATCCTTAGTTGTTAACAACCTGTACAATGTTTATATATTTTTTTTCTTAATTAGATAACTCAAGCCTTTAGAATTGATTCAAATACTTTACCTATTTGCTAATATTTTAAAGGTTTTATTTGCCAATATTTTAAAGGTTTTATACATGCAATCCTAAATTTATTTGCTTAATTGTTTATGAAAATTTATTCCTAAAATATGAGACAGGTGGAGTGATATACTTCGTACAAAGATACATAGTATAAACTTTTACACCAATCAAAATTGTAAATGCTTAATTGAAAAAAGATTACAACCACGTTACTATTGAGACATCCCAAAATTGAAAAATCTACGTGAAAGTAGATGATGTACTATGTATTTAATTCTTGCAGTAGTGAACTAGTGATTGATTAATTAAGTCTTCATCATATATCTAGTTAAATTTTTAAGTGTAATAGTAATTTTAATCATGTAAAAACTTATTTTGTGAAAAATAGTTTTAACCTAATATTTTAGCTTTATTATCTTTTCAACCAACCAAAATGTCAATTTCTTTGTCCAAAAAGCTTAGTTAAAGAAACACACTTAGCAATTCTTATGGACCAATTAAATTTAACCACTTGCAAATCCAATGTAATTTCGAAAATCAATTAATGATAACATAAACCTTGATTTGATGTTAAGGAGTTGAATAAGTTGCGTAATAATCTTTATTACTATTGTTAACAATTGACTAAGCATGTGATTAGTTGTTAATTAAATCAAAGTTTTATTGATAAAGTGGTAATGACATTCTAATCGAAAGAGACAACAAATGAAATAGACAAAGAAGAGATACTAGAATAGTCAACGTGAGATGTTGATCAGGGAAATGTGGGGTCCGCCACACCGCGTAAAGTTCCGCGTAACCACCGTGTCTGCCAATCGACGATCATGAGAAAAAGAGAGATTTAAAAAAAAAAATATATATATATATCTATTGGTTCTTTTTTTTTTTTCTTTTTTTTTTCTTTTTTTCATCATTGAGAATAATAAGAAAAAAGAGCTCATTTTGTAAATATTTATTGAATCTCGCTAACAAACGTCCCGGGGCGTTGGATAAGCATTTAAAATCTTATCTAAAATGGTACTTCCTTCTTTCTTTTATTATTGCACCACTTGCTTTTTTAGGAAATTTCACAAATATTGCACCATTTTCTTTTTAGGAAAAAAATTATGTGTGTTAACACTACAAATACCCAACATACCCTTGCTTTTTCACACTTACTTTTCAGTTTATCAATATGTCACATGGACAATTTTGTATTTTTACCTTTCTCTCTCTTACTTTTTTCCACTACAAAAAAATTTGTACCCAACCCATATGGTGCAATTATAAAAAAACGGAGGAAGTATTAATTTGGAAAATCATGACAAAATCACGCATCGATCGGTGTAATTATTGTTAGTATTATTATTATTATTATTTTTTTTTATAACTGTTAGTTTTAATTTAATCTTTCTACTTTTAGCTAGCTTATCGAACGCCCCCGGTGCGTTGGTTAGCATTTGCCATATCTAATTTAAGGGTTAGTTCAGTTCTCTTCATTTCAGCTCCAATCAGTTTGATTCACTTCAGCTTCTAATTTCCTTATCTCTTAAAATAAGTTTTTTAAGCTTTATTCAGTTCAGTTCAGTTTAGCTTCAATCAGCTTAGTTCAGTAAATGTGAACAAGCCTTAAGTGCACTAATTCTAGCAAATGTGAACAAGCCTTAAGTGCACTAATTCTTATTTGTGGCTTGCCATATCGAATAGTCTACTACAACTACTAGCCTAGCCGGTCAATATGGGTTACCTAGTATTACTCAATTAGCATGGGTTACTTGGTCTCGAATATTTTCAAAATAAAAGTCTCTTTTATATCTAATGCTCTTATAGTCTTATATTTTAGAGAATGAACGAGAAGATGTGCGTGTTATAATATTCAAAATTTTCATATACTACCTCCGTTACATATTATGTTCAACGATTAAACATTTTTCCTCTCTATTTTATGTCAAATCGTTGCAAATAATATGTAACGCAGGTAGTAGTACGTTTTACTTCGTTAGTTTTCTCTTTGATGTACTCCTTTATTAGATTCTTGTTTCCAAAATAAAAGTGAATGCAATAAACGGAAAATAAATAATGACAACTTGAGAAAATTTATTCGTCAAAATGGTTTTTATGTTCTACGTCCACAATTAATTGTAACATTTTGTCATTCCATCCAGATTGCATCAAATTAATAACACTCTCCATTCAAGAATGATTAATAAGTTAAACTTTTTAATTCACTATTCACAAAATCACAATATTACAATACATGATACAATAATATTTTTCATCCACTCCCCCCCCCCCTCCTTGCAAAATCCACTCTCATTTCATATGATTTTCGTTTTAATTCAAGCGAAAATAAATCATACTTTATTGCAATTAAAATAAAACCGAGGTAATATCTACAAGTCACCCCTTAAAGGGAAGACTTGACTTGACAAATCATGCAAACCTCAAAAATCAAACGCGAAACCGAAAGACAAGGGGAGGGGGACTACATGCAAGAAGATGCCCCACTTTTCTCATATTCAATTATTCATTAACACCAACAAAAAAAATATTAATGACAAATTTAGTAAAAATATCAATAAATATATGTTAAATGTAGATTAATTATTTTTATACTATAATAAGCAAATTAATCAAAGGAAATAAGGTGGCCCACTACCTTAATCCCCTCTCTTCCTATATAAACGAAGAAGACTGGCTTATATTAAGACAATTAATAAACTAAAAAAAATAAAAAATTTATTTGTGATACCCTAAAAATAAATATAAATATAAATATTTATATTTACCTTTATTTTTAGTTTCTTACGGTTTTCCTAAAGTTGAGATAGATATTCATTTTTTGGAGAGAGAAAAAACAAGTTTTTGTTTTTAGAGAGAAAGAGGAGAAGTTTTTTAGAGAGAGAAAAAAATGGCGGAACAACTCACCGACGAACAGATCGCCGAGTTTAAGGAAGCTTTTAGCTTGTTTGACAAAGACGGCGATGGTTTGTTCTTCTTCTTCTTCTTCGTTTACTAGATCTGATTTTTCCTATTGTTTTTGGAATTTTTTGGTTTTTTTTTTTTTGGTTTGCTTTTCGTCGTTTTTGTGTTGGATTGATATGATTTTCGGCGTTTTTGACTTGAAGAATTTGTTATTTTGTTGATTGATTATGAGAATAATGTTGAAGATCTGTTGTTTTATGTGTTTAATTGATTTGATTTTTGTAGATAAAGGTGATTTTTCAATTTGAAATGATGAATATGAGAAAGGAATTGCAAATTGATTAAGTTGATGAAATTATTATGATTTTTTTGGATAATTTGATGAAAATGCGTTGAATATTGTTGATTTTGTTGGTTACTTCGTTTAGGGAAAGAAACAAAAGGTTTATTTGTTGGATTTTTTGAAACAGTGAATAAAGTGTTGAATTTATTCGTCATGTTAGGGTTTATTGTATCGAAGGTATGGTAAGGTTGCGTACTGTTTCGACGGAGAGATTCGTCGTGATTTATCGAAAAGATGAATTTTTGAGTAGATTTGTTTTGGAATTTGATGGAATTTTGCAAAACAGGATAATAAAAATTGTGACTTGTTGATTATTCAGTGATGTTTTGTACATCCAAACTGCCTCAAAGCTCGTCTTGACCACATTTATAGAGGTGGTTGTTGTTATAGTTTTAGGGATTGATTTTGGGTGGATGGTTGTGAACTGATCAAATGGGAGGTATAAGGTATGCCTGGTTTGTATGGAATGCATGATTTTTTGATTGATAATGGGTCAATGTGAAGTTCTTCTGTGTAGATGACGCCGTTCAAAGATAGATTTTACTAGGTATTGTGGGTTTGTTCTTTTGGTTGATTGTGCTTCCAATCTTGTGGTATGGTATCGGTTGCAAATATTGTTGTATGATAAATGAATGAATTTGCGTTGGTAGTAGATTTTTTTGTCGATTTCTTTGACATGTAAATCATAGTTAGTTGAAACGTTCGAAATCAATAATCTTGTTGAAATTGAATGTGTTTTTTACTGCACTTGATGGACAACTGCTCGCTTTAAGTATTTGTTTTATCTTGTTAGTATGTGATTGTGATCTCAATGGTTGACTGTGTTGTGTTCTGTGTTTTTGAGGTTGTATGCTTTTGATTAATTAAGCCGTTTATTTTAGTCTTGTAAATCAATTTTCTGGTTTACATGAATGATGCCAATCTTAACCATGCTTTAATTTTTGTTTTCATTTACTTGTTCTTTTATTCTGGGCTTCATTACTGTCTCTTTGATGTGTCCTTTGATAGTTACTTGGCACCAACTACCCCTTGGGTACTTTATCAGACCATAGTGCTGTATGATTCTCATCCATGCATGCTCACTAGGATTTGCTTTTGCCATTGGTCCCTGCATAATTCTGCATGCTTTTGCTTACCGATTTGGTTTAGATTGTGCGATTTGAAGTATCAATCTGGTAGCTTATACCAGAGATGTATCACTTTGTATAGATTGTCGCGATGACACTGATGACTCAGTGTGACACTATCTATTGCCTTACCCTTCTGGGCGATCTTAAAGAAACATGATCTGTCAAATTGTGATCCTTAATTACTAAAGTTGTTACTGTACTTAGTTTTCTAGTTTTAGACTAATAAGTTAGAGGTGATGAATACTTTATGTATCACCTCTTCTCTTTACTGTCACCTGACCTGTTTTAAATATGCAGGCTGCATCACCACCAAGGAGCTCGGAACAGTGATGAGGTCCCTTGGTCAGAACCCTACTGAGGCAGAGCTTCAGGACATGATCAATGAGGTTGATGCTGATGGAAATGGTACTATCGATTTCCCAGAATTCCTCAACTTGATGGCCAGAAAGATGAAAGACACCGATTCTGAGGAGGAACTGAAAGAAGCTTTCCGTGTCTTCGACAAGGACCAGAATGGCTTCATCTCTGCTGCTGAGCTACGCCATGTGATGACAAACCTTGGTGAGAAGCTTACGGATGAAGAAGTTGATGAGATGATCCGTGAGGCTGATGTCGATGGTGATGGACAAATCAACTACGAGGAGTTCGTCAAAGTCATGATGGCCAAGTAAGGATTTCTCTGGTGGTTGGAGAAGGGGGAAAAAGTCAAATTTGTAAAATGGCTTAGTGAATTATTATGGGACCTATAGCTTTTTTTTTCATTAGTAATTTCTGATGCATGGAAACCAGACATTTTAGAGATGTTGTGGTTATGTGATTTCTGTTGATCCTTGTTTACCCATTACTGTAATGATGTCTTTTCTTGGTGACTTTATGTTTTCTTCTGGTTTCTATTGTATCCGATTCGCTTGGGAGAACCAACTAATTTTGATGAATGGCTTGACTCATTTTCTCTGATGTTAGTCGTCTCATCTTTCCTTCAGCTTAGATGATGGTACAGAGTATTGAGTATTGTTTAGTGAGTTTCATTGTCGTTATTATGTGCATTTTCCAGTTCATCTGTATTCGTAGCATGAAATAATTGGGATGGCTATAACCAACAATTTGTTAAAAATATATACTATTATTAACTGAAATTCCTGGATCGTTTGTGGTGGACTATACCTGTGATAGTTGGGCGTTCATTAATTAAGGTTGTATATGCTGAAAAAATTGTCGAGCCTATACCTGACAGCAAAGCTCGTCCCATCGGAAGAAACCGCAGTTTCTTTAGTTTCAGACAATAATTGCTACTCGAAAACGATCTAGAATGATCAACAACCTTATTCAACAATTTGTTGCTCGAAAACGATCCTATTTTACTTTTGAGATTCAACAAGTAACTCATATCTTCCTCTGTGAGGAATTTTTGAAAAAAAATCATGCTTTTGTACTCTATGGATATTTATCAATTATTTTTTTTATACCACTTTCATGTAATTACTTGAGATGAAGAACGTAGTTTTAAACAACAATAAGGATACAAATCATTGAGAATAACTGTATAAAAAATGCAAAACGTCAACATTCAATCAATCAGTAATGTTTAAACTTATTTGTACTTAATTTTCTTGAAACTTATTAGAAGGTGCAAAGAGCAAAAGGGCCAAGATGACAGTAAAAACAACTCCCAAATAGACAAATACATATTCATTACAATGAGTCAAAGCAACTTGTCAATGGTGCCACCCTCTAATGGAGACAAAGTGACACCCTATGGGGAGGGGTAACGTCAGAGATAAATGACCTAAAACAACGATATGCGACAGTCACAATTTACTGTCTAAATTTGAAATCATAATCTCTTCAAGCTCTTCTTTCTCGCATCAATCTTCTTTTTCTCGGCCTGGGCCTTCAAACCAACATCCTTCTTTTGCGCTACAGGTGCCGCAGCTGCTGGCGGCACAGTTGAAGACCCTACTGCTCCATTCTCACTTAATGGCAGAGCAGAACCTGCAGGCTGATCTTGAAAGCTCGTTGCCTTACTGCTAGTCGTTGATGAGGCCAGAGGGGATGGTGAAGGAGCCCCAGTGTTTGCTAATGTGCTTTTCTGATCAGCATTTTGTGCTGAAGCGTTGTTTCTCTGGTCGACATTCAAAGCTGTGGTTGACTCAGAAATTGCTCCATGCTTTGGCTTGGATTTAGGCTTGGCGTGGATTCCTGTGTACAATCTGCCAGAACAAACAAATATAGATTGATAAGAAAAAGATGAAAAGTCCTGTTATTCCAAGTTGAACAATTTCACCAAACCATTCAAAATAGTCTTAATGATTATTAGATTCTTTACTAGCCACATAAAGAATGTGACAACGGTTATAATTCCCTCCGTCCTAAACTTTCTTCACACTTTTTGACCTTGACATTTCAACTGCAACTTAAATAATTTTTCTACGGTTTCCTCTCCATCAACCCTATTTCTCTCTTTATCCCAACACTTCCCCTCAATTCCTTTTCGCTTCCATATAAATTACTACTTTTGCAACTTTTAGTCTCATTCCCAACCCTCAAGTTTAGGAATGAGGAGAGTAATGATATATTAACCACAGTATTACATCCCAAATATTTTTTTTTAACAAAAGTGAAAAATAAATAATAAAGAATATAAGCTTACCTAGCAAGCCTTGCATACTCCTCGTAGTTTTCAAGCAGCATCTTGCCAGCTTGCTCATTTAAGGCAGATTCCGGAAAAGGTTCAATAAGTAAACATCTTATAACCTGTTTTCAGGGAAACAATTACCACAAATTGTGTGAGAATTTCACTAAGAATAGAAACAGGATCTCAAGGGCTAAACATGACATGAAAACACAAAATTTAAAAATAAAAAAGAAAAGTCAGCAGCACAAACCAAAAGAACATGTCGCAATCCCAGCGTTGGGTTCCAATCCTTTTTCAAAGTGTTGACACAAATTTCACCATTATTTGCGATGTTAGGGTGAAATATCTTGGTAAGGAAATAACCTGTCATCAGTAAGATGAATCATTATTTCTAAATCATAGTGGATGCGTTCTCTAGACGAAAAAAATTGCAATACACATCAGATACCAACTGACAGCAAAAATAAAATAAAAGCATTGGTCATTGAAGCAGGCCAAACAGTAAATAGATTAAAGAGGGGAAAAAACCTACTATATGAGCTCCTACATTCCCAACATCTAACATTTTGTTTCTGGTTACGTAAAAGACAGCATATTCAAACATAATCAAACTTGAAAGCCACATATCATTGACCAATTCATGGGGAAGAGAAGAGGGGGGGGGGGGGGGGTGTACAATCACATTCATGTGTAGAAGCATCAGAGGAGATATCAAAGCATAACATGTAAAAATCATCATTTATGTACTCAATCATCATTTATGTACTTGATCAATAGTCTATCAGCAATTTGAAAATAGGAAAATATACAAGGGAATTTAACCAAAGAGACAAAGATGTACAAGCAAATGAAAAAGAAATAATTACCTTTGGGAGGAGTATGGGGAAAGTCACTCGACAATATCAATTTCATGCGGAACACACCATTTTCATATGGAGTTCCAGCTGCGAAATTCAGGAGCAGATGTCAATAACAACATAATATATGCATAGAAATCATCATGCCTGATTAAGAGAGAAAGATAGGAAAACAGACCTGGGCCATCTATATCAGCAAATATGGTCGTGAAATCATCATCATTGACGCCCACTTTGATTCCTTCCGGAGGAGTTTCATCAAGATTTTTTAACTCTTTTGCAAGCTGCTTAATCACATTTGGCGGAAGATTTTCATTTGTAGCCTACAGTTAAAAAAAGAAAGAAAATTAGCCTTGGTCACACAGTGAAAGATCTATGAATTTGACTTAGCTAATGCATCGATGTGAAACACCACATATATACTAAAGGATCTCCATGCAACAAGATTAGAGAGTCTCCCAAGTATAAACACCAGAAACACAGATGCAGAATCGGAAGACCCAACCACTCGAAAGCGGAACGCCTAAAAGGACACTACTTTGAGTACTTTCAATATATATATATATATAAAGAGGGGTAAAGTTGAAAACCAAAAACTACAAAAAAGAAAGAGAAGAGAATGCCTAGAAATCAGGTTAATGTAACTGTATCACACTTAGTGCATGTTTGATATGGATATTGGATAGAAAATGAATGGAAACAGATAAGAAGGAGAAATGGTAATGTAACACTATTATATGTTGTTTGGTAACACTTGGAAAGAAATCACTGGTATCAAATTGGGGGTTGAGGGAAACATTTTTGTTATTATAGAGTTAAGAGAGATAACAGATAACAGATGAAGAATAATGGTTACGCCTAGTGTTTTACCACACCTCTCATACAAAAAAAAAAATGTTAATGAAAATGGTTAATTAATTTCATTACCACCACTCAAAAACACTGTGCACACATGGTACTTGACTAATCAGCCATATAGTCAATGAAAATAAGAATCTCATTTAATTCATAATGGAATTCAAGTAAGATTCTTGACACCAAATCCTTTCCTCTGAAACCTATTTATAACGTGCATTTATAAAACATATTACTATACTGCTAGACGTAGGTCATATCAAGGCAAAAGAATTAAAAGAAGAATATAGTAGGCAAAATTACCATATAGGCAAGTTATTAATTTGACAAGTTGCTTTGACCTTTAGCTTTCACCTGACTCTTTGAAGCTCCTACAACCACTATTGCAGAGGCGAGGGGCTCCGAGCAGGGTTATTATCTGCATAAAAAGAACAAGTTAGGATCTTCAAATAAAAATAGAAGAGCTATAATGTTTCGTACATAAACGGCAAAATAAAATCCAGGCATGTTTTATTTCAAAGCACACAATACCCTCTAGAAATCTACTGTACTATTGCTTGCTTATATTTTGAGTTGCAACCCTTACAAGCATGAACGCCTGATAGTGTAGGTCTTCTTGTAAACATCATTAACTACGACAATCTTGTTTTACTCTGTTCAAATTATATAGACTAAAAATTTGAAACCTTCTCTGCTGACTATAAATACACTAACACAAACGTCTGAGAAAGTGCTATATTGTGTTGTTTGGCTGACCATGATTATGATACTTGGGTGAGAGTGAGAATTATCTAGAAAGTACAATTCCCAAAACAAATGAGACGTGACACCTAGTAAGTGCGAATGTCGACCAATATGTTAAGCAAGGAGCCATATGAAAATATGCATATCGAAGTATATTACAAAGAATGCAGCTTTCTGTAGCATCTAGGAATTAAAATCCCTTGAACAAAACAACCACTTATTCCATGCTAGATCATCCCAAAAAGTAGTTTAAATCCCAATCTTTAACATCACATGTCTAAAAAAGATTTTCCCCTCTTCACAGCATAGTTACAATCAATCCTCAACCTACATTAATGATCAGCAACATGTTATTCACCAGCATGCTGCATGAGCTCCTTCCATGAAAGTCATTACTAAGATTTATGCTCTCTCCCCATAATGCTTATTATCACTTATCATACAACCATTTTCCCAGGTGATTTTTCATCTTTTCATGAAGATAAATTTGACATAAAGTACGTTAAACTCATTAAAGTTCTTCTCTAGCCTCCAAATCTTCAAGTGACATTCAAACGCATAAATCAATCGTCAAAAGTCAAACTTTGAACCAATTGCAAATGATCCTCAAAGTTAACCTATATGTAACGTATCATCTAGAAGGAAATATAAACTCCCTCCTCTCGAATAATAATGATAGAGACAGTAATTGTGCAACATTTTAAAACATACCGCGTAATGATCAAATCCTTTTACTAGTAACAGTAATTTAAAAAAGAGCCACATTCTACATTAGAGATGTCAATCATGTAATTCCAATGACTGCCTCCCTTTTAGCAAAATTCTATAATCAACTACTCTCAAATCCTCTCCCTAAGGTTGAATGACTCCGAAACTTCATTCAATCATTCACGCTTACGCACTCCAACAGGAAATGATATCGATGGTATCATTAAACTAATACCCTCTATAACGTAAAATCAATCACAGAAGCAAATATAAAAAACTTCTTCTACAGCCTTTACCCCTTATATTGATGATACAAGTTTGCACAATTTGTAATTTGTACATTCTTTATCTCAACAAAGAAGTCAACAAACAAACAAAAAATTTTGCCCTTCCCCCCCTTATATCTATATAGATGTTGGATTTACTGGATTCCAAAAAGAAAGAGACACAAAAAAAAAAGGGAAAAAAAAAAAGATAAAGCATAAAGAGCACCCAGAAAAGAAAAAAATGCTAAAGAACCTAGAAACCCCATTTCAATTCATGAAATAGCACCCAATTGAAATCAAATCACAACCCCCAAATACACCCTGAATTCCCAATTCAAATTCATACCAAAAACCCTAAATTGAATTTAATTTCACAACTCAAACCCTAATTCGCCAAAAAGTTTCAATCTTCCACTCAATTTACCAATTCAGATGAAATTAAAAAACGGGTAACATCAAAATTCAACAAACACTATCAATGCAATCAAAGAAACAAGAAACAAAAACCCAAAACTTTTATAATCACTATCATTCACCCAACTACTTAAACCTACAAGAAATCAAAAGAATTTATCAATTAATCACATAACAATCAAGAACAAAAAAACCCAGATTAAAATCTTAAATCAAAAGAATAACAAAGTCTAAAGATTGAAAATTTGAGTAGAAAATCGAGAGAAAATTCACCTTATCTGAAGTGCACAGTCTAAGAGAGAGAAAAAATGATTGAGAGAAATAGAGTGAGGCTCCTTGAAAATAATAATCGGACTCGATTTTTTTTTCCTTTTTTTTGTTGAAAAAAAAAGAAATCAGAGAAATTGTAAGAAATTAAGGGGATGATTTTATAGATGAAGACATGAGGGACCCACATAAACGTTGAAAAAATGCATTTTATTTATTTTTATGTGAATAATTTAATTAATACACAAATTATTTGAAATAGGTATGTCAGTGCAAGACGTTTTCTGATTTATAGACGTTAGAGAATTAGATTCTCCTTTTTTAAAAAAATAAAAATATAAAGTTAATTTGGTGATTTTATATTTCGTGAATAGTGAAAATGGGGCCAACGGCAATTTCCTTTTCTGAACATCTTGTTCAAAACTCGTCGTTTGAACAAACTAGTTTAACACACGTATCAATTTTTACTCGAAAAACGTGTAATCATAATCTCATTAATTAATTTTGAAAGAAGTATTGTATTGTATTTTATTTATTTAGGGCTTAGTTAGTTCAGTTCAACTCCTAATTTCCTTCTCTTATAAAATATTCATTTCAATTTAGTTCAGCTGAGTTCAGTCAATGAGAACAACCCCTTAGTTTTGAAACATAAGAAGAATAAAAAGAGAGAAAAATAAAAGAATGATGTCAAAAATAGTTAAAGCGGGAATTTTTTTTAATAAGAATTTAACATGTATTTCTTGAGCCCTTTCCCTAAATAATGTTGGGAAATTATCTAATTCCCAAATTACAGCTAGTCTTTTTTTAATTCCCACCATACCGTCCACGTCACCGGTTCAGTGGGAATTTTTTAAAAAACGGGTTTATTAGAAAACCGCTACTTCAAGTAGCGGCGTGCTACTAAAAACCGCTACTTCAAGTAGCGGTTTACACATTAAAAACCGCTACTTGAAGTAGCGGTTTGTATTTACTAATTACTGATTTATAGATATTTTATTTTTAAAGAAAAACTTACAAAACAAACCCATAAACCGCTACTTGAAGTAGCGGTTTTAATTTCATAAACCGCTACTTCAAGTAGCATTGTTTTGAGGAAAACTGCTACTTGAAGTAGCGGTTTATAAAATTAAAACCGCTACTTCAAGTAGCGGTTTGTTGCTGGACCGAGAAAACAAAATCGGTTTGTTTTTCTTAGCTGACGTGGACAGTATAATGGGAATTAAAAAAAGAGTAGCTGTAATTGGGAATTAGATAATTTCCCAACATTATTTAGGGAAAGGGCTCGTGTTTCTTAATGATATCAACATGTTTTGTTTTACTAATACTCCGTAGTTAATATGTTTCTTAATTTTGAACTTCTCAATGGCTCACTGCTTTTCTTGAAAAATAAAAAATAGTGTTATAAGTTAAGTATAATTGGTTGTTGGTGTAGTGGTGATTGGGACTACACTTGGTAGGGAGGACTCGTGTTCGATCCCCCGCAACAACAATCGGGAGGGGACTGGAACCTAACCACCCAGAACTGATCCCCGAATCCGGATTGGCCCAAAGGGTGAACCGGGTAGAACACCCAAAAAAAAAAAGTATAATGATTCCCCTAAAAAAAAAAGTTAATGCTAGTACTCCTTGCATCCTTTTATTAGAATCCACTATTTCTTTTTACGCAAATTAAAATTAAAGTCCCATTGTTGGAATCCTTTCCTTTTTAATATATATTTTTTTTTTCAACATCATTCTTCTAAGGCCAAATTAGAAAATAACACCTGTTAAAAGACCGTATTTTGATTTTAACACCTTAACATTTCAAAGTTTTATTATAACACCTACTAAAAAATTAAAATTTTGGTTTCACCACCAGAAAACGGATTCCGTGACGGAAATTGTGCGTGGGCCCCACAAGTTAGTTCACTTTCCAAATTTCTTCCCATTCATTTCGACTATTTCCAGATTGTCTGTATGAAAATTGATAAAATCCACAAGTTCCAAATATTTTGAATGATGGAGGAGCCAACTACTGACCCTCAGTCTGAACCAACATCAGCTGAAGAGGTTGCAGAAAATGAGGACTTAGCAACCGAGATTTTTCGATTCCAGCCACCTCACCCACCCCACCCCTCGCCGGCGACCTGCCCAATTGCCGAAACCCCTCCCCCCTTCCTCCACCACCCCGAAACCCCACCCAAAACCCCCTTCCCCTCCCCTTTTCGATTCCAGCCACCTCACCCACCCCACCCCTCGCCGGCGACCTGCCCAATTGCCGAAACCCCTCCCCCTTTCCTCCACCACCCCGAAACCCCACCCAAAACCCCCATCCCCTCCCCTTTTCGATTCCAGCCACCTCACCCACCCCACCCCTCGCCGGCGACCTGCCCAATTGCCGAAACCCCTCCCCCTTTCCTCCACCACCCCGAAACCCCACCCAAAACCCCCATCCCCTCCCCTTTTCGATTCCAGCCACCTCACCCACCCCACCCCTCGCCGGCGACCTGCCCAATTGCCGAAACCCCTCCCCCCTTCCTCCACCACCCCGAAACCCCACCCAAAACCCCCTTCCCCTCCCCCCTTCTGTCATTTGTGTCAATAAATCAAATGGGTATCCAAAATATTTCCAAAAAAATTAAAAAAAATCAAGAATTTTGCCAGAATTTTTCAAAGATCAAATTTTTTTTAATGGGGTTTTTGAAAAGGATGGAAATTGTGAGTGGGATTGAAAGAATAAGTATAAATGAAGGATAACTGGTTGGGTAATTAATGGAAGGGGAAATAGTCGAAATGAATAGGAAGAAATTTGGAAAGTGAACTAACTTGTGGGACCCACTAACAATTTCCATCACGGAATCCGTTTTCTGGTGGTGAAACCAAAATTTTAATTTTTTAGTAGGTGTTATAATAAAACTTTGAAATGTTAAGGTGTTAAAATCAAAATACGGTCTTTTAACAGGTGTTATTTTCTAATTTGGCCTTCTTCTAATTTAATCCCCAAATTATCCTCAATTTTTATTGATTTTTTTTTGCCAAATATTTTTAGCATTTATTAGTCCACCAACATACGTTCTCTTTCATCATTCTTCTTCTTCTTCTTCTTTCTAGGTACTTTTTCTTCCTTTTGGCATTTATTAACCTCTTTTTCTTTTTTCTCTCCCTTACTATTTAATGCACTTAATGTAATTTGATACTCCGTACTTCTAATTACATGGTTTAAGGAATTTACAAAAACCTTAATTCCCGTGAAAAATGAGAAATTGAGCTCTAATAAAAAGATGGAGGGAGTATCATATATGTGGAGCCCTTATATTGAGATAAATGAAATAGATTCTTTTTTTTATTTACCTGGAATAAACACAATGTATAAATTAATTTAAAGTAGATATTACACTATTTTTATAGACTAAGGACCTGTTTACATTTACTTAATTTCAGTTCATTTCAGTTTAGTTCAGTTCAGTTCAGTTTAGCTCCAATCAGTTCAGTTTAGTTCAGCTCCTAATTCTCCTCTCTCATAAAATATTCAGTTCAGCTCAGTTCAGTAAATATGAACAGAGTTACTATAAGTACTTCAACGACATAATTGACTTTCATGTAAACCTTGCCGAGGAAGCCCCAGTTAATCAATTTGATAAACAAAATTTATTTATCAAATGGCAAAATGGTAAATAAAACAACATAAATGCCCAGTCATCATGACATTTTTGTAAATATATCAACAATAGTGGGACTCTTATTTACTAAAAAGTTGTTGATTTATTTACAATTTTGCCATTTGACAAACAAATTTTGTTTATCATATTGATAAACTTGTATTTCTTGCCCACTTAAAAAACAAGTGTTTCCTCATAAAATTATTGTTCGCATTGGCAATTTTTTTTATTATTTTTTATTATATATATATATATATATATATATATATTCTGCATTTATTACTTTATGTCGCAATAAAAACCAATGAATAATACGACAAAAATTATATGGCAAATCAGTGTGTGTAGTGTGTGAGTGTTATTTTTTTATTTTTTTTCCCCTCCTACAGTAAATCTCCACATTTGCTTGTAATAAAACTTGAACCTTTTTTTATAAGGATGGTACACCTCCTCTAACTCTCTATTTAGGAGTTAGAACTAGACCAACTAGTTAAAGATTCACATCAAGTAGCTAATCAATCGACTTGCAAACTTCCTAACTTTACTGAAAGCATTATTGTACGTACTACTCAATTGGATCATTATCGATGAAACCAATATAACAGTACAATTAAGAAATGTGGTCACTTATCCTTTACTAAGCTACTTATTAATCAATACTCAGTCCTACAAATCCTTAAGCCAACCCTTTTTTATGTAACAAAACATATTAAGAATTCAAACAGCTAGTTACTTGAACATGCATGGAAATTATTCTATTATAGCTATTTTAGGTGATTTTTACAATATTACAATTTTAGGTGACAATGACATTAAACAAATGTACCTGAAAAGTCTTTAATAATCATTGCAAAACTAACTCTACGATTATAATTTATAAAGCCACTAAATTCAAAATTAAGATTAAAATTGTCATATATAATTACAATGCATCTTATTCCTGTTCTTCAAAGATTTTCTTGTTTACATTTTACACGATCTTTAGTGTGAATTTTTAGCCATTAACATTCTTATTTTTATATTATATATTGTAGTTAATATTACACGGTACATATGTTGATACGAGCTCTTTTTATGAGGCTCAAACGGGAGAATTTCTCCTGGAAGCGGAAGAACTTTTGAAATTGCGCGAAACCCTCACAAGGTTTATGGACAAAGAACGGGGAAACCCTTATGGATTATATCCGAAGATATGGAAAGGGATGCTTTTATGTCAGCAACATAAGCCCAAGCCCATGGAATTATTGATCTTGTCGCGGTCGAATAAAATGAATAAAAAAAGCGAAACATTTTAAATTTTATCTTGTTACTGGGTTTACCATTCTGGGTTTAATATTCTATTAACTAGAAATACTTTCGGTTAGGATTGATCTAAACCAGCCCATTATGTATACGATTCAGCATGCCAACTATTAAACAACTTATTAGAAACACAAGACAACCAATCAGAAATGTAACGAAATCCCCCGCGCTTCGGGGATGTACTAGGGTGTATGTGTGACTCGTTCCGATTATGAGCTGGAACAAAAGCAAAAGAAAGCATTTTTCCAGTATCAATGATCAGTACTGGTGAATAGAATAGTATAAAACTCCTGTCACTATCTAAAACGAATAAAATGAAAAAGATCTATTCATCTATTGGGTATGAAATTTATGGTTTCTGTCAGTCTAAATCGGATTTAAGATACAAAAATGAAAATTTCCCATTGGTAGCGAACGTTATCCATTTAGCGGGGAATCCTTTTTTAAAAGCAAAAAATGCATGCTCCCATTTTTATAAGAACGGACTAACAGGGTCAGCTATCTAGCTAACTTTCAAAATTAAATACCGTTACTGTATAGGTGGATCTCATTGTGAAAGACCTATTACTGGATAATTCATGGGTAGAGCCAAAATGTTTGAACTGTACAAGTTACTACACATTAAAAAGAAACTTATGAGATCATACATAGTGACTTTTCTTTCTTATATTGAACCATAAAGCGTAATGAAACTTATGCAATGATGCATAGTAGTGACTTTTCGTTCTTATATTATTGATCCATAAGGCGTAAAATGATAGATATTTAAAGAACGGGTGAAATTTGCCTTTTCATACTTCATTATTGCTCGATATAACACCTGATTCAATGCTTCATACATTTTAGGGAATATGTTTAAATGCTTTTATGTGTTGATTATTCATCAATTATTGCTAGCTTCACCTTACTTATAGGCTTATAGCACGTAATAAAATTGAAACACAAATGAAATAATTTGTTGATTATGTACAAGTATAATAACAGGTGTTAAGTAGAAAAATCTTAGGTGGTTCTAGCTAGCTTTTGGTACGTATGGTGCGGGTTTGGTGTATATTCCTTATTGCCAACCGATTTATATAGTGGCTTTGCTATAAATTTTACTCAATTTTTTTCTTCTTTTTTATATGTTTATTTTGTTATTTTTATAAACTAGAATTTAAGCAATTTTAGGAGGCCCTCCAATTTATTTATTCTTTCTTTATACTGTGAATTGCACGTAGGAATTTGCATCTAATCAATTAAATTGGCTGTATTAGCTAAACATATGATTTGAAGATAACTACTAGATTATTTGCTACATAAATTGAGAAGAATTATCTGAATCATTTGATGTAAAGCTATCGAAAATTAAATAATCACAAACTAAAGATCTCTTAAATTTATACTCATTGATTAGACCTATAGTTATCCACTAGCATAGTGCCCGTGCGATGCACGGTTTATAAATCAAACTATTAAACCCGTAGGAAAAAAAAAGGTAATTCATTTACTATTAAAGGACTTGGTTACTAATGGTCAATAAAAAAAAAAATTAAAGGAACGTTATTTGAATAGTATTTTATGTTATTTGAATTTCTTTTAATTTTTTATAATGTTATTTTATTAATTGAAAAATTATTGAATAATACTCCACGTAGTTATATAAGAAGTGGACTAATTTATTTATATCTCCCGTTGAGAAAAAACTAAAATTTTCTTATCATACCATCCGCATCAGTAGCTACAATCAATCTAATATTTACATGTTTTATTTACCCGTCGCACTCATTAAATCTATAGACACAATAATAACCTTATATTTGACCTGCCAGAACATATATTTTCCTAAGTTAAGCATTGTGCCAAAAACTATATATTATATAATAATCATATATATAACCAACAACTGATTAAATATAGTATACAACACAAATACTTTTTTTTTTTGAAACAAATACAACACAAATACTTCGTATATAGGTATGGATACTGATAATTTTATATAAATAAAGTATACGGAGTATATATTACTAAGATTTATCCCTACCTTAATTATAAAATGGTTAACAAAACTCTTATAATAGTGCATGGACATTTATATATCTAAAAATGTTCTTTTTACATATATTTTCCCCCATTTAATTTTAAAAGCCTTAAAATTGTCTCTTGAATTCGCTAAATTGATTTAAAAGGTTATGATCATTTCAATATTTAAAGCCATTTACTATTTTCATTTCCTTTTGTTTTAATTTTTCTTTTTAGAATTTATTAGACTATTAGGTTTCAAGATCGAAGTCAATATCTTTTTACCGTATAATCACTAAATCAAAGTCGCTCAACTAAATTTTTGGACATTGCATAGCTACACAACATCCAACACATTTAATGATTACATGCAAATAATTTTAATAAAACTACGCATTCGATATAAGTTATTAAACAATTTAACTATATATACATTTTGATAGGTTTATATCTTTCATATTAACAAAAATTTACAAATATTATTATATTTTGAAAAAAAATTTAGACTTTGGAGTTTTGTATAAAATAGATAAAGGATAAGTTAATTCCCGTCATATATGCATTGAGTTTTGGGTGTTCTATCCGGTTCACCCTTTGGGCTAATCCAGATTTGAGGATCTTTTCTAGGCTATTAGGTTCCACTCCCCTTCCGATTGTTGTTGCAGGGGAGCGAACACAGGTCTTCCCTACCAAGTGTAGTCTCAATCACCACTACACCAACAACCAAACACTTGGTATGGAGGATACGTGTTATAAAATATTATATTATATACATATACTTTTTTATATTATAAAAAATATTATATTATATACACATACTATTATAGTTAAAAGTATTATTATGTATAAAACAACATAAGTATATTGCACATGATTGCTGTATATCTAGTATAGTACATGAGCAATGCACGATTCTTAAATCAAAATGTTAGTTTTTCTAAAAAAAATTCATAAGTAATAGCATTTTTAATATGAATATTACAATTTAAAACACGAGTAACAGTTATAATACATTTTATATCTATCCCTTTTCCGTAAAATGTCTAATTCAATTTAACTTTTATTCTTCTTGTTTTGATTGGTTATTGGTTCAGTTTTTTAATTTTTTTTTATGCAAGAAAAACAAATGGTCATTGTATAATATTTTATTGTACATCTGATTTTTTAAAATTTTTGTATTGATTTCATAATTGACGTCAAACTAAATTCTTATCGATTTTATTTAATTTTCATAAAAAAAAAAAACAATATTAGCCTTTCAAAATACAAAATTTTTGTTTCCTTAATTATGCCACTTTAATCATATTGCTTCAAATTAGTTATTATTCTTTAACTTGACTATAGTTATTTTTCTTTAACTTGACTATAAATAAAGATTGGAAAGTCTTTATGGATTATTTGTAGTATTGGAAAGTATATATCTATTATAAAAAAATTAAATCAATATTTATGTTAGGAAATCATGAAAATCTTATGCATGTATAGATACTTGCTTTTATTGTTTGAAATTTAACAAAAATAACTATGCTTGAATATGTAAACAGTAATTATATAGATATATTTAATACTTAAGATAAGCCAATGAGAGAGTGACATTTGTCATCATCACATTGAGGCGCTTGTCTTTTAGTATAATATATAGAAGATAGATATATAGATAGATTGGGGTAATAATTAGTAAACAATGGCCCAATAACTTAGGATTATATAGCTTACCGCAATATGATATAGAGACAATCGACTATTGCATAACATTTTAATTAATAATGAAAAAGGTACGAATAGGCCGATAAATCGTGATTTAAGCCACATAATGGATAGGACGATAAAGGTATGAATAGGTCGATAAATCGTGATTTAAGCCACATAATGAATACCGAAATGAATAAAATCTTTCTAGTAGTGTACTGGCACTATTAAGTACAGAATACGCAGTCAAGAGAGACAATCATGAGTAAAAATTAGAAACTAATATGCTGTAAAACTTGGTCTTAAATTAGTTTCTTAGCTCAATCAATTAAATATTATAGGTGATGACAAGAATTTTGACTTACTAGGTCAAGCATTCAAATCAAAGCAACTTCGATATGAATCATATGACATTATACACAAAATACCACAAGTTAATTTTTTTTTTATACTTCATTCTAATCATATATATGATTGAAACAAGAAATGATAAATATATCTTCGTGATGAGTGTAGTGCTCTAGAAGCATCTACAGATAACTGACTTCAAGGTTCCAAGAAGCCACGTCAGCACTGGACCATAACAGAATAACTAATTCTGTTATGCTTTGTTATTAGTTAGTTACAGCTGTAATACTCTACTTGTATATATAGGCTGTTGTACTCTATTTCTCATTCATCCAATTACATTCTTACAAACACATTTCCTGTAATTGTTGAGCTAATAACAAAGATCTAAGTAGCTAAACTTTGCTACTGTTCTTCTCTATTTCATTGTTCTTCCTAAATACTTCTTCTTATTCTGTTCTCTAAATTTCTTCAAATCTCCGAGTTCTAAACTTTGACATGGTATCAGAGCCTACATAATCATATTTTGAGTTCGATTTAATCGTTTAATTTTGTGTGCAAGTTCCTAGAAAATTTTCGACTAGTTCAAGTTCAACATTCAATCTGTTCTTGTTATAATTTGAGCAAATGGCAGCATTAGACCCTTCTCAAGATCCAATTTCACCATATTATCTACACCCTTCTGATAATCCTGGTATGAAATTGGTTTCAGAAAAGTTCGATGGATCTGGGTATAGTGATTGGAAACGTTAAATGTTGATCAGTCTTTTAGCAAAGAACAAAGTTGGGTTTGTTGATGGTTCAATCAGTAAACCTGATTTGACTTCAGAAGTTTATAAGGTCTGGAATAGGTGCAACAATATGATGATCTCTTGGATTTTGGGTGTCTTGGATCAACATCTAGCAAGAAGTGTGTTGTATGTTAACACATCAAGAGAATCTGGGTGAATCTTGAAGAAAGGTTTGGTGCTTCTTCTGGCACAGTTTTGTATGCTCTACAGCAGTCTATGGATCATATTGAGCAAGGTATGGATGACATTTCAACTTTTTACACCAAGATTAAGCGTTTGTGGGATCAATTTGATGAGTTAGATCCTCTTCCTACATGTTCTTGTACTAATTGTAAATCTCAGCAAGATAGTAGGTTGATTGTGTTCTTGATGAAGCTGAATGATGGGTATAAGGTTTTGAGAGGGAGTTTGTTGCTGCAGCAATCATTGCCCACTATTTCTCATGCATACAGACTCTTGATGTAGGAAGAAAAGCATAAACAGTTGAATAAAAGCAGTTTAGACTCAGAGCCTATGGCCTTTGCTGTTAATAGGAGAAAATATAATGAGAGTTATAACAATTTTGACAAGAACAGACAATAGACCTATAATGGGAATTTTGGCAATAAGAGGCAGAATTCTTATAATGACCAGAACAGGAAAGTCAACTACTACTGTGATTTTTGTAAGATTCCAGGACACAGTCTTCAGAGGTGCCGAAAGGTGAATGCTCAGAATATTAATCCATTACAAGAATGATTTAAGAGGAAATAGGTTTGTTGGAGCAGTTCAGGGTGATGATGATGCTAGCACAAGTTTCCGAGATTATACAAATTTGAATTTTTCGAGGTTGTATAAACATAGAATGAGGCAATTTTAAAATAATAACACAAGAGGGTAGATTAATTGCTTGGCCAAAGAGCAAGTTAGGAGAAATTCACGTGGAAGGAGAAAAACCATATATAAGCTAACTCTTGTAAAAGAGGTAGTTGGCCCTTTATAAATTCCGGTGGCAGGTACACAATATATATAACTAACTAACCTATGCAATTTTCCTCCAATAAACTAAATTAATCTTTTTGTGCTTTCTTCGAGTGAAGTAAGAAAATTCAAAGAAAAATGGAAATAAGTAGTGAAGATAATAAGAAGATGAGGATTCTTTGTCTTCATGGATTCAGAACAAGTGGAAGTTTCTTAAAGAAGCAAATCAGCAAATGGGATCCTTCAATTTTTGCTAATTTTAATTTGGTAATTTTTTTTTTCTGTTAATTATCTGAAATTAGTACAAATTTATCATAAAGAAAGTAACTATAATATATAATACGAAGTATATATTATGAGGTTTTAACATGTACATGCAATAGTCCTTGAGTTGGTAAGAAAATTTTTTTACAAAATTTTTGTGGTGTTAATTTAACTTGTAATGATAATTAATTGAGTTTTCTACAAATTTACAATCACTTTATTAATAAGACCTTTTTTTTTGTTTCAAGTCTTTTGTCTATTAGAAGTTTTGATACACTCACATATATGACTCTCTAAACACCAAAAAAACATATATGACTATACGAGTAGCTTCAATTCGACAGATGTTATAAGTTCAGATAATATAATTTCAGACAAAATAAATCAAACACCCTAATTAGATTGATAATTTGTAGCCAAACAACAATTTTAATGGACTTAATTGCCCATGTAAAAAGGTGATTAAGGAAAATGGTGTCCCTTGACATGACTTCACTATATTATTTAGTCATGATCAACTGGATCCAACCTTATTTTGCTTGTCAATCAAAGTTTTCAACAACTTGTTCATAATAATTGGGAAAAAACACACACTTCACTCACCTCGATCAACATTTATTTTTGTTTTTATTAGTACAACTCAGATCTGCAACTAATTACACTGTAGTTTTATATTCCATTAATTTTTTCACCAAACAATATTCCATTAGTTTTGATTGCATAATTTAAATGAAAGTTTGAAATTATCCAAATCTCAATAAACCATGTTTTGGTGATTAGTGTTATGCATTTTAATACTCACCTATAAATAGACGATTAACGTAGTATAGTCACACCATGAACTCAAGTTAAAAAAAACAAATATACATAGTACTCGTACTTTTTCTGTGTCTATCATTTAAAAAATAAAAAATTGTAACAAAAAACTTCCACTTTTAACCGCGTATATTGATAACTAATACTTGTAAGCAAATCGTGTTTTATTGTTTAGATATGTAGATTAAAACCAATGAGTGAAGCAATTGAGGCAAAATTATGGATTATTATATACAATTATGGATGTATCAAACATAAGATGTCTTAAAATGAACTAATAAAATGAATAAAAACAAAAATGTGACAGGATTTTCCAGATGGACTATATCCTGCTGGTGGGAAGTCAGAAATAGAGGGATTCTTTCCACCTCCTTATTATGAATGGTTCCAATTCAATAAGGTACATACATTTATATATATACATGCTTGTATGATGTATCTTCTTATTATGCGTATTTCTCACCAACTTAAATAATATTGGTGGTCCAACCTTAAAAAAATTAATAATCCAACTGAAAATAAATTAATTCCAATTTAATCAAAGTTAATAGATGGAAGAATTCGGTGGATGTCATTGTTAAGAATTAAGACGGATATGATTAGTGTTAGTGGGGTTTGATCTTAAATTCTTTGTCTTTATTAGACTTAGATTGATTTAGTTATGATAAAGCCTTGGTTATTGGTGATTTGGTATCAATTAATGGAATACATAGCTTGTTTTTGGCTAAATTGAGTGGATCGATGATAGATGATCCGGGTGAGTTAGGGTCTGTTCTCATTGACTGAGCTGAGCTGAGCTGAAATGAAATGAATTGAATATTTTATAAGAGAAGGAAATTAGGAGCTGAAGTGAACTGAAAATAAACGTATAAGAACAGGCCCTTAGAGTAGCAATTAGCAAAGCCTTCATGATTTTCTTCTTGTATGTCGAATTCTCGATAGTTTTCTTTGATTCTCTTGGAGATAAAAAGGTTATATTTTTAAAGTCACAACGATTATGTAAAAGATACGAAAGGAAAAGAAATGCAGTACAGTGTTTAGTTTAATCAATTGCATGCAAATTGGTAGGAAAAAGAAAGAAATTGACAATTATGATTTCAATTTCATTTCCTCACAATTTGCCGAACGGAAAAACACAGCAATTGATCCAGGGTGGCACAAGGTGTTGCGTGACTTGCGTCGGGCCGTGCAACAGTTGTGTTAAGGCTCGGCACAACCACTTTCGGTTCTATGTGGGTGTTTGGCTGTTTGCTACTAGACCCAAGTACCCAACAGTTTTACTGATTGACATTTTTCTCTTTTAAGGAATTCACAGAATATACTAACTTGGAAGACTGCATCTCATATTTATGCAACTACATCACCACCAATGGACCCTTTGACGGTCTCCTTGGCTTCTCTCAGGTAACATCTTCGAATTAAATGAAAACTACTAGTATGAAGTATGCTTTATCATATCTATGAATTTTCATCAAATTAATGTATCAGGGAGCAACATTATCAGCCCTTTTGATCGGATACCAATCACAAGGGAAGGTGTTGAAGGATCATCCACCCTTCAAGTTCTTCATATCGGTTTCTGGATCGAAGTTTAGGATTCCAAGCATCTGTGAGGTTGCTTACAAAGAACCCAACAAGGCTAAATCAGTTCATTTTATTGGGGAAAAGGACTGGTTGAAACTTCCCTCTGAGGATCTTGCCGCGGCTTTTCAAGATCCTCTCATTATAAGGCACCCTCAAGGCCACACTGTGCCAAGACTAGGTATGTTGTCACACTTTATTTTCAAATGGTCTAATAACATGTCGATTATAAAATATATAAGGCTACCATTTGACTTTTGTGGTCAAATACTGTCAACTATAATTATTAATGCATGGCCTTGAAAGCATCTTAAAAAATAATAAATCGACAGTAAACTAAAAAATATTCTTTAAGATAATCTAGACACGTTATAACCAGTATTACAGATCAATACAATGTGTTTATGATCAGAAATTTGGCCACCAAAGTCAAATGGAACATAATTTACTGTCAAACTCTCCTTTGTGTATCCAAATCATTGATGAATGAATGAAACAAGCAGATGAGGCGGTGAGTGAGAAGCTGCTTAACTGGGTGAAAGAGCTGTTGGTCCAGACAAGTAAGGCTAAAGATGGTGTGCAAAATGGGGAAGCACAGAAGAAACAAGAGAAGACAGAAGAAGCCTGTGAAGCTGCAAAAGAAAAGCATGATTTTATGGAGAAAAGAGAAGTGGAGGTTGTACAAGCTTAAATACTTAAATCACAAATTATCGGGTAGTCATATTCATAGAAATGCAGTATTGTAAGGTCAATTTTCAGTTTATATTATTAAGCATCAAAGAAATTGACCATGAGAATAAGCAGGATATTTAAGATGAGCATTTCTAGTTTGTCAATTACCTCATGCTGGGAAGTGAATATATTGAGATGAACCTTCCAATAGCAGTATAGCACGATAGATGATCATCAAAGAAGGGAGACATTTCACTCAAATTCCATACATATTCCAATTTACAGGAAATATCAACCCTGTCAAAACCACCATTTTGCTATTTCACATGACATTTGCATAAAATTGGCAAGGAAAGATCAATCATATTTCGTTCTTTTAGCTGGCCCTTGGTCAATGATGGGATCAACAGGCGGAGGTTGCTGTTGTTCTGTCCCTTCCTGGGTTTCTGAGCCTTGTTCCGTTTCTGTAGGCTGAGATGGAGTATAGCCCTCTGGAAATGGTGGTGGTGGAGGGGCTGGTTGTAGCTGCATATTCAGAAGAAACGCTGCTTAGTATATACAAGTACTTTGCAGTACTACATACTTAAATAGTACTAATCTCAAATAATAGAGCAACTCTTAAATAAAGCACTGAAAATCTTCAGTACCAAATCCCAAGTAGATTGACCCAAAAAAATATATTCCAAGTAGAAAATGATTCTATATAAAGGTAAGATGAGTTTCTAACTGAGTGGAACTTTTTGCTCAAGAAATCCAGAAGCTATGTGAAATTTGGAAAAACAATGACCAACATAATCTACTTTCCCAAAACAAGACCAACATAATCTACTTCCCTTGTTCCGCTGCCCTCCTCCTGCTTCTTTGTCTCCCATTGCCTACTGAGATAAATTTCTTGGCCTAATTGACCTCCGTAGCTCTTGTTATGGATTGATGGTCATGCTCTCAAAAGAGTAGACCAAAATGTGCGGTGAATTCTCGCATCCAACACCCCCCACTGACGAGCTTGTGGTATCTTCGATCTTCACATCATCCTCTCCTCCACAACTCCCTGCCGACAAGCTTTTGGCATTCTCCACCTTCAGCGAGGGGTGGAGGAGTAGAGGATGATGTGAAGGTGGAGAGTGCCACAAGCTTATCAGCAGAAGGTGGTGGAGGAGAGGATTCGCCCCTCTCTTTGGCCTCCTCTTTTTAGGACATGGCCATCAATCCACAACAAGAGCTGCGGAGGTCAGACGGGCCAAGGAAATTACCTCAGAAGGCAATGGAAGCAAAGAAGCAGGAGGAGAGGAGGGCAGGAAGCAAAGAAGCAGGAGGGGAGGGCAGGAAGCAAAGAAGCAGGAGGGGAGGGCAGGAAGCAAAGAAGCAGGAGGAGGGGAGGGCAGGAAGCAAAGAAGCAGGAGGAGGGGAGGGCAGGAAGCAAAGGAGGAGGAGGAGGAGGAGGAGGAGGAGGAGGAGGGGAGGGCAGGAAGCAAAGGAGGAGGGGAGGGGAGGGGCAGGGGCAGGCAGGGGAAAGTAGATTATGTTGGCCATTGTTTTCCCAAAGTTCCACTCAGTCCCA
This sequence comes from Chenopodium quinoa, assembly GCF_001683475.1. Taxonomy (NCBI): domain Eukaryota; kingdom Viridiplantae; phylum Streptophyta; class Magnoliopsida; order Caryophyllales; family Amaranthaceae; genus Chenopodium; species Chenopodium quinoa. The sequence continues at coordinate 2,123,379 of NW_018745461.1, forward strand.
AAACAAAACCAGCTGTCCCAAATTGGGCTACTCAACATTTTCATAACAAACAACCTCAGTTAAATAATCATTGATCTGATCCACATATGACAGCTTATGAACAACCCAAAAACAAAACAAGCAGAATGAATCCTGCCGCTGGAGGGGTCTAGGGAAGGAATGATATGCACAGATGAAGCCTTCACTAATCACAAGTCACGACATACTCCTCATTCTGTCAAAGACACTCAGCATATTAACTGTCCTTTATCTGAGATAATATTTTCCATCCATGAGAAGCTAAAAAAAGCAAAAAAAATCCAGGACAAGTAAAATATAGGGTGGTTTATTGCAACAAGCCAACAGAGGAATTGATTATTGAGAGGTACAGAGCTGTCCAAGGGCAGTAAGACTTGTAATGACAGTCTTATATAGGAATTTGTCTAAATAGAGTCCTAGAATAGAAAGACATTGGTATCATCCTTACTAAATAGCTATGTTTCATGTATGAAGGCTTAGACACGGTAAAGCTCAAAAAGTTCAGCTTACCTTACGCTGCAAGGAAGCAAGGATATGATCTACTCTCTTTAGTTCTCTGAGATCAATAGTCTCTTTAGTAGCTGTTGTATCATCATTTGCGTCATCACTTTCACTGTCTGTTGGAACAAGCATAAGAAAATCAATCATGTTAACAAGTTTTAGAGCTTTCCAGGTATCTTACAAAATTAGATATAAAATCCAGGACTAATTACTATGAGTGGTACAGATCAATAATCAGCAACAAACCCGAAATAAGGTGAGGCAAAAATGCCAAAATGCACAGGAAACTTCCATCCTAGACTCAAAGAATTCTACACAGGTCCAGCATGGTAAAAGCCATAATAGAAAGTTCTCTAGGCTTATTATAAGCTCTATGCATGAAGCTTGTGCTCCAAACAAGGAAGCATCCTGAATTTTCAATTCCAAAACGGTGTAAAAGGGAAATCAAGATTTCTCCAGAAGTGAATATAGATGAGAAGATTCTTGTTGTAGTCAATATAGTCATAGAGCGAGTTCAACTTCTCAGGTCATGTTGCATAGTTGGATCATTTTATCATAGTCAGTACAGGTTCCCCCAGTCCAGTTCCACTAAACTGTTGCTTGTTGTTTGCTCTCCTTATATCTAATCTTTGGCCAGCAGTTTGCCAGCATATGCGCAGAAATACTGAGATTTACACTCAGTTCCTAGTTTATAGTTTTATATACCCTTTCAAGCTATTATCTTCTGCTACACTTCTCAACTTTATTGTTTTCTTAGTGACAAGAGGCAGAGACAGACAGAGGTGGTGGAAAATAACGACCAGGCTTTACAACATTTTCCAAGTTATAAGAGTATAAGACTACTATCACATAAGTATTTTGACATCTAGCAATGAGAATGGTTTGCAGGACTAATAATTTGACATCCAGTGACTCTAAAAGAGGTCCAGAAAGCTAAAGTATTTCAGCATCTAAGACTATTTCCAAGTGGATAACAGATTTAATGTAGATTTCAATAGGCTGATCCACACTTTGTCTGGGAAATTACCAGTTACTAAGGATCTATCCAAAGTTTCCAAGAGTTGTTCATTCCTAGAAATCACCTTCTCTTATCTTCTCAAACCGAGATGAAAACCCCTCAAGATCACGACAGTTTTGAATATAGCAACGCTGATTTCCAAAGGTCGTGAAAGAAGAAGAATTCCCAGGAATCCCAGAACTTATAGTCATGAGTAATTGAGTACTAAAGAACATAACCAGCATAACAATGTTCACCAAAATAATGCAAGTCAAATTATGATTTATGAGCCTCCTGTAAATGCTGAAACCAAAGGCATTAAAAATTACCATGTCCAATCTTCTCCAACTTGGAAGCAGCAGTTGAGAATCCTTTCTGTATGTAATACAAAGCACGCCCCTGCCCATCCAAGTACACTTAAAATGAGCAAAGAATCTCCAAAAAAATTTTAAACTCCCGCGAAATGAGCTTTACTTTAAGCAAAATTATTTAATTTCACCACTAGGACTGTAAAGGGAACAATAAGCACATTTAACTATAACAGCTAGCGGGATTTTGGGTATTACACGTATTATCACTTGAAGAGGACTACTAAAGTGAAATCTTACAATTCTTGCAGAGAAAACACTGCAAAGCTGCGGAGCTTGATAGATAGAACCATCCAATACATAGTACGTCAACATCGGCGTAACTTTCTCAGGACTATCCCTCTTTTGCATACGAATGACAAACAGATTAGGTTCTACAACTTCATACAGCATATACTCAATCCCTGTCATCTTCCTGTATCAAAATCATACTCAATGTTTAAAGTTACCCACAAGAAACTACCTTGCAACAGAAATAGAAAACCTACCAACTTAACCTCTGTTCACTTCAGCCTAATTAAATCAGTGCAGCAAACATAAACTCAACATATGTGTCCTATTAAAGCGAGACGGTCCGGACAGATAGAGTACATCAATTATGCAAGAACATGACTTTATATTAGCAGTTAGCCAATAATCATAAATTTTGCCACAAAAACACTACCTTGATGTAATAAACAGTAAACACACAAAAATTCATTCTTTACTACACAATATTGCAATTACAAACACCCCCATTAAATCAAACACGTTTATCAAATCAAACTATACCACATTTGTTAAATTTGTATCAATGAATTTGACAATTAACAAATAAAATTAAGAAAATAAAACCCTAAAAGAATAATTTTGAAATAAAAGAGGGAAGAAATTACGGGTTTACTTACGAAAGATGAGAGAGATCAAGGGGATGAACAGAATTCATCCTCAATTGCTCATTATTGCAAGTGTGATCATAAAAGGGGGACAAAGCGAAGTAATCGAAAACAAGATTACGATCGAGAGGATAAGTGTTAAGCCATAATTGATCTCTAAAGCAAATTCCGGTCATGTCAGTTCCCGGAGGCGGCGGCAATGGCGGCGGATTTCCGTCCAAATTAGGGTTTCCCGGCATTGGTGTTGCTGCCATTGTTGAGTTTTCTGGGTTTGAAAGAAGTAAGAAATTGTTGTATTAGCGGAATTAATTGGATTTGGAAGTTAAATTACTTGAATTCGATTGAATTTGAATTGGATGATTATAAATAGGGATTATCAAATTCAGGTCTTTTTGAGTTGAGTGATGAAATTGCTAGAGTAGCAGCTGAAAGTGGGGTGAAGTTACTGGTCGGATTGTTTAATTTGGCCTTTGGGTATACGTGGTTAGCCCGAATGAGTGAATGACTACTCTTTCTCGATTGAGTAGCCAGTGTTACCCGAACTAATTTGTGGTTCAGGCGATTCCTTAAATATACCGAATATACTTTTTAAAGGCAGTTAGTAATTTAATTTAAGTAATTAATTATACTTTTTTTTAACTTCAATTAAATTATTACTCCCTTTGTTCCTAAAAGTACAACTCTTTGGTCTAATTTTAGTACCAAAATGATCGACTCTTTTGAATTAGAATACCCACTAATTTACAACAATGTTTGTGCAAAATTAGTTTCTTCATGTAAAATTTTGTTATTTCATGCACTTTTAATACTTTCTCTCTGTACTTTCTAACAAACCCCATTTAAATTTATCTTTCCAATATACTTTTACTTCTTTTTATTTAACTTTCTTAATATACTTGCGAAATCAACCCAAAGGGTTTGTTCTTTCGGGGACAGAGAGAGTATTAAATTACTCTTACAAAAAAGTATAATTAGTTATACTTAAATTATATTACTAATTGCCTTTAGAAAAGTATAGTTGGTTATATTTTCATTCAACAAAACAATTAGTAAAATATAATAAATTGATTGAATTGGGCATAGTTTTCTTAAACAACAGTAAAAACCTTGAATTGTAGGAGTAAATTCTTTATTAGAAGGTAAACCTTTCCAAAATGTTATTACTAGTAGTAGATTTAGAAGATGTATGTGAAAACCTAATTTTAAAAGGAGGTAGGTTTTTTTTTTTTTTTTTTCTCAAATGAGGAGCAAGTCCAAGTACAAAGAAAATAAATATAAAAAGCTAAAACAAAAGACTACTATGGAGGAATGAAGCCTGGGAATGCTACACCCCTAGCATCCTCTTCTAAAATATGACTAAGCTCTACAGAAATAATATTAATGATATTTAGTTGAGAGTCTTAAATGAAGAGCTGTCAATTCGGTTAAACGGGTCGGGTTTAGATTGTAAGAGCGGGTCGGGTCAACTTAGCTCGGGTCAATTCGGATTAATTCAATAACCTATGCGGGTCGGATTTGGGTTGGGTCATGCTTGAGTCGGGTTACGTCGGGTTTAGGTCGGGTTACATTCGGGTCGGGTGAACAATAGGTTGGGTTTCGGGTTTTCATGGGTTAAAACAGATTAGGGTAATTCTCGGGTTTGAGTCAGGTTCGGTTCAAGTCAATAATTTGCGGGTTATAATCAGGTCGGGTTATTTTCAAGTCGAGTCATTCTCGGGTTCAAGTCGGGTTCGATTCAAGTCAATAATTTGCGGGCTATAATCAGGTTGGGTCATTTTCAAGTCGGGTCATTCTCGGATTCAAGTTGGGTTATGTTCAAGTCAATAATTTGCAGGTTACAATCAGGTCGGGTCATTTCCAAGTCACATAAATAGATAATTAATTTTTATCAAGCTGATTATTTCCTTTGACTATTATATATATATGACAATATACTAGGAAACTATAGTCTATAATTTAGGAAGATAATTATCTCCTTTGACCATACAACAAATATATACTATATTTAACTCTTAAATTTGATGATGATGCTCCTTTCTTTTGCTGGTCTGGATCGACTTGGTCACCCTAGACAAAATGCTTTGATCAACAATAATGAGGTGGTCTAAATTGCATTTAAGGTGATTTGAAATCGGGTCGGAACAATTTGGGTTGAATTTAGGTCGGGTCAATAACAAGTCGTGTTAATTTCGAGTTGGGTTAGTAATAGATCGGCTTGAATTTTTGGGTCGGGTAAGTAATAGGTCTGGTAAAATTTGGGTCGAGTCAATAACAAGTCTGGTTGAATTTGGGTCAGGTCAAAGACAAGTCGGGTTTGTAATAGGTTAGGTTAAATTTGGGTCGGGTTAGGAACGGGTCGAGCTGAATTCAGGTTAGGTTAGTAACATTTCGGGTTAAATTCGGGTTTTGACGAGTAAAAACGGGTTCAGGTCAATTTCGGTTCAAGTCGAGTTCGGTGCAAGTTAATTAAATTGGTCGTTGTAAACCGATAAATCGGTGCAAGTTGCATTGTAAACTAGTAAATTAGCCGTTTAATAGCAAATTGGATGGTTCCACACACCCAATTAGATTCCCGTAGGGTATTAAGGACCATGGTAACCTTTTTGGCAATTTTTATTTCCGGGCAAAAGAAAGTCAAAAAATTTTAAAATTGAAGGCTAGTATCCACGCTTTTTGAGAAATTTTGTAGGTTTCGGAGCCCGGTGTCGAAAAGTCTTGATAATTTAGGAGATACATCTCGGGGTCATATAATACCGTTTGGAACCATATATGATCATTATTTGTTGTCATAAATATATGTTCGTGGTAGGCTTGAATTATTGAAATCGGTGCAAGTTGTAAACCAGTAAATTGACCGTTTAACATCAAATTGGATGGTTTCACACACCCAATTGGACTCCCGGAATGTATTAGGGACCATGGTAAACATTTCGGTAATTTTTATTTTTAGGAAAAAAAAAGTCAAAAAATTCCAAAATTGAAGGCTAATATCCACGTTTTATGAATAATTTTGGAGGTTTCGGGCCCAGTGTAGAAAAGTCTTGATATTTTAGGGGATACATCTCGGGGTCATATTATGCCGTTTGGAACCATATATGATCATTATATGTTGTCATAAATGTTCGTAGTATGCTTGAGTTGATGAAATTCGTACAAGTTGTAAACATGTAAATTGGTCGTTTAAAGACAAAAAAATTGGATGGTTCCACCAACCCAATTGGACTCCCGGAGGATATTAGGGACCATGGTAAACATTTCGGCAATTTTTATTAAAAAGTCAAAAAATTCCAAAATTGAAGACATTATATCCACGCTTTTTGAGAAATTTTGGAGGTTTCAGGACACGGTGTCGAAAAACCTTTAGATTTTAGGGAATACATCTTGGGGTCATATAATGACGTTTGGAACCATATATGATCATTATATGTGTGTCATAAATGTTCGTGGTATGCTTGATTTATTAATGAAATCAGTGCAAGTTATAAACCGGTAAATAGGCCGTTTAAAGGCAAGTTGGATGGTTTCACCCACCCAATTGGACTCTCAAAGGGTAGTAGGGACCGTGGGAAACATTTCGGCAATTATTATTTCCTAGCGAAAAAAGTCTAAAATATTCCAAAAATAAAGGCTAATATCTACGCATTTTGAGAAATTTGGGAGGTTTTGAGGCCCAGGGTTGAATAGCCTTTAAATTTTAGGGGATACATCTTGGGGACATATATATAATTCCGTTTGGAACCATATATGATCATCATTTGTTGTCATAAATGTTCGTGGTATAGGCTTGATTTAATTGTAACACCCCCAAATCTCCCTCTACGTAAATACTATATTTATACGTATATAAATACCGTAGAGATAGACTTGGGCGTATTACCGCCACGTGAAAACGTAAGGCTTATTTAATTACTCAAACTGCAGCAGAAAAATAACTAACTTTTATTAATAATATGAATAATTATAATAACTGTTTCAAAATAATCTAATAAAAAACTTGTCCATACATAAATAAAATTAATTCCTATCTATGTGATCCCAATCCCGACTCTAGCATGCGTACGAACAACTTCACACCTGAAATCAAGACTGCTTACCAAAATGGTAAACAGGGCGAACCAAAACAAAAAGGAAAACAGATTAGCAAAAACGCTAAGTACGTATAAATGCAAGGCATGTAAATACTTTTATTAGGCAAACATGCTTTCGAAATAACCATATAAATTTAAACCTGTCACGAGTCACTTTTCAAAATAAAACTTTCCAAAAATAATTAAACCTTCCAAGGGTAGTAATATCCATCAATAAAAACTTTCCAAACCAATAGATTTCCAATTTATAAACTTCTCAATTTTTGATATATTTCTAAACCAATTTTCCCCACGTAAGTGTGCACACCCCCCAAGCAAGTTATACTATACTTGAGGAAAGACCAGATCATACAAAGCTCATGGTCTTACTTAACCAGTCCCGGGTAGAGGGACAATTAAAATATCAAATACTCAGGCTCACAATGAGCTACAAATTAATTAAACCAAGTGATTTATAAATCAAACAACTTTCATTAAAACGATCAACATTTAGAGATCAAACCTTCAAATCATAAAATTATATACTTTAACTTGTCATGAAAATTGTTAACTTAAATATTCATACGCAACATTTATTCAAACAATCATTAAAACAAACATTATACAAAACACGCATTCAAAATTGTATCAAGGACCTAGCCACCTATACGTACCTTGATCACGAGAACAAAAAAAAGGTACGACTACTAAACTTGACCACGATCGGGAGACTCCTCCTACACAAATAAAATAACCTAAATTAATATAAGGTTAACAAAATAACACAAAACCAAAAACACCATTCTATTGTGCATGAACTACCTAAATATTAACCTTTATCAAAATAGTGCTATTAGTATAGTTGGGTGGTCGTTGGTGGCGGATGAGGTGGTTGTTCGGTGGCAACAACTTGGTTATGGGTTGCAGAGTTTATTTAAGCTAGATAGAGTAAGAAGAAGGGGTGATGAGATAGAGAGTAGAGAAGAGGATTTCTGATTTTTGGTGTGAGGAATTTGTGAAATGTTGAGGGTCTATTTATAGTGTTTAAGGGGTAGTAAGATAGAGTTAAAGGAAGTTTGAGATTAACATGGGAACATGATAAATGTAAGTTTGTCAAATGAATATGAGTGAAACTTAGTCTAGGTTAATTCATGTGGGAAAATACAATGGAAAGGATTAGGGATGGAAGTAAGATAAATGCTAATATGGTTAAGAAAGATAAATTAAGAGATTTAAGTAAAAAAAAAATGGTAAATTAAGAGATTTTAAAAAAAATAATAATGATGAGTATGGCTTCTTCATAACTCACGGCCCTTCTTTTTTTTTTTTTTTACATATATATATATAACGAAAATCATTCTTAAATAAATAAAATAATTAGATTTGATAATTAAATCAAGTTAAAATATATAGATAATATCAAAACTAAGATTTGTTGTAATTCATGAGATAATAATTAAGCTAAAGTTGTTAAGTATTATTAAGATAAAATCCGGAAAATAAAATTAAAACGGCGTACAACGTTAATTAATAAAAATACGGACCGACCAAGATCATAATTTAGAAATTTTAATTATTTCAATTAATTAAAGAAATTACTAATTAAGAAAATATTTTCAAAAATTAGGGGTATTACAGTCTACCCCCCTTAAAAGAAGTTTCGTCCCGAAACTTAAAATTATTTAATAACTCGAATTAATACTCCAAATTAGTTAAAATTTAGTAAGTTCATGCACAACCTAAGGACTTGACTCAAAAGATTCACTTAATAAAGACATCAAGGAAAGCGCGAAACTCTATTGTTTTCTACCCCCCTTAAAAGGAAGTTACGTCCCCGTAACTTAACCACTCACCATGAAAAGGTTAGGGTACTTTTTACGCATTTCTGCCTCAGCCTTCCAAGTTGCTTCCCCAACCTTATGGTTCGACCATAAAACCTTGACAATCTTCACATCCTTGTTTCTGGTGCTTCTAACTTTACTATCTAAAATTTTCATTGGTCTTTCTTCATAGGTCAAACTCTCATCTAGCTCAATTGTCTCTGGTTCTAGCACATGTGCAACATCAGGAATGTACTTGCGAATTTGACTTACATGAAAAACATTGTGCACCCTTTCCAACTCGTTGGGTAAGTCCAACTTATATGATACTTTCCCAACCTTCTGAAGAATCTCATATGGCCCAATGTACTTTGGGCTCAACTTCCCCCTCTTCCCAAATCTCATTACCCCCTTCATAGGAGATATCTTTAGCAACACCTTCTCTCCTACTTGGAATTCTACATCTCTACGCTTCTCATCAGCATAACTTTTCTGTCTATCTTGGGCTACTTTGATTTTCTCCTGGATTAACTTCACCTGCTTAACAGTTTCCTCAATCATCTCAGGCCCAAGCACAACCGTTTCACTTATGTCACTCCAACAAACTGGGCTCCTACATTTCCTTCCATACAAGGCCTCAAATGGCGTCATTCCAATGCTTGCATGATGACTATTATTATATGAAAACTCAATCAAGTCTAAGTGGTCTTCCCATGAACCTTGATACTCAAATACACATGCTCTCAACATGTCCTCCAAGGTCTGTATGGTCCTTTCAATCTGACCATCAGTTGCAGGGTGAAAAGCTGTACTCATCAATAGCTTTGTTCCCATGGCCTTTTGCAAACTTTTCCAAAAGTTAGACAAGAATCTCGAATCACGATCTGAAATGATATCTGTAGGCACTCCATGATACTTCACCACAAACTTCACATATGCCCTTCCCAACTGATCCATAGACCAAGTGTTTTTCATAGGTATAAAGGTTGCGGACTTAGTCAATCGATCCACAATGACCCAAATAGTGTCATTCCCTGCCCTGGTCCTTGGTAATGCCCCCACAAAATCCATGGCGATCGAATCCCACTTCCACTTTGGTACTTCCAAGGATTGGACCATTCCTTGTGGCCTTCGATGCTCTATCTTCACTTTCTGGCATGTTAAGCATTTTGCCACAAACTCTGCTACTTCTTTCTTCATGTTTGGCCACCAAAAGACCTTCTTCATATCCTTATACAACTTATCCCCTCCAGGATGCATCGAATAAGGAGAGCTATGGGCCTCCTCCATCAGTCTTTGCTTGATGTCCCCACGATGTTGTGGAATACACCATCTCCCTTTAAATCGAATACTTCCATCATCAGTAATAGTAAAGTCCAAAACCTGTCCTCCCTCAATCTTCTCTTTTATTGCCTTCAACTTCGATTCCCCCAACTGACTTTCTCTAATCTCATCATAAATAGAAGGTTTCACCGCCAAGGCATTTAACATCTTACTGACCTCTCCATGCTCCACCACTTCCAAATTCATCTTCTGAAATTCTACACACAACTGGTCTGGTAAAATCATCAAATTCATCAAATGACTGGTTTTCCTACTTAAAGCATCAGCTACCACATTAGCTTTCCCCTCATGATATTGGATATTCACACTATAATCTTTCATAAATTCCAACCATCGTCTCTGTCTCAAGTTCAAATACTGCTGAGTGTAAATGTACTTTAGACTCTGATGATCTGTGAACATTTTACAAGTTGCACCATATAGATAATGTCTCCAAATTTTCAAAGCAAACACAATCGCAGCTAACTCCAGGTCATGGGTTGGATAGTTCACCTCATGTAGTTTCAATTGTCTCGAAGCATATGCAATGACCCTCCGATTCTACATTAAAACACAACCCAGTCCAAACTTCGATGCATCACTATACACCTCATATTGCCCACTTTCATCTGGCAAAGCCAATACTGGTGCTGAGGTTAACTTGTCTTTCAAGGTCTGAAACGCTTGCTCACACTCCTGGGTCCAAACAAACTTACATTCCTTCTTCATTAAATTCGTCATGGGCCTCGCAATCCTCGAAAAATCCTTCACAAATCTTCGATAATAGCCTGTCAATCCCAAGAAACTTCGAACATCTGACACATTCTTAGGTGTTGGCCATTCACTCACTGCATTAATCTTCGAGGGATCTACTGAAATTCCTTCCCTAGAAATCACATGCCCCAAAAAGGCTACCTTTTCTAACCAAAACTCACACTTCGACAGCTTAGCATACAATTGGTGCTCCCTCAGGATCGACAATACTTTCCTCAAATGATCTTCATGCTCCTCCCTATTCTTGGAGTAGATCAAAATATCATCAATGAAAACCACCACAAACTTATCCAAATATGGCCTAAAGATTCGGTTCATCAAATCCATGAAAACTGCAGGTGCATTAGTTAACCCAAATGGCATAACTGTGAACTCATAATGGCCATAACGTGTCCTGAAAGCACTCTTGGGAATGTCCTGCTCTGCAATTCTCAATTGATGGTACCCTGACCTCAAATCTATCTTGAAAAATATTCCAGCCCCTTTCAACTGATCAAACAAATCATCAATTCTAGGCAAAGGATACTTATTCTTGACTGTCACATTATTCAACTCCCGATAGTCTATGCACAACCTCAAACTTCCATCCTTCTTTTTCACAAACAACACTGGAGCACCCCATGGAGAAGAACTAGGTCGAATATATCCCTTATCCAACAAGTCATCTAACTGAGTTTTCAATTCCTTCATCTCAGCTGGAGCCATCCTATATGGGGCCTTCGAGCTGAGATAGGTCCAGTCCCTGGTAGCAATTCTATGGTGAACTCAACATCCCTTACTGGCGGCATACCTGGTATCTCATCAGGAAACACATCTGGAAATTCCTCAACTATTGGAATACTCTTTTTCTTCTCATCCTCCCTTCCCACTTCTTGAACACTACACATGTATATAGGATAACCCTTCTTGACACAATAAATTATTTATAATTTTTATTATTAGTTAATAGGAAGATTTGTAAAATAAATTATTTTGGAGAATTTATATTTTCTATAAGAAGCCTTGGAAGAAGGAAAAAGATTGAGAATGAGGAAGAAAATATTAATAATAACAATTTACTATAGTTAAATTTTACAAAATAGTGGTTTGTTACTTAAATAGTTTCGCATATGTTTAATTTGGAGCTATTTTCATATTAACATATTAATATATTAGTATTTTAATAGATTTGAATATTAAAATTTAAATGTAGTAGAAATAAAAAATAAAATAAAATTATGGTGTCTAATCAATGACTATAGAGACAAATATTTTTAGGTAAAAAAATACGAGTATTTTCCTTTTTTTTTAGAATGTATTGCAAATTATGTTATGAATATTTATTTATAGCTATAAATATTTGTCCTAAAGATATGTCAATTTTTTTTTATTTTTTTAAGTTATTATATTGTACTCTCTCCGTTTTAAAATACTTGCTCCATTTCTATTTTTTACACTATTCATTTGCCCTACTTTGACTAATGTTTGTGATTTATACATAAGAAAAAATATAGTCTTGTGGGTACTTGTTGGAATCATCTCAATGAATAGATTATTAATTTTCAATTGTTAGAATTTATAATTATTGGTAATTAAAGATATAAGTGATCAAATATTAACATCGGCATGCGTGTCCAAGAGAAATGGAGCAAGTATTTAAAAATAGAGGGAGTATAAGATAAGGGAATTATTTTTGTATAAGATTTTGTTTTTTTAATAGAATTTTATAAAAAACAAACTCACTAAGGACACACCAGGAGATAACATGTGTCATTGTTGGTGTGTCTTTTAGTATATAAGTTATTGATTGATTGATAATCGATGATGATTGATTTTGGTTAGTTGTTTACAAGTTACAACTTCATAGTAAAGCTTTAATTTGTGAAAGTATCTAGAATGAATGAGGCCTTATATTAATTAAGGAATCTTATGAATGGTTCATGGTTGGCGAGTATATGATCCAAACTCGATTTATTTTGCTTTTTCTATACACCAATAATCAACTATATTTCACTATTGTCAAAAAAAAAAAAAAAAAAAAAAAACTATATTTCACTACCTTTTTAATACGGAGTATACTTTAGTTACCTTCCTATTGTGCAAAGGTAAATGACATTTTTATTTGGAGTAATTTATTTCAATGCATGACAAATTACATACAAAAATATAACGTAAAATAAAAACCATTATTATTTATAAATATATACGAAGTAACGACCAGTGATGATACAATAGCAGTCTTTTAGAATATATCTAGAAGACCATTATCATTAAAATTTAAAAACAACCCTTAAACAAAAGTGCTGAAATTACAAAGTTGTAAAATTACAATGCAAATAGAACTATCTCTTCCTTATACATCATTAGCTAGTAACAACTAACCAAGGAAGAAGATACTTTATTTTAAACCATGAAGAACGTAATCAAGTACATACTTAATAAACCAATACCAAGTTTAATCTACCAAAAAAACTATGGCATAGGTTTATTTTTTGATGCAATTTGGCTTAATTAAAGCCCACCCCTTAAAAAACCCGGGTTAAAAACAAGACAAGGTACATCATTGACGATCTTGCGAGCACCAAGGGCAACGTTACTGACGAGTCTGCCGGTATTAACATTAGCCCAAACGGAGCAACCGCGAATGGGAAGGCTAACAACGGCCCTAATTTTAGAGATATCATTTACGCTGTTTATGATACTACCTACGGCAATATTGACCTTACAAAAGCCGTTACGGTCGGTTTTGGTAGTAGCAATTGTTTTGTCGTTGATGGTGATGTCAATATTGAGATTGGCCAAGGGCGCGCAGTTGTTGCAGGGATCGAGTAAAGTGCGCGAACAATGAAGAGTTCCATTTAGTGCTAGCGCCTTCACGTGTATTCCGTTGATGATTAGGGTGGCATTGGCTTTTGGTAAGGTTGTTGTGCCTAGGATTACTAGGGCTAATGCAAGGAAAAGAAAGGCTTGTGTTTTTGTGTTTGCCATTGTAAGAATTTTGAAATTTTGAGTTTTTTTTTGTAAAAAAAAAATTTATTTTAGGAAATATAGTTTAAGTAATTTGTATTTTGTTGAAGTGTGGAGAAATTGAGGGGTGAAGGGAGGTTTTTATAGGGTGTCAATTATGCAAATGTGAAAGGGTTAGTTGAAGAGTGTAATAATAATAAAGATACTCGTAATAATTGCAAATGTGTGCAATTTTTTTTTAGGTGTTTGATTTGTGCAAGTTTGGTACTTGTTAGATTTGGTTGCCTTAGCTTCCACGTACATCACTCGTTTTGAATTATGATAATGCACTATAATATAAGTTATAAGGAAGTGATGCACTTATTTAGAAACGAATAGAATAAAAATTATAGTTGTGGCTTCAATTTTTGACTTTGATTGAGTTGTATTCCGCTATACTCTACGTGGACCTCCCAATTCAACTTGTTCTTACAAAATGTTCCAATAGTTTTGATTGAAAATGTAGCAGCAGTAATAGTAGTGAGCTAGTGATATAGTCTTTGTTTTTAAGCTATTGACAACTATATATCTACTCTAGTTATTTCTGATTAATTAATTGGTAGGCTTTTAGTAATAATATTCGCAACATGTAGCTCAATCTATTGATATTTAACAAATCAAAAGGCGAGAGTGAGGAATAGTCCAAGTGGTTAGATCCAGGAGATAAAGGAATCGATTGATATTCGATTCTCACCACCGTCCTTGTGGATCATTAAACAGCAAAAAAAAAAAAAAAAAAAAAAAAAAAAAAAACTATTTGCAATTTTTCTATGCATGGGTACAAATTACAGGCACACCACTTAAACGAGGTAATTGTATGTGACATGTGTATATGCTTTAATACTTGACAATGCAAGTATATGTGGATAGGGGTTGTACGGCATTCCGCATAGACACGTCAATGACAGATCCATTATGAGTTCAGTAGATTTAGCTAATCCTGTACTAAGCTAGATCCGAAAAATATAGAGTATGTAGGTCATTTTTGGAAAAAATATAGAAAGATAAGGGTCGGGATAAATTCTAGTCGTCGACGTATCAACCTTGCGTCGCCTTATTAATTAAGGCAATTTTTGGCATAAACAATAATCTAGATTAACTTGGCACATTTTTCTTGTTTGGGATTAAATTTGTTCATTAGATCAAATCAATGCAAATTGGATTAATAGGAGGAAATAAGACTTTCAACTTGCTATAGTAGATTAGTAGTAGCTTGTTATTTTTGTTGTATTTCTTCCAAGATCCAAATAGAGCTAGCGAATATGTGATAAAGTTTATTATTTGAGAGTTTATAACATACAATGAAATACTTGGAACGAACATCAATCATTATTTTATTGATCTGAGCATCATATAAATGTCAAATACTTCATTCTCTACAATTCAGATTACGTTTCTCCTAATGAGTATCATCACAATTTTGGCTTAATTGTAGTCGATTAATTAGTGTCATACGTAATCTGTTGTGTATAATTAGGGCATTTATTTGTTTATGAAAATGATCGAATAGTAGTACGGCAATCTTTTTTAATGTTCTGATTGTATATTAAATTAGTGTACGTACATTTGTCCTTTAAATCATCAAAGCCGATTTTTGTGTACGCAATATATATGAAGTAGAGGAACTAGAAATGGAGGAAAGTTATGCATTTACTAATGCATGACATTCATTAAAATATTATAAAAACACATGGTAGAGAGAGAAAAGATGAGAGAGATAGGAAGAGAGAGGCATGTGGGTGGACCACACCTATTTTTTGGTCGGATTGTATCACGTGATGGGGGACCACATGCTGATTGTTCCACTGAAAATTTATATAGTACTATTGAATCCTTAGTAGTACTATTTACGCATAAATTTAGTACAACTGAATGCATATATAATCCCATTATGTGCACATATAGTCTCACTGTATATTCAATGGTACCATTTAATCATCCAATGATATCAGAATATTTATTCATTTGTACATATGCATAATTACATGAATACCCTTTATTATGCATTTCTAAATGCCTAACATTCCTCCCTTTAAAATTCCTCTATGAAGTACATGCATGCTTAAGAAAACATGGTTCATGCTTGGATATTAGAAGCACTGATACATTAAATAAATTTTACTTTATCAAGAAAATATAAGGATGACCCTAAATTGGGTAATACTAAAGGGAGAACAATTGTTGGAAAAAAAATGCATGTTGATTCCGAATATATTAATAAAGAATTGAAGATGAAAGGGAGAATTAGGCCCTGTTCTATTCACCTTAAAAAAATAATATTAAGTAAAAATAATTTCAGTTCAGTAAAAATAAGTTCAGTTCAGTAAAATTAATTTCAGTTCAGTAAAAATAAGTTCAATTCAGTAAAATTAATTTCAGTTCAGTAAAAATAATTTCAGTTCAGTAACAATAAGTTTAATTCAGTAAAATTCAGTTTTCTTAAAGAAGAATTATAATAGAAAATCAGTAAAAATAATTTTAGTTCAGCAAAAATAATTTAAGTTCAGTAAAAATAATTAAAGTTCAGTAAAAATAATTTCAGTTCAGTAAAAATAATTTCAGTTCAACAAAATTAAGGTGAAGAGAACAGGGTCTTACTTAATTGAAGATCTCAATAATACAAATGTGGCGCAGCACGCAGAACAAAATCTATTGCACGCCACCACCAGTACAAGTTTCCTGGTGATACACGCCCCCCAATGTTAACACAACTCGGCCTTGTTCTCATGTGTCCTCACCAAGAGAACAATAGCTCTCTAGGTATAGTAGCTCGGTAATAACTTCTTTCTAATTAATTGCATTGCAATTGTCATAACTCAAACAACAATTAGTTGCACTAGCTTTTAAATAAAAAGGTGGTACAATTGTTAGAGGACCATCTCTAATAAAAGCTTAAACTAAGGGTTCGAGGAAGCCCAAGATAGCCCGTAGAAGTGTGATGCATCATGAGCCCCACCATGACCATATACAACGCTTAATATTCCACATTAAAAAGAGGGGTGGATGATGACATTTGAACTTGTAACAACCTTAATGTTTCATTGGCTTTTAATACCATGTTAAACTGACCAACAGTTGTATATAAATTAGGTCTCTTAGGTTCCAACTTTTTCTAATTAAAGTTGCTTTTCATATTGAAACAAGAGAGACTTGCTTAGGTTCTAACTTTTTTATTGAGCTCGCTTTCCATGTTAAAAGAAAACAGACATGTTATATATAAAACAGATCTCTTAGCTTCTAATTTTAAATTATTTTTTTATTGAAACAAATTAGTTTTACTTTTTTTTTTTTTTGAAAAGCAACAAATTAGTTTTACTTATATTTGTACATAATTCATTTGTTTTTGAAGGACTCTCATTTAAGTTATAAAAAAATTATGAAGTAGTAGAATTTATATACCATAATGAATTTCTTAAATTTAAAGGCTAATTAATAACACAAATTTTTATATACAGCCTGTTGTACCGTGCCGCAGGGATTACTTGAGTTTCTCGGTCAAGGTTATTACCCGAGTTTCCCGGTCAGGGGTTACTTGAGTTTTCCGGAGTTACTTGAGTTTCTCGGTCAGGATTACTTGAGTTATCGGGATTACTTGAATTTCTCGGTCATGGTTTACTCGAGTTTTTTGGCCAGGGGTTACTCAAGTTGGCGGGGTTACTCGAGTTTCTCGATGAGGGAATACTCGAGCCACAATTATTTGTGTGCGGCCTCATCGAGAAACTCGAGTAACCTCTGAGTGAGTAACCCTTAACCGAGTGAAACCCTGTCTGAATCCCTTAAGTAACCCCTGACCGTGTAATTCAAGTAACCCCTGACTGAAAAACTCAAGTAACCCCTAACCAAAAAATTAAAATTTCTGGGGTTATCCGTTCCCAAACTCGAGTCACCTAAGGAAGTCAAAACTCATTCTTGGTACTTTATGGACATCTTTATTTGTGTCTTATGGTTTCAAATCTCTTTATAACCTCAAGAGTTCTCCAACACATTCAGTTCATTTATTAAAAAAATGTCAAAAATTGATCCGAAATAATGTATTATAGCCTTCAATTTTGGACAATTTTCCACTTATTTTGACCCGGAAACAAAAATTGTCAAGATGCTTACCATGGACCCCTTAATACACCCCGTGAGTCTATTTGGGTGGGTGCAACTATCCAATATGCCTTTAAATGGTCAATTTACTCGTTCGCAACTTGCACCAATTTCGTAAACACAAGCCTACCACGGACATGTATTACAACATATAATGGTCATATATAGTTCCAAACTCCATTATATGACCCCAAGACGTATCCCCTAGGGCCTCAAGACTTTTCTCCAACGGATCCGTAACCTCTGACGAAATTCCTAAAAAGGGTGGTGCCTAACAATTTTGAAATTTTTTGACCTTTTTCGCCCAGAAAGGAAAATTTCCGAAACGTTTACCATGGTCCCTAACACCCTCCGGAAGTCTAGTTGGGTGGGTGGAACCATCCAATTTGTCTTAAAACAGTTAATTTACCCGTTCACAACTTTCATCAATTTCGTGAGCTCAATCCTACCACAGACATTTATGACATTATATAATGGTTATATATGGTTCCAAACGTCATTATATGACCCTAAGATAGATATATCCCCTAGGGCCTCAAAACTATTCGCCAGCGGGCCTCGTAACCTCCGAAATTCCTAAAAAACGTGGATAATAGCCTTCAATTTTGGAATTTTTTAACCTTTTTTTCGCCCGGAAAGAAAAATTGCCTAGATGTTTACTATGGTCCCTAACCCTCTCCGGAAGTCCAGTTGGGTGGGCGTAACCATCCAATTTTTCTTAAAACGGTCAATTTACCCGTTCACAACTTTCACCGATTTCGTGAGCTCAAGCATACCACGGAATTTATGACATTTTATAATGGTCATATAAGGTTCCAAATGGCATTATATGACCCTAAGATATATCCCATAGGGCCTCAAAACTTTTCTCCACCGGCCTTGAAACCTCCGAAATTCCTAAAAAAGCGTGGATAAAAAAAAGCTTCCTAAAAGTTACCCAATTTCAGCCCTTTTTAAATTAGACCCAACCCTTTAAAAGCTCATTATTTAATAGTTCAAAACCCGCCCCATTTAAATCTTGGATGGGTAAAAACCCTTTATAAAAGGGCTGACCAGGGCGTTAAATGGACCCCTAACCCATTAAACAGGTAGAGCCTCCTATTATTCAAAGTTTTAAACGAAAGAATAGAAGTTGTATTTTCTGAATTTGTGATGTAATTTTTTTTTTGAAGGTGATGTAATTAATTATTTTTATATTACATTGTCAATATCCTACATTTTTATTGGTAAACTTTTCTTAGACTAGTTGCCTGTTGCGCGCGATAGTTCAGCGTTTATTTTGTTGCTGTAATTATTGGCTTAATTAGATATAATTAAGTGTGGTCTTTATTTTTATTCATTTATATTAAGTATTATTTAATACATATATTTCCTAGTATTTTCTTTTATTAACATGATTGGTGTGATTAACAGAGTGTGCGGCAATTGTTTGTAGGCTTTTGATTAATATGCTTAAAACTTGTTGTAATTATTGCTAAGTTTACAAACTAACACTGCTTTAGTTAGCACATGGTGTTGTCATTTATAATATTGTTTTATTATTTTTTTTTGAAGAGATTTAATATTTTGCGGAGTTAGTATTGTTTGGTCTTAAAATCACGAACTAATATTGCTTATACTTCGAGGTTAGGAAAAGAGAGGGGATGAGTTTTTCTTAGTAATTACTTAGTAAAGATTATCACGTGCAATGGTTATTCTTAGATTTTGGTAAATAAACATGTATTGAAAAAAAAAGACTTCGAGGTTAGGAAAAGAGAGGGGATGAGTTTTTGATGGTGGGGACGAAGAAGGGTGGAATATCCCCTCCCTTTCTCCCACTTCAAAACTCAGTGTAAATTCAATTTTATCTTGATTAAAATAAACACCCCTAAAGGTTGTATTATTACAAAATAATCAAAATGTTGTATTATTAGAAAAGAATGGACCAAAAGTTGTATTATTTTTAGCAATATTTCAGTATACAAATTGAATTGTGTTTATCACAATCTAATAGGGTTATTATAATTGACATTTGCTCAATTATCATACTGACAAAAGTAGCATGCAAACTGCTTTGAAAAAAAATGTATCTTAGACACAATACAAGTCATAGGAATCGCACAGGGAATTATAAAATTAGAAACCTAATCAAGTATTCTTAAAAGGAGTAAAGGTTACTAATCCTACCTAGTTTACAAATTAATTACAAAAACTATTACATATGTCATAATATATGGCTGCAAGTTTTGCCTCTGAATCATCAATATATAGCCAGATGTAGAGCAGTTAGCTGCATCAACTTTTCTCGTGTCTACTTCTATGCATTCTTGTTCAACCTCAAGTAACATTTTATCATAGTTGTTTTTGGCTTGCCCATTTTATCCCATATCATCTAGATAAAATAGTAAGCATAGAGAACAGAGTTAATCACCAATGATAACAAGATAAAAATAACATCCTAACCTTGAAGAGCTGAAGTGCAATTATCTTGTATCATACCTGAAGTTCATACAAAAGAGACCCACAAGTAGTTTTTGCTTCTAAAAGTAGGGGTGTTCATACCTGAAGTTCATACAAAAGAGGATCATTCTGAACGTAATATTAAGAGATTTTTTTTTTTATTTACCACATGTATCAACCTGCACAAAAGTAAAGGAACACCAATTTAGTAATTGGACCAAAACTAAAGTCTAATATAATGAACCTAGGTGCATAATGTACAAGCACCACAATACTATGATTCAGACACTAAATAGTGCAACCAAACCCAACATTACCTACACAAATTCCCATAAGAGAAACTGCTTCAAAGAGCTCTAAATTTGCTTCAATAAGCTTAAATTACTAAGGCCTGACTACTAAGATGAGTCCTGATTTGCCCAATAATGCAATAAGCATGCACCATGACACCACAACAAATAAATAAAACAAATGTACAATAATATAAACTTGAATCTATAAGAGGAATGTAATTTCGTTGATGTATACAAGAAGCTACTCAAACAATGACATCTTTGACATAATCTATGAACTAATATCAACTATAATCTATCAATCACTTTCTACTTATCTATAGTACCCATCATCATTAGAAATACCCAAGCCAAACCTATCATCACAAATATATATATATATATATATATATATATATATATATATATATATACACTTGTATTAACCAATATAATAAAAATTTACAAAAAATAAATAAATAAATAAATAAAATACTAATTTCAGGTGAGGAAAACACAAATCTCACAATATTTCTAATCACACTTAATTTAAAAGAAAGAAATATCATTTTTCTAAGCTTGAAAATGAAAAACATGTTAGTGCACAATTGCACATACACTGACAATTGAATATGCAGATTAGTTTAGAGTCTTATTGATAGAAATAAAAATGTCGTGTGACCCTTAGAAAGTTAGAAATCCTTTTAGAACTCTCACTTTCTCTCAGAAATAGCCAGAGTTCTATGTAAAACTCCCATAGTTTCCCCTATAACCAACCTTCCGAACACCTGTCTTAGAAACCAAACTACTCTACATTTTACCACTACCACCGCCTTTCCCTTCTCTCATGCCTACTCAGACATTTTCTGCAACAACCTAGCAGCAGCAACCTTAACCTCAATCTAAGCTTTCCTCTCCTCGTCCGTCTTGGTAGCCTCATTAATCTCATTCGGCCTCCTTGGCTCCTTGCTTTCAAATTACCCATCAAAAATTACTTCAAATCTAAAGGCTCATTACTCTATCTCGTATTTGTCCCTCTTTCTTGTCTCATATTCTCTTTCTTATCCCCCCAACCTTATTGATTCCTCTTCCTCCCTCCCTATAAATCTATTTTTACGGTTTGAATGATTTCCCCCAACCTTATTGTCCCCTCTTTCTTCCTCCCTAAAACTGTATTTCACGGTTTGAATGATTTTTCCCAATCTTATTGTCCCCTTTCTCTCCCTCCCTATAACTCTATTTTTACGGTTTGAACGATTTTCCCAAAACCCACCATTGACCTTCTTTAGTAACTCTTTTGAAGGGTTTTATACTCCTTACCCCAAGCACACTCTTGATATGGTCTCTTAAAAGTGATCTTTTTATCTCTTTCCCTCTCCTTTTATAAGCTTGCAAAGTTTATAACATATGAAAGTTCATGCTTGATTCAAGTCATTTGGATAATGCAGATAGCACTTTTGAAATGGCTTTGCAAAACATAACAGATATCACTTCACATTTGCCTCTAAAAGCATATGAAAGTTCATGCTAGATTCAACAGTCATGTGGACAATGCATAAATCCCAACATAATTGCTCAACACTATCGAATGGTGCAAAAACTAATTTGCAAATATTAACATAACATACTACAGTCATTGCCCCAATACTATCAATACCAAACAAAATCACTAATTGATAACTGCAATAATCTTATTTAAATACATTGATCAGTTACACTGTAGATGCATAGCAAAAAGTCATCATAGTTCAAGTGTGAATCACATCACATACTTGATATAGTACTATAATAGATAAACAATCAGGTTATAAAAAAGCTTCTAAAATGTCACCAACACTGAAGAGTGAAGTCAAACAATGAAAATCATTGATGTTATGTTGTCAAAAGAAAAGTATTCCTTACAAAATTCGAGCAGTTTTAAAGCACTGGCCTCATTTAAAGTTACCTTAAAAGTAGCATGCACGGAGACATTAAAAAAGAGCCAAAAGGCAACAGGCAAACATCAGATAGATTACCTGAGTTTGGCTCATTTGCCATACAGTTAACACAGTAAAGCCATTAATTTATAGAACATATGAACCCTATGATAGAGATGTTGCTACTTAGAAATAAGACCATTTCAGAGGTCCCGGCTTACAAATAGTGTATAATTAGCCGGCCGCAAGAAGCAGAGAAGCTCATAAAAGTAGTTAGAAACATTTACATTAAAGTATACTTGTAGACAGATTCAAATCACGTTGATAAACTAAGTGTTACTACTTCCAACTTTATCCATTACACAATTTGAATTAAGAAAATACCATCATGTATATGAGCAAGAAAGTCTTGGTATTTTATATGATATACATGACACCATAGACCATATATTGACATCCATTCCCCTTGAGAAAGAGCAAGAATTTTAAACACCAACATAATATTCTCTTGGAATTTTCATAGCTCCTAAAATTATATGCTTTGACCAAATTGGTTGGACAAATATATACGAAGTATATGTGAATTTAAAAAATATCTTGGATGGATGGACGACATAGATAAGGCATATCAACTGACCTGAACTAAACAAATTTATAGTTGGAGAAAGATCGGCGTCAAGATAGGGCTCAAACAACAGCACACATTAATTATTAGTACCATACCTTAACTCAACACAAGAAGTATATCAAAATTGGAAGTGTTTCTACGCTTAAGACAGACAAGTTTCAAGGTAGATTTTACACGGGTTGAGCAAAATGATACTACAGTAGTATGCAACATCTATATCACAGTTGAGCTTAACAATATCAACCAGCTCAAAAACTAAAGATCACAATGCTTTAAAAGAAAAATTATTAGAATTGCAATGATCAAATTCAGACACTCAAATTTCCACACAATTTATGCGAAATTATTAGCAAAATCGATTCAAAAAAACATGAGTAAAGGGGAAACAGAAAAGCTAACCAAATCGTTGACAACAAGAAGATATGTCTCAAGAGAATTCCAAAAAACAAGAACAGGGACATCCTATGTTACTCGGACTCTTCGTTTTACCTCAAGTACCAGTGTCGGACCCTCGACACTCGGACATGGGTATGGCAATTGGACACTTCATTTTAGTTCAAAATCATAGAATTTTTTCACAAAATAGCCGAGTCGGATACTTGGACACATACCCGTGTCAGACATGGGTACCCGAGTCCGAGTAACATAGGGGACATCTACTTTCTACCAAAATATCACCATCCACCTCATCCTTGACAAATTTGTCTCTAATTAGACTCAACCTTTCTTTTTAGGAGTTTTGCAATTTCACCAAGCACTTGGTGAATAGGGTTTCTTAGGCGCCCTAGCAAAGGTTAGAATCAATAAAAAAAAAAAAAATAAATAAAAATAAAACCAGTAAGAACTACACATTATAGCAGCATGATTGGCATATTGGTAACAAGTAACAACAGATTTGCAAGTTGATCATGGTAAGATATTTAATTTCCAATTGCATTTTACTTAAATATTAGCCAATCTCACTAAGCTCACTCATTTGTACACATGTCAATCAATCAAAGCCTTAATCCCAAAAGTCATTTCCTCAATCACAAGCCAATTTGGTCCAATATCTTATTTTAATTAGCATTTATACCTCATTACAAATTTGTGCTGATTCAATGGCAATGGTCCTTATCATGTTAGATTTTTAGCATTTTGTCAGTTGCAATTACCTACGTTTTTTACACCCTTTTTTATTGTTATTTTTTCCTATTTTTTTAATTTAAAAGATCATGAAGTAAGTTTAGCCGTTTAGGAGCACACTAAAGTTTATAAAATAAATATCATTTTTTGAGTAGCAAAGCAAAGGATTACCTCGAATGTTAACCCAAACTTCTAGACTCGTGTGTGTCAAGGATGTACCCGGCTACTCTTGTACACGGATAAAACTGTAGCACTCGATATTTAAATTAGAGGAACACATTGATTGGGCTTGATTACTGCAAACAAAATCTCCCTTCCTGCACAATGTATCAAAAATTAACCATAAATAACCAGCTAATTAAAAATTAGTATTTGCTAAAAAAAGAGTTCAATGATGTGATAAGGTAACTATACTTCTCAGGATAAAAAATTGGCTGGTTATCAGGCATTTGAGTCTGTAGAGAATAGTTTGCATATTTGACCTCGAAAGTTCAATATCGAGAGCTTTTCCAAATGGCTAGTACAGTGGCCAAAGGAGGTGCGTAAAGCATAGCTTACTGTCAAGGAAGGGAAGATCAGAGTTGCTAAAGCTCAGTTGTATCAGGGCTAGCTGACAGATTCAAGCAACTTTGCTTAAAGGATTTACATGTTATTTACATATACCTATCCAAAATCCTACAAATACAACAATCAAATTGATTCAAACTTCACATTTCATTTATTCATTGACATATATAATTCCCGTTTTGTAAAACAGTACCCCCAACCTCAGCTAAACAAGAGATAATAAAACTAATGCAAATTTTCACCCAAATTTAAACACAGGTCACTAATTGTCAACACTATTGACTATATAAGCAAGAGATCTGAACTAACTCAAGCATCACTAACTCTCTCCTATTACAACTATAAATTAGTCATAACACACTAAGCTCATATCTGCCTTAGTTATTTGATTAAATTACGCGCTCTTGGAATTATAATATTTCCTCCTTGTCCCTCCTTTACTCACTCGCCTTTCATGGTTATGAGAAAATCAAAAGGATCCTATTAGAGTTATGTCTCTCTTCCTCGTTTACATTCAAAATGGTCTCTTAAGGTACTTCCCAATTCTCCCTCGGCTCCTCCTAACTCAAGCATCACTAACTCTCTCCTATTACAACTATAAATTAGTCATAAAACACTAAACTCATACCTTCCTTAGTTATTTGTTTAAATTACGTGCTCCTGGAATTATAATATTTCCTCCTTGCCTCTCCTTTACTCACTCGTCTTTCATGGTTATGAGAAAATCAAAAGGATCCTAAAAGAGTTATGTCTCTCTTCCTCGTTTACTTTTAAAATGTTCTCTCAAGGTACTCCCCAATTCTCCCTCAGGTCCTCCTACTTTTTTTTTTTACCCCATATTCTCTCCCTCTCACTTTCCTATATTAATGGTGGCAAATTTATTTTATTTACAAGTAATACTTGTCTCAAGCCCTTACAAGCTTTTTCTCAAAAACTATTACATGAGCTCTTGCTCGTTTATTACTGCACTTCTCATAAGCTAACCTAAACATATCTCTTTCACACCTTGAGTAATTATAACCAATAATTGAATAATTAATCTACCATAGAGGAACCCTATCCGATTGTTGTGAATCTAAGAACATACTCGCTCAAGTGAGAATAGATTAATATCCATTTTTTTTATGTAAATCTAAAACTATACTACCACTTCTCATTAAGCACATTTATCAAAAATAAACTCCATATCACTTGCTTCCCTTATCGCCTTTTACTTCCCTTCCCCCCTACTCTTTCTATCACTCAAGTCTTTTATGGTTTGTTTATTGCTTCCTCATACTATAATTGACCTCCTCCAGTGTCCATATCTCTTGCTCCCATATTTCTCTCGCACCGTCACCATCACATTTTCCCAATCTCTCTAAACCTAAGAAAGAGCTCAAAATAAATCAGTCACTAAACCTAAGAAAGAGCTCAAAATCAACTTCATCATTCTTACTCCTCATAAATGAGTCTCTGTTATTCAGTTAAATTATCTCCAACAACCTTAGGTTCGACAATTTCGATGACAAATCGGAGAGAGTAAGAGGTCCACTATCTCTCCTAAACGTATAGTACTACATTCAAACAACAAAAACCACAACAAACCAACAATAGCACAAACTTTAAATCCGTAAAAACACGCAAAAAAAATAATAAAATAATAATAAAAATGATTCAAATTAAACCTGAGATTTCAATGCCAAAACTCAACTTCAGTGAACTGATAGTGATTATGAAGCCATGGGTCTGAAAACAAAAACCCGACGTATCCTGCCATAAAACCAAAACCCCTTAATCCAACATTTTAAACAAAAGATATCGCAACTCATGAACTCACCCAATCGGACAAAAAAAAAATGAAAAAACTCAAACCCAACATAGTGAAATTGAAAATGCACGATTTAAAAAAAAGAAAAGAAAAAAAAAAAATAATAATAATAATAGCAGGCACTTACCTCAAAGTCGCTTCAATGCATCCATTCATTCATGAATCCATTAATCTAAAATCGGAGCAACCATTTTAGCCCCAAAAAATTCAGAATTATAATTTTTATATACCCAAAAACAAACCAAATTGGGCAAATTCAATAACAATACCTCAGTTTCAATGGAGGAGAGAAAACTCAGATTATGCTTCAATGGAAAAATCAGATTATGAAATGAAATGAAAAATCAATGGAGTACGCATCTTAATGGAGGAGAAAGGACTGAAAGAGAGAAAGGAGTGAGAAAAAAAAATGAAATGTAAAAGTAGAATGAGTGGAGATGAGGGAAAAGGGGAGAAAGTAATATGATGACTCATTAAATGAAACCAAATTGGAATGAAATGAACGAATTTCAAGCCAGCATAATTTCGGCAATTTTGCTCAATTGTACAGTAAAAATCATGGACTTTAGACTCATATCACTATTCCTCAAGGATGTTGACCAATTTTTGAAGGTTTCCACTTTTGAATGGGTTAAGATTATGGGTAACTTTTACAAGATTATACGTAAACCTTTTGCAATAGTATTGTCTTATAGGTAACTTATGTGATTTTAATTTTTAAGAGTAACTTTTGTGAGTATAAGAATAAATTTTAGGTATCCTGTCAAAAAAAAGAATAAATTTTGGGTAACTCTTGCAATTTTAAAAGGTAATTTTTGTAATTTTAGGGGTAACTTTATTAGACATGATATTCTATAAATGTACAAGGAGTTAACACTATTTCAATTACACGTACATATTAAGACTTTAAATAGTAAATAGGCTATTTTTGCAATTGATG
Source organism: Chenopodium quinoa (assembly GCF_001683475.1). Taxonomy (NCBI): domain Eukaryota; kingdom Viridiplantae; phylum Streptophyta; class Magnoliopsida; order Caryophyllales; family Amaranthaceae; genus Chenopodium; species Chenopodium quinoa. Next base: position 2,150,896 of record NW_018745461.1, read on the forward strand.
TGTCATTTACTCATTTCGAGATGATTTTAAGGAAAAATTGTATATAATCTTTAGTGAATTGATCTACATCAATTGCGATAAGGTTTAAATATAAGAGCATTAATCACTTCAAAGGATTATTTTTTGTATGTTTTTGCACTAATTATGTTGACGTTGAACATAACACTCCTTTTAAAATGGTATTGTATGAATTAATTTTAGGAAAAATTGCCCAGAATAATCTGATCTTTGCCTCATCCGCCCAAAATAATCCCACCTTTCGATTATTTTTTAATAATCCGACCTTTATACCCAATCCGCTTTCAATGGTCCCAGGTGACTTGAAACCGGCTAAACATGTTACCATTTGTAACTTGGGATTATTTGCACACGTGGTACCACATTATTGGTCTAAAATAATAATACAAAAAAAAATAATAAAAAAAAAAAAAACCCAACCACCTCCCCTTTAAAGCCATACAAAGCCATACAAAGGTTAACATATAGCACACACCTGCCAGGCACGCCGGTGGGAATATGTGCGATTAAAGACAGAGGATACTGGAAGCAATGATGCAGAGCCATACGGAAACTTTTTGTGAATTACTGATCCACTGAAAAAAAATATATATACCAATGTTTCGTTATAAATTACTCACTGCCTTGAAAATATAGATCTAGCCAGGGAAAAAGAGACAAAAAAGTGGGCATTCAAATACACAATACCGAAATCTATCAACATTCAGTAATAATTAGACTAAAGCAAGCTAAGATGGTAACCACCAGGGTCCACATCCTCCACCATCACCACTCATAACAAAGCGTTGATTAGAATTAAGGATCATATACCCACACTCAACATAGGCACACATACCATTGTCTGAGAACGATGCGCTTCCAAGAAGCAAATACTTTTATAAATGGATGTTTGCAGAGTAGAGTGGCCACCTGCTACCCACTTATTTCAGCATTATAAGGCTGACCTAAAATACTAATAATAATAAATAAATAAATAAATAAATAAATAAAGCCCGGTGGCACTCACAAAGTCACAAAAAGTCCAACAGTGCAAATTCATCAAAAAAAATCCTACTTATCTTCTCATGTACGGAGTATTAACTAGCTATGCACACTTATTTCATAATGTAAAAATGATGGTAACTTGACCCTCTAGAGCATTTTTTTTTAGCAACAAAAGGCCATTTGAATTTATTATATTACTTGAAGTCACCAAAGCTTTACTATCAACTATTCTCTAAATAAATATATAAATGCCAAAGGGTAAAAATAAAAAATAAAAATCAAGCGGGTGTTATTCTTTACCTCATAGCAATGTGGCGTAATCTTCGACGTACAAGTCTATCATTCAAACTGCATCATCAGAAACAAACCATAACTCAGAATTTACAGCACATGTGATTCTAGAAATTTGAAAATCTAAATAGAAAATTACTGATATTCCTATAGGATATAATTTTAGTATTTCAAATGATTAGAGATAGGAACTGAATGCAATGTGATGAATTTTAAGAGTAATAAAATCTAGTTTATGTTATTAGTGTTGAATAGCTAGTATATGAGCATGCTGACTAAACAGTCTCTTATATTACAACATGAATACATCTCAATAACAATATATGAAAATGAGGGAATGCCAAATACTGAAGTCTAAACATGAAAGCAAAGAGGGAACCTTATTGGATATGTAATTTCAACTCCAGTGACGAAGAGCTTGCTTGGCTTGACCCGAGAAAGCAACCATAACCCGACACTGCATAAAAGTTTAGACTTAAAATAAGGAATATGATAGGAAGACCAGTAAATCACAATAGGCAAAGATAAAATTTGTAACTAAGAGTACCCATAAATCTTCTTTTTGAAAGACCCTTGTGGCGTCTTCTCCAAACCCGTCCAAGCCGTATTCATCTTTAGAAAAAGAAGATAAAGATAATTAACTGATTAAACAGAATACATCAGAATATGGCACATGCAGTTAGCTCTGCACTCATACATTTCTGCATACATAAACTAAAATAAGAGAAATCGAAAGGGAAAACAGATGGACAACATTAAATGGGTAACAAATGTAACATATCAAACAGGCTGCACAATATTTTGACTATTAGTATTTAGTACCCATATTTGCTCCAATTTTATTGAACTTCTCAACATCCCAACAAATAAAAATGCTAGACGTTAATTCTAAGTATCAAACAGGTTGTTCTTAGCTTGTGTCTGTCCCATTGAATTTGGCATGATCCACCATTCCACTAGAAGCTTAATACTGGCTAATTCAGGCTTCATAAACAAAACCAAACTGAAATAATTTCTGCTTCAATATGAACAGATAGCTGTTTAGGGACTACAAATGACAGATGGGGACGAGTATCTAACCCTAAGTTCACCACAAGATAACTACACATCATAACATTACGACTGCATTCAACAATCGAGCTAGGGGTAACTACTCTTTGCAGCAAACATCACAGCATGACAAATGACATTACTCCGATTAGAAAATGACTACCCAAAACACCAAAATTGGCAAATATACCAGCATACAACTATCAACAACTATCAAAATATGAAAAATAGCCCAGATTAGTCATATTTTATACTTCATCTCCCAAGAAATTACCCAAATTCAGAAATAATTAACAGTACAACAACAATCTTGCACCCCCACATCATTGCTACCAAACATCAACAACCCCATTTCAAGATTATAATGTCAAGACAATAACAATGAAACCAAGATTGTTATACTGCTTCAATATGAAAAGATAGCTAATAATTTCTGCTTCAATATGAACAGATAGCTGTATAGGGACTACAAATGACAAATGGGGACGAGTATCTAACCCTAAGTTCACCACAAGATAACTACACATCATAATATTACGACTGCATTCAACAATCGAGCAAGAGCATCATTACAAATGACAGTACTCCGATTAGAAAATGACTACCAAAACACCAAAATTGGCAATTTATACTTGCATACAACTATCAACAACACAACAACTATCAAAATATGAAAAATACCAGAAGCTTGGTATTAGCAGTAGCAGGCTGAGAAGAGGATGAGAGAGACTTCCAGAGAGTAGACAATAACTTTGACGTAGCTCGCATCATAGTTGCTTACTTGACGATGATTGTTTGAAGAATTAGGAGGAAGAAGGGTTTATCGAAGGATTATAAACCCTAGAAAAACAAATTGATGGAAAACATTTGTAGAATTAGAAATGAGTTCGCGGGTTGCCCAAGTTTTTACAGTATATCTTGTCCGAAAAAAAAAGGGGGGAAGTGTTGATAATAGACCTGGTTATTGGGCGGGTCGGTGCGGGTCGGGGTCACATTTTATAGGGTCAATATAGGATCGGGCCAATGCGGGTTGTGGGTTGATAATGTGCGGGCCTGCAAAATATCAATTAAAATAAATATTGGATAAAACAATTATTAAATACGTATGAATACAAATTAATCTATATAATTATTTTTACATTATGTATTTTCTTTATCAACTAAATTGGAAAAGCATGTTGGCCCTATATTGACCCTACCCAATAAGGGCCCTGTCCATTAATAGCCCTTTTCAATAAAAGCCCTATAAGCTTGACCCTGACCCTATTATCATTGGGCTACCCTATCCAATAACTACCTCTAGTTGATAAATGTCCCGTTAAAGTTTATGGGCTATTTTGGCCCTAAAGGATCTAAATTAAGATCAGAATTGGAAAATATAAAACGTAAATACCTCGTTTTGCGTATTAAGAAATGTCTTCATTTGCGTGTTTACATTTCAATCTGTAAAATGAGGTATTTACATAGTTTTTTTTTTGGCAAATTTAAGCTCAATTTGGTCTCTTAGAACCAAATAACCCCAAAACCTTTAACGGAACATTTTACAACGCGCTATAATCAATAAAAATAATAATAATTGGAAAGGGCCCCACTAAAGAAATTTATTAACGGTGGGATGGCGGCAAGGTTACAAAAAAAAAGTCTAAGATCTAAGAGCAAGATTAGCCCTCAGGGTGACATCATCATTTTATTGATTTTGTGATCTTAAGACAGGACTTTGTTTTTTTTTTAATGCATTTAAGAAGCTAAGTCTTAACAAAATCTGAAGTGGAGTCTTGAAAACTCAAGACTCAACTCTCCACACTATACACCGTGTTTTCCCTATATACATCAAAACAGAGTGTTTTGATAAAATAAAACTTTTTTTTATTTCTTAAATACATTAAAATCTATGTACATTTCTTAAAAAAAAAATAAAAAAAATAATAAAAAATTATAGATATGTACGTTTGTTTTAAATTTTTTATATGCAAAAATCATTGTTTATTCTATTTTATCTTAACTATGTACTTATCTTGTTGCAAAAAAATAAAAATACATACCAATCATAACAATTATCAATTTAAGTTATCTTAGTATTTAAACTATCAATTTTACATTAGTCATTTTTATTTTCCATTTACAACTATTTAATGCAATATTGTAATTTTAAAATTTAATGCATTTTTAAATCAATTAAATTCATGTAGTTCCATTATAATTTATTTTTTTTTGCTTGATCTTTTTTCTATTATTTTTCAACTATGACATCTAAATTGGGTTAGAAATTTGTTATCCCAATGTGAATATTTATATCATATTAAAATTGTATATGTATTTCGAAAAAATATATATTGAAATATATATGTTAAAAGACAAATAAAAATTAATAAATATTTTAAAGAAATCTAAAATAAGTCTTAGGATTGAAGAGATAAATTTGATTGGGTTTTAAGCAGTCTTAACATAATTAAAATTAAAAAAAATAATTAAATTTAATATAAAATCTGATGTAGCAATTAATTAAAATCTTAAGACTAGACAGGGCTAATCTTGCTCTTAGATCTTAGACTTGAGTAAGTCATACTCCATTTGATTATGTAGGGTGGTTTTCTTTAAGGTTTGGCTTTCTATGTTCTAATGCTTTATAAAGCTATTTCGAAAGATTCGTTCATCTTGCTTATTTTGGATACTTATTTATTCTTTGGTTAAGGACTTAAGGGTGGGCAGTTGTTGCAACGATCGGTTAAAGTGCGCGACGCGAGCAACAAAGAGTTCCATTAAGTACAGTGTCTATTCCGTTGAGGTTTAAAGCGGCATTGGCTTTTGGTTAGGTAGTTGTTGTTGCGTATGTTTGCCATTTTAGGACTTATGAAATTGTGATTTTTTTTTTTAGTTTTTTTTTTTTTAATTTTTTATACAGTATATAGGAAATATGACTTTAGTGATTGTATTTTGTTGTAGTGTGAGGAGAAATTGAGGGGTGAAGCTAGGGAGGTTTTTATAGGGTGTGCAATAAGGGTTAGTTGAAGAGTATAATAATAATAATAATAATAATAAGAGCAACTCCAATGGTTGCTTTTAGGGACTAGCTTGCAATTTTAATAATTTTCAAGCTAATAGCCAAACCATTGGAGGATAGTTTGATTGAAAATGTAGTAGTAGTACTAGTAGTGTAGTCTTTGTTTTTAAGCTATTGTCAACTATATGTCTACTTGTTATCTTGATCAGGTTAATTAACTTGTAGGCCTTTAGTAATAATATTCACTACATGTAGTTCAACCTATTGATATTCAACAAATCATAAGACCCTTATTTGCAAATTTTCCATGGGTACAAATTGCAGGCATACCACTTAACCGACATGATTGTACGTGACACGTGTGACATGTGTATACTTGACACGTATATGTGTATAAGGGTTGTGTTGTGTTCTGCGTCGACACGTTAATGATAGATCATTATGGGTTTAGTGAATTTAGTTGAATCCGTACATACTAGATTCGGATTGGAAAATTTCGGATATGTTTTTTTTTTACTAAAAAATAGAGTAGAAAAATAAGGGATAGATAAAATCTTCGTTGCATGGAAAACCTTAATTAATCTTAGGGATAGGAAAACATGTACAAAAATTAGAAAAGTAATAATAGTATTACAAAGCGAACTCCCTCTTCCTCATACATTCATTAGTAACTAATTAACTAGTTAATTTAGTTACTATCTTATTAAGAATTTGAAGGAGATACATAATTTATTGAAAGCAAGAAGAAATTATATTCCAAGTACTTGAAACATGTACCAAGTTTAATCCACCAAAAATTTTACATTATATTAATAATTTTGGTAGAAGCTTTAGGTACAATATAGATAGTTTGATTAAAATGTACTGTTCTGACAAATTAGATCAATTAACAAGACTCAAAGCGGGCACAAGAAGGGTAGCAACTCCATTAAGGACGGTGCCAACCTGCAAGAGAGGGATGCCTTGGAGGTGGCCGGTAGACACGGCCGCCCAAATGGGACAACCGGCGATAGGAAGCTCAATGAAGACCCTAAGATTAGAGACATCAACTAGGTTATTTATGATGTTTCCCACATTAATAGTGATCTTAAAGGAGCCATCAGTGCTAGTATTGGCTGAACCAATTACATTGCCATTGAGTTTAACCGCGATCTTGATGTTGGACAAGGGCGCGCATATGGGGCAGGTTGAGGTCACGGTGGGTGAGCACCGACAAGTTCCTACTATAGCAAGCACGTTCACGGTTAGGCCGTTGATTACTAGGGCGGCATTGGTTTCGGGTAAGGTGGTGGACATGATTAGTAGGGCTAGTGCAAGAGAAACAAAGGCTGATTTTGTTGTGTTTGCCATTGTAATGTTAGTTGTAGGAATTTAGAGTATGTATTTGGAGTTAGTGTGAGAAGAATGATAGAAATGAAGGAAACTATTTATAGGATAAATGTGTGATTGCAATATGCATGCATATGCATATACTTTGTATGTACTCCGTATAAAGTTTGAATAGTACAAGTATAATAATAATAATAATATAATAATAGTTGAATGATAAATCCGGAAAATGAGGATTTAAGGGATGGGTGTTTTTGTGTTCTTCCCTTAAAATTGTGCAAGTGTACTATGTACGTGTAACGTGTTGTGCAACTTTAAAAATTGATTCGGTGACCTTCTACTACATATACACCATACATGAGTTGCATGGGGTTTAATTTAATTTTCTTTAAACAATATGATGAGCAATATGATGAGCATAATATCTTCTACTTGTTCAGTTGTTCCGATCTGGTAGTCTTCCATGCATACGTTCTATTATTGCACTAGCCCTATTAACAAAGTCTAACATAACAAATTCTCAAAGGTATAGGACTTTGGGAATACAAAATGTGATAATAATTTAAAAAAAAAAAAAAAAGTACGTGACCACAACGTCACAATATATATAAACAATTATTTACGCATGCACATTCATAACAAACTCTCCCTATGGATTGCAACCTTATCAAATTGCACACTTACACTCTAATTAATAAAGGGAAGAACACAAAATATAGCCATCCCTCAATTCCCTTTTTTCCTCATTAATCATTATGTTTAATATTAAAATATAATTATTACCCCCTCCATTCCTATTGATACTTTGATAGTCTCTTCAGCCAATAAGTTTCAAAATGATAGTTTCATTTGCTTTTTTTTTTTTTTTTAAGTACCATTAATATTACGGAGTAACTTTTACAAAAGTCCCCTCCAATTTGCAACAATATTTATGCAAATTTAACTTTCTTATGTAACTTTTGCTTTTTCATATACTTTTATTACTTTCGCTCTCTACTTTTTTGCATACTCAAATGTAAATTTACCTTTTCAATGCACTTTTACTAGTTCTTATTAATTCCCGTGAAAATTGCTCATAAGAGACTATCAATAAGGACGGAGGGAGTATTTGGCAAAGCTAATGAATATCCAGGAGGCATTGGATGAGATAACTCAAAGTAAAACTATTAACTTGAAATAAACATTAATTAGACAGATCGACACGTGATTTAATTAGCATGCATTCCCAAATTTATACCACCATTTTAAAAAACTATTTTAATAAAGGGTTATATAACGTCCCGTGTGCTCTTTAGCAAGATCCTTATTATTTTCTATTTTAATTTTCAAACATTATTAAGCATACAATTATTATACAAATTGCATATACATTCCTATAAATAGCTCTCTTAACTACTACCATTTTCCTCACACTTCAACTAAATACAAACTACTCAACCATACAACAATAAATACATCCTTACTACATACAATGGCAAACACAACAAAATCAACCTTTGTTTCTCTTGCACTAACCCTACTACTCATGTCCACCACCTTACCCGAAACCAATGCCCTAATAATCAACGGCCTAACCGTGAACGTGCTAGCCATAGTCGGAACATGTCGGTGCTCACCCACCGTGACAACTGCTTGTAGAACCTGCGCACCCTTGTCCAACATTAGGGTAGGAGTTAGGCTCAATGGCAACATACTTGCTTCAGTCAAAACTGCCTCGGATGCTCGTTTAGGATCGAAATTCTTAACGTTGGTAACATCTTAAATAGTGTACTTGATATCTCTAGGCTTAGGGTCTTTGTTAACCTTCCCATCCTCGGTTGTCCCATTTACGCCGCGGTTAGTACAGGCAGCCTCGAGGGCATCCCTTTGCTTCAGTTGGGCAGCATCCTTAGCGGAGTTGGAACCCTTCTTGTGCCCGCATTGAGCCTTGTTAATTGATACAATTTGTTGTAACATAATCAATAATTTAACTATTATACCTTAGCTTCTACCAAAACTATACAAAGTTAAAGTATAATGATATTTTGGTAAATGAAACTTGGTAATAGTTTTATGTAATTGATTTTGTTTATGCTTTTGAAAATGTATGCATCTCCTTCCTTAATTAGTAACTAATTAAATTAGTTACTAGTGTTATATGAGGAAAAAGGAGTTTGTTTTGTATTATCTTTACTTTCCTTAATTTCTTTGTACGTGTTTGTAACTTGTAAGATCAATTATTGATTTTCCATGCAAAAAAGATTCTACTACGTATATAAAGAAGGATGTTTTTCTGTTTTCAATTGAAGTCCCCTAAACTGTCCGTTTGATAGTTGAGTTACGATCAAAATTTTAAGCTACAACCATTACGGAGTACAAAATAGGTGCTTTGCATTTCATAAAGATGTACGTCGTAAAACCCTATTCGTATTTTATTATGGCCTTATTTGGTATTTGGCTATTGGTTAGTTTGCAAGCTGCTTGTATTGGCTTTTTTAGTAAATATTTGTTATGATTTGGCTATTAAAACCATTTACCAAACAAAATGTTTGAATGTTAGATTAACCAAATGCTAAAGCCAAAAGCCGATTAAAGAATCATTTACCAAGGCATATATCAAATCAGATCATGTCAAATGGGTATAGTTATCCAACTCATGCTCACCAGTAATTTTATTTTTTAATACTTGTACTAGCAACATATTAATACTACCTCCGTTACACAGTGTGCAACGATTTGACATAAAACATTGAGGAAAAATGTCTAATCGTTACATATAACCTGTAACGGAGGTAGTATAAGATTTTGAATTAAAAAAAATGTTAAGCCATCGCTACGAATTTTGCTTAAACAAAACGAAGGTATAGTTTTACTAACACACTATATGTAGTAATCAATGCATTCTCGCTAAAATAAACTACATATTCAAAATCTATTAACGGGGATAATCGAAAGAGGAGACGAGTATAAGCAAAAAAGAAAAAAAAAACTTTTGACAAAAGATTCATATGTAAATTGCGTGGATTTCATTGATATTTGATAGAAAGAATGAAGATGGGAAAGGTACAATTTTATTACAAAATCATCAAATCAAAGTTTAAAAAAAATAAGAAAAAAACATAAGATTACAGTGATGAGTGATTTGCCCAAACAGGGAAAATTGATCCTCGGCCTGCTCACTTTTCAACCTCACAATATCAGTTCCCTAGTATTACATCTCTACCTGTGCTTACGATGCCGCCTACCATCTTCCTCATCTACACTCATCCACTCCTCTCGGCGTGGGGGTGATGGCTCATACCTTGAAGGCTTCCTCTTAAAATGCCGTTCATCGTCACTTGACTCATAATCCATAGCTGCTGCTGCCGCCACACTCTTCTTCCCTGCATCATGATGGTGCCCATTTGCTGTAGATGATGACGCCACTACTTTATGATGGTGGGCATCATGGTCCTTGCTAACGGGCTTAGACTTGGGCTCAGCAGAAACCTTTTGCTTCTTGGAAACCTCCTCATCCGGGAAGCTAATCCTCGAGAACACACTCGCCTTATATTTCTTGTCTAATGACTGTTGAACCACATCTACAGAAGATGGTGGCTTAGAGGACGGTTTAGAATGACGTTCAGATTTATGGTCACGCTCACGGTGATCGCGGTCTCGTTCATGGTTGTGATCTCGCTCAGGGTGTTCAGATTTTCTTTTCAGGGTCGGACGAGGGACTTCTACATCACGTTTAGTTCTGTCAGGTGAAGCCCGTTCAGACCTGTGACTGTGGGAAGTCCGTCGCTGGTGGCTGTCATGGTCACGATCCCGGTCTTGTTCCCGGTCACGATCGACAGAAGCCCTTTCCCTTACCCTCGCTCTTTCCCTCTCCCTCTCCCTCTCCCGGTCCCGGAGACTATCATAGCGGTCTTCACTTGGGGACCTGCTGGCTGGAGGAGGCCTCTGCAACAATATAAAACATGTTAATAACATGCTTTTTATATTTAACTAACACCCCAAATATATAACAACTAACATAGGTAAATAATTTTAATATCAGCTATAATACATTTCAACTTTTTATTTCAGATTTAGACAACACCCATCATCGTATATTTCATAATCAGTCAACCAAAACAAGTTTTTCTTAACAAAACAGCAAACACATTATAGACCTGGTAATTAGAAACAAATTAGTCAAATACAAACTTTTTGTCCAACATTCAGAGTAGTCAGGCATATAAACTTTGTACTCCCCAGGAAAATAGTTTACTCGGGTTACTGATTCTTCAAAAAAAGCTCACAAGAATTTCGTATTTTTAGAGTAACTAAAATTCCCTGGCATATTTTTAAATTTACTGAAAGACTAAATACAGTAAATAAATATGTATTCAATCTGAAAAGAATATTATTCAGAACCATTCCCAAAATTTTAACACTATATCGCATAATGTCAATTATTACAAACATGCATTCAAAACAATATACATAGCAAAAAGAGAAATTTCTTAGGTGAATTAGAGCTTCTTTTTTTTTTTTTTTTTTAATGTATTATCCCATAGCTTTGCCAAGACAGCCTTTTGTTACACAATCCACCAAAAAAAAAGTCAACCACTTAAAACTAATCATTCAAATTTTTTTCCTTGCAAGCAACAAGGGAGCAATAAAAACAAACAAAAAAAATGAACCAGAAGAGTGGGTATTTACTAAGGTGGGCCTGTGGCTACAGCCCATTTATACAACCACAAATTGAAAAATGTCATCCAGCTCATAAAAGATCGGGACAATCGAGAATAGCCCAATCAAGCTCCCCAACATAGAGACCAGAATAATCCAATATAGGAATTATAGACCAAAGGGTTAGAAGAAACCTCAGTTGCCTATACTCACATTTTTTTGACTTAAATTTATCAAGCTATAGAAAAAGTTTGCTAGCCAAATTGCAGCCTCCTGCTTCACTTAAGGCCAAAACCAAAAAGAACAAAGATTGACAACAAAATAACATACAGGTTTTGACTTCATAGGTGGGGGGTTGGCGCTGCTGCTTACTTCTCTGCTATAATCACGATCTCTGGGAAGTTCCCTACTGCAATGAATATTCATATCAGACCAACACACTAAATGAACTCTTCATACATACAAGTACCAAGACTCCAAGAGTTCTCCACACGCAAAAATAGGCTACATAATATGGAGTAATACTACACCCTGAAACACGCCTTTAATTTATTAATTGAAATAGCTAACTATTGCCTTATTTGGTTTACAAACAATTAAATCAAAATAACTTAGACCCTTCCTCACCTCTCAACCCGTCTCTCCATTTCTCGCTTTCTTCTTACTTCAGCCTTCCGAGCCTCAAATTCTTCCCGACTCATCAAAGGTGGCCTGACATTCATGCCCATTCCAAATTCTGCTGCAAGATCCCTGTATATGAAACACAGCTCAATTTTTTGGTCTTTCACATAATGAAAAGTAAAAAAAATTCTAGTGCCAGCTCAACACAAGCAGTTTATTCATGTGCATAAAAGAGACAACACCATAAGTATGAACTCTATTGCACAAGAACCAATAAAAATCAGCTTCCATATTAATATTACCCCATTTGCCTCTAAAGTGGCTCATGCCTACATTAGAGTAAGATAAATGGGTGTATGCAACCTCACGCCCTCACCCAACAAGGGGAGTTGTTACCGTGTATACCCTGAATCTGTAACATGAAAAGTTGAAAACCATCTGCTCTGGAGTACGTCACAATAATAACTAAAAAAATATCCATAGTTTACTGAGCCATATCAGTTGTTTTTAATAATTGATAGAAGGATGGAGTAAAGTCCTCAAATAAAATTAAATAGGCATCATAAATAATGACACATTTTTTCATTCTTATTTTCACTGTTCAGTTGGCAGACTGCTTTCTTTCTCATTTCTCACTGATCATACATGACAAATTTTGTTTTAATTTTTGGATTAACAAGTGACCTGTTTTTGTGGAAAAACATTGTGTTTAGTTATATGAAGTTTAGTTAAATTTTTTGTCAGGAAAATCTATTGTTCAGAAATAGAACTTGAGATGAAAATCTAGGTCAGATGCAAAGCAGATGAACAGTGAATTTTGAAGCTCTATCGAGAAGACGAGCATGAGAAGCAACAGAATGTACATACAGAGTATATACATACACAGTGAGCTCAAATGAAGAAAATGTCAAAATTATAACACACACACCCACCAAACAGCATCAATGCCATAGTATACATACATACATGCATACATACATACACTCAACAAAAAAACAAAAACAAAAAACACATTTATTGGCATGAATACTGCTATTAGCAGAGTCCAATATCAGCAAACGGATAACAGAGCCAAAGACAAGGTAAGGAAATGGTGTGAGAACAAAATATCAACATTCTGCAATTTATACCTTTGAGGAGGAAGCATCGGGGGCATTCCAGGCATCATGAACCCTTGTGCTCCAAAATGGTCTGGAGGCATCATGTTCCCAAAAGGATCTGGAGGGAAAACATTCCCAAAGGGCATATCCATAGGCCCTGGACCATAACCCATATTGTAAGGCATGTTACCACCATGTCCACCAAAGGGGCCCATGAATCCATCCATTGCAGGCTGCATGCCTGGCCAACAGGGATTGAAGCCATTAGGGCCCATGTATCCATCCATCCCAGGAGGCATGCCCATCCATTGCATGTCTGGAGCTGCAAATTATCAAGTTCAAGCCCAGTGTCAGAAATCAGTACCACAAATACATACATAAAGATAAACAATGACTCAAGAGAAACATCCAGAGTTGTAGCATTAAGAAAGACATGAAAACTAAAATGAAAAGGGTGTACCATTTCCAGGCATAGGCATCTTCTTCTTCTTCTTCTTTTTCTTTACTGGAAGACATGGAAAAGGCAACTGATTAGGATAACAGCCAGCTGCATTTATATACAAAATGTGTGTTATCTACATTTTAATGTGAAAAAATTCTGGAGAAGTGCAACAGGAGCATTTTCACCATAATCACTAGGGCAAAATAAATATAAGCCTCTGTAACACACTGCAAGCCCCCGCCCCTAGCTCCCCTCACAAATTAAAGAAAAATAAACGACAGCTTCGGACAGAATAAAAAAAAAAGTTGCACAAACCTAGAACATATTACAGAGAGCTAAAAAGCTTTTGTAAAACAAAATATAGTAACAGAGAACAATTTTGACAAAACCAACCATCTGTGCAATTTACCTGCTTCACCAACAGCCACCTTTTGTTGAACTTCTTCCTCAACAGGTAAAGCACTACCCTGTGACGCAGGTTCCTTCACACTAGCCGACTCATGAGTAGCTTCAGACACGTCTGGAACTTTCGTAATCTTGTCTCTTTCTGAGATATGCTGCTGTGGTTGCGACTGTGAAGCATGGCTAGGCTTAATACCTTCTAAACTCTCTTTCATATTTGAAGTTCCTTCAGTACGTGGAGGAAGCATTTGCTCCCCTTTTGAGGCAGCAGATTGAGTAGGCGATGGAATCCTAGGCTGCGGGCAGCGAGCAGACTCCATATCTGAGGAAACAAGATAATGAGATCTTTGAAAAAAGACAGGAAAGAATTTGTTCAGCTGAGAAAAACTCAATTTAACTACCTTGAACATGGAGAGCACTCCCTCCATTGTCTGCACTACTATTACCAGACTCCAGTATACGGTTAATGGTATCCCGGAGTGTCTTATTTGGCAGAAGATCATCTGCAAGTATATCTCTTGCCCCACAGACACATATAGACTTTGAGATAATAAAGTCCCTTATACCTGGCCATGATTCAAGGAAAATAAATAAATAAACAATTTTAGAACCTAGAAAAACCAGTATACATCAACTGATCACAAATGGCACTAACACTCAAATCTTTAAGGCTAATTTTATTTGAAAATGTGTCAATGAAAAAACTGCAATATAAGTTAATGCTGTTTATAAAAAGGGTCCACAATTTGCATAGTAAATATTTGCACAGTAAATGTAAATGTTGAGAGCAAATAAACAGGCCATTACATAATACACCAATGCTCCAGCACAATGAGACCCAAAGATTATATAAATTACTAGGAGATGCAAAACCAATAACCATCAACTTATTTTCATGTTCCAAAAATATACCATACAGGAGATGCAAAACCAATAACCATCAACTTATTTTCATGTTCCAAAAATATACCATACAGGAGATGCAAAACCAATAACCATCAACTTTTTTTCATGTTCCAAAAATATACCATACAATAAACCAAGCACATAAGTACATCAAATTCTATATGACCCCCACTCAAAGATCATTATGCTACTTATATCCTATAATTAAAGAATAAGATTATATCAATAAACTAATTAAAAATAAATAAAAACAAAAACTTGCAATCTGAAGCCAAGGGAGAGCTATTCTTTGAAAATATTTACATTCATCAAACCAACACAAAACTCTAACAATCGTCAAAAACGGCACGCGTCATTATTATGATAATATGAAGGCACTTTACAGTATACAATCACCCTACATTTATCACAGAAACTATTGAAACAACATTTGCTGGTTAACACGGCATCCTTCATCACTTCCTTGCACAGCGGGCAATGGAGCTCTGGTGGAAGATCTCCAACAGAACGAGTAGAAGGTAGACCTTCAATTTCTCTCTCGAATGCAGCCCTGTTAAGAGTAAAAGTGCTGTCAGCTCAAGAATTCTGCACAAGATAAGAGCTGCAAAGACAAAATGATAATAATAGTAATTTAAGTGAGCTTACTCATTTGGTTTCAAGACAGCAGATGTGCCACTTGGCAATGCATAGGAGCCATCCGGTGTAGCTACAAGCATTGACTTGGGAATGCCAGTAGGAGGTTTCACTTTCCTGATGTCAAAATTAGGGTCACCATTTGTAGGGCAGTGCTGAATAAAGTGACCTGATATACAGATTTATTTACAAACAATCAGCATCCACGACAATGTTTAAAATTGAACCACCAACATTAAAGAAAGAGTAAACAACAACTTACCAGGAACCTTACACCTGTGACAGATATAGCCTTGTGGAGGTGTTTTCCTCTCCATACCACCTCGGCCTAATCAAGAGCATGCAATATTAGAATTAAATCATTTACATCACTAAGACTCATCGCCAATAGCAAACAAATTTGTCAAGGCATCAACAATATACTATATACACTAAGCAGGTAAGGATTTATTGCTTTAGACATACCAAAACCTCGACCACCCCCCCTCCCACCTCTTCCAAATCCTCTCCCAGAGCCAAAACCATCACCAGGTTGACTGCATATTCACACATTACTTCACATCAGTACTGGGAAAAAAAGATATCCGGTCACAACTAAAACCCTTTCTTAAATTTTGTAAAAAAAAATAAAGAAAGAAAAGTCTCACCGCTGCCAGTCAAAACTAGAATTTTCAATTAAAGCCTTAAGCTTGCTGTCCTCATCAGCTTTACTAGCAGGAACTGAATCCTGCATCGGATTGCCTGATTGTCCTGGTGTCATCTCAGGGATTGTTGCATATAGATCATTTCCAAACTCATCATCCAGTTCTGAAGCTTCAAACTGAAACATATGATCTAACATGTTCGTCATGTATGAATTTTGTAACAACTATAGATATAAACTAAGAAATGCTGGATATATACATCTCCAAACCCTGAAGAATCAGCAGCAAAGTAGTTATTTTTTGCATGTTGCTCATCCTCAACCTTATCCTCCACCTTCGGCCTACAGAACAAAAGCAGATTTCCATCTCAACAAGCGAACAATTGGCCACCTTAAACTCAATTTCTTTTCAATGAAAATTTCAGCACATATATATAACAAAATATAACAGGTAAATAAGATGAGCCCTATGGCACTGATACAAAAAGTAGTATCAACAAAAAATGATTCAAGGTTAAAAAAACAGGAGATTGGATCAATACTCGTCCGGTTGTGTAACAATGGGCATGCGAGGACGTCCTGGTACTCGGCGTATTAGAACAGAAGTGTTTTTTGGAATCAACATCGCTTCATCTAGATACTCTGAAATCGCAGAACAGAGAGACAATCCATGAAAAGCTGCAAAAAGACATAAAACAATACAGCCAAGAACCATTGCCCAACTTTGACCTGACAAAACTTGGCAGCTGTTATTAGTGGGAAGTCAAAAGGCCATCTCAGTTATGTAGCAATGAAACCAAATCCCCAAAATCAAACAGCCTAGACAAAAGTGTGAAATTGCATGGCAAATTGAGCTTGAACCAGAATGTGGTTATAACCTAAACTCAACTATACAAAGAAAACCTAACTATCAGCTATTTGCTTCTTGTTAACAAAGTTAGACATGTCAAGAAATGAACACTTCTTAAGCTTGTAAACAAAAGAAGCAGCTAATTAAGCAATTGGGGTACTACAGTCTGATGTGGTTTGGGTATTAAAGACCACCATCCTGCATCAGGAATTGGATCATATGTCCCATTCAACATCAGCATCTTAGGTATATCGTTATCACCCCTTCACATTTCACCACCTCATCATCCTAATCCTAATTTAACTTGCGGAAATATAGTTAATGCAAGTTGGACTTGAGAA
This sequence comes from Chenopodium quinoa, assembly GCF_001683475.1. NCBI lineage: Eukaryota > Viridiplantae > Streptophyta > Magnoliopsida > Caryophyllales > Amaranthaceae > Chenopodium > Chenopodium quinoa. Next base: position 2,168,145 of record NW_018745461.1, read on the forward strand.
GTACTCAGACTACTTGTGACATCATATGAGACTAGCAAAATGAGATAGAAGATCTCATTACGGACTCTAAGTCCAACAAGGACCTGTGTAATTGCGTGAAATCAGACGGGCTCACATCAAGACTTCAATTTTAGCACTTAAGAAAAATTGCAAGAGCCTCTGATTTCACACAATCCAGATAAACCTAAAAGCCGGTTTCGAATCCCCAAGAAATAACAGCTTACACAACTACAGGTTCAAAATTGAGCAAGAATGCAATTCAAAAACTTCAAACTAAAATTGGTCGAAAGCAATTCAATTCAACTTATAAGCTACACCAGGAAATCAACCAACCTTCATTGGTTTGAGCGTTGGTCACGACGAGGTCAAAATCAGTACCCCTTCCCAAATGCTTTGATTCAAAAATTCTTTCTTTTAGATTGGCAACCGATATGAAATGACCGTCGATTGAAATTGAGTCGTAATCTTTAGCACTTTTAAACTTATAATAAACTGCCATAATTAATTTTTTTTTCACTTTTCTTTCCTTCAAAAAGAAATCAATCAATCGAACAAAAATTATATCGCACAAAAATGCAATCAAAAACCCTAACTACGGATATTATGAGGCCTTCAAATTCAAAAATAAAGGCCTCTAATTGAACTTCAAACTCAAAATTAACAAAGTACAAAGTAAAAATTTTATCTCTTTGCCGCCTTCAGTTCCTCTCCTAGTATACTTCTTCGCTGCGAAGTCCTTCGAAAGCCACTGCCGCCGCTACAACAGCTCAATTCTTGAATTCTGAATTAATAGAAGCAAAATCCAGCTTCAAAGAAGATCAATTAGATGATATTGATCCAATCAATCATAGATTGAACCGATACGATACGATCTCACAGATCGAAGCCAGAAATCCAGAATTCCTTCATGAAAAAGGAGAAATCATCAACACCGAAGACACCGACTCTTCACAAACCTCGAAAACCGTAACATCTCCGGCGCGAGAACCTCTGATAACAGATGAAACAGCAGAAAAACACGATAAGTTTCTGCAAATAGCCCAAAAATTGAAAGTTCTTCGATTCAGCGACGAACTAGAGAAATCTTCAGCGAAAATCCACGGAATACTGCGATTTGGAGAGCAACACAGGAGAATTTGATTGAAGAACAAGTTGATTGGAGGAGTATCAGTGATAAAATTGGATGAAGAAGATTGAAATTTGAGAGAAGGATAGGAATTAGGGTTAGGGTTTGGGTTTACATAATTGGGGAAAACGAGAGAGAAGTTTACGTTTACGAGTTTACGTTTACGAGTTTACGCCCAAACTTGGGATAATGTGGTTATGTGGCGCCATTTATAGTATCAAGTGATGTGAAAGTGAAGTGCATCTTCTTTCTTTTCTTTCCCACTTGTTTATCAACTTACCATGTCTAAACCTAATTGAATAAAGGTATGTTCTATTCAATTTAATTTTAGTTTAGTTCAGCTTCAATCAGTTAAATTCAGTTCAGTATAGTTCCTAAATTCTTTCTGTTGTAAAATATTCAGTTCAGTTCAGTAAAACAGAACAGAACATAACTCTTTCCTCCATTCTAAATGTCTTCTCAGTTTGAGTATTTGCTAATTCGGGTCGAGTTGACTTATGAGAAGTTTTAGATTGGTAGGATAGTTCTTACTTTACTCTAAACAAAATGTTCAAGCCTAATTCATTTTACAAAGTAGAAGTTTTTGTAACCCTGTTATTCAATTTTGAATTTGCATATCTTTGAACGTCTTTTTGACATTTTGCAATTTATTTTTTCTCGTGATTTTGAACGCTGAAATTGGTTGTTATATTACTATGTAGTTGCTCTTAATTGTCGACTAGTATTTGCTGAAGTTGTTGTCTAGTTTAGATATTCGACACAAACTAAAATGTTGAGATTTTGGATAGTCAATTATATATAGGAAAGAGAAGGTGTTATGAAAATAAAGACCTGTTCACATTTACTGAACCGAGTTGAACTGAACTGAACTGATTGGAGCTAAACTGAACTGAACTAGATAGAGTTGAAATGAATATTTTATGAGAGAAAGAAATTAGGAGTTGAACTGAACAAAACTAAACTGATTGGAGCTGAGATGAATTGAACTGAAATTAAGCTGAGATGAATAGGCCTTAAATCTTGTCGCTTTTGTCAAAAAATAAAAAAATTGATGTTGGTTTTACAAGTTTTGTCAAATGTATTTTAGAAGTTACAATACATTATTCACCACAAATATTCGGAAATTAGTGGAGACAATACACTAAAAGCTACTTTAAAAGTTATTGCTAAAAATGCTCTTAAATTAAGTGTACAAACCTTGACTTTAGTATTACAAAAATCATATTATCCACAATTATCAATTTTATTTCTAAAAATAGTTAATTACTATGTTTTTTTTTTTTTTGGGAGTGTGATGAAAACACAACTCTCTTGGTGGGATTATAATTATGAAGTAATCCAACGGTGATATTCTAAGAAGATAATTACTCCATGTTAAGCATTTGTATAATATTTGATGCACTTAGTTAATACTGATGAATAGTGTAACAATGTTTGTTATCTCACAACCAAGAGAATGTAGGCTTCAAACCCCACTTAAGGCACTTTGGAGTGAGAATTCCTTTACCTTATTCCCCCACTTTCAAAGGACCTAACTCGCTAACTCAGATGGGATTGACATATAAGAGGTTCCGACCTGTAAGACCCTTCTCCTTATCTTATACTCTGTAAAGAAGTGTAATAACAATCTGAGCTTGAGTTAAGGTTAGCTCAGTTTGTTTTGCACTGGCTTAAACTCACATTTAAGCTTATTGGGCTTTATATTTTCAAGCTTATCCTAGCTAGCACAAACTTGAGGTGAGCCCAATTTAAGAAAATATGATAGATATCTAATAGAGGTATGATATGAGCAACCAATTTCGTAAAATATTACTAGTTGCTACTACATACTTCATTTTCCTAAAAGTTCACCATCACACAATGCCATTCACAGATAATCACAAATTCACAACTAAAATATGAATTATGAGTACTATTAATTTCTCTATCAATTATGTGTGCAACTATTCTTATTTATTAAGCATAATAACAAGTGGGTGTTCTCACCATATTCAAATGTTACATTTAGCTAACTAAAGCCGTTATATCTTCAACTAATACCTCTCCCAGTCCATGCAAATGATGTAATAATCATCCAAAATTATTTTGTCCACATAACAAAAATATGATTTTTGAGATGTTATTTCATTCAGTATAATTTTGATTGAAATAATTGATAGTAACCTTATCTAATACAGTACAAAAGGGGACATGGGCACATAGTATTAATTTTTTCATACTCGCTCTCTCCGTCCTTTATTGCTATTTTAAGTCTCAAAATGATAGTCACATTTGCTTTTTTTTAAGTACCATTAAATTAATTTTTTTATCAAAATTTCTCCAATTTGCAACAATATTTGTGCAAATTTAACTTTCTTATGTAAATTTTGGTTTTTTATGTACTTTTATTACTTTATCTCTCTACTTTTTTACATACCTAATGTAAATTTATCTGTTCAATGTACTTTTACTACTCCCTCCGTTTTTAAATATTCGTTCCACTTTTTTTTCTGACCGTTTTTAAATACTTGCTCCATTTCTTTATTTAGAAAGTTTTTACAATATTTTATTAATTTCTCTCACCGAGTGGACCCAACCATATTAATTCCATATTATGTCTCCTTCAATTCTCTTAACTACTTTTGTTTTTTTTTTAATTTTTTATTCTTCCACCAACCCCACTACCTCCATATTTTATTACTTTATCCAATTTCTCCTAAAACTCCGCGCATGGAAAAATGGAGCAAGTATTTAAAAACGGAGGGAGTACTTCTTATTTATGTATATTAATTCCCGTGAACATTGCCCATAAGAGACTATCAATAAGGGACAGAGGTATAATTTATCTTTTCAATGTAATTTTATGTCATGAATTCCTACTCAGGTATAATTTTTTACCAATTTTTTTTAGCTAATTTGATTGAATTAGTTATTGGGTATTGAGTTTTTTTAATTTTTGGTTTATTTGGTTGTATAATTTGTGATGAGTTTGTTTTATATTGTTGCTAGAATTGATAAAGTTTGCATCCAAAAACAACCTATAAAGCGTTGCAAAAACACGGAAATTCTAGTAGTGAATGTAGAAGCTTTTGCTATTTAGAATTTTTAAATTCTTTCACCTACCCCACTACTTCTATATTTTATTACATTCTCTAATTTCTTCTAAAACCCTGCGTTCGTATAGAGAAATAGAGCAAGTATTTAAAAATCGGAGGGAGTATGTTTTATGTTTTTTTACATCATCCTACTTTATTTTACAGCCAACTCATTATTTAATAAATTACATATGCACATTATACATTTATACAGTATGAGTAAAGGAGAATTCTTTGTTGGTGATAAAACTATAGTAATTAGCTGGGTAAGCATTATTGAAAAATAGAAAAGATTCCATTTTAATTTTATTCCTTTCCCTAGTGTAACATTAATGTCAATGTCAGCCCAATGCTCACTTTCCAACTTGGCTACTTGCAAATTTGCTACATAAGCCGCCAAATAACGACCAATAAATTAAGCTCATACAGTCCTACCATATGTATTTATACACTTACACAAAATACAATTATACTATGTACGGAGTACTTCTTATTTTAAATTTATGGACATATTTCAAAATCAATCTAGTGGTTAGAGTTCCTCTTTCCATCGGGTTCCATTCTCATTTCAAGTAAGTGAAATTCCTAATTTTCCCTTATTGACAATGCAACAATTTGACATAAGGGTAATAATAATATGTGTAGGCTTGTAGCCCTTACTTAGGGCTAAAAATAAATATTTAATACATTTCTTAATTTGATTTCTTTATATATTTTATAAGAGTATTAATTTAGAAATGCATTAAAAAAATTAAAAATTGAACAAAACTTATTACTGAAAATAATCTGAAGAGTACAGACTTATGTATAGTATTTTTCTTGACGTAAAAAATGTGAGTAAAAAATATCACGACCATTGTAAGTAATTTGAAAATTTGTAATTATCGTATTTTCAAAATATAACTAATTTAAATGGAAAAAATAAAGTATTTTTGTATTTTTTTTTAAATTTTAACCAGGCACACCATAACCACTCCCTCCCAAACAAAATATAATTTGAAGATATGCCAAAATACAGAACATTTTCTGTTCTGAAAGTCCAAAGATAGAGAGAGATACACTACCATAAAAGCCTATTGATCAAATACTTTTTTTTACATAAAAATGGGAGAAACTAGAAATGGGTCGTTGTTAATCTCGGATTTCGTGCTGTCATTTATGTGGGTATGTTCTGGTGTTCTTGTCAAAATCTTTGTCTTCCATTTTCTGGGATTTCAACATAATTTTATTGGAGAAATTGTGAAGCTGTGTTTCTCTGTCCTCAATTTGTTCTTCTTCGCTTATTTGGCTAAATTTGCGAGAGGTGCTTCTTATAATCCTCTTAATATTCTGGCTGGCGCTATTTCTGGGGGTTTTAGTCGATTTTTATTCATCATTGGTGCAAGAATTCCTGCTCAGGTATAATTTTTTTTTTTAAACCAAATTTTCAGCTAATTTAATTAAATTAGTTAATGAGTATTGAGATTTTTTAATTTTTGGTTTATTTGGTTGTGTAATTTGTGATGGGTTTGTTTTATATTGTTGCTAGAATTGTAAAGTTTTGTGCTTTAATTTGATCTTACTTTGACTTTGATTGAGTTTAATTTGAGGTCTTTTTTTATTAAATCAGTGATTATGTGACATTAAGATTGTAGTTTATCTTCATTTGTTGTGCAGTATATTGATTTGATGTTTTTGTCAATGGTTGAATATGTCCTAGATTGAGATTTGTGAGATGAGAAAGATTTGATTTTATTAGAATTAGGACCTTAAAAACACTTAGTTGAGTACTTAATTGATGTTGTTATTTGTGTGCACGTTCTTTTCGGTATGATGTCGTTCTGCATTTGCGCTTGTATTCGAAGCAAGATCATTGTGCTTGTATATGAAGCATTGTTGTTATATGAAGCATTGTTGTTATATGAAGGGATCTTTATTTGTCGGGACTAAATAGGAAAGTGCTTGATTGCATGAAGCGCGAAATTAGCATAGTAATAAGGACACTCCGAAAACCTTTGGCTTTGAAAATTGTCCTTTTGTCTTCATAACTCATCCTCAAATTGACTAATAATTAAGTGAATTCTTATTATGGAAAAGTATTTTACTTTTTCTTGTAGAGTTTAATGTTGAGAGGGTTTGCTTTCACTTCATATTTAATTTCGCTTTATATCATGATTGTGCATCACAGATTCACAATTTATGTACTTTTTATTGATTGTGAAAGTAGGGAAAATTGGATGCACTTTTATGTTAAGGTTCTAATGGCATTACAAAGGGATTAGACCGTGTTTTGTGAACAAGTGGGAAATTGGATGCATTTTCATGTTAAGGTTCTAACAGAGTTTATGAAGGGATTAGACCATGTATATCTGAGTATCTGACCCCCTGCCCCCCAATTTTCCTGGATTTTGGTGGGAGCCTTTTTAGGATCATTGGGAATTTGGGACAATGTTGATGCAGATGATGTTTTGATCTTATAACTGTGTTGTTTCATCATACAAGTAAAGACATTTAGCAAATCTTGTTTAGAACCTGGATTGATTTTATAGTCCTTCAAACTTAAATGTTTGGAGAACTTTATTTTCGCATTGTATGAGGTGCAGGTACTGTTTAATGGCTGGTCTTTATAATGGTTGTTATGTGGTTTGGAAATGCTCCATTGTTACTACTCGAGTTGAAATCAAAATTTACTGTTATTTGAAGTTTTGAACTGTATGCCTTATAAGTTACTCCGGTAGATAAGGTGTATGGCAATTTCCTTTTCTCAAATTGTTTGTTTGTTTGTTTTTTTTTTTTTTTCGTGATTGCCTTACTTGGGTAGGATAGTTGGTCTTTTTCATATTTTATAGTTTATCATATTAATCTACTCCTCTCCATTTCAGGTGCTTGGAGCCATTTATGGGGTTAAGCTCTTAACTCATATGTTTCCTGAAATTGGCAACGGACCAAAACTGAATGTCAACATCCATCAAGGCGCATTGACTGAGGGAGTCCTAACCTTTATGATTGTTTTCATCTCTTTGTCATTAGCAAGAAGCATTCCTGGGAGTTTTGTGAGGAAAACCTGGATTTCTAGCCTTTCGAAACTTACACTCCACGTTCTTGGTTCAGACTTAACTGGTGGATGCATGAACCCGGCATCTGTATGTATCTTTACCATATATATGGTCTCTGTCTTGTATGCTATATAAACTCAGTTTCTGAACTCTTTTTTTACTGTCAATTTTGCTGCTTGCCTATGTAGGTGATGGGATGGGCTTATGCTCGTGGTGACTACATAACTAAGGAGCACATTTTTGTTTATTGGCTTGCTCCAATTGAGGCAACCTTACTGGCTGTATGGATCTTCAAGGTGTTGTTTCCGAAAGCAATTGAAGAGTCCGACACAAAGCCAAAATCAGATTGATTTCAGAACAATCTCGACAATTTTTTGGCTGTATGGATCGTGTTGTTTCCGAAAGCAATAGAAGAGCCGGACACAAAGCCTAAATCAGAATGATTTTTGAATCTCAACATGTTTTATTTTTTTCTTCATTCCCTTGTGTGTGTATTTTGTTCCTTGCACAGGTACATAATTAGATATGAAGATAGAAAATTATGGAAATTGTTAAATACATACAGAGTAGCATGAATGGGAACATTTCCCTTTTGTATCACTTCCACTAAAACTAGCTGTAAATTTATCTTGAGTTTATTAATGCAAGAAAGTAACTTGCAATTGCATCCTCATCGATTTCCATCTACAGATTCTGGTGTGTATTTCAAACTCAATGACGGTACAAATTAACCCTCTCAAATCCAATAAAGGAGCTTTCGCTGCTTATCAGAAGCCTGTCATCCTCTGCTGATATATTGTATTGATTTATTTTTAGTAGCAGTTATGCCTCAATTTCTCTAATGTGGAACACCTGAGAATCTGTTAGCCATAGTTTATGGCTCAATGTCTCAACCATTTAGTCGTTGGCTGGCTTTTGGTTGCAAGACTAGCAAATTTTCTATGCAAGAGGTCATACTTGTATATTTTGATACAGTGTTGATCTAGTGACTGCTGATCAGTCATATTGTTGAAAGGTGACTTTTATCCGATACTTAGGCACGTTTAAGTATTTTAAAGGGTGAGTTAGAGTAGATGCACCCAAAACATAATTAAATTCATGTGACTTTGCAGATCACTGTCTCTTATTTTGTACCAAGTAATTCATCAAAATTTCAAATTATGGTAAAATTCTTCATATATGAAAGCCCGCAACTGCCTAGTTTTTTTTATGACTTCAAAAATTATCAAACATGGAATTAGGGATATTGCTGAAATGTCAAAATCTGCAATTTATAAGTTTACATACTGTTACAGATTTTCTGTTCTCTGGCAATAGCAATTTAAGTCATCCTCGAGTATTGATTACTAGAAGGAACACAATACAGTAGTACATAGGAAGACTAATATACAAGCTGTGGCTCAAATTCTGCAAAATCAACCGAACCAGATTCAATAGGTGGCATCAGATACGCAGCCAAGATTTCTGAAACCAGTGCTGCAACTAATGGGATCCTCTTCAAATTCTTCACAAAGCCGATGTCATCAGTCTCCCCAATAGCAATGATCTTCTGGTTAATCTCCACCATTCGATCAAGCTTCCTCTTGAACTCTGGGTTCTCCACATCTAGCACAGCTGGGAATATTCTGGCAGTAGTGCGGTTGGTCTGCAAAAAACCAAAGCATCAGAAATTCAATCTCTTATTTTCACAAGCACAATAGAATCACTGAATATGAATGGGTCCTCTGGTCTACAGGGTATCAGAAATTCGCAGCTATAAGCCTAATAAGCTTAGATAATTGGATTATAGTAGAAAAGCGTTTGAAAAGAAGTAGTTAAACAAGAAGTTAACAAAATAACAAGCTTCATTTTTGTACTTTAAATAAGCAAACTACATTTAAGTTTGCTTTTCAATAAAACACTTAAATTTACCTCGAGTACCTCTGTCAGATTTTAACACCCTGACATGGGCACAAAAACTTTTAACATTTTCTTTGGACCAAAAAAAACGTGGAACTTTTTTTGTAACTCATCAATTTTGACACTTGAAGACATATACCAAACACCAAGATTCAAATGTGAGGAAGATAGAATGTACATGAGAACAAAAGCAATATACAATTTCATCGTCTCACCTCAATAATGACATGCATGTCAAATTCTTTGGTGTTGAGCCCAATGCCTTCATAGAATGCTGTCCTTTGGCAATCGTTGAGGTACATGGTCACATAAACCTGCGACAAACATAGATATAGAAGTTTAAAATAAATGGTATCATTACAGACTTTCAGTACTTGTAGTCCAATCTCCCCTATAATTGAGTGCTTGTTTTCAGATCCCACAGCGTAAAAGTAGATATAGCAAAGGGATAACTTGTGAATGTGATGATTACCGAAAGGCAGAAGAAACGGGACCAGAGTTTGGCCTTCCAGTCATTGAGGAACTGGGGCTGCGCCTTCATGAGAGCAGAGAAGAAATCTCCGTGCCTGTTCTCATCTTGGCACCAGTTCTCAAAGTACTTGAAGATGGGGTAACACTGGTACTCAGGATTTTCCTTAAGGTGCCTGTAAATGGTAATGTACCTCCAGTAACCAATCTTCTCTGATAGGTATGTCGCGTAAAAGATGAACTTTGGCTTGAAGAATGTGTACTTCCTAGCTTTGGTCAGGAAACCCAAGTCCAAGGCCAGATTGAAATCTGACAAACCCTTGTTCAAAAACCTGCACAAGTTAATAAACAGTTCAGGTGAAAAACTTTTGGTACCTAATTAACATTCAGAGGCTGAAATCACACAGCAATAACATCCACAAGGACCATCCGCAATGTATTGGAAACTCGTGAATATGATCAAAGTTTTGTACAAATAGAACGCATTGGAGAAGTTTTTAAGGTAAAGAGTCGCGAAAACATACCCAGCATGCCTGGCTTCATCTCTAGACATAAGAGAGAAAATCTCTGCCACCACTGGATTTGTTTTCTGCAAAATTAAAGGACATCAAATATCAATATGTCACATTGTTACAACAATATCTTACACTAGAATAACTAATTCTGTCATAATTTCAAATCATGCAGATTATATTAGTGCAATAATTTGATTTAAATATACAGATTAGCATAAAGTAAACACTGAGGGTCCATAGCTCAGTGGTAGAGCATTTGACTGCAGATCAAGAGGTCACCGGTTCGAACCCGGTTGGGCCCTTTCTCAATTTTTTGTTTACTTTTTGATTTTCCTCTGAAAAAGTTTCCTATTTGCACTTTTTTGAGCTAGATAATCAGTAAATCACAAGTCCAAAATTACTAGACTTAAACTTCAAAAACCACCAAACAAACACCTAATTATAAACTGAATACAATTAGTTTACAACTATAAATTTCTAATTTTTATGTTTTTGTTTTTGGTGACATAACTGACATCGAGCCACAATGGTTGTTACTCCTGTTAGTAATATAGACGCCCACAAACAAAATTCTCTACAATTATAAATAGAGAATCATCATACTAGTAAGTGATATAGACAAAATTCGATCTAACATCATATACTATCCCACGACACGACTTTAAATTGCTTACAACTTTACAAGTAAACTTTAGTAAACACACTTAATTGGTCACTATAGTCAACATGCAAAGCGATGTAGACTAAAATATAACACAACTTAAAATTGCTCACAAGTAAACTAATAACCCACATAATTAGTCACTATAATTAGCATTTGAAGTGATATAGACGGAATTTGACTCAAGATATATAACATGACTTATAAATAATTCACAAGTGAGCTAATAACCCAAATAGTGTTAGTCACTATAGTTAGCATATGAAGTGATATAGACGAAATTTGATTACGGGTACCACCCCACCACAACAAAACATAAAATTGCTTACAATTAAACAAACAACCAACTTAATCCATCAAAAAAACATAAAAATAAGTAACATCTCCGTGAAAAATGTCTAATAGTTGCAAATAATATGTAACGGAAGGTATTAAGTTAAAAAAAATAAAATACCTTGAGCCTCCTACCAAGCTCCTTGTAAAGAAGAAACCCAGAAAATTCAGCAGTACAAGACCTTTCCAGAAACTCAACAAAAATCTGTCTCAAAGGCCCATCAAGCTTATCAGCAGCTTCCTTAAACTCACTGTTTCTAACAAAGTGAGTTTGATTATAATCAGTCTTAAATTCCTGCAAAAGTGCTTCAAACTCAGATTCATTCAGGTTCTTGTTAATCTGGGTGTTAAAAAGCTGCTCCATTTCATCAAAATCAGTGGTGTAAAATCTGGGTGTTAAAAGGGTTTCTTGAATTTCCTTCTTATTCCCCTTTTTTGATGTTTTTGGGGGCATTGATGTTGTGGACATTGATACTCTGAAGCTTTTTGCTCCGGGTCGGGTTATCGGGCTTGGGCTTAGTTTCGGGCTGAACTTTGAAATGGGTTTTAGGAGTGCCATTTCTGCTGCCATTGTTGAGGATTGTGCTAGAGAAGGAGGATAAAATATTGGTGGGAGTTTTGGGATTGTTATAAAAGTGTTTTATTTATTTTTATAATTTTTATTTTTTCATTTTTTTTTTGGGAAATTTTGAGGGTAATGAATCTGATCCAATGAAATCTAGAGGTTGAAGTGGGTGTTTGCAACGTGTCATGTGGTGATGGGTTGGCTTGATTTCTTTGATGGGTTAAGGACTTAGGGGTTGTGGGTGTTCCAACTTGGCTTTGATATATATGTGGCTCTTCTTGCTCTATTTGATTTGTGTAATTGTGTGAGATTTTTGGAGGTTTTATGGTTTGTAATGTATTGTCCTCTATAATTGAATTTGGTTGATAATTTCATACATGGATAACAAAAATGTGACTCTTTGATTGATTCCCTCCCTCAAAAAAAAAAAAAAATGTGACACTTTGATTTACGATCACTATTTATATTTTTCTATAAATCTCTACTTTTAATTATATATGCTCTTATTGTATGGAGCCACGGTGAATAAAGGTAAATACTAAATAGGGTATGTACATATTATATACTGGGTGTACATGTACCTGAGTATGAGATACAAGTGTTACCATGTACTTCTCATTAATCTTCATTATCGCCTTCTCAATACTCTTCATGTATTAGTTTTGTTGTACGCTATACACAAATTAAAAGTTAAGCATGGTGCAATCATTTTTTTGGCTCAATGCTCGCAAAGGTACAAGAAGATGAACAAAGATAAAAACCAGAATTTATGACACAACCGGTTGTACATAGAAAATTGTCACTTACCCAATAACCTTTTAAAAACAAATTATAATGTGCTGATACATATACAGACAATGAATTGAAGGACTATTAGCTATTTAAAAGATTAAACAACCCAATTCAAGTAATACTGTATAAGGGTCAAAACTATTTGTCAATAATTTACAGTTGTGCGAAGACAGCAGTGTAATAGAATGGTACATTTTTTAAGCAACTCTATGAAAATAATGCATTACTGTCAATTGTCAGCTCTTCAAACCCTACAAAACTATAAACCCCAACGAAAAAAAGAGAGAAAAAAAAGCTAAGAAGAAGTTACAATATGTAATCTCAAGTACATAGAATGTTTGGAAATTCTTGTAGGCAAAATAAGGGGGAAATTCTGTGTCATTTCCTTGGAGCTCGACTATTGCTCCACCACAGCACCACCGAGTCTCAATGTTTTTATGTGCAATATTATTCTGAACTTCACAAGAATCAGACCTTTCATGGCCGAAACATCAACACTTTAGCTGACATCAGTCTTCCGCTATACAGATGGGCGATGATCACGTCTGTTATACAGAGTTGCAAACATAAAACATTGGTTAGACAAGCAAGATATTATGTAAAGTGAAGCAACTAGCTCAGCAAGGGTCAGATATTTTAAAAAGAGTTGTAAATGGAATACATCAAACAGTATCCGATCCAATTAAGTGAAGTCTACTTGCCTAATTAGTTAGCAAATTAAAAAGAGTTGAAATGTCTAATAATTTGAATGACCAAACAATAGTTAGACTCAACAAGTAAAGACACTACCGATATTCACTCTTTGTTCGCTGTCAAATTATTAGATAATTAGCCAGAATTGGGAAATCTAGAGGCCCGAAATAACAAAAAAAGCAGAACAATGTACAGTATGAAATTATGAACATAGTAAAGTAAGGTAATCACAAAGCACCTGGGTTCTTGTGTGCTAGGCTGTGCAGCACCATAAGAGCTACTTCTTTGGTAGATCCTTTCACCAAACTCATCTTCAGCGAGGGAGTTATGCAAAAATTTTCTCGGTTCATCATCAACCAAAAAAGGGTCTGCAATCATACCTTCTCCACTATTCTTGCTTTTAACATTGTCTTCCATATAATCATAACTTAAATTGCGCAAAATTTTAGGAAGTGAATAATCTTCTTCATCATGATGCTTATCACCTGCTTCAATGTCTATTTTCTCCTTTGAGCTGAAATCCGTTTGAAAAGATGGGTGAACATGAATCCGTTTGTCCGGTACCTGGTCTTCTTCAGACACAGTTGCCCGGAAATCATTCAATGAAGGGGCTAGTCGAGTGAAGAAGATTTCTCTAAAGTTCTGGAGTATCCCCTTATTATAAGGATTCTCCTTTTTATCATACCGGTAGCGAAAATTTTCATAAGTTGTCTGCACATGTACAAAGAGGTATATAATAAGACTTGATCCAATAATGAATCAGCCAACATTTCAGTTAAAGATTCATGACAAAAATCAATAATGGCACTAATCCTGTCAATATGAACATGTTTCAAGCATACAGGCTATTCCCAGCATAATGAGGCACATTATACAACTAAATTCTTCATTTCACATACAGATTCTACTTGATACGACTCTTGAGTAAGACTATTATAAACCTCAGTTTACCTTTCTTATCTCTTCTCCCATTTTATTTTATCCATTTCTATATTTTCTCTTTATTGTACATTGGAATCTAAAGTGTTAAATTGAGCATCTTACTTTCACAATCATTGAGGTTTTGGAAGCTATAAGAATAAATCAGGTTACAAACACTTAAACTGGAAATTACCTGGTTGGTGCTCATAAGGTAGAAATGGAACACAGTTAAGCCTCCAACAAACCAGATAGCTATGAAGCAGTATACAATCAAGACAACTGAGAGGATATCGTGTGCCATAGCCTTCAAAAGACCCTTTGGTTCGTTCACTAGGCTAACCCAAGAAAATATGTGAACATATAAGCACAGGATTGTTGCCGTAAGTATGAACATGTAGAAGAAACGATAGTTCCGCTGCAAAACCAAGAAAGATGTTATAGCTACATACACATGTGTAAAAACGATAATGAACAGATGCACATTTGTTAGCCATTTTAATTGTGTCAGGCACATCTTTTAATATCACTCTAGCTCCATCTCTTTGCTACAACAATTTGCTAAAAGAAGCCTTTTTGTAAAGCTATGAAACTCATGCTTTAGATTCTGAGGTGCATTAGCTAGGGCAACACATTACAAACAGTTTACCTGTATGAATCATGAACTTTCAAATACGTTTGCATGGGCAACAACTCTAAGGGCCACGAGTAAAAGACCAACGCCCCATAATTTCCATTATCATAAAGTCAGTTTATTTCCATAGCCATTAAACCAGGCCAGTGTCTTATCCCCATAAAAAATTAGAAGGCACTTCATTCAGGCTAATGCCATCAAGGCATCAACCTTCCTGGGTCAGACTGCTATGACATTGCAGTTAAAAAAAAGTCAAATATAACCTTAAAGATGGGGGTTTGCAGAAGCATGGGGTTAGAAAACCCTTATAATTCACATAATTATAAATAGATGGATGTTTTACAAATCAGATGCCCAGGGAAAAAAATAATCACTAAAAAACATGCATGGCTACATGCATATGGATCAAAAGCATATCTAGCTAATTATCATATGGATGGTTTTCAAAGGCGAAATGGAAGATGCTCATTGATTCATAATCACACAAATCACAACCCTCCGTTATCCAACTCAAGAATCAATTTGCATTAAAAATATTCCATGCCTAGTGACTAACCCTATTTATTGTTTCTCTTTTCTGAGAAGGTTAGATTAAGGGAAGCATAACATCAAATCAAAATATTAAAACCAATAAACACATCACACAAAATATAATATAAGCTTAAAAATTCTCAATCTTGTGACAACAGGTTACTTACAAGTCCGATGCACTGACCAACCCAGGGGCAGTGATGGTCAAACCGCTGTACACAGTTGTTGCAAATGGAGCAATGGGAAGCACGCGGAGGGCGATAAAGCAAGCATGTTTCACAAAACTTCACCTTAACAGTGTAGCCATTCACTAATACATTTTTCACTCTAGGTATTCTTAAATGAGGGTGCCTTCCATTGACCCACTCCATTGAAGGGTTTGTTATATCAGATTCTTCAGGTTCAGGGGCCTCGAATTTCTTGGGACTATTCCAGGATCTCTCCCAGATGTCATGTATAGAAACATTAAGTCCTGCAAGAGAGTGCATTGACGATCAGATTATACAATTATAATCAACAAGACAGCATGAGTAAAAACTAAGTGGTGTTCTTAGATTATCTGAGTGTTTTGCTTGCATAAATCATTTCTACTTTTAGCAATACTATATGAGTTTTAAAAACTTTTGGGTTGGGCCGGTTGGCAAGGAGAATTTGTTTCCCTTAACTATTTCTCTTGATCTTGAGAGATAGGTGTTCGTTCAGTGGGACTCAAGGAGTCAGGAAGCCTAGAGGAATGATATATCATCCTCCTGTTCTTCATCAGTTCACAACTGCTCCTTCGCCCTTAACAACCTTATCCTAGGAGGCTAGGAGAACTTGTGTGCTTATATTCTTTACATAAAATTTGAAGCTTTTCACCGGAAAAACATATACATAGAAGCAGTGTGAATTGTGGTGTGGATAAGCACTAAACAAAACTTACCAAAAAGGTTAGGAATAGTCCAACTGCTGCTACAGGATACCATTTACTGTTGTCTTTCGCCTTCACAAACACCTTTATACAAAAAGTCAACGCTGGCCCGGCAATTAAGAGGTTCGACAAAAACATTGATCCCACATCAGGTCCAAATATCAATCTTCCTCCACAGAGAAATTTCTATGAACACAAAAAAAGAATATCAATCAGCAGGTATGCTTCCAATTCTATTCATAAGAGGCTTTGAGACAAATAAGTTCATACTTCAGCTTTTGCACTAGATAGCATTTGGAATAGCATTGGATCTTTCAAAAATAAGAATGGGAATTTTATCAAGAATTACTTAATCTTTCAGAAAGTAAAACCAAAGTTATCTTTTAAAGATCAATTCAAAATCGATCATGACTTAATCTAATTTCTAAGGGGTACTAATAGCCTTATACACAACGCCCCCCACCAAGTGAATCCATTCTTAAGCAGGGTTTGGGAGGTCTATATGTATGCGCTTCTACCCCTTGAACTGGTACAATGCCAGTTTATATAGGACTTGATAGGGATATGATTTTGGCACACCCTTAATTGATTTTAGCACACCCTTAATTGATTTTGGCACACCCCTATGTGAGAGCACAATTTTCTATGCTCTTTTCACAGAGGGGTATGCCAAATCAATTAAGGGTGTGCCAAAATCAATTTCCAATTTGATAGTAGCAAACCTTATATGAAATCTTAGCTAAACCCAAACCTGAGAGCACATAGGTCAACTGCTGTTCTCTCCCCCCATCTGATCTTCTCTTCCTATAAACATTCACAAGTCTGATCTTATCTGAATTTAAGCTTCCACTTTGACCTTGATTCGACCTCCGATACCTATCAAAGGGCCCCTAATATCTAGCAGTTAACTACCAAAGAAAGACTGCTTCATTCAATCCAAGACAACTTTTTGCACAAAGCTGAGATTTTTAAATCCCATTTGGGTGCACTGCTGGTTACTCTTTGCATCAATAACCATAAACCCTACTAGGAAAAACCCTGATAAATTCGTTATTGAAACACAAGACTAAACCCTGATCATACAATATGAATAAAAAGCTGAGCCTGATCATAATTCCCTCAAAAAAAATTCACAGGTAAATATCTAGTAATATGACAATTCAACCATGATTTCATTTAATTAAACATATGAAACCCAGTATTAATATCATAAAATCATTCAGCTTATGATAATCAATTGAACATAAATAAACCAAGCAAAAACAGATAAAATCGTCATATCATCATATTGATACATAATCAATAAAACCCAGAACTTTTAAGTTAAAATGAGAAGTAACCAATTCAATATTAGATCAAATAAACAAAGTACAACAATACAAATTTAATAGAGAAGAAACGAAATTTACATTATTGCCCCTCCAAACTTCAAATAGCCTCTTGGGTTTGTTGGTGGCCATCATCAATTGAAAGCTTCAAAAGACCCCCAAAAAACCCAGAAATCCCAAGAAATTCTCAAAAAAATTCTACCTTTTCTTACATCTGCAACAATCTTTAATCACCCTCATAATTATATCAAATAAAATCCACCAAAAAGGAAACAAAAATTACTCAATTCTCTTGAAAAATCACTATTCAATGAAATTTCAAAAAATAGAAAGAAATTAATACAAATCAATAAATTCCCTCAAAATTTCCCAGCAAAATTATCCCAACAAAAAGATTAGATCTTTCGAATTTCTGAGCTTCTGAGTCTTCTCTCTCTTTCTTTTACTTGTGAAACAGCAAAATAGTTTCTCTTTTCAGAATGTTGAAAAAAATGAAAAATTCCCAAATTCTCTGACTTTATTTATTTTATTTCTTTATTTTATTATTTCCTTGTTTATATTCTCTCTCTATAATGGTATCTGGCACGTAGCCGTAGTCCACGCTGGAAAATGGCGGAACTTTCAATTTTCTCGCGGTTTTTCGGGTAGATTATGGATTTTTTTATCAATATAAAATTAATTGATTATGATATTTAAGACTATAATATCAACATTGCTTGTAAAAAAAAAAATATCAACGTTAAATACATTTTTTATGCAATTATAAATTATAAAATTATATATAATTAAATTTTGAGAATTCATGTTAGTTGGTTTTTGGTTGGTCCGACCAATATACGTGCTGCCGTATACCAATATTAGAATTTGTCTTCACGCGGTTTGGTTGCCTTTCAATTCATCGTTGATTTTGCTACCATCACCAATTCACCATGCATCCACTACAACGCTAAATAAATAAATTTACAAATATGATAAACTCGATAAGAATTATTCGTGTTTGAGCTAAGCTCGATGATCTTTTAAAATCTAGTTAAAGTTTCACTCGGTAAGAATTTGACTTGTTTAAATTTAAAAGTGAATATGTTACTTTGTAGATTTGCCAAATAACCAAGTTTATAGGTTTTATAATACTTCATCAGTAAATAATATCCCTTTATTGCAATTACTGATATTTAACAAAGGAAGTAGATTATTATCTGATAATGATTTTTTAAAGGATATTATACATTTGATTTTCATTTATCTAAACTTTATCGAGTTTATAATTTTTTAAAAATATACTCCTCAACGTTTTCGTCTCAATTAATAATTACATTATTTGACTTTTGCACAAGTTTTTGGAAAGATGTAATGACTTAGTATGACTTGCTTAATTAAAATGAATATAAAACACAAGGTAGTGGAGTTTGGTTGATTGAAGTAAGGAAAAAATACAAGACAATGAGATTTTGTTGATTAATAGTGCATAAAGAATATACAAGTGAAATAATACAAAGTAAGATTTTGGTTTAGGACAAGTTTTTTTTGGTTAAATTTGACTATATTTGGAGACGAAATCATAGACCTTTTTTCCTTAGTGAATTGAAGAGCTTTCAGTGAAAGACTTTCACATTAATTTCAATTAGTAGGGCGAATGACGTTGCTAGGAACTGCCGCATGAACATGTTTAATTATTTGTAATTTAAGTTGTATGTCCTTCTGCTATTGTCAAAAAGAAAAAAAAAAAAATAAAAAAATTCAATGTGTGGGAAAATACTAAACTCATCATAACTTATTTTTCCCGAACTTATTTATCTTTATCTAAATTTAGCCTATATAAAATATTTGCACACATACCATATTAGTATGATCATATTACAAAAATTGCACTCATCAACTACAATAGTTACATACTTACATTCAAAACTTTGGTTATATCTTATATTCTTATACTCGTATGAGATGATAATTATAATATCATTACTTTAGTTTCATCTTCTAGTATGCACATACTGACATACACTTATAATAATAGAAAGTTATAACACCTCCATGACCCCATAATGATAAACACATTTTTTTTTCATGGCAAAAAAGCTTAACTAAAATTTCTAAGTTTATGAAAATATACAAATTGGGTAAAATTATCTCGGAGGGAAGGAAAAAAGAGGGAAATTTGAAAATAAACCTAAAAGAAAAAAGAAAGAAACTCGTAAATGTAAAACTGCTGATATTTTACAAAATGATACACCTCATTTCACTGTAAATTTTTACATAAATACACATTTGGTGCCACCAGAACACAGAATTTTACACTCTTTCTCCTTATAGGTACATGATAGATACTTCAGTCTTTTCCTTCGTTGTCTAAATCACGAAAAATCCCCTCATGATCGATTATGTACATCAATATACAACGATTCATGAGCCTGATTCCATTAGAGGTCCATGTATGAGAATAAATCTCACTTGATTTAACCATGAAGTTGTGATTACCTGCTTCAACCTGTAACTAACAAGCGGATACATATCAACTAATTAGCTAATACAGCAGAACACTCAAATTAAAACCATATATAAATCAGTAGAAATATAAAGCAGCAAGTCAGCAACATACATTCCACCAACTCGCCTCCACCAAGTCACCAACTCGCCTAAATTGCACAACGTATACTAAGAGCATGATTGTACAATTATCAGTAATTAGAATACTGGTATGATGGAAGATCTTGTAATGATCAATGCATCAAATCTATGGAAGTTGTAGGTAAGAAGTTTCTGCATCTATATATTGTCTCAGAAATGGCTCAAAATTTTGCATATCCGAGTAATACTTCATGGGGCAGTTGTTTAAGAAGTGTTCTGCAAATCTCTGAGAAATGCAACCAAAAAAAAAAAAAAAATCGACTGGAGAAGATAGGTGTGATGAAAATCTCTTATGGTGGTATCTTAAGGTACAAGGTGGTATTTTGGACGGCTGTGATGGTTGGGAGGTGCAAATTTACTACCTAATGAGAGTCATCTATCAATTTTCTCGGTCTTTGATGCATTATACAGTTATGCTGCAGACATATAGTAAAATCCGAACTCAGATGCATTAATACTTAATAGTTGATATCAATTAGTTATGTTCTCCATCCTAAGATTCCTAACTGAGAAGCAAGCTAGTTGAGCCTTAATTTTATATTAGAATATTATGGCTATAAATAAAAAACCCTATGCCACATAATGGCTGTAAACCTAAAAAAAAAAAAAAAAAAAAAAGAGCGTGAAAATTTAAGAATTTGAGAGATTTCAAGAACTAGCATTGACACATCAGTAAATTTTTGGAAAAACTCGTTCAGTAATCAGGAAGATAAGTCCCAACTTTCCATTGGAAGAGAAAAATACAGCTACAATAGATATAAACTGTCAATGGTGTTTACCTTGCTAATATTCCTCTTGCATACTATAAGTTTGTATAAAGTTAGAGTTGAGATTACCTTCACAATCAGGGTATGCACATGGCAGCCTTAACTAACATCAACATTCTCAGATTTCTTTGCCATGTCAGCAGCATCTCGAGATGTGGCTTGATATCCTTGAGGTGCAGAAGCTTGTCCTGGGGCCAATAGAAACTGATCAGTTGAAGTGTCTTGGTTACCTACTTTCTTCTTCAACTTTTCATCACTATCTTCATGATTAAAGTTCTGAAAATTACTTTGAAGCACCCAACGTCCACTTTGCGTTAGCCTTTGTGTCATATCCTGATCTGAAATTTTCCCGAATCCAGTATAGCTTTCATTGTCACTTGGAGTCATAGGTAAAACTACGTCTTCTACGATCACCAACTCTCTGAAATTGATAGCTGAAGGTGGCGTTTTGGTGAATAGGACTTGTTTAATATTCTTGACCACACCAAAATTATGGGGGTTTTTTCCCTTGTCATACCGATACCGGAAGTTCTCATAAGTTGTCTGCCTTGGAAAACAAAATATATCAGATTGTAGTGAAAATGTTATGAGACATTGAGACCTAAAATGTTGAGACCCAGGCACATGCTTAAGTTCTGGTACATATCTATGCAAATTGAAACCAACAAACTCAACTACAACAATTGGACACGAGTATGTCTTCAAGAGCTCCAAGCATCAACCATTTTATGAAATCTTTGAATGTTTTTGTACTACTATGTCTTTTAATTGTCACACATTTAACACAGAGATTTGAGATGAAATGAAAGAGTCTAAAATTCTAAATAACAGTCTTCAGCCAATGAGTATGAAATAAAGGGGTGTGCGCAAGTAGTTATACCCCCATGTGCTAAAGCCTCAAGGCTTTGTAGCATGAACATTGTACAATTCATACTTTCTCATAGCAGAAAATGTTAACTTATTATAATTTTGGTGTAAAGATCATCACCTGGTTAGTTGACATCAAGTAGAAGTGAAAGAGGGTAAGTCCACCAACAAACCAGACAGCTACAAAACAATAAACGACTAGAATGACTGAAACAACATCACGAGACATTGAATGCACGAGGCTTTTCCTTCTTCGAAGAAGATTGATCAATGAAAATGTAAAGACGTATATACATAAGAATGTTGATGAAGATATGAAGAAGATGAAGAAACGGTAATTACGCTGCAGAAAAATTGAGATTTCCAGTTAGTAACACTTGTAGCAGGATAAGAGTTTGAAAAAAAAAAAGAGGAGAAAATTATAATACTGATGGTAGAGCAAGAAACGACATAGGAAAACCTTAAAAAGGAAGATCAGGCATATACATGCATCAATTTTTAACAAAGAAAAAAAAGAAAAAAAGAAATTCAGATTTCCATATTCAAGTGATTAATCATTCGAAACCTGAATCTGAAACTGAAAGAAACAAATCATATCATCAACATTCTTTGACATAGTACAAGTTTGGCACTGATTGTACCTAGAGGCTGCTGCAGCAGATTTTTTTATTCAGTTCATTAGTAAGATTATGTAACCCACTGGGGCAAAAAAGTGGTGGTTGGTCTATGTCTGTATGTTACATACTGCTATTAATATAATTTCTTTAACAGATTGTTGAAGACTGTTTCCGTCATATATATAGGCTAAAACAGGGGTTCTACTTGAACCTGGAAAAACAAGACAATGCAAAAGAGCTCATGCAGTCTTATATAGTAAATGATCGAAGTTATTTACAGGCAACACTTAGTTAAGAATAAATTCATTTTAAGGCCGTGAAAGATACTTATCAAGTCTTAGTAGTGAGATGTCCTATCATTCAGGGAAGGATTTTGATGATAGTGTTTCCAATGGTTACAGGAAGTTCAATCGTAAAAAACTTCATAAAGACAACTGCAAATGCAATAGAGCATTCAAATGAACAAATTTACCATTCTGATTGCAGTAAGATCTGGCTTCATACGAATAAGTAGTATCATTTCTCAAAATTTATATGCTGAAAATTGAAATAACATATTCTTGATAAAACCTTTTTTTGATGCAGAGACTTCAGAAAATACCATATCAAAGCGTCACAAATATCTGTATGATCAAGAATAATAGAAATTAACTTACTAGTCCAATACACTGACCCACCCATGGACAATGATGATCAAATCTCTGCACACAATTGTTGCATATTGAGCAATGAGAAGCACGGGGTGGGCGGTAAAGCCTACAAGTATCACAAAACTTGACTTTAACTGTGTAGCCATTAATCGTCACATCCTTAGTGCGAGGAATCCTAAGAATACCAGACTTGCCAGTTGCTACCAATTCCCTTGATGAAGAACCTGAACCTTCATCTTCAATTGGTCTATGGTTTCTTGGTATTATTCCTGGATCTCGAACAGATGTCATGTAGAGGAACAACAAATCCTACAAAGTTCATAAACTGCATATGACTAACAAATATATCAATACTGCTCAAAATAACATAAATCAATCAAAGAAAAACGTACCATAAAAGTGAGAATGACACCTGTGGTGAGCACCCCATATCCATATAGTGGATCATGTTCTTTGATCCTAACGAGCATCCTTATACAGAAAGTAATAGCTGGAAATCCTATCAAAAATGATGATAAATACAAGGATCCCGCATCAGGACCTAGTACCAATCTCCCACCACAAAGAAATTTCTGCCATGCAACAAGTGGAAGTAAATCAATTTTATTCCTTACATAGCTTAGGCATTTCATTCAACTAGAGCTACACGACATCATGTATAAACATTGATCCACTTTGCATTGTCTAGCAACGATCGAAAAGGATTCAAACCCCAGTAAATTATTGGTCAAATAAAATGACTTTAGATCAAAATATTCTTTATTTGATCTTCCAATTATTGCACATACAGCAACACTGTGCCTATAGTAGCAGATTGTCAATATAAATCAGGAAATATAATATAAATCAGAAAAAATATTATCAATCGAACAAAAAGACCATGGAAGCATGCTCAAGTTAAGTTGCTTTGATTCTTTACTATGTCTTATGTAATTTTGTTGTACATTTAACAATCCAACGTATTAATAATTCCTTAACCTTTCAAGTTTCACCTCAATCCCTCAGATTACTCATAACAGGCATATTGTTAATGAGTAAAAAATATACAAAGTACATAAGAAAGTGTTGAAAACATTATGCTATATAACACTCACAAACGTATATAATAGCCTGTAATTTCTGGCATGCAACAAGGAAACATTTTGAGGCTGCCTAATCAGCAGGAACTTTCACTACAACAGGGGGGTGTTCATCAAAGCTACTCCTCGCATAGTTTTGGCAATCTTAATGTAAAAAAGTAAATACAACCAAAATTCTCAACTTTATCTAAAAAGGCTTGGAGGATAAACAGAGTTTTCATTCAAGTTAAAGATACACAACATCACATGTAAACAATGATTCACTTTGGCCAGCATGATTGTAAAGGAATCAAACTATTATCCCCAATCAGTAAACTTTTATCAAATAAAATGAAATTAGATAAAAAATCCTTGATTTGATCTTCCAAATCTTGTATTCACATGAAACAGCTCCACACCCATAGTAGCATATTGCCAATAAAAATCAGGAAAAATGACATCAATTGAGCAAACAGACCGTGGACACATGCTTAGCCTAAGTTACTTCGATTCTTTATTCTAATTTCATGTAATGTTGTCTTAAACTTAACAATCCAACATATTAATTAATTCCTTGCTCATCACTAAAGAAATATTGGTGGAGAAAAGAAACGTAAGAAAACTGAGATTTAAAACACTATGCTATACAATCCTCACAAATGAACCAAATATAAGAGTTTCAACAAGAACTAGCTAACAAGTCCACCTAAAATGTTTTCATATGCATTTGTTATGTGAAAGGTACACGGAGATTTCAGTGAAGTTGTAAACACATAATCTCCATGTCTAGAATTTCGAGTCCTAGCATGTCATACACTTATACCCATGTCAAGCTAATATAGTGCTCAACTAATTACCATCAATTAGCAATTTAGCATCAATGCAAATTCAAAATCAGGAAACTTTTCATGTTTTGTCAACTATCAAAATAGGCAATGATCACAATTCATATCAAATGGCTAACACCAAAATGTACTAAATAATAACATGAAAACCCCACATTTCCAAATTCAAAAATACAATGAATAACAACATTTAAAACATAAAAGATCATAGCAAAACAGAGTAACACATACATTGTTCCCAGGCCAAACTTTATAGAGCCTCTCAGGTTTCGAGGAGCGCGTCGAATGCATAGATTGAGACCCATAATTCCAAGAAGAACCCCCATCAGGAGTCATGCTATTACGCCTACTAAGGATCTGTATTTGGTCATCCATGGCTATAATCTAACACCCATCATCAAAATCATACTTATTTGATAGAATTTTTTTCACAGGGGAATTTTATCAAACAGTTGGTGGGCAATGCAGAAGAAGGGAAGATTAAGATGTATGATCTTATTATTACCAGCTTCCCCTGCTAATCATACAATACAATCAATTAATCTTGCCCCAGATTTTACACAATCCTATGAATTTTTTCCCCCTTATTTCTTCATCTCTATCTTTCAGACAGCAAATCTTCCAAAATCCAAGGAATTGTGGGGGGTGATGTAATGGTTTGTTTAGCCTCAAATTTAGGAGGTTGGCATAGTATTAGTATGTCAACATGACCAATAATTCTCATGGGGCAATTTATTCCATTTTTCTCGTGCTATAGGATTTTCATGTTATTTAATTAAAATCTAGGTCGGGTTTTCTTCACCTTAAAATAATTCGGAGTAATATTGTACTTCGTAGAAAAATAATTTCAATCTATTAAAAGAAATACTACCTCCGCTTTATATTATTTGCAACGATTAGATATTTTACGCTCGCATTTTAGGTCAAATTGTGACAAATAACATGAAACGGATGTAGTATTAGTTTATTAAAAGGGAAATTGTTCCGTGTATCCCTAAGGTTTTGAAAAATGCATTGTGTACTCTTGAAAACTTTCAAATACATGTACCCTTGAGGTTTGTATAAAATTGCACCACATATCGTCTTACAAATGCACATATCATTGACTTATGAAATTAAAATTATGCCCATACACACTGACTCATTTTTAGTACTTCATATGTAGTATATGGAGTAAAAGTGTAAAACCGCCTAAAAACATAAATTACATCAAAATTTGAACTCCATCAATCATTCTAAATCCTAAACTTTAAGTTGTTAGAATTTGATTTATCAATTAAGTTTGCTTGATAATTAAATACTTTAGCATTACACTGTAACAATTTAATAGAATTTGATGCTTATAGTCTATATGGGTCTCAATTTCACAAAATTATCATTTGTTATATGAGTCTATGGGTATTGGTGCAAGTTCTTACAAAACTCTGGGTTACACGGTGCATTTGAAAGTTTTCAGGGGTACACGGTGTATTTTGTAAAACCTTAAGGGTACACGGAACAATTTCCCTTATTAAAAATATGTTCATTAACATTAGTCATTGTAAGGAGCGAATATACTAGATTATCAATAAAAAAAAAGTTTTAATCCGTAAAAATAATTTTAGTTTTGTAAAAATAATTTCAATTCAATAAATTAAAAATAATTTATATTCTGCAAAAATAAGATAAAGTGAACATGACTTAATAATAAATTATTGTATAAATGTCGATATAGATAAGGGGTGGTAGGTTGGGGAAGTAGCCACGACTCACGAGCCCTCTTGCTATATGTTCATTATATTTTTATAATTTGTTCATTCGGTTGTACAAACCAGATATCAACCCTTAATTACATTCATTTAACCCCATATATCCCTAATTACACCCATACATATAACCCCAATTATATTTCTCATACATTAGGGTCTTCACAAGGGGGGTTAAATTAACGACTTATAGTATTAAGGTGTGCAATATAGAATTTATTGGGCTAAATGGGCGCAATTACGGATAATTAGGTCAACATACAGCATTAAGTGTATATGGAATTTAATTAGGTATTTCAGGTGTAATAAGCCAATTAGGGCTTATTCTGATTTACAAACTGAGAGCTAAACTGAACTGAATAGAGTTCAATCATGAACTGAACTAAAATTAAGCTGAAGAGAACAGGTCCTAAGTTCAGATAAGTTCGGTTCATGTTTAATAAGTTCTGATAAGGGTTACCCAAATACAAATTACAGCTAAAATAAGTTTTAATAAGGTTTAGATCAGTTCAATGGGTAATGTTATACATAGCCCATTAGCCCTTAGGCTATAGGCTATGTATAAGCATTAAAAATACTCTTGGAAAATGTATAAAATTAGGAATTCAGACAAAAACACGCATAAATTAGTGTAATTAGTGTGAATTTGTCATGATTTTCCAAATATAAACATTTTTAGAGTATTTTTAATGCTTATATGTAGTCCTAAGGGCTATATATATCATTTTCCAAGTTCAATTAGTTAAAATAAGTGAAAATCAAATTAATAGAACACACTCAAACCAAAGCGCCAAACATTAATTATTCAAGATTACATCACAATTGTTGCATCTTCAATATAAATACACCCTAAGCAAGCAATCAAATGATGTTTTTTCTACTAGTGAATTGAATTGTACTACGATGTATCATCAATGTTGGATATGTCGCAACAACATGAAAAGTAATTGATGCAACCTCCATTATCAAATCTACTGCCTTCAGCTAAGCAAGAAGCTTTACAAATATTAATATTGCATGGTGTAACAATAATTGGATACTCAGAACATACTGGTCGACCACCGCCACTACCACACATAATACCTGATTACAATAATATTCACCAATGAAAATGAAAAATTAAATTAGTGATATGCTTGTAATTAAGCAAGAATTTTACAAAAATTACATAAAAGTTGCTCTAATATTAAGAATACACTTCAATTAATCGTAGATATATAACTTACCATATGGTAGCAAGAACACTAATAATATGATGAACAAAGTATGAAATTTCTTAGCCATAGATTATAATGAAAAAGAAAACAAACAATTTTGTGTGCAATTTAGATTTACATGTATTCTATTTATATACATTGGCAAATGCACAAAAACCCTGCTACTTTCCAATTATAATATGATACTACATAATTACTAATTAGGACAAGGCTACTACATTTTTTTTTTTTGAAGATAGAAATCATATGCAATTCCCTTCTTTGATCCTTATATATATATAATCATGATTATGATCTTCCAAATCAATAGTTATTTCACATTGTAAATTCACAATCATTCTGTACTGTTAATCTAGAGATATGAGATATGAGATATGAGAATGAGAGATAACTCAAATGGTTAAAACTTCTCTCTCGGTTCTAGGAGATACTGGGATCGATTTTCACCCGTACCTTTATGACTTCTTATAGTACAGTCTATAAATAGTTAATTTTTTTTATAAATAGTCTATAATTTAATTTTTTTTGTTAAATTACATTGATTACATTGCATAACGTTGTTATATTATAACGAGGTCACAACAACATGAATCACTACCTGACATAGAACATTTGAAATAAAAATCTAAATTAGTGATGCTCTTGATTATGAGCAAGGATTTTAAATTTTTACATATATCTAATAATAAAAATCGTCCATTTTTCTAAAAAAAAAAATAATAATAATAAAAATCATCCGATAACTTACCATATGGGAGCAAGAATAATGATATTATGAAGAACAAAGCAAAAAATCCCTTAGCCATTGATGATTCTGATGATGAAAACAAGTAATTACAGATGAATTTCTTGAATGTAAAGAATTTTGTGCGCAATTTTGATAATTTGTATTCTAGTTTATATATATATATATATATATATATAAATATATATATATATATATATATATATATATATATATATATATATATATATATATATATATATATATATATATATATATATAGGTAAACTCACAATTTCACAAAGACTTGATTCCAAATCAGTTAGTACTAGTTGTATTTGGCTACAATTCATGATTTGCTGCATAATGCTTAGAAATCTTACATGATTCCCTATCTTGTTCCTTCTATTCATGATTTCTAAGCATCATGCATTGATGCTTAGAAATCATACATGATTCCCTATCTTGTTCCTTCAATTTCCTTATATACGGAGTACCTTTTTAAAAGTATGACCAAACGTAATTTTATGAATAGTACGTATTGAGACAAATATGACCTTTAAAATTTTTGTTCATGCAGGTGATCCAAAAGTATGTGCCGAGTATCCATTTCCTCTAACATCTTGCTCGTATGAATCATGTTTGGATGCTTGCTTAGTTAAGTCCGGTTACTCCGGTAGATATGGAGACAATTGTGATTGCATCAATAGTGATTCATGTTGTTGTGACCTCCTTAGAATATAAAATGTAATGCAAATGTAATTGATGTACTTCTTAAATAATTAATAAGTTTTGTTTCTATATTGTAATTCTTGGTTTTCTTAGGGGCATTGGAATTGAAGCTTATATTATCATTACAAAACAATTAAGGAAAATTTAACAACAATAAACCAACCTTTGCTCCATTCTCCCAAAATGGACCAACCTTTAAATCTTCCCAAAATAGACACAAGTTTGCATTTTTTTCTCCCATATTAGACCAAGTTGACTTATGACCTAAATAACCGGTCACTTCTTTTTTTTTCATTTATTTATCTTTTTAATTTAAAATATTAACAAAACAAAATAAATAAATAAATAAATTAATTAATTAAAAAAAAAAAAAACAAACCAAAAACTCCGACCACCGCCAGCCCTCCACTGCTAGCCCTCCTCCCCCCACCCACTGCGAGCTGAGCATGACGTCTTTCGTGGAACTTTCTTTTTCTAGCCACCCATGACTCATCCTTGTCATCAAGATCAGAATTATAAAACTCAAGTTTGATGGAGTAATCTATTTCATCGTCATCGGAAACTTAGATTCCGGCAGCAATTAATCATAGTTAAATAAATTCCACACCCACTTTATCATCAACATCAATTGCTAAATATCCCTACCACAATCAATTAAGCATAGTTGTGATTCTTGTGAAAGTTCCACACGATATCACCCTCATAAATTTCTCATAAATAAATTGAGCAAAAAAAATTCAAATTTTAAAGTATAGTTTGAGTTTGTCGATGGGTATTATGGGTTGATTGTTCCACATGATAATTGATAAGAAGAAGAAGAAGGCGAGGCGGTGATGCGGTGAAGCGCCATTGATGATTTTCTGGGTAGAATGAGATCCGATTAGAGGAGATCGGATCAGAGAAATTAAAGGGGATCGATTTTATCTTGGTGTCGGATTTGATCTTGGTTGATTGGTTTTTGTGTGTTGAGGTGCTGCTTGCAGTTAAGCGTCGGCCGCCGGTTGGCCGGGGAGAGGTGGCTAGTGGGGAGTGGGGCTGGCAGTGGTGGGGAAAGGGACTAAGGAGGATATTTTTATTTTTTAATTATTTGATTTTAAAAATTAAAATAATTATTTTTTATCAATTATCAAAATATTTTTAAAGAAAAATTAACCAATAAGGACTTGACACGTGGATTGCAACCTGGTATAACAAGTCAAGTGACCTGCTTGGTCTAATTTGGGAGAAAAAATACAAACTTGTGTCTATTTTTGGAAGATTTAAAGGTTGGTCCATTTTGGGAGAATGGAGCAAAGGTGGTTTATTGTTGTTAAATTTTCCAACAATTAAAGAATTGAGGGTGTGGAGTATCCTTATGTTACTTGCTTGTGGATCGTAGCCCATAATCAGAACAATTTAATACTTCCTTTGTCTCAAATAATTATTGACACGCTTTGAATTTTTTTGCACTATTTATATATGAAGTATTAATTTTGCTTTGATTATAATTATTTTTAGGAAATTTTGTCTAGAACTACCCTAAAGATAGGGTCATTTGTGAACAACTACCCGTTTTTTTTTTTTTTTTTTTTTTTTTATTTGTTAAGAGCTACCCAAAAGTTAAGAAAAGTTTGAGTAACACTACTCATTAACGTTTTCCGTCCAAAAAAACATTAATGGGGTCCACTTTATCACTTTTCCCACTTAATTAACTCCCCTAATTACTTTTTCTCTCTTCCCTAATTAACTTCCCCTAAACCCTAGAAATTAAAACCCCCAAATTTAGACATCCTATCAATTACAATGGTCAAGTAGACATCCTAGCAGCTGCAATGACCAATTAGTAATTAAAATGCAATTGAATTCAATCTCAAAGTCAAATAACCAAAACCTAGAACTCAATTGAACCCCTAAACCCTAGAAATCAAAAACCCCCCAAATTTATTTGAACCCATAAACCCTAATCCGAATCCCTAATTTACACCCTAATTATGTTAATTGCGTTCAATTAAAACTTGTATACAAATACAATAAACAATGAATTAAAAGGAAAGTGTGAAACATTACTTGAATAATTGAGAATTTGTATTCAATTGATTGAGTATAATCTTTTGGATTTTTGAGTGAGAATGGAGGGGAAGTTAATTAGGGAGGAGAGAGAAGGTAATTAGGGGAGTTAATTAAATGGGAAAAGTGAAAAAAGTGGGCTCAATAACGTCTTAATTGGACGGAAAACGTTAGCGGGTAGTGCTACTCAAACGTTTTGTAACTTGTGGGTAGTTCCAAAAAAAAAAAAACAAAAAAAAAAAATAGTTGTTCACAAATGATCCTATATTTAGGGTAATTCTAGACAAAATTTCCTTATTTTTAAAATAACTTATTTAAAGCAAATTTTATCTAAAACATGTTAAATACTTCATCCGTTCTAGTATTATTGCAACAACTGGACTTTTACATTATTTCATCACGCTTATACATAAAGTAAAATATAGTCATGTAGGGTCTTATCAACTTTTTATAATTTTGAAATTATAGAAAAGCTCTAATAACCATTTGAGTTATCCCTCACTCTCATCTCCCTTATATATTTAAATATAATTCATTTCTTTTTAATTTTATAAATATTTTTCCCTTTTATAATCGGATAACATTACTCTGTATATTTGTATATTTTTAAACTAGACACAATGAATAGATGTTTTTTTGAAGTCATAGGTCAACATCACATGAAAACTTCTAAGGTTTCACATATGAACCATTCCGTGCATGTGCCTATTCTACTATCTCCGTCCCTAAATTACATTTCTACTTCTCTATTATGGCCTTGTTTGACAATTGGTTGCTGGTTGTCGGATGGTTTGACTGGCTGGTTGTATTGGCTTTTTTGCTGGCTGTTTGACTTTTTATTAGTCTAAAACATATTTGGTAAAATTGGTTGTTGGATGTTATTAGTAACTTAGGTAGCCAAAAGCCAAAAACTTCTCCAAGTAGCTTGTTCACTTTGGCATAAAAGCTAGCTGAAAAGCTGGCTGAAAAAGCCATTTACCAAACACAAATTTTGGATGTTTGACCAAATGAAAAATCCAAAAGTCAAAAGCCAATGAAAAACCATTTACCAAACCAACCCTATGTGAGGAATAAATACTAGCTACTCCCTCCGTCCCCAAAACTTCAACACTTTAGGGTTGATTTCGCGGTTATTAAGAAACTTAAATAAAAAGAAATAAAAACATATTAGAAAGATAAATTTACACGGGATTTGTAAAAAAGTAGAGAGATAAAGTATTAAAAATACATGAAAAAACAAAATTTTATATGGGGGAAACTAATTTTGCACAAATAGTTTGTGGGTATTTTAATGCAATTGGATCAATTATTTTCGGACTTAAATTAGACCAAAATGGTCGAAGTATTCGGAACGGAGGGAGTAATAATAGGAATGTAATTTAAGGATTGAGGGAGCTTAGTACAAAACATGTAAATAAACATTTTAAAAGCCATATAATTGCTGCAATCTTAATTATTATTATAATTTTCAATCAAGTAGCAATCTAATTAGATGCTTTCAATCATCTATAATTGCTGCAATCTTAATTAATAGTATGCTAAATCTGAGGATAAAATTAAACATTAATTAACTCATAATTTACAACATTTACCTTCACGGTTTCACTCATTTTCTTGTGTGGCTTGCTACATCGTGTGATCGGGTTACTTAATCAAGGTTTACTTATTCAATGATTACTCATTTACTTGGTCGGCTAGGGCCGGGGCTACTTAATCATGAATTACTCAGTCGATCGGGGATATTTTGGTCAGGGGTTACTTGATCAATCAGAGGTTACTCTCACATAGAAAACGTGCTAACCAGCGGAGTATCCCTAGGATAAGTAACCCTTGACAGATTGAGTAAACCCAAAATAAGTAACTATTGACCGACTTAGTAACCTCTAAATAAGTAACTCCGGCCATACGGTGTGGTCAACCACACATAAAAAACACCATCACCGTTTTGCTTCATATATATTTTAAAATTTTCATTTGCTATTTAAATCGATCCACCTTTTGTACAATAAATGCTCTTTGAAGCTGTGATTATTAGCTCAGTAGTTAACATGATATCTCATGTCCAAACCCACAAAAAAAAATAATAGGTTTGTCGGGCTTTTTTCGAATTAGATTTGAATTTTTAACTAAAAAAACGATTTTAGACTTGCCCCAACCCGCCTATTTTCACAGCGGGTCGATGTTGATCACCTCTCGTTTCATCCCATGTGATATTATTTTATCCCCGCCATCTTTACAAAAGCTTATCCAAAAGCCACCCTCCCACTCTACTGCGCTAAGCAGAGAGATGGCTCTCCTTTCACCTCTCCTTTCTCTCTCCTCTGCTCCTCCTTTAACCTCCATTGCTATTTCTTCTTCCTTCCGTGAGTATTTTCTTCATTACTTTATTCATTTTCAATTTCTGGGTTTGAATTTAATGCATATATTATACAACTCATTCATCATCATGTTTGCTGAATTCTGAGTTTTGTTTATCTGTTTGTGTTTTACTTGGTTTAATTGTTTTACTGCTTTAACACCCATTTTCTGTATTCTGCTTTGCCCTGTTAGTTGGGGTTATCTTGCTTTTGTATTTCATTGGGGAATTTCGTCGAGCAGTTGGAGTGCTTCTTTAATTGATGTAATTTTGGGTCAAATTTTAAGCTAAGCTTATACTTAAATAATCTGTTTAATCATTTATTTCAATCTTGTTAATGTTGCATCGATGAGATTTGCACCAATTTTGACTTTGTACTCTTGTTCTGGGTTCAATTGGGTTTCCCAAATTTACTGTCTTTTTCCCCAGTATTATCTAATAGATTGAATTTTAATTTATGTAACCTTAAAGTTTTATGGGATTAGGATGAAAATTTTCGTTTGTGGGACCTTTTATAATCCTGAATTTGCTTACAATTTGCTATTATTCATAAGAATTAGGACATACTACAGCCCACTTGGTTCCCTAGTACTCTTGTAAGGCTGTTTGCAGCAATGTTCTTGAGTAAGCTCGAAACGAGTTATGTACAGGTTATCTTTCTGCATCTTTCTTTTTGGTGTTTGGTAATGTTCCTTGTAGATGCCAATTATGCCATATTGGTAATCGCCTCGATAAGATATCAGAGTAGTGGTTCTTAGCAAGGTTTTGAGGTGTCTTGTATAGATAATCAAATGCAGATTGTTGAAGAAAATGAATCTTAGAAAATCATTGTATGGAGTATTAATGTACATGTACTGTTGGAATGATATTCGAATTAGAAATCAAACATGAATGTTGTTGCCTGGCCTGTTTACTTTGCTATACTGTCCTAATGGATGACTGACTTTTTTTGGTGGACTTTCAGCAATCAGGCTGCAAAATGTGTGTGTTGCATTGCATCCAACCTTTGGACACAGCTTACAGGCTCATGGACCCGTAATTGCTCAAAAGAGAGGCATTGTCGTTGCAATGGTCTCAGCTGCAGAGGAGCCTGTTGGAGAAGGTGGAGATCAGTCACCAGATGAGGAAGATAAGAAATCAGTTGAGAATCTTCCACTGGAGTCAAAGTTGCAAATGAAGCTTGAACAGAAGTTAAAGATGAAATTGGCAAAGAAGATTAGACTCCGGAGGAATCGTCTAATGCGAAAAAGAAAGATGAGGAAGAAGGGCCGATGGCCACCTTCAAAGATGAAGAAGCTCAAGAATGTGTAAGAGAAGCAGCAGTCAGGTCACTAACTGTTTGGCTTAAGAAAAAAAAAATTTTAATACTCCTTTTGTAGCATGTTTGGTATTTTGTTCTAGCAGAGAAATCTTGTCCTGTAGATGCCGAAGTTGATGAGAAACATAGATATGCACAACTTTTTCCAATTCAGCAGAATGTATATGTTTGAACAATTTGTACTTGTTTTTTCTGTTTGCAACAATCTATCAAGGGCAATGTAGATCATTTTTCCTAGAATTGGCTTTAATTTTACCCCTTAATTCTCCCAATGTTGGCCCTTTCACGCACATGAATTGGTTTAGGGGTGTAATACCCTGTTAGTTAGGATTTGGTTTTCAATTTAGTTTAGTTCAGTCAATTTGCTTTCTAGTTTTTATTTCATTTTAGCTCAATTCAAATTTATTCATTCCAAGTAAAAAAGAACCAAAATATTTCTTAAAAAATGATAATAATAAAGGCTCATAGAACTATAAGAGGGCCTTTCTTAATTTCCAATACATATTGGGGTGGGTTAGATGAAGTTCCGTTAACTTAAAGTTTAGTGTGTATTTTTTTCAAATTCAGGTTTAAAGCCTGGGGTGGAAGGGAGAGCCGGAGAGCATAGTCCCAGTAGTTGGTCAAAATTATCTAGAGGTGGAAAGGGTATAGTTAGGCAAAGCTAGCATGCTTTCAATGTTACAAAGTCGTGCGACTCGTGCCTTTTTCTTTACAGGCAAAACTCGTCCCAGTAGTTTTAGATAGCAACTCTGTGACACGGAGTCGTACTACATTATTTTCAGCATTGTATCAATTATTGCTTCAAGATTTGAAAACCAAAGAAAATTGATATGGTGAGTTAGAAAGAGACCTAAATTAAAAATTGATTATTTACACTAATTTAACAGTTAAGATTACAGAAGCCGGGGGAAACAGTTTTCTCTACATATTGCCTTTCTACATGATCTATTAGTAGCTACCAAGTGCCAGCAGATCGGTGAGAAATCAGCAGTGCTTCATCACTATCGATCTTCATTTTGAGGGGAGAACAGTTAACTGACTGAGCTAATAATCACAGCTTCAGAGAGCATATTCTTATTAGACCAATGCATCACCTTTAGCCTTGATATTAAATTTACAAAGCGGACAGGTAGCATTTATCCGCAGCCATCTGCTGATGCATCCATAATGGAAATTGTGGTTGCATGGAAGGGTGCATAATTCTGCTCCTTCCACATACCGTGATAAGCATATACAGCATTCCTGCAAAAGACACAAACAAGTCAGATCCCAGGGACACATTGTATAGTATTTACAGTACTGTGAACTTGATTTCAATTTATATATTTCCATCATTATCCCAAAAAAACTAATGGACTGCAGGCCTTTGCCAAACACTAAAGATATCCTTCATGCATATCAGCATGCTTAAACTTACCGGCTAGAATTTTTTTCAATGAGAAAAAAGAGGGAAATGTTTTCCAAGCATAAAAAATACAGTATGGTCTTATAAAATATAAAAGGCGGTGCCACTCACAGAATTTTCAAATTGCAAGGCTAGTTCGTCAGCAGCATTCATATTTCCCAAATCCACAGAGGCAGACATCTTTAATGCATAAGACTGATGGAACCTATACTTTGGAAGTAGTCTGATCTCATCTTCAGATGCTCCTTCTCTAATCGTCATGGCATAAGCAATTGCCACAATTGGGATACAACAAAAAAGAGCAAGGCAAATTATACAGGCCATTCCTATGCAAAATATCATAAAGAACACATCGAGTGCCAGGAATACTACAGCTAACCTGCAATTCAACAAAAAAAAATTCAACATCATGTTCCTTGAGCATAAGAATACAACCCTGAGTAGCATATATATATATACTGACAATATGTAGAAACTAAGAGGATGACATCTGAAAACTATAGCACCAGTACCACAACGTAAATACTCCATGTCATTATTGCAAAACTTGAAAATAAGAAAACCCAAATGTATTTAATAAAACCAAAAAACTTAATGATATCAAATGCAGAGGCAAAAGATAGATCAAAAGAAAACAGTCTAAATTAATGGAATATGAGAATGGTCACAAATTGTCCAAGAATGGTAACAGAACCTATCTTAACCAGACTCTTCATTTTACCCCAAGTACATCCTTGATACTCCAACATTGGTACAGAAACTTCGGCATTCATGACGACAAACAGATGAGCCAAACACTTGGACACATTTGTGTCAGTTATAGATTTATGGGTACCCTAGTCTGAATAAAAGTTTAGAACTTTTGCCTCCTACTGAGTATTAAGATAAGCATCATTATTCATAACTGATTATTTCATTAGCACCAAAAGAAGAAGAAAAAAAAATATCCAAAGACTTGCACATAGTTCTTTCTAGGTGGGGGTGGGTGGGGACAGGGTTGGAATCTTGTTCAGTAATCATATGTAAAGAGCAGGAAATAGCATGGTGAATACACAAATGAACCAAGGGACAAATCTATATACGAGGAAGGATGAGGATAAATCAACAACAGTGTACGTGTGTAACACTGTGACGAGAAAAGAACTAACAAAGTAACAAGTCTTGAGTCCCACCGTGTTTGGTTTGGCATGGTAAGGTTACAACCAATCCTCATTCCTCTTGTTTCAGGTTACTAAGGTAGAAATCCAACCTATGCTACATTCTACTTATTCATAACTCCAAATCTACCACGTGTTTGCCAATGCAAAAGCTACAGATTGTCCTCCTTTTCTTGCCCAAAATTACTACTACATCCCCCGTACTCACCACCAACACAACTTAAGATCCTCCTTAACCCTGTCCCAAACAAGTAGGCGCACTCGTCCTCGTACAAAGTGAAACCTGTCTGAAATGGCTTCTATTCAGAAAGCACCATGATAATTTGCAAGCTGACATGGGTTCAGAAAGTGAAATTAGTGGTTCATTCAGCAACGCCCAAAAAATCAGCCCACTTCAATTCAGAGGATTTAACTCAGAGCAGGCCTTCATCTTTTTTACCTTAAAGGTACCTTAGGGGCAAATCATTTAACTTATCAAAACTACAACAGTCTAGCTTCATAACAAGAGTTAAAGATCGAGCCAGTCAAATGATTAAGCTAGCCTGAACTGACTTGGCTAGGTCCTCCAATTCTAAGATCCAACCAAAGCCATGGAGGGATCTATTTGTCCACTTGCCTCCACTCCGTAACCACAATTTCAATATACATTAGCCAAAATTACAACTATCTTCGCTATCAAGGGTGACTAACCCACAACACCAACATAAACATCCTCCAGAGCATGCGATATAATCACCGTAACCACGAAGCCACAACCATAATCATCTCTCCTCGTGCCCACAACTATCATGGCTGTCAAGGGAGGCTGACCCACAGCACCAATATACACAACTCTGTTTAGGGCTTCAGGTACCAAGAAAAAATATCATTGTTTTGATCTCCCCCCCCCCCCCCACCCCACCCCCAAAAAAAAAAAAAAAAAAAAAAACCAAGTGTATATATATACCCTTTATAACCACCTAGTAACATACAGATCCTCTAAAGCATACAATAACCATAGCTTCATCATCCTCTCCACCTCAGCACCAAAAGAGAACAATAATCATTTTCAGAAAGTCATTAGTTTCATGCTTTCATCTGCATATCTCCATAAAAGAAATCTTAACATGCCAGTAACATTGGTAGAGAGATTTCCATGAGGCATTGGAAAATGGAAAGGATATCAAGCAGACAATCATATATTCCCCCCCCCCCCCCCCCCCCCCCCCCCGAAATGAAAAAAAGAAACTTTAAAATCATGAATACAACGAATTGAGGAGCTCTGACATGATGACACTTGATGGTCAAATCAAACCACTCAATCTCTAAGCCAACTCCTCATAGAGAAGATAATTTTTATGAGCTATCCACACCATCAATTCATTTAAAATAAATAGTAACAAGAATCATGTAGGAACAACTAAAAAGAAAGCCAGCAATACTTCCACGCAGACTCCTTGTGCACCTACATTATTTGGAAGAGAAAAAAAAGGGGGGGGGGGGGGAGGGGGAGAGAAGAATACTTAATGGTAGGTCTTGAATTAAAAGGCAGAATAAGATGTACTAAGCCTGGAACCTGCAAATAAGATCTACCGCTGAAGATCTACTCATATATGATTTCTCTCATACTATTAACAGATTGATTCAACTTGGCAGCAACCCCTCCCCCTTCCCCTTATAAACTTCTGCATAAAAAAAAAGGAGGAAATGTCCATACCCCAACAGCCCAAACAGCCCCAAAGATAAAACAAAGCAACAACCTTCATCATCTATCCATAAGTTTCATTGAAAGAATTGCATACAACAGTTTCACAAAGCCATAAGACAGATTAAGATTCAGCGCTCTTCTCAATTTTTTTGAAAATATAATGGATTCATATTACCACCACACAGCTACACAGATGAGCTACAGCTATTCTCCCCAGGATCATGAAAAAGGAAAAAGATGTAGCAAATTAGCAATCAACCGATAAAAAGGATTCAAAGTCTTTTCATAAATCTACTCATCGTGACTTATATTGAATTGAGACCGACCACCAATGAGCTAGGAAGGAAGGAGACCAGTAGAACTGGGTTAGGAAACGGCCCAACAAACTTATCAATTGCTCTCTAAAGCACTATAATAAAGAATTAACTACACGGTATTAGCAGTAGATCAAAGTCACCTTCCCCTGTTCCCAATTGAAATCTGGGTCAACGTGAAAGGAGCTGGAGGACAAATTTCACACATTAACCAATGACCATCATTGATACTTAAAACCTCCTCCACAACCCCCCTGAACAGTATTGCTGATACACGTACAAACACCCAATTATTTTGGCCCACTTGCATCAGCATGACTCTAAAATGTTAATCACCAACGGCTCCCAAGGCTTCCTTCTTCTACTCACCAGAAAACAGAACACCGCTGTCCAATATGGATCCAATCTTAGACATGGTTTTAAGGATGTACAAGATGTACATAGAGCCATACCACAAAGTTGAACAAATTGTCCCTAAAAATCTAAAATGAAGATGAATCTTTTTTCTTACTGTGCTAATCTACAGGAAATAGGAACCTCCCTCTGGCACCAACCTAGATTCTGACTTGTAAGGGACATAACCCTAACAATCCACTCAAATGCAGCAAGACCAGAACAACATAACAACCAAAATCTAATAGACCTTCATCGAACGAAACTAATAACATGTGAACTGTTGTAAATTTGCTAAACAACATACAACTACAGCAGTGTAGGTTTTAAAAGATGAGACCACAAGAAGATACAAATGAAGAACTTTTTTAAAAGCCCCCAAAGCATAGCCTACTACTCGCTAGAAGCAAGGTTAGAATCACTTGGGAGAAGAATATCTAATCTTGAGCTTAGTAATTGGCTATAGTCTATCAACCCAGTTTTTAGTCTGTTCATACTTGTCACTTTGTCAGCTCTCTTAACTAGAATTCATGATCAAATTTCTTCCCATTACTTCATCCAGTAATTTTTTTATCCTAAATAGTTAACACAGGACTGTTTCATACTTTCCTATGAAACAATAGCATTTTTAAAAATGGAACAAGAAAACCTAGAACGAAGAGATAAATAGAAACAAAAAGAGAGATGTACTTACCAATAAAGACGGGGAGAATCCTGCAAAAGGGATTGGCCTCCGGACACGATCCAGTAAAATCCAAAAACCCACCAAAAGGATGATGCTACTGTGTTCAGTGATTCCAATCTCTTCATAATACTGAAAATTAGATCAATTGAGATTTAGCAGTGATACCCTCAATGAACCAGATAATAAGGACCACAAAGATTGCAGTGCCCTTCCACAACCATTAACTCAAACCTAACCTTTGCATGTTGCCATAAAAAAATTCCTACTAATATACATATAGATAATCCCAAACCATAAATTATGACAGAAGACAACTTTAAAGTATAGCGAATAGTCTACCTGAGTATTGATTATGATTTACTGATTTTGGGCTATATTGGCAAACTACAACCATATACCATCAACCAAAGACATCAGTTTCAATCATTATCACAATACCCCCAAATTGCAATGTAAAACATGTCAAAAAAAATTTGTTTCCTATATTCTGGCTACCCATTAATCAAAGATATCAGTCATATCACTATCATCATATTCATCAAGTCAGTAAACTAACAAAATTAAATGACAATTCCAAAATGTCAATTTCTTTTTTTTTTTTTTTCAATTTTTTTTTCTCCAGTGTTTAAATCCAACCGATCACAGGCTCAACCCACAATCCAAAACCAATCACAAAAATGCTAATCTTTTTCTTTCACCTACAGCAAATATTAAACATTTCAGGATTTCACCCAATTACAAGCAAAACCCACCAATCAAAATCACCTCTAACATGAAAATTACAACAAAAAAAATATAATTATACCCAATTCTTTCAATTGAACCCAAAAGAAATCATATTTACGACTAATAACAAGAAATGCAAAGTTGATGTACCAAAGCATAGAAGTATACCTATTGTGAGACTGCAAATGGCCTTCCGGCGCCGAAACACCGCCAAAACCACCATGATTACGGCGGCGAAACTCGTAATAAACAAACCCCACATGCAATAAACATTGTAGAGCATAGCCAACAATCCAAACCCTTAAAGGGCTAGAAGGTTTCTCTGCAATTGTGCAAAGTAACACAAAAGCAGACACCAAAACAAACCCCAAATTCCAAATTACATCAAGAACAACAAAGGGTTTACAGTAAGGTTGATCAGATGATGACCCATCATCGGAATCATCATCAATTCGAAGCTCAGAGTAGCCGCCATTGATGCAAGGATGGTTTAATGGAAGAAAATGAGAGAAAGTGGAAGTGAGATAATTTCTTAAATAATTTGTGGGTGTGTGATTTAGGAGGGTTGATGATTGTTCCTCCATTTTTTGAGAAAAGGGTTTTGAAATTTTTGAGAAAATTATCTAAAAAAGTGAAAATGTTTGGTGAATTTGAGCTTTATTTATTGGTTTATGGTATTGAAGCTTTGTTTTTTTGGGTAGAAAGGAAGAAGTTGAAGGTCGCAATTAGTGGGAGATTTTCTAATATGGTGTTCTTCCTTTTCTGTGGTATGGTGAGTTGGTTTTTCCACATTCATGTAATAACAATTTAGAGTATAGATGATCATAATCGGACAATGATGTAAACGAGATTCTATCGAGATATTATAACATCCAATTTGATTATCTCCTAGAATTAAGACTTGTGTAAATGAGATTTTATGTACGATTATCTTAACACAATTATTCATAATTAGAGATAATATGTAAACAAAATTTTGTAATGATATACCAAAAAGTTTTCTATACAAAAGTCTTAACTTAAAATACTACGTATACAGTATAATCCTAATACTACTTGTTTTGGTGGGTTGGATTATGGACATTTATATATTGATTAATTAAAGTCAAAGTTTATTATATAATCCAAAAGGATTATCCTATATAGTGGGTGACTTAATGTGGTTTGTGAGTATGTGACTATGACCAAACTAATCGTGGTTTAAGTTGTTTGGGAGGGTGTCCGTTGATTTGGGAGGAGTAATAAAATTTGATGTTAACACTTTAATTACGGTTTGAAATGAGAGTGAGTAAAAGACGAAAACTCCCAATAAGGCCAAGTAATAACAAGAGAGTGTTATATACACCGGGTGCACAGTGCACCTAAAGGTATTTGTTTGCTCCTGGGATGATAAAATGAGCAATAATCATCGAAATGAGCAAATAATGCCCTTGGGTGCACCCGGGTGTATATAACAATTCTTGTGTAACTTGTGACCTAATCAAGTTCAAGTTGATTAAGATTCACTTCCAAAAAGCATGATATGAGACAATGAGACATTAACGATAAATGTAGAATGCACAAGTAGAGAACTTAAAATTCTTGAATAATGTAAGAATAGTTTTATTCATATTTTTAGAACCCTTAGTTTTTTTCTTTCAATTTTTATTTTTAAGTTTTAAATTTTGTTATTAATAGTAACCCGTTTATGTAGCTCTAATTGTTTTTACTTTAATTATGTGTGATTAGTTCTATACTAGGGATATAAGATCTATGAATATTTGTATCACGACTCATTTCACTAACATAAATAATACTTCTATATTATGAGAAAAGTACTACCGGTTAATTTTCCTCGAAAAAAAAAAGTACAACCTTTTAATTATAATATTTGATAAGACATTAGACTGATCAAGTAACATTTACCTTTTTTATACACCATCTTTCTTATCTTACCAACAATAGTACCACGTCAAGGAGACAACGAACATCCAATTCAATTTACCGTATTGTAAGACACCCAATTAAGAGTAAAAACTTGACTCTCTCAGTCTCTCGTGGTCGATGCTCCTATTTGTGCAACAATATATTGTGGCCTCTTTTTCATTATCTTTCTTTTACTTAAAAAAGATAGATAATGAAAAAGAGGCCATAATCTATTTATGCATTATATATCAACCTCCTCAACAAAGAACATAGGTACATACTTCTGCAAATTAAAACAACATAGAAAATCTATTAATTAAGAATAGAAAACTCAAGGACAAATATATGCATTAGTGAACATTCGAATAAAACTTGGAAGTATTTAATATTCACTAAAGAAAATGCTAAGCAATTATACTTTAATTTAATTTACT
The DNA here is from genome assembly GCF_001683475.1 of Chenopodium quinoa. NCBI lineage: Eukaryota > Viridiplantae > Streptophyta > Magnoliopsida > Caryophyllales > Amaranthaceae > Chenopodium > Chenopodium quinoa. Next base: position 2,211,900 of record NW_018745461.1, read on the forward strand.
ATGTACGTAATGGACATGGTTAAAGCAACACAAGTAAAAACAAAGTGCAACGTATTCATGAGAAAATAAAGATGTGAATGTTACGTTAGTACGTTACTAGTTCAAGTTACACAATACATGACATGTAATATAAAATGGAAGAAGCTAAGTAATCGAGAGTGTTAGTTCTGATGAAAAAATTACCTGATGCTCTCTTCATTCTGCTTCATTTTTTTTTTTTTATTTTGGAACACTATTGTAATTTGTGAAGATTAGTAGAGATTCATTGACTGGAACTAATTAAAATCTAACTTATTCAGAAAAGAAGAGGTTATAAAGAGGGTTTAATTTTCACTATATTAGTATATGTTACCTACTTATCATGTGATTGACCACCATACTATCCAGTCAAAGGGCCATTTTTCAGAAGAAGGGTAGATCAAGTGAGAGTTAAGAGGAATGGTTGATAAATTTTTTTACAAAAATTAATATTTAGGTATGCGACCCATATATATACCACCACTTTTCATTTTTTTTACTCACTTTATTTTATAATGTTTGTTAGACAAATTTCAAGAATTAAAATGATTTTTATTTATTAAAAACTTAATTTATATATTCACTGTCTCTCAGTATTAATGTTTTCATTTGTTGAAACTTAATTTTGCTGATTAATAATTTTTTTTTTACTGGACATAATTTTTATAATTGATAAAGAAAGGATACCTCATAAAGGGAAATGAAAGCAATCACTTTTTATTGATTAAAATGACATCTATATGATATACATCAGGCTCATAAGCCAACCTTGAATCTATACAACCAATGAACTATAAAGATAAATTTGCATGAAACAAGCTGGTCTTAATCGTGTGGGCTTCGTTAAGAGTTGAATCAAACTCCTGTACACGGCCCAAGACACACGCTTGTTACAGAATACAAAGAGTACAAAAGCCCATAATCTGTATTTGGATGTGTCTGGTGTCTATGTAAACTGTATACTGTATAAGCTCTTCATATAGAAGATTTTAGGCCAGAATCTGCTTCCTTCATTAACAGATGACTTGGTTGTTCTTGTATCACATCAAATGAAGTGAAAGAAATCGGCTGGAGCATGATATTTGTGTCTTTGCCAGTTAATGTGAAGTGAGAAGAAGATGGAATCACCTGTTAATAACAAAAAATCTTTCAGTCCCAGATAATCTGACAAACGCTTTCTATGATGGTGTACATTTTTAAAAAAAGTTGTCACATTTCCTATAACAGTAATGATTTATGATCAATATTCTAATGTCCTTAATTAGATTTATTATGGGAGTTCATAAGTCAAGGAAACGTGAGTACGTGACAGTTAATTCTCTAAGGAGGGAGTAAAAACAGAAATTTGTTACTTAGCATATGCATATTACAATATACACGATCATGCAGGATTTCTAAAGGGATGTACAGATATATGTTGGTGGTATAAAAGAGTAAAACCACACAAAACTGACTACATTGGTAGAGGTAAGAGCAGTCTGAAGTCAACAAGAAATCGTCAGGAATGAGTTGCAGAATGAAGTCATGTGTTTCGAATATTACCTTATTAGGACTTTGAAATGAATTCTCATCCATTACATTGGTAGAGGTAAGAACAGTCTTCTTTGACCCGACTAGCTGTACAGAGTTTTCAGCCCCAATTGAGAGCTTGAGGTTCACATAATTATTTCCGAAATTCACAATCTGCACCAATAATCAAACCCCTTTTTAAAAAGACTGAAAACTAATTATGTATACCAAAATGCATTTTCCAACCACAAGTCATACGCAAACCATGCGAAAGGTATTTGAATAATCTGATAGAAAATGTTGAGGTATCGTTCTTTTCACCGTTGGAAATAAGTACAGACAAGAGACAATGAGTTTTGATAAGTTCAGATTGAGGATAATATACTCAGACAAGGACTACCTAAGTTCAATCTACCACTAAAATAAGATTAGGACCAATAAGTTCAGATTAGTCAAAAGATAAGGACTATATAAGTTTAGTTCAGGGTTTTCAGATGAAAAGAAGCCGAAGCCTGAGCAGGTAAAGCATTTCTTACAGCAACCTCAATGAAATAAAAGGACTAATTGGTCACATATCTCTATTCATCCCACCAGACAATTGTTATTTTACGAAGTTGCCACAAACTCAATACTTTACTCCACACAAATCTAACTTTTTGAGAAAATTGCACTAATGCTGGATGTATCAAACTCATTAAAAAAGGTATCAAGTAGATAACTGAACCAACAGAGACATTTACAGGACATGATAGGTTTGCATTAGCAGAATTTGAACTTCAGAAAATAAAGCAGTAGTGCTAACATGTTATTAAGCTCATGTGAGATCAAATATGCCAAGAGGAGCATGCTAGGGAAGTGTTCCTCAGTCATTATCACGGAATCTCTACTTATAGTTTAAGGTGCCATACCTTAATAGTTATATATAAAGGTGCCATACCTTAATAGTTATATAGTTCTTGTTGTCTGTTGTGTTCTTCCAACTGATTGCGGAGGCAACAACTGCAGCTTTGGAACTGGCTTGAAGTGCTGAATTGAGAAGAGTTGCCCCGCTGGATTTTGTGAAATATTGTTGCATCCAATAGCTAGGTGTACCATAGACGCGTGAAGAATCATAAACAATAGCATCTGGATTCCATCGTCTATCATGGGTATTTACAAAAAGTGGAGCATAACTTGCCATTTCAACAGCATCACTGCGCTCAAAAATACAATGCAATTTTTCAACAACATAAGATTGTGTGGATATCGACACAAAGAAGTAAAACAAACTCGACCCAAAGCTTTTAAAGCAACCTCTGTATATGTTCAAAATTTCTGCAGATATCTTTGTCAGAATTTCAGCAATTTATATGGCTAAAAGAAAAAACATAGTTCACATAGAGGCTAAATGTATTGCTGACCTATTTTTCTCTATTCCAATAAGGAATGCGGCTTCACCCAAGGCAGCAAGAAGGCTTCCAGTGCCAGCATCTTTTCCAGTCACAGCATATTCACTCACAAATGCCTGTCAAACAGAGGGTATATACTATACAGTGAGTACAATATATGTTACAGAAGAAATTACAAAATAATCCTCTTCATGTACCTTTGGCCCATTACGCCGTGTCTTGTCAAACTTATTACTCTTAGAAAACATATCAGCTGCAGAAGTGTATATCTGGAATATATTTTTTTTAAAAAAAAAACACAAGGCTTTCTTCAGTCGGTTGCTATAAATTTCAAAACTGTACATCAACACCAGAGACGTATACAAAAGAGAATGATGAGAAGTTTTTACATGAAAATCATATAGATCAGCTGGATGACTCAATGGAGTTGATGACGCATCACAATTAGAGATAACTTGAATATCTGGATAGGCTTTTCTTAGGGCGTCATAAAACTTGAGGTAATTTCCTGGTCAGAAATGATAGAGAGATGAGTCTCTAGGCAAAGCCATTGGTATAATGTAAGAATAATAGTCATTGACCCTTTTTGGCATAGCATTGATCTTAGAAGAAAAACTTTATATTCGACTGATGAACACTTGCTACATAGTAGAATGTAAATTTTGCCCTTTAATTCTCATCTATTGTGAATTTCAATAAGAAAAACAGATATGTCAAAGGCAGGAAGCATATAATCACAAACTTGCCAACAAAAACGGGTGTACAATTTATAAAGCAGTGGATTTGAGCATAAATAGCAGTTATTGTAGAGCACAATAATTTATGGAAAAAAAATGTACCTTGATAATATGGTTTCCCACAATCTTCATTACCAATAGCAATATATTTCAGTTCAAAAGGTTCTGGGTGCCCCATCGCAGCTCTAAGGGAACCCCATTGAGAAGAATTATCACCTCTGGCAAACTCTATACTGTCAAGCATTTCCTAGATTCATAGAAAAGTGTCGAATAAGATCAACTGTTTACTACATTAAATCAGGCTCTGGAAGGAGAAGGAATTTGACTGGATTATCAGAAATTATGTATGAATGAAACTTGTATCTCAATTCGATTAAGTAGCAATGCATAGCAAAAAGTGTTTATTTCAAGTGGAAGAAAGCAGAGGAAGTAACATACTTGCACAAAAGGAGTTACCATTGATGTTTCAACTGACTCTTGGTGACTGATTCCTATGATAGTCAAATAGCAAGTACAAATCCATCAAATAGGGAGCTTTAGACAGTAAAAAAGAGAATCAGTCAAACAAAACAAACGTTCATACTTCATACCATTATTAATTACCCACACTGGAGATGCCCCGAGATCTTCGGACAACTGTCAAAACTCCAAACACAATATTTAACTACAGTTCCCTGCATTCTTGACGATAGTTAATTAAAGAAAAAGAAGAGAAAAAAGTTTATGATTCCTACTTGGAGGAATTCATAGTAGCCAAGCCCATCATCAGTCCAATACATCCAAACATCTCCAAAATGTCCCGGTCTGTCCTCCCATGGACCAACAGTTTCTTTCCAGCGAAAAGCATTTCTTAGCCATTCACCTTCAACAAAACAACCACCTGGTAGAACATAACACAAGAATGAATAAACAAATATGTGACAAGCTCATGAAGATTGAAGAAGTATCTTTTTGGAAAATAAAGGATATGCCAACATCATATACATCTATGAAGCAACAACAGGACTGTACTAAACTTTACCTGGGAATCTAAAAAATTTTGGTTCCAAATCAACAAGCTTTTCAAAGAGGTCCTTGCGGAATCCATGTCCCTATGTAAATAGATTAGATTTCATAAGGTACAACAGAAAAATTTCAAGAATTGATGGTAATTTGTTTGTAAGCACATTATTATCCAAAATATTTCCTCCTTCAATGAATGAATTACAAATATTTACAAGTGAAATAATTCGGTTGTCATGGAAGATCAGATGAATACTTGGCTATAATTTTAATTGGAGGTATTTCCTGAACTTATATATGATATCTATTTTAGAGACATTAGAATATATTAGAGACATAGGGAAACATACATATTGTCATATATGTTATGTAGATATATTATTGCGTTTACAAATATTATTCGATCGAACATCTATTGTATTCTAAAATTCTACCTTATAGGTATCTGTTGGCATGGCTGACACTTGATCAATCCACAATACACCCTTTTTGGTGGTTGTTAATTGAAGCCTTGAATTTGGATCAGAACTTTTCGCTTCCAGCATAACCTCCATCCTTGTCCAATTAGCAACTTTAGCTGCATCAGCACTGCCATAGAAAGAAACTAGAGTCAGAATGCATGTAGAAGCAGCCTTTTACTTGTAGTTTACATACGATCCTGTATACTAACACAGAGTAAGTACAACTCTTACATCACATTGCTGGTAGCCAACACTAGGCCTCCATTTGAGCTAGTCAATGAGACATCTATATTAATTGAGTCTGTTGATCGAACATAGAAGACTACTTTGTAACTCTTCCCTTGTTCAATGTTCTGCCAAATCAATCATGGAAAAATGATTAAACAGATTAAAGCACGGGTGAAGCAGCACTTAAGGATGAATTAATTCCAACTTCTTACCATCCCCCAAAATCCAGGGTTATAGACTCCTACACCGCCACTAGGACAAGATTTAGCACCATCATTGCCACATAAAACATCCATCCGGAGAGCAACTTTGTTACGCTCAAAGCATGATGAAAGGTCTGTAGATAAGACGATGTTTGATTCATCTCCAACAATTGACCAAGGCTTGATGTTTGAAGGGGTGTGATGACCTCCGGCTTCAAAACCTAGAAACACACAATTACCAGATTATATCCATAAGCATAAACTTATTTTCATTAATTAATAATTGGGAGAAATCAATGTATGCTAGAGCGCAACAAACGAAAGTGATAGTGTCTAATATGATGTATAATTCATCAATCCTGCCAAGTCTCCAGTTTTTAACCCACATTGCAATCATATAAATATGCAAACTGATAAAAGCAAAATGGCATGCCAACAACAATGGCTAATAAAGAAAATAACTCGCTCAAGCTTCTCAATCCAAGAGGAAAAATGACCCAATTTTGAGTTAATGAGGACAAAGGACATACCTCTGTTGTCTACTAGTTCTGCCCAAAGTCCACCAGATCCAGCATGATTGATTTCCTGTATAAAACAGCATTTTGCAAATTCTTTATCCATAGAGAAGCAAATCATATTTTACATTAAACATAAACATGAACTACATTATATTAACACGCGAAATTAGACAAACTGCAAGACAAATCAACTGCAAATAAAGCCCAATTTTGCACTCTTAAACTAAGTAAACTCCATTTTATATAAAGAAGCTCAGGATGAAAATCAGAAGTTCCAAGAAAATGACCTCAAAGAAAATCCCAAACAACTTATCCGGAATCGCTCGACCAGCAGCATTAGCATCTACTGTAAGTGTTGCTGTTTCAGTCTGTTTGATCTTTCCAACACCATATGAACTATACAAAGTACATGCCCCTATTAGCAATATCAACAGACAATATCCACCCATTTTGATGCCTCAACACATTAATCTTCTGCCAATTTTCCAAAATCTGTCACCAAATTAAGTTAGACAAATCTATAATTAAATCACCCCTCAAAATTGGCCAAAATAGCATTAAATGCAAAATGAGTAATTAGTTATCAAAATGTACAAAAGACCTTTTTTTTTAGGTGGATATAAATTACGTTGCATATACTCAAAGATAAACTCCAAAAGCATGAAACTAATTGTGATCATTCACTCTATTAATCTCAGTTATTCCAAATAAAACCTTTAATTTTTAAATTTAAAATTAAAAAAAAATAAAACCCCATGTACAAAATAGCTCATAAACACAATTACGCACCTTAATTTTCTTAACTAGCAACAAAAAAAAATTAGCAACAAATTAACAAACCCAGAAATCATATGGTGAAAGAACAAAAAGTCAAAAGATACAACTAATGCATGCAATACAACTAATATGCAACTAACCCTCCAAATAATGCAAATTAAATCAGACAAAAGAATCTTATAATTTAAACTAATCTAAAAACCATGAACTACATTAAACAAACAAATCACATGCTCCGCCATTAAATTACTTTATCATAAAAATTCAATCTTTCCTCAATAATCTCATTAATTCCCAATAAAGCTACAATCTTTGAAAACATTAAAAACAAATCATATGCAAATTAATCAATAATAACTATAACATACATTGTTCACCAGGAAAATGGACAGACTTCAAAGTAAAGTTCTTAATAATTAGAAAGAAAAAAGATGGTTATAATTATGACAAAAATAGGAAGATTAGCTTATGATTTATATAGAAAGAGGAGAGAGAAAAAGAGGGAAAAATTGCAAGTGACCCCAAAACAAAGATAGGGGCCACTTGAAAGAGTGTTGAGTTACGCCGGAAAATTATGAACAGAGACGGGTTGAAGATAAGTTTATCTTTACTTTTAAGGATGAATCCGACATTATAGTCATCATATGTGACATTATTATCCAAATAATATAATGTTTTGGATAAGGCAATTAATTTGTTTATTGAAATGGTAGAAAAGTAGTAATTATACGGATTTCCTAGAATAATTATGGAGAATTGGAGAAATTTTTGTTTTTGTAGGACCATTATTTACTTGTTTTAGATCTATGTACATGATTCGATGATTGATGTTATACGAAGTATATAATTAGTAAGAGTATTAGTCGTTTCGTTCCACTAAGATACTTCATACGGCGTACTAAATAGTCAATCTGTTGATTAAAAACACATGTACAAATGAGATGTTATACTCTGGCTAAACGAATCGAGATTCACGATAAGCGTAGGATTTCAAGGATTTGTGCTTACTCAACTCAATTTTACTTATTCTTATTTTAAGTTTGATAAGTTACGAAATAAGATTTAATAAATTTAAATAGTAGGATAATATGAGCGCAATTAAGTACTCTATAACATGGAATAATGGTTGATAAATTTAGACAATACAATATGTTAGAATAAATTTGAATACTATGTAAGATAAGTTCAAGGCTAAATATTCAAATAAGTGAAATTCCAAAGAAGAGAACATTACTTAAAAGCTGATTAATTTGGATATATTTACCTTTAAAAAGTACTCTTATAATTATCACTTTATATAATTTTGACAAGCTCCTATAATTATATTATTAACGGAATTTTAATGAAATTTTGTACTTCGAACTTCAATGATTTGCACTTGTTTATCCCACCAATCCTTTTTATACAACAACAACAATAAATAATAGAGTAACAACAATAACAATAATAACAACAATAACCATTATTAAAAATTATTTGCCCGTATTTTTGCCTAGATCAAAATGCTGATAAGGCTTTGCAACTACCCCAGACTTCCAAATAACCACCCCTTTTAAGCATGCTACAAAGTCCAGACAACATTTATATATTTATCACAAAAATAAATAACATAGTTTTTTTTTTTTTTTTTTGATAGAACATAAAATTATTCAATAAATGGCAAAAGAATAAAAAAGACAAAAAGTAGCTGGACAATTTAGTCTTCCCATTATGGAATTATGAGCAATATTCAGTGGACCTGTTTTCCTGAACATATGTATAGTTTTCCTGAAGATTACTACAAGTAGAAATAAAGACAAGAGTATTTGCTTAACTTTCCAGCAAAATCCAACTACAAATAAAATACCATACAAGTTGAATGTCTACTCTAGATATTCGTGCGTAATTGGTTAATTACATTCTTTTGATTTTGTTTTCTTACTCCGTACTTTGTAACTTGTAAGGGTAGATTCACCATTTATGCTTGCGTTCACTCAAGAACATACAAAAGTTCCGAAACCAGATATAGATTTAAACACAGTTAAGCTCTGCTATAGATAGCTTGGCTTCTGTACATGATTTAACATCACTATTTGCATATAAAATTTGACTGCAAAATAACAATCGAATAGACAGTATCTGAAGTGCAAAACAATACCGTAGACACAAGAGAGGATTTTTTATAGCATTGAAAGAATGTCTGAATTTAATATACAGTTAATTCATAGCATCAAAAATTGCCTTGGGGCTCTGTTGTCTTTTAAAGACCTGTTTGCCACTGTTATAAAAAACAGAAATGCCGGAGACTGTGAGTCTACGAATCAGACAACAGGGAAATTTTGTTTGCCAGAAGTTCCAGCCGCTTGCAGAACTGAAGCAACGCCTCCCCTTTCCAAAAACAGCCTACTGCAAAGAGTTATAAATTAACAGCATTTTAACTCCTTCATACGATAAAACCAATGAGAAAAGAAAAGAATTTTTTAATAATTTTTTTTTTTTTTTATAGGTAGAGTGACATTTACTCTATAATATACCAATAGGCTGAAATAAGGCGCAAAATTTCAACATTGGAGTTAATTTCTTTACAGCACCTTCCAAAGACAACGTACCTTACAAACGGTCTTGGCACATTACTCCAAACAGGTAGACAACTACTCTCCACAAGCCAAAGTCACGGACAACATACAACCTTCCAAATATATCATATATCAGACAATAATTTCAAAAGAAAATTAAGCGATGTCACCTTTCCCTAATCCCACAATTATTCAAAAGATCATAAGCCTTGTTTAACTGTAAAGGCATACCTCAACTAAGGAAGAATATGAGAACGAAATAAAAGAGGATAGGTGCAGCAGAAACCACTGCTCCAGCACTGAAAAGTAAAGATTGACTAAAATAAGCTACATTTCAAGACTAGTTGAATAAGAGGGATGAAGAAGAAAAATATTTACCACAGATAGCAACGGTCCCTGTTTGAACTTGTCATGGAAAGAAAACGCTATAGCCTTGGGATTGTCCCCAGGTCCTCTGATGAATCCACTGGATGCACCAGAAAAAAAGATAGAAATCATTTTAGCTAGTATGTTTTCCATCATTACCATTAATTTATTTTGGATATGAAAGATTAAAAGACCAACACACAGAGCACAGACTGAAAATAAAAGTATCGGATATTAATAATAAATCAAAGTAACTCACACTAGAGATGCCGCGATCAGAGGAGTCCTCCTAATATCATATATGGCAATAAGACCACGGTACAACTCATCTCCTTCTTTGAAAGATATGGCTAATCGTTCTCCTGAAGCATCCCAAGCTATTTTCTCGATCTGCTGACTGCAATAAATGATAAGAAAAAACCAAAAAGGTGATTTAAGAAGCTTCTTGTTCACTGTCAATACACTTACAGACGAATTGAGGTATAATTAGCATTAAGCTTTCCAATTTATGAAAACAATGCCTACAAATTTGGAATTTTATAAAGGTGTAATGTATCAGGAAATACCAAGTCATAGCATTTGAAACCTCTTTCAATCATGTTTACAGAATTACAGGTTCATATTTCCAGCCTATCCCCACCCAATCCAACCACCAGACTGAACACTTACAGAGACAAGTTTGTACCTTCGTAATTCATACAACTAAATCATTAAGTAGCACCGAAGAGAATATCAATTTGAGTAACATTCACTTTTAAATCGTGTAGTCTACAAAGAGATCTTGGGTTGCAATTGAATGCAAGATAAGACAGCAAACATAGATAGTACCTGTTCGTTAGAGTAGATATCTCTGGGAGATCAACTGGGAGTAGGTGTGCAACTGTAGAAATGATTTCAGAATAAAATTAAAGGTACAAAATAGGTCACACTGATAGAAATTGTATACATTAGAAGCTTAGGAAGGGCATGGGGCATAGGCAGCTTTAAGTACCAAGAGACGGAGGTTTTGATGCAAAGTGAACAGATCCCAAAGTAGAAGAATTTGAAAAGGAAAGCAAAATCATACGCCCGTCAGGATCCCATGTTGCCCCCTACAAAAGAAACACGAACGAGGAAGCATCAATTTCAAGAAAATTCTTCTCTATTTCATAAAAACTTAAATAAAACAAGTGCGAAACTCAACAATAACCTGTAATTCACAATTATAACAGTGGCTTTCATAGCTGAATACGGGAAGTGATACTAAAAAGAGAAAAATGTAACTGCATTCAACAAGTCTAGACATTGACGCAGATGTATCTAGAGAAAAATATTGGCAAATGCCAGATGTAAAGATGACAAGCAATTCTAAATTCCAAAGTACAAATAAGAATAGAAAGATACAATTCCAAAGCACAAATAAGGCGAGCAATTAAATTCACTTCAACCACTAGACCGCAAGGGTGATTTCAGGGACAAGTAATGAATCTAAAATCATTTAGCATTTAACAAAAATGAGGCCACCATTCATCTTTCACAAGCATTATTAGATTACATCTGTTCAACATGTTAACAACAAAATTGAAATTTTCACATTATTACTTGCAACTTGCACCTCAGTGAATATTTTAAATACAGTAAATTCAAATCAGCAAGCTAAGGAGTTATAAAATCGATTTAACACAATCAAAGAAGCTTATAACAGTAGACTGTAAGTTCAAATCAAAGAAATCAGTTATGATCAAGTGACCAAGGTATTCCCTCACCGTAACAAAACCACGACTTGAAGACCATGGTTGTGATGTCCAAGTCCCAGTCTCCCATAGATAAAATGTTCCATCACTGCAAATGAATAAATTTTCAATACATAATCTGATGGGACATCATAAATAATGAATTTAAGATGGTTTAAGTCCAAGAACTTACAACATAGCTGCAAAAAAGTAATCTCCAGTAGGCGACCATCTCAAGATTGATATGCCTCCCCATCCTCGTCGAAAAGGAGTCCCATCACCTAAATTAGCAGGAGCAATGGCCACTATAACATCAAAATGGACTTTGAAAAGAAAACATAATGGTATTATCACATGCCTTAAGTTGTTATGAATATGTTAACCTCTTCTTAATGGAAGTCATACTATGGAAGTCATACTATAGCATTTCAGCAGGCTGTTGACGGCATAATTGGTAATATAGGTTAGCTTCACAAAAGAGTTGATTTAGAGATTAAAGTTTGAGTTATATACCGAGGAGAAGGCAAAGAACCTTTGTTTGGTCATTGGTTTAAAAAATTAAAAGTTCACTTTCACAACTTCAGATAACAATAATGGACCCTGAATTCCTGATTATTTTTATTTTGACTTCTGCTTTAGATCCACTATTCTGGCTTCGGCCTACAACCCTTAAAAAAGTAAGCAACTAACAATTCTTCATTTCCTCCCTATCAAAGTACTTCTAAGAACCACAATATCCTTTTTTTCATATCTTTCTCAATCCATTAAAACCTTTTATCCTTCATTAAAAAAATAACGGACATAAAAGTTCAACCAAGATTTCAAAGCCAGCACCTTCAAATATGTCTACGTGAATCAACCATGGAGTATGATCATAACATCGAGAAGAAAAACTTGAGTAAAACAATTAAAAGGCCACATCTAGCTCAATTATATAGTAAGTAATTCATCACAAGCATTGTTATTATCAACAATACATATGGTAGAACTACATAACAAATTTTAAAATGAAGTAAAGCAACTCATCTGTTTTCCAGGTAATTAATCTTCAAATTGTTTCTAAGATCAACCAAATTTATAGCCACCAAAGTGAAGATTAAAAATTAATGATGCCATAATTATTCCCATACCTTGAGAAACATCCCAAATTGTAAAGGCTGAGCTCTCAAAAGATCCTGTTGCTAAGTATGTGTTGATTAGTCAAGAAAAGCTCATACACCATGCCAAAAGAAGATCAATAAAACACAATCAGTCAATTATTGGACGTCAACCAATATATAGGGTACCCCAGTTAAAAAAATGCTGTTAAATCACTAATCATATCAGTCAATCAATATCCTGAAGAAAACAGTAACTTTGTACAAAAGACAAGTACAATACACCTGCTACTCCCAAATGAATTTTTATTTAGATAGTTGAAAACCCTAGCCATAACCTACCAATGCAAAGAAACAAATGCATAGGTATTTTACCTTATCCTTCCAAACCCCAAACAACTCAGCTACAGATAACATTATAATTTAGGCTAACTCAAGGCTGGAGTAAGAACTGCCAGGATTCTGATGTCTAGAAGTGACAATAATATACATGCAAAGAAAGATTGAGAGAATGAGTTCAAAATCCAATCTAAGTGTTTCAAAGTCAAGTAAATGATGATTCACTAGAGACTAAGAATCTATAGCTTTCTGGCCTGAAAAAGGGAAATATTATACAACTTTTGTCAAACTTGACTTTAACAAAGCATTGTCACCATCAGAGTATAGATCATTTCAATATGTAAAGTACCTGATATAGCGAGAAAGGCATTTCTCATCCAGGTGTATATAGCGAGAGCTACCAATGAAATAGACTCTGTTATTAACAGTGAGAAAAGACAATGAAGTGGTTAAACATTGCACCGAAGATTTATCCTAGAAGACTAACACAACGTTGTCTGGCCCGGATCACATTTTGCAGCTAATCCAAACTAAACAGCCATGAAAATATACTTTTTAATGTGATCCATCATTGGTAAGGCACACGACAGGTGAATAATAGTAGAATTTCCATCTCTCAACAAACCAGTTTTTATTATCAGCAATGAATCATTGAATACACACACGCCATTTTAAGAAGTGTAAAATAGAATTAAACAGCATAAATAAGGATATCTTCCATCGGGACTCCAAGACAGTGCACTTATGTGCTCATCACTCTTAAGAAAATCCACCAACGTCCATCTTGTGCCAGAGCCCTTGGAAATGGAACCAACAAAAGGGGTAGCCCCAGATCGTACAGATGCTGGATTGCCAGGATATGAAGCAGCCCATATGCAAATTCCACCCCTGTTATAATATCAAAAGTTTAAACCAATGGCTGGTCTTAGGAAAATCTAATTATGTACAAAACAGCATAAAATAGAAGGGTATATTGTGGTGCTCACTTGCATGCTACAGAAAGTGTCCTCCCACTGTTTGGCCTCCATTCAACAAGTTTGACTTCTCTCTGAAAATCGCCGTGCAAAATGCTCGGATCCTTTCCCTCTGCTCAGATTAGTAGTCATTTCATTAAAAACAAGTTTCAATTAAAATAATCAAGAGAAACAACACACAATTCGGGCATATTTACAGACAGGCTCCTTTCAATTTAACTATAAATACTTTATTTTTATACAACCACTCTCCTCGATACCTACATACAAGAAATTTGAATTGCTGTATGCATCACTGTCCACAGTTTGCTCATTAAATGATTAAGTCATGGAAAATAGAGCATTACCACTTCCTTACTCAAGCTTTCCTCATGCACAATATCAACAAAGAGAGATAATTGGGAATAAGGAGAGCTAAAAAAACAAGAGATATACCAGTATCTTCATAATCACGAATCGTGACCTGATTCGACCCTGATATAAATGCCAATAAATGCTTGTGTTGGTGCCATGATACTCCTTGTAAATTTACTTCTGGCAACAAATGCACCTGCAAAACATAGAAAGTAAGAAGCACTTAAAGTGCAGGCATAAATATACTACTCATCTTAATTACAATTTTACTAGTCTTCATTCAATTTCATAGCTGAAAAGACTTATGCCAGGCTCAGTTTATATTGAATAACTCTTTGTTCCCCACATCAGAACAAAAGCAAGGAGTACAGCTGTTTATCCTCCAATAAGTTTTGTAGATGTCAAACTCCTTGCTGAGATTGATGACAATGTATTAGAGTATCATCACAATTCACAAAAAATATGTTTGTTATCCAGAATGCCCGTTTCAATACACCTTTGGAGATTTAAAATCAATAGGTAAAAGCAGAAGGTAAAAACTGGTATAGTCTTTAACATTGCTTTGCTATAAGTACACAAGAATAACACCTCAACTCTCTGATAATATTTGCTATTTTAAAAGGGGGAAAAAGAACAGTGAAGAACTGAAGAAGATTGATCAGTGCAATCATAGGAGCAAAACACAAGAGTAGCATTTAATAATATCACAGCATCATATTTCACATATTGCATGGTGTTTCTGTGAAGCCACTAGTCTAATCTATTAAATTGATTTAGGCAAGCCACTGAAACCACCACAGACAGTTGTTTCAAAGCACAAAAAGAAGGCTAGTGTTTGTCCCCATTATATCCCTCCCACATAATCCTTAAAGACCACTAAATTTTAATTGAACTGAATAGCAACTTTTCAAACATTAAAGAGATAGCCAATAAACAAAAATCTAATCATTTAATTTAGGATACATCGTGAATGGGTTAACCATAGAAATTTTGAAACGGACCCGTTTTTAACTGACTAATTTGTATAATACTCCATATAATCTAAGTCCTCAAAGGAAGGCGCTAGTTCACCAAACAAGCACCAAAATCAATTGGCACCACCGTCAACCAGTGCTAATATAAGGGTTTGCAAAGTGGACAATTACAACTAATTCCTACAATCCAAATCAGCACAATAAACCTATGCCAATTTCATTCTTCACCCTAATACACTAATATGAACATCCAATGTAAGCAAACCCACCCCACTCGTAGAGATACTCCGTATAAGGCTTGCACGGTTGCACCCCATCAATCAATTCATATGTAAAGGCTTGCATACTTGTTATGAGGCAAACACACTTAATTCCTAAATTCCAAACTTCTATTATATATATATATCACAATAAACCAATGCCATTCCCATTAACATTCAATGTATAATTATTGACAACCAGCAATCCAATAAACTCCATTAAAAGCTTCAAACTTACATCATTAGGGTGAAAAATCCGCTTTACAGCACCAATCAAAGCTGGCAAACCCTTCTCCGGAATTCCCCCTTGTTGATCACCAGCATCATCACGTGTCGGCAAAATTAGATTTTCCGGTTGAAATTGCACAGGACTAAATACAAAACCCTACAATCCAAATAAAAAAAAAAAAAAATCAAATTTTTAATCAAATCAATAGAAAAGAAACCCTATAATAACAATCAACTAGAACCTTATAATATAATTAAGAATTCAGAGCAAATGCCCCAAACAATTAACATACAAGAGCTTTTCCATAGCATTCCTTAGCTCGATCATCGGATAAATTATCAGCAGTAACTGGAAAATTAACATGGTTTAGTTGAGATTAAATTCAGCAGAAATTAAAAATGGTGAAGGAAATTGAGGAGAGAGAAAGAGAGAAATACTGAGGTCTCGGTTGATTTCGCAGACGGTGACGGTGCCTGGTTGCGGAAACGACGGCATCTTCGGCGTTTTCCGGCGAGTGTGTGGTTTGCTGCGACAGAAATTATAAGACTCACTTCACTGAGGAGTTATGTGGACTTGTGTAGGGTTTTAGGACACTAATAATGAATTGCCTTTCCCGCCTGGGTTCTCGGCTTCTTACTTTTTTATTACGAAGTATTCGGTATTTTTACATTAATGTCGTCCTGAGGGTGTTTATATCGGAGTGAAACGAGTAAATGTATATCATTTTGCAATGCGTTTGAAGGAGAGAAAACCTTAACTCAATAGTTGTACTTGATCTCCTTTACAATGCCTACTATTATTTGTGTTTTAATATAAGCATCTAATATGGCTTTTGAATTGTTCACATTAATCACATATGTCACTTTGACCCAACATATGATTAAAGCATGAAACTAGCCATATGGACACTTGTTAGTTGTTACAATTGCCTCAATGTATATTTTTCCAACTTTGTACTCTGTATAACTTATAGGTGGTTACACGTTAAAATTTTGCGTTGACATAAGTGTCAATAAAAAACAAGGCACTAAGATTGAAAGAGAGGGAGTATAGAGTATTCGATTCATATAGTGGTTGAACACTAAAAGCTATTCTAAAAACCGCTTTCAAACACACCCTAAAATTTACCCAAAAAACTTCAAATCATGAACGGTCGATGATGGCGGGATTTTAAAATGTGACTTATTGTACACATGTCCACAACCTTATTATTCATAGGGGCTAATTTGCCATGTTGTCATGCACAATTACACACGAAATCCTAGCCCATATTGCAATAAGCCCAACAAATTGCCCATAAATTATTAGCAATACACTAGCATAGTACGGACTACTGAGTATAAATACCAAATCCATCCCTAATCATTCATTGTTTTTTGCCGAAATTCAAACCCTAGAAACCGCAGCTTCACTGCTCAGTAAGAGAGAGGAAGTGGCATCCATGGGAGAAGAGCTTGAAGAGAGAGAAATAGGTCCAATTTTCAGAGATATTCGTCGATATTACTGCGAATTTTGTAGTATTTGCAGATCTAAAAAGTCGCTCATCAATTCTCACATTCTCTCTCATCATCAGGTAATTGAATTTCCACACCCAAACGAATTCAATTTTTTCGTTAAATTTTTCCGATTTTTCCTGATTTTTGACGCATTATTTGTGTTAATTACAGGAGGAATTGGAGAAAAAGAGAGAAGTTGAAGGTGAAGATAAGAACGAGGGGCAAAATTGTAATAACACATGTGAAGAATGTGGTGCTAGTTTCAAGAAACCTGCTCACTTGAAGCAACACATGCTTAGTCATTCACTTGAGGTACAATCTTTTTCTGAATTTTATTGATATGAATTAGATTTGAATTGTAATTTGTGAAATTAACAGTAGATTTTAAATGTAAATTAGTTTGATTGCTGATTTCAATAGAAATATGTTGATTTACAGAATTATTGTTATGATTAGTGTTGTATAATTGATTTATGATGGAATTCGTAATGTTTTGAGCCAGAGTTGGATCAATTGTAAGGGTTATCTTGTTCGATTTGATAATTTATCGAGATAATGACGAGCAAGGTTATGTTTTTGGATGATTTGTGTGGAATTCATAGCTGGTTGATGTTAATATTGCAGATAATGAATTTATGTGGAAGTGTGTGAAGCATTGGATCCCAAAGAATGAACTCCAAAATGCAAAGAGGCTTAGTCTTATAAATCTTGACTGGACTAGTATCAGGACGGGGGACCGCCTGAGAAGCTCCGTCAAGCCCAGCCTCTGGACACGCACTATTATAAGGTTTGACGATTGGGCCGATTTTTAGTAGTATGAATTAGAATATGCTGGTTGTGCGTTGGCTTTTTTCCTGAACGCGGTGCTTGGTATATTTGCAGAGGAGCTTTGTTTGTCCGATAAATGACTGTAATGCTAGTTATAGAAGGAAAGATCACTTAAATCGTCACATTCTTCAGCATCAAGGGAAGCTGTTTAAATGCCCTATAGAAAATTGTTGCAAGGAGTTTTCTGTTCAAGGGAATGTTAGTAGGCATTTGAAGGAATTTCATGAAGATAAGCCTGAACCTGACACCGGGAAGGGAGAATTTAAACATGTTTGTGAGGAAAATGGGTGTGGGAAGGAGTTCAAATATGCGTCTCAGTTGCGGAAACATGCTGAAACCCATGGCAAGTTTCTGCTTTGCCTCTGTTATTTTGAAATGTTTGTTGTATTAGTTGTGAAACTGACTGAGGATATTACTTGTTCAGTTTTGGAATCTTCAGAAACTTTTTGTGCTGATCCGAGCTGTATGAAACCATTTGCCAACGTCGATTGCCTCAAAGCTCATATCAGATCTTGTCACCAGTATGTTAACTGTGAGGTATGTGGTTCCAAGCACCTAAGGAAAAATTATAAACGGCACCTATCAACTCATGGAGAGCATCTGCCCACCATACTCAAGTGCACCTTTGAGGGGTGTGATCACTCATTTACCACAGTATGATTTAGTAACTTGTTACTCTTTCGTATATTGCTCTTTGAACAGTGTAGGTATTAGGGAATGAAATTAATAATAATGGTTTTTGACTTCAACAGAAATCAAATATGCAGCAGCATGTAAAGGCAGTACATTTGAAACTCAGACCCTTCATTTGTAGCTTCACTGGTTGCGGCATGAGATTTGCCTTCAAGCACGTGAGAGATAACCATGAGAAATCTACTCGCCATGTTTATGTGCATGTATACATCTTCTCTCTTAGGTTTCTACTTATGCTAACAGTCATTTACACTTGTATTAACCGCTAAACTGTGTTTTTTTTCTAGGGAGATCTTGAGGAGTTCGATGAGCAATTCAGATCCAGGCCTCGTGGTGGACGGAAAAGAAAGCTTCCTAATATTGAGATGCTCATGCGTAAGAGAATTAGTGCGCCTAATCAATGTGACGGTGTTCTAGATGATAGCTCGGAGTTCCTGTCGTGGTTGCTTTCAGATGATGATAATTCAGAGAGTTAATTATTACAGGGCAGAATCAGTAGCTTAAGTTTTATGTAAATTATGGGAGACTAGACTATATGTGGTGGATTAGAGTAAAAGGGGAGTATATATAATAGTTAGGGAGATTCTGGAAGTTGTATAATGGGCTGCTTATCTAGTTTTTGAATATTTGATACTTGGTTTAATTCGCTAATTATACTACAGAGTATTTTGTGTTTAGTATATACTTCGTATTAGCTACTTGTTTGAATTATCACTCTTGGTGAATGTTTCGCACGCTTCATCAGTTCATCGATCTTGGTGAATGTTTAGCAGCAAACTTCATTATAGTTTATAAAAGTTACTTGTAAAAAGTTTCTCATCCTTCGCTCTCCTATAATCTCTTAAATAACACTAGTTTAAAATCCTGTGCAACGCACGGTTTTTACTTAATCAAATTATGAATCAGTGAATTTTAAAGTTAATACAACAATTTTTTTTTTTCCAAAAAAAAAAAACAATATTTTTAATTGAAACAAACTAAAGATTGTATTTAGATTATGACTTTTTTTATATATATAAAATCTAAAATAAACTTCCTAAAATATCAACTTGCACCTTATAACTATAAATATTTTCTCTCACATGTTTTAATTGTTTTAATATATTTCATGCACTTTGATACCTGATGCATCGATTCATTAATTTTTATATAATTATATTATTATCAAAATTATTCAACAACCGTGCATTTGCACGGGGTTTAACCTAGTGTAATTATATGGCCATATGTCCCTATTTTATTGGCATGTTTTGAACGACACAAAATTTTATAGCATACTATAACTGGCACAATGTTTACAAATTTAATTGACTAATTTTTATGAAAATTAATAATCATGATTGTTTTCATTTTGTTTTATATTTGTGTTTATAGTTATTGAATTGTAATGTTATTACTCCCTTCGTCCCCAAATGATAGTCTCTTATGGACAAATTTTAGTCCCAAAATGTTCACCCCATTTGCCTTTTCCAACAACCATTAATATTAAATTTTTTACCAAAATTTTCGCCAATTTGCAACCATATTTGTGCAAACTTAATTTTTCTAGGTAAATTTTATTTTTCCATGTACTTTTATTACTTTCTCTCTCTCAACTTTTTTTCATACCCAATACCAATTTACTTTTACTATTTTTATTTGTGCTTATTAATTCCCGTGAAAAATGTCCATAATGGACTATCAAAAGGGGACGAAGGGGGAATTATAAAAAAAAATAAAAATAAAAAAATCAATAAATATATAATAATAGCTAAAGTATAAAATCCTGGTTAGAGCAAAGAAAAAATACGTTGTGGAATGATATGAAGTACCAGAGTAGTACATTTTATTATTCTAATATATTACCTTATTATGTGTTTGTTTATTATACAAAATAACCTATTATATATATATATATATATATATATATATATATATATATTTATTGAAATAAACAAAAATACCTATTATAAAAAATATGAAAGATATGCATATAAAATATATTTTGTATATAGTTGCCAAGTTGAAAGTTAAATATCATATAATATATAAAATAATATTAATGAAGATTTTGTACAAAAAAGAAAAAAATTGGAAAGAAAAAAGTGGCGGGAAATTTTTTGATCAGAACATGACAAGTGTCATGTCAGATTCGCTTTTAGTATTATGTAATTGATTATAGTTTGTCAAATTTTCAATAAGCATCAATTTAAAGTTTTATATACTTTTTTAAAATTAATTTATTTCAGAGAATTACTTTTTAAAATAAAACTAGTGAGTAGCCCCGGGCAATCGATAATTTTTTTTTAAAGGTCGAAGCTGCAGCCACTATCATGATATTGTTAAATCTATGCTTGACTCGAGTAAGAAACAGTGTGCCTAATCCTAGCAGATCCTCGTGGACTTGTCTTGGGCTGGGTGTGGCAAAATTAATTGTGATGAATACATATGAAATAAGACAGGTCTTGGTGTGGTGATCAGAAACCATGATGGTGATCTTATAGCTGCTGCTGTGAGAAGAGAGCCTGCGGGTTGGTCTGTCAAGTTGGCTGAGGCTGCAGCTTGCAGATTCGGTATTCGATTAGCGCAGATATTGGGTTTCATTATGGTGCACGTTGAGACTGGTGCAAGTAATGTGGTTGCAGGGGTGACAAAGAAGAATGATGATTTCTCTCCTACTTTTTTAATCGATGACTATATTGTTGCTCTCTCTAAGAATTTTATGTCGTTTATTACTTTTCATGTAAAACGGGCAGGTAATACCTTAGGCTCACTTAATGGCAAGGTGGGACTCTAGGGGTTGTGATGAATTTGTTCGTCTGGATTTGTTCCCTAAAATTTAGTCGGTTTGGCGATGCTAGACGTTATTTGATAATATTCCTACCGGTTTTTTCAATCTTTTTTTTTTTTTTTTTTTGGAAGAATATATCATTAAGCCACAAGTTCATGTTTAAGATCATTGAGAGTAGAATTGATGGCTGATGACTTGACATATATTTCATCCAAATTTTTTACTTTGACAAAGTCTAAAAAAAAGCCTAGTTCTCAACTGAAACTACAAGAAAAACAAGATAGGGTTTAGCTCTCTTAGCTATATTGACACAAGAACTAGATTGGGAATGAGGAGCTATACTCTGATTAATTCTCGTTGGTTTTAGCCTTACATAGACAACCAATAATATTGAAACACATCAGCTTGCTAAAAAATTGATAAAAAGAAAGTTGAGCGGGAAAATTAAGCTGTAAAAGTTTGTGTTGCGAGTGTCCTGCCTAAGGAGAGAGGAGCGCTAAAAGTGATGAACTTATCCCATCATTTTCATAAAAAATAATAAAAAAAAAATTACTTCTTCTATGAAGGTAGTTAAGTAGTTTTCGAAACCATTTGTATGGCAATGGCAAACAACGGTGAAGAAAGTCATTGATTTGAAGTTGAGGAGTTTCATTTGATAGGTGACATTCGAAACCATTTTTTGGCGACATCGAAACAAATTCACCAACAATCACATACCCACTCTTTCTTCTCAAAAGTTTTCAACTACTATAGTTACAGACAACTCATCTTCTAAAAGATCTACAATAACTAACTTATCTAAATTCACAAACTCTTATCTAAATTCAGAAACTCTTTTCAAGTTGAAAATCAAATATTATACAACCACGGCTAAGAATTTTAGGAACATAATTGACCAACAAATATCATAACAATTTGTGATATTTATGTTCATAAACAACCACAACTAAGAATTTTATACGAATTTTGTTTATAAAACATTCTTTTTTATACTAATATAATTAATACAAATAATACTAAAACAATCAGTTTTGATACTAAAATAATACAAATGATGAATTACAAAATATTTTCAAAACAATTTCAGTACTACAACAATACATTTGGTCTCCGTCGTCTCCGTCGCTCTCTCACCCGTGCCTTTTATTTCACCCATCATTGTTTAAGACCATCTTATAGACTACATCACTCTTTGATTTTGCCGACCACCGTTCATACTCTAAACTATTCTCTCTCAATATATCGACTATCGGCCCTTTATTTCCTCTCAACCACCTTAACTCACCTTAAAGCCACCTTCGTCGACCCTCGCCTTAAAGCAACCGCCGTCCTCCATTTGCATTTGTAAATTAAATTAAATCCTCCAACATTATTCACAACCAAAAGTACAATTAAATTGAAATTAAGAATTCAAAATTCAAAATTTTTCATTTGCAAAATTTATAGCGAAAATTTCGAAAATATTGAAGTGGGACCAAGTGGGCCAACTGTTCCAATCAATAAAAAAAACCTTGTCTATGTGTAACCTTATATGTTTTTCCTCTATTTATAATATTTATAACTTTTTAATTATTGATAAAATATACTCGTACGAACTACGAGTTAAAGCATTATACAAAATATCAGATGCAAATAATTCATATACTTGTATTTGCTACTCCGTATTATAGAGTACTCCCTCCATCCTCCTCTATTTGTACCTTACATGAAGTCAAATTTCTTTTTCTTTTTCTTTATATATATATATATATATATATATATATATATATATATATATATATATATATATATATATATATATATATATATATATATTATTTTATTTTTGAAACCATGTCAAATTTAAATTTTTGTTTGAAAACAATTTAACCAAACAAAAGTTGCCAGATAAAATTTCAGATGAAGTCAAATTTATTTTTTTATAAACTTGTACTTCTATGCCCTCAATAAAAAAGTACTACTTGAACATTTTTTATTTTATTTTTACAAAAGTACTACTTGAACATAAGAAGTGTATTTGTGTATGAATAATATCAAAACAAATCATATAATTAAACCAAATGCAAAAATAGTAAACCGTGTCTTTTTTTATTGCTCTTAAATATTAGTTTCAAAATATCATTATCCTATTCTATTTTATAATAATAATGAAAAAAAATCATAATGCATGGATTATCTTTTTTAAAAAAAAAATTATAGAAAGTTTGGTTACAAATTCTACTGTAGCTAGAACTAGGAGTTAATTTCCACATTTACCTTTATAAAATCAAATGTAGAAATCAAATGTAACTCTTATTTCCTCATATTATTCATTAGCTCTAAGCTCTCTTTTTCTTCCTCTAAAGTGTGAGTATTTTATTTCTTTTCTTTTCCACGCATAATCTTTACTGTCAAATTCATAGTGACTTGCGAAGATAAGAGAATGAAGTGGTTAAATACCAACAGACGCCATTGTAGGGTAGGACAAGCCGTTTTCGAGCTCGATGCAAAATATGTACCATTACAACCTCTTGGAAAGGGGAGTTACGGTTTGGTATGTTCTGCGATTAACTTGAAAACCGTTGAAAAAGTTGCAATAAAGAAGATAAGTGATGTATTTGCTGATCAAGTTGTGGCGCTTAGAACGTTGAGAGAACTCGTAATATTGCGCAATGTCCGTCATGACTACGTGATCGGATTGCGGGATGTTATGATCACTTCCCCTAAGAACACATTTAAAGATATTTACTTGGTTTACGAAATTATGGATAGTGATCTTGATCGAATACTCAGAACTCCTCAACCGCTTTCTTCTGATCACATCAAGTTTATCATGTTTCAGGTATGTTTTATGTTTCAAGATTTAATTAATTTTAACATTTAAAATTAGGTTATTTTGATTTTTACCACTTGGTACTACCTTCATAAAAAAAAAGTTTTATTTTACCACAACATAAAAATAAAAAATAAAATTTGGCTTTTACCACCAATCACCTCCAACTAACGGCTTACGTTCATAAATCCGTTAGTGGGGCCTACTAAAGAAGGGCATCGTATCGTGCCGGGCCGCGTGCCGTGCCGGAGTCCCGGCGAGCCGTGCCGTGCCAAGTTTTGGAATACCCTGGCCCACGGCACGGCACGACCTACATGTCTAGCGGTCTGTGCCGTGCCGGGCTGCGTGCCAACCCTTTTTATTTTATTTTTTTTAAAAAAAAATGTATGTATATTAAAAAAAAATCGATATATAATTTTTTTTTTTTTTTGAACCACTTAAGTTTATTTTTTGAAGGTGGTAAAAATCAAAAATTCCTTGAAATTATTCATAGAACTAAATTTATTTACGTATATACTAATTTGTGTTTTTGTGTATGTAGTTGCTGGAAGGGCTAAGGTATCTCCATTCTGCGAACATAGTTCATCGCGATTTAAAGCCAGCAAACATTTTAATAAATGCAAATTCCGATCTGAAAATATGTGACTTTGGGCTATCAAGAACGTGCAAAGGTGAAGGTGAATCGTCCTTGACAGATTATGTAGTAACACGGTGGTATAGAGCACCCGAGTTACTAGTATGCAACGACAACTATGATGCGGCAATTGACATGTGGTCTGTTGGATGCATCTTTGCGGAGATACTAGGGCGTAAACCTCTCTTCCCGGGTAAAAATCCCCTTGACCAAATTAAACTTATCATCAATTTTCTTGGAAGTCCTAGTGAATCTGATCTCGCCTTCATAAAAAGTCCAAATGCTGTTAAATACATCAAAGGATTGCCTTATTCATATGGGCTTCGCTTGGAGCTCATGTATCCTAGGGCTGATCCTTTGGCCTTAGACTTGCTGCGAAGGATGCTTGTTTTGAATCCAACAAAGAGGATTACAGTCACGGAAGCGCTTCGACACCCTTACATGGCAGGCATGCATGATCCAACTCAATATCCTACTGCTATGAGGCCTCTTGACATTGATATTAAGGCGAATGTAGGGGAGTCATGTCTAAGAGAGTTGATGTGGAGAGAAATGATGTTTTATCATAATGTTTGATGTCTAGAAACTTTAAGTTGTACTGAAAACAATTGATGGTGAAATAACTTGGGCATACTTTGCTTATTGTTAATGAATTCAAATGTGTCAAATATTAAAAAAATTTAATGACAAATCGTCCCAAATTCATTCTTAAATTTATTTGAATTTATTGTATTTATACAATGTCATCTTTCATATAAATTGCATATACACATAGTATACTTGATGGCATAAATGACTAGAAAACAATGAAGTGTAAGAAGAGGAGCAAAATCATGGTATTGTGTAGTTTTGCTAAGCATATTTCAGATTGTGCTGATTTTTAATAAAGAATCATCCAATACTTGTTGATACTAGGAGCAATGTACGAGTATATCGCAAAATGGATGATTCTTGTACGGAAGGAAGATGGTATGTATAGGAATTTGAACAATATGACTCGAGAAGTCGAGATCCATGTTTAAAAAAATGGCAGCAATACATTCCCCTTTGTCATAGTGTAAAATCTGAAAAGAAAGACAGCAAATTATGGCTTGTAATACTGATCTTCCCATCTATATCAAAATTTTCAAGGGGAAGGATTTCCCTCCTGTAAGAATTGCTCTTCAGAGTTCATGTTTGAACTTGTAGCTGTGTAACATATCTCAAATATAGATGCCATTAACAGGCATTTACAGAAAGGAATTGTAGAAAAACAAGAATATACAGTTTTATAGGCTAGCACAACTATCTACATGTCACTACGAGTTCATCCCTTAACTGCTTTGGACATATTTGAGAGATTTAAGTCATTTTTCACGAAATTCTTTCCGGGACATGCCAAGATTTCGAGTAAACCTCTCCCTGTTAACCGATTCTAAATCTCGAGTAACACCTTCCATAAGAATATCAAAGCAGCGAAAAAGGCGTTGCTGTTGATCCACAGGCTGTTTACAGGACATCAAGAATAAGTGATCTTCTATGCCACAGAATGAAGGGTCACCAGAGGGGAGGGGGGGGTCAATTCTAAGAAAGCAAGATTTAATTTACCTGTGATGCCACTATTTCAGTTTTGAATTTTGTGTACATCTGCAAAAAACGCAAACGCATAATCATATAAGCATTGACAATAGACAGATCTGACACATAATATCTAAAATATGAATAGAAAAGAAATGAGATGAATTCATTACTTCTTCACTTATGAGAATCAAACTCAGCATTGCTCTGCTAATACCCCATTGGGAGGTATTGTCTTCGAATAAAACTATCTCAAACATAGTCTTGAGTATCTGATCAATGAAAACACGTTACTTGTGAAATTCATCAAATTTCTTAAGTAGTTCGTTACATGTTGATAAGAAAAACAAAGGGCACCGGAACTTGGCTCAAGAAAGATTAAATAAGGCAAATGAGATGTAGAACTAAAATGGAATACTTTATAAGAAATACGTAAACAAAAAATTAAACTTACATCTAGAAAGATATCAGCACAATCTGAAATATGCTTAGCAAAATTAAGTAGAGCTGGTGAAGCAGACGATTCTCCCATCATAATATGATCAAAATAGAAGGTTGCCAAACTATTAATTGCAGAAGCACACTGCAATTCAAATGTTAATTACAACTGAATCAGCCATTTGTCAACAAATTGCAAGCTCATGTTAATTTCGTGCCAATGTGCCACACTATCTAAGTATCTTAATTTTGTGCCAATGTGCCACGCTATATAAACAAAAAACACTAGGTGAAAAAAGGAATTCGGGAGCATGACAACCAACACAAACCTGCGAAACAATGTTTGATTCTATATTCTTTATGCCAGAATGGAGGGATGTGACAATGTTCTTGAAAGTAGTTCCATCCAGGTTACAAGAAAATTTTATAAGCTTGCTGAAAAAAATATCTATAAAACTGAAGTAAGCCCTGGAGACCTGCCAATAACATTAATATGGAAATTAATAAGAAAAATTATCAGAAGCAAAATGAACCATCAAATTAAATGGAGAAGCATAGTGACCAATAGCATGACTGTTAAGTAAAACAAGGACAACAAATTAAAAACATATTGATAAACATGAATGATAAAAAAAAACAAGGACAACAAACTAAAAACATATTGATAAGCAGGGTCACCAGATATCTAATACAGTACTAAATTCTATTCAAAATTATACAGAGGGAAAGAGGGGACGACAAAACAAACTGAGAGACTGCGGCTTTGGTACAGGACAGCAAAACATCTACACAAACCTTTCTGTATGCTAATAAATCAACAACAGGGATTGAGAGTATCATCTTGAAAGCGATATCAAGAGCATCATCAAGGGCCTTGTCACCATATAGCTCAAACACACCAAAATTGACATAGTTGCCGTCAATTGCTGTCATTAAAAGACATCAGCGCAAAATATGTTAAGACAAGCTAAGAATAATTGCAAGCCAGGATTGGAAAGGCAAATGGAGAGCTTGTCAAAAAAAAAAATTAAAAATAAAAAAAAAAAAAAAAATTCCTCCGCATACATGTAAAAAAAAATTGTGTCAAACAAAAGCAGACTTTTTCATAAGCAGAAATCACATTTCCATTGAAGTTAGATAGAAAACATTCCAAAATTATACACAATTTAGAACCATAGCTAGCAGATCTAAGATTGCTCTAGTTGCTAAATGGCAACAAATTCAGAGTGCATTTGCTATTACAACCACTCAAACAGCAATGCAGTATCCAAGATTAAAATTGAATCTTTGGAAGGCACGGAAAGACGAATTTTGACAGGGAAAATACTAAACTACCCAAGCATTATTGAGCGGACAAGGCAACAAGCAATGAGACCAAAGGAAGTACCACATTCAGGGTTCAGGCATGGGAAGAAGATGACAAAACAGAATTTGCATAGAAATCAGGCTTAGATGTCAAAAAATCCAGTAACCATTTTAACAGAAATAGCTTGCACCATATTACAACGATTCATTTTCTGTTATACTTTATATATTCAGGAGACGAATAATATTCCCTCTGTCCCAAGATATAGTTTTCGTTTTCCTTTTCAGGCAAACCAAAATGTTCTTCCCATTTCTGTTCTTTCCTTTTTAAGATTTTACTTAAAATGACTTTAAATTCCCATACAAACTACCCTTACTTTTCCCTAATTTTTTTCCCCCTATTAAATGCTTTTGGATTTTTCTACTATATTCATTATTGCTATTGTACTTTTCTTGAATTTTGTCTTTGATGTACTTTTACAAGCTTCTCCTACTGTTCCTTAATTCCCGTGAAATATGGGAAACGGGAACTATATTATGGAATAGAGGGAGTAGTACTTTTCAGGATTGGGTATCATCTCAAGAATGAGATTGATTTCTTATTCGGTCAGGTGATGTATTTAGCTTTTCTTTGGGGACCCCACATTAAGCCTTGCCTAAGCATGTCTCTATCTGATGTAATGTAATTCTAGATTGCAGGGTTTTTTTAAGCTTTTCTTGATTTGAGTAGAATTTTGACCACCTTTTGTCTCCTCATTTTATAAGTTACTAGAAACTATCTTTAAAAAAACAAAAAACAGATACACCACTGTCGGGGGTGGGGGGGGGGGGGTGTAAACTGGTAATTGTAACCTTTCTATTTTTACGCATGCTAATGTATAAACTATAAAGTAAACATATTACTGTTGATATTTTGGAAGTATGTGTTTAGCCGCATTTAATAAGCTTCCACATGACCAAAATTGTTCTCTAGTAAAAAATCACCAAAAGTAGTTAAACAAGACTCCGGGTATAGAGTAACATCAAAAATGTGCAACCAAAAAAACAAAGGAAGTAAAGGATGGGACTGGGATGATGGGATAAGACTATGGGAAAGCTCAATTTTGAAAGTACATACCACTTGTTAATATGGAAAGAGAAACCCAAATTCCTTTGTATTTGGTCCTATAGACATCTTTTGGACCAGAAAGAGCAAGAATTCTAGACCCATAAGCAACAAGCAACTTGCTAACTTCCCAGAAAAGCAGTATGCCACTAGGAGAGGATTGGGCAAACGTTAAGCGCTGGGATTTATTTAGAACTAGCTCTGCATAGAATTTCAGCAATGGAGTTGTCACCTGCAACAGACTTTGTGATTAATCATCATAATCACCATTACTCATTAAGGATGATCCCTCAAAAAGAAATAATTAAAATCAATGCAGATACAAGATACTTTGATTTTCTTTAATAACGCCGAAATTGCCTGGATATCTTGACTTTCATTAATAAGCTACTCCCACTAGATTAAGTAATCCTATGATCAATACTTTTTATTAGAATGATGGCTCAGATTTGATCCACTCTTAAAACATGCCGACTGGAAAGGCAATCATATGATTCCTAAAAAAAAAAATCGCTTGTACAATACATATCACAATCAAAACTCAAACATGCAGATAATCAGGTAAAACCTACAGCATGTCATGTTATTGTCAAGACACTATTATGTAAAACCATCTCAAGGGAAAAGGCAGCTTACCTCTGGACAATCGATCCAAGTAGCAATAGCTTTCAAAAGAAGAGGCATATGTGCTGGATATAACCAATCAAAAAGAAACCCATATGCCTTGCGACTGAAGTAATTAATGAAATATAAGAGGTTAAAATTTTTTCTCCATAGTATTAAAGATTTTATAGATAGAGCAAAGAGATGTGGCTTAGTTCCCGCACATCACCTGTGTATGGCCATTGCAATTCCTCTTATATCCCGCATCAGCCCAGCTATAGCACATTTTACAGTCTCATCCCGAAATAACGGATCAGGAATGGACTCAAGGTTGACAAAAACCTATCACCACCAACAACGATAAAACATTAAAAAAGAAAGAGGTCTAATGATTGCAACTTCCATTATAACACCAATAAAAGTACACTACTAACAGAGAGAGGTCCTTTCAATGCAGCAACGATTGAATTTTAAAACTCACTGTCATCTTAATATAGTAACAGTTAACACACATACCTGTTGTAAAGGATCAATTGCTTGCTTAAACTTGACAATGTTATCTTCCATGAACATCAATGAACCAACAGTGAAATAAAAAAGTGGTTCTTCTACGAGCACTGTAATCTTTTAAGAAAAGAAAATGCTCTCTCTGATATCAGCAACACAACATGAGCCAAGCAGACACTTTAATTAGTACCAGCTCTAAATATGGAGGAGGA